>NC_140594.1:626342906-627729781 GCF_964204655.1 Triturus cristatus | reverse complement strand
CCAATTGGTCTCATCCCCTTACTTTTATCACCATCCACTCATTCACTGAGCTCCATATTTACTTTTCAGGCTAATTTCTGTTTTCCCCAGCGTGCCTTCATTGTTGATTTTCTACGTTGGTGATGTTCAGGTGACCTCCCTTTCTGCCTCTTTAGGCATCTTGACAGTCCCATATCCTGATACAAGTGTTAACTTTGTTTTTTGTTGTGAAGCATCTGTTCGCCTCCAGTCGCTTCTACCATCAGGCATCTCTGCTAAGCTCTAGTCAAAGCACTACTAGATCAACCCTTTAAGAAATGCCGCTTCTTTCCTGAGCCATAGTACATGCTTGTCCGAGCGACAGTACTTACTTGCTACACACAGATGTTCACCTCATGCACACTCATTCTTATTGTCCCCTATTTGGTGCCACATAACCGTCCATGGAACACACCTGGCGTACAACAGTTTTAAGTTATAAAGGTTTAAATTTATGAATATTTGGAGTCAGTCAACGGTTTGCTTTCTTGCGACTGCTGTTCCACAGACTGGCTATTCCCAAATCCTCGTTTAGCAAGCCTGAAAGTCAGGACATGGAGAAAAGAGACGCATCTGGGACACATTCCAGCACCCCCAAAACAATGTATTGCTCCCTCCTGAAGAATGACAATTTTGAAACACGTGTGTTGAGGTACACAGCACTGACTGCATCGACAATGGGGAAAACGACAGAAGTTTACTAAGGTACGTGTTACCATGCACTACATTTACCATAATGCATCTGAGAGTATGGAGTGCTCGGATGTGAGGTCATGTGCTCCCTTCCTCTTTTATTGGAAAACTGTAACTGCTACCAACGCAACACATGCCTGACCAAAAATAATAACTAATAAACATCTGCAATAAAAAATCATGCCTGGCATGTTACATGCGATAAATGAAACAGAAGACTGATGCACCCTCATGCATGATGTCATTTTGTTTTGACAAATAAATATAGACTTACCAAGTATTCTGGACAAAACTACCTTAAGAATAGCCAGTTTTCACAGCATTTACACATTTTGGAATATAAAACAAAAAAAGCATACGTATTTGCTAATTCATAATTGTACTGCAATGAATAAAACGGTAGTGAGATGCACTAGCAGGTATAAAAAGAAGGCACAGTTGAACAAAGACAAGAGGTAAAGCAGTGTAGCTTACTCCCCCCGTATCCAGAGTCTATTCCACAAACCCCCCCCTCCTTACCAACTACTCATGGGGTGACACTGCTGAGAGCCCCACTCTAGCTCTGGTCTCTATCCTTTTCTCATATGCTAAATTCCACTTTCTACCTCACTCCACCCGATAGCCACCATTTGTGAGCTCACCTGGAATGTGTCCACCACACGGTGCAGAAATTCGATGGCAAAGAGAGGAGGCACCTCGGTCTGGATCACGGCCACAAAGAAGATCTTGTGCCGGTAGACACTCAACAGGTAGTGATGGGGGGTGGGAATCACAGGAGGTACGTTCTCGGCCTCAGATGCCCTCTCCTGAGCCTCGAAGAAGTAGTCGCAGACAGAGCGGCTGACCACGCTCTTCCAGTGTTTCTCCAGGAAGATGTCCCCCGAAGCATTGATGAGGAAGAGGCTGTGAATCATGGTTGGGCTCCAAACGACTCCAGTGCGAGATGCCTTCCAAGTCTCAATCCTAAGGGAACAAAGCGATTCATGTCATGTGAGACAATCTATAGAGGTTGGGGACAAAGGAGACATTCCATTAGGAGAGTTACAATGCACAGTAGCAGGCAGGACACAAAGTGACATCACTAGTCTTTCAAACAACATCTTGCTGCTCCTTGACCCTCACCCCAGGACCACCAACCTTCTTTACCCTAACCACTTTCTCCATCTCAGATACCTACCTACATGTATTCCTCAGAGCTTTGTGTAGCACTCCTTTGCTTTGTAGCTAGGTTCAGTCTATGCAAAACCCATAAATACACAGGCGACAGAGAAAGAGTCTTTGGTAGAGGAGAGTGTGTAATGTTTACTGGTGTGGAGTACTAAGATGATTAAATGAGGTCTCAGATTCATAGCCGGCACTGTATTTGGAAGAGACTCCATATGCTTAATGAAAGGCTGTAAGTTGCAGGAGGTAAAATCCTTTAACCACTTGCTTTAAGATAGCAATTCCTCTTTCTCCAAGAATAGGAGTTTGTAACTGGAATACTAGGAGGCTTGAGACTTTACTCGCTCTTTCAAACTCTGGCCCTTCCTATTCCTCAGAGTAAACTATAGCAGTGTTTGCTGTTACAGGGCATTGTACTGGTGTAAGGAGCTAGAGAACCCACGGTTTTGGTATAAAGTACACAACCACATGTGCTTATTTTTAAGTTCAAATGTATGGAGAAAAAAACAGAATACCCACACCCAAGAGACTGAGTAAGAATAATCTAAAGTGTAGGACTTTGTATGTTCGCAAATAAATTGTGTCCAAGTGTACTGTTTTAATCTCCACTGTTGAAAAGAACATTTGGGGTGCCCATTTTACACAGCCAGTATTTTATGGCCTGGTTCAGGGGATGTTTACATACTCTCTCTCAGACTGGGTTATGAATAATCCTGCCTTTAACATCTTGGCCCCTCCCACTCATCAGTGGGATTCCACAGGAGTTTATCTTGAGCCTCTGAATCGGTCAGAAGTGTCCATGTTTACATTTATATGGGTGGTACGAAGATTCTCCTGTGGCTGGATGGCACATATCTTTCATCACACTCATGTTCCAACAATGTGATGGAGAGCCAGGATTGATGGGAAGCAATTGGTTCATTGTTATGGTCTGGCTTGACAGCGTAGCTGTCGCTAGACAATTATGTGAGAAAAACCAGGAGAGGGGCTTTGGCTCCGCCCACATGTTGGGAGCCAGGAGTACATGTTTTGATTAGGCAGGAGTTGTGAGCTTCCACAAAACAGTGATTGCCCTCCACGCAGCTGCGATCATTTTGTTTAGGTAACCAGCTGCCTGAGGTTTAACTTTCAGCAGCACACACAGAACATTGTATTGCTATTGAAGTGTCTTAAATAACTGGACAATTTATGGTGGTTTAAACTGGCAGCAGAAAAGATGAGAGGAGTGCAGTCATTAACCTACATTAATTTTTAGGTCTGTCTCAACAGTACATTCAAAAGATCTATTGCATTGCCAATGCTTGTCAGAGGTACGGGGAAGCCCTGAAAGCTTGAATCAGGATCGAGGGAGATGCCTGGCTCTAGCTCAGTTCGGGGTACTCCTGTATCCCTGAGCCCAAACAAGCTCAGCTTTCATTTTGCTTCTGCCAGCCATCCAAGCTGCAACCTCATGCATCAAGAATTAAAGCCAAAGGAGTGACCTTTGATGTCAAACAGAGAAGAGAAAGAGATACCTATCTAGGAGCTGAAATGCACAATGTGAAACAAGAAACCATGGTCTCAATCGATACTTGGCTGCTTGACCCAATTATGTGATCCTGGGGAAATATTCTATTTCACCAAACCCCCTATGTCTTCATTATCACACATGAGAGCACCTTCAAATAAGTGAGTATAGGATGTGCGCTGTACAGAAGCTGCTTGTGTTTGATTTAATAACCCCAAGACCAGGACCGGAGGAAGATCCTTCTCCTCCCTCCCAAAACCTGGAATACCCGCTCTCCACCTCAGGCTATCCCCGTTGCTAACCTAATTCAGGAAGGATCTCAAGACCTGGCTCTTCGACTGAACCTCAGAGCACAGTAGGACCTGCAGCCCACCCAGCGCCTTGAGACCCTAGCAGGTGAGTAGTCAGGCTTGACAAATACGGATTGATTGATAATGGGTACACATGAAAGCTGACTTACCTTCAAGTTCACTACTGACACTGTCAGGGTGTTGGCGAATTATGTTTCCAAGTTAATTTTAAAAAAAAATATACTAATAAATACTTCTCAACGCAGTGAGAAGAATTTATTAGGGATACTAATGAGAAATGCTTCAGCATGTTGAAGAAATAGAGATTTTTGGATTTTTAAGAGACCAGGTCATATTTTTTACATTATGTTTTTTCATGATTTACATGCTTAATTAATACTCGAGGACTCAGCTCGTGCACTGGCTTTTTGAGGCAAACTAGACCCTTAGTTTGGCTCTCCCTGTCGACCACCTTTAAATTTTAGCCCCGATAAGACAGAAATATTGAGGGGCAGTATTAGCATTTGGGGTTCCAAGTTAGGGAACCAGGAACAGGGTTCATTTAGAAGCACAGAAAACTCATTAAATAATGTAGGCTTTAAGATGGATGAAGATAGGCATTTGTACCCTGGTTCATATTCATGTTTATCTCCCTTCACACAGCTTTGGTAAATGAATTCTCTGCTTTACTCTCTCTCTGTAAGAATTTCAGCCGGCCTAGCATTGAAGGGTCCGAACAAGACTACTCTAAATGCCCACACATGGGACTTTCTTCAGGTAATTCTGGGCACTGCTGCAGGAGAAGTCTTCCAGTTTGAGCCAAGCTCGTGGTACATTTAAAGGCACGTGCATTGTTCAATGTTCTACTTGTGGACATGGCCTACAACTTCTAAAGACCACGTTGAACAAATTTACAGTCGGTACAGTCAGCGGGGGTGCTTGGAAGAAGCTCACTTTCAAGAACAGGAAGAAGGGGGAGTATTATCCTTTTCAGTGGTTGATCCCACCATCTGCGGCAGCCTTCCAGATAAGTTATGGGTTACCTGTACCCCCATGGATTTTAAAAAGCATTTGAAAAGTTGGCTTTTTAGGTCTCGACCTTGCTATTGCGTAAGCGATCGCAAAGCGAGATTATAGAAAGCGGGTTTGAAAAGTGCTCCCAAAAAGCGGATTGCATTGCTAGCACGCGCACAATCACGCGCATCGTGCCGCCATGCAATCCACCTTTTGGGAGCACTTCAAAGGGTCTGCTCCCCGCCTGGAATGCGCTCCCCCGCCCCCAAGTGCGCGCACGCCACGCTCCGCCGGGCTTGTTTTTCTTGTTTTACATAGCGGGAACTCGATCCCAAGATATCAGAGCGCATTACAAAAGTACCAGTTGCGTTACAGATGGACATTATGTAGATAATGTGATTTTTTTCCCCCGAATCACTGGATGCTTGAACCTCCAGCCAGACACAGCTTCAAAGACAGCCCGGATAACTGAGCACACCAATCATCATACTTTGACTGTACAACACACGGTCCGCTCGCGCTTTACAGGGATAACTAACTACATCATTATACTTTCACCGCACACGACGCTGTATGCAGATCACATGATCAGACTTTCACTGCACTTGGTGCTGTGGCGGATTACTGATCATGATCACACTTTCACTGCACTCTGCACTGCCAAGTGCCACGTATCATATTTTAGAAAAATGCATTTTAGTGCAGATCTCCGCATCACTGCACTGAAATGCCATGTCGCGTCACTTTTATATCGCTTTTCTGCCTTCAAGTTGCTCCAGGTGCTCTCGCATGACAGTGTGCCAGCCAGCGAGAGGTCCTCTGTCTGAGGCGGAGAAGAGGCGAAGTGCTAGCAGCGATCTCCGTGGGTTTTGGCTGGATGTAGTTTCAATGAGTAATTCATCAATCAGATCTACCTGAAGTTAGAATATACCGTGCTTTTATTAGATCCCGTTACAGCATCACGTCTGGCTGTTCTTTTAAATAATGCTGCGGCGCTGGAAGCATGTTTTTATATGCATATGGATATGAGCACACAGCAAACGTGTGTGAAGCTATTCTTGTTCTGTTCATTTTACACAATCATTTCTGAAATGTATCTCATTACATAGGCATAACTACTTGCACCTACTCGCGCTAAAGTGTCACTCGTAAAACGTGACTGTCGCATACAGACACACACAAAACATGGAAATGCCACACATAAGCAGTCTCAACACTACAGCTATGGGCGCTGTATGCAGATCACGGATCACACCTTCACTCCTGAGCCGTGATGCGCTTGGCGCTGCACACGGTGCAATGTCCCCTGGCCGGTGCAATGCCCTCCTCACCCCCACAGTGTTTTTTTCTTCTAACAGTTCTACAATGGCCGAACTCGACACGAAGGTATCAGAGTGCTTTACATGAGCTCCAGTTGTGTTACAGACGGACACATTCATTTAAGGCACCGGGAGATTAAGTGATTTGCCCAGAATCATGGGATGTCAGAGCCTCCCACCAGACTCGAACCCAGTTTCCCAGCTTCAAAGTTGGCAGCTCTGGTTGTTAAGCCGCACCCCCTCCCCCGTCCCTTGCACAGGAGCACTGCTTCCACGACCCTATCCTTCCCAACCCTTCCTGCTTTGCAGCGGTCCCTCCCCCTCCGATTCCCGATGTCCCTTGCCAATGCTTGTTCTGTGGTACTGTCGCGGGGCAGTATGCCCAATTCTGCTCATGCTTAGGGAGTTTGCCATTGATGCCCCCTGCTGTTCTGAGGCCACTGTGATAAATATCGCGGCTTATTTACAAGCCCCTTGCACCGCTGGTGTGTCACTTTTAACATGGGGTAAAGTGACGTACAGGCGGCGCAAGGGGCTTGTAAATAAGCCTTTTTTAAAGTGCAAAAAAACACCTCAGCGTTCTACAGACAGGAGAACCCTTTTCTTACCGACCAGTCCATAAAGGCCTAGCCTGGCATTGCCGGACCTGGGTATCCAGCCGGGTGTGTAGTGTGGAGGCAGTTCACTCGCTTACTCACAGATTCTACTTCCGTAGGGTTTCTGTATAAACTTGACACTTTGCTCCTCCGAAAGCGAGCACATGTTACTGAGGGCTGGGGTGGTGCTGCTGTCTGTTTTTAGATCCGGCAGGCTGGTTGGATGGTTTTGATTCTTAGGAGTGTTTGTGTTGGTTTGTTTTGGTGTTGACGTAGTCTATATTGCAACAGTAAGGCTGGGATGCATCAGTGCCCTTGTTGTGTCCGCTCAGTGATCTGTATGCAGAAGTGGGTGTATCTTCTGTGCACCACAAGTGGGCGGCTGGTGGTTTGTATTACTGCATAGATTGGCTTCATGACATACACGTCCAACCAGACGCCGCCATTTTTACCTTTCGCGTGGGTGTTGCTGCCACTCCCTATTCTTGTGGCCAGGTAAATGGCAGCCTCTCCTCGTGTGTACTTCCAGTCACCAGCATCGCGTGTCGGTCCCGGGGAGGCACTGGGGCATGTCACGCATGCATAATCAGATGTGCCTCAGGCAACCGGTGAGCCTGTTTCTATGCTAGAGCTGTTTCTGAGTGTCACGTCTCAAACTCCAATTTCTGCTGTGGACACACGAGTGCAGATACCTAGAACAGACCCTTGGGGGACACCACATATGATTTTCCCTAACTAGGGTAGTGAAGGAGCCAATTATGAGCTGCCAGCTTAAGTCAGAAAGGGGGGGGGGGGGGGCAATGTCCATTACAGGATAGGCACAAGGGGACAGATTAACCAACATTATGCGCTGTATTTGCATCACAAAAGTGACATAAACCGGCATAAAATGTTTTTTTTTGTTAGTTACTTTAAATTAATGTAAAGCAGTACGAAGCACTGCTTTGCCTTACTTAGGGGTATATTTAATAAAATGTTGTGCTGTTTTGTGACACAAATCGATGCAAAATCTTTTTCCCCCCCAATTTACTTTGCAGTGCAAAACTTGATTTGCGCTGGAAAGCCACTTGAAAATAACACAAAGCAGTGTATTGCACTGCTTTGTATTAGTCAGCGCCAAAAGGGTGATCCATGGGATGTGCATGGGCGTTCCGATGCACCTACTCCTCATGGTTTTTCGATGCAAAACCATATCTACTAAAACAAGCATTTGCAATGCAATAGGTCTTGCATTTACGCGAGTTTGACCTATTGGCATTGTAAATGACAATGGCTTTTATTTATGTTTCAAAACCAAAATATAAATAAAAGGCAATGTCACTTACAATAAAATAGCTCAAACTCTCGCAAATGCGAGACCTATCGCATTGCAAATGCTTGTTACTTCATGTTACAATTACTCATTTTCTTACTTCACGTGGCTGTGTGTGTTTTGAAGATGCCAGGACCGTCTTTTAAGAGCCCAATCTTTTTCTGCTTTAATTAAAGCCCTACTCGGTTTGAGTATTGCTTTTATTGCAGGCCATTACTGGTCTCTTATATCTGAGTTCCAAACATACTACCGCTTTAAGGATAAAAGTGGCTGCTTGATGAAGGAAAAGTCAAGGGCTCTTGGTCAATTCAGCTGGAAAAATAAAACCTGCTTGACACGCAGATGATTTACCACAGATAACACACAGGAACTCCTGGCTGCCACCGGACACACACAAAAGGCCTCTTTGTTTCATAGGCAGCCAGTGGACCTATGTTGAGGGTCTGGGTACAGGGTGAACCAACACAGTGACAGTACACAGCTAACAAAAAGTGTGAGTGTCGTTGTAATACTTTTTAATGTCATAATTTAGCCGTTAGACTCTGTACTTTCAAACTCGTGACTAATACGATTACTGAGCATGTTTACATAATGGAAATGGTCGGTAACATTGTATTTTTGTGGCGGGCCCCTCATAAATGATGAAATGAAATGAAATTTTGTACTTGTATAGCGTACTGCTGCCCCAGCAACGGGGCGTCCTGGCGCTTGTACTCATACCGCTGTGGAACCCTTCCTGGCTTTCCCTGTGAAATGTCCACTCCTGGGCACCCCCAAGGTGAGCCAGACATCCCCAGCGCTGTTGGGGCCGTTGTGGAGATTAAGCAAGCTATTGCCCAGAGTTGCAGAGTTATGATTAGAGTAGGCACCAGGCGAGAAATGTCAGGTCAGAGGAAATTGAGCCCAAGACCCGCCGAGGCGGGAATTGAACCCTGGTCCCGGGCCAGTTTTCTGCATCCGGGTCTGCCGCTCTAACCATTGAGCCACACTTCTCCACTATGTTTTGTTAATTGAGAACGCAACAAGACAAATATTCCCTAGAGCCTCGTGCCCCACCGAGCACCAGCTGTCATCCATCTGAGCCCTCGCCGGCCCCCAGCCCCATATAGCAGGACTGAGGGAGGGGGGTGTCTTTCAATCAAGCCCAATCTGCGCCGAATAAAACCCTCTGCCGAGATCGGAACTGAAGTACATAAAACGTCGGTGTTCAGCAGTAGGAAGAAGACAAGGTCCTGGATCGGTATCCACTATTGTAAACTATTAAAACATTATCCGGCCCCCTCCCCAGAAGAGCCAGGAACCTGCAAAGTTCCTGTGTGATGCACTCGGTGCTGCAGAGTTGACATGTATCCCCCGCGCCCTCGAAAAAGAATAAACAAGGGGGGAAATAAGAGCGGCTTCATTGTGTCCCAGAGCACCGATCACACCTCCCATTCATTGGCTAACCCCGGATCTACTT
This sequence comes from Triturus cristatus, assembly GCF_964204655.1. Classification (NCBI taxonomy): domain Eukaryota; kingdom Metazoa; phylum Chordata; class Amphibia; order Caudata; family Salamandridae; genus Triturus; species Triturus cristatus. Next base: position 627,720,409 of record NC_140594.1, on the reverse strand, counting down.
CTCCCTGTAGCCTGCATCTGCTTCCAGCTCTCCATACCATCGGCCTCCGTCCCCCGTTACTCGCCTCCGGCTTCACCCTCCAGCACCGGTATCACTCGAACCCAATAAACCGCTCACCATTCACTCCTCACCATCCTCTTCCTAATCCGGGCTAACCATCTTTGCCTTCACCACGATCGTCCTCCCTTTCTCCTGATCACCCTGCCTGTCCACGTGCGTCACCCACACCAAGAGCCCCAAGTTGTCTCCGGGCCCCCCTCAGGTCTTTGACAGCCGAGTCTGTACCTGAGCAGCTTAGCAGGGCCTTCCTCAGCAGCAGCCTCTTCCTCTGAAAAGCTCCCGCGTCACCCTCCTCTTCCTCTCAGTCAGCAGCCTCGTCAGCTGATCACCCTCCCTCCTCCTCCTCCTCCTCCCTCCGCTCATGCCTGCTCCGCCACCTCCTCCGTACTGTTTCTCCATCATCTTCGCTGACCCCACCGCGATCGTCCCCATTCAACTGAGCCGCCGTAGCCCCGCCCCTCAGCAGACCACCGTTCTCTCTCGTCCTTTGACCCCCGACCTCTGTACGCCATCATCAGCTTCGAGATGAGGAAAATAGCTTTCTGACAAAAGCACCCTAACAATCTACACTTGTGTTTTTATATAGCGCGAATTTGGCTCGAGAGCACTGGAGCGTGACCTCTAGATTTTGCTACACAAGGTCAGATTCATGTTTTTTTAGGCACAGGATGATTAAGTAATTTGCCCAGAATAAGTTTAGGAATCGGAAGCTCTGGGTATTAGCAATCTTCCTCCCATCTCCTGTAAAACAAGCATTTGCAATGCAATGGTCTCGGCATTGGTAAAGTTAGAGCTATTGGCATTGCTCTTGACATTGTTTTTGTTTATGTTTTTGTCTTTAAAACATTTAAAGAAACGGCATTGTCATGAGCAATGCCAATAGCTCTAACTTTAACAATGCCGAGACCGTTGCATTGTAAATGTTTGTTTTTGTTTATGTTTTTAAAACATTTAAAGAAACGGCATTGTTATTTACAATGTCAATAGCTTAATCACTCTCAAAAGCGAGATTTATTATGCGAGCATTATTTGGGAAGTTTGGCAAATCCATAAATATGAGGAAAACGCTGCAGCATCGCAAAATGCCAGTGGCCCAGACTAATATGCATGATTAGTATTTGGATCCCATGCCTATTCCTTATTTGTCCTCTCTGCTGAAACTGCTGCCTGAAGTGTCAAATTTTATTAATACTAAACAAAAATCGCACTACCGTGCCAGGGCCAGACTTGGCGTTGATAATGATTGTTTGAAAAGGGAACTTTGAAAGGATACGAACTTGACCAATTCTGGTTTCAAAATATAAGAGAACACTGTAGAGGCATGCGTCTACCGACTGTTATATATAATTTGGGATATATTTCTTAATCTGTCGAGTTCAGCCACTGCATGATTATATCGTTGTCTCTTTTTGAAACTCAGGAGCAGTAACATTGTCGTGGTGTCACTAGGGCTTCAAGTGGATGCTTTCTCAATATTATATACAAGCCACAGTTACTGCTAATTTATCTTATGCAACTAACAACGATTTACAAAGCCAATAGTCCTAACTTGTTGTAGGTATCATGTTACTTGCTGTATCATTATGCCTGGATGCAATGACAAAAGAGACAGCAAAAGGTGAGGAGGGCAGACAGGTGAGGGGGGCAGGCTGAGGACAGTTAGTGACTAGGGCAGGCAGAACCAGGGCAGATGTGAGGAGTTAAGAGGTGGGCATAATGAAGCCAAACAGGTGTGCAGGAGAGGAAGAGGTTAGGGCAGGGTTGAGGGAAGTGAGAGGTAGGCAGAGAGAAGGCAAACAAGTGAGTGACATAGGGAGAGGCAAGGTCAGACAGAGGCGAGGACAGGCAGGTGAGAGCTCAAGAGGGCAGAACAGGTGGGCACAGTAAGAGCACGAAGGTGACGGCAGCCTGGGAGTGGGCACCGCGAGGGTAAAAGTGGGGACATGCAGAGGCAAGGACACAGGTGACGCCAGTCTTAGGTGGGCACACGGTAAGAGGACGCACCCCAGGCGAGGACCCTCAAAGGTGGGGACATACATAGGACAGGGCAGAGGTTAGGACAGGGCAGGCAGAGGTCAGCGCAACGAGGGCAGACAGGTAAGACCGACCAGAGGTGAGAACAAACGCGGCACTGGCATGTATGGGCGCGGATGCCACCATGCCATGCTGCACTGGGGATCACGCCGAGGAACTTACCAGGACCAGTCAGGGAGGTCGGGCAGTGCCCAGCTCCGAAAAGCCAGGGCCTCGTGGGGGGTGCGAAGGGTGTGTGTCTGTCCGCAGCCCCCGTGCTTCCTGGGGTGTTTACACACAAGGCGCAGTGTGCGCCCAACTGACTCAAACTTCATCACAAGTAAAACCCAGAGGGGTGTTCGCTTTCAGCCATGATCAGCCCAGAAACTAGAGCCGACGGGGCCCCGCCCCCAAGCCAGCAGAGGGGCAGCATGGGGGGCAAGGCAACACGGGACAAGAAGAGGGGCTCCAGGAAGAAGAGGAGGAGCCGATATAAAGAGAGAAAGAGGGGATGGGGGGGGGGGGGGTAAGAGGGCGGCGAGGTAGGGAGGAGGAAACGTGGGCGGGACTTAGGAGAAGGAAATAGGGGGAGAAAGAGGATTGGATGGGAGACGGTGAGGGCAGAGGATGGGGACATGCAGGAGAGATAATAAACGAGGGGAAAGAGACTCGAGTAAGGGGAGAGAAAAGGAGGAGGCGGGTATTACCATGGCCTATGTAATGTTTTGATTATTTTTCGAGTTTGTAATTTTAAATGGACTTACAGTGCAGGTTTTTTAAGGTGTACGTACTATTACCATTTGCAATTTGAGTTGTTTGCTTTAATGCAATGGTGGTACTCGAATGTGAAACAATTTATAGGTGTAGCCATGTTGGGTGTAAAACGACATGCATGGGTCTCTAACTCAGTGGGATTTTGAGTGAAATGGCTTAGAATTCATCAGTCGGGCAAGCATTCGGTATGGGTTATCCTAGTCCTAAAATCGACGCCCTCGCCTCAAACCAGGCATGCGTTGTTCATCCGCCGCACCCAGCATGACCGAGCGCAAAATAGAATTAGGAGAAATACAAATAAATCGTAACTTGAACAATACCGCTTTACCGAGAACGTCAGTCTACAAATGTACTTTTTAACAATACTACACTGGGCTGATTAGAAATCGTTCAAAATACGGTAAAACTTAAATAAAAGAGCCGATTGAAGTAGATAAACTACTCCTACGCCGCAAATAAGCTAAAGCATGTATAAATAAATATCAAAAGATGGCGCATTTTGGACAAACAAGCGCGAACAATTGCTCTGGAACCTGGCAGACAACCCCAGCAACAGCACCGGAAGACACCACCGCCTTTCTCCGAGGCAGAGCAGAAATGCCTCGGAGAAAGGCAGCGTCCTTTTCGGATTCGGGGGCGTGTTTTGCTGTTGTCTCCTCCCTGAGACTTCTCGCAAAAAACACGCCCCCCGATCCGAAAAGAACGGGGCCTAATGTGAATGACTGACCTCTTCTCCAATGGCTGGCCAGCATTCAAGAGGCCAGCCAATGGAGAACAGGGGAGAAGAGGGGCGGGTTCAAGCCCCTCTTCTCCAAGTCATTAAATCTCGGAGCGAGACTGCGCAAGCGCAGCCTTCGCAGCCGAGACCTAAAAAACAATATCAACGAGTCCCCCTGCTTCCGCGTTCTCTGTCTGTGATCAGTGTCACTTGGATAACATACATCTACCAGCGAGCCGGGCCTTTTTATCCTCCTCACTCGAGCACATTTTGAGAGGCTGCCACTATGGAGAATGCACCCATCCGCCCCAGTGTGCACAGTATGGCCAGGGTAACATGCTGTAATGTTCACAGGCGGGGTAGCGGTACAGTCTACCCACGACCTGAACGTACACGTTGGCGTTGGCGTATGATGCCAGGCGCATGTATAAAATAAAGAGGCGTGGCCCCGTTTGGTCAGTCGGAACCACGCCACAGATCCAACACCCGTGTAGAGTGTTATTTCAGCCGCTGCAGCGCGCACATGGTATCCCGCGCTGCAGTTTATTACACTGGCGACGACGGCAGTAACGAGCTCACCCTGCATCACTGCACAGGTCCACAGCGCTCTGCAACAGTGAGTAGCCTGCTGCCACTTGGGCCCTGCAGCCCCAATCAGAGCCAGAGTTCCCACAAGTGATTATCCCTCAGCACCCCAGCCTGTGACCACGCTCAAGTCTGACTCCCCAGTGCCCCCTGGAGGACGTCAATGACTGGGGCAGACTAATAAACCATGGTGCACAGAATCCACAGTCGCAGTTGGCCACAGTTGACCTCGGTCAGGCGGCTGCCCCTCCGGCCAGATAGAGAGGCAGTGCACGTGCCGTGCCATGAGGTACACCCACAGCTGCATCCTGATGGCGACGATCCCTGCCATCGAGCCCTTCGTAGTGGACAGTGCTCCCTCTTCCCTCGCCCCAAAATGGAGGGACTGGACAGAACGTCTCCAATTTTATTTTGAAGGGGCAGGAATAGCCCGCGACCGGCGCAGAGCACTGCTCCTCCACCTAGGAGGCAAAGACATACATCGCATCTACAAAACGCTGGTAGAGGCCACCCCCAAGATGTACGTGACACTGTTAAACGCTCTTAATGCGCATTTCAAACCGATGGCGAACAGAGACTATGAGAGATTCATTTTTCGCCAGGCCAAACAGGAAGCAGAGGAGTCGTTAGACGCGTTCCATGGGCGTTTGAAAGAGCTGGCCAGCACGTGCGGTTTCCAGGAAGAACAAGAGGAAATCAGGGCCCAGAATAATACAAGGCTGCTACTCCTCAAAGCTCAGAGAGAATATTTTCCAAGAATCCGGCAAATCCTTGGCTGACATCCTCACCATAGGACGGTCAAAAGAACTAGCGAAGGCCAGAGCATCCTACATGGAGGCCGCTCTCCACCGTCCCATCAAGACGGAGCAGGTGAACGCTGAGAAAGCCAAGTCGCGCCAAAGCCCGGGCAAGTGTCCGCAAGACAGAAAGAAGGAATGCGGCTACTGTGGGGGCACGCCCCACCGCATGCAGGACTGCCCAGCGAAAGGGAGGAGGTCCACGGCCTAAGGAAGGATGAACCATTTCGCAGCAGTGTGCAGGTCATCGAAGCCCCAGAAAGAAAGGCCCAGACCGTAGTCGAAACACAAGACAGCGAAGACATGGACGACGACACGAGAGATTACCCCGTCCATTATGTATTCGCAATAGACCAACCGCCGCGGAAAAGATGCCGGCTCCCAAAGTGCCGAATCCAGATTCACCACCAAGACGTGCAGGCCACCATAGACACTGGGGCCTCAATCGAACTGATGGCCGCCAACGTATATAACCATTTGAGTCCACTCCCACCTTTGCACGAAGCAAAGATTTGTGTATTTGCCTATGGGCAGAAGACACCCATCCCACTCCTGGGATGCTTTAAAACCGAACTTCGGCATCAGGATCTCAGGATCCCCACCACAGTGTACGTGACCAAAGAAGGGAGTGGAATGCTGGTAAGTGGCCAGACAGCAGAAGACCTGAGGCTGATCTCCTTTGCTCTCGCTGTCCAGGAAGAGGAACTAGCGGCCATCATGGAGGAGTTTGACAACATCTTCAAAGGAATCAGATGCCTAAAAGGGAAAGAAGTCTCTCTCCACATCGACCAGTCAGTTCAACCGGTGGCGCTGAGGCACAGACGCATAGCGTTCCACTTAAGACAAAAAGTCGAAGACGAGCTGGAGGCGTTGGAGCAGCAATGGATCATAGAGAAGGTCAGCGGGCCCACTCCATGGGTATCCCCGATCGTGGTGGCGAGAAAACCAAAACAGCCAGGGCAGGTCCGCATCTACGTTGACATGCGCCTCCCAAACGTAGCTATAAAAAGGGAACGTCACATAACCCACACCATCGATGACATTCTGGGGGAGCTAAACGGTGCTGTGTGGTTCTCGAAGATGGACCTACGCTCAGGGTATCACCAACTGCCCCTACATCAGGATTCCCGATATATTACCACATTCTCTACCCACGTAGGCCTCAGACGATACAAGCACCTCAACTTTGGTATCTCGAGTGCCGCTGAGGTGTTTCAGAACACCATCAGGGAAGTCCTCAGCGGGCTCTCAGGAGTCCTGAATGTGAGTGACGACCTGTTGGTATACGCCACGTCTGTGGAGGATCACCACAGAAGGCTCTGCAGCGTTCTCCAGCGGATCCAAGAGTCTGGCCTCACCGTGCACAAAGAAAAGTGCCAATTCTTGAAAAAGAAAATCGGCTTCTTTGGCTACACGTTCTCGGACAAAGGAGTGGCCCCAGACCCCGACAAGGTGCGAGACATTCAGGAAGCCCCGGCACCCTCCAACATCTCAGAAGTACGGAGTTTCCTAGGGATGGTAAACTTCTGTGGACGTTTCATCCCCGATCTGACCAACATCACGAAGCACCTCAGGGAGCTGACGAAGTCCGCCACCACGTGGCAGAGGGGCCCCGACCAAGAACAAACCTTCAAAGACACTAAAGCAGCACTCTCGGCAGACACCACGCTGTTGTACTTTGACCCGGCCTGGCCCGGCCTACCAACGTTGCCATTGATGCCAGCCCCTATCGAATTGGAGCAGTGCTCACGCAACATCAACACAATGAAGAATGGGCACCGATTGCCTACGCAAGCCACTCCCTGATGGAAACTGAGCAGCGCTACTCTCAGATTGAGAGGGAGACGATTGCCATCCACTGGGCCTGTCGGCATTTCCACATTTACGTGTATGGACACCCATTTACAGTTTCCACCGACCACAAGCCCCTCATACCCCTCTTTCAAGGATCCGCATCAAAGCCCCCCGAGGATAGAAAAATGGATCCTTCAGCTGCAAGGATATGATTACCGGGTACAGTACAAACCAGGTTCGTCCAACCCAGCAGACTATCTCTCTAGGCACCCGAGGGCCGCGACCAAAGCAGAGAAAGAGGATGCAGAGGACACCGAAGAATACGTCCATTTCATAGCGGAACGGTCCCGACTGCTTCCGATGAGTCTTGAAGCAATAGTGGAAGCCACCCGGAATGATGAGTGTCTGCAGCTAGCCATCACCGCAGTTTGAACGAATGACTGGCACCCCATTCAGAACACGATGACCCGGCGAACATCACAAGCAAAGGCCACGCTAGAGTCGATCATGAGAATCAAAGAAGAACTTTCTGTCGATGGCAGTGGGTGCCTGCTTAGAGGTCCGCGGCTAGTGATCCCGTCAGGCCTTGCTCAACAGGCGGTAGATCTTGCACATCGAGTGCACCAAGGCATGGTGAAGACAAAAGGTCTGCTGAGCTAAAGTGTGGTTCCCGGGGATGGACACAATGGTAGAGCAGACGATCAGAACATGCCAATGGTGCCAGGTGTCAGGCCAACCTGATCGTCCTCACCCCGTCATCACTGAAGACAACCCTCGATGACTGTGGGAGTGCGTCAGTATAGACTTTGGGCATCTACCAGATGGGCGCTATGCCCTCGTGGTCATAGATGACTACACAAAATACCCGTAAATAGAAATTGTCGCAGGCCAGATGGCCACGGAGATGATCACTAAAGTGGAGAAGATCATTGCTACCCACGGGATCTTTGAGGTGGTGAAGACAGACAATGGCCCGCCCTTTCAGGGACAAGAGTTTGCCGACTACCTAAAATCTTGGTGCATCCACCATCGGAAAGTAACGCCACGCTGGCCCCAAGCAAACAGGGAAGTAGAGAGGTTCATGCGCACTCTCAACAAAGTCATCCGCATCGCGCATGCAGAGGAGGCGCCCCTGGAAAGAGCCATCTACAGCTTCCTGAGAGAGTACAGGTTGACGCCCCATCTCACGACAGAAAGGGCACCGAACCTGCAAGTATAGGTCGAGTGCTGCGAGACACCATTCCCCATCACCCGAACTGGGCCCCTTCTCCGACTGACAGTACGAGGGTTCTAGCCAAAAGGACCAGCACCAACAACCAATTCAGTGTCAACCGAAGAGCGAGAGCATCGACCATCCGGGAGAGGGACCTGGTCTACGTCAAAGACAGACATCCAGGGAGCAAGTTTCGCCTCCCTTTTGAGCAGCGTTCATGGATAGTAACTCGCCGGACAGGCACGATGGTAACAGCCCGGAGAGGGACGGAAGAACTCACATGCAATATATCATTCTTCAAAAAGGTCCATACTGGAACTCCCAACCTTCCAATCCTGGACAGTGAGGAGGCTGGCCCAAGTCAGAGAGTGGCTGGGGAGGAGGAAGCAAGACAGAGAGCCATCCCCATGGATACTTCGGATGTGGCTGACAGAGGACTGCCATCACTGCTCGAAGCCCCTGAAGGAGAGCCGTCCAGCTCCCCACTGAGATCTCCGGACGACAGGGTCTCAGGGGAACTTGCCCCATCCCTATCATCATCCCGGGGAGAGCATTCCAGGTACTGTCTGCGGAGCAATCCGGCCCGCTCCTCCCATCTTGCAGGGTTCATGGTGTGAAGAACCAAGGACCCGCAGAGGACTGCGACCTGTACCTGTGTTGGTGAGCTGGAAGCAGACGCCACGGCCAGAGCTGGTAATAGACTGAATGTTGATGTTTTTTTCTGTTTAATAAAGGTTAGAAGGAATGTAATGTTCACAGGCGGGGTAGCGGTACAGTCTACCCACGACCTGAACGTACGCGTTGGCGCTGGCGTATGACGCCAGGCGCATGTATAAAATAAAGAGGCGTGGCCCCGTTTGGTCAGTCCGGACCGCGCCACAGATCCGAAACACCCGCGTAGAGTATTATTTCAGCCGCTGCAGCGCGTACATGGTATCCCGCGCTGCAGCTTATTACACATGCTTCCTATATGACGGGTATGCGTGCTAAAGGTTACCTACCTCAGTCAACCAGTGCGGTTGCTCAAATGGGTGTAATTTCTGATATTTTATATTTTTTCCCTCGTCTTCATTGCTTGATTTGTCTTGCGAGAATGTGTCACTCATAGTTGTTGAAATGTCACTCATAATTACACTGGTTTTGTTAAAATGTCACACATAGCAATCTGAAACCTTGGCAGCTATGGAATGCTGGGGGCCCGAGTCCCACCCCAGCCAGCCACCACAGGATCAGTTAAGTTCGGTGCAGGGCCTCGGATGGCCTGAATCACAATAACCATGCTGCAGGAAAGGAGAGGCACCTTTATGGCAGCGGAAAGGCTGTCCCTGCCTTCCGCGCTGCACAGAATGCTAGGGGACCGAGTCCCACCCCAGCCAGCCACCACAGGATCAGGTAAGTTCGGTTAAGGGCCTCGTATGGCCTGAATCACAATACTTGCAATGCGGGAAAGGAGAGGTGCCTTTATGGCAGCGGGAGGGCTGTCCCCGCCTCCCCTGCCGCACAGAATGCTGGGGGACCGAGTCTCACACCAGCCAGCCACCACACAATCAGGTAAGTTCACTGCAGGGCCTCGGATGGCCTGAATTGCAATACCCACGCTGTGGGAAAGAAGAGGCGCCTTTACGGCAGCGGGAGAGCTGTCCCCACCTCCTGCGCCACGCAGAATGCTGGGGGACCGAGTATCACCCCAGCCAGCCTCCAGAGCATTAGGTAAGTTTGGTGCAGGGCCTCGGACGGCCTGAATCGCAATACCCCCAAGTATTCCTAAAGTATGACCGCTTGCAATATGAACGCAGTGTGTGCGCTACTTCCACAGTATGTAGTGATCAAACCTCAGCTGTGTATGAAGTAACTCATCCCATTCTAGGTTAACCGAACATGCTGACATTCATAGTTCAGTGTTTATAATTGGCAAAGTAAAATTCTAGTGTGTGAATGATTGTATTGTATTGGTTCATTTCTCTAAGCATATTCATATTACTTGGTGCGACCCTGAAACATTACAGCATACAGGTCGGTATTTGCAGTGCTTGAGTTGGAAATATGAAAGCTCAGGTAATTACTACACTAAAGTACCAGTTTGGTACTGAGAAGTGTAAATACTTTCCTAATAATAGCATTGCATGTGTGCAGGTATTCCTCCTTTCAAATGAAAGAAGCGCAGGTACTGCAGTGTGAGGAAGACCCTACCCCACTACCCAAGTATACCCCAATTAACCTTAGGGGACCATAACCAGACACCCATAACCTCCCCTCACTTACCTCTCTCATCCCGGCATGACCGCGACGAGCAGCTCCGATGGTTTCTTCCCTGGAATAAAGAAAAGGAAGGGGTTAATCCTACTGGCTTGACTTCGATGACGTCAGGAGGGGGCGGACTTACAGACACCAGGAACCAACCAGGGGTTCAAACTAAGAATAAAAACAACGTCACTGGACCACAAGGAAGTAACAGGAAGCGGGACCCGGAAGACGCTTAGGAACACAGCGTGATAGCGGGGCGGTGCGAGAAAGAGGAGACGCCTTTCACCACAACTGACCCGGAAAACACCAAGGAACCCAGCGCGAACATGGAATGGTGCGCGCAGGAAGAGACTCCTTCCACTGCAACCGAGTTGGGGAAACCAGAGGAGGAGGAGGACGAAACTCCAGAGGACTGGAGTGAAAAGTGGTGGTCGCACCCGGGAGATGTGAAAACACCACAGCAACGCAACGCAGGAGAGTTGCGGCTTCTGCGGTACGTGATCAGGGGAGGGAGATTCAGGGTATAGACAAATAACCGGGTGAGTGATAAAGGGAAACTGGGCCTGATAAAGCAGATAGCCTAGAATTGTTTAGGTTCCATGACCTTGATATTTTCTTTCCCTTTTGTTGGCTCGCATATTTGTATTTTTTCTCTCTTTAACCTGATAACCGGTCTGAGGTGGAGGCCAGACAAAGTGTTTATAGTTGCTGAGTATAGGGAAATGCAACAGTAGTTTCTTTGTGTGAAATATTTCTTTTGGGGTACAGTTGCTTCCTGGAAAAGCTAATGTGAATAGCTGGCCCGGGTTAATAATAAGAAGGGGGGAATTGACTCTGCATGACCACGCTTGCTTTCTTTTTTTCTTTTGCACATTTTCCATCCTGATCCGTATTTTCCCAAGAGGATCCCAAAACCTTGCAAAGAGAGAGAGAAAAAGAGAGAGGGAGCACATATCTACCTTTTCACTACATCCAATCTCTGGCTGGCACTCCTGGGTGTGGTAATGGTGTCTATCCTGCACCTGGAAACTTAGTATTGTTATACTTGCCGCCATCTCCCTGTCTTCTTCCCTGAGCTCCCGGGATGCACCACTGGAGGAGGTCTGACCTAGGAAGAAGAAGAAGAGGAGAAGTGGTGTTGGAGAAAGAAAACTTATTCAACCTGCTTCCCCCAGATACATTTGATTGTTGTTTGAACTTCTCCGATAATAAAACGCCAAGATTAGGAGACACAACAAGCCTCCTAGATTAGTTTTTCGCCCATCTCTCCCATATGCAGACAATGTTTTGGCATCCTGTTTCACTTCCTTTGAAATACACCATATGTACCAAAATCCAGAGACAGAAGTCTAGTAGAACAACAGTAAGGTGTTCAGGAACCACATAGTGGATACACAATAATGGTTTTGGCATTTTGTTTTCCCATCAGTATTCTATGTAAAACACAGCAGACCTGTCAAACTGGATTTGACACAATGATGTAAAAAAGGATGCTTACAACCACACCCTGCATATTCCGTCAGGTTCAAAGGAGTCACTTCTGCCCATTCAAGTCAGCCTATTGTTTGCTCCTTTGAGGCCCTTCACACCTTTTTCACATTATTCAAATGCTAATTACTGGCTGGCACAAGTGAGAGAGCAAATGCAAATTTAGATTTAGCCTCTAGGAAATTCAGGCAGCCACTGGATTGGATTTTTAATAACTATTAAAAATAATTGTTTAATTATTGTTCTAGCTAGTCCCATTCCTGAGATACAATATTAGGATTTTTTATCTTTGCTGTTTTTTTTTACATGAGACAACTAGGCTTGCCACAATGAAAAATATCTTTTGGGTGCAAGTCACTGTAAGGGCTTGTAAACATTACACTTAGACATGTCCTACTTTTAAGTACATTGCACCTTACCTTGCGCCGACAAGGCTTACATAGGGATGACTTATTAATATTCAAAAGGGTGCGTTTGACCTATCAAAAGAGTATATATGGACCGATCGAATTGCAGTCTTAACATTGAAACAGTCAGGTTACACTGGTAGGCCTGAAGCCATGTTTTACATTGTCACTGTAGTGGATGGCACAATAGATGCAGCAATCCACTAGTGGCATTTAACTTTCAGGCATTTTGTACCTTGTACTAGGGGCTTATGGGTAAGTTAAACATACCACTTAAATCATGTTTACAGGCGAGCGCAAGGATATTACTACTGGTTAGCAGGGGTAAAGTGCACAGAGTCTAAAACCAGCAAACATATAGGGTTGAGCAAAAAGCGAAAGATCCAGGATGACCATGCAGAAAAAGTGGGTTGCTTACATGCAGGCATGTCAGAAATGAGAATTCCCAAGTTTGCCTGGTCTGTTCTCACTCCATGGTGTTTTCATGATGAAGCTAGTAACAGTACAGAGTAACCAGTAACAGAGTGGTTGATTATTTATCAGGACTCTGCAAATTTCATGGCACATGATGAGATCACAGAGAGCAAGACTGGATAGGCACTATCCTTCTGCCTGGTCTGTTTTTCCTGATGGCCTGTGAAATGAGTGAGATGTTATGAAAAGCTTGGCCTTTTTTCGGATCCAGTTGGATACTGTGTAGGTGACGGTGTGTTTACCAAAGTGGAATGTCATTGAGCTCAAGAAGAACATCTGATGCATTATGATAGAGAAGCTGGTGCACCTAATGTAGCTGGTCAGGATAGTAGGCCTCATCTCATCATCCTGTGACCACAACATCACAGTGACTTGCAGCAACTGAAGACCTGACACTTGAGATGTGACTTGTAGCCTTTGGTGTTTGTAGATCATTTGCCATTCAAAAGAAGCTCATGTGGACCTCCAGTTGTAGCTGGATCAGAGGGATACCTATAATAGGGGGTACAGTTGTTGTAGCATCCTGGACAGGATTTATGGAATCAGATGCAAACATCTCTGGCTTGTGGCTTAATGTGGAGGTGTCTTAACGCAAATGGACCATGGAACAAATGATCATGCAAAACAACTCTTTGGAGACGCTTTGTGTTGAAGTGTCTGATGAGGGATCAGGTAAAATGCTGTATCGTCTTCAGAATGGACAACAAGTCAGCAGTTTAATAAGTGAATCATATGGGGTGGCGAGGGCTCCAAATCCAATATCCTCCCAGACTGCAAAAGAATTCTGGTGCCACTACCTAAAATACCAGATTTCAAGCAGAATGTCTACTAGGAATACACAATGTGGTTTGTGACTGGTATATGTGGCACCTCATGGGCTATTGTAACTTGAACATACAAAAGGTGATGAAAGGAAAGCTTGAAATATGTCTAACCATTAGTTATCATTCAAGGCAGCACTCCCAACCCATTGATCATTTACTCACCATACCACCTCAGTTTGGACCCAGCCATTTGTAAATCAGACTTGACTCTGCTTCAATAGGAACAGTCAACCTGAACAGCCAGGTCAGGTCCTCCCTGAACCGGAGCATAAACAACTGAAGACGAGATTGACCCTGATTAAGGCTCGTCAGTCAGGTATAGCTTTGTTCCAGTGGCACAGTGAGCACAGGGACCACCTGTGGGCACACCCTTGACACTTAGGGTGTTACATCAAATACACAATTCAGTATAGCACATATTTTATCATGCTCAGTACTAACAGTTGTAAACAAAAATCTAATTTCATTTGAATGTAATGTGCTATCATTTTTAGGCGGATTAAATAAAAGGTCTTCTCTCCTCTGTTTGGATACCCTGGCAATGGCTTTATTCAATACATTTCTTTTTCCTTCTCATATTTGGATTGTGAACTACGATTCCATTTTGCTCGCAATAATTTGTTACATATATTGTTTTCCTGTGAAATCGGGTGGAAACTCCCAGCATGTAATACATTATTCACAGCCGCTGATTTTCTATACAGTGCTATAGTAATTTTGTTCCCTTTCACGTCAAAAATAAAATCTGAAAAATTTCTTGCTGATTGGCCATATTAAAAGTGATATTAAAGTTTAAACAGTGGCGCAGCTACAAACAAAGGGTGGTGAGGCGGGTGGAGAGAACGCAAATGGAGGTAACGCGTGAGGGGGAGCACAGTTGGCAGCACGCGGGGGTGTGGGGTAATATTTAAAAATAAATAAAACATGTACTTGAAGGGGACTGGCCTAAGCGGGCTGAAAAGATGCACCGCTCAGGCCAGGGAGTCTGTGGGGGTTTCTCCAGCCCAGCTGTTCAATGCAGCTGGGCTGAAGAAACCTAAGTGCATATTTGTGTTTTGGTCAGCCGGAGATGGCTGGCCAAACACATATGCGCACTTAGGGAGTGCACATAGCACTCCTCCCCCCGTGCCCACCCCACCCCTCCCTGCACAAGCTGGCTCAGAGCCGGCAAATGACAAATACAATTATGCTAGAACAGCATTTAATTTCTCATTTGCTGGCTCTGAGCCAAGCAGTGGGGCGATGCTCCTTCGCCATTGTGGAGGAGCCACCCCTGAGTTTAAATCATTTTTATTCAAACCCTCTATAAAAGCTTTAACTATCACCTCAGCGCTTTTCCAGATGAAGAATAGATTGTCAATGTAGCATCCAAGAATTAATTATATTATCCATATACATTTCGTAGTTGCTTTCATGAAGTACCAGCTCTTCATATTACATATATATGTACACGTCTGATTAAAATATTTAAATCTGACTTATCACTATATAGATGTAGACATGTACCTTCAAAGTCAGACTTAGACATTTTAAGTAAATGTGGACTCATGTATTGCCTCAGTTGTTGCTTTGCAGTGAAAGGTAGTTAGACAAATTGTATGTGGCAAGGTGTAGTGCTTGCTTTTTTCCCTCTGTTGGCTCCCTGTAAATTTAACAGCGGTGGTATTTGGGCCCAAGATCTGTGAATCAGAGTCAATGGTTGGAGGATTTCGATCTTTTTCCGTTGTGCAGAACATTGTTAAAGCGGACAATAAGCTGAAGAAAAACAAGCGGATGGCTAGGATGTGGTCATTATGAGAAGAATGGACTCTTCCTGTGGTCGAGAAACAAAAGACATTTTTGTAACTACTTGTTTTTACATAGGTAATGTTCGGACAGAAAAGTCTTCTGCATAGTAAAGGATGCGTACCCCTGCCCCGAGTGCCCAACTGTACTACTATCTGGATCTCTGATGCTGATTTTTGCTGTCATACGCAAACATGGATCATGCATATGTGCCATGATATAAGTATGTCTCATGGATTGCAGTCTTGTTGTAGCAGGAGGGGCACCCAAAGCGCTATTCATAGTGGTGGAAAGCTACTGCCTTCACCAGGAGTTAAGCGGCATGAGCGTGGTGGAGGCAGCATATCGTGTAGTGATCAGTAGCAGTGAGCAGTTCCTTTTTACCCTGTGTCACTGGAGTGAGGCCTACAGGCCCACTCACCTTTTTAAAAGGTTTCGCTGCTGTGTCCTTAACTCCCCCTTGGCCTACAACAGTTAGATGTAAAGTGCTGCACAGAGCAGGAGTGGTGACTGCGCTGATTGTATGTGTGTCTGGGAAAGTTACAATTCAGAGATAGAGCAGTGCTGTACAATACATGCTTGGTAAGTGTTTGTACTGAGTGTATGTATACCTGTGAGGGGTACATTACATATGAGATGTAGTGCTGTGCAGTGTGTGCGCAGTGGAAGCATGTTGTAGAGGTATGTGTGCTTGCGAAAATGACAATACATGAAAGGTTAAGTGTGTTCATGATCAATGTGGCTACTGGCTTTGCAAATAGCACACCATGGCACAACACAGAAAGGCTACAGTACTGAACAAAGCACACAGCAAATGTATGTGCTGAATATATAATATGTCTCTGACAGCACAATCCATGGAGGTAACAGTAGTGAATAGTATGTGTGCTGTGCCTGTACACTTTGGGGCTCATTACAATGTCGGGCGGAAAGCCTCCTCCCGACAGTCGGAATCTCCCCGACTGCATCGGAGCCCTTCCGACCGACTCGGTCGGTTTACATTCCGACTGCCCAATTATGATGTTCGCGGTCGGAACGTAAACCACGTGGTCATTCCGATTCAGTTCCGGTCGGAACCGCATTGCGATTACGATGTCGATTTCTAACAGTGTTTCTGCATCTGCCTGTCGGACATGGAAATGCTGTCGTAAAGTGACTTTGCCCCTGCGGCCTAAGGTTGATGGGACCCCCTGTAAAACCCTGCACTGTGTGGCAGGCACAGTGGGGTGCCTGAGACAGGGTGTAGGTTTTCCGCACACACCCCCTTTCCACATAGGAGCCTGTGTTATGGCCGGTTGTCAGGCATAACATGAGCTTCCATAAGAAACACTGGGAATCCTACCGTCATTGTAATCCGGCGGTCGAAGCCGCCGACCGCAAGTCGGTCAGTCCCGAATCCAAGTCGGTGCCGGGCAGAGGCTTTCCACCCGAGATCGTAATGAGCCCCTGAGTGTAAGTGTGCTCTCAATTGATCATTACATAGAGGGCCCTGGGTTCCATTTTGGAAAGCCCAGGTCTGCCTGTTGAAGACATGAGAAGTAGAGGAATCTCCCTAGACAGATTTGTGTATTGCTGCATTCCTGTGAGCTGGGTGGCAAACACTGGAGAAGGGAGAGAAAGACTTACCCAGTACACTTTAAAGGGTGTTCTTTGATTCAGTGAAGGATCACAAGGAAGGGTCATGGACACATTTCAGGAAGGAGATGGGACTGATAAGAGAATCATAAAGGGTAGGGCTGCAAACCCGGTATTAATATTTTGAAGCACATATCACTGGTAGACATCCAGGTGTGAATTCTAGTCACTCCCATTGCCTGTGTTGTGGACTATCAGCTTTGGAGCCTCTCCTGCTAACATAGACAACCTTTCAAGAGGAAGAATAGAGGAGAGAAAAATGCACTTTAAAAGAAGCAGAACCCCTACATAAAAATTCAAAGACCCAGACCCTAAATCACGTTTGGTGTCTGGAAATGGACTATATGAAGGAGAGGTTGACACCCCAAATAGTTGTCATATGCCAAGCGGCCATATGGGTTGTGTGAGGAGGGAAAGCTCTGCAAGACTTCTGCCTGTGACCAGGACTTAGGTCCAAGGCCTGCTAGTCTTCCTGCTGGGTCAGGGGAACATCACCCTGGGAAACCAAGACCACCTGTTCTGGAGTCTGGAGCACCAGTGCCTGCCAAGACCAGTGTGTCCTATGAGGAAGAGGATAGCGTTGGAGGGAGCGAGGTCCAGTGGGATGCCCTCCCGAAAGGACTTCTGGTGTGAGGACACAGCTGTGCACTGAACAGGTTGTTGCCTGGATGCATGATTGGTTCTGCGAGCCCATATGTCAGGATAGGGCTGTCATGAACTTAGCTGCGAATCGAGTTCCATGTGGATATGGTGAAACACGTACTGCATGGTTGCGGTGATCCCGTATGCCAGAAGGGACCACCATGAAAGTAATTGTTGCCAACAGAATGCCAAGACATGTGCGGGTCTTAGTGGCAATCTAGTGTGCCAAGAGGGTCTGCCGTGATACAGCTGGCTGCACAGTGAAGCAGCGGGTAACGCAGTGACCTATATCCCAAGAGGGGCTGCATATGGTACAAGGTACTGCGAAATTAAGGTCATCACCTAGAAAACTGAAGCTGCAACCTGCTGGTCAGAAATAGGCACAGAGACTTGCTCCTGACCTGTCTTGTGGAATCTGGAGGACATCACTCTATTGCTGGTACCTAGTCTGGAGCACAAGAATCAACCCTCTCTTCCGTGTGGGGAAGCGCCAAACTTATAACGTCAACAGAAGCCAGATTGCTGTTGCAGCTGGCTGCGTAGTTCAGGGAGATCCTGCACCTTTCGGATGCTGCCTCGCTTACTGTGTGCAGACCGACTCGACTGAGCAAGACTGGAGCACTGGAAGTCTCTGCAGTCAGGTTACCCGCTGAAAAGCTGAACAATTACTTGCTGCTAGAGTGGGTAAGACTTGATATGGGCCTGCCGGTCACGTGGGAACTCGCTGCTGAAACTACTGCACCCTCATAGACACTTTCGACTGTTTCCTAGGAGTCAGAGTGGACTCTTACGGTCTTACTTGTGAGCATTCCCTGAATGCGGTCACCAGTGAAAGGGGAATAACCCCAACTACATTACAAGGAAAAGGGTGGGAAAGGAATTTGGCAGTTAAAATTAGAGCCTGACCTCAAGGGGATTGTGTTATTGTTTACAAATGTTGTAATAGTTCTGGAAATGTGTAGAATTAGAAATAAAATACTTCTATTTAATATAAAATCAAGTAGTTGAATGGACATTGATTTATTGCTGAGTGTACTTTGGGTTATGAGTCATTTTCACTAACCTGTATCTACACATCATCTCCCTGAGGGACTCTTTGACTGATTATCCGCAGCGACCACTCGGAGTCAAGTGCAGAAGGGGTACTGGGCTTAGATGCACAGGATCCATAGTAGGTGGAGTCCCGGGACATCAAGAATAAAAGGCCTCAACCACCACGGTTGGGACCAGTAACCCCTGCCTGCCCGTGGCCCTCTGAAAGGGGTTCTGATAGATGTTATGAAAATAGTTGGCGAAAATTATCTTTCCAGCTTTGTTGTTGGGGGGGAAAAAGAGAAACATATAATTTGCATCTGTACTTTAAAATAGTCAATACTTTCATGTTAGTACATTAAAAAAAATTACCCAATGCATAAGAAAGGTTCAGGAAAAATCATTTTAGTAATTTAAAATTGAATGACCTTATTCCTTTGCCCCAGTAAGCTTTCGTGATGGTGCATAGAACCTTATCTTTAATCTGGTCATCCACTGGGAGCTACAGCATTTTGATGTGGTCCTGTTTATGGAGGTTAAGGCCCACTCTGGTTCCTTAGTCCAATATCTCTGGGACCTGTATGTGAGTTTCTATGCAAGACCAGATTACATGATGTAGCCGTAATTAAATTGTGCCAGTTCGAGTACTCTCCTCAGCGTAATTCTGTGGTCACCTTTGAAGGTGAGGAAGGACTTTCCAGAGAAGATGGTTGAATAGTCCCACACTTGCCTGCTGCATTTATTGGGGAGCTAAGGTAAGGTTAGCATCAAACAAACTCCAAAGTACTTTACTTCTAGTGGGGTGTATTGGTATGTTCTTAGTTTTGGTGGGCAGTCAAACAGCAGTGATTTGGGAACCAATCACTAAAGTCTCAGTCTTAGTGGGGTCCATGCATAGGAAGCACTCATTCTTTCATCCAGTGTAACGTTTGGTTTACACATGAGGTCAGATTAGTTGGGTTCTCTGGACCATTTTCCTAAGGTAATTGTATTTGTGTATCATCGGGGTACATTTGAATGTTCACTTGGTATTCCTCAACGGGGTACAAGAAGATTGATCTTTAGGGAATACCACAGATCAATGGATGTGTGGAAGATTCAATAAATTTGTGTCTCGCTTTTTGACTAAGGTTAGTGAAAAATAATTAGACCCTTTCAATGCAGGATCAAAGAACCCTTTCAAGTAGTACTGTGCACAGTCAAAGACAGTAGACAGGTGTGGAAGTATAAGTCTTTTGATGCCTTGGGATTATCCTCTTTGTGTACAAACCTGAAAAGCATTAAAAAAGAGGACAAACTAAGGGTTAAATCTAATTTCCTTGAAAACAGTGAGAAAGTAAGGTTTAGAACACAATTATCCAAATGCTCAGTGATGACATATTATAGATCCTAAGTATTAATGAAACCTATTATTTACCTAGCGACAGGATCTCACCCAGGGAGAGATCCTGTCTTTTTCACTTTAGAGCAGTAATGATCTGGCGGCTTCTGTGTTTTAACGGAGATTCTGGTTTGTCGGGGGACTTATCTCTGCCTTGCCCATGCGATAATATAACTGAACAATCACAGTTGTACTTCATGGTTTTTTGTAGTTTTATTTACTTTGTGCGCCGACATTTTCTTAAACCTTTACTAAAGAACATTGGGCATCGCATGTGTAGAGAAGCTTTGTTTCACTCACAAATACTGAGGTCCCCTGAATATGTTTTTGGGTCAGTTTCTTTTTAGGTCGAGCCTAGCGCGGCTTCTTGTGAGCACTCCAAACTTCCCCGAAACTTCTCTGTGTGGGTCTGGCAACTCCCACACATTCAATTGGCCTTTGCGTGTGGCTTTCAATAATGAAAGCACGCAAATGACCAAAGGTGAGTGCATGTCCCGCCTCTTCTCTAAAGGTTCACTCCCACGGCGTTTTGCTCTCGGGAGCGAGCAGCGGCGCCCAGGATGGCAGCTGCATTCCTCCCTCATCGTGGATCATGTTACTAATTAAACACAGCGGGGTCGCTTTCACTTTCACGGCCACGCTTGTTTTCTATTTCTCAGCCTTGCTCTTTATACAGTAATCCAAAAGTTCGCCACTTTTCAGAAAGTAGGAAACAGATGTTACTTTGCACATGAAAGCGTTCAATGTTACATGTTTCTCCTTTATGCAGTACCCGAAATTCTAAAGCTTTGGGTTGTTTCTCTAGACTTGTATTTACTGTGCCCTGTCGGTCTTGATGTTTTTAGCATACCAAGGCACGAGTAGTAGTTTTGAAGAACAGTACTAGATTGCTCGAAGTGGTCATGTGTTCCTTCATTCATCAACAGTTACCTCAGCAACACATTACCGCCACGAGTTGTCCATATTCAGACTAACATAAAACCCCAAGACAGCCTCCCACACCTCGCAAAACACCCATATAATCCTGTGTCCCGGCTGCGCCATTTTACACTTGTTATAAAACACTTAGTATATTCGGAGTATTTCTAAGTCGCACAAATATCTCTCTGTACAAGTACATCTCTGTGCTGACCGCCTAGAGCTCTTCTTACACGCGGGGGCCCCAAATCACAAAAATCTTTGGAAATCTGCACCTTCCATTTTCCTCCTTTGAATGGGTGCCATTTTAGGAATTCAGAAATATTTCCGAGAATATTTCTGGTAAATCCATTATGAATTCCGACTTGTAAATAATGGAAAGACCTTTTGCATGAACACGTGTATATCGAGTAAAACTTTGCATACAAAAATACCTTCGCATTTGTGCAGTGGTAGTATATTTCTCCTCTACACCCATTTACTTGCAAGTGTCACTCATTTTTAAACTGTTCCGTGCTCATTCCTACACTGGAAAATAAAAAGACTGATTCCGGAAGTTAGTTTCCAAACGTTTCCAGGGTGGGAATAGGTTGTTGAGAAGTTTATGAATACCCACAAGTTCCGCGTGTGTTTCCAAACCTTTCAGGACCTGCCCCATGCAGTGCCCGTTCGCACGAACCCCTCAAGGACATTTACCGCATTCACAGCATTACACCTATAGCTGGGTAATTACACGCATAGGTAAATGGGTGCCTGTGTAACTGCAAATCCAACGTTGTTTAATACCTTGAAGTCAAACCACCTACGCCTTTAGATTACGATTACATATGACACTGGCTTTGTGCGATTTGAGGCCTGGATGTCACAGATGTCACGACAAAAGAAAATGTGCCCTTTTGGCTCAAGCGGTCGACCTTGAAACTGGGGAAGCAGGTTTGAGCCTCGGCAAAATGTTCAACATCTTGTGATTCTGGGCAAATCACTTCGGCCCACATGCATCAAAACAAAAACCGGTCGCAAACGGGCAGATTCTCAGAATTCTCTAAATTGCGATTACTTAAATTGCGATTGCATTTAAGGAATCTCAAATTGAGATTCCTTAAATGCAAGGCATTAAAGTAAAAATATTAGCGATTTCGCTAATAGGGGGAGCAAATTACAATGAAGTTGAACTTCATGGTAATTTGCAAAAACTAAAGTGCATTTTTCAAAGTTCCATTTTACGCACACACATGCCCTTGGGGCATGTGTGTGTGCAAGATGTACTCATATGCAGATTTCAGGGGTGCAACAGGGTGTCCTTTTGACACCCTGGCACCCTTGAAATTGCATGAGCAATTTGCGATTCTCTAATTGAGAATTGCAAATTGAGAAAGTCTTCCCATTCATTCCTATGGGCCTCTAGGCCCATAGGAATAAATGGGGAGGTATTCCTTAATTGCGACTCGCAATTTGCGAGTCGCAATTAAGGAAAGTTTAGAAATCGCTATTTTGTAAGCGATTTCTACATGCATAGCCTTTTGCTATTCCTTATTAGCGAATCCTTATTTTTCGCTAATAAGGAATCGCAAATGGCATTGTTGATGCACGTGCCAGTTAATCTCCCCGTGCCTAACAAAATGAATATGTCCGTCTATCATGCAACTAGTGCTCATGTAAGGCGCTCTGATACCTTTGGTCGTGTTCTCGCTATATTAAACTCCAAAAATATATTTAAAAAAGGATGTTTATTAAAGCATTTTAAATAGATGAGTAACCCCGTGACCGGAAGCCAGTTAATGATGTCGCACTAAATTCGAAAATCGTTTTGTTAAACAGAAAAAACAGCTACTCTTGCTGTGGACAGCCATGGGTAGCGTGCAGCTTCACACATGATATTAGATCAGTGGGCGGCATCTGTGCTTGTGGCACTCATTCCGCTTCTTGGCATCGTTCGTACATGCGTGCCTTTTCTGCCATCTTCTGGCTACATGTGGCCTGTAATTGTAACAATTAAAGAAGTCTGCTGCATGGCTAAACTTATAAGGTCTCAAAGGCGAGACCTAGTGGCTATGCCAATGCTTGTTTAAATCTGCAGTACGAACTAGAAATTCATTGGACGTGTAAATACAATAATTTTATTCTTAGTTAATTCTGTTATTGGCTTACGTATATGTCTGTATTTTTATAAATGTTATTTATTAAATTTTATTACATGAATTTTACAAATGTCAAATTTTAGGCCAAAAGACAATTAATGGACAAGGTATATGAATTATCTAGCCTTGGTAGCTACTGATGTACGTGTTCCTTGATTGCTGATGTTATCTTCTTTTTTTACAAGTGCACTTACGATATCCGTAAGAATTTTATTGCCGATAACCTTATTGTATTGTCTTTTTATTATGTTTTATGTTCTCTTTTATCACTTAATAAGGTTGAATAACGATTCTGTGAATTAGCAATTAGACCCATTGCAATACTGGATAAAAGAACCCTTACAAGTAGTATTGTGCGCTGTCAAAGACTGTAGACAGGTGTAGAAGTACAAGGCCAGGGTACTATTCTCATCTAGGTAGAGAGGAAGTTTATTTCTCATTGGTTAGGGCAATTTTAGTGCCGTCAATGGTCAAAATGTGATTGATGGCTGTAAAGGAGGTGATTTGGTTACACATTATGTTCAAATTGTCTCATTGCTTCCCTTTCCTATGAATTT
This sequence comes from Triturus cristatus, assembly GCF_964204655.1. NCBI lineage: Eukaryota > Metazoa > Chordata > Amphibia > Caudata > Salamandridae > Triturus > Triturus cristatus. The sequence continues at coordinate 627,696,930 of NC_140594.1, read as the reverse complement.
GCTGAGGACGGGGAAGTTTGAAATAGGCCTACAGAAGACTAGTACCTTCAGGTCAACAGAGCTTTTCAAGAGCCTGGTGATGAGAATGTGTTTCAAAACCTAGGCACAAGTCCTAGAGAAGAGGGGCATTAATTATGTCAGTTGTATGAGAAGCAAGGGAGAATAAAGTTGCTTAAGGCTGAACAATGGAGCTCAAGTTTATTGAAAGTTTGAGGTTTAGGCCTGTCAAAAACAGGTTAAAGTTGGCTGCAATGAAGGAGCTGTTGAAGTTGATGGTGCATCCAACCACAGTAGGGTGGGAGCACACTTCCTCACATCCTAGCACTCAATTTTCCCCAGTGTATCATGGTAAATGCAGTGCATAATAACTCTTACTTCAAAAGTACTCTTTAATTTTTTCCTCTAATTGGTGTGGCCTGTGCTATGTAACTCTAGACACACGCTTCTGGATTCCTACCTTCATCAGTAGTGACCAACAAGTCGTTTTGGGGGGCTGCAAATGCTGCCCAAAGTCTTTCTAAAGTCTCTGTACCACTCACTGGGTGAAGGTGCATCAGCACAAGCTTGTCAGCTCAGTAGCTCAAGGGAGCCTTTTCAAACAGAAGGAGGGTGGGAGTACACAGCCTCAAATCCCAGCATTAAATCTGCCCCAATACATCATGTCAAATGCAGTGCATCATGACACTTATCTCAATACCTCAAGGGAGCCTTTTCAAGCAGAATGTGTGGGTGGGAGCACACTGCCTCACATCCCAGCACTCAATTTACGGATCACGGATGTAGGTGTGTTGTGAGGTCAGCAGTGCTTAGTTTGGATATTTGAGATGTTGGAAAATCTTTTTAAAGGCAAGCAAGTTCCTGTCATTGGCTTGCATCATGATAGGCTCTAGGCAACTCAGCTTTTAGACAGATGGAGAGACACAGGGATTTGTAAGTGGGGGTCTCAAAGTTGCGGCGCCTCACTTGATCATTAATCCACTCTTCTGCAAAATCCCCAACACCAACATCAAAGTATGATCATGCTCCTTTTTGTCCTTAGCAAATACAAGAATGTCAACCATGGAAAGTTGCAATATAAGAAATCCCCTTAAACAAATTATGCATTACCCACTGAAACACAGCAGACACAGAGGCTAAACTGAATGGCATCCATATAGACCTATAAGCAACCTCCAGCCACAAAGGCGGTCAATGGCCTAGAATCAGGGTCTAGCACTATCTGATGGTACGCCAAAGCCAAATCCAAGATGGGAAACATCTTAGCCCCACTTAATAGTGGATAGCATTTCACCAATATTGGGCAGAGGATGTCTATCAAACCAGATAGCAGCATTGAGATCACGCAAATCTACACATATGCGCAAATCACCATTGCCCTTGTTAGCCAGCACAACTGGAGCCAACTATTCTGACACTTATATTTCTTTTATGATATCCTCATCACATAACCTCTGCAGCGCATGTCATAACAGCCCCCTAATGAGAAGTGGAACACCGCAGGGCTTATGTACTTTGGGTGTTACTCTATCTTTCAAAACTATATTGGGCATGAACCCCTTAAGGTTGCCCACCAAACACTGAAGGAAACTCCTCTTCATGGGACACCTCTCTTGCCTCACTAATCCCTGATTGTGCCCCAAAACCTGATCAGGATGATTTGGGTCTTAGAATATCATTACATTTCTTTGCCTGGGTCAAGACAGGAACCTCTATCGCAAAATAACCTTTAGAAGGGACCACCACCCACTGAAACTCCAGATTGGCTTTGATGAACCCCACCAGGTTTATTGGTTTATTGTCATAAGCTACCAGCTTGACGTCTGGTGATTTGCAAGTGTAATTGGGAAATTTGCTAATGTATTCTTCACCGATAATGGTGTATTTGGCACCTGATTCTGCCATTATGTTAACTTCCTCACCATCTAACTTAATCATACAACAAGCATTGGCATAGCCAATAGGCCTCGCCTTTGGGACCTTATAAGTATTTAGTTATGCAGCACAATATTCTTGGTGCAACAACATCAACTGTTGCATGTCTAAACACTTATAAGGTCCCAAAGGCAAGACCTATTGGCTATGCCAATGCATGTTTATAACGCAAGCTTCCTTGAGCTTGAAGAAATTTCCATCCCCAAAGTGGATGTTAATAAGAGGCTACATTGTGACAACAAAATATGGAAAGTGGTCTTCTGGCACAAGGGGTAGCAGAAAAGTGTGCTCTCTTGGGTTCTTCTATAGGTTGCAGTTTAGATGGCTAAGCCAGAGCGCTCACATTTCCAATTCCGTGGCTAAGTAGCTCATTCACTCCAGGTTTTCACTTTGCACTCTGGGATATGCAGTCCTGCTGCTCCAATTCTAAAACGAGGTCTATATTTATCAGAATGCGACAAAAGAACCTGGAACGGTCTAGCTACTCGAGGGCTTTAAGACCATCTCCTGGTGGGTGTGACATATTCTCAAAAAACTTTAAGTGAATGTTATCTGGACTATACAAGTTCCAAGCAACAATAACATGCATTACATACATAACACATTTTACAGAGTGGAATCGTTGTCGCAAAACGTCTGTGCCCTATTTGAGATGAAGGTTTTTCTTACCATTTTATTTTATTTTTATTTTATTTTATTTTATTTAATTGCTTCACTCCCGACGGATTGACAAAGGACTTCCTGTGCCCATTCACAACCTGACGCCTCTCACCTAATGCATTAAAACGGAACCACCTCATAGGATGATTGTTTTATCACAATTGTTTCTCTTCTTGCTGCTAAAGAATATCGTATCCTATTTTATTCTATTCGGATAGCCCCTTGATGTTTTCTACCTAATGTGCAATGTGCCCACCCTTTTTTTTTTTTTTTATTCCCTATTTTTATTTTTATTTACCTCAATGTGATGCTTACATTTTTTATGTACTCCTTGCCTGTTGCTTGACAATCATAATAATTCTCCTTCTGTATTGTATTTGTTTAACCTTTTGGTGATCTGTGTTTCCTAACGGTCCTTCCTCTCCTTGTTGCACTTACAACTCCAATGTATTGTTACTCGCTGCTATGTCCTCGGTATTTGTAATCCTTTTGTACTACTTTCCCCCTAATGCATCTACCTCATCTTGATGCCCTTTACCTCAAATGTGATAATGCCTGTTACTAGTCTTAACGTTTTTATTTTTTTATTTTGAATTGTAACCCGACTTTCCTGGGTCTAATGTCCCTCATACGCCCAAACTGAACTTCCTCATCTAGACCCTATTCTATTATCAACATTATCGTGTGGTCCCCCCTCCTGGTCGATCTCTATGTCACTCCCACCTCTCTAGCGTGCTGACCCAAACTTAGGTCGGTACCTCTGGATACCCTTCCGCATTCCAACTCCTCTTTGTCTCAAACAACTGCAATACAAGGCCCTTGCACCAGCTTTGGGACCAATTTTGCCCATTCAAAGACCTTTCGCCCACCCGCCTTTCCCACTCTTCCACACCATCTCACCTCCATTCCCACTCTTCCCCACCATTTCACCTCCTACAAATTCCCCTGCCCGCACATTCGATCATCCTAGTGGTACCACCATGCCTCCCCCCAATCCCACCCTCACTGCACCGGACACACTAATCACTAGGTTTGGATCCAACTCATGGTCCATCATTTACCCTCCCAACCTATCTGAAAATGCCAAGAGGAACCTGAAACATAAACTGCTAATTCGCCACCAAGAAACCTTATTCGTGGACAATTACCTAAGCCTCATATCCATTATCAAAACTAACTACATCTTCTACTCCAGACGCCCCTCTAAATGGAAAAGTATCTTCCTCCACCACCTCCCCATAAAGAAATCTTGCAAAATCCCATATTGCTTGAAGCTGTCCACCACCCCTTCCCCCACTTTCCCAGGTGAAATAGACATCTCTATATTTAAATCCGGAAATCTTTGAGCACCACTTCAGCACCCTATATGATCTACTAACCTCCCCTGCCCATCTGTCTACAGCCTCACATTCTCAGGTAGTCCTCCTGAGTTCACTTCTTTTAACACCAACCCCATCTCTACCTGAATCCTCTGCTTACTCGGAAGACTCCCAATCCCAGACCTTTGAGCCAGCCGCTCCGGTAACATCCTCTCTCTCGCCTGACTCTTCCTCATCTTATTCAGCCACCCAAATCCTTTCTCCCATTTCCTCACCGGCCTCCCTACCTTCTCCTGACTCGCCATCATCCCTCTCAGTCACCCAAACCCTCTCCTCTCCCATTGACGCTCTCCCATCCTACCCCAATCACTCCCTTCTTCCTTCTCAGTCCTCTCATCCCCCACTGTCTGATCTCCCTACCCCGACCCCCAACACACCGAGTCCCCTCACACCATCACCCCTAACGCCCCTCGACGGATACCAATCCCGTCCTTTCTTAATGATCCCCAATCTCATAGAGATGAGATCACCTCTCTTCACTTGCACATCTTCCCCTCCTCTTCTCACAGCAACCATCAGGCCGCTGGTAATGTGGGCACTCACACTAAAATCCCTCCTCAGCCTAACATCTGGAACACCCCTCACTTCCCGCCTCCTGGGTTTCCTCCTCGTCCACCTCCCAATCCTCCCTTCCTGGCTAATGCGGAACACGCCCCTCTCCCCACTGACCCCCTTTCCTCCTTACCGTACACGTTTGTAACCCAATCGCTTCTTAACATTGAACTCCACCTCTCTATCTTGGCGTTGGAATTTTCAACCCTCAGGAAAGACTTCAACGCCCTCTCCGATACTAAACCTGCCAATCATCCCGTCTCAATCGGATATGCTCATACCAACTCTTCCTTTCCTCCACAAAGAAGTACCACACCTCAGGGCAGACGACCATCTGAGGGTCTCCCTGGTAACTGCCTCGTTATCCCATCCCAAGCACCGAACCATCTCTCCTCCCCGGTCCCCGGAGATCTAAATAATTCCTACCCCCCAACTCCATGTCTGTTGACTCTCACATACCTCACACCACTATTCAGGTGATCCTAGGGAGAAGCAACAGCCCTACCACCACTGGCTCACCCAGGTCCGCTCTGCAACTCACTGCGACTACCGATCCTTCTACACTTCACCCCAATATTCCTGTGATCCTGGGGATAAGCCGCACCCCGACCTCCCCTGGCTCACCCAGGCCCCCCCGCAATTCACTACTATCCATTCAGGATGCTCCCCTGATACCAACCACAAACCCCTCAACTGCATGCTGATCAACTGTAGGTCAGCTGCACGACATGCTATCGAAATCTCTGAGACTATCCTCAATGAAGCCATCGACATTTCCTTTCTTACGGAAACCTGGCTCAAGGCTCACTCCTCTTCTATTCTTGACATGCTCGCCCCCCCCGGTTACTCTATCCTCAGAAAAGATAGGCTTGACAAAATCGGGGGTGGCCTAGCCATAATTTATAAAGATGAACTCCCACTCTCCCTTGATAAGAACACTGATCACGCCATTTAAAAAAAAAAAAATTAAAGTTAGGGCATAACAGAGTCATACAAATGAACACATATTGTAGTTGGTTGGTACAGTTTCTTTTGCCATTGTACATATCACTGTTACAGCTATTACATGATGAATCACACCTGTTAATCCGTCCACGCTGCTGCATCTCCTCCCCTTTTCAGCTCAAGATCTCCTCATTCGGTAACTCCGGTGGTACACAGATAAAGCCCCTGTATTTGTTCCAGGCTCCCCACACTTTCCCCCATTTCTGGGGACAGCCACGGTTAACATACGCAGCCTTCTCTGCCACCATGGCTTCGTCCATGTCCACACACCAGTCATTAATCGTTGGTAAGCCTCTGGAGCCCCACAGTCTAGCTATGTTTCTCTTGGCGACCATCATACCCAAAGTCGCCCAATCCTGTGCTGGGTGATTTAAATCATTGGGTTCCCATATATTTAACAAACATCTTTTAGACTCTGGTACCACCGACACCTCTGCCGTCTGTGATATGGTCCTCATCACTGCCACCCAGTAGGTCATGATCTTCGGACACTGCCATATAGTGTGGTAAAACGTACCCTCCTCCCCACATTCCCTCAGGCAATATGGATGGGGGGCATTCCCTATTTTATGTAGGGTTAATCTAGTGTAGTATACACGGTGTAGTATCTTTAGTTGTATTAGTCTTAATCTCGAGGGTATTGCAACCTCCCGCGGTGATGAGAGTGCCGTCTGCCAGTCTGTGTCATCGAGTTCCCCTAGGTCCGCGGACCATTTGTCCTTCAGTGCCTGCGTTGGGTCCGGTAGGTTATTAATTAATTTACGATAAGTAAAGGAGGTGGCCTTTTTCGTCATGTAGTCAGTTAAAAGCCTATCCTCTAAGGGAGATGCCTCCGGCAATGCGGGGTGTTTGGCGGTATAACCGCCTGTAATGCATGTTTAATCTGCATGTACCTAAATCGTTCAGAGGGTGCTAGTTCGTATTGGTCCTGTAGGCGCTCAAACGTGATCACCCCGCCCTTAACCCATAGGTCGCCTACCGTTGAAAATCCTATTGCATCCCAGTTATTGAATCCCTTGCTATTTCTGAGTCTTCCCAGCCGCTGTGTATCCCAGAGTGGAGTAAGTTGTGTGATAGCCCCCTGCCATCCCAGTTTTTTATGTGCTGAGTACCATATGCCCACTGTGTGTGCCGTCGGGCCAATCAGTGGGTTAGATCATTTTTTATTGTATAAGGCCGCCATGACGCCTCCATCTCCTAGCACATATCTGTCCGCCTGAAAAACAGGGTCGGTTTGTGGGGCGTGAATCCATTGATTGATGTTTTTCAACTGCGCTGCCCAGTAGTACAGTTGTATGTTGGGGAGTGCTATACCCCCATCATACCAGCTCTTAACCAGTTTGTCCATTGCAATACGCACTGGCTTGTTTCCCCATAGTAAACTAGATACCTCAGTCGCTATCATTTTAAAATAGCTCGCCGGTACCGGAAACGGAGTGTTTTCTAAGGCATAGCGAAACCGTGGGAGCGCCATCATTTTAAAGAGCGTCAATAGCAATGTATGCCAGTGCGTTTTGTCCCGTTTTAGTCGGTCTAGGGGGGGCATTAGATTTTTTTAAAAGAATTCTTCAGACCTAGGCGTCACATAGATACCCAAATACTTGAAACCCTCTGTCGTGACTAGGAGATCGCACTCTGTAGGAAGATGCGGTGTCGGACCAGACAGTACCAACAAAACTGATTCAGACCAGTTAATAGTATAGCCAGATACTCTCCCGTAATGTTCACAGACGTTCAGAAGCACCAGAATGGAACGCCTGGGGGAGGCCAGGTATAGCAAAACGTCATCTGCATACAAGGAGATACAGTCCTCCCATCCCACCGCCCATTTGAGTCCCCTGATGGTCGGTTCCCACCTGATCAATGCTGCCAGCGGCTCCAACACAAGGGTAAACAACAAGGGGGACAAGGGGCATCCCTTGCGAGTACCGCGTACCAGCTGGAAGTCCTCTAACATGTGACCATTGGCGGTGACATGTGCCAATGTTTTCGAGTATAACAGGTGTACCCATGCACAGAATTTAGGGCCGAAGCCTAGATGCCGAAAGACCGCAAATAGGAAGGGCCATTCCACCATATCAAACGCCATACGGGCATCCAATGAGAGAATAACAGCTGGTTCTTGGATATAGGGTATACGGGCTATCACCCCATGCAGTCGCCTCAGGTTAAGAGCCGTGTTGCGACCTGGCATTAATCCCGATTGATCTGGGTGTATTAGGGCCATCATGTGAGGGGTTAATCGAGTCGCCAAAAGTTTGAAGAGTATTTTAGCTTCAGCATTAATCAATGAAATTGGGTGATATGAGGTGTATTCCTCAGGAGGTTTCCCAGATTTATGAATAACCACTATGGTGGCCGTTCTTTGGTCCCGCGGGAGCTCTCCCACGTCTAGACTTTCAATGTACATGTTTAACAGGTGGGGGGAGAGTGTTCCCACCATCCTTTTATAATGCTCGATTGGTATGCCGTTAGGCCCTATCGCCTTCCCCGTCTGCAGAGACTCAACTGCTAATTGTAGTTCTTCCGTCGTGAGGTCAGCTTCGAGCGTGCTGGTCGCCTCTGGTGTTAATGTGGGCATTTTGATGTCTTGTGCCTCCTCAACCGTGTTGTTCGACGAAGATGTGTAGACCTGGGCAAAGTACCCAGCCAGTCTGTTTACAATGTCTTGAGGGTCTGAGACCATTACCCCCTCTCGAATTTTTATCCGTGCTATCCAGTTCCTTGCTCGTTTTTTTTTGTCGAGCCAGGCCAAGAGCTTACCTGCCTTATCCCCAATTTCATACATCTTATGTTGTGTATTCTTTGATTTGGACTTTGCCATCTCTTTTAAATATTCCCTGTATTCTTGCTGCTTAATACGTAGGGACTGGGACGTTTCCAGCGTCGGGTGCAGTGTATGACGGTCCTCAGCCTGATGCAAACTCGATTCTATGTCACATAACTCCTGTCGCTTCTCGCGTTTATAACCTATTATGGATGTAGTGGCTTGCCCACGAATAACAGTTTTATATGTCTCCCAGCGGGTGACTGAAGATGGGACTGACGTTATATTTTCTTTAAAATAGTGCTGTGTTGTAGTGCTGAGGTTTTTAAGGATTTGGGGATTATTCAAATATCCTGGGTGTATGGGGTAAATGCGTCGTCTGACCATGCGATGGCACGTGTATGTTAGTAACACTGGGGAGTGATCTGATATCCCTCTGGATCTGATCTCTATGTCCGCTACATTCTGTAAGCTGTCCGCTGACGTCAAGAAGTAATCTATCCTTGATAGGCTATTGTGTGCTCCCGATTGATAAGTGAACTGTCGTGTCGTGGGGTGACGGCATCTCCAGGCATCCAGGAGACCAAGGGCTTCTATAAAACTCTCTATGCGAGACAACCCGCCGGTGGGAGGTTTGGGAGGATGTCGGTCAAGAGTCCCATTGATTGCGGCGTTTAGGTCTCCCCCAATTATTCAGTTCTCCCTCTGGGAGAGCGAGCAGAAACTTACTGAGCGCTGGGAGAGCCACTGCGTGGAGTGCTGGAGGGACAATACTGACACCACATTAAAGGATCTCCCCTCCCACTGACATGCTATTGCCGCAAAGCGGCCCTGGTCATCTGTCCATTTTTGGTTAATGATCAGCGGGAACTGCTTTCTTACCAGGATACCCACTCCCCGTGATCCGGAAGAAAACTCAGAGTGCACAATCATTTTAAAACCAAACCGGTGCAGCGCTCTACAGGTCGTTCCGGTTAAGTGTGTTTCCTGTAAGAGGGCTATCGCTGGCGCACACCGCTTCAAATTCTGTAAAACTAGACCTCTTTTAATCTTGTCTCCTAGCCCCCGAACATTCCATGTAACCAATGATAAAGGAGCAACTGGGCACACAGGGGACGTTATTGACTCAGCCCTTGAGTGATCCTGCACCATTATTCCTGTCATAGTGAAAGCATGCAGTCAGTGCTGTAAATCGTCTGTACTTTCTGTAACCAACACAGATAGACCACATTGTAGCCAGTGCCCTTAAGAAATTAATAACCAACAACTTCCAATACTGTAAGAACAACCCCATACCTCCCGCCCACCTCCCTGCCTCTCTGCTTGACGGACCCTTAACTAGCCGCCACCCCAACAGTGCAGAGCGCTTAGTACCCATCCCTGATACCATAACTTGGGGGTGAGAGCAATCGTCCGTTGTCCTCGGTGACCCATTGTTCCCTCTTCAGTAGTAGCAGTCTCTTCTCCCTATCTGGTAGTTCATGTACATTTGGCGATTGGAAGGCATGGTTTCCCTCCATCAGGCTGTTCTCGTCGCAGTAGTCACTCCCCCCAACCCCCTTGTGAGGCAACCTTGATGTAATTACAATGGATTCGTCGATAGTCTGGCAAATTGACCGACGTCTGAGCTTCAGCCGGTGAGCATGGCCAGGTCGCGATCCCCTCATCATTGCAGCTGGGTCTTTCGCTACTTCAGCAATTAATGTCACCTTCCCCTACAGCCGCTTACTCTGGTCCCTCTCGCAGTTCAGCTCCCCCACGATGGTCGTGTCCTCCATTCCGGCGTTCCGAAAGTGAGGCTTTGCGCCAACACTCCAGCCACTCCTGGGCGTCCTCCGGCGATAGGAAGAACCATGCTTTACCTTCGGCTTCAACCCTCAATTTCGCAGGGAACAACATTGAGTATTTGATCCCACGTTCGTGGAGTGTCTTTTTTACTTCAAGAAATCCGCGACGCTGCTTCGTAACTGCTGCCGTATAGTCCGGGAAGATGGTAATATTAGAGTTGCCGAGTTTCAGAGGGGGCACAACACGTGCGGCCTGTAGTATTACGTCTCTGTCCCGGTAATTAAAAATACGAGCCAGGATAGGGCGTGGAGGGGCCCCTGGTTTGGGTCGGCCTCCTGGGACTCTGTGTGCCCTTTCAACAGAGAAATAGTTAGAGAGGCCCCTTGGGTGTAGATGATTTGTAATAAGATCCTCAACAAACATATCAAGGGCTTGACCACCTCTCTGTTCTGGAACACCTATAAGGCGTATGTTATTTAGTCGTGACCGCCCTTCCTGGTCCTCCAGTTTAGCTGCCAGCAACTTGTTATCTGCTGTGAGTTGTTGCATTTGTGTCTTAAGCGTGGCCGTGTCATTAGTTAGGGTGGTTGCCGTGACCTCCACCTCCGATACTCTGGTGGACATTTTGTTAAAGTCAGCTCGGATTAGTGAGAGTTCTGCCGCGAGAGAGCCAATGCGTGAGTCCAAGGACGTGTGCACTTTATTCAATGCGGCCATAATATCTTGTAGCGTCACTTCTTTGGTTTCTGCGGTGTTCGTACTTGGCCCCGGCGTTGCGTCATGATCTGCCAGATCCGGTTGCGATTTTGTATAGGCATACTTCTCTATCTTCGCCTGGTTTGGTCCTTTTGTATTTCTGCTGCTCATTTTCCCGTTGGGGGTACGTTCTCACAAGCTGAGAGATCAGGAGTGGTAGTCACCACCGCCTGCCAGAGGGCTAGCGCAGCCCAAGAGGCCTGCCATGTTTCCCACCCCGATCCTCCTGTAGCGTGCTGCTTATAGTATCCCAGGACCGGCCCTGTCTACGGGACCCCCTCTGTCCATTCTCTTCTGGAGCGATCTTCGGATTGCCACTCAGGACCAGTTCACCATATCTGGGGAAGGCCTCCCCCCCAGGCAATATGGCCTTGTGCACCGCGGTGTGTTGCCCCCTGCAGAGGGGCCAGTGCTCCGTGTTGAGAGTCACTCCTGAAATAGGGTTGGGCTGTTAGCCCGCTGTTGTGTGACACTGTTGGCCCTTATTGAGCGTGATCAACCCTCCCCTGCACTGTCCTCAACACCGGTGAGAGAGGCACCAGATACTTATTCAATGTTCAGGCAAGAGAAGATCTATGTGTTAGTCACGATTAGTTTCAATGAGTTGCAAATACGGGACCAGAAGGGCAGCTTTTCAAAGATTCGCCGTCATTCAGCTGTGCAGCTTAATAAAGGTGCGCGTGTAAAACTTTGGGCAGCCTGACGGCGGTTACGCTATGCAAGCAGACGGTGGCAAGGAACTGAAGGAGCAATACCTGGGCAGTAAAATAATCCCCTGTGTTCAATTACACCGCTGTCCTGGCCTCGGAGGGAGCGCAGCGGTGGTATGGCGGGGCAGCTAATCACCAGTCTTTTCCAAGCGCCCCCTTTGATGATTACGGGAGGCGCGCCAAGGCACGAAGCGGCAGTCCGCCCGCCTCTCCTTTCCTGCTGGTGCCCTTCTCCGTATTGCCTCAGTACGATGAAATCGCCTCCTCCAGTTCGCTGTCGGCGGAGGGGGGGGCCTCTTCCGGCCGCCTCCAATCCACCACACCTCGCGCCCTCCTCCGGTCAGCACTTCTCGCCCTCGCAGTCGGCTCTGCCTGAAATTTACTCCCCGGCTCACCTCCCCGGGGTAGGCCCCGCGTTGTTTCCACGTCCTCCGCGCCATCAGGACCTTCCGCTCAGCCTCGGGTCGGGATTAACGGGTGCCCAGGGGTCTCCGCAACCACGAGCTGCACTATTTTGGAAAGGGAGCCGCCAGATAAATGTTCGGATTTATTGGGAGGGTTCCTCTGAACCTCGGAGCCTCCCTAGGCTGCGCCCATTTTCTACGGCTGCTAACCACACCCCCCGATCACGCCATTTTTGAATGCATGGTAGCAGAACTTAAAGCTAAGGGGGCCCCTGCTATTCGACTTCATAACATTTACCATCCCCCTGGTGACCCTCTGACCTTTGTGGATGAACTGTCTGACCAACTTTCCCAAGCCTCTTTTTCCAACTCCAAAAACATCTTCCTCGGAGACTTCAATATCCACTGAAACAACAAGACTGATCCCTCGGTTAGTGTCCTCAATGAACTACTTGACGTTACTCACTTGAATCAACTTTGCCATTCCCCAAAACATGACAAAGGAGCTACCCTTGACGCCATCATCACTAGCAAAGATTTGGCTTCCCTTTCGCATATTGTCCCCATTGATTGGTCGGACCATCACCTTATTCTCTTCACGATCAACAACATGACACCTCCCCTTCCCCCTAAAAACACCAATCATATGAAAATAACCAGAAACCTTCACCTTATTCCTCCAGGCGAACTGGAGACTAAACTTAAAGCAAAACTTCAACTTCCTCCCCCCTCACAAAATGCCTACGATCTTACTGAATACTACAGCAAATCCATCATCGAGGTCCTCGACAAAATCGCCCCTGCCAAATCAAAATCACAAAGAAATATCCCTGCAAAATCCTGGTTTAATGCTGTTCTCAACAATGAGAGACTCGCACCCAACTCGACCGAGCCAAGAATAGACCTAGGGAACTATTCAACATTATCAAAAATCAAATAGCCTCTGCTCCCCCCAAATTGATCGCCACTACCAAAAGATGTGAAGAAATTGCGAATTTCTTTTCTGATAAAATTTCCAAGATTGATCTTTCCTTTGCGGTTACTCCCCACCACAGAGCTCCTCACCCCTCCATGTCCTCCCACCCAAATTTCCTTTTTCACCTTCGCCCCTCCAGACTCTGTTCTTCTCCCGCACACCACCGCCCCCCTGAGCACCACCTAACCTGCCCACAGCCCAAAAATAACGCATCTTGGCTTTACTTTTGCCCAGTTACCAAACGAGAAGTCCTCAACATCATCACTAAGCTTAAACCCTCCTCTCATACCTTTGACCTGCTCCCCGCCAACCTCGTTCAAGATTTAAAGTATATCATCTCACCTTATTGGACTTCCATCATCAACTCCTCCTTGGCCTCGGGGGGCGCTAGAGGGCGCACGGCGAAATGGCTGCCCTTTGAGTCAGCTCCGCCGGACGGGACGAACAAATGGCGCGAGAGGCATGATCGGCGGAGTGCTGAAGCCCGCAAACATCACAGAACAGGTCGGAAGGTGGGCTCCACAGATGGAGCGAGTGGGAGACGGCGGAGCGTCCGACTAGCCCCAGAAAATCGAACTTCTCCGCACGGCGTTGGGCGCGAACAACAGCTCACAAGATGGCGGCGCCCGGGAGATCTGAACCGAGCCGCTACTGATGGACGCCGCGACTGTCTGCCCGGTGGCTGGCCAGGTACACGCATGGGGCGCTGCGTGCCACTAAATGCGGAGACATGCCGTGGAAACACCGGTGATGTGGATAAAAAAGCAGCGACGCAGAACTGACCCTGACTGCCTCTGCGAGCCTTATGCTGTGACTGCTGCCAGTACTTAACGGAGTAACACATGTATACCTACCTGAGGAGGCGCTGAAAGCTGGCTGTCTGGATCCGGCACGACCGCATGGCTGGGGGCAGCCGGCGGTGGAGGCTGAGGCTGATCTGATGCACCGGGTCTATGGTGGAGGCTCGACTGGGGTCTTTGAATCGCGAGGATGCCACTACACGGGACCACCACTGCTGCCGTTGTCGTGCGCTGATGGCCGCCATTGGGGATGCACGATGACATGCGGGCGGCCGGGTCCTTACGACGCCGCTGAAACGCAGACGGCCACGTGCAGTTACTCCGCAGATAACGTATGCCGGGTGTCAGTCGGAACCTGGTGGAGCTGGGCGGCACCGGCTGACAACGAATGGTGGAACACGACGAAAAACTGAAGTGCAGGAGAGGGGCGACGTGTTGATATCTGCGCACGCTGTTCTGCCAGGCCGATACACACCACGCCTGCGGAGCGGACAGAGCAGCCAAATACTACTGCGAGCGCAAACTTCGGTGGCCGACGAAGGACCAGGACGCGATGGGGAAGCCGGACAAATCGCAAACTAAGCTGGCGTTTGAAACTAAGCGTCAACCCAAGGGCGCTACACCACCGCGCGATGAAGCAGAGGACGTGGGGGAGCTGTCGCCTTCGGGCATGGCGGAGGCGCTGAGGGCCATCCAGCAAAGCCTGCACGACATCCACGGTAAACTGGACACCATCACGCTACGGGTCGACAACATGGCGACCAAACTGGATGGGCACGGCGAGCGACTGACGGAGGCGGAGACCCGGCTTGGAGCGGTAGAGGACGCCTCACAAAACACGGCTCAAAGATGCACGGAGGCGGAAAGACGGAGGATTTGGAAGCGAGATCGAGGCGAAACAACGTTAGAATAACGGGTGTCCCGGAGTCCACCAACACTGGACGGATGGAATCTTATGTTGAGGGGCTGATTAAGGACGTTGTGGGCGCAGAACATCTGTCCCCGCTGTTCCTGGTTGAGCGCGCGCACAGGTCACTGGCCCCGAGGCCGAAGCCAGGGGCTCCCCCGTGCCCTATAGTCGCCAGAGTCCTCAACTACAGGGACCGCGATGCAATCCTCCGCATCGCGAGAGAGAAACAACAGGTCACGCACCAGGGTAATAAACTGGCCTTCTACCCGGACTTCACGTTCGCAGTCCAACAGGCGAGGAATGAATTTAATCCGGTCAAAAAGAAACTGCGTGACCTGGGGATTGATTATGCCATGCTCTATCCCGCCCGGCTGCGCATAACACATGGAGGGCGGGTGACGCTGTGCCACTCGCCTCGCGAGGCGCATGAACTCCTCAAGCAACTTGGAACCAAGCGCAAAGAGAAACAAAGGGTTGATAAGGGTGCAGACACAGACTGACGTGTTACAAGGTGAACCACAAGAAGACCGGTGAGGATGCTCCACACAACCTGGTGAAACTGCAACCATGTCGAGGTATGTGGGGTCTGGCAAGGACACAACTGAGACACTCGGACTGGTGGAGACGGTGAGTTCACCCACTGCGAGCGAGTATATTTGGGTTTATGCCAGAATTATGTCTGTCACCTTTACTGCTCTTGCAGCTCGGCGGAGCTGTACGCTGACTCCTGTAAGTGGGACTCCGGAGTGACAATGCCATACAGCAATAGAGCCCACATAATTGTGTACTTGACCACTGTGTGATGTGTTGCCATACACATCGCGGGCCTAGGAGGGGCTCAGATAACTGGATAACGAGAACAATGGTCCCTGGCAGGCTGGGCTGGAGCAGGACCCCGAGGGTCAGGCATTTGAGGGGTAATAAGCGAAGGACTGTGTACTGCCCACTGAATAGCAAGATAATGCTGATGCGTAGTGGGGATGATGATTCGTAAGGGCTGTTGCACTGGGTAAGGGAAAAGATTGTTGAAATGCCTACATTAACATGGGAGCTGCTGAGCTCTGGACCATAATACAATCCCGTCCCCATCCATTAAGTTGGATGGAATGGTGCGCTCTAGGCGGTCCCCCCGAATAGGGTGATCCCCGAATTCAGTTAATTTGATGTTTGATGTTAAATTTGGGGTGTGTCTTTGGCATGGTTGGGGTGCTAAAGTGGGTGGGGGGATACGGGTTGTGGTTGAACTGTTGAACTGTTGGTCACTGCGCATGAGATGCATCGCTGAAATCCAAGTACCATTGCTGGGGACTAATGGGGCCCCTACCCGCTGCGCCAGATGCTGGGAGCATTCACTAAAAGTGGGGGCGACTGGTGCACACAGGTTGATACGGCTTGATGGCTGAGAACAGGATAGGTGAAGGGTATCTTCGACTGCTAACATGGAATGTGAGGGGGCTAGGCAACCCCAAGAAAATAAGGCAAACGCTAGCTTACCTAGACAGGCAACGCATAGACATTGCACTAATACAAGAGACGCACTGCGCGCCGGCGCGCCGAATAAATGTGGGACGAAGATGGGCTGAATCGGTACACCATTCATCCTACTCCTCCTACGCACGGGGGGTGTTAGTGCTGATCAGAAAGGGGCTGAACTATATGATAGACAAGGTGGAGACGGATGTAATGGGGAGATTTGTCCTACTGACTGGGGTCCTGCGGGGTCAGAGACTAGCTGTAGTAAATGTATACGGGCCTAACATGGATGATCCGCAGTTCTACCACTTACTGTGGGGTAAACTGCGTGAATTGCAGGCGCCTCACGTGATTTGGGGTGGGGACTTTAACCTTGCGCTCTCGGAGGATGTCGATAGATCTGGAACGACGACGGAGCCACATAGGCGAGCATTACGTGTCCTACATGACATAATGGTGACAGAGCACTCACTGACATCTGGAGAAGTAGACACCCGGGAGAGTTGGAGGCCACACACGTAGCTACATCACACGGCAGTTGGTCCCGCATAGATTACTGGCTGGTATCGGGGGACATAGCATTGTGGGCACGGGAAGTTAGGCACTTACCCAGAACACTCTCAGATCACAACCCGGTGCTCCTTTCTCTGGAGCTCCCGAACTACACGCCGCCTCCTTTCAGTTGGAGATTTAATGCCAAAGCGCTGATGGATCCTGTCTATGCGGATACCATTGGGAGGGCGATACAGGATTTTTTTGACAACAATGCGACTCCTACGACCGACCCGGGAGTACTATGGGAGGCTTGCAAGGCCACCATACGAGGGGTCTGCATCAGCACTAACGCAGGTATTCTAAAGGACATCCGACAGCAGATACGAGCCAGGGAGGACAAGTTGAGACTCCTCGAACGGGAATATGAGAGCACGCAGAATGGTCAGCTACTAGGGGACATTAGGAAAACACTGTCCGAATTCCAGAGCTTAGCGGACGACGAAATTAAATACACCACCAAAAGACAAGTGGCGAGGGCATACGGGGAGGGCGGCAGACCGGGCAGGCGCCTAGCGACTGCCATCTGCGAGGGCCGGGCCCCACAAAACATACAGGTGATCCGTGGGCGCCATGGGGAGCAGCACTATGGTGAACAAGCAATACTGGGTGAATTTGTGGCCGCCTACGGTGAACTCTATGCATCCCGGCCAACGGCCAATGAGACCGAAATCGCGGACTACCTCGAAGACGTGGCGATAGCGTGGCTGTCAGACTCACACCGCGAATACCTTTCCCAGCCCATCACGGTCGAGGAGGTCACTGAGGTTATTAAATCGCTGCCGAATGGCAAGACGCCGGGCCCAGATGGATTCACCGGCGAATTTTATAAGGCGTTTGCTGACCAACTAGCCCCACATTTGGTGGAAATGTATGGCAATGCTCATGAGCAACAACATTTACCGCCAACCCTGCGAGAGGCGCTACTACTGGCGCTACCCAAGCCTCAAAAGGACCCGGAACTTTGCGACTCTTACAGGCCGCTGTCCCTTATAAATGTGGACAACAAGATATTGGCAAAACTGCTTGCGGCCAGGCTTAATCCGCTCATGCCCAGATTGGTCCTGCCTGACCAATCTGGATTCATACCAGAACGCTCCACGGCACACAACACGCGAACACTTTTTGCACTCGCGCACTATTTAACACCTGAGACGAAGGCGGCGGCGGTCTTTTTGGACGCGGCCAAAGCCTTTGACTCTCTGGAATGGACTTATATGAACAAGGTGCTGAGGAGGATGGGCTTCCCGCCCATGTTCCTCCAATGGATCAACTTATTATATGACGCACCTGTGGCTCGGGTTAAGGTGAATAAATATATCTCAAGCCCCATAGACATTCGGAGAGGGACGAGGCAGGGTTGCCCCCTGTCCCCCCTCCTGTTCGCGCTGGCGCTGGAGCCCCTTGCGTGCAAAATACGACAGGGGCACCATTACTCGGCCCTGCAGTTCCCGCAGCGGCCACTACACATATCACTGTACGCAGACGATATGCTACTCTTTGTGAGAGACCCGCAGGCCAATCTGAATCGCCTACTGAGGGAATATATCAAATTCGCGCGGCAATCCGGGGTCATTATAAACTGGGCCAAGTCCATGATCATTCCACTGACCGACAGCACGCAACCACACCCAATGGACTATCCCCTTGAATGGCAGATGGACCCGATAAAATATTTGGGTGTGTGGTACCATAGGGACCCGGAAGTCGTGATCCGGACTAACTACGGGACGGTGATTGACGCACTAGACGCGAAGGTGGGGAGGTGGATCCAGCTGCCACTGTCGTTGGCTGACCGAATCGCTATTGTTAAAATGGTGGTGCTGCCGAAACTACTCTACCTCTTCACTAACATCCCAATTCATCCTCCAGCGGAGGTGTTCCGACGGATCACCTCGCTGGTCCTCCGCCTTATCTGGGCGGGAAAGACGGCTAGGGTAGAGATGCGGACATTGACGCTGCCTTACAGTAGGGGGGGGTACGGGGTTCCTGACTTCTGTCTATACTATCTCTGCGCGCAAGCACAATATGCACATTTTTGGTATCACAAGGTCCCGTTTCTCACCCACACAGCAATTGAGGAGGGGGATGCTATGCCGGTTCCACTGGAGGCGATTATCACCCATCGCAGGCCCCCTTTGCACATAAACGACATAAACACTATCGATGCTACAAACAAGGCGTGGCATGAGATGGGCAGAAAAGCTAATAAAATGCCACTGTACGCCCCGGCACTCCGGCTTCAGTGGCACCCGGCTATATCGGTCACGCAAGAAAAAGTGGGACTGGAACTGCTGCGCCAAGTGGGCATTGACACTATGGGGGACTTGTACGAAGATGGGACCTTTAAAACGCTAGACAACCTGACATTTATTAGTAACATGACTGCATTATTTCGTTTTAATTATCACAGACTGCAGAGGGCTATGAAGCAGCTATACCCAACGTACCCGCTGGAACCCCCGGGGCTAACCGCACTGCAGTGGCTGATCACCACACCTGCGAGAAAACATTTGGTGTCCACACTGTACACGAAGATGCAGGAGGACATAGCGGCAACCACGACTGCTTCCATGGAGAAGTGGAATGGCTGTCTGGACACTCCGCTAACGGAGGATGAATGGACTACCGCCTGTACTCTAACGGGCATGCTGACACCTAACGGCAATCTCCGCATTCTGCATTTCAAATACTTACACCAAACATACTACACACCAGCTAGGCTGCACCGCTATGGGCTGCGGGAGGACTCTAGATGCGAGCGCTGTGGGGCAGACGGGGCAGATTTCATACACCTAGCCTGGTCATGTGAGGCAGTTGGAGAATACTGGGTGCAGGTGACGCAGAAGATTGGGGCTATGGTAGGCGGGGAAGTGCGATGCGAGATCAAAACATGTTTACTGGGGCTACTGCCTGACTTTCGAGCCCTGAAACGCAGATTCTGTATGATTGCGCTACTAATGGCTAGGAGGAGGGTCTCGATATGTTGGAATGGCAGGCGCAGCCCGAAGCCCACAGACTGGCTCACGGACTTAACATATTGTAGAGATACCCTGAAGACCTATGAAGAAGAACTTCCAGCTCGATCGCAACCCAGAGACTACTGGGTGTATCTAACCCAATATTTGCAACTGCAGCAACAGACTGAATAAGTGATACGCACATGTGTTAAATGGCGGTGGGTATGGGAGACTCCTGCTTAGGAATGTATAGACAAAATTGGATGAAGGATGCTGTTGTGACGTGACCGCAATGTTATGATTGTTTTTTTTTTTGTTTGTATACAATTACAAATGCCAATAAACAAAAAAAACAAAAAAAAAACTCCTCCTTAGCCTCTGGTTGTGTCCCTGTTTCCCTTCAGCTTGGCCAAATCTCTCCCATCCTCAAAAACGCTACTGCAGACCCTAACGACCTCAACAATTTTTGCCCTATCTCTAACCTGCCTCTTCTTTCTAAGGCCCTCACAAAATGCATCTTAAGACAACTGGAAAAACATATCGACTCATTCAACCTTTTTGATGCATTACAGTCAGGCTTCCGAAAGGGCTGTAGTACAGAAACTGCGATGCTCAACATTGTTGATGATATCCGTCACACCCTCGACAAGGGGGAGGCTTCCCTTCTCATCCTTCTTTACCTCTCTGCTACTTTCAATACTGTCAGTCACTCTGCCTTACTCAACACCCTCAAAGATCGATTTGGCTTCAATGGACCTGTTCTCAAATGGTTCACCTCCTTCTTTCAGCACAGAACCCAGCAAATTAAAATCAGCAATTGCCTTTCTAAACCTATGCCTGCCTCCCTGGGTGTTCCCCAGGGGTCTATTCTCTCCCCTGCTCTATTTAACCTCTTTATGGAGCCCCTCATCCTCATTCTAACGAAAGCAGGTATAAACTACCACCACTATGCGGACGATACCCATCTTTACTATGAAATCAAATCCCATGCAGACATTCTGCACCTAAATGATACCCTGACTAAGATTCAACAATGGTTCCATCACAATCACCTGAAACTCAACCCTAAAAAACTGAAGTCATTCTCTTCACCCCTAAAAACAACCGGCTCCCCATTCAACACTGGCTCTCTGACCTCAAAGCTCTCAACTGCTCCTTGGCCACCTCGAGCTCAGTCAAATCTCTCGGAATAAGCATCAACCAAAACATCAACCTTTCTCCCCACATAAAAAATACAACCAAAGGCGCCCTCTTTTCCCTACATCACCTCAAGAAAATCAAACCCTTCATTCCTGTTGATGACTTTAAATCTGTTGTCCAATCATTAGTTCTCTCCAGATTAGACTATGGTAACGTCTTGCTCTCTTGCTCTTCAGAACACCCAAAGTTCACCTAGCCCCTATCAAGTCTGTCCTGAACCTCGCAGCCAGGCTTATTTCTGATTGCAAGAGGTCCGATCACATCTCCCCCATCCTCACAGATTTCCAATGGCTTCCTATCGAAGGCAGATCCATCTACAAGACCGCGTGCATTACACATAAAGCCTTACACCTTCAAACCCCACTGTATCTCTCACAAAGAATTCACAAGGCGGGCTGCTCTAGAGAAATGAGGAGCACCAATGCTCTTATCCTGGTTCCCCCCTTGGTTAATAAGAAATCTACCCAATCACGCTCTTTCTCCGGTAATGCGCCTACAATCTGGAACAAAGATCTACGTTGCAACCCTTCATACTTCAGCTTCAGAAGAGATCTCAAGCGACACCTTCTCCTCATATACTGGGGTCCTTAATGCTGTCACCTTACAGTTGTCTCACATCCTGCCCATTATGGTGTTCTGTTTCTCACCACATTATGCCTGACCTTCTACCCCCTCCTCTCTTCTTCACATATACCTCCATTCTCCTTCTACCAGCTCTCTTATATTTACTGCATACTCCTTCATGCCATCTCCTCCACCCTCTCCCTCCCCGGCTCCACCCCTTCCCCATACCTCCTCCCCACGTCCCCTGGCCAACCACACTTACACAGATACCCAATGCCTGGTTATGGACTAAATGTTACTTCTTATTTCCTTGTCTATGTATTTATTGTTCTTTACATTTTGCTCATATATTTTGCTTTTCCTTTTTGTACGAATGTAATACTGCAGTGTTTCCACTTACATCACCTGTAAAGCGCTCTGATACCCTTGGGTCTGGGCAGCGCTATATAAAACCGTTTAAATAAAATAAATAAATACAGTTAATTTCTAGCGTTTCCTTCCTCCATGGACATTGCTGTTTCCAAGCATGGCGATATTACTAGCCGGTGGAATGGGGTTGGATTGACTTCAGAATGATGAAAGGGTGAGCCGGTCCCCCAGACATTGAGACCATACCCAAAAGGTTACTCTCCACATCTCAGCACCGAGCACTGACTGAAGCTACTTCCCCGACCCAGGTCAGGAGAGCAGATTTCTGGGATAGAGGACACATTTCTGGTACACAGGAGGTCAGGATTCTAGCTCCAATCTTGCCACTTCCGGGTCAACAAACTACAAGGACAACAGGGTCAGCGGCGTGACGGGAAGCCGCTCTCTGAAACTTTCATTTCTAACTATACATCCAAAAACGTGTGGCTGTTTTCCCACACGTGCAGCTTTCAGTAAGGGCGTTGTCAATCTGCCATAATGGTATGGACATGGAGGGGGCTCCTAGACGGGAAGCAGCTCAGTGCATCATCCTGCGCCTACTCTGGTAACTGAAAACCTGTCCTGTGAGCCTGAGGTCAAGCTTTGCCGAAATTCAGGGGTTCAGTCAATGATGATGGTAAGTGAGCACTGCGAGGCGGTGAAGGAAGAAGATGCACTCAGAGGATGGTGAGTGCTGACTGAGTGGCGCTAGAAGAAGGTGCACTCAAGAGAGAATGGTGAGTGAGGACTGCGAGTCGTAGGAAGAATGTGCACTCAGAGAGGTTAGTGAGTGATGACAGGGTGGAGCTAGAAGAATGTGCACTCAGCGAGGTTAGTGAGTTATGACTGGGTGGCGTTGGAAGAAGGTGCACTCAAGAGAGAATGGTGAGTGAGGACTGCAAGTCGTAGGAAGAAGGTGCACTCAGAGAGAGGATGGTGAGTGAGGACTGCGAGTCGTAGGAAGAATGTGCACTCAGAGGTTAGTGAGTAATGACTGGGTGGCGCTAGAAGAAGGTGTACTTTTCCGACATTTTAATTCCAAAGTGCAGCATTGGTAATAAAAGGTTAAAAATATGAAAAATAACTAAATAAAGTAAGATAGAGTGGGAGCAAACTGGCCAGATTGATTTTATTCACACATTAGCGCCACTTTTACAGAGTTTTCCAGTGAAGCGCTATTTTTGTTTTCTTGTCTTTGTTTTCCCTGGGCTTGCAACTAGTGCACCAATCCTGGAGGTACTACAATGTGTGGATTGGAAAACAAAATGTGTACTCGGCTCAGCGTCCAGGGATGTGGTCTTTTTACCATACTGCTTACGTTTTGTAAGGATATAAGCAATGGACATTGAAATAGGTCCATTCAGGGCCCTGTAGTCATGTCCTTAACTTTTCAGGCAAAAGCACTCACTGATTTCTGAACAGTGAGTGTAAAAGAGTTAAGGTAACCATGTTGCTCCTGCTTACATTTCACATGGTTTGCTAAATTTTGCATTCCCTATGAGTGTTTGCCTTTTCCATGATGTTGTTACTTTTTTTTGTAGGCCGCATATTGCTCTTGTCTAGTACGAAATTTAAATTGAGCCGCATCCAGGTGTTTATAGCCGGCAACAATTGGGTTGTAGTTCAAGGCAGTGTGAGTTTTCCTCAGTGGGGCAGTATGGTGTTCTGTGGGGGAGAGGATGTGGCACTAAGACCAGAGCTGCTGAATTTGGAACTGGGGAACCAGGTTTAACCTTAATAACCAGTCCACCAGACCACTCTCCTGAGAGAGCACAATTCCATGCTAGACCTTAGAAGGCTTCGCAAGACCTTAGAAGCCCTGGTGTCTTAGCACCAGCAGGTGGACCCCAGCATGACAAGTGTAGGTTAACCTTCAAGGCTTGTCCACCACAATCCATACTGAAGTTCACCTCCAGTCTTGCGGGCAGGCCTATGCAGCAGCACACTCTAGAGCAGGGTTACTCATAGTACGCTAACAGAAACGGTTTAAAGCCAGGGGGTCTCAGGGACAATTTAAAGACCGCACAGGGTTTATTCCCCAAAATTCAGATAAAAAAAACAGTACGAAACCCTGAGGTCTACTAATGCAAAAAATTGAGAAATTAATAAAGTGAAGTATAGAAACAAACTAAGCCCAATAGATATTTCTAAGGGCAATCCCTTTATAGGACGTAAAACCTCACTCACCATAGGTGACATGCTTCATCATTTGGGATTCTCCTCCCAGAGGAAAAACCTAGTTCCTCTGGGGGCTACAACCCCCTCTCTGAGAGGGAGGAGCTCAGGGATGTTTTCGAAATACACTAAAGGATAAACTACATCCACAAATGATGAGCTGATAGTATGAGTGAGGGGTGCAGTGCTGTGAGAAAAACAGTTAAGTGAAAATAGTGTAGTTAAAACTAGTTCAAGAACGGCAACCAGGTAGGAGAAATATTACTGTAAATATTTCACAGCCGTATATGACCAGGATTAAAAACG
The DNA here is from genome assembly GCF_964204655.1 of Triturus cristatus. NCBI lineage: Eukaryota > Metazoa > Chordata > Amphibia > Caudata > Salamandridae > Triturus > Triturus cristatus. Next base: position 627,672,653 of record NC_140594.1, on the reverse strand, counting down.
TTTACACCACTAGTCGCAGAAGTATAGACTGTGGTGATCAGTCTATATATATTGGTCGACATGTTTCAGCCATCACGCCTTTAAGAATGCTAGGCTTTCATCAGGACCACTTAAGCTACTGCAAAAACACACCTGCGTGAGAACCACACAGGTAAAGGATACACCGGACGTAAGAGAATGACTTAACATGTGTCCGTCAACAGTGTGTTTCACCTTCACCTAAAAAGAAAAAGAAAACTTGGTATCAGTACACCCAGGAAAGTGATGCACTGTACAAAACACTACATCTGACAATTGAAATTAATTCAAAAGCAGAATAACTCACCTGTATAAACTGGGTGAGTCAACAACCTCCACCTGGCAACCGCTCAGGAAAGGAACACCGCTCTGAAAAAGTACGGTAAATATCACTAACAATTGAAACACATGTCCTGCATATTGCAAAGAGGCTTAGCGTATCAAATCTGCTGCACATCCCTCACAAAGCACGTGTGAGACAAACTCAATCTAGAGGGGAGACTGGCTAGAGAAACCTTACTTAGACAAGAATCTAAAGAAAAACAAACATGTTGGGCTCAGCAAAGCGAGAACCAAAGGGAACACAAGTGTGTGCTCTCGCTAAGTTAATGTAAATATAAATGTAAACCACCAAACCTACAGTGAATAGATGGAACACATATACACCTCAAGGGTCCCACATTCCAGAAGAAGAAGAACGAGACCCAAGAGCAAGGTAAAATACTCGAGAGTGAGTTAAATGCTATTAATTCATAACACCCTGCACAGCACAAGGTTAATAAACTGCAAAGGCATGTTTAGGCTACCTCATGTGTAACTCGCAAGGAATAAAAATAAACGTAGGCCAAACGAAAACACAAAATGCCTACCTCTCAGTTGGGGAACCGGAACTGCGGTGAGCCTGAAGCCGGAGGTCCCGCGGAATAGCAACCACTGAAATATAAGCCGCCCACTCCGGGATAAGAAGGCCAATCACAATGCTCCTTGAGAAAGAACCACCCAGGGCGGCCCTTCAGCACGGGCACCAGTTACCCAAGATATCCGGGTTAAAATGTTAGCATGTAATCTGAGGGCAAAGTGCATAAACCAAAAATAAAGGTCAAAACTAGATTTGTGTGACGACCATCAAGTATCAAACAAAATAATATTAACTTGCAGCTATCTCCATTGAGACACTACCTCCATACGCATGCGCCTACCATACGAGTAGTGCGCATGCGTAATAATACTAGAAAAACAGCGAAAGACTCCATCAATGTTCAATGCGTCCAAGCATACCATTTACATAGTGAATTAGTGCGCGAGTGCACTGATCAAAGCGCTAAGAGTTCAGCGGAAAGTAAGAACCAAAATGAACAAATATAACACTCTTATATTGTTAAATAGTATTTTCGCCTAAATAAAAAGAAAAAAGTGGGAAACTTATACAGGTAAGGTGCAAGGACAGTAGGCTGAACATGAGGCATAAAGCCACCAAATAGAAACCCACCCACATAGTCTAATTTGCGAGCAGGGTGTCAAGGTACAGAGACACCTGGCCCTTATAATTATCCTCCATTTCCATCTTTTGGACAACCCTGTCCTTATCCTCCACCGCCTCCCCAAATGTACCCTAACCAGTCTTTTTTAGGGTTTGGCCGCGGCCGTTCAAGAGGAAGGAGACGAAACCAGGTCCATTGGGCAGACAAACAATCAACAACTCCAGCGCAAGGCTCAAGGGAGAACCAAGCAGGTCCGAGCTCAAGCACGACCTTGTCATAAATTTGAGTAACAAGGTCCTTAAACCTGAGGAAGTGTCTCTTTTGAATAAGGGACTTGGTTTTGTACCTTCCTTTAGAGGGGACACTTTTGTTATCAAGCAGGAACTTGCTCAGTTTTTCAGAAAGATCCGTTTGAACTTTTTCTTTCACAATGATTCTAGCACTCTATCTGACGAGCAGGATCAGAACACAGGATTGAGAAATAAATCAATATTCAATCCTTTGTCCAGCCAAGTTCCCTCCCAAGTACTTACGTTTGAAAATGCGGTGTCTACACAAGTGACCAATATTTGTTCCGTTGTGAGCCGTCAGTATCAGAACTTGACCAAACTTGAACGACATGCCCTGACATCTCTTACAACAGATGAAATGATCACGATCAAGCCGGCGGATAAAGGTGGGGCCATCGTGATTATGGATACCACCACCTATCGGGCTGAATGTTTGAGACAGCTCAATGATGGTCGATCATATCGTCAATTGAGCGAAGACCCCACTAAAAGATTGCAACTGGAGATCCAAATCTTGGTCAATGAAGCCAGTACTAATGGCTGGATTACTGCCAATGAGGCTCTTTATCTGGTTAAAACTTCTCCTATTGTGCCGTATTTTTATATCCTTCCTAAGGTACACAAGAATTTGCATCCTCCACCGGGTCGCCCCATAATCTCAGGACTAGGATCCCTGTTGGAACCCTTATCAGCATTTTCTGACTATTTTTTACGGCCTCTGGTTGTCCAAATGCCCACCTAACTTAAGGACACCAAAGACATCCTGATTTTGCTAAGAGACTTGACTTTTGATCCTGAGACTGAGTATCTTGTCTCGTTGGATGTAGAATCACTTTACATATGTATTCCACAGGATGAAACGTTATCTGTCATCGAAACTCTCCTGTTGGATAATCCACCTGATTCCATCACGCCGGTCTCTTTTATTATGTCTTGCGCCAAGATAGCAATGAAAGAAAACTTTTTTCAATTCGAGGAACAGCTATTTCTACAGGTGTCGGGTACATCGATGGGGAGCATTTTTGCTCCCAGCCTGGCAAATCTGTATGTTCATGTTTTTGAGCAACACTACATCTTCAGTATCGACAATCCATACAGAACTCAGATACACGTATGGAAAAGATACATTGACAATGTGTTTGTTCTATGGCATGGCTCTCTGACTTCACTGCTTGAATTTAAGAACTGGCTGAACAATTGCAATATTTTTTTGAAATTCACTTGTGAGCATTCTAAGACTCAACTCCCTTTTTTAGACATCTTGATAACTCCTGTAGAAGGTGGTTTGAGCACTGAATTATATAGGAAACCTATGGCTAAGAATGCTCTCTTACAATATGATAGCTATCATCCACAAGCTTTGCGTGACAACTTGCCTTTTGGTCAGTTTTTACGCCTAAAAAGGAACTGTTCCTCCAATGAGAAATATCAGGAAAGCGCACAAAATTTGTCTAAACAACTCTTGGCTAGACAGAACACGAACAAATTGATCAGAAGGGCTTCCAAACGGGCCTCTAATAATAATCGTGAGGCTCTTCTTGAACCGAAAGTTCTTAAAGACACAGACAACAGGTTGACTTGTGTACACACTTTTTGCAAGTTTTCAAATCAAATTAAGAAAACTATTTTGACCAATTGGAAGATCCTGAACATAGGTGAAGTAAAATTACCTAGACCCCTTTTTGCTTTTAAACGTAGCAGTAACATCCGAGACCATTTGATACATACTCGACCTCGTATTCACAAGTCAGATACACAAAATACTCTATGGAGTTTGTTGCCAGTTGTAGGACACTATCCCTGTGAGTCAGGTGGGGAGGTTTGACTGATCACCACAGTCTATTCTTCTGCGACTAGTGGTGTACACGTTTTTAATCCTGGTCATATACGGCTGTGAAATATTTACAGTAATATTTCTCCTACCTGGTTGCCGTTCTTGAACTAGTTTTAACGACACTATTTTCACTTAACTGTTTTTCTCACAGCACTGCACCCCTCACTCATACTATCAGCTCATCATTTGTGGATTTAGTTTATCCTTTAGTGTATTTCAAAAACATCCCTGAGCTCCTCCCTCTCAGAGAGGGGGTTGTAGCCCCCAGAGGAACTAGGTTTTTCCTCTGGGAGGAGAATCCCAAATGATGAAGCACGTCACCTATGGTGAGTGAGGGATTACGTCCTATAAAGGGATTGCCCTTAGAAATATCTATTGGGCTTAGTTTGTTTCTATACTTCACTTTATTTATTTCTCAATTTTTTGCATTAGTAGACCTCATGGTTTCGTACTGTTTTTTTATCTGAATTTTGGGGAATAAACCCTGTGCGGTCTTTAAATTGTCCCTGAGACCCCCTGGCTTTAAACCGTTTCTGTTAGTGTTTTATGAGCAGCTATCACGGCTGCGGGTCTTACTATATATTGACACATTTGGAGTGTTTAAACTGACAGCGTTAGAGCCTCATCTCATCGCTATTATTGTGTTTATTTGTTTTTGAGCTACTACTTTTTGGTAGGGTTGAGACTGACTGTTTGCTTTGTTTGTATCACTATGGCTGAACGCCAAGGCTTAGCCTTTGACGATACTATGGCTCAGGCCCTTCTTAATACACCGAGTATTATTGACACCTTTCAAGGGCCTTCTATAAGTTCGGAAGTAGATTGGGCCAAAATTCTCACACTTAAGAAATCACACTCACGTGTGTACATACACGGAGCTATCATGACTGAGTACTTGAGGGGTAACTGTGCCCCCACTGGACTCATTGTGACTAATGCCCCCAGATTGTTTTTGGATGATAAAACTTTCTTAAATGATTGGTCTTTGATAGCCTGGAGATGTACCCGGGATTGGCTTATCCTCATTATTAGCACTGCCAAACGGGTAGCCGATGCCATTATGGTAGAAATACAGGCTTTAGAAACCCAAATTAAGGTGACGTTAACAGGTGCCCTTTTCAAAAAACAAAATGAAGAATCCAACAAACATAATAAAGAATTCAAAGACTCCGTACTAATGACCAAAATTAATAAATTCAAAAAAGATCTAGCGTGTTTTTCTCTTGAAAAAGTGTATCCGTACACTAGCGCAGATTATGTGCCTCCTCAACATAATCGACATGGTCGTAGATACGGGTCTGATTACTCCACATCAGGGAGTGATGAATGGTCCAGTGACTCGGACACTGCTAACTATGAGGATTCCTCATTTAGAGGCAACAAAAGCAGAGGCAGAGGGAATAGGAGAGGCCACCGGGGTGGTCCACCGACTTTGTATCCCTCTCAGTGGTGGCCACCTGGCCCTTATAATTATCCTCCATTTCCATCTTTTGGACAACCCTGTCCTTATCCTCCACCGCCTCCCCAAATGTACCCTAACCAGTCTTTTTTAGGGTTTGGCCGCTGCCGTTCAAGAGGAAGGAGACAAAACCAGGTCCATTGGGCAGACAAACAATCAACAACTCCAGCGCAAGGCTCGAGGGAGAACCAAGCAGGTCCGAGCTCAAGCACGACCTTGTCATAAATTTGAGTAACAAGGTCCTTAAACCTGAGGAAGTGTCTCTTTTGAATAAGGGACTTGGTTTTGTACCTTCCTTTAGAGGGGACACTTTTGTTATCAAGCAGGAACTTGCTCAGTTTTTCAGAAAGATCCGTTTGAACTTTTTCTTTCACAATGATTCTAGCACTCTATCTGACGAGCAGGATCGGAACACAGAATTCAGAAATAAATCCATATTCAATCCTTTGTCCAGCCAAGTTCCCTCCCAAGTACTTACGTTTTCAAAAGCGGTGTCTACACAAGTGACCAATATTTGTTCCGTTGTGAGCCGTCAGTATCAGAACTTGACCAAACTTGAACGACATACCCTGACATCTCTTACAACAGATGAAATGATCACGATCAAGCCGGCGGATAAAGGTGGGGCCATCGTGATTATGGATACCACCACTTATCGGGCTGAATGTTTGAGACAGCTCAATGATGGTCGATCATATCGTCCATTGAGCGAAGACCCCACTAAAAGATTGCAACTAGAGATCCAAATCTTGGTCAATGAAGCCAGTACTAATGGCTGGATTACTGCCAATGAGGCTCTTTATCTGGTTAAAACTTCTCCTATTGTACCGTATTTTTATATCCTTCCTAAGGTACACAAGAATTTGCATCCTCCGCCAGGTTGCCCCATAATCTCAGGGCTAGGATCCCTGTTGGAACCCTTATCAGCATTTTCTGACTATTGTTTACGGCCTCTGGTTGTCCAAATGCCCACCTATCTTAAGGACACCAAAGACATCCTGATTTTGCTAAGAGACTTGACTTTTGATCCTGAGACTGAGTATCTTGTCTCGTTTGATGTAGAATCACTTTACACATGTATTCCACAGGATGAAACGTTATCTGTCATCGAAACTCTCCTGTTGGATAATTCACCTGATTCCATCACGCCGGTCTCTTTTATTATGTCTTGTGCCAAGATAGCAATGAAAGAAAACTTTTTTCAATTCGAGGAACAGCTATTTCTACAGGTGTCGGGTACATCGATGGGGAGCATTTTTGCTCCCAGCCTGGCAAATCTGTATGTTCATGTTTTTGAGCAACACTACATCTTCAGTATCGACAATCCATACAGAACTCAGATACGCGTATGGAAAAGATACATTGACGATGTGTTTGTGCTATGGCATGGCTCTCTGACTTCACTGCTTGAATTTAAGAACTGGCTGAACAATTGCAATATTTTTTTGAAATTCACTTGTGAGCATTCTGAGACTCAACTCCCTTTTTTAGACATCTTGATAACTCCTGTAGAAGTTGGTTTGAGCACTGAATTATATAGGAAACCTATGGCTAAGAATGCTCTCTTACAATATGATAGCTATCATCCACAAGCTTTGCATGACAACTTGCCTTTTGGTCAGTTTTTACGCCTAAAAAGGAACTGTTCCTCCAATGAGAAATATCAGGAACACGCACAAAATTTGTCTAAACAACTCTTGGCTAGACAGTACCCGAAAAAATTGATCAGAAGGGCTTCCAAACGGGTCTCTAATAATAATCGTGAGGCTCTTCTTGAACCGAAAGTTCTTAAAGACACAGACAACAGGTTGACTTGTGTACACACTTTTTGCAAGTTTTCAAATCAAATTAAGAAAACTATTTTGACCAATTGGAAGATCCTGAACATAGGTGAAGTAAAATTACCTAGACCCCTTTTTGCTTTTAAACGTAGCAGTAACATCCGAGACCATTTGATACATACTCGACCTTGTATTCACAAGTCAGATACACAAAATACTCTATGGGGTTTGTTGCCAGTTGTAGGAAACTATCCCTGTGGGTCTTGTGCAGCCTGTGGTCATACTTCTATGACCAAAGAGATCGATATAGGCTCGAGTAGACCTTGGATGCTTAAATGTCATACTAACTGTAACAGTACCAACTTGATTTAGCTGATTACGTGTCCTTGTCAGTTACGGTATGTTGGCATGGCCACCCGTCGGGTTAAAACCCGCATCCTAGAACACAAAAGCACCATTTGTTGTGGCAGGTCCTCTACCAAAATAACCAATCATTTTCCTCAGCTAAACATGTTCCATATGACCTGAAGTGGACAGTTCTTGAGAAACCATTCATACCTCCCCACCTGACTGACTGCTCTTCTTTTCTATTTAAACGTGAGCAATGGTGGGTACACAAATTTCAGACAGACATCTGTGGGTTAAATGATGAAATCCCGTGGTTGTCACTATGAATTTCTCATGGTGTGTGTTTGTTGTCCAGGTGATATCTCTGTACCTTGACACCCTGCTCGCAAATTAGACTCTGTGGGTGAGTTTCTATTTGGTGGCTTTATGCCTCATGTTCAGCCTACTGTCCTTGCACCTTACCTGTATAAGTCTCCCACTGTTTTCTTTTTATTTAGGCGAAAATACTATTTAACAATAAAAGAGTGTTATATTTGTTCATTTTGGTTCTTACTTTCCGCTGAACTCTTAGCGCTTTGATCAGTGCACTCACGCACTAATTCACTATGTAAATGGTATGCTTGGACGCATTGAACATTGATGGAGTCTTTTGCTGTTTTTCTAGTATTATTACGCATGCGCACTACTCGTATGGTAGGCGCATGCGTATGGAGGTAGTGTCTCAATGGAGATAGCTGCGAGTTATTATTATTTTGTTTGATACTTGATGGTCATCACACTAATCTAGTTTCGACCTTTATTTTTGGTTTGTGCATTTTGCCCTCAGATTACATGGTAACATTTTAACCCGGAAATCTTGGGTAACTGGTGCCCGTGCTGAAGGGCCGCCCTGGGTGGTTCTTTCTCAAGGAGCATTGTGATTGGCCTTCTTATCCCGGAGTGGGCGGCTTATATTTCAGTGGTTGCTATTCCGCGGGACCTCTGGCTTCAGGCTCACTGCAGTACCGGTTCCCCGACGGAGAGGTAGGCATTTTGTGTTTTCGTTTGGCCTACGTTTATTTTTATTCCTTGCGAGTTACACGAGGTAGCGTAAACATGCCTTTGCAGTTTATTAACCTTGTGCTGTGTAGGGTGTTATGAATTAATAGCATTTAACTCACTCTCGAGTATTTTACCTTGCTCTTGGGTCTCGTTCTTCTTCTTCTGGAACGTGGGACCCTTGAGGTGTACATGTGTTCCATCTATTCACTGTAGGTTTGGTGGTTTACATTTATATTTACATTAACTTAGCGAGAGCACACACTTGTGTTCCCTTTGGTTCTCGCTTTGCTGAGCCCAACATGTTTGTTTTTCTTTAGATTCTTGTCTAAGTAAGGTTTCTCTAGCCAGTCCCCCCTCTAGATTGAGTTTGTCTCACACGTGCTTTGTGAGGGATGTGCAGCAGATTTGATACGCTAAGCCTCTTTGCAATATGCAGGACATGTGTTTCAATTGTTAGTGATATTTACCGTACTTTTTCAGAGCGGTGTTCCTTTCCTGAGCGGTTGCCAGGTGGAGGTTGTTGACTCACCCAGTTTATACGGGTGAGTTATTCTGCTTTTGAATTAATTTCAATTGTCAGTTGTAGTGTTTTGTACAGTGCATCACTTTCCTGGGTGTACTGATACCAAGTTTTCTTTTTCTTTTTAGGTGAAGGTGAAACACACTGTTGACGGACACATGTTAAGTCGTTCTCTTGTGTCCGGTGTATCCTTTACCTGTGTGGTTCTCACGCAGGTGTGTTTTTGCAGTAGCTTAAGTGGTCCTGATGAAAGCCTAGCCTTCTTAAAGGCGTGATGGCTGAAACATGTCGACCAATATATATTGACTGATCACCACAGTCTATACTTCTGCGACTAGTGGTGTACACGTTTTTAATCCTGGTCATATACGGCTGTGAAATATTTACAGTAATATTTCTCCTACCTGGTTGCCGTTCTTGAACTAGTTTTAACTACACTATTTTCACTTAACTGTTTTTCTCACAGCACTGCACCCCTCACTCATACTATCAGCTCATCATTTGTGGATTTAGTTTATCCTTTAGTGTATTTCGAAAACATCCCTGAGCTCCTCCCTCTCAGAGAGGGGGTTGTAGCCCCCAAAGGAACTAGGTTTTTCCTCTGGGAGGAGAATCTCAAATGATGAAGCATGTCACCTATGGTGAGTGAGGGATTACGTCCTATAAAGGGATTGCCCTTAGAAATATCTATTGGGCTGAGTTTGTTTCTATACTTCACTTTATTAATTTCTCAATTTTTTGCATTAGTAGACCTCAGGGTTTCGTACTGTTTTTTACTCATAGTACGGCCCACGGGCCGCCAGCGGCCCGGCAAGCCTTCCTCAGCGGCCCGCGGACCTTGGAGACATCCTACATGTGTTTTAAAAAAAAATTATTAGTGTAAACACTGCCGGTTGCAGCAGCCCGGACTCAGACTCTGCTCAGTGGGGGCCGGGGGATTCCAGTGAGTTTCAAAGTGGAGATGCAGGCGCCTAAGAGGTGAAATACAACAAAGCTTTATTAACATGTAAATGGTCTTTTAAAGACCTGTGAAGTACTCGGGTGCGGCTGTGTGTGAGTGCTGGGAAGCGGTCTCAGGGCGGCTGTGTGTGCGCGCAGGGAAGCTGTCTCAGCCCAGGCTGAGGGCTGACACACACACGGGTGAGATGACAGAGGGTGACGGAGAGAGGGAGAGGGAGACAGAGGGAGAGGGAGGGAGACAGAGGGAGGGAGAGAGACAGGGAGAGAGACAGGGAGAGATAGAGGGAGGGAGACAGAGAGAGAGAGAGAGAGAGAGAGACAGAGGGAGGGAGACGGAGGGAGGGAGATGGAGGGGGACGGAAGTAGGGGGAGGGAGGGAGAGGGAGGGAGAGAGAGGGAGGCAGGGAGACGGAGGGAGACAGGGAGGGAGGGAGACGGAGGGAGACAAAGAGAGACAGAGGGAGACGGAGGGAGACACGGAGGGAGGGAGATGGAGGGAGGGAGATGGAGGGAGATAGAGGGAGGGAGGGAGAGGGAGGGAGAGGGAGGGAGGGAGAGGGAGGGAAGGAGACGGATGGAGACGGAGGGAGACGGAGGGAGGGAGGGAGACGGAGAGAGACGGAGGGAGAGACACAGAGGGAGAGGGAGGGAGATGGAGGGAGGGAGACGTACGGAGGGAGAGAGAGGGAGACGGAGGGAGGGAGACGTATGGAGGGAGAGAGAGGGAGACAGAGGGAGAGAGACAGAAGGAGAGGGAGGGAGACAGAGGGAGAAAGACAGCGGGACGGAGACAGAGCGGGAGAGAGAAGGAGGGCGACAGAGGGAGGGCGACAGAGGGAGGGCGACAGAGGGAGGGAGGGCGACAGAGGGAGGAGGGCGACAGAGGGAGGAGGGCGACAGAGGGAGGAGGGCGACAGAGGGAGGAGGGCGACGGAGGGAGGGCGACGGAGGAAGAGAGACAGGGGGAGAGGCAGGGGAGAGAGACAGGGGGAGAGAGACAGGGGGAGAGAGACAGAGGGAGGGAGGGGGAGGGAGGGAGAGGGAGGGAGAGAGAGGGAGGGGGAGAGGGAGAGAGAGAGAGAGATCTGTGTATGCCGGGTCTGGTGGCTCAGTGGATGAAGGCGTCTGCTTCAGGGACCTGTGTTCAACCTCATGGTCACAATTTTTTTTTTGCTTTAGCCCCTCCCCCTCTGACCCCGCCCCCACTGGTGCGGCCCTCGGCCACAAACCACACTGTAAATTTGGCCCCCGAGAGAAAGTTTGTGAGTACCCATGCTCTAGAGCAACAGTGACTCTGTCACTGAGGTCACAGGACCCTTGAGAAGGGCCAGCTCTAGAGCGGTACAACCGGTGTGACCGCACCTGGTGCTGACTTTGGGTGGAGGCATTATGTTTGCTAGTATATTATGGTTTTTAAAGCACTTGCTGCCTCCAGCAATTTTCGGCAACAATAAAAATGTCATTATGGGGGGGGGGCGTGGCTTGCAGCCAAGCGAGATGGCCGCAGCCTAGTTGGGCTCCGGGGAAGAGATCGACTCCCCGTTCATCTGCCATTCATCCGAGCAGTGATCCGATCCCGCAGGTCCAGAAACGTACGGCGGACACACAGCGGCGCTACCGGATCCAACTCCTGGGTCCCTCGGACGCCTGGGACGGAATCGGCAGGATCCGGAACTTTGCGGCCCGACTCAGCGAGTGCGACCGGGGCCTCGAGTGGCGGGGTGACCCTGGGCGAGGCGCGACCGGACCGGCCTGGCCCAGCAACCACTGACGGCGGCGCTGCCGGAAGAAGCCGGGGCAGAGATGAGGCGAGTGCTCTAGTGAGGGAGGCATAATCGGGTCTGCTGAACTCGATCGGCCCGCAACGAGGAACCTGCACGGGGCGCCGGGGCTGAGGCGCGAGCTCCGCTACTTCTCCGGGGGGTCTGGCCCGCACTTCTGGGGGCTGCTGCCTGACGCCGAGGGGGCTTCCTCGGGCCTGCGCTGCTAGTGGGGACCGGTGGGGCGCACCGTGGACTGTGACCCTGCCATGTGCCGGGCCCCGCTGAGGCGTGCAGCCGGCCCTGCTGATCCGCAACACCCCCCGGGGGACGACCTGAGACGAAGCACGCTCCCTGGGCTGCCTGAGGGGTTCGTGTCCTGCCTGGAGAGCCCTGGTGTCTCGACTCCCCGCTGATCTGCAGGAGTGTCCTTTGAGAGGCATCCCCTAACTGCGCCATGAGCGGGAAAGGAACCAAGGGGCACCACCAAGGCAAGCTTGATAAATTCGCCTATACCAAAGACCCCGCGGTGTCGGACAGCGGCGGCCGCGCGGAGAAGATGGCGGCGACCACCAACGCACCGAAGGTGACACTGGAGGACATTATGGCGGCCTTAACACAGGTACAATCAACGGTGGGGACGATTTCTACGGACGTGACCCTGCTTCGCGCGGACTTCCAGAAAATGTCCGCCAGGGTTGCGGAGGTGGAGCAGGTAACAGAGACTCTGGCGAAAGACTCGAGAGGCCTTCTGCAGAGGGTGTCGCAGTTGGAGTCAGAGAACAAGCGTATGGCGGCCCGACTGGATGACCAGAAAGGGCGCTGTCGCCGCAATAATGTGCGCATTATCGGGATTCCCGAAAGTGAGGGGCACCCAGCCATGGACCTATATGTCGAGGAACTGATCAAATCCAAGTTGCAGCCCCGGGGCCTCTCAGCATTTTTCTCGGTGGAGCGAGCACATAGGGTACCGGGAGGGCGTCCGAAGGTGGGAGCGCCTCCGAGGCCCGTCCTGGCCCGCCTGTTTAATTTCCGAGACAGGGACGCCATTCTGCAGGCGGCGCGGGTGGCGCCACCTATCAAACTTCAGAACTCCACGGTGTCCTTCTTCCCTGACTATACGGCTGCGGTGGCGGCGCAGCGGCGGAGTTTCGTGGAGGTCAAGAAGAAACTAAGGGCCCGAGAACTTCCATATGCAATGCTCTTCCCGGCGCGTCTTCGTGTGGCGGCGGAGGGCAAGACTCTCTTCTTTGACACAGAAGGAACAGAGTCAGCGGTATCCCTCTAGGACAGCACCGGATTATCAATTAACCCATTGAATGAATTGGTGACAGATTCAAATTCACCCTGTGTGTGCGCTCTTGAATAGTACCCGCTGACACAATACCACCCCAGACACTGGGGCAAAATGAGACATAAACAGCAAAAGGCGCACCACTTCCACAAATGTAAATAATATCAAATTAGTCCATGTACATGATATGTTTTCTTTTTCAAAAAATCTTCTTTATTATTCATTTGTTAAAGTGACATTTAAGAACAGCCAAAGCAGCCGACGCGTTTCGTCCAACTTGGGACTTCTTCAGGGCTGCAAAATGTATATATAAAACAGTATATAAATACCACGAATAACCACATCCAGTATATACAAATCCAACAAACATAATCTTTGACACAAGACAAATTCAAAAACGTATTACAAAAAAGAAAAAAACGTTACTTTTAACAATACACAGAAGACATGAACAAGCTAAAAGCAGGATTGTAGGTGAATTAACCGTTAATGTAAATTCATGTTCGGCATTTTTCAGATAAGAACAACCTATCAACATATTGACATGTTTCTGGTTAAGTAACAGTTTAAGATTGCACATTTATGGAGTACAATTGGTTTCTTAACCCAAGTCTCATTCCTCAGCCAAATTTGCATTGACCGTAATTGATTTGGTCAGAAGGAATTATGAGTTTGTTCTCAACTGACTCAATAAAGTTTTAAAAGGAAAGCAACAAGCGAAAGAAGAGACCCAAGGGTGTACCCACCGTAAGAAACAATAAATCTGTATATGTTTGTTTTCTTGAAATTTCTAGAGCATCATTCAACGTCACTAGAAGAAGTCAAAGTGAGAGGGCATTAATCAGAGGAATTTCCTAATGATTGTAAATATCAATTTAACATAAATACATCATATGTTGTGACAACCTAAGTCCTGACCGGAAGAAGTTTAACAAGGAGATAAGCGTAAGAAGAGGCGTATAAAATGGTTTCATAGTACGCATTAGCAAGCGTGTTAGTCCTAAGCAAGTATTCCATATATACCCCTAAGAAGACGTTTTTTATATATGAAAAGGAATAAAGAAAAGGGAAACTCCCCCTGGGGGTATGTGTACTTACATTCATAAAATAGAGAATATGTCGATTAGGATACAGGTCTATGTCAGACAAATGGCAGTCGCTGGTCTCGTCTTTTTTAATATAGCACCGGGTCAGAAGTTTATCCAATGATAAGGATAAGAGTCAAAGTCTTTAAAATGCCTAAAAGTAAGAACACAACAGTCTAATAATCCAAAAGGAATCAAAGTGTGTTAAGTTATTTAGACACACTCAATCATTTGTTTATATGTTGGTAAACTCATATTTAGAAACTAAAAGGAATGACCTAATGAATAAAATGAGGTATCTGATCAGCCTAGTTACAACCAAACTAACAGTATAAAATGGAATGGTACCAATGTCACCATCCATAATGTTTTAAGATTAAAGGTTATGTTTATAAGTAGGTCCCAGTGCTAGCATAGAGAATCTGGTTAATGTCGTTTTGACATAAAGACATGGTACTAAAATATCACCAGCCCTTAAATGTTTACTCAATAGAGATTTAAATTTGTTAAAGTAAAAGAGGCAAGTTAGGTCAGCTAAAAACCAGGGAAAGAGGCACAATCCAAAGTTCCTACAGAACCTACCCGATTCCGCATGTTCAAAATCCTGGACGGGACCCAATCCTTTAGCGGTCTGTAACAAGCAGGACTCGCGCTCGCGTGTTTAAATAGTGTTTGACCCTATGTGAACTCAAAACACCTGAGTCCCGAGCCTCGTTTCCGGGGATTCACATCACAGCACAATCGGTAAGAAACTGTGAGTAAACTCAGTTGCCATCTTAGAAGGGTAAACCGTATCGATTAATCTCATGCGAAATAAAGCATACAATTAGATATTTTATAACTAGTGAACACTAGCGATAAGCGATCGAAGAGCAATGTATGCACCGTATATCTAAGCAGGTGACAGTCCATTAGTGTTGTTTTGGCACAAACAAATCACAGCTCCGTGATAAATCAGAAGGCAAGCGACCCCGCGGCCATGTTGGAATGGGCATACTTGAAAGTATCAGCTTTATGGGTAGACAAATTTGCAACCTATAATCCTAAATCCGATATGTGTGATAATTTAGAAAAACAAGGATAAAAAACCAAACAGAATTAAATCAGTAACATAGAATTTCGGCTTTTTCATGGCACGGGCCTCGTATTTCGGCGAACGTCAAGGCTGGCTGCCATGTTGGGAAAGTAAAGTACGCCGTATTAGCTCAATGGAGCTGATCGTGTGTCTCAGAAAACCAGGGAAGGAGTGTACATGGGGATAAAGTGCCCCACGGATTTTAGATCGATAACATTTTAAGCTTATTCAGGGCACGGGCATCCCATAACAGCAAGAATCAAAAATAGCGGCCATATTAGAAAAGTAGAGTACATCGTATTTGCTCCAAAGAGCCAATCATATGTCTCAGATCAGAAAAACCAATGTGCATACAGGATGTATTCCAAAGTATCAACTCATGTATGTAGTGTCGTGAGGGGTCGCTTTGGAGTGTAAGTATCTAACAAATCGTATGAAAGAACCGATGTTATACATTTTGTTTATGAGGATCAAACAGGGTTATAACTATTATTAGTGATAAGTTACTATGTTACCGATCACCCAATAGGATTCAACGAGTCCAGTAACATAGCCTGACGCACCAAGAGGAGACAACATGGTTAATGTAATTGACATTAACGAGAAATTATTAAACAATAGCTGTAGTGAATAACAGGTTGCTCTGTTACAAATTCATACACAGGGAACAAAAGGTCCAACAACCATGTTGTCTCCTCTTGGTGCGTCAGGCTATGTTACTGGACTCGTTGATACTTTGGAATACATCCTGTATGCACATTGGTTTTTCTGATCTGAGACATATGATTGGCTCTTTGGAGCAAATACGATGTACTCTACTTTTCTAATATGGCCGCTATTTTTTATTCTTGCTGTTATGGGATGCCCGTGCCCTGAATAAGCTTAAAATGTTATCGATCTAAAATCCGTGGGGCACTTTATCCCCATGTACACTCCTACCCTGGTTTTCTGAGACACACGATCAGCTCCATTGAGCTAATACGGCGTACTTTACTTTCCCAACATGGCAACCAGCCTTGACGTTCGCCGAAATACGAGGCCCGTGCCATGAAAAAGCCGAAATTCTATGTTACTGATTTAATTCTGTTTGGTTTTTTATCCTTGTTTTTCTAAATTATCACACATATCGGATTTAGGATTATAGGTTGCAAATTTGTCTACCCATAAAGCTGATACTTTCAAGTATGCCCATTCCAACATGGCCGCGGGGTCGCTTGCCTTCTGATTTATCACGGAGCTGTGATTTGTTTGTGCCAAAACAACACTAATGGACTGTCACCTGCTTAGATATACGGTGCATACATTGCTCTTCGATCGCTTATCGCTAGTGTTCACTAGTTATAAAATATCTAATCGTATGCTTTATTTCGCATGAGATTAATCGATACGGTTTACCCTTCTAAGATGGCAACTGAGTTTACTCACAGTTTCTTACCGATTGTGCTGTGATGTGAATCCCCGGAAACGAGGCTCGGGACTCAGGTGTTTTGAGTTCACATAGGGTCAAACACTATTTAAACACGCGAGCACGAGTCCTGCTTGTTACAGACCGCTAAAGGATTGGGTCCCGTCCAGGATTTTGAACATGCGGAATCGGGTAGGTTCTGTAGGAACTTTGGATTGTGCCTCTTTCCCTGGTTTTTAGCTGACCTAACTTGCCTCTTTTACTTTAACAAATTTAAATCTCTATTGAGTAAACATTTAAGGGCTGGTGATATTTTAGTACCATGTCTTTATGTCAAAACGACATTAACCAGATTCTCTATGCTAGCACTGGGACCTACTTATAAACATAACCTTTAATCTTAAAACATTATGGATGGTGACATTGGTACCATTCCATTTTATACTGTTAGTTTGGTTGTAACTAGGCTGATCAGATACCTCATTTGATTCATTAGGTCATTCCTTTTAGTTTATAAATATGAGTTTACCAACATATAAACAAATGAGTGAGTGTGTCTAAATAACCTAACACACTTTGATTCCTTTTGGATTATTAGACTGTTGTGTTCTTACTTTTAGGCATTTTAAAGACTTTGACTCTTATCCTTATCATTGGATAAACTTCTGACCCGGTGCTATATTAAAAAAGACGGGACCAGCGACTGCCATTTGTCTGACATAGACCTGTATCCTAATCGACATATTCTCTATTTTATGAATGTAAGTACACATACCCCCAGGGGGAGTTTCCCTTTTCTTTATTCCTTTTCATATATAAAAAACGTCTTCTTAGGGGTATATATGGAATACTTGCTTAGGACTAACACGCTTGCTAATGCGTACTATGAAACCATTTTATACGCCTCTTCTTACGCTTATCTCCTTGTTAAACTTCTTCCGGTCAGGACTTAGGTTGTCACAACATATGATGTATTTATGTTAAATTGATATTTACAATCATTAGGAAATTCCTCTGATTAATGCCCTCTCACTTTGACTTATTCTAGTGACGTTGAATGATGCTCTAGAAATTTCAAGAAAACAAACATATACAGATTTATTGTTTCTTACGGTGGGTACACCCTTGGGTCTCTTCTTTCGCTTGTTGCTTTCCTTTTAAAACTTTATTGAGTCAGTTGAGAACAAACTCATAATTCCTTCTGACCAAATCAATTACGGTCAATGCAAATTTGGCTGAGGAATGAGACTTGGGTTAAGAAACCAATTGTACTCCATAAATGTGCAATCTTAAACTGTTACTTAACCAGAAACATGTCAATATGTTGATAGGTTGTTCTTATCTGAAAAATGACGAACATGAATTTACAATAACGGTTAATTCACCTACAATCCTGCTTTTAGCTTGTTCATGTCTTCTGTGTATTGTTAAAAGTAACGTTTTTTTCTTTTTTGTAATACGTTTTTGAATTTGTCTTGTGTCAAAGATTATGTTTGTTGGATTTGTATATACTGGATGTGGTTATTCGTGGTATTTATATACTGTTTTATATATACATTTTGCAGCCCTGAAAAAGTCCCAAGTTGGACGAAACGCGTCGGCTGCTTTGGCTGTTCTTAAATGTCACTTTAACAAATTAATAATAAAGAAGATTTTTTGAAAAAGAAAACATATCATGTACATGGATTAATTTGATATTATTTACATTTGTGGAAGTGGTGCGCCTTTTGCTGTTTATGTCTCATTTTGCCCCAGTGTCTGGGGTGGTATTGTGTCAGCGGGTACTATTCAAGAGCGCACACACAGGGTGAATTTGAATCTGTCACCAATTAATTCAATGGGTTAATTGATAATCCGGTGCTGTCCTAGAGGGATACCGCTGACTCTGTTCCTTCTGACTCATAGTTTCACCCCAGTTAGCACGGATTTACCCCAAAAAAATATTTGGTATTAAAATAAAACGTCTGAATTGGAATACATTTGATTCCAATTCACTCCCTGGACCAAGATGGCCCAATTTAAGGATAGGAGACATGAGTTAGCACAGGATCTGTTTACAACTGGCTCAAAGACGGGAGGTTTGGTTACAGCAACCCCCAGCTCTGAGGGTCTTAAAAGTAGGTTTCAAAAGTTGGAGAGACTAAAAAAAGCTGAAATGGCTCGATGGTGGGACGGAACAACCCTTGAAAAATATATGGAAAATGATAAGATTCCTAGAGGACTGAGAATCCTCATTTTTCCCACCTTCGAAAACCTGGAGATTGATGATCTCAAGGACTGGGAGAAGAACTTACATGACGCATCATTTGTGATGATGCGGATACTCATTAAAAATGCTGAAGGAAAAGGGAAGAAGCTACAACAGGAGATTAGTGACTTAGAAGCGGATATAGCCACACTGGAACCCAAGGAGGCGATTAGAAAAAATTACGAGATTCTTAACAAAATCCTTGAAGATTATCAAATCTATCTCAAGGATAAAAAGGTGAAGAAAATACGCAGAGATGATAAGGATTACAGGGATGGTAGGGTGTATACTTTTGCCCGCAAATATGATAACATCAAGGCTGTAGGAGAGGGAAAGAGACAACGTGAGGACACATTGGGTTCATCACTTGCGGGTAGTGTGTCCTCAATCTCCTCCTCAGTCAGTTCCATACCACCGGAAGATGTAACACCCATACAGACCAAGACCGCCCAACCCTCTTCTTTTTTATTGGAAATGGAGAAGGTGAGAGTAGGGGGGAGGACAGCACCAAAGGACCAAGGACAAGAAGGGGCGGTAGGCGATGGCAGAAACAGCGAGAAAAACAAAAATACAACAAATGTGACCTCAGACAGGTCAACAAGATCCAGGAGGGGAGGGAACAGGAACTAGACCCTAATGAGGAAATTACTATGGAGGAACTAAGGATTGTGAACTTATCCCAGAAAGATCTATCAGACTGTGAAATATCTGTTCTTAGCAAGGGTTTAGGGTTCTGTCCAACTCAGTCAGGCAATGATGTTGATGTTTTTGTTGACTTGTTTAAATTTGTGCGGCAAATAAAATTGAAAGACCACTTCTCAAGAGTCTGGCCTGTGTGTACTAACAACCAACAAGACCATGTGGGTTCACAACAAACGGTTGCAGAATTTAACGCTCTCAAATCCATGTTGTCTATACAGTTTGAAACCGAAATGGACACAGACTCTCTACCTTTGGAATTGGATATTGATGAGGATCTGAATATAAATAGTGGTTTAAAGGAAAGATCCAAGTTCATACCAACAGGCACACACCCTAATATTGATATCTTTTGGGAAAAGGTCAGCCAGGATTTATATAGGCTCCAGGCTGCGCACTTTAGAAACCATGACACGATACACAATCTTACCATAGCCGAAAATCGCGCATTAAGGGAGTTAAGATCCAATTCTGCACTAGTCATTCGCGAAGCAGACAAAGGAGGAAACGTGGTGGTTATGAATACAATGGACTACATGGGGGAGATTGAAAGGCAATTAGCTGATACAACCTGCTATACGAAGCTGACCCATAACCCGATGAAATCATTATGTAAATACATCAATGGCAAATTAGTTGAATGGCGGGAGACTGGGCTACTTGATGGCAAGGAATATGAATATCTTGCTGTCGGGGAACCCACCTTCCCGTGCATTTACATTCTGCCCAAAGTTCATAAGGGAGCCCCCTTCCCACCTGGTCGACCAATCATTTCCGGTATTAATTCCCCCACAGAGAGATTATCGGAATATGTGGATGGCTTTCTACAGCCATTGGCACAAAACCTACCTGCTTATGTGAGGGACAGTAAGGACATCTTATCTAAACTTGAGGGCTTGGAATGGACGGATACCTTAGTGTTCACCACCCTTGATGTGTCCAGCCTCTATACCAGTATCAAAAAGGAATTTGGCTTCAGGGCCTTGGAATTCTTTTTGGGACAAAGGTCGGCTGTCCATCTGTCCCATAATGAGATGCTAATGGAGATGACGGACATCATCCTGTCCAAAAACTACTTTCTCCACGACAACGAATGGTTCCAGCAGACACAGGGTACGGCCATGGGTTCCAGGTTTGCGCCCGCTTATGCCGGCCTATTTATGGGCTGGTATGAGCGGGTGCACGCCTGGGGCCGACATGCCTCCACATGGATGGAATATGTACTTTTCTGGGGCAGGTACATTGATGATGTCATCATCATCTGGAATGGACCTGTCCCTGAACTGATGAGTTATTTTCATTTTCTTAATGACAATCCGTACAACATAAGATTTACGATAAACTGGAGTAAGGAGAGGATTGACTTCCTGGACATCCAGTTTTTTGTACATAATAACTCAGTACAGAGTACAGTCCACCGCAAGAGCACCGCCTGCAATAGTGTATTACGCTACGACAGTGCTTACCCCCGACACGTTGTTAACAACATCCCCTTTGGGGAAATGATAAGAATGAGGAGGATTTGTAGCACTCAGGAGGGATTTATCCAAAATGTGACGGAAACCAAAAATAGATTCATTAATAGAGGTTACCCTGTGCCACTTATGAATAAGATCGAAAAGAGGGCCCTGAAGGTAAAAAGAGAAAGCACCCTGGAGAAAAATACATCACGAATAGGACACAAGAAACAATTCACCACTGCCCTTGTTACCACCTACAATAGAGACAGTGGTCGGATTTATAATATCCTTAGAAAACACTGGAAATTGCTCTGTGAAATACCGGGCTTAAAGGACGAAATTCCTAGAACACCCAGGGTCACCTACAGACGAGGTCACAATTTGAGGAATCTATTATGCCCTAGTTTTGTAACGTCCCCCAAAACTCCAAATTGGCTGACAGAGGGTCAAGGGGTTTTCTTCACATGCATGAAATGCAATGTGTGTAAAATGGAAAAAATAGGACACGAACGTTCCGATACAATACTGACAAAACACACAAGATCAAACATACCATTACGTGTAAATCAAATTTTGTAACATACATATTGGGCTGTCCGTGTGACATCATCTATGTAGGCAGTACTAAAAGGGAACTTAAGGTCAGGATACAGGAACACCTGAGAGCGGCAGTGAAGGGTGACTCTAAGTATCCCCTTACCACACACATTCAGGACAAAGGGCACAAGCCCAATGAATTGTGGTTCTTTGGGATAGACCATATACCACCATCTCCTAGAGGAGGAAATAGAGAGCTGGAATTAAGACGAAATGAGGCAGGTTGGATATGTAGGCTTCGATGTGTGGAAATGGGGCATAACACTGAATCCGAAATGCATTACTTTCTGTAGAAAACACTTTTATGAAAGACCGATTCGGGTTTATTGCATGTCACTATGTATGTTATCATATGAATCTTCTGTATTATTTCACCATCACTGCTTACTAACCTCATTTTTCCTTGACTACTACCTTGGTAATGCCAATGTTTATGTTATTATGTATAATCTTGTTGGATCCATGGGTCCTTGTGTATGAATTTGTAGCGTAGCACCCTGATAATTGCTACGCCTCCTGTATCCATTTACCAGCAATACCTACTACTACTTTGGTAAAGCTAATGTTTTGTCATTTATTTACAACTTTGTTGGACCTTTTGTTCCCTGTGTATGAATTTGTAACAGAGCAACCTGTTATTCACTACAGCTATTGTTTATTAATTTCTCGTTAATGTCAATTACATTAACCATGTTGTCTCCTCTTGGTGCGTCAGGCTATGTTACTGGACTCGTTGAATCCTATTGGGTGATCGGTAACATAGTAACTTATCACTAATAATAGTTATAACCCTGTTTGATCCTCATAAACAAAATGTATAACATCGGTTCTTTCATACGATTTGTTAGATACTTACACTCCAAAGCGACCCCTCACGACACTACATACATGAGTTGATACTTTGGAATACATCCTGTATGCACATTGGTTTTTCTGATCTGAGACATATGATTGGCTCTTTGGAGCAAATACGATGTACTCTACTTTTCTAATATGGCCGCTATTTTTGATTCTTGCTGTTATGGGATGCCCGTGCCCTGAATAAGCTTAAAATGTTATCGATCTAAAATCCGTGGGGCACTTTATCCCCATGTACACTCCTTCCCTGGTTTTCTGAGACACACGATCAGCTCCATTGAGCTAATACGGCGTACTTTACTTTCCCAACATGGCAGCCAGCCTTGACGTTCGCCGAAATACGAGGCCCGTGCCATGAAAAAGCCGAAATTCTATGTTACTGATTTAATTCTGTTTGGTTTTTTATCCTTGTTTTTCTAAATTATCACACATATCGGATTTAGGATTATAGGTTGCAAATTTGTCTACCCATAAAGCTGATACTTTCAAGTATGCCCATTCCAACATGGCCGCGGGGTCGCTTGCCTTCTGATTTATCACGGAGCTGTGATTTGTTTGTGCCAAAACAACACTAATGGACTGTCACCTGCTTAGATATACGGTGCATACATTGCTCTTCGATCGCTTATCGCTAGTGTTCACTAGTTATAAAATATCTAATCGTATGCTTTATTTCGCATGAGATTAATCGATACGGTTTACCCTTCTAAGATGGCAACTGAGTTTACTCACAGTTTCTTACCGATTGTGCTGTGATGTGAATCCCCGGAAACGAGGCTCGGGACTCAGGTGTTTTGAGTTCACATAGGGTCAAACACTATTTAAACACGCGAGCGCGAGTCCTGCTCGTTACAGACCGCTAAAGGATTGGGTCCCGTCCAGGATTTTGAACATGCGTAATCGGGTAGGTTCTGTAGGAACTTTGGATTGTGCCTCTTTCCCTGGTTTTTAGCTGACCTAACTTGCCTCTTTTACTTTAACAAATTTAAATCTCTATTGAGTAAACATTTAAGGGCTGGTGATATTTTAGTACCATGTCTTTATGTCAAAACGACATTAACCAGATTCTCTATGCTAGCACTGGGACCTGCTTATAAACATAACCTTTAATCTTAAAACATTATGGATGGTGACATTGGTACCATTCCATTTTATACTGTTAGTTTGGTTGTAATTAGGCTGATCAGATACCTCATTTGATTCATTAGGTCATTCCTTTTAGTTTCTAAATATGAGTTTACCAACATATAAACAAATGAGTGAGTGTGTCTAAATAACTTAACACACTTTGATTCCTTTTGGATTATTAGACTGTTGTGTTCTTACTGTTAGGCATTTTAAAGACTTTGACTCTTATCCTTATCATTGGATAAACTTCTGACCCGGTGCTATATTAAAAAAGACGGGACCAGCGACTGCCATTTGTCTGACATAGACCTGTATCCTAATCGACATATTCTCTATTTTATGAATGTAAGTACACATACCCCCAGGGGGAGTTTCCCTTTTCTTTATTCCTTTTCATATATAAAAAACGTCTTCTTAGGGGTATATATGGAATACTTGCTTAGGACTAACACGCTTGCTAATGCGTACTATGAAACCATTTTATACGCCTCTTCTTACGCTTATCTCCTTGTTAAACTTCTTCCGGTCAGGACTTAGGTTGTCACAACATATGATGTATTTATGTTAAATTGATATTTACAATCATTAGGAAATTCCTCTGATTAATGCCCTCTCACTTTGACTTCTTCTAGTGACGTTGAATGATGCTCTAGAAATTTCAAGAAAACAAACATATACAGATTTATTGTTTCTTACGGTGGGTACACCCTTGGGTCTCTTCTTTCGCTTGTTGCTTTCCTTTTAAAACTTTATTGAGTCAGTTGAGAACAAACTCATAATTCCTTCTGACCAAATCAATTACGGTCAATGCAAATTTGGCTGAGGAATGAGACTTGGGTTAAGAAACCAATTGTACTCCATAAATGTGCAATCTTAAACTGTTACTTAACCAGAAACATGTCAATATGTTGATAGGTTGTTCTTATCTGAAAAATGACGAACATGAATTTACAATAACGGTTAATTCACCTACAATCCTGCTTTTAGCTTGTTCATGTCTTCTGTGTATTGTTAAAAGTAACGTTTTTTTCTTTTTTGTAATACGTTTTTGAATTTGTCTTGTGTCAAAGATTATGTTTGTTGGATTTGTATATACTGGATGTGGTTATTCGTGGTATTTATATACTGTTTTATATATACATTTTGCAGCCCTGAAGAAGTCCCAAGTTGGACGAAACGCGTCGGCTGCTTTGGCTGTTCTTAAATGTCACTTTAACAAATGAATAATAAAGAAGATTTTTTGAAAAAGAAAACATATCATGTACATGGACTAATTTGATATTATTTACATTTGTGGAAGTGGTGCGCCTTTTGCTGTTTATGTCTCTCTTCTTTGACACACCAGAGGAGGCTCATGACTGGTTGGAGGGGTGGCGCCAGGCTGGTGGCGCAAGACGCTCTAACCGGGGGACAAGGCGTCCCGGGAGTGTGGACGATCCTACTGGACATGATCGGCGCCTTGAACAGGTCGAGGAGGAGCCCACCGGATGACGTGATGGCTTATATCATTCCCGAAATATAGTTCGGGGCTGCCCTCCGGGGACCGCTGCTGCTGTATGGTCCACACACCAGCTGTTTTGGGACATGAACGATGGGACCTGGGGATAGGGGACGTCCTGGTCTCCCTCGGACTCCACGCTTCTTAAAGCGCAAGTACTGTTTGGGGTTAATGGGATCGAGCACTCTGCTGAGTTGGGGTGGCGGGCAGTTCTGAGTCCGTGTGGCAGGGAGGCAGGGAGGGGGGTGGGGGGTTGGGGTACGTTCATTGGTTTTGTTATTTTGTTCTGGTTATATAGGACACGGCCTTCAGACTTACACCACGCACATGTTCAACACACGACCCGGGTCACCTTCTGCACTATCCGACTCCTGCTTTGTCGCTTCACCCACCCGCCGTGAAGTCGGACTTGTTTAGTGATGTAGCCCCTGACACTGACATGACCCCGGTGCAGCCCCTCTCTTTACTTACCTGGAATGTTCGGGGTTTAGGGGATAAAATCAAACGAGTGTCACGACCCGGAACACCCGCGCGGCGCGAGGAAGCGCGCGCAGGGTGTAAGACTACATCTCCCAGCATGCCGAGTGGACGGCGCGATCACGGGACCTATATAGGCCCCGCCTTCCTTCGCCCCGGCGCTTGTCAACCATTGAGGAATCAGAACGAGCCCGGAACGCTGCTCGCGTTCCTCGTCAAACCTACGAACCACCAGCTACCGAGTTTCGAACCAGGAACTTCCCGCGTCTTCGTCGTTGTTACTTGCCGAGCACTGCCGAGGGTGAAGAGAGTGCCCCGACGAGTCCCGTCACGGCAACGGCCGCTTCAGGACGCCCTCGAAGCCCTGTGGCTTTGATGCTTTACCTACACCCCCCTACCTACAGAGGCTAGAACGCAGGGACGCCTTCTCCGGACGCCGCGTTAGCCTGTAGGAGGTGGGAACGTATCCCTCATTCCCCTGTCTGCCAGAGTTCATCCTCGTTGGGCAGCCCGCCTGTTTCCCGGCTGCTCCTGCACAGTGCCCCAGACTTACGGACTCCTCCTCTGACCCGCTTGGAGCCGCATGAAAGGCTCGGAGAGCGTCCCGGACAGTAACCTCTATGCGCTTGGAGCCGCTTGAAAGGCTCGGAGAGCGGCATAGACCTCAGACACCGCCCAGTGCCACCGCGCTGTACCCGTGAGTACCACTCCCCGACCTAGGGCTCAGTACTATCAGGAGTTGGGTGAAGGGAGGGGACTCTTCTACTGAAACCCAGTTTTTCTCACTCTGCTATCTCTTCACAGGGTCGCTAGAAGGGCGCAGGAGTGAGGTTTCCTCAGACGTGCTACCCCCTTCGAGAGTCCTTCCCTTATCCCTATTCGGGGATTCCACCCGTTCCCTCTCCCCCTGGGGGTGGTGTCCCTCGCTCGACGTCCTACTAAGGGGTTGGCGATTACACCACACAGGAGGGGAAGGTTCTTAGCATCGCTCCCGCTGTATCCGGCTTATGAGGTGAGTGGCCCTTGACCTTCTATCTCACAGAACCTGACAGGTTGACAAGCCCACGGATACCTACAGCCTGAGCGATGGATGTGGATACCACCCTAACCGCAATATTCGAGACCTTAACTGCCTTGCGCGGGGAGGTGGATGCCTTCCGGGCAGAAAACACCGCGCTTAAGCAAGAGATGGGCACTATGAGAAGAGAGGTGGCAGGCCTCTCCCGTCAAAAGGGAACAGGGGCTGTAGGAAGCTCATACATCAAGGGCTGGACTCTGCCCCCCCCTTTCCCTTCGCACATGCCCGCTACGGATGGGGGAGCGACCGCTTCCGTAGGGGGACAGGGCACAGGGGTCTTCCCGCACACCTCCTTCTCTTCTGTGCCACAAACGGGTTCATCACCTATACATGTCATACAACCCATGCACCTGCCTCTTGCCCCTCCAGAAAGATTCTTTGGCGACCCAAAGAAATTCGGGGTGTTCATGGGACAGTGTAGACTGCATTTTCTATGCAAGCCCGCTGTCTTTCCGACGGATCAAGCAAAAACTGCCTTTGTGCTGTCCTACCTTGGTGGCAACGCAGCGAACTGGTCTTTTCCACTGATAGAACGCGACGACCCCGTGTTATACAATTTCCCGAACTTCTGTGTGGAGATGCGACGGCTATTCGACCGGAAAGGCCATCAGCTGTCCCTGGATAAAGAACTCCTTACCCTTAAGCAAGGTACTCAGGACTTGCTTACGTACATCACCACTTTCAACCGGCTGATCGTGGAAACGGAGTGGCCCGAGGACAAGAGGACGTCGCTGTTTTATCAGGGATTGAGAGGGGAGTTGAAGGACGTCCTGGCCCAAGTGGTTCAACTCCCTGCCACGAGTGATGAACTAATCGACTTGACCGTTCAGCTGGACCACCGTCTTCAGGAGCGGAAGGGAGACAAGCTGAGAGCGGAACCACGATTCGCCCCTTCGAGGCTTCGTATAGTTCCTGAAGAACGAAGCCCCCCAAGTGATGGGGTGGAGCCCATGCAGATTGGGGGAATTAGAGGCCCCCTCAGTCCAGCCGAAAGAGAGAAAAGGAGAAGCCAGAAATTGTGCTTATACTGCGGGAAACCAGGGCACTTCATCAAGGACTGCAAGAGCCGGATGAAAACAATTAGTCCAGGAAGACCCGGGGACAAGACCCTGCCGGTGGTGAACACAGCATCCGAATATACGGAAAACTGACGTCCTCAAGCATGGCGGAGACCCCCTGTTTGAGGCCTACGGTCACCAAGGTCTCACCCGCAGTAGCCAACACCTTGCAGTCATCCGTAGCCCACATGAACATCTGTGCTGTGCTGGACTTACCCTCAGAGATATCAGTGGTAGTCCATGCCTTATTGGACTCGGGGGCTACAGGCAATTTTATAGACCAAAAGTACGCCAAAGAACTTCACTTGCCGTGTGAGCAAAAGGAGGCGCCTGAGAGGGTGAAGGCCGTGGACGGATCGGCACTGACGTCAGGGCCGGTGCGGTTTCATACACATCCGGTCCGGATGCAGATCGGAGAAAACCATGTGGAACGCATAAGCTTCGATTTGATTGACGCCCCCCAGTTTAAACTGATCCTAGGAATGCCGTGGTTAACACTACACGACCCTCTGGTGAGATGGGCAGCTCGCACGGTGACTCTGAACTCACCTTTTTGTCGGGACCACTGTACCATGAAGGCAGAGAAAGGCACCCTACCCACAGTCAGTCCAGCCGCAATGCTCGCAAGCGCAGGCTCGGAATCTGCGGTGTGCTGTCTATCAACACTACCTGAAGTGTATGATGAATACAAGGCAGTGTTCGACAAACAAGAAGCAAGCCAGCTGCCTCCCCACCGGGAGTATGATTGCGTCATCGAACTGGAAGCGGGGGCCAGCATTCCCTGCAGTCGGGTCTATGCCCTCACCGAAGCCGAAACAACGTACCTGCAGCAATACCTCGCAGACATGTTGGCCTCCGGATTTATACGCACCTCTTCCTCTCCCGCGTCCTCACCTATCTTCTTTATACCGAAGAAGGAAGGGGGATTGAGGGCATGTATTGACTACCGCGCCATCAACAGAGTGACAGTGAAGAATCGGTACCCACTACCTCTGATTCCAGTACTGTTGGACCAGTTGAAATCAGCCCAGGTCTTTACCAAGCTGGACCTCAGGGGTGCGTATCACCTTGTACGGGTGAGGCGGGGGACGAGTGGAAAACGGCGTTCAGAACAAAATTTGGACTGTACGAATACCGAGTCATGCCGTTCGGTCTCTGTAACGCCCCCGCCGCCTTTCAGTTCTTCATGGACGAAGTACTGAGAGGGCTTTTGGACGTCTCATGCATCGTCTATATAGACGACATCCTAGTCTATTCTGCCTCAATGGAGGAGCACGTGCGCCATGTCTCAGCAGTACTGGAACGCCTGAAGCAATACTCCCTCTACGCTAAATTGGAAAAATGCCTGTTTCACGTTCCAGAGGTAGAATTCCTGGGGTATGTCATCGGCCCTGGTGGAGTGTGCATGGATGACAAAAAGACGAGAGCCATCATCGAGTGGAAAACGCCCACAACAGTGAAGACCTTGCAAAGCTTCCTCGGCTTTGCAAATTTCTACAGGCGATTCATCCAAGGCTTCTCTCACATAATCCAGCCTCTTACCCAGTTACTGCGAAAAGGAGCGAAGTTTGAGTGGTCGGAAGCATCGGAACGAGCGTTCCAGGCCCTGAAGCGTTGTTTCACCACGGCACCTGTGTTGCGACATCCAGACGCGGCGCAGCCCTTTGTACTGGAGACCGATGCATCACAGTTTGCAGTGGGAGGAATCCTATTGCAACGTCATCCGGACACGGGCCAACTACACCCCATCGCCTTCTTTTCCAAGAAACTTTCCCCTTGTGAAACTAATTACAGCATTACGGATAAGGAGCTGCTGGCGATTAAGAAGGGATGTGAGGAATGGCGGCACCACCTTCTGGGAGCACGACATACGGTGGAAATATACACAGACCATCGAAATCTCCTGTTCCTAAAAACAGCCAGGGCTCTTACTCCCCGACAACTCCGCTGGTCATTATTTTTTTCTGACTATGATTTTGTGATTCGATATCGACCAGGGCCGCAGAATGGAAAGGCTGATGCCTTATCAAGACTTCAGCCCCCCCCTGACTCCTGTGACCAGTCCCCCGAGGAAACCCCCGTCATTCTGCAAAAGGCCTCCTTTCCAGAAGAAATCCTAGCCGCAACAGGGGCAGACGACTTCTTAGAGGACGTGCGCCAGCAGACAGACAAGATGGACTCACCGGCATGGGTGGCTGAACATCCTACCTGTCGCTCCACCTCCCAACGTCTTTTATACCACGAGAACAAGTTGTTTCTACCTTCGGAAGAATTAAGGCGACACGCCCTATACTGGGTACATGATACACCCCTAGGGGGACATTTGGGAGCCCTTAAGACCACACGAGCTCTGCAGCGTTACTTCTGGTGGGCAACCTTGAGATCAGATACAACACGTTACGTGTCAGGGTGTGCGGTGTGCGTGCAAGGAAAAGCGCTGCACCAGAAGCCCTGCGGAACGCTGCGTTCAATCCCTATTCCTCCATCGCCCTGGCACACGGTGTCCATGGACTTCATAGTGGACATGCCCCCCAGTCTGGGCCTGAATACCATCTTGGTGGTAGTGGACCACCTTACCAAAATGGGTCACTTTTTAGCCCTCGACAAACTGCCCTCGGCTGCCTCTCTCGCCCTCATCTTCCTACAACAGATAGTGCGCCTACACAGCGTACCGGCTGTTCTTATCACGGACCGAGGGACACAATTTACCTCCCGCTTCTGGAAGGCATTGTGCGAGGTAATGAAAATTGATGCCCGCCTTTCCACGAGCTACCACCCCCAGACAGACGGGAAGACGGAGAGGTTGAATCAAACCTTGGAACAGTATCTCCGCTGCTTTACCTTGTCTCATGAGGAGGAGTGGAGCAGGTTGTTGTGGCTAGCCGAGTTCACCTACAACAACGCCGATCATTCCTCTCTGGGGTGCTCCCCTTTCTATTGCCTATTAGGTCACCACCCAAACATGCTACCCTTCGAATGGCCAGTACAAACACAACATCCCTCCATACAGGAACATCACTCACACCTCCGTTCCATACTCCAGGCAGCCAAGGTACAGTTAGCCGCGGCGCAGAGGCACGACAAAAAGTACGCAGATAAAAGAAGGGCACCTGAACCCGCGTACAAAGTAGGGGATAAGGTTTGGCTGAACACTCGACACCTTAAGTTCAAGGGAAACACCCGTCTACAGCCCAGATATGTAGGGC
Source organism: Triturus cristatus (assembly GCF_964204655.1). Classification (NCBI taxonomy): domain Eukaryota; kingdom Metazoa; phylum Chordata; class Amphibia; order Caudata; family Salamandridae; genus Triturus; species Triturus cristatus. Next base: position 627,641,995 of record NC_140594.1, on the reverse strand, counting down.
CCTATGCCATAACCAGGGTGATAAATCCGGTAGCAATGAAGCTAGACCTCCCAGCTCCGTGGCGCATCCACCCAGTGTTCCATGTATCGTTGTTAAAACCATGTCTCCCACATACCAGGATCCTCTCAAAACCCCAGCCTGTGCTGGTAGACGATGAAGAGGAATACGAGGTCAAGATGATTCTCGATGTAAAACGTGTGAGGGGTAGACTCCTTTACTTAATCGACTGGAAAGGGTATGGACCAGAGGAGAGGTCATGGGAACCCTTGGCTAACCTACACTGCCCTGCCTTGCTGAGACGTTTTCATGTCACCCATCCTTCCAAACCTGGGGGCCCGTCGAGACGCCGGGCGCAGGGAGGGGGTTCTGTCACGACCCGGAACACCCGCGCGGCGCGAGGAAGCGCGCGCAGGGTGTAAGACTACATCTCCCAGCATGCCGAGTGGACGGCGCGATCACGGGACCTATATAGGCCCCGCCTTCCTTCGCCCCGGCGCTTGTCAACCATTGAGGAATCAGAACGAGCCCGGAACGCTGCTCGCGTTCCTCGTCAAACCTACGAACCACCAGCTACCGAGTTTCGAACCAGGAACTTCCCGCGTCTTCGTCGTTGTTACTTGCCGAGCACTGCCGAGGGTGAAGAGAGTGCCCCGACGAGTCCCGTCACGGCAACGGCCGCTTCAGGACGCCCTCGAAGCCCTGTGGCTTTGATGCTTTACCTACACCCCCCTACCTACAGAGGCTAGAACGCAGGGACGCCTTCTCCGGACGCCGCGTTAGCCTGTAGGAGGTGGGAACGTATCCCTCATTCCCCTGTCTGCCAGAGTTCATCCTCGTTGGGCAGCCCGCCTGTTTCCCGGCTGCTCCTGCACAGTGCCCCAGACTTACGGACTCCTCCTCTGACCCGCTTGGAGCCGCATGAAAGGCTCGGAGAGCGTCCCGGACAGTAACCTCTATGCGCTTGGAGCCGCTTGAAAGGCTCGGAGAGCGGCATAGACCTCAGACACCGCCCAGTGCCACCGCGCTGTACCCGTGAGTACCACTCCCCGACCTAGGGCTCAGTACTATCAGGAGTTGGGTGAAGGGAGGGGACTCTTCTACTGAAACCCAGTTTTTCTCACTCTGCTATCTCTTCACAGGGTCGCTAGAAGGGCGCAGGAGTGAGGTTTCCTCAGACGTGCTACCCCTTCGAGAGTCCTTCCCTTATCCCTATTCGGGGATTCCATCCGTTCCCTCTCCCCCTGGGGGTGGTGTCCCTCGCTCGACGTCCTACTAAGGGGTTGGCGATTACACCACACAGGAGGGGAAGGTTCTTAGCATCGCTCCCGCTGTATCCGGCTTATGAGGTGAGTGGCCCTTGACCTTCTATCTCACAGAACCTGACAACGAGGCCTGGTCATGCATAGTATCAAACGATGTGCCCCGGCACTGGTCTTACTTCAGGAGACCCATCTCACAGGCACTGCTACTAAAGTGCTGGACAGATGGGGATATAAGATGGTGGTGCACTCTGAGTTCACCTCTGGGTCCCGGGGAGTTGGCATCTTGCTGCGCAAACAGTCCCGCTTAATCGTGCTTGGTACACATACGGACGGGGCCTGGCGTTTCGCCGCTGCTCACATACAATGGGAAGGACATCTCTACAACGTAGTGTCGGTCTATATCCCCCCCGGGTTACATGCCGCGGCGCTCCCGGCGCTGAGTGAATTTCTCCTCACCCTACCAGAGGGGGAGGTATTACTTGGGGGTGACTTTAATGCAGTGATGAATGATCACGTTGACCGGTCTCCGCCTCGAGCGCGAGGCAGTGGCGCGACGCGACTTGCGGGCTTCACGGCGGCGCTAGGGTTCACAGATCTTTGGCGATGGTACCATCCAGAGACGCGCTCTTACACGTTCCACTCCGGGGTGCACGACAGTCTCACCCGTATTGATCACTTTCTGGGCTCCCCCGGTTGCCTTCACAACATTCCCAGTATTGACATTAGACCCAGGGGCATCTCTGATCACTCCCCGATTCTCTTGCACTACAATAGTCCTCACCTGATGCGCCGCCGCGTATACCCGATACGCCCCAGCTACCTGCGACTCCCGAAGATTGGTAAAACCATCACACAGGCGTCTAAACTCTACTTTCACGAAAACGCCGCTTCGGCCGACTCCCCCACGATTCTTTGGGAGGCGTACAAAACGGTGCTGCGGGGCCAGGCAATGGCTGCCATCACAGGCTATAAGCGCATGCAGACATCAGAGCTGCAGTCGCTGGAGCTTGCGCTCCGGACTGCGAAGGCTCGCCAGGCCGAAACCCCCTCCCGCGAAACCTCGCATGACCTGCGAATGGCTCAGGTGAAGCACAGGGAGCACCTGACAGACCGTGTCAGACAACGACTTGAGGCCTCACGGCACACAGTCTACGATGTAGGCGATAAAACCGGCAGACTACTAGCGTGGTTGGACAGGCGCGACGGCGGAGCCAAGTCGATGGATGGCGCAGCTTGTCACTGCCGAGGGGTCGAAAACGTCGGACCCGCGAGAAATAGTGCGCACCCTAGCGGGGCATTTTCGTGATGTATATTCCTCCAATTCCTCCATGTCGGTGGAGGTGGCACTGACGTATATCAGGGACCTACGGATGCCCACGCTGTCCCCTGAGGCTAGAGAGTCCCTAGAGGCCGAACTCACGGTCGAGGAGCTACAGATGGCCATTGCCGCGTTGCAACCCGGTAAGGCACTGGGTCCCAACGGCATACCGGTGGAGCTGTATCAACGGCTGCCCGAGATGTTGGCCCCACACTTGCTGAACATGTACAAACACGGCCTGGAGGCGGGGGAGCTCCCCGCAGACCAGCGAACGGCCACTATCGTGGTAATACCGAAGCCGGGTAAGCCGGCGCATCAATGTGCCTCCTATCGTCCCATATCGCTGCTCAATGCAGAGGCCAAGATCCTTGCAAAACTATTGGCCCTCCGACTCACGCCTCATTTGACTGACATAGTGCACCCGGACCAGGCGGGCTTTATGCCTGGGAGAAGTACCTCACACAATCTAAGACGCTTATACGGTGTGCTGGCCCGAGTGGACCGAATGCAAGAACCAGCTGTCATTCTATCCCTTGATGCCCGCATGGCATTCGATATGGTGGAGTGGCCCTTTCTTTTCGCGGTATTGTCACATCTGGGGTTTGGGCCGAAATTTTGTGCCTGGATCCGACTCCTCTACACCAAGCCGCTGGCCCATGTCGCGGCCAACGGGCATATGTCGGAGGATTTCCCCCTGGGGCGGGGTACACGTCAGGGCTGCCCGCTCTCGCCGCTGCTTTTCGCCCTCGTGCTCGAGCCTCTCGCGACTTGGATACGGTGGGAGCCTATGATGCGGGGCCTCCGCTGGTCGCCGAGCTGGGAAGACCGCGTCTCCCTCTACGCGGATGACATACTGCTCTACTTATCTTCCCCTAGGCGCTCTATCCTAACGTTGCTTAACATCTGCGAGGTGTTCGGCCGGGCATCCGGCTACACGATAAACTGGTCGAAGTCGGTCCCCATGGTGTTGCGGGGCCCCCCCCCTCGGCTGTCGGAGGGCTGCCAGATACAGGTGGCGGAGGAGTCGTTCAAATACCTGGGGGTGCACATTACACGGGAGCAACAGGAATTTTACAGGCTCAACTTAAGCCCTCAATTGGACCGCCTCAAGCAGGATGTGCAGCACTGGGGAACGTTGCCCTTGACCCTGGTGGGGAGAGCGGCGCTCTATAAAATGATGGCCCTGCCGCGGTTTCTTTATGTGCTGGAAAATACTCCATACCCGGTGCCGCCGACCTACTTCCGCGCGGTAGCAGCGCAGGTCTCCAACCTCCTCTGGGGCAACAAACCAGCGCGCATTGCACAAGCAAAACTAGTCCGCGGGTGGTACGATGGGGGCATTACGCTCCCAGATATCCAGCTCTATTATTGGGCAGCACAGCTTAAGGTGATCAACCAGTGGCTCCATGTGCCTCAGTCAGACCCCGCGTTTAAGGCAGATAGGGATATACTGGGTGAAAGGGGCCTGCTAACTCCACTATATGATGCCCGGTTGGCCCCGCAGCTGATCGGCCCTCTGCGACAGACTGTGTCTATCTGGCATGCGGCGCAGGCCCGGCTGGGTTGGCGGGGAGTCCTGACGCAGCTTACGCCCCTCTGGGATACAAAACTACTGGGGCGTCTGAGGGACAGCAAGGGCTTTGACGCTTGGGACGCCATCGGGATCTCGGTGATAGGCGACGTGGTGCACAAAGGGGAGGTGGTCCAATTCGCTCACTTACAACAACAATATGAGCTGGCTCCCTCAGAATGGTTCCGCTACCTACAGATGAAACATGCCCTGACGACACAGTTAACCCCAGGTGTGCAGGTTCCGGAGGCATCCCCACTGGAGGACAGGTTGTTGACCGAATACATGCCTAAGAGGGCCACGTCCTTCACGTACCGTAAATTGATCAACAACTTGCCAGACCCTATGGGGCAATTGCGGGAGAGGTGGGCCGGCGAGGTCGGCGATTTTGATGACCCGGACTGGCGGGAGGCGCTGGCCTCGCCACGTGAGGCGGGTATACCCTCGAGGCTGCGGCTGGTGCAGCTTCGTATTTTACATCGCTCATACTTCACCAGGAGCTTGTTACATAAACTGGGTAGAGCGCCGCATCCCTTCTGCCTGCGGGGTTGCGGGGAGGAGGGAACCTTCTATCACCTGATCTGGGACTGTCCTGTTCTCCAGCTATTCTGGAAGCGAGTGCTGCGTACGATGTCACAGGTGTGCGGGGTGTCGCTGCTGCCTGAGCCCAGGCGTTGTCTCTTAAATGTGTGGGAGCCCACAGATCTCAATCGTCAGGCGCAGGGCTGGGTGACGCTTGGGAACATGACGGCCAAACGGAACATAGCCCAAAAATGGGGAGCGGTGGAGACGCCGTTGCTATCCACATGGAAGAGAGAGATGGATAGGGCTATGTTTGCTGAGCGCTCCGTCTTTGTCAGGCGGGGTTGTCCTCGAAAGTGGGTCAGAGTGTGGGGAGCATGGAACAAGTATAGGGGTAACATATGTGATCCACCTCCTCTTTCTGATGAGGAATCCTCTGACTCGGATGGCTAGGGAGGCTGGGGGGTGGAGGGGAGGGTAGGAGACACTGGTGACTTCCAGGTATCCGACCTGGGCCTATTTGTAATAATTATGACTGTGCATGGTGATTTGTCTAATGTACTATATATACGGTCTGATTCCGTGTCTTTTAGTTGTATTTGTTGTGAAAACAATAACATTTCTTTTATAAAATGTATTGATTTACTTGTGATTTAATAAAGATGACTTACTGAAAGATTTATAATAAAACCCTTTAACTCAAAAAAAAAAAAAAATGTCATTATGACTCTGGTGATTAACGTTCTTCCTAGAATTTTGTTTAGTAGAAGTTTTGACTCATGGAAAGGTAGCTCAGAGGGTTAATGTGCCTGCTGCACAGAAAATGTACCATGCAGATCACAAAGTGCACATAATGTAAATAGGTCAGTGGGCTACTGCTTTTGTCAGAGAGATCCTTTTGTTACTTGCAGTTTATACGTTAAAATCCTAACATAGAACAGTGAGCTATTATCTGTCAGCTAAGAGCTGCATACAAACTGCAAGGTATAAATTAGAGCATTATGTTTTTCCCCCTGTCTTTGATTATCCTAATGTTGCAGTATTCTTTTGGACAGAAATCAATTCTGATTATTAAAGAGAAACCTCCAACCATGGTATTACGTTTTAAATTCTGAGTTTGTGTTTCTCCAGACCAATCACTATTAAACTATGCGGCCTACTAGTATGGTTGTCATGTGACTCCTACACCTTGTAGTCCTTAGAATTATGTACTATTTTCTATACAGTGATTTGCACACATATTGATTGTCTCTGTGTAATGTGTGTGATGCAAAGAGCTCTGACACCCTACAATGGTATGGGTGGTGCTGTAAATCAAATTAAATGCATCTGAGAGAGAATGTGGTTATGGAGACTTGAGGGGCACTGTTAAAGGGTGGTAATGAGGGAATCCATGGCAGAGGTGGTCATTAGGGGGCACTAACTAACATTAATGCACAGGGCACCAACAGTGCTAAGGCCAGCCCTGCCCTTGAGGCCAGTCTGCCTCACCCATAGGTACCTCCATTGGCCTCGTTTCAGCAGTAGTAGCTGCAACTCACCAGGGATTGGCAATGCAGGATTTGCACGCACACCAAACTAAGTTTGCAATCTTCACAGTCTCTCTGCTTCATTCACAAGCACTTTTAACATGTGCTGCCTGCTGTGGGGCCAGTGGAATCAATTATGCAGCAAAGGAGGACAACATTATGCCGCAGTGTTGACTAAATTATGCATTTAAAAAAAGTCTGCAGCGTAATGCAGTATAATTTCTTGTATTTTATTATTTTGACATTTGTACACATGCTAACAGTCCCTGGAAAGATTTTGCCTTATTTGTACCAGTGTGACATACACATGCAGCAGTGAGAAAGGTAATCAGTCAACCTTTGCAAGGTGCCCTCCACTTCGCGGCAACACAAGTTACTTTTTTTATTAACTTTTGATATGTTTGAGCTACAAACAATTTATTAGCTTAAATGGTCAGATCATGCAGCAGAACTTGCATTATGAGGAAAATTTTGCAGAGCCATTATTATATAGAGAACATTTGCAAACTAGGATATTTTGCCATACATGTTTGAATTGCTGTTGTGGAAAAAGGGAGATGTTCTGAAGGCAGAAACTCCATGGCTCGGAGACAAATGGCTTGTGCTTCCACACTTTACCTTATTTTGGACATTCGGTGAGTAGAAGCATATCGCATTTTGTGAATGTATTTTAATGTCAATAACTCATTATAACCTTAAATAATCATGTGTATCCATTGGTTGATTTAACTGGGCAGTGAAATGTCAAACAAATACTAAAAAATTGAGATGTTTGCGCATTCTGGCTATGCCTCTGGCGTGGCCCAGTGATCCAATCCTTGGGTTTTTCCCACCCTCTCATTCTCCGCCCACAGTTCCCCTACTTTTTCCCCCCACTTCGACCACTGGCTCCACCTGCAATGCGCAGGCTGAACAGCGAGGCAGGCTTCCGTCGCGGCTCTCCTCTGCGTGACGGTGAGTTCCAAGGGTCAAACGGATAACACCTTTATTGAGACACGTCTTACTGGAAGGGAGTCTACATGGAACTGTCACCGCATGTCCTCCCTTCCATTCTAGAATGGATTCTTCTAACATTGCATGAGTACAGAACATGATACATGTGGGTCAGGGCTTGATAGGGCAGCAAGAGTCATTAGATGGAACAGGGCTCATGTATTAAGGGTGATGGTGTGGGAGCTCTTGGTGCAGGCTTCCACCCCTCCACCATTGTGTTCCTGAATATGTCCTACAAGTTCCACTAAGAACCTGAAAACCCTTCCCAAAAACAGAAGGTATTGCAATGCACTACAACCTTTGCAATGGATTGCCATCAGAGAACAGCACTGCTGTGCTTGATTATCTCACCTGCCTTACCAGCTAAGCATTTCCTGAGAATCGTCGCCTCCCACAGCAGGACATGCAGAAGACACAATGTGTGCCTTACCCACTGCCCTGAATTCCAAAAGCTACAAGCAGAAAAGAGAGAGGAACACTATGGCAAATATGTGCTGAGGCATCATTCGAGGCACCAACCAATGCACCACTGCCCCATGCAGTTGCAAGGCCCAACTGAGTCCCTCTGCATTTTGATGAAGAAAGTGTTTATCTTTTTTGGACTTCTTTGCATTTTCCCTCTGCAACAACATATTGGACAATTGCCCTTTGTCTTTTTTATGCTTTTGTAGTTGATTACAACTATTCCAAGCTGACCTCCTGACTTTGCACATAGTTCCAGAAATGGGAATGGTATGCTGGCTGTAGGAGCTGGACTGGAGTCCACTGAGCAAACCCAAAGGCACAGCTCAGAAAGCTTTCGATGCAGCGCTCTTGAAAGCAGGGTATTGCTGTCGGCTTAGCACAGCGCCCTTAGCTCGCTGAACATGTTCAGTGGGCCCTGGGAGAAACACAAGACCTTAGTGTAAGGCTTGGCCAAAGGCCAGGTCCTGCACTTTTAATTCGCTAGTTAGGACCAAAGGTGGTGCCCAGAGTCATTTTGAGGAAGGGGCACTGATGGCTGAATTTGGACATCAGTCGGGCCCTATGGCCAAAGCATGAGGCACAGGAGAACGTTAGACTCTGCATTCTGCATCCTTCCCCCGATGGACAGAGTAGGGCCAAAGGTCTGATCCTGTACCAAGAAGCCGAAAGAGGGTACTGGTGGCAGTACATTTCTCCTTCACCATTGGGACGAACTGCAAGACAGTGCTTTGCCCAGAACGGCTAGGCCTGTCTAATGATTAGCCCGTTCGGATGCGTGTTGCAGTGTCCTTCAACTACTTAACTGATGCCACTGATGTCAAAGGCGACGTCATGCGATATCACCTCTGGCGTCATCTGTTATGTCTTTCGTGATGTCATCTGTGACATCATGGGACATTGCTCACCGTATGCGGTAAAACACAGTTATTATTAGGATTTGCTTCATTAGCATACCTTCTCTGTAATTGAAGTTGTTTTAGAGGAACTTCTATGTTTCATTAAGAAACTTGTTCTTTTTCGAATAAACAAAACCCCATGTTATATTTCGCCTCCTGACAAAAGCAAGAATGTATTGTGCTTGAACCCTGGCATGCGCATTCAATTTGAGACACATCTACTGAACCCTTGCACCATGGCCCCAGAACCTGCTGCACACAGCCTTCACCCATGCATCTAGAGTTCTAGGCATAGGTTGTGGCCAGTGCCGTCCTAACGCATGGGCACGCTGGGCAGGTGCCCGGGGCCCTACGAGCATAGGGGCCCCATGCAGACCAGAATTTAACACACATTTTCCGTTAAACATTTTTATTCCTGTCACTGTGAGTGGTGGTGTAGGCAGGTCCCAGTGCACAGCTTTGCTCAGTGGCTTCTAATGCTATTAAGACAGCCCTGGTTGTAGCATCAGAGCACGAACCTGCAACCTGAAACTAATGTGCCAGAGCCTGCTACTCACAGCCTTTGGCCGTGCACAGCTGTCTCTGGTCACAGGGTATAGCCTGTGAGCACATCCTGCATACATCCACTTGCCAGATTGATCTGCTGCACATGGTATTTGTAGATGTCCAGCAGGCTCTGTGTGCTTAGTGTGGCTTCCAGCTGAGCATGTGTCCTAACCATGTGCCCTCAAATGTCAGCACTGCACACTGGGCTACGAATGCAGTGGCTCTATCTGTGCCCATTCCCGATGACACCCAAACTCACTGTGTACCATATTTGGCCATGTGCAGTATACTTCGGGAACAGGATGTGGCTACTGAATATACCCGACAACCATCTCCTCTGCCCCTAGAACCCGTTGCGCTCATGATACAGATGTACAAAATCCTCTGAACACACCCTCCATCCATTCCCTGGGCGCTGCTCCTGTGCCACAAAAACCTACTTTGTAAGTGCATGGCATCTGACGGAAGGTATTATACATAGAAGCTTCTGACATCACGAGAGCTGAATGCAGAGGTTTTTATATAAAGTCAGAAATTATAAGGAAGAAAAGTTAGAACATTTTGTTTTAATCCATATTGATAGTTTTGAAAACAGCCTTTTTATGAGCACTTTTATATACATTTATCAGAATTATTTTTTTTAATACAGGAACAAAATAAGTATAACATAAAATTAAAATCATTTTGTGGAAACAAAATCATTGGTGTACCTCTTATTGTTCTCTTTCACATCCAAAAATCCGTTTTTGGTCAAGTTATAGATAGGACATACCTTTAAACTGAATACAGACGCTTGGAAGGTGAGTGTTCTTGGGAAGAGCAAAGATATTTATGCATGGATTTCCAAATATACATCATATCTCCATGAAGATTTTCAGAGACAGAGCTAGATCCTGAGATGTCAGAAAGATTCTGCTCAATTTGTCCGCTTGCAGTTTGTCTTTCCACTTGATATGCCCTGCTACCAAGAATAATAGATAATGTTCTGCCTAGGATTCAATCTTCATTGTTCCCAGACTGAGGCCTTTCAATCATGATTCCCTGTGGTAATTAATATATATGCCACAGCCACCAACTTATTTGTCTGTACAAGAAAATGGTGGTGTCTCAGATAAGTCTGAAAATGAGTTAATGCTTTGTAAATCTATATATGTTTTCTCTAATTTGAAGATTGATTACCGTCCTTTATCATCCAAAAGTCCTGAATTGAGTAAATCGACATTGTTGCCCCCACTAAGGCAAGCCCGTCTGCACCCATTCGCGCCTGGACCGGGCCCTGGGCCAGGACCCCTGGCTCTTCGGTTTCAGGACCCTACAAAAGTTGACGTACTCAGCTAAGGAGCTTTGCGATCTCTGAACAGCCTTATTGAATAATTGCTCCTGCTTGGATCCTAGGCTGTTCTCACGGCATTCGCCGCTTACCTATTCAGCGTGCGACTGTCAATATATAAATCTAACCATGAGGACAGGATGGGACCCTAGGCTTTCCATAAGTCCCTCTAAAAAAGCTGACACTATGCACAAATCTAAAATTCTTAACTGGGCCTTGGTCAACGTCTGATCGCTTCCGAAACATACAGTAGAGTTTGCAGAGCTGATTGAAACAGCAGGGCTGGATTGTCTATTTTTCACGGAGACTTAGGAAGATATTGCTTGCAGCCCAGATTTCGTGAGCGCCATCCCTAAAGGCTATGCCCTTTTTAGGCAGGATAGACATGCGGCGGGCTGGCACTTATCTATCGCAATGTACTCTCGGCGATTTGCACGGATGCGACTATTGAAGCACTCGAGGCAGTCCAGTTCAAAATTGCTAGGGACGGCCAAAGACTTTTCTCGGGAATCCTTCTTTATAGACCTCGAGAGGCAATATAAATACGTTTTGCCATTATTTCCAAGTTTTAGCTGAGAGCAGTCTTCTCGAAAATTCTTCACCATCCTAGGTGATTTTAACTTCTACCTGGAGGCCTCAGATGATAAACATACAGCCAATCTCCTCGATATTGGTGACTCTTTAGGACTAGAACAGTCAGTTAAGGAGCCTACACACTTGGCTGGTCATACATTAGACGGCCTCTTCTCTAACCATCTATCTTTAAAAATTATTAGTATCCTTCCGGTGATCTGGTCTGATCGCTCGGTTATCTGATTTTCTACTGACCGGCCGTTTAGGCAGAAGAGACCAGCCACCATCAGCTACAAAGACTGGAGCAAAATAAACTCTGCCACCTTTGAACAGTCCTTAGCTGAGCACTACCCTCCCCTACCTGCTGAGGCCGAGTCAGCGGCCACATGCTATACGAACTGGTTGTCTGACACCTTCAAGGAGCTAGTGCCCACCAAAAACCAACGTCCTTTAGGAAGGAACCTACTTCTTGGTTCTCAGAAGCATTGAGGCTTGAAAAATAAGCCTGTAGAAGGCAAGAAAGGATCTGAAGAAAAACTATAATAACCAGATGAGATTATTATACCAGAAGGCCTTAACCTCATACAAAGTTCTTATAAAAAAGGAGAAAAGTAGCTATTTTGCCCAGGCAATCGATAGGGTCTCTAATTCATTTAAATAACTTTTTCAAGTTGTTCAGAGACTTACGACCATCTCAAATAAAACTTATCCCTCTGATAACCAGTCCTTTTGTGATGCCCTTGCTACCGCTGTTAAAGAGAAATTAAACGGTATCTTCCAGGACTTCGATAAGGGGAACCTCATCCTCCTGGAGCCCTTACTTGGAATACATTACGCATCCACAGAGCCAGAGCAGGCGGAAGATCCTTCTCTCACATTGCAGCCAAGACCTGGAACAAGCTACCGGCAGACATCAGACGCGCCCCCTCCCTGAACGCCTTCAGGAAGACCCTCAAGACCTGGCTCTTCAGCTAAACAGGTCTGCGGACCCCCACCCCCCTCAGCACCTTGAGACCCTCACGGGTGAGTAGGGCGCTTACAATTCCCTGATTGATTGATTGATTAGGTGACTGTTCTTTCACACACTTCTCTGCCACTTCACCACATCAAGTAAGTTCCCTACTTCTACAGTCCAAATCAGGCTCTCCCTATGACCCTTGCCCAGTAAAATTCTTGAAGCTGGTCCCTGATATTATCGCTAGGAATCCATCGCAGAGCTTTAACATCATGTTCGCCACAGGGACATTTCCCTAGGCCTAGAAACAGGCCTCCATCCTTCCTCTCCTGCAAAAAGCCCAATTTAAAGGTTAACGACACTTCCAACTATCGTCCTACCGCTCAACTACCCCTGCCTGCTAAAATCGGTGAGAAGATTATGCATCTGGAACTATCTAAATATATTTTCGACAATCAGCTCTTGGACTCCTCCAGGTATGGTTTCCGACCAGGGCATAGCACAGAGACCACCGTGGTCAAGGCAACTGAGGAAGTGAGGAAGGAGGTCGATGGCGGAGGTTCAGCAGTTATGATCTTACTGGACTTATCCGCTACCTTCGATACTGTTGATCATACCACTCTCATTGGGCGTCTAAATGAAATAGGACTTAAGGGGGTCGTGCTCGAGCTTCTCTCTTCCTTTCTTAGAGAACGATCTAAAACAGTCATGTTAGGGAACTTTAGCTCCCCATCCCACATTCTGCCTTGTGAAGTCCCGCAGGGGTCGTCCCTTGGCCCCACACTTTTGAATGTTTATGTAGCTAAACTGGCCCAGCTCATTAGAAGTTTCAATCTGGAGGTAACGTCCTATGCAGATGACACCCAGCTAATAATTACAGCAGCCCATAATGACACGTCAGGCCCCCTAAGATACTGTAATTGCATCAATGCAATCAGTGGCTGGATAAATGGGACTTGCCTTAAACTTAACTTAGGAAAAACCGAGATTATGGAGTTTAGCAATCCCTCCCCGGCTTGGTCCACCAATTGGTGGCCTGATAATTTGCCACAACCACTCTGCCCTGCCACCAAAGCGAAGAATTTGGGAATCATCATTGATGACAAACTTAATATGAGCGCGCAAATATCATCTGTCACATCCGCAACTTATTATATCATTAATATGATAAAAAAAATCTTCATTTTACTCCAGATAGTCGGAGAAAAATTCTAAAAACGCTGCTTGTACTTCCTAGGCAGGACTATTGGCTACAATTAGTCCAAAATGCTGCAGCAAAGCTGATTTTTAACCTTCTCAAATTCCATTCCATTAAGTGAGCTGCATTGGCTTCCCATGCGCAGCCGGGCCAAGTTTAAAGTCCTCTGCCTGGCCCACAAAGGACTGCATAACTCAGGCCCAGAATTCTTCAGGGCAGCTTACAAGTGATACAAACCCATCAGAGAACTCAGATCGACCAATGCAAATCTTTAAGTTGTTCCGACATTTAAAAAGATGCAATGGGGCGGTAGAGGTGTAATCCTCAACACCAACAAACCCTGGAACTGCCTCCCACCTCAGAGCTATTCCTTCCTTAACATCTTTTAGGAAGGAGATAAAAACCTGGCTATTTAACTTCTAAGTCTCTACACACCTGCCTTGTCTGACAGCGCCAAGAAACCTTTGGTATTCGCGTGCTTTAAAATTTCCTAACATAACATAACATCTGGTTGTACTGGTGTCCTATCAGGATCCGAGTTCTCGGGAACTCCACCTCCCAAAGCCTACCTTTCAGGAGTACCTACTCTGTAATGTGTGCTCCACCAGAGGCTCAGTGTAGTTAATTGAGGGCAGGGATTTCAGGCAGGGTACTGCAAGGAGGGAGCTCTGGAATAAGATGTGTAGAGAAATGTGAGTCGTGGGTGCTGTGGTTGGTTCCTGTCAAGTCTATTCTTATAAAAAAAACAAATTATTATTTATTTCTTGAATTCTACAAATAGAATAGCATTAAATTGGCTATCAATAATATCTTGCAATCTCCTTCCCACTGTCAGTCTTTCCTGATGCCTCAGTCATTCTCTATCTAAACTCCCTGTTTACCTTCTCTTTATCCTTCTACTCCCTTCCTTTAAACAGCCAGCAGTCTTTACCCGCAGGATGTTACCACTCAGGAAGCTATCACGCAGGCCCCTTTGTGGTATATCACCAAGCTGTACTTTACCATGCAGATGAGTATTTTTTTATCTACATGTCATAATGATAATGCCATTAAAAAAAGGGGCTTTAAGGGTTAAAGGATAGGTGAGATTTCAGGGTGGTAAAGGACAGTGAGGGTAGACGTAAAGGAAGATAAGCGGTTTTAAGGGAATAGAGGCAGGTAGTGGTAAAAGGAGGTAAGCAATGTTTAGGGTTCAGGGGATAGTAGAGGTAAAATAATGGAAGGGTTTTTTAGGGTTCGGTGTAAGTAGAGACAGAGGTTTTTAAGGTTCAGGGGGAGGGTAGAGGTAAAGAGAGGTAAGGGTTGTTAGGGTGAAGGGGTGGGTAGAGGTAAAGAAATGTAAGAGGGTTTTAGGATTCAGTAAAAGGTAGAGATCAAGGGAGTTATAGGGTTTCTATGGTTCAGTAGTGGGTTAAGGTAAAGGGAGGTAAGGAGTTTTTAGGACTCAGGGGCTGGGGAAGAAGTTGAAGGAGGTTTTTTGTTTTTTTTAGAAGGGGAGTTACCCTTGAAACAGAAAAAAGAAAACATAAAATAAAAATAAATAAATATATATATAGATGTCGTGTTTACCTGCTATGATAGCTGTGAAATTAGCATATTGTGCACATTTATGCAAATGTATTCATTTTATCTGAAAAGTATTTTTTCAGTGTTTACTATTGCCTTAAGAGGGAAATACTATTTATACTCACTACAAGAGGGCGCTATTCAGATTGATAAAGCCTGCTGCGCAGGCGAAACGCGTCTCTCGTGTCTTCGGGTTAAGGGTGACCTGATCCATTAAAGAAGCCATATTCTCACAGCCTTGTGTCTGTGCCTACTTCGTTGGTTGGGTCTGAGGAAGCAGGATTGGTTGTCCATTCAATTCAGCGTTAGCGGTTTCAAACGCTGTTTACAGAACACTGATCGTTTGCGGCTCTCCCTGTGACCGCAGGAAAATGGAGGAGTATGGAAGTGCTGAGGGTGAGCCCCCAGAGGAGTAACCAGGAAGAGGAACAGGGATGACAGCGTGGGGAGTTTATGATCCTGGAGCGGGGCAGTTTTTCAATATCCAGCATAGGGTCAGCATTTCACCTGCTAGAAATGCCTTGCCTGAAAGACTGGTGCCCTCTGGTGCCCGGGCACTGCGGATGCCGACGCAGAAGCGGTGAGGACTGTTGGGCATATTCAAGTCTTTTCAATTTACCGGTCCCCCTCGACCCTGACTATGTGCCTGATTGAATCATGTCTGGCGCTGCTGGCACATTGACATTGTGACCCTAATCTTTAGGATATGATATTTTATTGCTCATCCTATCGACGTTTTGCCTTTGGACCCCGTATCATTTTCCTGATAACCCTGACTCTCTCACGAACATGCCTATGAACCGCTACTCCACATGTTATTGCCCAGATGCATCATGGTAGTGATAGTCCCAAATACAACACAGGCACGCGCTGCGAGAAGTGATATTTCTGGCATTCAACCATGATTCAACCTCTGTCCACTCCTGGTGGCGCGTTTACATTTGTCCTGCCAGCAATCATGGTCACTTTTTGGAGAGCTGAGGACGGTGTTCAACTACTGGGGATTCCTTTTACGATCTGGGCTAAACAACATTAACGGTTGGGTCTGAACAATTTTATAACTTGCTGCAGCGTCTTTTTGTTTTTAATTACGATTACACACTAAGTATTAAAGATAATGGCAAAATACCACGAGTGATTAGCGCTGCATGTTTTTATAGCAGAATGTTTCCTTTGAGGCGGATGTTAGACAGTTTTTAATGTGCATTTGTTTGTACCTTTGCTTTTAGTACCAAGGTGAAACCACATTGTATGATTTCAGCATTGTGCATATTCTCACAGCCTTGTGTTTGTGCCTACTTAGTTGGTTGGGTCTGAGGAAGCAGGATTGGTTGTCCATATATATATATATATATATATAACCTACTGGCAGTCGCCAGTAGGTAGTTATAGTTAGGACCTATTATCCATTGGAAATCCGCAACATTCTATTTGGAATAACTTTGGCGCCGGTTGACGGATCTTTGCGATATTTTCAAAACTGGTGGGGCGCTCCGGTCCGCTCCTATCCTGAAAGTTTCACGGTGATTCGTCAAGCAGGGGCCGAGAAAAAAGGGGGGTCCCAAAACGTGTTTTCCCCATGCAATTTTCCATAGGAACCTTTAATCGCAGCTACAGCCCGCACTGCTGAACGGAATTACACCAAATTTGGCAAAGAGGTAGCCCTTGGTTCACACTCGTGCCTTTTGCTTAACTGCTGTAAATCCGTTCAGTAGTTCCTGAGAAAATGTTAAGTAAAATCACATATATATTTATGGCCTCGGAGGGTCCGCGTACCCTCCCGATCACGAGCTGTATGCTAATTGGCTGTTAACACTCCTACTTAGTTGGTTGGGTCTGAGGAAGCAGGATTGGTTGTCCATATATATATTATATTATAAGAATCAGCATCCTTAATCCAGTGTTATCTAGGACTGACACCTCTTGAAAACTGTTGTTGTGTTTAAGAAACAATACAGTGAGTTCCTATAACAGCTATATATGGGATTTTAGCCCATGGGTTATGTTTTAGATATTTTAGGTATTTATGATGCAATAGATATTTAACATTGGCTCACTTGGGTCTGGTGCACACGGACTCTATTTATTTGTCTGTAGCCGGGGATTTTACTTGCTGAGTGCACTGATCTTTAACTTGGGGGTCTGTTGTATTATTCAGTTCACCACTTTCAGTTGATAGACTTGGCCATGGAAATTATTTTCGCAGTCCATGCCTCATGACGAAAGGATTGGGCAGGAGGTCGCAACCTGGTATTTTGCTTTGGTTGAGACTTCACTTAGGCATCTATTATGAGTTGCACTCACCACCTCACTATGAGGATTATTGAGTTCTGCCAACTGTTGCACATGCCCAATGTGCACTATCGCTTACTTTGCACGGCTGTTGTGATTTACAGACTAGACATTTTTTATTACCTTCAACAGGTTGACATTATGTATTCAATGCTTTTAGCTATGTTGAATGGTTTTCCATGTTCTGTGGCCCGATTACGGGGATCACTGTATTGTTTTGCCTAATTTGCACCACTGCGTATTTTGCACTGTTACAAACTAGACAGTTTGGAATTAACTTCAACAAGTTCACATTATGTGTCCTATGCTTTCAGCTATGTTGAAAGGTTCTCTATGCTCAGTGGCCCGATTATGGGGAATACTGCATTTTTGCCGATTTTGCACATGTTTAAAATTTGCACTATTGCGTATTTCTGCACTGTTATTTACATTTTAAATGTCTAGGTCTTGCCAGTCATGAACCAGAATTATGAACTGACTTAGAAACATTTCAAGCTGCTATGATGTATATGTTTTCTATGTCTATTGGCCCGATGGTCACGTGATATGTACACTTGCACTTTAAACTCAATGGCTTCTTTTGCCAGCGTCATGTGATCAAGGCATTTCAGGGGCTGAAACGCGTCATGGCGGTGCGTGGCACATCTATGGATTAAATATTTGCACTTAACTGATTGGGTCCGTTTCGTCTTTCGTCTTTCCTGTATTCTGGATGCTGCGACGAAGTTCCTACATATATATATATATATCAACCACCAACTCCAATCTTCGACAAAAGAAAGGACGCCGACACCAACGACTTTCACTGAATTTCCAGGTTTAATTATCTAATTCTATTGCTACGCGTTTCGTCATCACCTGCCTTAATCATGCAATAAGAAACTAGTTCAGTGTGTAGGTTAAAATACAAAAACGTTAACTGCAATTAAAGGTCACATGGTTATTCGCACCAATCACTGGCTACTCGACATGAAGAAAAGACTGTGGGATTCTCTAAATGCATTCTTTCATGTTATGTTTCCATTTTTTTGTCTGGAACAAAACTTTATCCACACAGATAATGTACAATACCACATATTATTTCATATTTGGTATGCAGTCTTTACTCTTAACTGTTAAATACATAAACGAGAGTAAAGATTTTTTAATATATATATATATATAAAAATATATATGTGCGTGAAATAATGGGACATTATTCAAACAGAAACTACATCAAAAGATTCTTATTTAAAAAAACAGGTTCCCAAAAACTCCTTCCATGTAAAAATTATTTACAATGATAAAGTGCCTTAGTGCTTATCTCCTAATATACAAATAAAGTGCTAGTGCAAAAAAGTGCAAAAACCATTTCACGCATCGCATAATGTTAGAAGATGTAAAAACTTTACTCTATGGTCCTGGGCAAGTGCCCAGCATACTTAGCCCGCAACTTATATATATCACAAATCTTTTCAGTATGCAACTGACTACTTCATAATTCCTCATTGCCAGTGATAAAATCTATATATATATATATTACCTACTGGCGGTCGCCAGTTGGTAGTTATAGTTAGGACCTATTATCCATAGGAAATCCGCAACATTCTATTTGGAATAATTTTGGCGCCGGTTGATGAATCTTGGCGAAATTTTCATAACTGGTGGGGCGCTCCGGTCCGCTCCTATCCTGAAAGTCTCGGGGTGATTCGTCAAGCGGGGGCTGAAAAAAAGTGGGGTCCCAAAATGTGTTTTTCCCATGCAATTTTCCATAGGAACCGTTAATCGCAGCTACAGCCTGAACTGCAGAACGGAATTACACCAAATTTGGCAAGAAGGTAGCCCTTGGTTCAGAGTCGTGCCTTTTGGTTAAATGGTGTAAATCCGTTCAGTAGTTCCTGAGAAAATCAAAAGTCAAATGGCAAATTATGGCCTCGGGACGGGGGCCACGCGGCCCCCTTCCCAATTTCTACTTAAAAAAAAAAAAACAATTGGGGGCAAGCCCTGGGGAATGGGGTCCCCAGGGCCAATAAATTAGAAAAAGAAGGGGGGCTACACAACCCCCCTTCTTAAAAAAAAAAGAAAAAACGGGATCGCACCAGAGGCGACACCCCCTCCTTGCACCACTCTGCAAACGCACCCCCTGGCGCGTTTGCAGATGGGGAACGAATTCCCCTTGAATACTGGGGGTCCCTGTGGGCCAACTAGCCCACCAGGAAACTCCAGTATGCGCCAGGGCGCTGCGTTGCAGAGAGGTGTTCTGAGGCCACGCCCCTTTTTACACCTCTCTGCAACGCAGCTCCGTGGCGCTTACTGGAGGTACCTAGTGGGCTAGTTGGACCCTAGGGACCCTCAGGACTCAAGGGGACTTAATCTCCCAACTTAAAACGGACACAGGGCGCATTTACACAGGGGCGAAGGGAGGGGATGGGGCCTGAGGTGACGTGTGCAAACACGCCCTGTGGCGTGTTTTAAGTTGGGGAAATAATTCCCCTTCAATCCTGAGGGCCCCTGGGGGCTAACTAGCCCACCAGGTGCTTCCAGTAAGCGCCACTGTGCTGCGTTGCAGAGTTGGCCCAGGCCGTGCCCCTTTTTACACCTCTCTGCAACGCAGCTCTGTGGCGCTTACTGGAGGTACCTAGTGGGCTACTTGGACCCCAGGGACCCTCAGGATTCAAGGAGACTTAATCTCCCAAATTAAAACGGACACAGGGCGCGTTTACACAGTGGTGAAGGGAGGGGATGGTGTAGGAAAGTGGCTCTATATATAGTGGACCAAAGTAAAATCAGCTGAACTACGAATTCCGATTTACTCACCTGTTATCAGGAGAGACCTCAGTGCTGCATCTTTGAGCCCAGTACTGATCCTGAAGAGTAATTCTAACTGTACTTACCAGTAACTTGAATTTCCTACGATAGGCTAACATTGACTGGTTTCACTTGGAACTTCTTCTAAGTGTGGAGTTTTGGAACTTTAAAATATTCACCTAAAATCATCCGAACAACGAATTTCGTTTACTCACCTGTTATCAGGAGAGAAACCAGTGCTGCATCTTTTAGCCCAGCACTGACCCTGAAAAGTAATTCTAACCGTACTTACCAGTAACTTGTATTTCCTTCCATAGGAATCCATTGTCTGGTTTTCACCAGAAAAGTTTCTAAGTGTCGATTTTCACAAACTACATATATTCCTTAAAAATCGCCTGTATGACTTAAACGCATTCTTTCAACTGTTTACAGGAGATGCACCAGTGCTGGATCCAGGATCCACCACTGAGTAAGAAAAAGTAACGATAACACTACTTACCTGCTAAGTGAATTTTCTCCCATAGGATTACATTGGTGATTCTATGTGAAAAAGTTTCTGTCAACTTTTAAAATACAATAATATTCCTTAAAAATCACTAGTGTAACCAAAACAGTTTTACTCAACTGTTTACAGGAGATGTCCCAGGACTGAATCTAGGATCCAGTCCTGTGGTTAGAAAAGTAATCCATAAAGTAACTAATTGCATTTAACTAGAAATTCCCATTGAGCTCAATGTTGCATTGTGTTTGAAATTGTGTTGCCCATTGCAACAACGGTACCTACTGTACTTAAAAGTCTATTGCCTATTTGCAAAGTATTTAAACTAAAGTAATTCATTCTGAGAAAGTATATTTTGTATTGTAATGTATAATGTAATCATAATGTAATTTAAAAAAACTAAAATATCTAAAAATAAATAGTTTAAAAAAATGTAGTAAATCAGTACCAAAAAAATAAATATAACAATTAATACATTTAAAAATGGTCATTTACAAAACCTTTGAAATTCACTGAAAAACCATAGGTTTCAGACATGTTATAGTTAGGAATTAGCTTTTAAAAAACCTTCGAGGGGGCGTGGTTAAGATGGCGGCGTGATAGGATGTGTGTCCTTATCCCTCCGGCGCCGCCAGCCATAAGCGTTGTATTATCACCCTCCATGGAGCCAATCCCAGCCTACCGTCTGGAGCCGCTGTGCCTGTGGATGCCCTGACACCGACGACGAGCTTCTTTTGCTGTCCCTGGGCGATTTTTTGCCGTTGTCCTGACTGCCAGGCCCCGGCCTTGCTCCGGCCCGGAGGGCCTCGTGGGGCCTCTTGCGGGGGCTGACCTGTGGAGCTTTCGCGATCGGGGCTGCCCGGCGGAGGGAGCTGGTGCCTGGCCCCCTTGGTGAGCGGCCCCGTGAGGGAAGATATGAGGTGTGGTGGCCCCGGCGAGGAGATACGGCGGAACACCGTGGGGTCGCCGCCATCTTGGGCGATGTGATGCGGCCCGTCGGCGGCCCTACAGAACCTGGCGGCTGCATGTGGCGAGACTGGTGAAGGCGTACGGCCGCCGCATCTGCGGAGTCCGCAATCCTGGGAGGCATCGGCAGCTACTGCGGCCTGTTTGGAAAGGCAGCCTCCCTCGCGACATAGCCGAGGTGAGGTGCGGAGGGCCTGTGGTGCGGTGCCGGCTCTGGCGGAGAGGCTCGGTCTGCGGGGCGGTGGACGGCGCTGTTGCTGCTGGGGGGAGGCTTCCGCTTCTGGTCAGTGTCAGGGCTACCTTCTACTGCAGATCCACCCCCCCCCCCCCCCGGGTGCTCGACGAGGTGTGCTGCTGCGGTTGCAGTCTGACAAGGGACGGATGGCTGGTGGAGTGTGGGGCCTATTCTGGATGGTGTGACCTGTGACTCTGGGCTCAGTGGTGACGGCCCAACCCCACGGTGGCATGTACAGCCTCTGCTCCCGTGCAGTGCCGGCCCCCGTAGTGGCAGTGTTTGCGGGGGTCGGCCTTTGCGGGGCCCAGACGGAGTCTCCTGCCCTGATTAGGAGACTTATACACATCGGAGGTGAGGGCCTGTGGTGCAGTATCGGCTCTGGTTGTGAGACCACGCGCTGGCATGTACAGCCTCTGCTGCCACGCAGTGCCGGCCTCTCGCAGTGGAAGTGTATGCGGAGGTCGGCCTTTGCGGGGCACATGCTGAGTCTCCTGCCCCCGCCTCGGAGTCCTCCTGGCAGTGGTCTGCTGCACGCCGGAGTGGGGTTGGATCTGGTGCTGGTGCGGCGGACTGCTTTCCTGGCATCGAGACTGGCTTCCCACGTCATTGCACTGCGGACTGGCCGACTAATCCTGAAGGCTTCTGAGGGCTGATTTCTCTGTTGGTGGTTCTGCCCTGGGCGCTGTGAGGGAGTGGTGGGTATCTGGGTGCTCCCCCTCTGCCGCTCCTTCGACTATATCTGGAGTCAAGCACATGCGGTTCTTGCCCTCGCTTTGATGACAGTGGGGCTGTTGCCCCTCTTGGGCCCTGGAGATTCAGCCTGGCGAGTTGCACCCTCCTGGACTGTGCGTTGATTTTGTGGTAAGAGGGACCTGGTTGATGGATGGCATTGCCTACCTCATGGCTGATTATTCTGCGCACTCTTGAATCTTGGAGTTGGCTCTGACCTCGCTCCGACGTGGGAATTGCTTCTGCTCTCTTGCTTGGCTGGGTCTTTGGCTGCCTGGCTCTAAAGGAGTCAGTCTACTGTGGGTCTGGAGTGCTATCTCCTTCTGAACCATCTCGGGGGTGCTTCGCGGCGGATCGAGCCGAGTTTGCTTCACGATGACGTCGGCCAGAGGTCAGAAAGAGAAACCCCTGAAAGACCTCTTGCAGAAAACATCGGGACATCCCGCCTCGCAGACAGACACTAAGATGTCACTTTCAGGAGATGACGATACGCCTGCGACCAAGGCTTTTATGGTCGAATTGTTTTTGGCCCTCAAAGAAGATATTCTAGACCTGCGCTCACAGCTTTCATCTGATTTAAAGGAAGTTCGACGGGATGTCGATGCCATTGGGGACCGGGTGGTGATGCTGGAGGAGCATGACCTGGGACGAGAGGACGATTTGCATCAGCTTCAACAGGAAATGATCCGCCTCAGGGACCAGAATATGGATCTTCAGGCCCACGCGGAGAATTTGGAGAATCGCTCCAGGCGTAATAACATCCGAATTCGGGCGGTCCCTTGGAAAGGGGAAGGCGATGACCTCCGAGCTTATGTCAGCAGGCTATTTCGTCACATCCTCGGTGATGATGGGGGTCAGGAACTCCAATTGGACCGAGTCCACAGGGTGGGACTCCCTCGTGGCGCTAAAGCTCCCCCCCGCCGGATATCCTCATTTGTGTGCATGATTTCCAGCTTAAGGAGCGTATCCTCCGTCGGGCGCGGGACCTTCACCCGGTGCAGTTTAAGGACCATCAGCCGGTGCTATACCAGGACTTGGCGGCCTCCACCTTGGTTAAGCGCAGAGAATTCAACCCTATCACCAGCCATCTCAGAGAGCAGGGTATTCCTTACTCCTGGGGTCACCCGTTTCGCCTCATCTTCAAGTATCGGGGCAAACTCCTTCAGATTCGCTCTCTAGAGGTCGCATGTAACATTCTAGGTCTGGAATCGCCTCCTGCCACGTCAAGTGATAAGAAGCCTCCTCCTCGTCGCCGCCGGCGCTCTTCTGAGTGGCAGCAGGTTGGAAGATCGTTGCCCAGTTCTAAACCGGATTCGGAGGCTAGAAGGTTGGAGAGAGATGCAGCCATCTCGTCGGTGTCGCAGGTGACGGACAGCACGGTCGTTCCTTGCACCTCTTAAGGTTTGGCACCCATCTGGGTTCAAGTGATGGCGCCGGAGGGAGGGCGCAGACGAAATGTGCGTAGTACCATCGCTCCTGGCATACGGAGTGGTTGCCCTGTACTACTTGGTGTGAACTGGGAGTGTCCCACGTCCCCCTGAACGTTTGACCATCAAGACAAATTCTTGTCATACCTCTTGACTCTCTGTTGCTTGTTTTCTTGCTTTGATGTTCTCTCATGTTTGGGGATGGGGGTTTTTGGGTACCTTTTTTGGGGGGGACTCCGCATCAGTTCATGGTCAGGAATGACGGGTATTTAGTTTATGTGAGATGTATGCCACTGCTTTTGATGTTAGCGGGCTAGGGCAGAGGTATGGCCTTTCACCCCCCCGCCACTATGATGGGTTGGGATCTGAAAATTGTGAGCCTGAATGTGCGGGGGCTAAATAATCCTGTTAAGCGGTTAGCAATACTTTCCCTTTTAGAGAATGCTGGGGGTGATATTTGTTTACTACAAGAAACTCACCTTTTGCCTAAAGACACCAAGCGGATGCGAGGCTGACGCTTCCCACAGCAGTTTTGGTCTTCGGGGTTGTCCAAACGCAATGTGGTGGCAATCCTCTTTAGTGCACATTCACAATGCAAGTTAGTCTCCACGATAGCAGAGCTGAAGGGGCGGTTCTTGGCACTCAGAATGCAGTGGGGAGATATGCAGTTTACGGTTGGGTCCTTATATGCCCCGAATGAGCGACAAGAACCCTTTTTGCGCTTAGCCATCTCTGAGGCTCTCGCTTCTCCTGATTCAGCGCTTCTGATTGGGGGTGACTTAAATGTGGTAATGGATCCAGAGTTAGACAGGTCAGGGCAGAGGACTAATCAGGCCGGGGCATTGTCACGAGCTGGGAAACAATGGCTGTCTGAGTGCGGGCTGTGTGATGTGTGGCGATTGCAACACCCGCAAGAGCGCGACTATACATACTTTTCAGCGGCACACAAAACATATGCGCGTCTGGACCACTTTCTAGCCACTGCATCTCTTTTCCCTCATTTATGCGCCGCGGATATTGCCCCTCGATCCCTGTCGGATCATGCCCTCATCTCAGTCCAGCTGCCGGCATGCTGCGCGCGTTCGACTCCTCCGGGCTGGCGCCTTCGCGATTTCCTCCTCCACTCTGACGCTGTTATTCAACGGATTCGGGACGTTATAAAGCATTATCTTGCAGAGAATGATCAGGGGGACACAACTCTCGAGTCGGTATGGGAAGCCTTGAAGTTAGTAGTGCGGGGGGAATTTATCGCAGTGGCGGCTTTGTTGACGCGACTCCGCAAAACCAAACGAGCGGAGCTTGAAAAGGAGGTAAGTGAACTGGAGGTAGTTCACAAACGCACCGGGGCGCCGAGAATATGGAGGGAGTTGGAAACGTGGCGTCGTATGCTGAAACATTTGGATCTGGACAGGGCTGAGCATGCGCTCCTGCGGCTACGGCACATATTCTACCTCAGTGGGGATAAATGTGGGAGGATGCTAGCACATACATTACGGGCGCACGCGCAGGTTTCCGCAATTCCTGTCATACGTGGGCAGAATGCAGTGGAGCATTCCACGGATGCCCTGATTGCCGATACCTTTCGTCAGTTTTACCAGCACCTTTATTCGAGAGAAAGCACCCCTTGGCATGACCCACGGGAATATTTGGCCTCCTTTAATATCACCCCCTTACACAAAATGTCGGCGGACGACTTACTATAACGGAGGAATTTCAATGGTTTTGTATGAGTGAAATGTCCAGCTAACTATAACAGCCCTGAAACCTATGGTTTTTTCAGTGAAATGCTAAGGATTTTTTAAATGCTAATTCCTAACTATAACATTTCTGAAACCTATGGTTTTTTCAGTGAACATATATATATATATATTCACAGAAAAAAACATAGGTTTTAGGGGTGTTATAGTTAGCTGGGCATTTCACTCGTACAAAACCATAGAAATTCCTCCGTTATAGTTAGTTCTGCTAACGATAACTCGCGTGCCCGCAATGCACTGCTGATGATGTCACATATTGCATCATTCATGACATGGTCAGTGACATCACTGATGACATCTCAAATGACATCACTGATGACATCATGACATCATCCAGTGAATTTGGTTTAGTTTGAAATTTGTATATATATGTATTATACCAATCTGTATTAAAGATTGAGTGGAAATATAACTGTCTGGATGGAGGATTTAGTAGCTGTCTGACTGTCTTTTTAAGTGAGTAATTAAAAGTGTCTCACTTACTACATGGATTAGTAACTAAACTATGTGAATGTGTGCAGCACTGTCTCTGTTGTTGCATAACATGCTGCATCTGTTGGTCACTAACTGCATGAGTGTGTATATTAGTTATTGATTAGTTGGGTGAGTATTTGTATGGGACGCTGAGTTTGTGTGTGGTTGGATGGGGTGTGTGTAACTCTATGCATAGATGTGTCAATGGTTGATTGACTAGGTGTATAGGTTTAAGAGTGCATGTGGAAACAGTTGTTTGGGTGACTGAGTGTATTTATTTGTGTGTTGGTGAGCGAATATCTGTTTTAATTGTACATCTTCAACAAAGTAAAAAAATAAAAGGCATTGTATGTGAGAGTTGGTGTATATAAATAAGTATGTGTAAGAGTCAGTGATTGTGAGAGTAACTATATGAATGAGTGTATAATTGTAATGGTGCTTTCTTAACATATTAACTATGAGTTACTATGTGTTTGAATAAATGAGGTGTTGTTGGATAATTGTGTAAGTGAGTAAATGTAAGTGTGATTAATTTTTTTCATGCGTGAGTAGGATGACTGCATAACCGACTAAGATGACTGCTGATGTGTCAATGTCTATATATGTGTATAAATGCATTTGATAGTGTTCTATTAATTAGTGACTGCATGTATAAATGATTCTGTTGTTGAATGGGTAGTTGTATGTGTAGACTTAGGAATCAGTGAGTGGGTATGTAGTAACTGGTATTGGTGTGTCAATGGTTTCAAATATGGTACTCTGTATTTTACAGTGAGTGATGAAAGGTTATACTACTGTATGATGAGGTGTATCAGACTGTCACGTGGATGATGTCATCAGTGATGTCACTGACCATGTCATGAATGATGCAATATGTGAAATCATCAGCAGTGCATTGCGGGCGCATGAGTTATAGTTAGCAGAACTAACTATAAGGGAGGAATTTCTATGGTTTTGTACTAGTGAAATGGCCAGCTAACTATAACACCCCTGAAACCTATGTTTTTTTCTTGAATTTCTAAGGTTTTTTAAATGCTAATTTCTAACTATAACGTCTCTGAAACCTATGATTTTTTCAGTGAATTTCAAAGCTTTTTTAAATGCTAATTTCTAACTATAACGTCTCTGAAACCTATGTTTTTTTCAGTGAATTTCAAACGTTTTTTAAATGCTATTTTTTAAGTGTGATAGTAGTTATACCTATTTTTTGTACTGATTTTCTACAGTTTTTTAACTGTTTATTTATAAATATTTTATTCATTAAATAACATTATATATTTTTCTGAAAATTGCAACAAAAAAATTAAAAACAATTAAAACTGAAATATTGATACATTTTCTTGTTTTCATTTTTTATTTTAATATATTTATGTTATTTTCTTTTTTTAAAAATTCCAATTTTTTTCGGAGTCGCGCACTCAAAGCGTACACATCACGGTGGGTGCGCGCATTCTAGCCGCCATTTTAGAAAAGTCTTGAAGGATCCGCGTATGGTGTGCGATGGCTCGGCATTTTTCAGTTACGTCATATACATTTAATATCACGTGATGTGCGCGATTGGTATGCGACCAGTCCGCGACTCCCGCTCCCGCGCATTCGCGACACATGCGCATTACGGTACAAGATGTTTGCGCGGTTGCGGGTCCCGCGTGACATCATATACGTGCTGGGGCGCGCTGGGTGCGCGACTCCCCCAAAAAAAAATTATGTTCCAAAATGATATGTATGTGTCTTTAATATACATATTAGAGCAAAAGATTATGTAAGAAATTCATAAAAATAATATATTTGTACTTATAATAAACTTATATTATTTTTAAATATATTTTTGAGAAGTCGGGTGCGTGGATCGTGAGTGCGGAAAACCAGGTCAGCAGAGCTGCTGTAGAGCCAGAGAACCTGGTCAGCAGAGCTGCTCTAGAGCCTAAGAACTAGGTCAGCAGAGCTGCTCTAGAGCCAGAGAACCAGGTCAGCAGAGCTGCTTTAGAGGGAGAGAACCAGGCCAGCAGAGCTGCTTTAGAGCCAGAGAGCCAGGTCAGCAGAGCTGCTTTAGAGCCAGAGAACCAGGTCGGCAGAGCTGCTCTAGAGCCAGAGAACCAAGTCAGCAGAGCTGCTTTAGAGCCATAGAACCAGGTCAGCAGAGCTGCTCTAGAGCTGGAGAACCAGGTCAGCAGAGCTGCTCTAGAGCCTAAGAACCAGGTCAGCAGAGCTGCTGTAGACCCAGAGAAACCAGGTCAGTAGAGCTGCTTTAGAGGGAGAGAACCAGGTCAGCAGAGCTGCTCTAGAGGGAGAGAACCAGGTCAGCAGAGCTGCTCTAGAGCCAGAGAACCATGTCAGCAGAACTGCTTTAGAGCCATAGAACCGGGTCAGCAGAGCTGCTTTAGAGCCAGAAAACCAGGTCAGTAGACCTGCTGCAGAGCCAGAGGTCAGCAGAGCTGCTTTAGAGAGAGAGAACCAGGTCAGCAGAGCTGCTTTAGAGCCAGAGAACCAGGTCAGCAGAGCTGCTCTAGCTGACACTGAATGACTGACACTGACTGACTGACACTGACTGATTGACACTGACTGACACTGATTGACACTGATTGACTGAAACTGACTGACTGACACTGATTGACTGACACTAACTGACTGACACTGATTGACTCTCTACTACTCACACTACTACTCTCTACTACTCACTCTCTAATACTCTCTACTACTCACTCTCTACTACTCACTACTGCTCACTCTCCACTACTCACTCTCTACTACTCTCTTTCAACTACTCTCTACTACTCACTCTCTACTACTCTACTTCTCACTCTCTACTACTCTCTCTATTACTCACTCTCCACTACTCTCTACTACTCACTCTCTACTACACACGCTCTACTACTTGCTCTCTACTACTCGATCTCTACTACTTTCTAGTACTCACTCTACTACTCACTCTCTACTACTCACTCTCTACTACTCACTCACTACTACTCCACTACTCTCTACTACTCACTCTCTACTACTCACTCTCTACTACTCTACTACTCTCTACTACTCTCTACTACTCACTCTCTACTACTCACTCTCTACTACTCTCTACTACTCACTCTACTAATCACTCTCTACTACTCACTCTCTACTACTCTACTACTCTCTCTTTCTCTCTACTTCTCACTCTCTACTACTCATTCTACTACTCACTCTCTACTACTCTCTACTACACACTCTCTACTACTTGTTCTCTACTACTCGCTCTCTACTTCTCTCTAGTGCTCACTCTACTACTCACTCTCTACTACTCACTCTACTACTCACTCTCTACTACTCTCTACGACTCACTCTCTACTACTCACTCTCTACTACTCTACTACTCTCTACTACTCTCTCTACTACTCACTCTCTACTACTCACTCGCTACTACTCTCTACTACTCACTCTCTACTACTCTACTACTCACTCTACTACTCACCCTCTACTACTCACTCTCTACTACTCACTCTCTACTACTCTCTACTACTCACTCTACCACTCACTCTCTACTACTCTCTACTACTCACTCTCTACTACTCTCTACTACTCACTACTACTCTCTACTACTCACGCTCTAATACTCACTCTCTACTACTCACTCTACTACTCTCTACTACTCACTCTCTATTCTCTATTACTCGCTCTCTACTCTCTACCTCTCTCTCTACTACTCTCTACCTCTCTACCTCTACCTCTACCCCTCTACCTCTCTACCTCTCTCTACCTATCTCTACACGCACACATATGCACATATATATATGCATATATATGCATATGCATTTATATATATGTATGTGTATATATATATATATATATATATATATATATATATATATTCACTGAAAAAAACATAGGTTTCAGGGGTGTTATAGTTAGCTGGACTTTTCACTTGTACAAAACCATTGAAATTCCCCCGTTATAGTTAGTTCAGCTAACTATAACTCGCGCGCCCGCAATGCACTGCTGATGACGCCACATATTACATCACTCATGACATGGTCAGTGACATCACTCATGACATCACTGATGACATCTCAAATGACATCACTGATGACATCACTGATGACATCATCCAGTGAATGTGTGTTTTTCTGAAAATTAAATATGTTTTATATATGTATATCTCAAGGTCGATGGAAGAATAAATGGGTATATAAGTGTCTAAATGGATGACTTGTTTTTGAAAAATTGGTTGTGTAACTGACTGATTAAGTGTATCATAGTGAATACATGGCTTAGTGAGTAATGTTTAAATATGTAAATATCTGTATCAGGCTCTCACTTTGTGTATAAGTGGCTGCATGGGTTGGTGAGTAGCTACATGGGTGTCTATATAGGTTATGAGTTGGTTTTTTGAGTATCAGTCTGAGTGTCTGCATGGTTCGGTGGGGGGTATTACGTAGTGCATAGGTGCATGAATGAGTGACTCACTGTTTGTATGTGTTGAAGACAGCATGTGTGCAGGACTGTATGGGTGGATGAGTGTGTGTAAGGGTGTGTTAGTGAGTGAATGACTGTCTCAATAGTGTCTTTATGAGTAACTACATATGTTTTAAACTAGTATATGTGACTATTGGTGTATATAAGTGAGTATATGTGAGAGTGAGAGATTGAAAGAGTTCTTGTATGAATAAGTATGTGTTTCTATAAGTGATTGTTTAAAAGACTAAGTATGTGTAAGTTTCCGTAGAAGTAAGTGTGGTGGTGTGTGTATAACTGTATATGCAAGTAAATGTAGGTTTGATTCTTTATTAGCATGAGTGACTATGTGTGTGAGTAACTCTATGGATGAGTGGCATTGTGTAACAGGATGTATAGGTGTATGAGTACATATGATGATTGAGTACATGTATGAGTGACTGCATAGTACTGTTGGTGAATGAGTGGATGTGTATGTGGATCTTAGAATTACTGAAGAGGTTGTTGTAACTGGTATTGGTATGTCCATTGTTTTGAAAATTGTAGTCTCTATTTTTGAATGTGTGTATCAAAGGTTATATTAGGGTGAGAGGAGGTCTGCCACTCTATCACAAGGATGATGTCATCAGTGATGTCACTGACCATGTCATTAATGATGTAATATGTGATGTTATCAGCAGTGCATTGCGGGCGCGCGAGTTATAGTTAGCTGAACTAACTATAACGGGGGAATTTCAATGGTTTTGTACAAGTGAAAAGTCCAGCTAACTATAACACCCTTGAAACCTATGGTTTTTTCAGTGAATTTCTGAGGTTTTTTAAATGCTAATTCCTAACTATAACGTGCCTGAAACCTATGGTTTTTTCTGTGAATTTCAAAGGTTTTTTAAATGCTAATTTCTAACTATGCCTACAGAGATAGGACATGTGAAGAAAGAAGAAAAAATGCACAGAAAGAAAAAAAAGAAGTGCAGAAAGAAGCAACAGAAGTCCTCAAAGACGAAGAAAAGTGCAGGAAGAAGGATAACGTGCAGAAAGAACAAAAAGAAGAGCAGAAAGAAGCCTTGTTGCAAAATCATCCTGTACCCTCAACTTTTTCAGACGGCTACTGGTGGTAACTGAGTCTGACTAACCAGTCCTAGAGCCAGTGCTATGTTAAAAGACACTTAGAATACAGTGAAAACACCTACATACACTAGGGAACATTATGCGTTGGGGTCCCCCTGTGATTAGCATGACCTCCTCTGTAAGCCCCTAGTATATAATAGGGCAGGGGGATTAAAACTACCTCTTAAAACAGGCCACAGGGCGTTTTTGCACACATTAACTCAGGCCCCGTCCCCTCCCTTCACCACTGTGTAAACACGCCCTGTGTCCGTTTTTAGTTGGGAGATTAAGTTCATTTGAATCCTGAGGGTCCCTAGGGTCCAACTAGCCCACTAGGTACCTCCAGTAAGTGCCACAGAGCTGCGTTGCAGAGAGGTGTAAAAAGTGGCACGGCCTGGACCACCTCTCTGCAATGCAGCTCAGTGGCGCTTACTGGAAGCACTTGGTGGGCTAGTTAGCCCCCAGGGGCCCTCAGTATTGAAGGGAAATTATATCCCCAATTTAAAACGTGCCATAGTGCGTGTTTGCACACGTCACCTCAGGCCCCGTCCCCTTCTTTCACCACTGTGTAAACGCGCCCTGTGGCTGTTCTAAGTTGAGAGATTAAGTCCCCTTGAATCCTAAGGGTCCCTAGGGTCAAACTAGACCACTAGGTACCTCCAGTAAGCGCCACAGAGCTGCGTTGCAGAGAGGTGTAAAAAGGGGCTTGGCCTCAGAACACCTGTCTGCAGCGCAGCTCCCTGGCGCATACTGGAGATGCCTGTTGGGCTAGTTGGCCCTCAGGGACCCTCAGTATTGAAGAGGAATTAATTCCCCAACTTACAACTCGCCAGGGGGCGCGTTTGCAGAGTGCTGCAAGGAGGGGGCGTGGCCTCCGGCGCGATGCCAGTCTTTTATTTATTTTAATTTTTTAAGAAGGGGGGCTGTGTGGTTCCCCTTCTTATACTAATTTATTGGCCCTGATGACCCCATCCCCCAGGGTCTGTCTCCTAATTATATTTTTTTGACCCCAATCCCCAGGGCCGGCCACTTTTTTTTATTATTTAAAAAAAATATATATTTATAGACACACCTAGGACATGCTGGACAAACCGTACGTACCTATCACCATGACGATTTGCGTGATATTCATTAAAAGGCGACTATGCATTCAATGAATCCACGTGGAATGTATTTACACCACTAGTGAAGCTCTGACATGTCTGATGCCCTACCGTGCCTAATCCCGGTAGACACCCTTGTCGTTTATTTATACAAACATGGGTAGCTATTGACGGGCACATTTAATACACATGCACACCAAGCCATTCAAAGGGGATTCGACAAAAATTCGACCAAAACTATGCAAGAAACCCCCCTCGCGGTTAATAAAACACACATCCACTGCCGGATGTGTAATACTTTTTATTTTACTCTCTGGAAAGGGGACGAACATCAGTTGAGAGTCACAGCGCACTCCTGGCAGAGCCCAATGCTGTGTTACACCCACCATTGCCTGCTGAGCGCCACACACCTCTGTGTTGTATTCCACTAGCTAGTGCATATGCTATGACACTCTCTAGCCCATGTGCACTGTAACACCACCCCGTGAATATGTCATGCCACACTTGTCTTCGCACGGGTTATATAGCCCCATCTAACGTGCCTTCCTCGATGCCTATATTATAACGCACAGTGCTATGACATACATATTACAATCTGGGATCCATATCTTTGTCACAGTGCATATGCAACGTTGCACTCCCCAGCACATATTTTATATTACAACTTTAGAGGCTAGTTAGGTTACACAACACTGCCCTGAGCATATTACACTCCAAGGCGCATATCGCATAGCACGCGCTAGTGCCTGTGCTATCTCGCGCTCTCCAATGAATCTGTCATTGCGCACAATGTATTGCATATTATATTTCACGCCCGGTTCATCTTATATCACACTTTTTGGTGCATAGTTTATACCATACACTATATCTAGTTTTCATTTTCTATCGTGCTCTCAGGACTATGTTCTATATAACACTGTGTTCACCTACCCTTTTCACGGGCATTACATTTTGCGATAGGGGGTGGAGGGTCAGGGGGTGTTTCTGCCAAGTGAGCCCGGAGTCACAGTCACAAACGTCCTCTTCTTCCTGAATAAAAGTGAGATTATGCTGCATACTTGTTCATATTTTAAGTAGTTCGCACAGACACACGTTTTAAAAACAATAAAGTTCCTAATACTCGCCTTCTCTGAACAGTTAGCTTGCTGCCCCATCCCCCTCCTCCCTATCCTCTTTTGTGTGAATCCATGGACTAGCCTCCTCCCTCCTGCCATACATGGTCTGATGTGCTGCCACTACCCTCAATTTAGTATGATGTACCAGTCCACTCCTCCTGCCCTCCATTGCCCAATTCTATGCCCCATCATTGACCTCCTGCTTAAACTCTGTGCTTAGCTTGCTGCCCCTATTCTCCTTCCCCCTGCCCTCCGATGTCTTTGTGCATGTCCCTGCTCCATTCTTTTTGCCCACCATGTTTCATGGACCTGCCACTTCTATCTACTCTGAGTGTTCTGTTGAGCTGCCACTCCCCTCCCACCTGCCTAGCATTGTCAGATGACTGTAACCTGTCCCTGCCACCTCCACACTGCCTGTCCACATGCCATGACCCTATCCTCTTCCTCCTGTCCTACATGGTCCATTGTACTGCCACACCCTTCTGCCCTCCCTGGTCTGTTGTGCTGCAACTGCTCCTCCTGCCTGCCCCGTGCGGTCTGTTGTGAGGCCCCTTCCCCTGAACTTTCTTGTCTGTGCACAGGTCCTGACCCTCCCTTCTATCCTCCATCGTCCTTTGTGCATGCCCCTGCACCCTCCTTCTTGCCCATCACAGCCATTGTGCTGCCACTAACCCTCCCACTTGCCATGCATGGTCTTCTGTGCTGCCATGGCCCCTCCCACCTTCCCTGTGTGGTCAGTTAGCTGCCCCTGACCACCTCCCACCTTCCCTCCATGGTCTGTGTGTATGCCATCACAGTCTCACTGTTGCTCTTCATGGTGTGTCTTGCTTCTAGTGCCCATCCTGCCTGACCTCCATGGCTATCTTGCTGCTCCTGCCCTGCCCCCTTGCCCCCAGCCCTCTGTTTACATGTGCAGACCCCTACTCCCTCCCTCCTGGCTTGTCTGTTCCATTGTAATGCCCCTGATCCGTCCCTCCTGCCCTTTATGGTCTGTTATGGTGCAGCTTTCTCTCCTGTCTGTCCATTATGGTCAGCTAGCTACCATTGCCTCTTGCCCCTCTGTTCTCTGTTGTCCATGTGCATGGTCCTGTCCCCTCCCTCTTGCTTTCTATGGATTGTTGTGCTGCACTCCCGTCCCGCATGCCCTGTGTGGTGTATTGTGCTGCTGCAAACCCTGATGCCTGCCCTGCAGGGTCAGTTTGGTGCACCTCTCCATGTCCCTCCTGTCCTCTGTTATCCAAGTCCATGTCCCTACCCCATTTCCTTCCATGATCCAATGTACCATACTTGCGAACATTTTGAACTTGGTAAGAGGGAGATTTTGAAAAAAAACTGGGGTATTGATTTTCCCCTTTGACTTACATTGAAAAAGAGGAGATTGTAGACAGGAGACAGATCAAATAAAGCCCATTTGAGCTTAAAAACATTGGACGTTTCCTGGCTGAATCGGGTCTGTTGGCATGTATGGTTGTAGTTGCCTCTTCCTTCTGCCCACAATGGTCTATTACATTGCCACAGCCTCTCTTGCAAGTCCTGTATTGTTGGTTTGTTGCCCCTGCCCCCCTTTCCACTGCCCTCCATAGTCTGTTGTGCTGCCACGGCCCTTCCTGCCTGCTCAGTGTGGTTAAATTGTTGCATTTGCACCCTCCTACCTGCCTTCAATTTTCAGAGTCCGTGCCCCTGGCCTCTGCCTCTCAACAGTATCCTAATGAACAACTAGATTGCTAACATTCTATATTTATTACAAAAGTGTGGAACGCCTGACGTCATCTTGACGTAATCAAAACTGTAATACCTAGAGCATTTCTTTAGAAATTACATATATGAGAGGGTCTTATTGGCATCAAAATTATGGTTAGTGCTCTAAAAGACTAAAATAAGGACATATTTTCTGAGTTTTCAAATAGCGACGAAGCACTTTTAAATTACTTGTTATCTTTATGTTTCTTTATCCAGTTGACCACTTGATTAAATGTTGCACTTGGGGGATAGGATGTGGTGTTACTTCCAGAACTGCAGACTTTGCAACTGGGGAACCAGGTTGGAGTTTCTGCTTCAGCTCGACATTCTGTGATTCTGGTCAAATCACTTAGTCTCCCCATGTCTACAACCAAAATGAATTTGTTCTTGTGTGATGTCACCAATGCTCATGTAAAGCACTCCAATACCTGACAAGTCTGCACTATATAACACTGCAAAAACACAAAATAATAAGTGTTTTGCACACTTCTGTCATTGGGCTATATTTGGGCTACATCTGGGTGATTTTGGGCTACATTTGGGCTCTTTTGCCTCCGGTGGCCATCTTGGGAGATTTATTTGTTATGAAGTTTCCTAATTTCCTCATGTACTGCAGTCTCCTCAGTAGGAAATGCTTTCAATTTTTTACTTTGATTCCATCATGAAGGTATTCAGATATGTCACACATTTGCCATAAATTCTGAATGTTAGCACTCTAGTTGCTCATTAGATCACTATAGTAAAACTACTGTTCACCATGGAAGTCTGCTCCTGGTATTAAAAGTGCATGTTTCAGTCTGCATGTCAGAATTCTTTAATGAAATAGAAGAGGATTTGAGAAGTCACTCAAAATGTGCCCTCATTTTCTTTCTTCAGCATTAATCATAATTTCTATGGCAAAATGAACCCCCTCATTGTGTTCCTTTTTAAATTAAATGTTTTAAGTGTTACCAGTTTATTCCAATCAAGATGGCTTCAGGTGTGCCATACTTTTGTCATAATGAAGACAGTAAGCGCTCTAGTTGTTTTTAAGAACACTCTGGGACATTCTGTCATTGGGCTATACTTGGGCTACATCTGGGTGATATTTGGGCTACATTTGGGCTCTTTTGTCTCTGGTGGCCATCTTGGGAGACTTATTTGTTATGAAGTTTCCTAATTTCCTCATTTACTGCAGTCTCCTCAGTAGGAAATACTTTCAGTTTTTTACTTTGATTCCATCAAGAAGGCATTCAGATGTGTCACACATTTGCCATAAATTCAGAATGTTAGCACTCTTTTTGCTCATTAGATCACTGTAGTAAAGCTACTGCTCACCAGGGAAAACTGCTGCAGGTATTGAAAGTGCATGTTTCAGTCTGCATGTCAGAATTTTTTAATGAAATAGAAGAGGATTTGAGAAGTCACTCAAAATGTGCCCTAATTTTTCTTTCTGCAGCACTAATCATACTTTTTATGGAAAAATGAACCCCCTCATTTTGTTCCTTTTTAAATTAAATGTTTTAAGAGTTACCACTTTAATCCAAGCAAGATGCTTCATGTGTGCCATACGTTTATCATAAGTAGGACTGTTAGCGCTCTAGTTGTTCTTTGGAACACTCTGGGAAGCTGCAGTAGAACACAAAGGAATCAACTGACAGTCTCTGCCCTTGTTGGATGTACATGTTTTACTGAGAATGTCAGACTTCATTCTCACATGACTGAGAAAGATAATGTGAATTTACAGAAAATAAGCTCTCAGTTTAGCTTATAGATCACCTTCCAAACCTCTGTGGGAAAAGCATGAGAAAATATTTTTCTCTCAATAATGATATCCCAGCAGAAGGCTTTTTCACATGGTGAAATCACCTTAGGACATACCACAATTCCTAAAATGAGTATGGTACCATCAACAAATGATTTATAATGTAACTAAAGTCTTAAAACCTTCTATTAACTGCAATGCTTTTTAATGAGGTGCTATCATGTATATTGGTCCCAAGATGGCTGCCAACACTTCTTGGATGAAGTGCTGACAGCCAATCAGATCTCAGGATGAGATGTGTGGTTAGGCTCCGCCCACATATATATATGATTTTACTTTTGATTTTCTCAGGAACTACTGAACAGATTGACTCCATATATGCAAAAGGCACATCCCTGAGCTGAGGACTACCTCTCTGCCAAATTTCAAGTAATTCTGTTCAGCCGTTCGGGCTGTACCTTGGACTAAAGGTCCCTATGGAAAATTGCATGGGGAAAACGTGTTTTGGGACCCCCCTTTTTTCTCAGCCCCCGCTTGACGAATCCCCCCGAGACTTTCAGGGTAGGAGCAGAGCGGAGCGCCCCACCTATTTTGAAAATTTCGCGAGGATTCGTCAACCGGCACCAAAGTTATTCCAAATAGAATGTTGCGGATTTCCTATGGAAACACGGTCCTAACTATAACTATCTACTGGCGACTGCCAGTAGATAATATACACATATAAATCTGCATATCTATATACAGATAAATGCATGCATACATATGCATATACATATACATATATGCATACATATGTTATGTACATGAAAGTTTGAAAAACACTAATGCAAGCAAAGCTAAAAAGCCACCTAATTACAAACAGAATTGCTTTAACTTAAACGAGGGCGAGACCTATTGCATTTTCAATGCTTGTTTACTTTGGTTCCATCAAGAAGGCATTCAGGTGTGTCACACATTTGCCAGAAATTCTGAATGGTAGCACTCTAGTTACTCATTAGATCACTGTAGTAAAGCTACTGCTCACCAGGGAAGTCTGCTGCTGGTATTCAAAGTGCATATTTCAGTCTGCATGTCAGAATTTTTTTAATGAAATAGAAGAGGATTTGAGAAGTCAAAATGTGCCCTAACGTTTCTTTCTGAAGCACTAATCATAATTTCTATGGCAAAATGAACCCCCTCATTTTGTTCCTTTGCAAGTTAAATGTTTTAAGTGTTACCACTTTATTCCAATCAAGATGGCTTCAGGTGTGCCATACTTTTGTCATAAGTAAGACTGTTAGCGCTCTAGTTGTTCTTTAAAACACTCTGGTACATTCTGTCATTGGGCTATACTTGGGCTACATCTCGGTGATATTTCTGATACATTTGGGCTCTTTTGTCTCTGTTGGCCATTTTGGGAGACTTATTTGTTTTGAAGTTTCCTAATTTCCTCATTTACTACAGTCTCCTCAGTAGGAAATACTTTCAGGTTTTTTACTTTGATTCCATCAAGAAGAAATTCAGATGTGTCACACATTTGCCATATATCCGAAATGTTAGCACTCTAGTTGCTTATTAGATCACTGTAGTAAAGCTACTGCTCACCAGGGAAGTCTGCTGCTGGTATTGTAAGTGCATGTTTCAGTCTGCATGTCAGAATTGTTTAATGAAATAGAAGACGATTTGAGACGTCACTCAAAATGTGCCCTCATTTTTCTTTTTTTCGCACTAATCATAATTTCTATGGCAAAATAAACCCCCTCATTGTGTTCCTTTTTAAATGAAATGTTTTAAGAGTTACCACTTTATTCCAATCAAGATGGATTCAGGTGTGCCATACAATATTATAAGTAGGACTGTTAGCGCTCTAGTTGTTCTTTGGAACACTCTGGGAAGCTGCAGTAGAACACAAAGGAATCAACTGACAGTCTCTGCCCTTCTTGGATGTACATGTTTTACTGAGAATCTGAGACTTCATTCTCACATGACTGAGAAAGATAATGTGAATTTACAGAAAATATGCTCTCAGTTTAGATCACCTTCCAAACCTCTGCGAGAAAAGCATGAGAAAATTGTTTTCTCTCAAACATGATTCATGATATCCCAGCAGAAGGCTTTTTCACATGGTAAAATCACCTTAGAACATACCACAGTTCCTAAAATGAGTATGGTACCATCAACAAATGATTTATAATGAAACTAAAGTCTTAAAACCTTCTATTAACTGCAATGCTTTTTAATGAGGTGCTATCATGTATATTGGTCCCAAGATGGCTGCCAACACTTCTTCGATGAAGTGCTGACAGCCAATCAGATCTCACGATGAGATGTGTGGTTAGGCTCCGCCCGGATATATATGTGATTTTACTTTTGATTTTCTCAGGAACTACTGAACGGATGTACACCATTTAAGCAAAAGGCACGACTCTGAACCAAGGTCTACCTTTCTGCCAAATGTGGTGTAATTCTGTTCAGCAGTTCGGGCTGTAGCTGCGGCTAAAGGTCCTATGGGAAATTGCATGGGGAAAACACTTTTTGGGACCCCCCTTTTTTCTCAGCCCCTGCTTCACGAATCATCCCAAGACTTTCAGGCTAGGAGCTGGGCAAAAGTTTTGAAAATTTCGCGAAGATTCGTCGCGGGCACCAAAGTTATTCCACATAGAATGTTGCGGATTTCCTATGGAAAATAGGTCCTAACAATAACTACCTACTGGCGACCGCCAGTAGGTAATATATATATATAGATATATATATATATATATATATATATATATATTACCTACTGGCGACTAGGTAGTTATTGTTAGGACCTATTTTCCATAGGAGATCCGCAACATTCTATTTGGAATAACTTTGGCGCTGGTTGACGAATCTTCACAACATTTTCAAAACTGGTGGGGCGCTCCGGTCCACTCCTATCCTGAAAGTTTCACGGTAAGTCGTCAAGTGGGGGCCAAGCAAAAAGGGAGGTCCCAAAACGTGTTTTCCACATGCAATTTTCCATAGGAACCTTTAATCGCAGCTACAGCCCAAACTGCTGAACGGAATTACACCAAATTTGGCAAGTAGCCCTTGGTTCACACTCGTACCTTTTGGTTAAATTGTGTAAATCCGTTCAGTAGTTCCTGTGAAAATGTAAAGTAAAATCACATATATATCTATGGCCTCTGAGGGTCCGTGTACCCTCCCGATCACGAGCTGTATGCTAATTGGCTGTCAACACTCCAAACCAGGAAGTGTTGGCAGCCATCTTGTGCCTCGGTAGAACCGAGGCACAAGAAACCTAAGACAAAAACGCAAAAAACGCAAAAAGGGGGCAGGGTAGAAACAGGCCTGCTCAGGGGGTCCCACAAGGACCCCCAGGGCCAAAAAAATATAATTTTTTTTAAATCGGCGAGGTTCGCGCACACAGCGCGAATTTCGGGAGAAATGGTTTTAAAAAACGAAGCGCGGGCTTCCGCGCTTCGTTGTTAATTAGCCCCATAATGTTTTTATGTGAATGGGGGGCCCAGAGGGGCCCCCCAGGGAACGCCACCTCCAGGGGCTTTAAAAAATTATGTGCCAGGGGGCTCACAGCCCCCCCAGCCCCCGGGACCGCCACCCCCGGGACTTCTATATAAGTGGGTGGGGGGTTCAAAGACCCCCTCAAGCCCCGGGTATCGCCACCCCTCGGGGCTTCTTTAAAGTATGTGCAGGGGGGCTTTCAGGCCCCCAGCCCCGGGAACCGCCACCCCCGGGGCTTTTTTTGTAAACAAAAATACCCTGCTCAAGCTCCCCCACATGCCCCGGGGACCGCCACCCCACCCGGGGCTTTGTAGAATGTGGAAGGGGGGCCCCCCTCCTGGAGCCTTGTCGTGGCCCTGGGGACCGCCACGCCACGGTGCCTACCCCCAGGACACTGTAGTTTGCTATGGCAGGGCGGGAGCCTCGTGGCTCCCGCCCTGCCATAGCAAACTTGGTTTGCATTTTGAAAGAGAGAGCAGGGAAACCTGCTCTCTCTTTCAAAATGCAAACCAAATTGCTTTTCCACACGGGGAGCTGCATCTTAGCAGCTCCCCATGTGGAAAAGCAATGCCAGCTCCAGCAGGAGGCGGGGAGCCGGCTGGGACTGTGGGGGGATTGGGGACCCCCCACGGTCCCCAATGAGAGGCCAAGCCCTGGGGGATGGGGTCCCCGGGGCCATAAGGGGCCCGGGAGGTGGGCCATGTGGCCCCCCTCCCCAAAATAAAATTACAAAAAATAAATAAAGAAAGAAAGGCCGGTCCCGGGGGATGGGGTTCCCGGGGCCATAAGTGGCCTGCGGAGGGAAGCAACGCAGCCCCCCTCCAAAATATATTTTTTTTAAAATGAAGGCCATGGCCTGGGGTCCCCGGGGCCGATTAAGGCCTTGGGAGGGGGGCCACGCGGCCCCCTTCCAAATTATTTTTGTAAAAAAAAATAAAAAAGGGGTCAGGCCCTGGGGGATGGGGTCCCCAGCGCCAAAAAATAAGAAAAGAAGGGGGGCCACACAACCCCCTTCTTAAAAAAAACAATGGAATAAAAAACGCATCGCCCCCTCGCTGCAGCACTATGCCAACGCGCCCCCTGGCGCGTTTGCAGAGGGGGAACTAATTCCCCTTGAATACTGGGGGTCCCTGGGGGCCAACTAGCCCACCAGGAATCTCCAGTATGCGCCAGGGGGCTGCGTTGCAGGGAGGTGTTCTGTGGCCACGCCCCTTTTTACACCTCTCTGCAACGCAGCTCTGTGGCGCTTAATGGAGGTAGCTGGTGGGCTAGTTGCACCCCAGGGACCCTCAGGATTCAAGGGGAGTTAATCCCCCAACATGAAACGTGCCACGGGGTGCGTTTGCACAGTAGTGAAAGGAGGGGGCGGGGCCTGAGGTGATATGTGTGCAAACACACCCTGTGGTGCGTTGTAAGTTCAGGAATTAATTCCTCTTCAATCCTGAGGGTCCCTGGGGGCCAACTAGCCCACCAGGTACCTCCAGTAAGTGCCACGGAGCTGCGTTGCAGAGTGTTGTAAAAAGGGGCGTGGCCTCTGAACACCTCTCTGCAACGCAGCTCTCTGGCGCATACTGGAGGAACCTTGTAGGCTAA
Source organism: Triturus cristatus (assembly GCF_964204655.1). Lineage (NCBI taxonomy): Eukaryota > Metazoa > Chordata > Amphibia > Caudata > Salamandridae > Triturus > Triturus cristatus. Next base: position 627,599,796 of record NC_140594.1, on the reverse strand, counting down.
TTGGCCCCTAGGGACCCTCGGGATTGCGGAGGAATTAATGTTCCAACTTAAAACGCGCCACAGGGCGTGTTTGCAGACATGTCACCTCAGGCCCCGCCCCCTTCCTTCACCATTGTGCAAACGCGCCCTGTGGTGCGTTTTGAGTTGAGGAATTAATTCCTCTTCAATCTTCAGGGTCCCTGGGGGCCAACTAGCCCACCAGGTACCTCCAGTATGCGCCAGGGAGCTGCGTTGCAGAGAGGTGTCAGCTCCGTGGCGTTTTTCTGGAGGTACCTAGTGGGCTAGTTTGACCCTAGGGAACCTCAGGATTCAAGGGGACTTAATCTCTTAAATTAGAACGGTCACAGGGCGTATTTACACAGTGGTGAAGGGAGGGGACGGGGCCTGAGGATGGTGTAGGAAAGTAGCTCTATATATACTGGATCAAAGTAAAATCAGCTGAACTACGAATTCCGATTTACTCACCTGTTATCAGGAGAGACCTCAGTGCTGCATCTTTGAGCCCAGTACTGATCCTGAAAAGTATTTGTAACCGTACTTACCAGTAACTTGAATTTCCTTCCATAGGCTAACATTGACTGGTTTCACTTGGAAATTCTTTTAAGTGTGGAGTTTTGGAACTTTAAAATATTCATCTAAAATCAGCCAAACTACGAATTCCGATTTACTCACCTGTTATCAGGGGAGATCTCAGTGCTGCATCTTTGAGCCCAGTACTGATCCTGAAAAGTAATTCTAACCGTACTTACCAGTAACTTGAATTTCCTTCCATAGGATATCATTGCCTGCTTTTTTGCTGAAAAAGTTTCAAAGTGTGGAGTTTTGTATCTTACATATATTCCTCTAAAATCAGCCGAACTACGAATTCCGATTTACTCACCTGTTATCAGGAGAGACCTCAGTGCTGCATCTTTGAGCCCAGTACTGATCCTGAAAAGTAATTCTAACCATACTTATCAGTAACTTGAATTTCCTTCCATAGGCTAACATTGACTGGTTTCACTTGGAAATTCTTCCAAGTGTGGAGTTTTGGAACTTTAATATATTCCTCTAAAATCAGCCGTACTACGAATTCGAATTTACTCACCTGTTATCAGGAGAGACATCTGTGCTGTATCTTTGAGCCCAGTACTGATCCTGAAAAGTAATTCTAACCGTACTTACCAGTAACTTGAATTTCGTTCCATAGGATATCATTGCTTGCTTTTTGCTGAATATGTTTCTAAGTGTTGTTTTTTTAAACTTACAAATATTCTTCTAAAATCAGCCGTACTACGAATTCCAATTTACTCACCTGTTATCAGGAGAGACCTCAGTGCCGCATCTTTGAGCCCAGTACTGATCCTGAAAAGTAATTCTAACTGTACTTACAAGTAACTTGAATTTTGTTCCATAGAATATCATTGCCTGCTTTTTGCTGAAAAAGTTTCTAAGTGTCGATTTTTGAAACTTACAAACATTCCTCTAAAATCAGCCGAACCATGAATTCCGATTTACTCACCTGTTATCAGGAGAGACTTCAGTGCTGCATCTTTGAGCCCAGTACTGATCCTGAAAAGTAATTCTAACACTTATAAATTCACCCAGGCACTCTCCTTGAAGTACTCTAATCATTCAGTCAGTATCCAAGTACTCATGCAGCGAACCAGGCATTAGCACATGGAATGCCTCAAACGCCTATTCACTATGCATGCAGTCCTCTAACCACCTACACACTTGTCTTTTATACCTTTAATTCCCCAGTCAGTATCCATACACTTCCAGCCAACACCCTGTCACTCCCCTTGCACTACTCTAGTGACCCATTCAGCACCATGTACTAATCCATTCACTGCGCCAAAACCCAACCACTTATAAATTCACCCAGGCACTCTCTTTGCATTACTCTAATCATTCAGTCAGTACCCAAGTACTTCAAACCCCTATCCACTATGCATGCAGTCCCTTAACTAACCAACACACTTATAGTTCTGCACTTATACATTCAACAAAAAAAACAATATTTCAGCTTAAATATCTTAAAAAACATTTTTATTTCCATTTTTATTAAAAATATATAATGTAATTTAAAAAATAAAATATGTCCAAAAAACTGTTAAAAAAATGTAGAAAATCAGTATAAAAAAATACATATAACTATTAATACATTTAAAAATTAGCATTTAAAAAACCTTCGAAATTCACTGAAAAAACCATAGGTTTCAGGGCTGTTATAGTTAGCTGGACATTTCACTCGTACAAAACCATTGAAATTCCTCCGTTATAGTTAGTTCTGCTAACTAAAACTCGCGCACCCGCAATCCACTGCTGATGATGTCATATATTACATCATTCATGACATGGTCAGTGACATCACTGATGACATCTCAAATGACATCATTGATGACATCATCCAGTGATGTTATTGTGAGTTATTGATTAGTTAAATGAGTATTTGTATGGGAGAGTGCATGTGTATGCAAAAAATCTGTCCCCTCCTGTTCGCATCTATCACATCGGTTATCCAGTCGCAGTTTATATCTATATAGTCTTGCATGCGTGTAGTATACCATGTGCAGAAATTTGAAGTGTATGATGCATAACCCTCCGCTAGCAGTTATCATGCCTGTCTGTGTGCAGCAGTAGACCCAATGTTCGTCAGTTAGCAGAATATCTAGTTCTAAATCCCAATTTGCTCCTGCACTGGACTGTGGCATTGAGCGTTCCGTTAGGGCAGTACGGTAAAGTCTAGAGACTGCATGTGCCAATTCTGGCACCTTTCGTAGACTGTGTAATGTATTTAATGTGGGAGGTTCATGAGGATATGTAGAAGTGGCTGCCCGAACGTCCTGTCTCATCCTGATGTATACGAACATGTCTAATGGTGTAACAGTTCCTTCTCCAATCAGTTTGTCTCTATCTTTGAATATTCCCTCCTGGTACAAATCACCCCAAACTGTGATTCAGTTCTTACTCAGCATATTTCGGCATGTGGCCTCGTGTGTGACTGGAATCAAGTGGTGATAAGGGAGGGGTAGTGATGGAGAATATAATAGGTTTGTCCATTTTCTTAGCTATCGGTCTCCAAGCAGTGTTAGTGCAGGCCACAGTAGAGTAGGTATTGTTTGTGCCTGGAACACAAGCTCCCAGAAACAAGGAAAGAGGCAGAGGGTCCGTGTACTCTTGCTCTACAGCCAGGTGTGGCATATAGGGAGGTGGATTTAGCTGGTAGGTTGCATGGTGGGCCTGCCCGCATAGATAGTAGAGCTCCATATCCGGTGCCTCAAATCCTCCCTGCACAAAGGGCAGAGTTAGCGTGTTCCATTTTACCCTTGGTTGTTTATCTCCCCATGCTAATCTAATCAGTTGGGTTTGGAGTGTCTGGAAAAAAGCACGGCCAGGGGGGCAGGGTATGTTAAGAAATAGATATAGCATCTTGGGCAATATCACCATTTTAATTAGGGAAATTCGACATGCTATTGATAAAGGTAATTGTAACCAGCGAGGTATCAGAGCTGTGATTGCAGTTATGGCCATGCCATAATTTGCTCCTAGTGTTTCCTACCAGTCCCTATATATATAGTCACTCCTAAATATTTAACCGCTGAGTCGCACCATGTCCAAGGATAGTCCAGGTTGCTGGCTGCAGGGGGTATTGGGTGTTAGGGGGAATATCTGTGATTTAGTCCAGTTTATATTTATCCCAGACAGTCCTCCAAAAAGGATAAATTCCCTCACGATTGGGTTTAAACTCGCTTTAGGGTCTCCGAGGTATATTGTCATGTCGTCTGCATAAAGTGGTATTATTAAATGGCGAGTGGGGTACCTTATTGCGTGCTCTCTGTCGTGTTGCCGGAGTTTGGGTGCAAGTGGTTCTATCGCCAACGCGAAAAGGAGAGGCGACAGAGGGCATCCTTGCCTGGTGCCTCGCGAAATGGGGAAGGAGCGAGAGCGATCACCATTTATCTGGACCGTGGCCCTGGCGTCGCTATAGAGTAGAGTAATCCAGACTAAAAAGGCAGGGGGGATACCCATTCTTTGCAGCACTGCGATCATATTGTCCCACTCAAGCAAGTCGAAGGCTTTAGTGGCGTTGAGGAATACTGCCACTGCGGCCAGTTCCGGGTCTATGTCTTGAATGAATGCGAATAGTGTACACAAATTGTGAGACGTAGCACGTCCCAGTATGAATCCAGCTTGGTCCGGCAGAACCAAGCCGATCATAAGTAGACTCAGCCTATTGGCTAGTACCTTAGCCAATATTTAGGCATTGCAGTTAATTAGGGATAATGGTCTATAAGCCTCACATGTAGTTGCGTCTTTCCCAGGCTTTAGTATGGCAATGATCGATTCTTCATGTATAGTCAGAGGGAGGGTGCCCACTTCTTTGACCTCTTCATATACTAATTTTAGAATGGGAGCTAGCGACTCTACATAGCATTTATAAAAGTCAGCTGTAAGTCCATCCGGACCTGGCGCGTTTTACCAGAACACATTTGCATTATGGCCGTGCGATTTCCTACTCTTCAAAGTGGGCAGAGAGGAATTCCCGGTGAGCGTCGCTGAACCACCCAAGAGCAATGTCCTCAAAATAATCTGTTATACCAGCGCGTGTGGTCCTACGCGTAGAGAAGAGAGAGGAGTAGTAGGCCGCAAAGGCCTCAAGGATATGTGCATTTTCTCTTCGTAGGGTTTCAGTCGCATCTTCAATCGCCAGTATATAGTTGGAAAATTTAGGTGTGAGGATCCTCTCAGCTAGCACCCTACCTGGTTGCTCTCCCTCCCCATATACACAAGCACCTCGATATTTAGACCAAAATAGGGTTTCTCGTTCTGCTATAGACTATTATTCCGTAGTGAGCTCTCTAATTTGAGCTTGTTTCTATCAGGTGTAGTTGTCAGTTGGGTCTCTATCATTTTGCAGTCCTTCTCTAATTTCTTAAGTGTGTTACGGGTGTCTCTTAGGATCCCACCTGCTTTCGCAATGCAAATACAGTGTATACTGACCTTAAAGGCCTCCCAGACACATGCTATTGTCTGAACCGTGTCAAGATTTCTGGGGGAAAAGTCTCTAATTTCCTGCCCAAGTTCTGTGGGGAAGCTGTCCTCTAAAAGCGCAGTGTTGGAGCCTTAACAGGCTTAACCTAAGAGGTAGGGGAGAGTGTTTCCTATGGATCGGACCTGTAGAAGGACCGGGGAATGATCCAAATATGTCCGGGCTAAATGTTCAGTGCTTATTAACCATGTATTTAGCCACTGCGATAGTAGAAAATAATCAATGCGGGACCAGCTGCAGTGAACACTAGAGTAAAAGATGCCTTCTTGTCGCATGGGGTACAGTCAGCCAAGCATCCAATAGGTAATGGTCCGTCATAATGTCCGCTAGGCGCTTCCCAGTCCTGGCATTAGAGCCAGCCATTCCACAGGATTGGTCTCTACTAGAGTCTGTCACGGTGTTGGGAGTCCCCTCCCCATATTTGGGGGCCCATTAGGATGGCGGTCGGGAAACCACCCCGACCGCCATGGTAGCGGAAAACAACCGCCCGCCGGTACCGTGGCAAAACCGGCGGTACCATCAGGATCAACCACCCAAAACAAACGACTGCGGCGAAACGAGGCAAAGAAAAAACGCCCGTAGCGAGCGGAGAAGGCCAAAATCCATCCGCGGTGGTCAGATTTGCGGTGTAAAATCACCAAACCGCCGCCATGACAACAGAGACACCGCACGGAAAATCAGGATATCCCCGATGTTACTGCGATATGTTCCGCTGTTTCCGGCTGTCGCTAACAGTGATGAATGGGAGAGCCGGCGGAAGAGCTGTAGCATAGCCACCGCTACGGACGCTCCGTGACAAATATAGCGGTCGACACAGAAAAAACTCACAACAAGGCCACAAAGTGCACACAGCACACTAGCCATGCACCCAAAAACACAGAACACATCCCAATGACACAACCACATGGCAACTACAAAAATACAAATCCCAGGACAACCCACACAACACACCTGACAGCAATACCCCATTTGGACACACCCACATAGCTGAGTACAAAACCAGCCCCTTCCCTGACCACAATTCTTTGCAAAACTCCACAACTGAAAGGCCCAAAACCAGAGCACAAAGGAGAGGCAAATCAACACACCACTCACACCACACACAGCACCACCACCACTTCCACACCTCTAACCGCTTTGCACATCACACACCATACACATCACCACAACCCCCACCACTCACACCCCTGCAGCTATAACCCCTTTGCACATCACACACAATGGCAACACAGAAAATGCCCAAATTCACAGAGAGTGAGTTGACAGTCATGGTAGATGAGATAATCAGAGTTGAACCACAAGTGTTTGGTATCCTGGTCCAACAGACACCATTAGCCACAAGAGCACAAATGTGTGCAAGGATAGTCGATAAGGTCAATGCAGTAGGGACTACCCCAAGAACAAAAAAGGAAATCATGAAGCGGTGGCATGACTTGAAGAGGGTTGTGAAAGAGAAGAGGAGCAAGAACCGTGAGCTGGCTCAAAGGACTGGCAGTGGCCCTCCCATTGCACCCAAAACATTCACTGCATGGGAGGAGAAGGTGCTTGCCATACTGCATCCGGAGAGTCTCACAGGAATAGACAGGGGAGTGCAGGCTGGTAAGTACAAACAAATGTAGACCATCACACAGCTATGTACTGTTCAGCTAAACTACAAAGCTACATCTCAGAGGTCCAACTATATCCGTATGCACCACAATATCCAACACATGTCCCACAGATGTAACATTCACTCCATCTGAATCACCCCAAAGTTAGACAACATTTAAAGGGTTGTATGTGTCCAGGCAAACAGCACTACAACTCCCACAATGCCCCCTGTTACACCCCTGCGCAGGATGCAGCATTCCCCCCCCCCCACCCAGGAGCAGTTGGAAGCCATTGTAAGGTTCACCCTCACCCAACAGATAGGTAGCCATCTTCCCAGGGAGGGCTGTTTGGCAGTGGGAGGCCTGCGCAACTACTCCCACCAGGCCCCCTGTCACACACCTGAGCAGGATAGAGCACTCCCCCACTCAGAAGCAGTTGGAAGCCATTGTATCACCACAAACAAACAGGTAGGTAGCCATCTTCGATAGGAAGGCTGTTTGGGGGTGGGAGGCCTGCACAACAACTCCCACCAGGCCCCCTGTCACACACCTGAGCAGGATGGAGCACCCCCCCCCCCCGAATCATGTGGCAGAGATTCCATTGCTCACATCAAACTAACAGGTTGGTAGCCATCTTAACAAGGAGGGGTGTTTGGGAGTGGAAAGACTGCACTACAACTCCCACCAGGCCCCCTGTCGCACACCTGAGCAGGATTGAGCACTACCCCACCCAGAATCAGTTGGAAGCCATTGTATCACTAACAGCAAACTAACAGGTAGGTAGACCTCATCCCTGGGAGGGCTGTTTGGGGGTGGGGGCCTGCACAACAACTCACACCAGGCCCCCTTGTTCCCCAGCTCATCAAGAAGGAGCACTCCTCCCACCCAGATGCATGTGTCAGCCATTGCACTGTCCACTTCAAACTAACAGGTAGGTAGACTTATCATGCTTCCTTGTCCCACCCCTGAGCAGGATGGAAGCCTACACCACACACACACACACACAGATGTGTCACAAATCCAACCCACATGAGAAAATATAACAGGGAAGTAGCCAGTACATGCACCCAGCCATTCCTCTCAAAAAGCATGGTGCCATATGACAACACCAGCCCTCTCATCGCACAAATATACACACCAATACCATTGCCACTCACAGTGCGCAGACAGCTAAGCAAATTAAACTGTCACAGCAACCACAGTGTGACACAACAATTAACATGCTGAAGAAAGTCTGTACACAATCATGCACAGCACTGAATGCCATGTGTAAGTGCCATGTGGCCAGAGCAGCAAGGACCACATGAAAACAAAGAAAGCATGGTTGTTGATCCAAATTCAGATTTGCACATGACCTGACAAAGGTTCGCATGAGATAACAATGGCCAGTTCATGCTCAGATGTTACGTCAGCCAGGGCAGAGTAATCAACAAACAGGCGTCACAGAAAATCTTTGCTGCGCTAGTCCCTAGATGGCAACATGTCCCTGTAATCACAAAACATGCACGTGGCGCATGGTAAGTTTTGACACCTCACACCATGGACAAGAAAAGCATGTACCTCAACATCATCTCAGGAGGCACAGTAGTGCACATACAAACAATGTGATGATTAGTCAACTGTGTGGTGTACAAACAGTGAATAATATACAGCTAACACAAAGCTTGCGGGGTGCACTACAATGACCATTTCCCATCTGTCCCACAGGTGACCAAGAACTGACTGCAGAGGACAACACCAGCAACCTGCAGAGTCAGTCTCCCCCCTGGAACATGGACTCTCAGATGTTGACTCCCGGGATTCAGATGACGAGGCGATCCGAGCCAGCCCATCTGGTGTGCCAGGGCGCAACCGGTCCCAGGATCCCATCGTCACCCCACCACATCTGCAGCAACACCATCGGCTACGCAGACCCCTGCTGTTACATCCTGTGCATCCTCCACCACCATCACCACCACCAGTGGTGCCTGCAACACTCCCCCTGTCACAGAGGATGACCACCCCACATCACCAACTGAGGATGGCCAGGGAGAGGATGCGGGTGCCCACAGTGGTGAGGCAACAGGTCCGTGGCAGCAAGGCAGGTAGGAGGGGCAAGGTCACTCACAGACAACCAGGGCCTGGGACCGAAGCCCTGGACAACATAAACAGAGTCCATGGGGCATATGAACGGGCCCAGGGACGAACAGGCCGGTCAGAAGAAGATTCCCGTGAGCTCCTCCTGCTGATGAGGTCCATGGACACCCGCATGGGACAAATTGTGGACCTCTTGGGCCAGCTAGTGGCGGTAGTGAGGGACAGGCCTGCACCACAAACAGCACCTCCACCTCCCCCTGCTAGGCCACAGGATGACAGTTCAACATCCTCGCCTGCGACCACAGAGAGGGATGAGTCCTCAGACCCCACTGGCCCTACAGCACAGGCCCCCCCTGCAAAGCGACGAAGGGGCCATCCCAAGAAATCCCTGGGAGTATCCCGCGGCCAAGCACCTGCCGAACGTCAGACACGGAGCCAGCCATGATGAAAACTCTCTTCACTACTGCACCGACTTTTTGGACTGTCCTTCCCCACACTAAATGGCATCTGTCTGATGGACTGGGTCACCACATCAATGTGGTGACTACTCGATTCTGTCATTTACCATAACTGTTAACTCACTGCTTCACTAATCACCTCTATGTAAATGTTCCCCTCCTCACATGTCACCACTGAAAATAAATACTCCTTACACACATGTTGTTGTTTCTGCTCTGTCTTTATTCCAGGATGTGCAGTCTTCAACATGAGCCCAACGTACCAGGAGTATGCAATGTATGTAGGCAAGGAGAGGCTGAAGGGACCTAGGAAAACACAACAGAACAACATTCACTGTTCTGGGTGTGGCATCACAGACATCACACAACACTTGTCATCAGGGTATTCCAATCTGCACATATCACAATGAGCAACAGTACCGACATAAACATCCTGTATCTGTGCCAAACTACCCTGTCCCAGAAACATTGGCAGCCAGCACTGAGTCGACAACAGGCTGCAGTCACAAAGCTCACATACACCTTCACAACAACAACAACATCATCAGACAATGGGTCCGTAGTACATTGTCACTCACCTTCAAGTGAAGTAGCGGTTGATGAGCTGTTAACGCAGGTCAACACCTTCCTCCTCTCCACTGTCCTCGTCACTGGACATGGGTTGGTTTGCAGGTGGGGGCCTTTGCTGCTCATCAGCATCCAGGAGCAGGGGGATCTCCTTGCGAATTGCTAGGTTGTGGAGCATGCAGCATGCCACTACAATCTGACACACCTTCCTGGGCGAGTTCATCAGTGCACCTCCGGTCTTGTCCAGGCAGCGAAACCGTGACTTCAGGAGACTGAAAGTACGCTCCACCACACAACGTGTCCTCCCATGGGCATCATTGTAGCGGACTTCGGCTGGTTTCCTGGGATTCCGCAGTGGGCTCAGCAACCAAAGACGGTTGGGATATGCAGAGTCACCTAGGTGTGAGGAACACAGAGAAACCCTGTAATGACACTGTGTCAGAGGACTGCATGTCACACACACAGCACGCTATTTAACTCTGCATACTCACCCACAATCCATGCACGCTCAGGAAGCAGATTAGCCATCAGCTGTGGTACGATGCTGTTACGCATGATGTATGAGTCATGGGCTGAGCCGGGAAATTTGGCTCACACGTGCAAGATGATCATATTCGCCTGGCACACCACTTGTACGTTGATGGAATGGAAATGTTTCCGATTCCTATAGATGTGCTCACGTGCCTGTGGTGGAACTAGCCCAACATGGGTGCAATCAATGGCACCAACAACATGGCGGATGTGTCCAAGGGCATAAAAATCTACCTTCACAGCTGCCAATTCAGACCCCCTGGGGAAATGGATATATCTGTCCTTGTAGATCATCATAGCGGACAGGGCATCACGCAGCACCATGCTGAACATAGGTTGCAATATGTCACCGGTGCTGGCCACCGTGTTCTGGACTGATCCAGTGGCAAAAAAATGCAGCGCCGCCATCACCTTAGTCGTTGGGGTGAAAGCTGTTGGATATGTTCTGCTAGGCTGCAGGTGGGGCTCCAACATAGCACAAAAGTTCTGTAGGGTGGCTGTGTCCAGACGGAATTTCCGGATGATCTCCACATTCTCCATGTCTGCCAGCACTGTGAAGGGACGATGCAGATTTGGTCTCCTCATAGTTGAGATGAAAGTGGGCACATGTCAATGCAATACACCATGAGATGTGCACAACCTCTTACGTTTTGACTGACACAACGCCAACAATGACTGTCATCACAATTGAGTTGCAGAGCAGCTTACATGTAGGAACACCTTCAGCTACACTACTCGTACACTTGTCCCCTTTCACACAGCAAGTACCTCCAAAACAACATCGAACTATGAGAATGCACATAGGGATATGGCCACATCTAGCATGGTCACGCATGAGAGTATTTCATCCAGCATATGTGTAAAAATGCAACACTACTGTCTCATACCTAGCTGCTGTACCTGCCACACCTTCAGGCGTAAGTTGAACATGGCACACATCAACAACACAATTACCACAGGCTGAGCGTAAACAACATGTGTGTGCATGATCCAAGAAAAGTAGACATTCAAATATGCACATGGTTCATTGAGACATACATCACTGGGATTGTCACAGCACTTTCACACATTGACATGTGTACACATTGGAGAGTCCATAACAACACTCTTCTGTGTACATGCCCATTAATATCACAAGTGACATGTGAGGGAGTACATGCCAATGTACTAAATCACATACACAAACATGCCATGTGTAGTCAGCAGTGGGTTAAATGTGACATTGGCATTGTGTGCACAATGATGTGCCATTGTTCATGTGGCCACTGTGCACTGTTGAGAATTGCCCATTGGCCATTGACACAGCATGATGTGTCCATAGGTGCTGTCAAAGTGCTCCGCCACCCAATTCACTGTCACCCATGTCAATATATGGCACCCAAAACGCGGTTGCTACCGCCTGGCACCAGCGGTGTGTCACCGCCAATGCCCAAGACACAATGGCGGTAGCGATAGATATATGTGAGTTGCCAAATGGCGGTTGGCATGCTCCGCCACCCAAATGACGGTCATAGGCACCATTGTATGGCACCCAAATTGCGGTAGGTACCGCCTGGCACCAGTGGTGTGTCACCGCCAAAGCCCCAATTGCGGTAGTGATAGGCATATACACATGGTCAAATGGCGGTTGGCATGCTCCGCAACCCAAATGACGGTCATAGGCACCAATGTATGGCACCCAAATCGCGGTAGCTACCGCCTGGCCCCAGCGGTGTGTCACCGCCATGGACCATGCCCTTACAGCCAATGGGATCCGCAATCACGGTAGCCTAATGCAATTTTGAAAATCGTGGTAGGCGTGCGCCACCACCGCAGAGCCGGTCATTGGATGCAATTGAAAGATGCACCACCGCGGTAGCACCCGCCTGGCCCCTGCGGTGTGTCACCGCCATGGACCATGCCCTTACAGCCAATGGAAACCGCAATCGCGGTAGCCTAATGCAATTTTGAAAATCGCGGTAGGTGTGCTCCCCCACCGTGGAGCCGGTGATTGGATACATTTTAAAAAGGCAAACCTGGAACACCAATTGCAGCAGCCTAGAACCACTGAAACAACCCCAGGGGGCTATATATGTGTGGGAGAGAGCCTCACATTTCCAGAGCTCAGAGAGCCTGCTGCCTGAGACCCATCACCTGCTTCTGCTGCCTCCAGGGACTGCTGCCTGCCACCCTTCAACACCAACTGCTGCTGTTGATGTCTCCAGGGACTGCTGCCTGCCACCCCTCAACACCAACTGCTGCTGTTGCTGTTTCCAGGGACTGCTGCCTGCAACCCCTCAACACCAACTGCTGCTGTTGCTGTCTCCAGGGACTGCTGCCTGCCAGCCCTCAACACCAACTGCTGCTGCTGCTGTCACCTGGCCACAGTCATGGCGAGGAGTGAGAAACTCCAGGCCATTCCATTCACCAGCGAGGAGCTGGAGGTCCTGGTGGACGAGGTGCTCACACAGTATCCAAGGCTATATGGTGCCCCAAATGTCATGATAAGTCTTCAATAGTGTGAGAGTGTGGGGGGCACACATGAAGTTGAGCTGCTGCAGTATGTGCCTGAGAGTGGGTGGTTTTGTCATGCACTGCCTAGCATGCTTTCTCCAGGGGGAAGGGGTGTGTGGCCTATTTCACATGTTTCCCTGCCTGCACATCAAGATTTGAGGGACATGTATTGTCTTGTCAGCCATACAGTGACAGCAAAGTTGGTAATGCAGGATTCAGGACAGTGATTACTTGTGATAATGGCTGTGTGGGTCCCTGTTGTCCTGCTCTGTGTGAGCCCACCTGGCCTGCACAGTCACCGCCCAATCTGACAGGGACACATCACTAAATGTACAGAGTATTACATGTGTCTTTGTTCATTACTCTCCCTCAATGAGTCAGCTCAGCCCTCTAGATTGCACACAACAGGCCTTGAGAGAAGGGTGTGGGTTTGTGAGATCATGTCCCTCAATGTGACCTCCATGACACAGTGAGCCATTCACAGGGCAAGGACATTCAGGGCTGTGCAGTGTTGGACACAGTGAGTCTACCGGCAAACATATGTTGATATGTAATGTATGTCTTGATCTACAAAAAAACGGACAGTAGATGTAGGCAGATTACACATGGCTTTATGTGCTGGCATCCTGCATGTGTATGAGAAGGGCAGGTACTGTGTCCACCCTCACACCTGCATGCATTTACGTGTGGTTCTCCCATGCTGATGTACCATATGAGATGCATTCTTGTCTCTATTAGACATAACTGTGGATTTGGGATGAGTCAGTATCATGCTACTGTACTGAGAGAAATTGGTACATAACACTGTGTCACTGATGTTTTCCCCCTCTTGTCTCCCATGCCTGCAGCTCAAAGTACACCAGCGTAAGGCCGTGTGGAGGGCCATTGCATGCAAGGTACGGGCTCTGGGTGTCTCAAACCTTTGGCGCACCCACTGCCACAAGAGGTGGGATGACATCTGCCGGCTGAGCAAGAACATGGCCGAGATGACACTGGGGCTGATCCCTCGGACTGGCAGGTTGGCGCGGCACAGCATGACACCACTAATGGCCCGCATCTTGGCTGTGACAGCCTGAGCTGGATGCACATTTGAAGGAGCATCAGCAGCAAGCGAGGGGTGAGTATTCTGGGAAGGGTGACTTTGGCTGTGAGTGGCTGCATGTGTACACAGCCCGGGCCAGCGCTGGGCTATGTGATGTTGGTAGTGTGATGCAGTGGCTTGTAAGTGGCCTCAGTGCTGGGTGCAGCTGTCATGCATTTGCCCTACCTGTACTTCATAATGTGATTTTAGTACTGGGCATTTACGTTGCATTCTAAGTAGTGGACTTCAGGTATTGTCTGCATTGGGGTAGTCTGGTAAGTCACATGGAAGGGTACGTCAGTGTGCCTAATCTGAGTTTGCTTCCATAAATGCGTGCATTGCCTGACCTCAGATTTGTGAGGCTTAGACATCTGACGCCAATGTGCAACAGTAGTTTTAACCCAAAGTACAACATGTTGTATGGCATGAGCTCATGGCCATTGTGGATTGTTATGTTGGAGTCTGTATCTGTGTTGTTTCCTTCTGTTCCATCCAGATCTGACAGTGGCAAAATGTAGTGGGGTTCATCCTTGCCCCCATAAGGGCCCTAGGTGTGCTCAGAGCTATTTGTGTGTCTGGTTGAACGGAGCCACCGGCAGGATATTGTGCTGTGTGGGCATCACATGGCTCACTTATGCCTGGTTTGCTTGTTGACACCCACTGTTCGAGTTAAAAATTGAGTTTGCGCAAAGCCATTGCACAGTGTGGTGTGCAACATGTAGATTTTGTCATCTTCAGTGATGCTTTGCTTGCATATGTTTGTTCTGTTGATGCCAATAAACTGACCCCACCTCTCTCTCTCATGCAGCATCTCCCGTGGGCACGGAAGGACAGGGGACAGACACCAGTGGTAAGGCATCAAGCACAACAGCTGCACACAAGCACAGTGACACAGATTTGACCAGCGCCTCGGAGGGGGACAGGAGACTGCTGGAGGAATCACAGCCAGAGACGCAAAGCTCAACGTCATCTGATGCCGGCGGTTACACGGCCATGTTGGCGGGCACAGGGAATGGGGACTCTGCCTCCTCTTCCACCACACAGCGTACGGTGCCCACCCTCCCAGTTACTTCCACTAGTGGTGCCCATGTTCGCACCATTTAGAAGGGGAGAGTGACCTTCACCCCAGGCACCGCTGCCCCTGCCCCTGTCCCCAGTGTTGCCATCAGTGCAGAGTCTGTGGACCTTTTGCGCCAGCTGTGTATGGGCCAGACAGCTCTCCTCAATGCCTTCATAGACCACAACAAAAAGTTGGTACAGGTGGTTGCTTTCATGTAGGGCATACATTCAGATGTGGGTGGGCTACACCGGACTGTCCATTCTTTGTCCTCCGCAGTGACGGCAGCCCTTCAACTGGCATGATCTGGGAGTCCAGTTCCAGTCCCTTTGTCCACCCCCCTGCCAGTGGCCACATCTGATGCGAGTGACCATGCACAACAGACCTCAAGGTCAAGATACAGCACACGCAGCACACAGCAGCAGCAGCCCAAACATTGCAGGGCACAGACACCATCCCCACAGAAAACTAAAGCCACCCCAGAGCGCAAAGACAAAAGCCCGTCAGGCGACAGCAAGGTCCACAAAGCCAAGAATTAGGCCTCAGCGTCACATGCCTCAGAGGCATCCCCAGCCAAGGACTCTCCTGTCCCAAAAGCGTCTCGCAAAGACAAGCAGACAGTTTCCAGGCCCACTGTGAAGGTGGTGGCTGCTAAGAGTACACATAAGAAGAGCTCCAAGGCAGATTCACCCACAACCTCAACTCCCATCCAAAGCCCTGTAAAGCAGGGAAAGGAGGGCACTGTAGGGGGAACACCTGGGAAACAGGGGATGGAGGAAACACAGCCAGCTCCCAGTCCAACTGACAGGCAAGTCTGAGTGGTTGTTCCCCTCACACACCTGTCTCTCCCACAGGGGTGCCTGTACTGCCCATTGTTACCCCCCTTACTGTGTTGCTGACCATGGCAGGGTACAGTCACACACATTCCCTGTGCAGCTTCTCATGGACTCACTCTGCACATTGGACTGGCCACTGGCCTTGTTGTTCACTGATGTTTGCGCCTTGCCCATGCAGCTTCTCATGGACTCACTCTGCACATTGGACTGGCCACTGGCCTTATTGTTCACTGATGTTTGCCCCTTGCCTGTGCAGCTTCTCTTGGACTCACACTGCACATTGGACTGGGCACTGGCTTTGTTGTTCACTCACTGATGTTTGCCCCTTGCCTGTGCAGCTTCTCTTGGACTCACTCTGCACATTGGACTGGCCACTGGCCTTGTTGTTCACTGATGTTTGCCCCTTGCCTGTGCAGGATCTCATGGACTTACTCTGCACTTTGTGTTGGCCGCTGGCCTTGTTGTTCACTGATGTTTGCCCCTTGCCTGTGCAGGATCTCATAGACTTACTCTGCACCTTGTGCTGGCCACTGGCCTTGTTGTTCACTGATGTTTGCCCCTTGCCTGTGCAGGATCTCATGTAACTACTCTGCACTTTGTGCTGGCCACTGGCCTTGTTGTTCACTGATGTTTGCCCCTTGCATGTGTATTTTGTTATGGACTCACCCTGCACATTGGACTGGCCACTGGCCTTGTTGTTCACTGATGTTTGCCCTTGCCTGTGCAGCTTCTCATGGACTCACTCTGCACATTGAACTGGCCACTGGCCTTGTTGTTCACTGATGTTTGCCCCTTGCCTGTACAGCTTCTCATGGTCTCACTCTGCACATTAAACTGGCCACTGGCCTTGTTGTTCACTGATGTTTGCCCCTTGCCTGTGCAGGATCTCATGGACTTACTCTGCACTTTGTGCTGGCCACTGGCCTTGCTCTTATCTTATATTGGTGCCTATCTGTGTAATATGTGAATAAAGACAGTTACTCATGTTGTCTGTTTTGTCAGTGTCCTTACTGATTAAAGTGTTTTCTGTGTTTGTATGGTTTAATGTGCCACATGCTCTGTATGCCACTTCAACATTGCCAATGGCTTGTCTCACTTTTTCTATTTTTTACAGGGGTGACAGGGACTTCAGTTCTTCCTGACTCTGATTCTTGTGGGTGCAATGGTGGTGGTTTTAGATGAAATACTGTTGTCATTCTCATTCTTTGTTCATGTTAGCTATATTGTACACATATCAGGTTTGGAGGCACTACCAGCACAGAGTGGGATTCTATCCACAGGATTGCAGGCAGGCTGGCCAGGGTCATCATGTATGTGTGATCTTACTTTATGTGTGCCCAGCAGTGAAGGTGTATAGTCATCTTGTGATGGTCAGTCATCCTAGTCACATGGGTTACTTTCAATGTGTGCACTTTGGTGGTCAAGAAGTGTGCAGGGGGTGAATTTGTCGGAAGTGTGAATGTGTGTGTGCCCCTGCAATGTCGACTACACACATGTGTCACCCAAGAGTAGAGTGCCTGTTTGTGTGATTGTTCAGTCCTGTGATTGTGATTGTGTGCACATGTGTGTGTTGTATGTTGTGCACTGTTGAGTGTGTTGGTGTGTCCTTGCAGTTCTGGTTGACTCGTACTTGTTGTTTTTGTCAATTGTAAGTATGCAGAGTATGTGGCTTGCAAGTCAGTGCTGTGTTTTGTTGATCATCCATGTGTCTTGATGCTGTTTGTGGTGACTGTGCATACCTGCTCAGCCACACTGACATTGTGGGTGTGTTTTCTCATGCATTGCTGTCACATTGGGGCTTTATTGCCTCCAGTATGGCATGTGGTGTGTGGTGTCATACCATCCCCTATCTGTGCTTCAGATGCCTACCCATTGTAAGTCTGCACTCCATCTATTTGTGTATGGTACACTCCTGCCATATCCACTGCTGACGTACACACCACTTCACTTTCATGTCAGCTATCCCCTTGGGTTGCCTGTGTGTGTGCCTCCCCATCACTTCATATGTGACACTGTTCTTTGTGGAGCAGATCTTTGCACAGGAGCAATGTGCCACTCAGGACATTTTCCCAATTGGTTATATGTGACTTTTTTGTACTGTTTAGCAGTCATGGTTGCTCATATGCAGTTCAACGGTTTGTGCTGCACAGTCCTCTGGTCATGTTGTTTCCACTTTGGGGTCCCAGATTTGTGCATCTGTGGGTGTTGGGTTAGGTGTATGTGTGTTTGCTGAGGTACTGCTTCCCTTCCTGAGTGTGATGTTGTCAGTGTGCTGTTTGGATTGTTGTTGTAGGTGTTCTTGTTGTGTCACTCATATCTGTGCGGGGCTGGTATGTTTGGTGTGCACACACAGCTTGGTGTGCATGCAGTGCTGTGGGTGTATGTTGCCTTGCCCTTGCCTGGTGTGCATCCCCTGATGTCCGGCTGTGTTTGCAATGTGACTTATTGGCATGTGCATCTGTTGTGTGTTTGATGTGGCTGTGTGCAGTGTTTGGACTGTGTTGTCTTTTGGTGCTGACAGATGCTCTGTGTGTGGTGTTATATTTGCATGACAGTGTGTGTGTTTTGTTGGTGTGGTGTGTTTCATTCAGATGTGTGCACCCAGTGTGGTGTGCCTTACTTGTGTGCCTGTCACATGAACTTAGGTCTATTCTAGTTCCTGTGCGTGTGTTATGTGCGTCCTTGATGTTTTCTCCTCTCTTATTTGAGCTGTCTCTTGTCATTCTTGGGCATGTGCAGTCATGTGGTACACTGTGACATCATGTTGACTTGATGGGTGGTGTGGTATATCTGTCTGTGTGTCATTGTAGGCCCATTTCTCCCAGTTTGTGTCCATGATTGTTTTGTGATGGTGCACTTCTTGTCTGTGTTGTGGTATGTTGTCTGTGCGTTGTTCATGACTGATGAGGTTGTGCACTCCTGTTCTGTCTGTGCTCCCATTGCCTTTCCACAGTTTGGCTGCACAGGTCATGTCTGGGGTCGTGTGGTTCTCTGTGTGTTTTTATTGAGTTATGTGTTTGTCTGTTGTTCTGGTGCAGACATTGGTTCTGGCATTCCTGTGTGTGTGTGTGTGAATTTTGTGGATACCCCCAGGGAGTGTGACTGTTTGGCTGTGTAATGACTGGACATTATTGACACCCTTCTGTGTGTCTGACACTGGTGTTGTGTGCTGCAGGTGTGATGGGGGGGGGGTATGTGTGAAGATTCCTACTTGTGTTTGACAGTCATGGAGTGTCAATGGGCCCTGTGTGTTGTGCTGCTGACATACTCCTGTCAAGTTGTTATATACATATGTGTGGCTGTTCACTGTTTGACTTCAGGGCCTTCCTTTCATCCCTGTGCCTATACATGGGTTGCCTTACTGTCTCCCTTAGTTGTTGCACTGAGGTGACTGTAGTTTGACTTCACTTCACTCACTGTGCCAGCCATGTGTGATTTGATGGGCTGAGGGTGTTGTTATATGTTTCTTGTCTTGCATGTGATGTACACATGCTTGGTAGTTAGCTCCTTGGCCTTCCGTTTGTGGGCACCTTACTTTAGGTTTGCTATATGTTGTACTCCATTGCTGCTGGCATGTGGTCTGTGTATGTGGCTGTGTGTCTGTGGGGTATGTCTGTGTGACTTAGCAGGCTGTGTGTCCAGTGGAGTGATTGTTCATTATCTGTGTGTGTGTTAATTTTGTGCTTGGACTCCGTTTTCGTGCCATGTGTGTGTTGTTGTTGTGGAGTGTGGGTTGCCCTGGCCCTGTGCTTCTGTGCTGTGTGTTCCTCTGCAGCCACTCCTGCTGAGGCTGTCTCCCTAGTTGTTTGGTGTGTGGTGCAGGGTGTGTGTTCACCTGGCTGGTTATTGTGCAGGGGGGCACATGGCATGTCCCTTCATGTTGGGGGGGCCTAGTGTGTGGAGGGTGGAGGTGTGGCCCTATGATCTTTGTGCACTGCCCATGCCTGGCGCTGGCCCTGCCTTCTGCATTGTGCGCATGTTTTCACTCGTCTTCACCGCTGCAGTGATGTGACCGGGACATTACTTCATGATTGCGGAAGATGGGTGACCTGGATGCGGAGGGGTGATTTGGTGACAGGTAGGACATGTGTGGGTACACTTGTGGATGTGTTCCTGTCCTGTTTTTCCATATGTAGATATATGTGTGTTAGACATGTTTGCTAACTATTAGTAGAATTGGAGATAGCTTTGTCCAATTGGGAGTCAATTTGCAACTAGTGTTTATCTGACACTGTGCCCGGTGTTCACCTTTTCCCTTATGTGTTCCTGTCCCCACCAGGGTGTCTGCTGTGGACAGGGACCCTATATCAGCCCATGAGTTATGTGTTGTGGTTGTGTGCGTGATTGTGTTATTGCGTACCTGCGGCGGCGTCCGCGACGGTCCATGGGTTGCTGGTAATGTATCAGGTACTACACCGGGAAGACGTGTAGAGCTGGATCCATTGTCAGGACCGGGTGGAAGGGACCGGGACTCTGGTTTCGCGCTCCGCTGTCAAGCTTCCGCCATCTCTGGTTGGGCAGTTACTCCGCTGCGGTGCGACTGGCTGTTTGGGGCATCCTGATTTGTACAGCAGACGGGACGTCATTCCACACGGCGGTGAGTCTCCATTGGCTCCCATCGCCGTGGTGGCGGGCGCACTTTGATGGCGGTTCGCGTCGCACGGTGGCGGACAGAAAATGGGCTATGTTTGGCCATACTAATATGGCGGACGTGAGGACTGCTGCTGGCGTACAGAAAAAAGCATTTTCCGCCAACGCCGGCACCGCGGTGGTGCCTCCACCCAACATACTAATAGACCCTTTAGCAGTGGCGGCTGGTGACAAAAGCGTGGACAAATGGTGCATTTTTTCAAGGTTGTAAGTGTATTACGATGTATGTCAGTTGATGCAATTTGCTAATAAAGAAATATTTAAAAAAAATAATAATACAATTTTTTTTTTTTTTAAAGTTTCGCTTTGTAGCAATCTCAGGGCAAATTTCCATTTGGGGGGAGTTTGCCAGAGCTCCTGGTAGCTTCCCTCATCTCATTGAGGGGGCTCGGGAACAGGATAACTTACAGTTTTATGTCCATCCTCCACAGTCTCACCGCAGCTCTGATTCGATTAGTGAGCCTGCCATCTTGCTCTGAGGTCGAGTTCAGTGATGATAAGGTGGCATGGGTAGTGATAGTCTGTGGCAGGCGAGACGTACAAGGAGATGAAGGAGGGAAGACTTCTATAGACTAGCATGTTCTTTACATAGTCATCTTTTTCACAGGTGTTGAGGTCAGGTTAACATGCAGAAGGAGTCGGAGGCCAAAGATCTGAGAAGTTCAATGTGCGTCACTTTAGCTTATGTCTGACAATGGGGATTCGGCTCCAGAGCTGCGGTCAGCATCCTTAATCGGGGAACCACGTCAAGTTGCTTTCATTAGGAACTCCTGGGCCTGTTGTGGGGTGTTGTTAAAAAAAATGCTGCTTATCGTGGTATGATATACGGAGCATTGCCGGGTATAGCATTGCATATGGTATGTTGGCTTGCATTAGCGTATGTTTCACTGGCACAAACATTTAGCGTGCCTCCTGGACCGTCATTGTGAAATCCGGGTAGATGGAGTTGCCATCATGGTTTAAGTTGCGTTTCTCTCTCGTGCCAGGCTCAGTATAGTGTCACGGTCCCTGTAGTTCAGGATTTGGGCAATAATTGGACTAGGAGTGGACCCAGGAGGGAGCCTTGCTGTCAATGCACAATGGGCTCATTATACTACCAGTCGTTTTGAGAAGGAGTTCACTTTGAATAAGCTCACTAGCATGTTTTCAACGTAGTCCTCTATGTGCCCAGTTGATGTGGTCTCCAGTATTCCAAGAATACGAATATTATTTCTGCGCGAACGCACTTCCAGGTCTTCAATTTTTGCAGATATGATCTTCAACAGGTGCTCCATTCCCTGCATCTGCTCTCTTTTTGCTGTGGCTTCATCTTCCAGTTCTGATATTCTTCATTCCATTTCAGTTATGTAATATATTGTCAATTACAAGACATGCACTCCTACTGAGCAATTGTTGTACACTGGTCTGCTTTTCAGTTTCACACTGCAGTCTCTTTTTTTCCCTTCATCCACACTCTTTTAGCTTCCTTTCCAAAGTAACCATGTTTCCAATAGTCTCTACCTACAAGTAGGTCAGAAGTTCACAAGACTTCTCTAAACAGCATTCTAGCTTCACACTAACTGAAGCAGGTGTGGTTGACTGTGTGCAATTCCAAGCATATATCAAACAACAGTTTTGTTATTTTTCCCAAAACAATCACAGAGTTAGTTAGTTTTTTCTTAAAGCCACTACCTAATTTTAATTCCCTGCACATCTCCACCATCCAAACAAATATGTTCTTTTATATTTGACTTGTTGTTCTGAATTGTAGCTAACTTTCATAGTCAAAACTGCCCCATTCTGCTGCAGCCTTTTCCTGTGTGCCACTCGTGCTTAGCTCCAAAATGGTCAGTTTGGATTCTGGGCCAGAGAGAGTGCTAGAAAGGGTGGTATTGACAGGGACCTAGGTTTACCAAATGTAGACATTACTTGGGTTGGACAGAAAGGGTTAAAGTGACATCCATTGCTGACTTTGGTTGAAAGCATTGAGGATTGCCAACATCCAGACATCATGATTGTGCATCGTGGTGGCAATGACGTAGGCACAATTACTGGGGTAGGACTGTAAATTCTAATGAAGGATACCTTTGATAAATTAATGTCACTTTTCCCACATACTGCCTTGGTGTTTTCCAACATTTGACAAAAACAGAAGTTGCAGTTGTCAACTTAATTTTGTCCAAAGACACAGAAAACATGTCAATAAAGCTGTTTCTGCATTCATTTCTCCAAGACAAAAACATGGGCTCTATATACCATAACAACTTATACTTCTACATGGACGGAATATATCGAAAAAATAGAGTTCATTTCACAGTCAGAGGGTGTTCCTCAACAAATTAAAAAACGGTATCCTATTCTATGTGTAGTTATCATCTGCACACCATAAACACAAAGGCCCTTTCCAGAGCCAACCCTTTTACCAAACACTGGTTATTTTTGTTTTCAAATCCTTTTTTCTAATTTCTCACTCTGATCTGCCACAGATCCTCGGCCAAATAAGGGATCTATGGATCCTGTCCAAATCAAAGCACACATTGAATACAAAACAACAACACATTTAATGCAAACATATCCGATTCTAATTTATCCAACTGTATCACTGCCTATGTGTGAGGGTGGGGGTGTGTGAACCTGTGTAAGTAACTGTGTGTGTAAGGGAGAGGCTATATGGGATATGAGTGGGTGTGTTAGTAGCTGTGTGAGTATGTAAATGGGTATGAGAGTGATTGTATGGGTGTGTGAGCGGGTGTGTCAGTAGTTTTGCTGTATGGGTCTGTGAGTGGGTGTGTAAGTGGCTGTATGAGTGTATACATGGGTATGTGAGTCAGTTTGTGAGTGCCTGTTTGGGTCTGTGAGTGGTTCTGGGTCTCTGAGTGGATGTGTGAGTAACTGTATGGGTGTGAGTAGTTGTGTGGGTGTGTGGTAGAGGTTGTAACTGTGGGTGGGTGTTTGTGTCTTTTTAATTGGGATCTGGATCAGCAGATCCACTACAAAGTCACACAGGGCGGTGTGTGAGTGTCTGCATGGGTATGTAATTGGGTGTGTGAGTGGTTTTCTGGGTCTCTGATAGGGTGTATGAGTGACTATGGGTGAGTGAGTGGGTGTATGGGGGTGTCAATGGGTGTACAGATGTATGAGTGGTGGTATGAGTGGTTGCGTGGGGGTGTGAGAGTAGATCTGTGAGTAGGGGTGTATGTTTTTACATTGGGATCTGTATGCGCAGATCTGTTGCATATTCACACGGGGCAGTGTGTGTATCTGTAAGGGTGTGTAAGTGGGTGTGTGAATGCCTGTCTGTGACTAGGTGTGTGAGTGGTTTTCTGGGTCTGTGACTGGATGTATCAGTGACTGTATGGGTGTGTGAATGACTGTATGGGTGTGTGAGTGGGTATAAGGATGTGTGTGGTTGTGGGGGTTGTGAGAGTGTTTGAATGGGTCAGGGAGTCGGTGTAATTTGTTTTTTATTTGGATCTGGATCGGCTGATCTGTTGCAGATTCACATGGGGC
Organism: Triturus cristatus; assembly: GCF_964204655.1. Taxonomy (NCBI): domain Eukaryota; kingdom Metazoa; phylum Chordata; class Amphibia; order Caudata; family Salamandridae; genus Triturus; species Triturus cristatus. The sequence continues at coordinate 627,575,934 of NC_140594.1, read as the reverse complement.
GGGGTGTCTGTACTAGTGTGTGAGGGCCTGTGAGTGGGTTTGTGAGGGATTCTCTGTGTCTGTGAGTAGATGTATCTGTGAGAGTGTGTGTGAGTGAGAGTGACTTTATGGGTGTGTGATTGGGTGTATGGATGTTTGATTGGGTAAGTGAGTAGTTGGGTGGGGTTTGATAGTGTGTGAGTGGGTCTGTGAGTGGGTGTATTTTTTAAATTGGAATCTGGATCTGTTGATCATTTGCAGATTCTCATAGGGGTTGTGTATGAGTGTTTGTATGGGTGTGTGAGTGCATGTGCGGGTCTGTGAGCGGGCGTGTGAGTGGTTCTCTGGATCTGTGAGTGGATGGATTAGAAACTGTATGGGTGTGTGAGTTTCTGTGTGGGTGTGTGGGGTATGTGAATGGGTTCATGAGTGTATTTGATTTAATTGGGATCTGGATTCACAGATCCTTCACGGGGGCTATGCTGAGCACCCTGGTGGATCCGCGGATCCCCACACACCCCCAGAAAACATTTGTAAACCGTTTCTTGCCTATGACGGGTCCCTCACAGACCCCTCCGGCATTCCCATGGGGTCAGGGTACATTTACCCTGACCCCTTCTAGCCTTTTTCAATTTTATTCCCACCCCCCGGAACTGGGTCCCAATTGACAAAATGACAGCTGCAACTTTTCTCTCAAGTTGGGGCCAGCCAATCACGGCATTGTTGTTGACACGTGGATCCACTGTGGTGGATCCACATATCTAGATAAACACAAATCTTTTTTCTTTAAAAACTCTAAAACTGAAGAACAGATTTACACCAAATTACAAAGATCGCTCTTTCTGGAACAATACCTAGATTTCTGCCAACTTTTGTGTAATCCGGTTCAATAGTTCGAGCTGTAGTTGTGTCTAAAGTCCCTACGGGAAATGGCATGGGGAAACATGTTTTGGAACCCCCACCCCTTTTTTCCGGCCTCTTCTGGACGAATCACCTCAAAACTTTTCAAACAATAGCTGATGAGAGTGGCAAATTAGTTTGTAAAATTTTGTTACGTCGTCAAATAGCACCAAAGTTATTAACACAAAATACGCTTTTCCTATGGAAGCTTGGTCCTAACTATAACTGCTTACTGGCAACCGCAATTGAGTTATATATATATATATATATACACTGAAAAAACCATAGGTTTCAGGGGCGTTATACTTAGTTGGACATTTCACTCGTACAAAACCATAGAAATTCCCCCGTTATAGTTAGTTCAGCTAACTATAACTCACTCTCCCGCAATGCACTGCTGATGACGTCACATATTACATCACTCATGACATGGTCAGTGACATCACTCATGATATCACTGATGGCATCTCAAATGACATCACTCATGACATCATTAAGTGAATGTGTGTTTTTCTGAAAATTAAATATGTTTTATATATGTATATCTCAAGGTCGATGGAAGAATAAATGGGTATATAAGTGTCTAAATGGATGATTTTTTTTTGTATGTGTTGAGGTAAAAGGCGGTTTTGAAATATCCCAATACCGCTACTCCGTAGCGACGCTTATCAGGCATCTGCCTCCCTTGGAGCACACACCGCCACAATACTTCTGCACGGGGAGTACTGCCCTAATTGTGACGCGTGTGTTTAGGCAAAAGGCTTCACGTAACTCAAGGACTTCGTCCAGGCGATGGTTACTGCTCCGTGCAGTGTTGCCGCAGGCGTTATACCGGGGCACCTTCCTTCAGGACCCCGGCCTGAATGCTTCGTGCCGCCTTGAGTCAGGCACTACCACGGGCGCCTTCGATCGCCAAGCTCACCAGGTGATTCCAGTTCGTTCTCCGGCAGGAAGATTACTGGCACAGGGAGGGCATGCTTCCTCCTCCCACACAGGAATACTCCGCAGACCAGCGATTCTGCGAGTAAAGAAGATAACAAAGGCCGTCTACTGCTTCGGCTGGGATGTTGCGAGTGACAAGCCCCGGGCTCCATCTGGGCGGGGCTTATAAAGTAAGTCAGGGGTCATAGGGTTACTCCCAGGGATTGTGGGAGTGGTAGTTTCTGTTTCTCCCTTTCAGGCAGCGCGGTTCCCACATGCCCCGTGTGCCTATCTCCGCCTAACCCTGACAGTACCCCCTCTCAACGGCCGCCGTCTCGGCGGACCTCCGGGCTTGGTAACGCCTCAATAACCCGGGGCAATGTAAGTTAGCTTTAGGTTCCAAGGAACGGTTTTCAGGGCCATACCCTTTCCAGTCAATCAAATAATGCACTCGCCCCCTGATGTATTTAGAATGTAGTATACCCCGCACCTCGTATTCCTCCTCCCCATTGATATTGATCGTTTGGGGTCTGAGTGGTAGACGGGTGTCTGGGAGACATGGTTTCAGGAGGGAGACATAGAAGACAGGGTGGATTCGCCAGGAGGTAGGGAGAGTGAGTTTCATGGCAACGGGATTTATGATTCTCTCTATGGGGTAGGGACCCACAAATTTGGGCTGTAATCTAGTGTTTCCCTTGAACTTCAGATGTTTGGTGTTAAGCCACACTTTATCCCCTATTCCATAAGTGGGTGCAGGTGTTCTTCTTCTATCTGCTTGTAGTTTATCCCTACCTTGTGCTTCTCCTAGGTGGGTTTTGGCTATCTCTATCACTTTTTTGAGATGAGCATGGTGCTCCTGTACCGATGGCAGAGAGGAGGATACAGGAAGTGCTAAGGGTAACATGTTGGGATGAAACACCAAAAGACAGTAGAAGGCGGAACAGCCCAAGGAAGTGTGGTTGGTGTTGTTGTAGGCGAACTCTGCCGTCCATAGGAGTTGACTCCACTCTTCTTCCTGTGACAACGTGAAACACCTCAGATACTGCTCCAGTGTTTGATTTAACCTTTCGGTTTTGCCATCCGTTTGCGGATGGTAGCTAGTGGATAACCGGGCATCAATCCTCAGTGCTTCCCATAATGCCTTCCAGAATTTGGAGGTGAATTGAGTCCCTCTGTCCGTGATGAGAACTGTGGGTATTCCATGTAACCTGAAAACGTGTTGTAGAAAGATGGCGGCTAATTCCGCTGACGTAGGCAACTTGGCGAGAGCGATAAAAAATGCCCCATTTTGGTGAGGTGACCAACAACCACCAGAAAGGTGTCATGCCCTGAACTAGGTGGTATTTCCACTACAAAGTCCATAGATACCGTGTGCCAAGGACTAGGTGGTGTGGGAATGGGCCTGAGAAGGCTGCTGAGTCGCTGACGCTGAGCCTTGGCTTGGGCACACACCGCGCATTCAGAGACGTATTTGGTTGTGTCTTTGCGGAGCAATGCCCACCAAAAATAACGTGTTAACGTTTGGATAGTTTTGTGTATCCCCATGTGTCCTCCTAAAGTCGTATCATGAACCCAGTGAAGAACTTGTTGTTGCAGATGACCATCCGGCACGAATAGTTTGTCATCATGGAACAATAGTTCGCCTTTCGCAGAGCGGTGTAGACCTTCTTCTTGGATCCAGGTATCCTTATCTACATCGATGGTTTGCCTTCGTACTTCATCTAAGAAGTTTCTCGTGGTAGCGGCTGCTACTGTTTCCTCAGGGAAGGCAGCCTTCTGCAGGATACTGGGTGGTTCCTCTGTTCTGGTGAGTTCTCCCTCAGGAGCTGGAAGGGGTCTGGACAACGCGTCTGCCTTGCCATTCTGACGGCCTGGTCTATATTTGATGATGAAGTCGAAATCCGCAAAGAACAGAGACCATCGCAGCTGTCGAGGAGTTAGGGCTCGGGCACTCTTAAAAAATAGCAGGTTCCGGTGATCGGTATAAATTTCCACAGTGTGTCTGGCTCCCAGAAGATGGTGTCTCCACTCCTCACAAGCCCGCTTAATGGCTAGGAGTTCTTTGTCCATGATGCTGTAGTTCGTTTCACACCCGGATAGCTTTTTGGAAAAGAAGGCAACTGGATGCAACTGGCCCGTGTCCAGATGTCGTTGGGAAAGAATGCCTCCTAATGCGTAATGCGAAGCGTCTGTTTCAAGAATTAAGGGCTGAGTTGCGTCAGGATGTCTCAAAATGGGGGCGCTGGTAAAGCGACTCTTTAGCGTTTGGAAGGCCTCTGCGGTGGACGCATTCCACTGGAAGAATGTAAATGTAAATGTAGTGCATTTATATAGCACTCCGCACCCCCCCGAAAGGGTCTCTCAGGCGCTGTGCACATACCGCTGTGGAACCCTTCCTGGCCTTTCCCTGTGAAGTGCCCACTCCTGGGCACCCCCAAGGTGAAGCCAGGCATCCTAGCGCTTTTGGGGCCGTTGTGGAGATTAAGCAAGCTATTGCAGAGTGGGACCCATGATTAGAATAGGCACCGAGGTGAGAATTATCGGGTCCGGGGAAATTGAGCCCAAGACCCGCCGAGGCGGGAATTGAACCCTGGTCCGGGCCAGACCTCTGCATCAGGGTCTGCCGCTCTAACCATTGAGCCACACTTCTCCACATTGAGCCACACTTCTCCACTGTAGACAGTATTCTTTCGTAAAAGAAGAGTCAAGGGTTGAATAATACGTGAGAAATCCTGTATGAACCTCCGATAGAAATCCTGTATGAACCTCCGATAGAAGTTCACAAATCCTAAGAACTTCGGTAGGGATTTCACACATGTAGGGGATTCCCACTCTGTGATGGCTTGCGTTTTCTTCCGATCCATACATATTTCATTGGGGCCTATGACGTACCCCAAGAACTCAACCTTGGTGGTGTGAAAGAAGCATTTCTCGAGTGTTGCATACAAAGAGTACTGTTGCAAACGTTCCAGTACTGCCTTGACGTGAGGGATATGTTCTTCTATGGACACGGAATACACCTGAATGTCGTCTATATAGACTATACATGACACGTCCAGTAACCCTCCCATGAAGAATTGGAATGCGGCGGGGGCGTTGCAGAGCCCAACGGGCATGACTTGATATTCATAGAGACCGAACTTGGTTTTAAACGCCGTCTTCCACTCGTCCCCCCACCGCACTCTCACCAAGTGATAGGCTCCTCTCAAGTCTAGTTTGGTAAAGACTGTAGCGCCCTTCAGTTGGTCTAACAAGACGGGTATCAAGGGTAGTGGGTAGCGGTTTTTCTTTGTTATTCGATTGAGCGCCCTATAGTCTATGCATGCCCTGAGACCTCCTTCACGTTTCGGTATGAAGAAAAGATGCGACGATGCCGGTGACGATGATGGCCGAATAAAGCCGTTAGCCAATAGCCTATCCAGATATTCTTGTAAATAGGTAGTTTCCGCCTCTGTGCGGGCATAAATCCGACTACAGGGGATGCTAGCTCCTGGTTCTAGCTCAATCACGCAATTATAGGGTCTGTGCAGTGGTAACTTGCTGGCCTCTTGCTCGCTGAATACCGCACGGTACGTCTGGTATTCCTTCGGGAGCGTGGTGACACATCCCACGCTACTTTCTGGACAACTGCTGGCCAGGTACTTTGCAGGCCTCGTTCTTTTTGGTGCGCCTTGGAGACGAGCTGGCGTGCAATGCTACTTGCAGTAGGAAGAACTCATCGTTACGGTCCGGGCCGACCATTGCACTAACGGATCATGTAGGGTAAGCCAAGGCATGCCCAATATGAGAGTGAAATGAGGGGCGTCTATTAGGTCGAATTGAATGTATTCGCTATGGTTTGCGCCCACCCACATCTGTATTGGATGAGAATGATATCACACTGGTCCTGACGTCAATTCGGTGCCATCCACGGCCTTGACCAGTTCAGGGGTCGTCTTCTTGACACAAGGCATGCCTATTTCTTGAGCGTATTTCCTATCAATGAAGTTGCCAGTAGCTCCAGAGTCTAATAGAGCATGGACCAACACCAATGCGGTTCCTGGTACGTCTAGAGTAACACAAACATTCATATGAGCCACCGTGTTTTGAATTGTGTTAGCTACTGCCAGACAAACCTCTTCCTACGATTGCCACAAACAAGGGGTCTGTAACTTGTTTGGGCATGTTAGTTTTCCGAAGCCTCACGTAGGTACTCCACCACGGGTACCTTTTGGGCCTCCTTCAAGGGATTTCTGGCCTTTGCCTTACACTCCTTGATGAAGTGTCCTGACTTCCCACAATACATACATAACCTCATTTTTCTTCTGCGCTCTCTTCTTCTTGATTAAGGGGTGCTCGTATACCACTGACTTGCATGGGCTCTGTCCCGTCTGCAACGGCGGAGGGTCCCTCCGTCCCTAATTTTTGTCGTGGAGGGGTGTAGCGGGTTTCGGATCGCTGCTTGTCCCCCTTTCTTTCTTGCAGCCGATGATCTAGCTGTACGGTGAGGTCAATAAGCTCATCACAGGAGGAGAACATGTGCACTACTTGTGCCAGGACATCTTTCAACTCGCTCCGAAGGCCCTGATAATACAGCGAGGTTCTTTTGTCCATAGGCCAATCTGTTTCAGCCACTAGCCTGTTGAAGGAGGTAATGTAGGCCAATAAATCTTGGGTGCCTTGCTTAAACGTAAGCAGCTCTCTGTCTAAGGAGAGGGAATGGGCCTTTCGGTCAAACAATTTGCGCATTTCGTCACAGAAGGTGTCAAAATCGCGCAAGGCCGGGTAGTTTCTTTCTATAAGAGGGAAAGACCAACTAGCCGCATTACCCCCTAGGTACGAAAGCGGTTTTTGCCTGGTCCGTAGGAAAGACCGCAGGTTTACACATGAAGTGTAACTTGCACTGGCCTAAAAAGATACCAAATTTCTTTGGGTCCCCAAAAAACCTTTCTGGAGGAGCTAGGGGTAACTGTGCGGGCTGTATAATCTGAATGGTGGAAGGAACCGTGCCCCCACCCGCATTCTCGGTGGCTTGACTGTCCCCTGCTGTATGGGACACTGGGGGAGGTAGGGTCCAGTTCCGAATGTACAAAGGCCGTCTACTGCTTCGGCTGGGATGTTGCGAGTGACAAGCCCAGGGCTCCATCTGGGCGGGGCTTCTAAAGTAAGTCAGGGGTCATAGGGTTACTCCCAGGGATTGTGGGAGTAGTAGTTTCTGTTTCTCCCTTTCAGGCAGCGCGGTTCCCACATGCCCCGTGTGCCTATCTCCGCCTAACCCTGACATGTGTAAACACGCCCTGTGGCTGTTTTAAATTGGGAGATTAAGTCCCCTTGAATCCTGAGGGTCCCTAGAGTCCAACTAGAGCACTAGGTACCTCCAGTAAGCGCCACAGAGCTGCATTGCAGAGAGATGTAAAAAGGAGCACGGCCTAGACCACCTCTCTGCAACGCAGCGCAGTGGCACTTACTGGAAGCACCTGGTGGGCTAGTTGGCCCCCAGGGTCCCTCAGGATTGAAGGGGAATTATTTCCCCGGCTTAAATCGCATCACAGGGCGTGTTTGCACACGTTAACTCAGGCCCCGTCCCCTCCCTTCACCACTGTGTAAACACGCCCTGTGGCCATTTTTAGTTGGGAGATTAAGTTCATTTGAATTCTGAGGGTCCCTAGGGTCCAACTAGCCCACTAGGTACCTCCAGTAAGCGCCACAGAGCTGCGTTGCAGAGAGGTGTAAAAAGTGGCACGGCCTGGACCACCTCTCTGCAACGCAGCTCAGTGGCGCTTACTGGAAGCACCTGGTGGGCTAGTTAGCCCCCAGGGGCCCTCAGGATTGAAGGGGAATTATTTCCCCAACTTAAAATGCTCCATAGGGCGTGTTTGCACACGTCACCTCAGGCCCCACCCCCTCCCTTCCCCACTGTGTAAACACGCTCTGTGGCCGTTTTAAGTTGGGTGATTAAGTCCCCTTGAATCCTGAGGGTCCCTAGGGGCAAAATAGCCCACTAGGTACGTCCAGTAAGCGCCATTGCAGAGAGGTGTAAAAAGGGGCACGGCCTGCACCACCTCTCTGCAACGCAGAGCAGTGGCGCTTACTGGAAGCACCTGGTGTGCTAGTTGGCCCCCAGGGTCCCTCAGGATTGAAAGGGAATTATTTCCCCAACTTAAAACGCGCCACAGGGCGTGTTTGCACACGTCACCTCAGGCCCCGTCCCCTCCCTTCACCACTGTGTAAACACGCCCTGTGTCCGTTCTAAGTTGAGAGATTAGGTCCCCTTGAATCCTGAGAGTCCCTGGGGTCCAACTAGCCCACTAGGTACCTCCAGTAAGCGCCACAGAGCTGCGTTGCATAGAGTTGTAAAAAGGGGCGTGGCCTCAGAACACCTGTCTGCAACGCAGCTCCCTGGCGCATACTGGAGATACCTGTTGGGCTAGTTGGCCCTCTGGGACCCTCAGTATTGAAGGGGAATTAATTCCCCAACTTACAACTGGCCAGGGGGCGCGTTTGCAGAGTGCTGCAAGGAGGGGGCATGGCCTCCGGCGCGATGCTGGGCTTTTATTTATTTTATTTTTTTAAGAAGGAGGGCTGTGTGGCCCCCCTTCTTTTTTCTAATTTATTGGCCCTGGGGACCCCATCCCCCAGGGCCTGCACCCTAATTTTTTTTGTTGAAAAAAATTCATTTGGAAGGGGGTTGCGTGCTCCCCCTCCCAAGGCCTAATCGGCCCCGGAGACCCAACCCCCGGGTCATGGCCTTTTTTTTTTTTTATTCTTTAGGAGGGGGGCTGCATTGCCCCCCTCCTCAGGCCACTTATGACCCCAGGGACCCCATCCCCCGGGGCCGGCCTTTGTTTTTTTTATTTAAAAAAAATATATATTTATAGAAACACCTAGGACATGCTGGACAAACCGTATGTACCTATCACCATGACGATTTGCGTGATATTCATTAAAAGGAGACTATGCATACAATGAATCCATGTGGAATGTATTTACACCGCTAGTGAAGCTCTGATGTATCTGACGCAGTCACGTGCCTAATCCCGGCGCCCCCGCCGGTGGGTACTCTCCAAGTAGATACCCTTGTCTTTTATTTATACAAACATGGGTAGCTATTGACAGGCACATTTAGTACACACGACCACCAAGCCATTCAAAGGGGATTTGACAAAAATTCGACCAAACTATGCAAGAAACCCCCCTCACGGTTAATAAAACACACATCCACCGCCGGATGTGTAATACTTTTTAGGTCTCGGCTAGCGAAGGCTGCGCTTGCGCAGTCTCGCTCGCGAGATTTAATGACTTTGAGTGACTTTGAGAAGAGGGGCTTGCTCCCGCCCCTCTTCTCTCCTGTTCTCCATTGGCTGGCCTCTTAAATGCAGGCCAGCCACTGGAGAAGAGGTCCAGTCACTCCGTTGTAGCCCCGTCCTTTTCGGATCGGGGGGCGTGGTTTTACCGAGAAGTCTCAAGCGTGCCGGCCGTCCCCTTTTTCACCCCTTTTGCAGCTGATGGGCGTGTATTTTTTTTTTTGGTTTTCCCTGTTTGGAAGGTCATTTTGTGTTGGTTGCTGTGAGGCGAAGCATTCCTGGAGCTGTGTGGTAAGCGATCTTTTTTTGGGTGGGTTGGTTGGTAAAGGCATCCTTTATGTTTGGGAACTAACTGTTTGACCTTTGTTTTGTTACAGGTTTCCAGCAGTGTGGGTCGTTCCGGTGCAGCGGCTGCAGGGAGCGCTTTCCTCGGTAAGTATGGTGGTGTTTGCGGGCCTTCGATAATGTATATTGTAGCTTTTGTTAGTAACTGTGTTTTTGGTAAGTTTCCTTACAGGTCTTCAGTAGTGTGGCTCGTTCCGGTGCAGCGGCTGCAGGGAGCGCTTTAGTCGGTAAGTATGGCGGGGTTTGCGTGCCTTCGATAATGTATATTGTAGCTTTTGTTAGTAACTGTGTATTTTTTATGTTTCCTTACAGGTCTTCAGCAGTGTGGGTCGTTCCGGTGCAGCGGCTGCAGGGAGCGCTTTCCTCGGTAAGTATGGTGGTGTTTGCGTATGTGTTGTAAGTAACTTTTTTTGTTTTAGGTTTCCTTACAGGTCTTCAGCAGTGTGGCTCGTTCCGGTGCAGCGGCTGCAGGGAGCGCTTTCCTCGGTAAGTATGGTCGGGTTTGCGGGGCTTCGGTAATGTATATTGTATGTGAGGAAGTAACTGATTTTTTTTTATGTTTCCTTACAGGTCTTCAGCAGTGTGGGTCGTTCCGGTGCAGCGGCTGCAGGGAGCGCTTTCCTCGGTAAGTATGGTGGGGTTTGCGGGGCTTCGGTAATGTATATTGTATGTGAGGAAGTAATTTTTTTTTTTTTATGTTTCCTTACAGGTCTTCAGCAGTGTGGGTCGTTCCGGTGCAGCGGCTGCAGGGAGCGCTTTCCTGGGTAAGTATGGTCGGGTTTGCGGGGCTTCGGTAATGTATATTGTATGTGAGGAAGTAACTGTTTTTTTTTTATGTTTCCTTACAGGTCTTCAGCAGTGTGGGTCGTTTCGGTGCAGCGGCTGCAGGGAGCGCTTTCCTCGGTAAGTATGATGGGGTTTGCGGGGCTCCGTTAATGTATATTGTATGTGAGGAAGTAACTGTGTTGTTTTTTATGTTTCCTTACAGGTCTTCAGCAGTGTGGGGCGTACCGGTGCAGCGGCTGCAGGGAGCGCTTTCCTCTGTAAGTATGGTGGGGTTTGCGGGGCTTCGTTAATGTATATTGTATGTGAGGAAGTAACTGTGTTTTTTTTTATGTTTCCTTACAGGTCTTCAGCAGTGTGGGGCGTACCGGTGCAGCGGCTGCAGCGAGCGCTTTAAGTGGTAAGTATAGTGGGGGTTGCGGGAGTTAGCTAAGGCATATTGTATGTATTTTAAGTAATAATTTTTTTATGTGTGTATTTACAGGGCTTCAGCGGCTGCAGGGAGCGCTTTCCTTGGTAAGTATGGTGGGGTTTGCGGGGCTTCGTTAATGTATATTGTATGTGAGGAAGTAACTGTGTTTTTTTTTATGTTTCCTTACAGGTCTTCAGCAGTGTGGGGCGTACCGGTGCAGCGGCTGCAGGGAGCGCTTTAAGTGGTAAGTATAGTGGGGGTTGCGGGAGTTAGCTAAGGCATATTGTATGTATTTTAAGTAATAATTTTTTCATGTATGGTGGGGTTTGCGGGGCTTCGTTAATGTATATTGTATGTGAGGAAGTAACTGTGTTGTTTTTTATGTTTCCTTACAGGTCTTCAGCAGTGTGGGGCGTACCGGTGCAGCGGCTGCAGGGAGCGCTTTCCTCGGTAAGTATGGTGGGGTTTGCGGGGCTTCGTTAATGTATATTGTATGTGAGGAAGTAACTGTGTTTTTTTTTATGTTTCCTTACAGGTCTTCAGCAGTGTGGGGCGTACCGGTGCAGCGGCTGCAGCGAGCGCTTTAAGTGGTAAGTATAGTGGGGGTTGCGGGAGTTAGCTAAGGCATATTGTATGTATTTTAAGTAATAATTTTTTTATGTGTGTATTTACAGGGCTTCAGCGGCTGCAGGGAGCGCTTTCCTCGGTAAGTATGGTGGGGTTTGCGGGGCTTCGTTAATGTATATTGTATGTGAGGAAGTAACTGTGTTTTTTTTTTTGTTTCCTTACAGGTCTTCAGCAGTGTGGGGCGTACCGGTGCAGCGGCTGCAGGGAGCGCTTTAAGTGGTAAGTATAGTGGGGGTTGCGGGAGTTAGCTAAGGCATATTGTATGTATTTTAAGTAATTTTTTCATGTGTGTATTTACAGGGCTTCAGCGGTGTGGGTCGTGGCGTTGCAGTGGTGTATCTTGGGCGATTAGCTAAGAGTACGCCATTTTTTATTTATTTATTTTATTTCTAAATTTTTGAGGGGTACTGTTAGATGTTTTAAGTTTAGTTAGCTTTGTTTGTTATGGATTTGTTGTATAGCAATAGGCTTTTTTGTCGTCGGAAGTGTTGTGTATTTTTACTGGGGTTGTGCCAGGGTTTGTTGTGAATCTGCGTATGTTGAATTTTTCTTGTTTTCACGATGCAACGCTCGGCGGAAGACAGCTAGAAACAGGTAAGTGAATTTGTATTTTACGTTTAAAGTTGGACTTGGAGAATTAGTGGGAGGTAAATGTGTGGGTCGTTCCGGTGCAGCGGCTGCAGGGAGCGCTTTCCTCGGTAAGTATGGTGGGGTTAGCGGGACTTAGGTGATGTATATTGTATGTGTGGTAAGTAACTTTTTTTTTTTCTGTTTTCTTACAGGTCTTCAGCAGTGTGTGTTGTACCGGTGCAGCGGCTGCAGGGAGCGCTTTAGTTGGTTAGTATGGTGGGGGTTGCGGGACTTAGGTAAGGCATATTATAGTTTTTGAAGTAATTCTGTTTTGTTTTCTGTTTATTTACAGGGCTTCAGCGGTGTGGGTCGTGGCGTCGCAGCGGTGTATCTTCGGCGATTAGGTAAGAGTACGCCATTTTTTTGCATTTCATTTCTCGATTTTTGGGGGGTACTGTTAGACGTTTTAACTTTAGGTAGTTTTGTTTGTAATGGATTTGTTGTATAGCAAGAGGGTTTTTGGGCGTAGGAAGTGTTGTGTATTTTGACTGGGGTTGGCCCAGGGTTTGTTGTGAATCTGCGGATGTTGAATTTTCATTGTTTTCACGATGCAACGGTCGGCGGAAGAGAGCTAGAAACAGGTAAGTGCATTTGTATTTTACGTTTAAAGTTGGACTTTGAGAGTTAGTGGGAGGTACATAGATTATGTTATGTTTGATATCTAATTCTTTGTTATGTGTCTGTTTTTGTAGGGTCGTGCCGGTGCTGCGGCGTAACTTCAACGAATAGGTACAAGTATGCCATTTTACATCACTTCATTAACTTATTGGTGTAGTGTTAGAGACTTTATCTTTTTGTTGTTTTCTTTGTTATGGATTTCGTAGTATAGCAATAGGGTTTTTGGCGTCGCAAGTGTGGGGTCGTTTTCGTGGGGTTGGGCCAGGGTTTGTTGTGAATCTGCGGATGTTTACTGTTCATTGTTTTCCAGATGCTACGGTAGGCGGAAGACAGCTTGAAACAGGTAAGTCCATTTTTCCTTATAAGTTTAAAGTTAGACTTGGTAAGTTGTTGGTAGGTAAATTTTATGTCTATGCGTAGTATTTCATTCTTTGTTATGTGTCCAGTTTTGAAAGGTCGGTCCGGTGCAGCGGCGTCACTTCGGCTATTAGGTAAGAGTACACCATTTTTCAGCATTTAATGCAATTATTTTTGATTGTACTGTTAGACTTTTTATTTTTCGGTTGCTTGGGTTGTTATGGGGTTTGTAGTAGAACAAAAGGCTTTTGGGTGCTCAAAAGTATGTGTTTTGAGTGGGGTTGGGGCAGGCTTTGTTGCGAATCTGCAGATGTTGACTGTTCATTGTTTTCACTGCGCGACGGCCGGTGGAAGGAAGCGACAAACAGGTAAGTGTATATAGTTTATACGTTAAAAGTTGCACTTGGAGACTAATTCGGAGGGGAATACAATATGTTTGTGATTTTTTTAAAGTGTTTGCTATGTCTCTGTTTTAGGAGGTTCGTACCGGTGCAGCGGGGAGCGCTTTAGTCGGTAAGTATGGTGGGGGTTGCGGGAGTTAGGTAAGGCATATTGTATGTTTTTGAAGTAATTCTGTTTTGTTTTCTGTTTATTTACAGGGCTTCAGCGGTGTGGGTCGTGGCGTCGCAGCGGTGTATCTTCGGCGATTAGGTAAGAGTACGCCATTTTTTTACATAGCATTTCTCGCTTTTTGGGGGGTACTGTTAGACGTTTTAACTTTAGGTAGTTTTGTTTGTTATGGATTTGTTGTATAGCAATAGGCTTTTTTTGTCGTCGGGAGAGTTGTGTATTTTGACTGGGGTTGGCCCAGGGTTTGTTGTGAATCTGCGGATGTTGACTGTTCATTGTTTTCCCGATGCTACGGTAGGCGGAAGACAGCTAGAAACAGGTAAGAGAAAGTTTTAATATACGTTTAGAGATAGCCTTTGAGAGTTAGTGGGAGGTAAATAGGAAATGTTATAATTTATATCTCAATCTTTGTTATGTGTCTGTTTTTGTAGGGTCGTTCCGGTGCAGCGGCGTAACTTCAACGAATAGGTAAAAGTATGCCAATTTTACATGACTTCATTAACTTATTGGTGTAGTGTTAGACACTTTATCTTTTTGTTGTTTTCTTTGTTATGGATTTCGTAGTATAGCAATAGGATTTTGGGCGTCGCAAGTGTGGGGTCGTTTTCGTGGGGTTGGGCCAGGGTTTGTTGTGAATCTGCGGATGTTTACTGTTCATTGTTTTCCCGATGCTACGGTAGGCGGAAGACAGCTAGAAACAGGTAAGTGCATTTTTTCTTATACGTTTAAAGTTAGACTTGGTGAGTTGTTGGTAGGTAAATTTTATATGTCTATGCGTAGTATTTCATTCTTTGTTATGTGTCCAGTTTTGAAAGGTCGGTCCGGTGCAGCGGCGTCACTTCGGCTATTAGGTAAGAGTACACCATTTTTCAGCATTTAATGCAATTTTTTTTGATTGTACTGTTAGACTTTTTATTTTTAGGTTGCTTGGGTTGTTATGGGGTTTGTAGTAGAACAAAAGGCTTTTGGGTGCTCGAAAGTGTGTGTTTTGAGTGGGGTTGGGGCAGGCTTTGTTGCGAATCTGCAGATGTTGACTGTTCATTGTTTTCACGGCGCGACGGCCGGTGGAAGGAAGCGACAAACAGGTAAGTGTATATATTTTATACGTTACAAGTTGCAGTTGGAGAGTAATTATGAGGCAAATAAAATATGTTTGTGATTTTTTTAACGTGTTTGTTATGTCTCTGTTTTAGGAGGTTCGTACCGGTGCAGCGGCTGCAGGGAGCGCTTTAGTCGGTAAGTATGGTGGGGGTTGCGGGAGTTAGGTAAGGCATATTGTATGTTTTTGAAGTAATTCTGTTTTGTTTTCTGTTTATTTACAGGGCTTCAGCGGTGTGGGTCGTGGCGTCGCAGCGGTGTATCTTCGGCGATTAGGTAAGAGTACGCCATTTTTTTTTCATTTCATTTCTCGATTTTTGGGGGGTACTGTTAGACGTTTTAACTTTAGGTAGTTTTGTTTGTAATGGATTTGTTGTATAGCAAGAGGTTTTTGGGGCGTAGGAAGTGTTGTGTATTTGGACTGGTGTTGGCCCAGGGTTTGTTGTGAATCTGCCGATGTTGAATTTTCATTGTTTTCACGATGCAACGGTCGGCGGAAGACAGCTAGAAACAGGTTAGTGCATTTGTATTTTACGTTTAAAGTTGCACTTTGAGAGTTAGTGGGAGGTACATAGATTAGGTTATGTCTCATATCTAATTCTTGGTTATGTGTCTGTTTTGGTAGGGTCTTCCCGGTGCAGCGGCGTAACTTCGGCTATTAGGTAAGGGAACGCAATTTTACATCGTTTTATTTAAATAGTTTTTGGGGTACTGTTAGATTATTTGTCTTTATGTTGTTTTCTTTGTTATGGATTTAGTAGTATAGCAATAGGGGTTTTTGGCGTCGCAAGTGTGGGCTCTTTTTCGTGGGGTTGGGCCAGGGTTTGTTCTGAATCTGCGGATGTTGACTGTTCATTGTTTTCCCGATGCAACGGTAGGCGAACAGAGCTACAAACAGGTAAGTGAATTTTTTATATACGTTTAGAGATAGACTTTGAGAGTTAGTGGGAGGTAAATAGAATATGGTATGATTTATATCTCATTCTTTGTTATGTGTCTGTTTTTGTAAGGTCGTGCCGGTGCTGCGGCGTAACTTCAACGAATAGCTAAAGTATGCCATTTTACATCACTGCATTAACTTTTTGGTGTAGTGTTAGACGTTTTATCTTTATGTCGTTTTCTTTGCTATGGATTTCGTAGGATAGCAATAGGGGTTTTTGGCGTCGGAAGTGTGGGGAACTTTTTGGTGGGGTTGGACCGCTGTTTGTTGTGAATCTGCGGATGTTTACTGTTCATTGTTTTTCAGATGCTACGGAAGGCGGAAGGCAGCTAGAAACAGGTAAGTGCATTTTGTATCTACGTTTAAAGTTGGACTTTCAGAATTGTTTGTAGGTAAATATAATATGTCTATGCGTAATATCTAATTCTTTGTTAGGTGCCCATTTTTGTACGGTTGGTCCGGTGCAGCGGCGTCACTTCGGCTATTAGGTAACAGTACGCAAATTTACATCTTTTTATTTAATTGATTTTGGGTGTAGTGTTAGACGATTTGTTTTTAAGTAGTTTTGTTTGTTATGGATTGTTGTAGTATAGCAATAGGGTTTTTGGGTGTCGAAAGGGTTGTGTATTTTTAGGGACGTTGTGCCCGGGTTTGTTGCGAATCTGCAGATGTTGACTGTTCATTGTTTTCACGGCGCGACGGCAGGTGGAAAAAAGCGACAAACAGGTAAGTGTATATATTTTATGCGTTTAAAGTAGAACTTGGCGAGTAATTAGGAGGTACAAATAATATGTTGAGGATTGTTTTCGACTTGTCTGTTATGTCTCTTTTCGTCACACGGTTTCTTGTGAATCTGCGATTGTTGGCTGTAATTTGAGTTTTAGATGCTACATTGGGCGGAAGAGAGCTACAAACAGGTAAGTGAATGGTTTGTATACGTTTATTTAGTCTCGTATCAAGGTAAGTTACAGGTCTTATTAGCAAGGATTAATTTTTAGTCTGTTTATTTTATAGTAATACTGGTGTTTTGTGACGACAGTACTGTCATGTGGATTGTGTGTTATAAAATATGTGAGTACGTCAGGGTGGGGCACGTTTTTGTGATGAATCTGCTGTTTTGGGAGTGTGTCATCCTTTTTTAGATCGGACGGTAGGCGTGACGCAGCTACAGACAGGTAAGCGCGAAACTTTTATACCTATTATGTTTGATTTGAAAGTATTTTTACTGTGATTATAATGTTTGCGTTATTGGATGTATTTGTAATACAAGGTTATCTTATTTATTGCTGGGTGTTACACTGTTTAGTTGCTTGTGATACAGGTTTTGTAACGGAAGTACTGTCACGTGTATTGTGTGTTATTCTATATGTGAGTACGTGAGGGTGGGGCACGTTTTTGTGATTAATCTGCTGTTTTGGGAGTGTGTCATCCTTTTTTAGATCGGACGGTAGGCGTGACGCAGCTACAGACAGGTAAGTGCGAATCTTTTATACCTGTTATGTTTTATTTGAAAGTATTTTAAATGTAATTATAATGTTTGCGGTATTGGTGATGTATTTGTAATACAAGGTTATCTTATTTATTGCTGGGTGTTAGACTGCAAAGTTGATTGGGAAACAGGTTTTGTAACGGAAGTACTGTCACGTGTATTGTGTTTGATTCAATATGTGAGTACGTCAGGGTGGGGCACGTTTCTGTGATGAATCTGCTGTTTTGGGAGTGTGTCATCCTTTTTCCGATCGGACGGTAGGAGTGACGCAGCTACAGACAGGTAAGTGCGAATCTTTTATGCCTGTTATGTTCTTTTGGAAATTACTTTTACTGTGATTAGAATGTTTGTGAGTTATTGCTGATGTATTTTTATTCTAAGTTTATTCGTATTTCTTGCTGAATGTTAGAACGTTTATTTGATTGTGAGACAGGTTTTGTCACGAAAGTACTGTCACGTGTATTGTGTTTGATTCAATATGTGAGTACGTCAGGGTGGGGCACGTTTTTGTGATGAATCTGCTGTTTTGGGAGTGTCTCATCCTTTTTTAGATCGGACGGTAGGCGTGACGCAGCTACAGACAGGTAAGTGCGAATCTTTTATATTTGGTATGTTTTATTTCAAAGTATTTTTAATGTGATAATGTTTGAGTTATTGATGATGTCTTTGCAATACAAGGTTATCTTATTTATTGCTCGGTGTTACACTGTTTAGTTGCTTGTGATACAGGTTTTGTAACGGAAGTACTGTCACGTGTATTGTGTTTGATTCAATATGTGAGTACGTCAGGGTGGGGCACGTTTTGGTGATGAATCTGCTGTTTTGGGAGTGTCTCATCCTTTTTTAGATCGGACGGTAGGCGTGACGCAGCTACAGACAGGTAAGTGCGAATCTTTTATACCTGTTATGTTTTATTTGAAAGTATTTTAAATGTAATTATAATGTTTGCGGTATTGGTGATGTATTTGTAATACAAGGTTATCTTATTTATTGCTGGGTGTTAGACTGCAAAGTTGATTGGGAAACAGGTTTTGTAACGGAAGTACTGTCATGTGTATTGTGTTTGATTCAATATGTGAGTACGTCAGGGTGGGGCACGTTTTTGTGATGAATCTGCTGTTTTGGGAGTGTGTCATCCTTTTTCCGATCGGACGGTAGGAGTGACGCAGCTACAGACAGGTAAGTGCGAATCTTTTATGCCTGTTATGTTCTTTTGGAAATTACTTTTACTGTGATTAGAATGTTTGTGAGTTATTGCTGATGTATTTTTATTCTAAGTTTATTCGTATTTCTTGCTGAATGTTAGAACGTTTATTTGATTGTGAGACAGGTTTTGTCACGAAAGTACTGTCACGTGTATTGTGTTTGATTCAATATGTGAGTACGTCAGGGTGGGGCACGTTTTTGTGATGAATCTGCTGTTTTGGGAGTGTCTCATCCTTTTTTAGATCGGACGGTAGGCGTGACGCAGCTACAGACAGGTAAGTGCGAATCTTTTATATTTGGTATGTTTTATTTCAAAGTATTTTTAATGTGATAATGTTTGCGGTATTGGTGATGTATTTGTAATACAAGGTTATCTTATTTATTGCTGGGTGTTAGACTGCAAAGTTGATTGGGAAACAGGTTTTGTAACGGAAGTACTGTCACGTGTATTGTGTTTGATTCAATATGTGAGTACGTCAGGGTGGGGCACGTTTTTGTGATGAATCTGCTGTTTTGGGAGTGTGTCATCCTTTTTCCGATCGGACGGTAGGAGTGACGCAGCTACAGACAGGTAAGTGCGAATCTTTTATGCCTGTTATGTTCTTTTGGAAATTACTTTTACTGTGATTAGAATGTTTGTGAGTTATTGCTGATGTATTTTTATTCTAAGTATATTCGTATTTCTTGCTGAATGTTAGAACGTTTATTTGATTGTGAGACAGGTTTTGTCACGAAAGTACTGTCACGTGTATTGTGTTTGATTCAATATGTGAGTACGTCAGGGTGGGGCACGTTTTTGTGATGAATCTGCTGTTTTGGGAGTGTCTCATCCTTTTTTAGATCGGACGGTAGGCGTGACGCAGCTACAGACAGGTAAGTGCGAATCTTTTATATTTGGTATGTTTTATTTCAAAGTATTTTTAATGTGATAATGTTTGAGTTATTGATGATGTCTTTGCAATACAAGGTTATCTTATTTATTGCTCGGTGTTACACTGTTTAGTTGCTTGTGATACAGGTTTTGTAACGGAAGTACTGTCACGTGTATTGTGTGTTATTCAATATGTGAGTACGTCAGGGTGGGGCACGTTTTGGTGATGAATCTGCTGCTTTGGGAGTGTCTCATCCTTTTTTAGATCGGACGGTAGGAGTGACGCAGCTACAGACAGGTAAGTGCGTATCTTTTATACCTATTATGTTTGATTTGAAAGTATTTTTAATGTGGTTATAATGTTTGCGTTATTGGTGATGTATTTGTAATACAAGGTTATCTTATTTATTGCTGGGTGTTAGACTGTAAAGTTGATTGTGAAACAGGTTTTGTGACGGAAGTACTGTCACGTGTATTGTGTTTGATTCAATATGTGAGTACGTCAGGGTGGGGCACGTTTTTGTGACGAATCTGCTGTTTTGGGAGTGTCTCATCCTTTTTTAGATCGGACGGTAGGCGTGACGCAGCTACAGACAGGTAAGTGCGAATCTTTTATGCCTGTTATGTTCTTTTTGGAAATTACTTTTACTGTGATTAGAATGTTTGTGAGCTATTGCTGATGTATTTTTATTCTAAGTTTATTCGTATTTCTTGCTGAATGTTAGAACGTTTATTTGATTGTGAGACAGGTTTTGTCACGAAAGTACTGTCACGTGTATTGTGTTTGATTCAATATGTGAGTACGTCAGGGTGGGGCACGATTTTGTGATGAATCTGCTGCTTTGGGAGTGTCTCATCCTTTTTTTAGATCGGACGGTAGGCGTGACGCAGCTACAGACAGGTAAGTGCGAATCTGTTATATTTGTTATGTTTAATTTGCAAGAATTTTTAATGGGATTATAATGTTTGAGTTATTGATGATGTATTTGTAATGAAAGGTTATCTTATTTAATGCTCGGTGTTACACTGTTTAGTTGCTTGTGATACAGGTTTTGTAACGGAAGTACTGTCACGTGTATTGTGTGTTATTCAATATGTGAGTACGTGAGGGTGGGGCACGTTTTTGTGATTAATCTGCTGTTTTGGGAGTGTGTCATCTTTTTCAAGATCGGACGGTAGGAGTGACGCAGCTACAGACAGGTAAGTGAGATTCTTTTATACCTGTTATGTTCTCTTGGGAATTAATTATTGCTGGATGTTAGAACGTTTATTTGATTGTGATACAGGTTTTGTGACGAAAGTACTGTCACGTGTATTGTGTTTGATTCAATATGTGATTACGTCAGGGTGGGGCACGTTTTTGTGATGAATCTGCTGTATTGGGAGTGTCATCCTTTTTCTGATCGGACGGTAGGAGTGACGCAGCTACAGACAGGTAAGTGCGAATCTTTTATTCCTTTTTAGGTTCATTCTAAAATTACTTTGACGATAATTAGAATGTTGGAGAGTTATCGATGCTGTAATTTTTGGGGATGTGTTCACTTTTTTAAGGTTGTATGTTAGGCGGTTTATTTCTTTGGAATACAGGATTTTTAACGGAAGTACAGTCACGTGTATTGTGTGCAATTCAATATTTGCGTACGGTGAGGGTGGGGCACGTTTTTGGGTTGGATCTGATGTGGTGGGAGTGGCACGCTTTTCTAGATCTCACGGTAGGCGGGCGCAGCTACAGACAGCTAAATTGAATTATTTGAAACGTAATATGTTCAATGTAAAATTGCGTTTACTTTGATTGTAATGCTTGGGAGTTATCAAAAGGGCACGTTTTTTAACATAATCTGCTATTGGGGGAGAGTGACAGTCTTTTGCAGATCGCATGGTAGGTGCTACGCAGTTATAAACGGGTCACTTGAAGTTTGTTCACCAATTGTAGGCATTACCTCAGGTTGTTATTGGAATAAATTACTTTCTGTTTGTTTTCCAGGTATGCCTCTCTCTGGCCCGTTCCCGGGAACCAACGTGCTTGCACTGCTTTCCATGGGTATGTATAATGCGTTTGCCGCCTCTGTAGTAAAGCATCTTGTCTGTCCCTTATCTAACGCTTGTATTTTTACTTTTTTTTTCACAGGAATTCACCGGGCCGATCCGTCCTTGGGAAGCGTCATGCAAAGATTACTTCAGCCGGTATGTATGCTGGTGTTTGCGGATCTTTCATAAGACATCTTGTCTGATTCGTATTTCACTAAGACATTTTTTGGGGGGGTTTTACAGGGACTTCCGCGGGCCTGACTATCCCGGGCAGCATCGTGCTTTAGGACCTTTACTCTGTAGGTATTAATCTTTTGGCGGGTCTAAGGTAAGGCATCTAAAGGTAAGTCTGTTTACTTATTTTCGTATTTTGCCTGTATTTAGAATGTTTTGTGTTCGTAAAGGAGGTTTAAGCTTTACAGCGCATTTGCGGTGAATTCTCTTTGATAAAAACTTTGAACGCGGTCAGACAGGTTGGAGCCGCGTTTCCTTTTGCTGGATCGCTATCTGTCTCATGCATGCTTTCACATTCAATTCACCAGGAATTCACACCTCCTCGCTAACGATAGCACACACTCTCAGGCAGACATTCCTTTCATCCAAGGAAGACCACCACCCAAACATTAGCATACGGCTAGACAACAAGAAGATTTCACACGCGTGCTGTTCGTAAACAAGTGTTACTTCTCTATTGTTATTCATTTAAAGTAACTCCCCTTTCCTCCGGTTTGACTGTACTTAAACTCGAAGAGCAGCCATTCGAAAACATTGCTTGGTTCCAGGTCATCCAGTACGAGCTAAACTATCTCTATTCCGAAAAGGTAAGCCACTTTATTTGTATTGCCGTTTTGTAAATATACGCATTGAACGTTTTGTATCGTGTTTTGCTAATGTAAAGTGCTGGTGTTTTACTATGTTAACCTTAGCCAACATGTTGGGCGCTTTTATTGTTAGCAAAGTCCGCTCAGTATCTTGATGCCTTTAAATTTTCAAAACCGCGCTTTTATTTACTATCGGCAACGGGAAAATTGACTAACTTATATTGGGCAGCATTTAGAAGGGGCACGCACCCCATATAACCTTAATGTTTATGCTTTTTCCGGGATTATTATATACATTACGGGGCCGCTTCGCCATCGTTTGGTATCTTGCTCCCTTTAATTGTCAATGCCGCGATTACTTGCATTTTACAAAGAAAAACACTTGCTGATAAATATTTGACGGAATTTGTGAGGACCACGCACACACACCACATTACCTTGCATGCTTTTTGTGTCCGCCGCTATTAATAAATACATTACGGTACCGATTGGCTGCGTTTCCCGTGTATTGCATACTTAGTGAAGCGCTCTCTGCATAATACACTTTTCCATGCTTTACATTTCAGACTTGCTATTGTTGTCAGGGATCGTACATTTATTAGTTGAAATACAACTTGAAATGCCTTTTGCTTTCGAATCTATGGTTACATTTTTGAGATCATTTATATTAAATACGCTTCATTTCTCTTTTCCTCGACCTGAACTGGAACAGCAGCCATTCTAGACATTACGTGGTTCATCCGGTACGAAGTATACTATCTCTATTGCAAAAAGGTAAGCAAATTCAATTGTATTGCCCTTTTTAAAATAAACTCAACGAACGTTTTCTATCGTGGATTGCTAATGACAAGTACAGTAAATTTCCAATGTTGACCTTTGCAAACATGTTATATGCTTTATTTATTAGCAAAGTTCACTGAGTGTCTTTATGGCTTTAAATTTTCAAAGCCGCACTTTTATTTAAAAGCTGCAACGAAAAGATTTACTAGCATATGTTAGGCAGAATTTACAAGGGACACGCACACACACCACATTACATTAATGTTTTACCTTTCGCCGCGATTTATATATACATTACGGTACCGGCTCGCCATCGTTTGGTATCTTGCTGACTTTAAGTTTCGAAGCCGCGATTACAATCGTTGAAAAGAAATCACTTGCTAGGAAAGATTTAACACGATTTATAAGGAGCACGCACGCACACCACGTTATTTTGCAGTTTTTGGGTGTTTGCCACTCTTACTATACACATTACGGTACGCGTGTTTTGCATACTTTGTGAGGCGCACACTGCATTACAAACGTTTCCCTGGATTGCATTGCACACTTGCTCTGTTGTCCAAAATCGTACAATTATTACTTAAAATACAACTTACAATGCATTTGCCTTTCGAATAGATGGCTAGATTTCAGAAAACATTTGAACTAACTCCCTTTTATTTCTCTTTTCCTTGACCTAAACTGGGAGAGCAGACATTCAAGACATTTCGTGGGTCATCCAGTACGACCAAAACGATCTCTATTGCTAAAAGGTAAGCAGCTTCTATTGTATTTCCGTTTACACAATGAACTCACTGAACGTTTTCTGTCGTGTTTGGCTAATGACAAGTGCAGTGGTTTTGCGATCTCAACCTTTGGCAACATGTTAGGCGCTTTGTAGTTACCACAGTGCGCTTCGTATCTGAATGCATTTAAACTTCCGACCCGCGCTTTTTTGTTTGTCAAGTTTGCAATAAAATATTTGGTGAGCGTAGATTGGGCAGAATTTAGAAGGGACACACATAGACAGCACATAACCTGGATGCTTTTGGCTTTCGCCAGTATTTCGGTATACATTACGGTACCGCTTCGCCATCGTTGGTTATCCTGCTTATTTTGATTTGTAAGCGTAACGTTTAGATGCCATCATTTTGTTTTTAGCTTAAAACCGAACAGCTTTCGAAACATATTAGGCCAACTTTAACGAATGCACATGCAGTACATTGACTTGCTCTTTTTGCTTGCACCACTAATGCTAGCCTTATTACGGTAACGTTTTGATTTAGTTTGCCACTTATTTCATCCTCACTGAAACACTCTATGCATAAGATACTTTAACATCGATTGCATTGCAAATTTGCGACTGTTGCCAGTCATCTGCAATTATATGCTAGTATACAATTTTCGCACCCGAGGAATATTAATGCGCTTGATACTTTTTACATGTCTTACGACTGTTTTACTTTTGTTGGCAAAATGTGTTTTGTGATGCGAAACATTTATGTGAAATGTTTTCATATGCATGCCTCCTTTTGGAAATGACTTTTGGCCTATGATTGCAGTTATGGTGCGCGCATTCTATAGATTTGGGTTTATTTCGATTCGTTTGGCTTGACATTTGAATACATTTACCATGTTCCGGTTGGGATTCTTTGCATATGCTTTTAAGGTACATTGTTTACGTATAGGTACCGTCTAAAACGCGTCTTTACCTTACTTAAATCTCTAACGCTTCTATGCTAATGTAACCAACTGAAACAAGTGTGTGATGAGGGGGGCGAAAAGGGGGGTAGGGGGGTTAACCTTCTACTAGCAGTGCCATTTTGTCATGTGCACTAATGCTAGCCTTATTACGGTAACGTTTGGCTTTAGTTTGCCACTTATTTCCTCCTCACTGAAACACTCTATGCATAAGATACTTTAACATCGATTGCATTGCAAACTTGCGACTGTTGCAAGTCATCTGCAATTATATGCTATTATACAAATTTCGCACCAGTGGAATATTAATGCGCTTGCTACTTTTTACATGTCTTACGACTGTTTTACTTTTGTTGGAAAAATGTGTTTTGTGATGCGAAACATTTATGTGAAATGCTTTCATGTGCATGCCTCCTTTTGGATCTGACTTTTGGCCTATGATTGCAGTTATGGTGCGCGCATTCTATAGATTTGGCTTTATTTCTATTCCTTTTTCTTGACATTTGAATACATTTACCATCTTCCGGTTGGAATTCTTTGCATATGCTTTCAAGGTGCATTGTTTACGTATAGGTACCGTCTAAAACGCGTCTTTACCTTACTTAAATCTCTAAGGCTTCTATGCTAATGGAACCAACTGAAACAAGTGTGTGATGAGGGGGGCGAAAAGGGGGGGAGGGGGGTTAAGCTTATACTAGCAGTGACATTTTGTCATGTGATGTTTGTTAGACTTTTGGAGGGGGTGGGAGGGGTTTCACAAAGTACGCTAGCGGGACGAGGTATCCTTTTCTAAATTATTTCATCGCTCCTCGAAGGTTACTTAATTTTAGTGTTTGCTGTACAAACATTGGCGTTCATGTATGTATTACCCGCAGTAATGCAGATACTACTGTGCAATTGTTTTTGGGGAATCACGCGTTGGAAAAAAATGAATTTTTTCATTCAGAACATATGGTTCATAGCTTAAAAATGCCATGCACTGTTTGGCATACATCTCTGCTGCCTTTATCTTCAATACTAACCTTTAATATTTGTATACTACATAAATTACTCCTCTCGCTACTCCTTTATGTTTATTACACACTTTATCTTCTTTAATCTTCTCTTTGTTTTCCATGATTTTTCATAATTTACAACTAAAAGTTGACAATAGCTAATGATGAGAAAGTGAGCATGCAGGTGAGAACCAATCTGCTAACTCAAATGGTGTGACTGACATGAGGCTTTGCAAACGTTTTGTACAAGTTTTACCTTTTGCTATTCCTATTTTCAGCAGTAATAGCGCACACTCGCCACCATGCATTTCACATCATGCATTCTCCAAAACACACGCTACACCACACACTCTTTAGCGCACATTGAAATTCACTCTCTTCTATCCACTCTCTACAGCACACTCATTGTGTGACTTAGTGAGTGTAACTTAGCGCGTGTAACTTAGTGCGTGTAACTTAGCGCAGGTAACTTAGCGCGGGTAACTTAGCGCGGGTAACTTAGCGCGTGTAACTTAGCGCGTGTAACTTAGCGCGTGTAACTTAGCGCGTGTGACGCTCTGTTGCACGCGCTCTGTTGCACGCGCTCTGTTGCACGCGCTCTGTTGCACGCGCTCTGTTGCACGCGCTCTGTTGCGCGCGCTCTGTTGCGCGCGCTCTGTTGCGCGCGCTCTGTTGCGCGCGGTCTGTTGCGTGCGCTTTGTTGCATGCACTGTGTCACACGCTCTCATGCACTATCATTTCACATACTCTTTAGCATACTACTTTTTGTACACATTTTTATATACATCCCCTCAACATGCACCACAGCAAATTTACATCTCTAATGCCTTTATCTTCACTACTATCCTTTATTATTTGTACACTGCATACATTATTCTTGCTCCTGTCGCTACTCCTTTATGTATGCTACACTATGCCTCTTCTTTATACTCCTCTTTGTTTCCCTTGCTTTTCTCATACTTTCAAACTATAAGTTGACAATAGCTGATGATGAGAAAGTGAGCATGCAGGTGAGAACCAATCTGCAAACTCCAATGGTGTTACTTACGTGAGGCTCTGACAACTTTTTCTGATTTTTTTTCATTTTCCTATCCCTGTTTTCAACAGTAATTGCTCACACTCCACACCATGCATTTTTCACCATGCATTCTCAAAAACACACTTCACACCACACAGTCTTTAGCACACATTCTCATTTACACTCTTTTATCCACTCTCTACAGTACACTCATTGTGTAACTTACCACATGTGGCTTAACGCAGGTAACTTAGCGCATGTAACTTAGCGCATATGACAGCATGGTGCATATACTCTGTAGCACGCAGTTTAGTTACAGCCTCTATGGCACTCTCTGTACTACCAGCTCTTTACCACAGGCTCTCTGCCACACACTGTATGCCACACACTTTTCTACATGCTATCTTTTGGCAGGCGCTTTCACATACTACCTACTGTACACATTGTAATACACATCTCCTCTACATGCAGCATAGCTAATGCTTCCAACTACTACCATTATTATCCTCCTATCCTTTACTATCAGTCAAACACTACACACACTACTTTTACTGCTCAAAACTACTTCTTCATGTACAGTACATACTGTCTCTTCTTTATTCACACTTTCTATTCCCTTCTTTTTGGACACTTTCAGCCTATTTGTCAAAAAAAAATAATAAACAGAAAGTGAGCATGCACGTGACAACCAATCTGCACAATGCAATGGTGTTACTTATGTCACGCACTGTCAACTTTGTGGGCAACTATTTTCTTTAGCTAGCTGTGTTTTTACCATTAATACACTATTTTTTGATGCACACTCTTTCCCAAGCCCTCTTTTCCGCGCACTTTCCCGCGCCCTCTTTCCCGCGCCCTCTTTCCCACGCCCTCTTTCCCGCGCCCTCCTCCCCGCGCCGTCTTCCCCGCGCCCTCTTCCACACGTAGTCTCAATACACATACTTTACTGCACACCATTTTTAGCACACCACTTAAATATCGTAGCTAATGCTAGCTTTTTTTACTACATGCATAGCCCAAACAGCACCATACATCTCTAATGCCTTTATCTTCACTACTATCCTTTATTATTTGTGCACTGCATACATTACTCTTGCTCCTGTCGCTACTCCTTTATGTATACTACACTCTGCCTCTTCTTTATACTCCTCTTTGTTTCCCCTTGCTTTTCTCATACTTTCAAACTATAAGTTGACAATAGCTGATGATGAAAAAGTGAGCATGCAGGTGAGAACCAATCTGCAAACTCCAATGGTGTTACTTACGTGAGGCTCTGTCAACTTTTTCTGAAATTTTTTCTTTTTCCTAACCCTGTTTTCAACAGTAATTGCTCACACTCCACACCATGCATTTTGCACCATGCATTCTCAAAAACACACTTCACACCACACACTCTTTAGCACACACTCTCATTTACACTCTTTTATCCACTCTCTACAGTACTCTCATTGTGTAACTTACCACATGTGGCTTAGCGCAGGTAACTTAGCGCAGGTAAATTAGCGCATGTAACTTAGTGCATATGACAGCATGGTGCATATACTCTGTAGCACGCAGTTTAGTTACAGCCTCTATGGCACTCTCTGTACTACCAGCTCTTTACCACAGGCTCTCTGCCACACACTGTATGCCACACACTTTTCTACATGCTATCTTTTGGCAGGCGCTTTCACATACTACCTACTGTACACATTGCAATACACATCTCCTCTACATGCTGCATAGCTAATGCTTCCAACTACTACCTTTATTATCCTCCTATCCTTTACTATCAGTCAAACACTACACACAATACTTTTACTGCTCAAAACTACTTTTTCATGTATACTACATACTGTCTCTTCTTTATTCTCACCTTTTTTTCCACTTCTTTTTGGACACTTTCAGCCTATTTGTCAAAAAAAACAAATAAACAGAAAGTGAGCATGCACGTGACAACCAATCTGCACAATGCAATGGTGTTACTTATGTAACGCACTGTCAACTTTGTGGGCAACTTTTCTTTAGCTAACTCAGTGTTTTCGCGCCCTCTTTCCCGCGCCCTCTTTCCTGCGCCCTCTTTCCCGCGCCCTCTTTCCCGCGCCCTCTTTCCCGCGCCCTCTTCCCCGCGCCCTCTTCCCCGCGCCCTCTTCCTCGCGCCCTCTTTCCCACGCCCTCTTTCCCGCGCCCTCTTTCCCGCGCCCTCTTCCCCGCGCCCTCTTCCCCGCGCCCTCTTCCTCGCGGCCTCTTTCCCGCGCCCTCTTTCCCGTGCCCTCTTTCCCGCGCCCTCTTTCCCGTGCCCTCTTTCCCGCGCCCTCTTTCCCGCGCCCTCTTTCCCGCGCCCTCTTTCCCGCGCCCTCTTTCCCGCGCCCTCTTTCCCGCGCACTCTTTCCCGCGCACTCTTTCCCGCGCCCTCTTTCCCGCGCCCTCCTTCCCGCGCCCTCCTTCCCGCGCCCTCCTCCCCGCGCCCTCCTCCCCACGCCCTCTTCCACACGTACTCTCAATACACATACTTTACTGCACACCATTTGTAGCACACCTCTTAAACATCGTAGCTAATGCTAGCTTTTTTTAATAGATGTATAGCCCAAACAGCACTATACATTTGGGGAAAGTGCTCCATGTAGGCATCTCCACCGTAGCACCCCAGAACGATGAAGCCCTGTAAACAAACAAAGATACACAGTTAGTTACAAAACATACAATATGCCTTACCTAAGTCCCGCAAACAACACCATACTTACAAAGGAAAAGCCTCCCTGCATGCCGCCGCACTGGAACGACCCTCACTGCTGAAGACCTGTAACGAAACAGAAAAAAAAAATGAGTTACTTACAATATGCCTTACCTAAGTCCCACAAACAGCACCATACTTACCGAGGAAAGCACTCCCTGCACGCCGCTGCACCGGAATGACCCACACCGCTTAAGCTCGAGAAACAAAAAGTTAGATAAAAAGCAAGCAAACAACAAAACAGCCAAAAAACATAGCACATTGCTTGCCATACTGCTTCATGAAGAATTTGCCTCACAGCCATAAACATAAGCCGGAAAAGGCCAAAGATAAAATAGAAGAAACATGCCCACCATCAAATATAGGTCCGGCTGGGCAAAAGAGAAAAGTTGCAAAAAAAGACACCCATGATTCTGAAGAGCGTGGGGCAGGCTGAGGGAAACTTCCTCAACAAATGCTTGCTATGGGAAAGGGGAGAGAAAAGAGTTGGGCCACAAAAAACAATACATAGATGGCTGTGCACAATCAAATAATGTATTATTGATTTTAAAGAATTTAGCAAAATGGGAAGTTTGCATGGAGTACTTAAATTCACGATTGAATGAAGCAGTGTGTATGTGTAGGTTTATGTAAATGCCTGTGTGACATCGTGAAAATGTGAATATAAACCACATTTGGCATTAGCTGTTGATGGGGAAGTAAGCATGCACATGCCAAACAATCGGAAAACTCGAATGGTGTTAATAACATGAGGCGCTGGCAAATTTTACGTTAGAGCAGTTGAATTTATTAGATAGCAATATAGTTTAGTTTTCTACAAACAGTCTTGCGTTTGCACTGTTTACCATACAATCTTTAACATGCACTCTTTAACATGCTATATTGTACAGAATACAATTTAAAGCGCACTTTTTTAGAGACACCTCCTCTACATATATCATACTTAATGCCTACATTAAGACTACTGTTGGTCGTTAGACGCGCCTCTTTTTAATCCTTTCTTTGGGGAACTTTCAAGCTATATGCTGCCGAAATTTAACAATGAAGAAGTGAAGATACAAGTAAAGTATTTGGCAAACCTCAATAGTGTTACTGACATTAAACACTCAACACTACCAGGGGATTTGGACTTTGCCTATGTCAATTTTTCCAGCAATAATATACTTTAATCCTCTACAAACACTCTTTTGCACGCACACTGTTGTACGCGCTCTATTGCACGTGCTCTGTTGCACGCACTCTGTTGCATGCACTTCTTAAATGCTCTCTGCCATACGCTCTATCATGCACTATGCTTTTACATACTCTTTACCATACTACCTGTTGCACACCTTTTTAAGTACATCTCCTCAACATACACCACATCTAATGCTTACATCACTACTGACCTTTATCCTCAACACTATCCTTTACAATTTAACACTACATACATTACTCTTACTCCTCTCGCTACTCCTTAACGTAAAAGACACACTGCCTCTTCTTTATTCTCCTCTTTGTTTTCGTTTCTTTTTCATATTTTAAACCTAAACGTTGACAATAGCTGATGATGAGAAAGTGAGCATGCAGGTGAGAACCAATGTGCAAACTACAATGGTGTTACTTACGCGATGCTCTGTCAACTTTTTATACAATTATTTCCTTTTACTAACCCTGTTTTCAACAGAAATTGCGCACACACCACAGCATGCATTTTACACCATGCATTCTCCAAAACACACTCCACAACACACACTCTTTAGTACACATTCTCATTCACACTCTTTTAGCCACTCTCTACAGTACTCTCATTGTGTAACTTGACACATGTGGCTTAGCAACTGTGACTTAGCGCAGGTAACTTAGCGCGTGTAACTTAGCGCATATGACAACATGGTGCATATACTCTGTAGCACGCACTATATTTACAGCCTCTATGGCACTATCTGTACTACCAGCTGTTCACCACAGCCTCTCTGCCACACGCTTTATGCAACCCACTTTCCTACACGCTGTCTTTTGGCATACACTTTAACATACTACCTATTGTGCAAATTGTAATACACATCTCCTCTACATGCACCCTAGCTAATGCTTATAACTCTACTACCTTTATTATCCTCCTATCCTTTACTATCAGGCAAACACTACACACACTACTCTTACTGCTCTTTCTACTCCATGTATACTACATACTGTCTCTTCTTTATTGTCACTTTATTTTCCCCTACATTTTTGACACTTTCAGCCTATTTGTTGGCAATAACTAATTTTGAGAAAGTGAGCATGCACATGACAACCAATCTGCACAATGCAATGATGTTACTTATGTAAGGCACTGTCAACTTTTTGGGAAAGTTTTTCCTTTACGTAGCTCAGTGTTTTCACCATTAATAGACTATTTCTTTATGCACCCTCTTCCCCGCCCCCTCTTCCCCGCCCCCTCTTCCCCGCCCCCTCTTTCCCCGCGCCCTCTTCTCGCGCCCTTTTTCCCGCGCCCTCTTTCCCGCGTCCTCTTTCCCGCAATCTCTTCCCCGCCCCCTCTTCCCCGCCTCCTCTTTCCCCGCCCCCTCTTTCCCGCCCCCTCTTTCCCGCCCCCTCTTTCCCCGCCCCCTCTTTCCCCGCCCCCTCTTTCCCCGCCCCCTCTTTCCCCACCCCCTCTTTCCCCGCCCCCTCTTTCCACGCGCCCTCTTTCCACGCGCCCTCTTTCCACGCGCCCTATTTCCACGCGCCCTCTTTCCACCCACACTCTTTCCACGCACTCTTTCCACGCACACTCTTTCCACGCACACTCTTTCCACGCGCCCTCTTTCCTTTGCCATGCACTCTGTTGCATGCATGCGCTCTGTTGCACGCGCTCTGTTGCACGCGCTCTGTTGCACGCGCTCTGTTGCACACACTCTGTTGCACACACTCTGTTGCACACACTCTGTTGCACACACTCTGTTGCACAAACTCTTTTGCACATACTCTTTTGCACACACTCTTTTGCACACACTCTTTTGCACACACTCTGTTGCATGCACTTCTTAAATGCTCTCTGCCACACACACTCTCATGCACTATGATTTTACATAATCTTTAGCATACTACCTGTTGCACACATTTTTAGGTACATCTTCTCAACATGCACCACAGCTAATGCTTACATCTCCACTCTCTTTATCCTCACTACTATCCTTTAAAATTGTACTGTACATACATTACTCTTACTCCTCTTGCTACTCCTTGACGTATGACACACTGCCTCTTCTTTACTCTCCTCTTTGTTTTCCTGGCTTTTTCAAACTTTGAACATTTAAGTTGACAATAGCTGATGATGAGAAAGTGAGCATGCAGGTGAGCACCAATCTGCAAACTCCAATGGGGTTACTTACGTGAGGCTCTGTCAACTTTTTCTCAAAGTTTTTCAGTATCCTATCCCTGTTTTTAATTGTAATAGCACACACTGCTTTTTACACCATGCATTCTCTATTATACATTCTGTACCACACATTCTTTAGCACACATTCTCATTCACACTCTTTTAGCCACTCTCTACAGTACTCTCATTGTGTAACTTGACACATGTGGCTTAGCAACTGTGACTTAGCGCAGGTAACTTAGCGCGTGTAACTTAGCGCATATAACAACATGGTGCATATACTCTATAGCACGCACTATATTTACAGCCTCTATGGCACTCTCTGTACTACCAGCTCTTTACCACAGCCTCTCTGCCACACGCTCTATGCAATACTACACGCTGTCTTTTGGTATGCACTTTAACATACTAGCTACTGTGCAAATTATAATACACATCTCCTCTACATGCACCCTAGCTAATGCTTACAACTCTACTACCTTTATTATCCTCCTAGCCTTTACTATCAAGCCAACACTACACACACTACTCTTACTGCTCTTTCTACTCCATGTATACTACATACTGGCTCTTCTTTATTCTCACTTTATTTTCCGCCAAATTTTTCACACTTCCAGCCTATTTGTTGGCAATAACTAATGATGAGAAAGTCAGAATGCACATGACAACCAATCTGCACAATGCAATGATGTTACTTATGTAAGGCACTGTCAAATTTTTAAGAAAGTTTATCCTTTAGATAGCTCAGTGTTTGCGCCATTAATAGACTATTTCTTTATGCACCCTCTTTCCCCGCGCCCTCTTTCCCCGCGCACTCTTTCCCTGCGCCCTCTTTCCCCGCGCCCTCTTTCCCCGCGCCCTCTTTCCCCGCGCCCTCTTTCCCCGCGCCCTCTTTCCACGCGCCCTCTTTCCACGCGCCCTCTTTCCACGCGCCCTCTTTCCACGCGCCCTCTTTCCACGCGCCCTCTTTCCACGCGCCCTCTTTCCTTTCCATGCGCTCTGTTGCATGCATGCTGTTGCATGCGCTCTATTGCACGTGCTCTGTTGCACACTCTCATGCACTATGATTATACATAATGTTTACCATACTACCTGTTGCACGCATTTTTATGTACATCTTCACAACATGCACCAGAGCTAATGGTTACATCTCTACTGTCTTTATCCTCACTACTATCCTTTAAAATTGTACTGTACATACATTACTCTTACTCCACTTGCTACTCCTTGACGTATAACACACTGCCTCTTCTTTACTCTCCTCTTTGTTTACCTAGCTTTTTTCAAACTTTAAACCTTTAAGTTGACAATAGCTGATGATGCGAAAGTGAGCATGCAGGTGAGAACCAATCTGCAAACTCCAATGGGGTTACTTACGTGAGGCGCTGTCAACTTTTTCTCAAAGTTTTTCAGTTTGCTGTCCCTGTTTTCAACTGTAATAGCACACACTGGCCACAATGCTTTTTACACCATGCATTCTCTATTACACATTCTGTACCACACACTCTTTAGCATACATTCTCATTCACAATTTCTTCCATCTACTCTTTACAGCACACACATTCTGTGACTTCACACATGTGGCATAACACGTGTTACTTTGCGCCTCTGCCTTAGCCCCTGTACCTTAGCGCATGCGCCAATATGTTGCATAATTCCGTGCTGCAGACTACCATGGGATGAATTATGTGAAGCACTGACAAGTTTTATTGCCTTTGTTTTTGTACCGTACTGTTTGTCTTTCTTAATGAAACTATTTAAATATTATACTCTAAGAAAAACACTCTACTACTCTTTTCTTCACATTCTGCTACACATTCTCGATGTACACTTTTTTGGCTACACATTGTCTACACTATGCTACATTTTACAACACTTTTTCTACCATACTCGACAGAAACCTTACACTACAAACCATCTCCATATTATTACATCTGTATTGCTCTTTGGGATACAATTTCTACTTGTGTTTTCCCTCCATTACATCTACCAACTTTATGAGCCATGCAAAAATTACTTAATTTCGTTACTATTGACAACTTACTGTATATTACTATGCTAAATCAACATTAATACTTGTTTTTATTCTTCCATAGATAACTGTGAGAAGTTGCGCATTCTTTTTCAAGGCATCAAGGTGAAAGTATCTTAATTTATTGTTGATACACCAGCCTGTGGTGAAAACAAATCAGTTGGGATCATTAGAATATATATATATATTTTTTGAAACATACTCATTGTTTTCAGCATGCATAACCTCTGTTAACGATACCTATAGGCTGTTGAGAAAGTCTAGTGCTTACAAATCCGTAAACATCATTCACAGACTATTTAAGAAACACTGACCTTTGCTTAAAGCACAACATTCGTGGAAACACTACAAGCGTATAGAAACACACAACAAATGCATGCTTAGAAGACACTTCTATTCATTTTAGAATCCTATGCATATAGCATAAATTTAATAAAGTATACATCTAACCTATCTCACCGAAATTAGTTTGCTGAACAGCATCTATTTATTACTTACTGTTATTAGCAGCACAAGGGAAGTTGCATGAACCTTGTATAGCTATACAAATAAATAGTAACTACTCAGAAAAGTTAGAAAGTGTATATAAATTTTAATATATGCTAGTTAGCATTATACTTGTATAGAAGCATACAGATATATAGTCCATACAAGAAACTTACAACACTAAAATACAGCATCCAAAGAACGCTACAATACAAACCTATAATAGGTAGTTTAATACCGGCAGTTTATTTGAACAATATTTTGGTGTCGCTATTAATATCATGGAAATACTGCAGGCAGCTTATCATCAAGGGCATAACAAATTTTCTCCTACTTCGCGGGGCAAACAATGTTTGCCAAACAGCACATTCGCAATCATACACAATAGCTACAAACCTGCTAATACATGGACTGTAGAAGATTTACATGCCATTATGGACTTAGGGGATGCTTTATATATAGATATGCATTCCATAAATCAAGAACAGCTTATGCATCCTGATGATTTACCAAATTATATCCAACACAATGACACTATCTATTCGCTTAAGCTTAAACAACCTTCTTATGGGGATATACTGAAACAGTTTGACCCATCTTCGCCAAATATGCAAACAGTATTGAGAGCTGCACTCAATTTGCATTGCGGTGTTTTACTTTGCATGGATATGTATGTTATAGCTATTATGCACAGTGAAAATTCATACTTTGTATTTGACTCGCATAGCCGCGACACCACAGGAATGCCTCACCCAAATGGGACATGTATTACCATACAAATATCATTTGAAGGGCTTATACAGTACATAACAAATCTGGCATATAGTCTAAAGCGACCCAATAGTAATTACTTACCATATGAATTAACTCCAATAGATATAATTCCAATTAAAAAAGATTCACTACATAAGGCAATGCTCATAGCAGAGAAAAATGCAAGTGCCATATTACACAAGCATATTTATGTGCATTCTACTAAAGCATGTACAGATTTATTCACACACACATTAAGAACTCGCATACAAAATGAAAGAGATTGCCTCCAAAGATCAAAGGCAGGTACTCTTCAGCCATCAGCATCATTAGCTAGTGATCAGCATATTCCCCCCTCACAAAATTGCATTGTGCCTATAACAGCTGCACAACTGACGCTACCTACCTGCACTAGCATAGATACAACAGAATATGCAAGTAACTCACATAATACTCCGACATACGCAAATATACTTAGAAATACACTTAGACACAACACAAGAGTCACGAGTTGTGATACAAAAAACATACAGACACAAAACATCACAGGCTCAACAAGTGATTTGCATAATAACGCATATATACAAAGCTCCCATCCTACAAACAAACATAACACTCAGGGTAACAAAATACTTAGCCCAAAAAATAACACCAAGACTATATTGTCAAAAATGCATATTAACATCAGGAACAACATAGAACAAACTTTTTGGCCACAAACACAACAACATATAAATGTCGTATATAGTACAGACAAACAGCAAACACAAACAAATCTTACACTACCATCAAGGTGTACACAATCTATACAAAATAGTCTATTTGCTATTCTACATAACTACTGTAAACCCGCACATAGTTGGGATAGTCAAGACTTGCAATCTATTATGGGACTTGGAAAGGCACTATATATTGAAATGCAGTCAATTAATAAAGAAAATTGTATGCAACCACAATATTTACCCAATTACATAGAGCACAATGACGTTATATATGCAATTAAGCAAAAAAAGAGCATAACGTTGGAGGAAAAGCAAACAGAAATGCAAAATGCAAGGCTTTTGAGAACC
The DNA here is from genome assembly GCF_964204655.1 of Triturus cristatus. Lineage (NCBI taxonomy): Eukaryota > Metazoa > Chordata > Amphibia > Caudata > Salamandridae > Triturus > Triturus cristatus. The sequence continues at coordinate 627,539,186 of NC_140594.1, read as the reverse complement.
CTTACTTCAATGCATTTGAACAGTGGTATATTGATTTGTTTTAATGCATACACTATTTCAATATTCAAAACGATTCATGCATACTTTGTATTTAATTCAAATAGCCAAAATGAGGAGATAATACCTCCTGCTAAGGGGACCTCTATTGCTTTACAAATCAAATCACCTGAGCAGGTTATTGGTTACATCAGAACGTTGGCTCTCCAGAACAAAGTACCACATTCGTTAAGTTTTACTTTATACTTCACTCCAGTTACAGTACGCAAAATTAGCAAATTGTCACTTGAGACAACACAAAGAAAACATAGAGAGAAAAAAGTTACACCTATAAGAGACATGTATATCCATACTACTAAGTTAACTCTACATGCCTCTATACATATCACACCTATAGAGTTACAACTAGAAAATACAATTACAGAAACACTCGACAGCGATAGGCAAATGCATACAGATAATTCCACAACCACAAGTCATATTGAATCTATCATAGCTATTAACAATCCCAATCCAATAACAAACACATTTACACATAATGCTGGGATACACAATGAACCAAATGCAATAGAAGTACAACCAAATAACTGTAACAGAAAAAGATTGCATGAACAAGAAACAGAAAATACACTTAATGCCAGAAATATAACATCTTTGACAAATGCCACAATTAGTACTTTCCATGCACAAATTAAATATGGCCCAGAGTATGCTTGCACTATTTGCAATCAGTTGTGGCATAAACAAAGTTTGCAAACAACGCACAAGTTAAAAAAAAGGGCTAAATTCATAGAATGTAACATTAGTCAATATCAAACAGAAGATATATGCCGGACATGTTACAACTATATTGCCAAGGACAAAATACCACCATGTTCTTTCTATAATGGGATGACATTTCCTGATATCCCACCTGAATTACACTTGCATAATTTAGAAGAGAGATTAGTATCGCCAAGAATACCTTTTTTACAAATCAGAACGCTGCCGCGAGGCTTCCAAAAATCTCTCTCAGGTGCAGTAGTTAACGTTCCTGCCGATGTTATGACAACTGTAACTGTTTTACCAAGACAAATTAATGATAACATGACGATTCCAATAAAATTAAAACGCAAATTAAGCTATAAATCCTATACCCATTTCGAAAATGTAAGGCCAAACAAAGTAAAGCGTGCAGCTCTATATTTAGCAACTACTAGCAGTATGTTCCAAGAATATGGAGTCACTGTTAATAAAGATTGGGAATATACACCAGAGAATATGCCACCTTGTAATGACACTTCTGATGCAAACAATACATCAGATTCATCAGACAACATTGCAGCTGGGAATTTAGATACTATGCTAACTAATGAAACTATAACTACAGAAAGCATTAACATTATTAACTTGGCACCTGCAGAATATAACACACCAAGGGGTCTATATGAAGACAAAGATTCTGAATATTTAGCTTTCCCCACTATTTTTTGTGGGAAGCGAAGGCCAACAAACAAAGAAAGGCATGTACCAATACATTACAGTACAATATGTCAATGGGAATTAAGAAGTTATGATTTAAGAGTAGCAAACTCCATGACAAATGTTTTCTTCAAATTGAAAAAGTTGCATATTAAGCAAATACAGAGCAAAATATACATCTCACTTAGAAAATATTTTACCAATGGTAACATTATTACAGCAAAAGACATCAAACAAAAATTAGATAGCATTTTCCAATTTAATGAGGGATATAAAATACTAAAAACAATACGTGGCTCACCACCATATTGGGAGCAATGCAAAAAAGACTTATTTGCTATGATAAGACAATTAGGGATACCAACATTTTTTTTAACATTATCAGCAGCAGAAACTAAATGGTATCATTTAATCAACATACTATTACGCACTGAGAAAAAAAAAGAATGTACAGAAGAAGAATTCAAAAAAATGTCATGGGAGGAAAAATGCAAATTAATACAGAGAAATCCCATTACTTGTGCCCGACATTTTGACTTTCAAGTTAGAAAATTCTTTAATTGTATATTACTGCATAAAAGTAACCCAATTGGCAAGGTGATAGATTACTTTTATAGAGTAGAATTTCAACAAAGAGGATCACCACATATACATGCTATAATATGGATTGAAAGAGCTCCACAGTATGAAACTTCAGAAGTTACTACTGTTACAGCTTTTATAGATAAATATATAACCTGTGCAAAACAACAAGATACAAATATCGAGCCTTTATTGCCACTACAAAAGCATGGACATACCAAAAATTGTCGTATTAAACATAAAAGAACATGCAAATACCAGTACCCAAAATATCCAATGCCAGAAACTTTTATATTGGAACCATTACCACTAGACAAAACTGATCAAGAGCTCTTACAGAAAATCGAACTAATCCACCTAACTATGAACACGCAAGAGTTCTCACATTATTCCTTTGAACAGTTTTTAGATACAATGAAACTAGATCTAAGTCAATATGTTAGATGTATACGCTGCATTATAGAAAAAAATACAATTTTCCTAAAAAGAACACCAGCTGAATGCTTTATTAATAACTACAATACGACAATTTTACAAGCATGGCAAGCAAACATTGATATACAATACATCTTAGACGCATATGCATGTGCCGTATATATAGTATCATATATTAGTAAATCACAGCGTGGAATGAGCAAGTTGATTGCACAAGCAGCAAAAGAAGTTTATCACAATCCAAGCATAAAAGAGCAGCTTAAGCATATAGGTAACAAATTCCTAAACTGTACAGAAATAAGCGCGCAAGAAGCAGCCTATCTTATACTTCAAATTCCTTTACGCAAAAGTTCTAGATCGTATGTTTTCATTAATACAAGCCCTCCAGAAAAGCGTACCTACTTATTAAAAGACATTGAGACTATAAATTTGTTACCTGATACATCCAATCAAATACAATATGATAATGTAATAGTAAAGTACAGCAAACGTCCTACAGATTTGGAAACGTGTACATTAGCTGACTATGCATCTATGTATCATGGAAATCATAAAAATAGAAAGCAGAAAAATGCAACAGACCATGATAATTTCCTCACCGAAAACAACTTTTATAGCTCGGATGAGGAAGAACTTGAAATTAATATACCAAATAAAACTGCAGAAACAGATTATACAAAGCGGCAAAAACAAAAAATAATTCGGTATTGCAGGTTTAATAAAAAAAATGACCCTGAAAATTATTACAGAGAATTGCTAATGCTTTATTATCCCTGGAGAGTAGAAAATCAAATTATTGGTAATAAGGAAACATATTATGAAAAATACCTAGAACTTCAAAATATAGTTGACGCTAATCATACTAAGTATAATAGGCATAATACCCCTTTAACACCTAATGCCAATGGAGACTGTACATTGGACGCATTACTTATACCCCCAATGGATATAGAAACTGACGAAAACATTTGTCCTGAAGTTCAAACAAATGAACCACTATTATATGACTTATCATTTGATTTAGGCATTAGAAGTACAAGTAATGATGAACTTTTAACCAATAATATAATGCCGGATGACCAATATCACAGTTTGATGCAAAATCTTACAGATGAGCAACTTAACTTTATATACCATCACTTGCATTGGATAAAAACCAAAGAAACACCTTGCTATACGTTTTGCACAGGTGGTGCAGGAGTAGGGAAAAGCTTCCTTATAACAGCCCTTTACCAAACATTACTACGCTATTACAATACCAAAGCAGGGGAAAATCCTGATAACATTTATGTATTGCTTACAGCTCCAACAGGCAAAGCAGCACATAACATCCATGGTAAAACGCTACATAGTACATTCAAAATACCAGTTTCGCAATCGCTGTCTCATAAACCACTCACTCATGAGAACAGGAGTGCACTTCAAAATGAATTATTGCATCTTAAATTGCTGATAATTGATGAAATATCAATGGTAGGGGCAAATCTTTTCAATTTTATACATAACAGGTTACAAGAAATTAAAATGTCCAAACTCCCTTTTGGTGGGATATCCATATTAGCTATTGGAGATTTTTATCAGTTAAAACCAGTATTTGACACATACATATTTGAAAATTCTAGGCATTCATACAGACCAGTAAGTACAAATTTATGGCAAACACACTTTAAGTTGTTTGAATTAACAAAAATTATGAGACAGCTAAACGACTTACCATTTGCTCAATTACTAAATAGATTAAGAGAAGGAAAACAAACTAATGACGATATTATACAAATACAAACACGCGAGCAAGACCCACCCCAAAACATTACCAAAACCATCCCTTATATAATGGCAACAAACAAAGAGGTTAATAATATTAATAATGAAGTTTTGTTACAACATATAACAAAATACCCTGTATACACATCAACCGCAATAGATACAGTTGCATCTGACCTAAGCGAAATTGTAAAAAAAAAAATACTAATGCAATTACCTGCAGATGCAACTAAGACCATGGGCCTGCCATTTATATTGCATATTGCATTAAAATTACGATACGATCTAACATGCAATATCAATGTTAACGATGGCTTAACAAATGGTGCAACAGGTATAGTTGAATTAGTAGAAACTATCAATAGCATTCCAAATGTGATATGGATTCTTTTTGATAAAGAAAATGTTGGCAAATTAACAAGACAGGAAAATAGGCACATATATCACAGTAACATTTCACCTCATTGGACACCAATTCATGTTATCTCTAGACATTTTCAATTTACACAAAAATTTATAACAATAATACGCAAGCAATTCCCACTACGCCAATCATCTGCACGTACTATACATAGAACACAAGGAGAAACTATTGAACCACTTTACATCCATTTTAACAATAGTAAAATACATCATTTGCATTATGTTGCTTTAAGCAGAGCAAAATCATTAGAAAACATATATATTAAAAACTTTAAGCAGGACAAAATAGTTGTCCACCCAAAGGTTCATGAAGAAATGGCCCGCTTAAGGACAGATATGCTATTAGAAATATCAGTACCACAATTATGTAATTATCTGCTAAACTTTAATGTTATTGTACACAACATACGTTCACTACAAAAAAATCACAAAGCTATACAAGCCGACACAAATATCATGAAGGCAGATATTATATGTCTCAATGAAATAAACACAACTAGGGAAGGGAACAGTCATTTATTATATATTGACCACTATCATCTGATGCTATTTGATAAATTCCATAATCAAAATACCAAGCATGGGATTGCTGTTTATTACAAGAAAAATATTTGCCTTTTGCCAATTTATGAAACACAGCACGAAATTGACATTTTACATTTTACTTTATTTATAAAGAATTGTGATTACTTATTTGTGATAATATACAGGCCACCACATGTACAACTACAAAAACTTTTTCAAGTGTTAACTAGCGTATTGAGCTTTTACCCAAACTACAAATATATAATAATGGGCGACTTCAACATAGATTTAGCACAAGTATCACATAATGCAACACTACTTTTAGAATACATGCGAAACCAATTTCAATGTCACCAAAAAATACAAAACTACACAACAGACTACAATTCAACCTTAGACCATATATATGTTAATGAAGAGATAACTCACTTTGGTATACTAGAGTCCTACTATAGCGATCACAAAGCATTATGGGTAGCTATTTAATAGACTGAAATTATCAATTTGTATGTTATTTTGCTTTAGGAATTTCCTTTCTTTACATGCTAGATTCAGAAGGTCTACTTACATTATTTGTCTCGTTGCAGATGATTTCTATACAAGAAATTAAGGAAACCAAACACGAGGAAAGCAAACCGTATCAAAAAGCAATACGAGCAAACATAGTCAAATGCTCTGCAAAAACACACTACAAAAACGCTAAGCAAGAAAATAAGATTTTATTCCACATTGCTCTTGCTGATGAAAGTGGGTCCATTAAAGGAACTTGCTACAATGATGATTTTTTCAAGCTAACAAAAGAAGGGAATGGAATTATAATTCGGAATTTTATAAACAAGAACAATGTCATCATCTTAACGAAACAAACAAAGATTTCGAGAATGCCACCATTAACGCTCCCGGAAACAATAACCCAAGAAGCAGTATATTTGCTACAGCCGCCTGCACCCCCAGTTTCTCCAATAAAAACTATAAGAAAAGCTAATTTACGGACATTGATGAGCATATTAGGGACAATATCAGAGGTACGTATCATAAAAAAATTAAGGTGCTTAACTATTGCATGTAGTAGTCTGTAAACTTACATACTATCAGCAACACTATCTGCCACACACACTTTGTAATCACACTCTTCAAACCACTATACCATACATTCAAAACCCATTTAGTAACTGCAACTCTTTAAAACACACACTATTAGCAGCACACTTTACTATAAACTATATACAACACTCACTCCAACACACATACTATCTACAAACATTTCAAGTAATAGCTGTTGCTTACTCCTTTTACACACACCACAAGGTTACAAATAGTTAAAAACGGACACTCTCCATCTCATTCATTGCTACTTAAACTTTGCCAATACTCTGTAGTACAATCTACTACAAGCATACAACAATTTTTTATAGAGAAATAACATCTAAAGGCTATATTTAGGACTAATCGATGTAGAAACTCAAATAGAATACACAACATTGCTGCTAATAGCACTATACTTACTGCACAACACATACAATATTCTAGCAACTCTACTCGCTCATTTTACAATCTAAATTATATTTAACTAATATAATTTACGAAAAAAAACATTAACATCTGTAAAAATACACATTGGACACTAAATGCACTGTAAAGTGTTGATTACATGGAACAGTCCCACAAGTTTCAAACATGTAAAGTATTTTTACTATTTATTTCAAACACTTCTAAAAATGATAGCTATACAAAATATCATCATCTACTCTTTTATGTGCACTCTCCCACAAATTATATCATATATATACTTCCATACAAAAGTCTCTAACGCACACTCTCTAACATACACACTGTAGCACACACTATTACACAACTAATACACCACAACAATCAACAAACTTTTCACTCGCATGTTCTCTCCAATAAACAAAGATACAGCACAAGTGTATACTATCTATGCAAGAACCAATAACAATGATTGTTTATCAAATTTGACAGGAGGAAGAAACCAAAACTGTATTCATTGGAGGGCAAGAAACAAAACTAAAATCAATAACAGTAAACGATGCAACAGACTCAGTGAAAATAACACTGTGGAGGGACGCAGCAGACTTTCCCATTGAACTTGGGAGCTACATAAAAATAACCCATCTGACAGTGCATGAATTTAACAACGAAAAAATATTAAATTCTACTCGGAATACACAATTGCAAGTAAGTACAAAGTAAAAATACAATGCGCAAAAACAAAAAATGTATTCTTTGCAAAGAAATTACTTACACATCTAGAACAGAAGACTCATTAAATTCACCATTTTTATATCACACGTAGTAACATCAGTTGCTCTTTTTTCAGCATACAATTTGGAATTCTACACATAAATCTCATACACATAGCTGAAACACCAAAATACTATATCGCCTTTAAATACATGCATATACATTCATACAAAACACTCTCGAAATATCACAAACAACTTTTCTGTTTACCTTTCCTACAGCTCAACACCTAACGACAAACTTCAAAACATGTAGGTCAATACATTGCAAATCATACTACACCTTTCATTATAATAATTTGGCACACATTTTAAAATGCTAGTCCATAACCATGCCATATAAACTATTTTTGTCCATATCTACACCTTACCTACAAACACATGGAAACATAAAATATCTTACTTTATATATAGCACTAACTTACTATTAGAATAGCACCAGAATCATACATTACTACATCTCAAGCAAAACAACATCCAACTCTCTATCTATGTCTATATTTACCTTTTTGGAATACATACTAATCCAAAACTGCCTTAAATGCACTTTTCGATTTTACATTACCTATTACTTAACTTGGAGTTTATTTGCACTCTCTCACTACTTTCCTGTGCATATTCGAATTCTATTGCAAATTTTTCACAAAATGTGCCATATAAACATACATTTTTATAAATATCTGACACCTTTACATCATCTTGCACTACATTTAGAAACACTCTGCATCAAAAAAAATACAACACCGCCTTCATAAATTCCATAGGTAAGAACACATAAGTACGCACTTTGGGTCTTTGCCTTCAACTACATTTTTCACATTCTCTGAACCGCGCTGAACAAATGCAATTCACAGAAAAATCTTGGAGAAATTCCTTCAGCATCTAAAAAAATTTTTTATTTCTCTGAAAAGCACGTTAAAATATAGAAAAAAAAAAAAACAGTAAAAAATGGGTTTTATAACTGATGTTTTTTTCTATTTGCAGAAAATTGAGCCACCCCAAGAACAACTGCAGATAACTATATATGGACTCGAAAATACAACTCAGGAAAAAAGCACCATTACCATACAAATTCAAGATAATGAACATTTAAAATCGGTACAAATAAGCAATGCGCTTTTAATGGACCACCTACAAATTCCAGCAGATATTGAGGACTTTTCAGAGGCTCTTATGCCACATCTACCGAAAACACTAAATATAATATTTCAAAATGAACACATTGTCGAAATTCTTGACGAAGATTAAATTATGCAATCTGCAAAAATATAACTACTTTTGTAACTTTGAATAAAATGGATACATACAAAATAAATATTTTAGTTAATAAAAATCTTAAATCACATTTGACTTACTGTTTATTTTTTCTACGAAATAATGTTTGATATGTACTTGCATGTATTTATATGCGCCATTCGGATAAATAATTACACAATGACTTATGTATACATTTGGCAAAAATTGGGTACTAGTGTTACTAAAAAAAAAATATATATAATTTCTAAATATTACTTAATGCACTTGGATAAGGATAATTACTCCTCCATTTAGAATATAGAACGTCCTATTCAAACCTTTCTCTTCACAACTAATAGTACACTATCTAAACAGTAGGTCACCCAACAATACTACTAGTGTTAAAGTTACAGCTATTCGAATTGCTAATAACATTATGGTTTGCTTATCTTTAGAAAACAGTACAAAAAAAACATTAGTATTTACTGTATCAATAGCTAACTCAATATATGTGTAGCTAACTCTGTCTGTAAGTACAAAGGCAATAAATATTGCATTTAAGACTTATTAAGGTATTAACATTGGAAATAACAATACCTTTTGTTTAAATGTTTTAACAACAAAAACTTACCCAAAAACAATGTCATAAACAATGCCAATAGCTCTAACTTTACTAATGCCGAGACCATTGCATTGTAAATGCTTGTTATTTTACTCTCTGGAAAGGAGACGAACCTCACTTGAGAGTCACAGCGTGCTCCTGGCTGAGCCCAATGCTGTGTTACACCCACCAGTGCCCGCCGAGTGCCACACACCTCTGTGTTGTATTCCACCAGCTAGTGCGTATGCTATGACACTCTCTAGCCCATGTGCACTGTAACACCACCCCGTGAATATGTCATGCCACACTTGCCTTCGCACGGGTTATATTGCCCCATCTAACGTGCCTTCCTCGATGCCTATGTTATAACGCACAGCGCTATGCCATACATATTACAATCTGGGATCCATATCTTTGTCACAGTGCATATGCAACGTTACACTCCCCAGCACATATTTTATTTTGCAACTTTAGAGACTTGTTAGGTTACACAACACTGCCCTGTGCATATTACACTCCAAGGCGCATATTGCATAGCACGCGCTAGTGCCTGTGCTATCTCGTGCTCTCCAATGAATCTGTCATTGCGCACAATGTATTGCATATTATATTTCACGCCCCGGTTCATCTTATATCACACTTTTTGGTGCATAGTTCATACCATATACTATATCTAATTTTCATTTTCAATCGTGCTCTCAGGACTATGTTCTATATAAAACTGCGTCCACCTACCCTTTTCACGGGCATTACATTTTGCGATGGGGGGTGGAGGGTCAGGGGCTGTTTCTGCCAAGTGAGCCCGGAGTCACAGTCACAAGCGTCCTCTTCTTCCTGAATAAAAGTGGGATTATGCTGAATACTTGTTTATATTTTAAGTAGATCGCACAGACACACATTTTAAAAACAATAAAGTTCCTAATACCCACCTTCTCTGAACAGTTAGCTTGCTGCCCAATCCACCTCCTCCCTATCCTCTGTTGTCTGAATCCATGGACTAGCCTCCTCCCTCCTGCCATGCATGGTCTGATGTGCTGCCACTGCCCTCCATTTAGCATGATGTACCAGTCCACTCCTCCTGCCCTCCATTGCCCAATTCTATGGCCCATCATTGACCTCCTGCTTAGCCTCTGTGCTTAGCTTGCTGCCCCTATTCTCCTTCCCCCTGCTCTCCGATGTCTTTGTGCATGCCCCTGCTCCATCCTTTTTGCCCACCATGTTCCATGGACCTGCTTCTGCCCTCCCTGGTCTGTTGTGCTGCAACTGCTCCTCCTGTCTGCCCCGTGCGGTCTGTTGTGAGGCCCCTTCCACTGAACTTTCTTGTCTGTGCACAGGTCCTGACCCTCCCTTCTATCCTCCATCGTCCTTTGTGCATGCCCCTGCACCCTCCTTCTTGCCCATCATAGCCATTGTGCTGCCACTAACCCTCCCGCTTTCCATGCATGGTCTTCTGTGCTGCCATGGCCCCTCCCCCCTTCCCTGTGTGGTCAGCTAGCTGCCCCTGACCCCCTCCCACCTTCCCTCCATGGTCTGTGTGTATGCCATCATAGTCTCACTGTTGCTCTCCATGGTGTGTCTTGTTTCTAGTGCCCATCCTGCCTGACCTCCATGGTCATCTTGCTGCTCCTGCCCTGCCCCCTTGCCCCCAGTCCTCTGTTTCCATGTGCATACCCCTATTCCCTCCCTCCTGGCTTGTCTGTTCCACTGTTATGCCCCTGATCCGTCCCTCCTGCCCTTTATGGTCTGTTATGCTGCAGCTTTCTCTCCTGTCTGTCCATTATGGTCAGCTAGCTACCATTGCCTCTTGCCCCTCTGTTCTCTGTTGTCCATGTGCATGGTCCTGTCCCCTTCCTCTTGCTTTCAATGGATTGTTGTGCTGCACTCCCATCCCACATGCCCTGTGTGGTGTATTGTGCTGCTGAAAACCCTGATGCCTGCCCTGTAGGGTCAGTTCGGTGCACCTCTCCATGTCCCTCCTGTCCTCTGTTATCCGAGTCCATGTCCCTACCCCAATTCCTCCTGCCTACCATGATCCAATGTACCATACTTGCGAACATTTTGAACTTGATAAGAGGGAGATTTTGAAAATAAACTGGGGTATTGATTTTCCCCTTCGAGTTACATTGAAAAAGAGGAGATTGTAGACAGGAGACAGATCAAATAAAGCCCATTTGAACTTAAAAACATTGGACGTTTCCTGGCTGAAACGGGTCTGTTGGCATGTATGGTTGTACTACCACTGCCTCTTCCTTCTGCCCACAATGGTCTATTGAATTGCCACAGCCTCTCTTGCCAGTCCTGTATTGTTGGTTTGTTGCCCCTGCCCCCCTTTCCACTGCCCTCCATAGTCTGTTGTGCTACCACTGCCCTTCCTGCCTGCCCAGTGTGGTCAAATTGTTGCCTCTGCACTCTCCTACCTGCCTTCAATTTTCAGAGTCCATGCCCCTGGCCTCTGCCTCTCAACAGTATCCCAATGAACAACTAGATTGCTAACATTCTATATTTATTACAAAAGTGTGGAACGCCTGACGTCATCTTGATGTAATCAAAACTGTAATACCTAGAAATTACACATATGAGAGGGTCTTATTTGCATCAAAATTATGGTTAGTGCTCTAAAAAACTAAAATGAGGACTTTTTTTTCTGAGTTTTCAAATAGCGACAAAGAACTTTTAAATTATTTGTAATCTTTATGTTTTTTTATCCAGTTGACCACTTGATTAAATGTTGCACTTAGGGGAGAGGATGTGGTGTTACTTCCAGAACTGCATACTTTGCAACTGGGGAACCAGGTTGGAGTTTCTGCTTCAGCTCAACATTCTGTGATTCTGGTCAAATCACTTAATCTCCCCATGTCTACAACCAAAATGAATTTGATCTTGTGGGATGTAACCAATGCTCATGTAAAGCACTCCAATACCTGACAAGTCTGCACTATATAAAACTGCAAATACACAAAAAATAAGTGTTTTGCATACTTCTGTCATTGGGCTACATGTGGGCTACATCTGGGTGATATTTGTGCTGCATTTGGGCTCTTTTGTCTCTGGTGGCCATCTTGGGAGATTTATTTGTTATGAAGTTTCCCAATTTCCTCATTTACTGCAGTCTCCTCAGTAGGAACTACTTTCAGTTTTTTACTTTGGTTCCATCAAGAAGGCATTCAGATGTGTCACACATTTGCCATAAATTCTGAATGTTAGCTCTCTAGTTGCTCGTTAGAACACTGTAGTAAAGCTACTGCTCACTAGGGAAGTCTGTTGCTGGTATTCAAAGTGCATGTTTCAGTCTGCATGTCAGAATTTTTTTATGAAATAGAAAAGGATTTGAGAAGTCAAAATGTGCCCTAATTTTTCTTTCTGCAGCACTAATCATAATTTCTATGGCAAAATCAACCCCCTCATTTTGTTCCTTTGTAAATTAAATGTTTTAAGTGTTACCACTTTATTCCAATCATGATGGCTTCAGGTGTGCCATACTTTTGTCATAAGTAAGACTGTTAGCGCTCTAGTTGTTCGTTAGAACACTCTGGGACATTCTGTTATTGGGCTATACTTGGGCTACATTTGGGCTCTTTTGTCTCTGGTGGCCATCTTGGGAGATTTATTTGTTATGATATTTCCTAATTTCCTCATTTACTGCAGTCTCCTCAGTAGGAAATACTTTCAGTTTTTTACTTTGGTTCCATCAAGAAGACATTCAGATGTGTCACACATTTGCCATAAATTCTGAATGTTAGCACTCTAGTTGCTCATTAGATCACCATAGTAAAGCTACTGCTCACCAGGGAAGTCTGCTGCTGGTATTCAAAGTGCATGTTTCAGTCTGCATGTCAGAATTTTTTTATGAAATAGAAGAGGATTTGAGAAGGCAAAATGTGCCCTAATTTTTCTTTCTGCAGCACTAATCATAATTTCTATGGCAAAATGAACCCCCTCATTTTGTTCCTTTGTAAATTAAATGTTTTACGTGTTACCACTTTATTCCAATCAAGATGGCTTCAGGTGTGCCATACTTTTGTCATAAGTAAGACTGTTAGCGCTCTAGTTGTTCGTTAGAACACTCTGGGACATTCTGTCATTGGGCTATACTTGGGCTACATCTGGGTGATATTTGTGCTACATTTGGGTTCTTTTGTCTCTGGTGGCCATTTTGGGAGACTTATTTGTTATGAAGTTTCCTAATTTCCTCATTTACTACAGTCTCCTCAGTAGGAAATACTTTCAGTTTTTTACTTTGATTCCATCAAGAAGGCATTCAGATGTGTCACACATTTGCCATAAATTCAGAATGTTAGCACTCTAGTTGCTTATTAGATCACTGTAGTAAAGATACTGCTCACCAGGGAAGTCTGCTGCTGGTATTGAAAGTGTGTGTTTCAGTCTGCATGTCAGAATTTTTTAATGAAATAGAAGAGGATTTGAGAAGTCACTCAAAATGTGCCCTAATTTTTCTTTCTGCAGCACTAATCATATTTTCTATGGCAAAATGAACCCCCTCATTTTTTGTTCCTTTTTAAATTAAATGTTTTAAGAGTTACCACTTTATTCCAATCAAGATGGCTTCAGGTGTGCAATACGTTTGTCATAAGTAGGACTGTTAACGCTCTAGTTGTTCTTTAGAATACTCTGGGAAGCTGCAGTAGGACACAAAGGAATCAACTGACAGTCTCTGCCCTTGTTGGATGTACATGTTTTACTGAGAATTTCAGACTTCATTCTCACATGACTGAGAAAGATAATGTGAATTTACAGAAAATATGCTCTCAGTTTAGCTTATAGATCACCTTCCAAACCTCTGTGGGAAAAACATGAGAAAATAGTTTTCTCTCAAACATGATTCATAATATCACAGCAGAAGGCTTTTTCACATGGTAAAATCACCTTAGAACACACCACAATTCCTAAAATGAGTATGGTACCATCAACAAATGATTTATAATGTAACTAAAGTCTTAAAACCTTCTATTAACTGCAATGCTTTTTAATGAGGTGCTATCATGTATATTGGTCCCAAGATGGCTGCCAACACTTCTTGGATGAAGTGCTGACAGACAATCAGATCTCACGATGAGATCTGTGGTTAGGCTCCGCCCAGATATATCTATCTTTTTAACTCTAATTTTCTCAGGAACTACTGAACGGATTTACACCATTTAAGCAAAAGGCACGAGTCTGAACTGAGGACTACCTCTTTGCCAAATTTGGTGTAATTCCGTTCAGCAGTTCGGGCTGTAGCTGCGTCAACAGGTCCTATGGGAAAATGCATGGGGAAAATGCGTTTTGGGACCCCCCTTTTTTCTCGGCCCCCGCTTGACGAATCACCGTGAAATTTTCAGAATAGGAGCGGACCGGAGCTGGCCAAAAGTTTGGAAAATTTTGCGATGATTCGTCAATTGGCGCCAACGTTATTCCAAATAGAATGTTGCGGATTTCCTATGGAAAATAGGTCCTAACTATAACTACCTACTGGCGACTGCCAGTAGGTAATATATATACATCTTCACTGGAAAAAACATAAGTTTCAGGCTCATTATAGTTAGAAATTAGCATTTAAAAAACCTTAGTAAGTCACTGAAAAAACCACAGGTTTCAGGGATGTTATAGTTAGTTGGACATTTCACTCGTACAAAACCAGTGAAATTCGGCTGTTATAGTTAGTTCGGCTAACTATAACTAGCGCCCCCGCAATGCACTACTGATGACGTCACATATTACATCATTCATGACATGGTCAGTGACATCACTGATGACATCTCAAATTACATCACTGATGACATCAATAATGACATCATCCACGTGATAATCTGATGCACCTCCTCACACCTAATATAACCTTTGAAACACCCACTCTAAAATACAGACTACCATTTTCGAAAGCATAGACACCAACACCAGTTACTACATACTCACTCACTGATTCCTAGGTCCACACACACATCTACTCATTCACCCATACAGTCACTCATACATGCAGTCACCCATCAATACAGCACTATCATATGCACTCATACACCTATACAGACACTCACACACTGCCACTCACCCATAGAGTTACTCACACACACCTAGTCAGTCATGTAAAGAATCAGTTACACTCCCATTTACTCACCTATACAGTTATACACACACCACCTCACCTATTCATACAGATACTAACACATACTTACTCTCTTATACAATCACTGACACATGCGCACACTAATTCATACAGCTACTCTCATAATCACTCACTCTCACAGATAGTCATTTATATACTCCAACACTCACATTTACTGCCTTTCACATATGTAGTTACTCACACATAACCATTGAGTTATCCATTTACTCACCAACACAGCCATACGCACACTCACTCACCCATACAGCCTTTCACAGACACACTCTTGAACCCATACACCAAGTGAATCACCCACTCACACATCTATGCACAAAGTCACACATCCCTCACCCACCCATACACACGCTCAGGCACCCATACAAATACTCAGGCAACCAATCAATAACTCATAAAGACACTCATGTAGCTACTCACCAACCCATGCAGCAGCTTACACAACAACAGACAGACTGATAGACATTCACACAGTTTAGTCTATAACCCATGCATTCAGTAAGACACATTTCATCACTCACTTACACAGTCAGTCACGCACCTACTAAATCCTCCATCCAGACACTTAAAGACCCACTCATTCTTCAATACACCTTGGCATATATATAAAACATTTAAACTTTAAAGAAACACACAGTCACTGGATGATGTCATCAGTGATGTCATCAATGATCTCATTTGAGAGGTCATCAGTGATGTCATCAGTGATGTCACTGACCATGTCATGAATGATGTAATATGCTACGTCATCAGCAGTGCATTTCGGGGGCGCGAGTCACAGTTAGCTGAACTAACTATAATGGCCGTATTTCACTGGTTTTGTACGAGTGAAATGTCCAACTAACTATAACGTACCCAAAACCTGTGGTTCTTTCAGTTAATTTCTAAGGTTTTTTAAATACTAATTTCTAACTATAACGTGTCTGACAATATGTGTATGGAAGCAATAAGCAAAGCATGCAAGACTCCATCAATCATTACCTGATCTCCTTCATCACTGCTGCCAGCCTTTCTCGGAGAAGAACAATAGCAGAGTGGGCTGGTCCAACGTATGCCACTCTAGCGTAGAAGTGTGAATAAATAGGCCGGGACTATGGGCGTCGTTCACTTCTGGAAGGCCAACGCATCTGCCAGAGCGGCGGCCCTCACCCTGCCATGAGGCCGCCGCCGTGACCGCCGGCCTCCTCGACACAGGGCCCCTGCGAACCCAGCAGCACAGCACCGCAGAGTTATGTCTGTACAGACTACTGCCTTCGATGTACACTGCGGACAGCAGGGTTCACAATTCAGATCGAGTCGCGATTGCAGATGACGCAGTCCAGTAGGCAAAATACATTGTTATCAGTGCAGCCCGCCCGCACCACGCATCATCGCTGACTGCGCACAAGCTGCATGCTTCTGATGCCCCTACCTCAGTGCACCACAAATCATGGACCCTTTATGATATAATCTTTTGTGTATGATTTCAGATCTGCTGCCCCTACCTCAGTGCACCACAAGTCATGGACCCTTTACGATAGAATCTTTTGTGTGTTATTTCACATCTGGTGCCCCTACCTTAGTGCAGTACAAGCCATGGACCCTTTATGATTGAATGTCTGTGTGTGATCCGATGATTACTGTTGTACTTGTTGCCAGCACCAACCATTCCCTGAGGGCTGGCTTACACTCACCCCACACGCATCCAGCACAGACATCACTGGACATGAGACCCTGGGGGGCTGAGCGTGCCCGTACCCAGTTCCACTATCTATCTAACTGTGTCCGTGGGTTCATTATGTATGCATGATGCCCCTGGGCCCTACCACATTACATTGTGCTGTGGACAGCGCACGCAACCATGTTACCTCTGGCAGTGGGGAAGACTTTGGTTATGGAACTTTGTCTGGGTCATTGTATAACTACATGGGTAGAGACTGGATCATTAGAGTACTGCAAGGAGAGTGTATAGTGGATTTATAAATGCTTGGGGATTGGCGTACCCCCGAGCACGAGCTTGGCTCTAATTGGCTGCCACCCATGTGCCAAGAACTGAAATTTGGACTTTGCATGGCCCTGTATTGCTACAGCTGCAACACTCCACTGAATGTGCAATAAACATTCATATACACACAGATGTGTCATGTCCAGGATCTTTTATGTGTGGAAGTATGGCTAAATATAGGGTCAGTGACTCCCCCTACCTTCCATGTTGGCCATGTTGTGGGACTTGGGTCACAGGGTGACACATTGGCGCTTGCGCCCCGGGTGGTGGCAGCACTACAACAGGGACACCAGCATCAGTTAATTCCTCATACAGCCCAGGACAGAACCACGCCCAGAGCTCCGGAGTCATTCTTCACAGCCTCACGCTGGACTGGCATAAGCCAGGCCAGCCCACTCCGCTTACGCTTACAAGGAGAAACGACAACGCTGCGTGGACCAGGTTTTCATTTTAGTGATCTGTTGGTCAGACTGCCACGGCCACTCCCTCATGGCTGTTTACACCCACACAACACCCATCAAACACAGGCATCACAGGACACAAGACCCTGCCAATAAAAAGGCCCAGGCACACGTGCAGGACGCCATTTCCACTCTCTGTCTGGCTGTGTCCCTGTGCGTCACATATATGCATTTGGGCCTAGGGCACTACCACCTCACAGTCCCAAGGCCCGGAGCTTACATGATGGCTTCCGCACCACGATAGAAAATCAAAGAGGCACCATGATTGGCGGGTGTAAGACTTGGTGGCACCGGGCACACTCCATCCGGCACAGGCACTGAGGTAGGAGCACAATCAGTGCTGAGCGGGTGTGCAGCCTGCGATGATGCCCCGTCCTGGCGTATCGGACTGGTAAGGCTTTGTCTGAGCCCTGCTGGACCACAGTGTGGCGGGCAGTGTGCGCCTACCGCCACGTGGCGTTGACTCGCGGGTCACAAGGTTAGCGGCACCTTAAGGGCTGAGCGGGTGTGCAGCCTGCGATGATGCCCTGTGCATTGATATGTTCTCGGCCATTGCAATCAAGACCCAGAATCAAATGTGCAACCTTCTGGCTGCCAAGGATGCGCATCGCAGCCTTGGATCTCGCTTCAGCACGTAGTGGGCCCTCTTGGACACATGCCGGTGGCAGAAGGAGAGCAGAGTGGCTTGTTTGTGCAGCGGGGGGCAGTCAGCTCTAGGCGGTGGGAGTGGATGGTATGCAGCAGCCTGGGTGCGCATGGGCAGGCAGACACCTCTGGGCGGCGGGAGTGGATGGGGTGCAGCAGCGTGGGTGCGCAGGGGCAGACAGACACCTCTGGGCAGTGGGAGTGGATGGTGTGCAGCAGCCTGGGTGCGCTGGGGCGGCACAGCAATGAAGGCGTGTGCAGTTTTATGTACTCTGCCATTACTGATTCTATACTGTGTTTCAGATGAGTGACCTTGAGGGCTGCAGTATGTCCCGGCTGGTGGTTGAAGACACACCGGTGGCGGAAAGGTGAGCAGTGAGGCCTGGGTGCGCAGGGGCAGACAGTCACCTCTGGGTGGCTGGAGTGAATGGGGTGCACCAGCCTGGGTGCGCAGGGGTGGGCAGACACCTCTGGGCAGTGGGAGTGGATGGTGTGCAGCAGCTTGGGTGCGCAGGGGTGGGCAGTCACCTCCGTGCGGTGGGAGTGGATGGTGTGCAGCAGCCTGGGTGCACAGGGGCAGGCAGACACCTTTGGACGGTGGGAGTGGATAGTGTGTAGCAGCCTGGGTGCGCAGGGGCACGCAGACACTTCTGGGCAGTGGGAGTGGATGGGGTGCAGCAGCCTGGGTGCGCAGGGGCGGGACAGCGATAAAAACATGTGCAGTTGTATGTACTCTGCCATTACTGATTCTATACTATGTTTCAGATGAGTGTGCTTGAGGGCTGCAGTATGTCCCAGCACGTGGTTGGAGACACACCGGTGACGGAAAGGTGAGCTGTGAGGGTTTTCTCCGCAGTGTCGGCACTCACTCTCCCTCTCTTCCTTTCTCTCTCTCAAACTCTTTCTCTTGTGCGACATCAGCCTATTTGTTACGTTCCACATTTAGGAAGGTTGCTGTCACATTTGTTTGTCGGGGGGATCACGTCTGGCCCCGGGGACCCCATCCCCCGGGGCCTGGCCTCTCTGTTGGGGACCGTCGGTAGAGCCCCAATGCCCCCACGGTCCTGCCGGTTCCCGACACCTGCGGAAGCAGGCATTGCTTTTGGGCAACGGGAGCTGCTAACATGCAGCTTCTCTTGCCCAAAAGCAATTCTCCTTTCCTTTATTGAAGCGAGAGGAGGTTTTCCTCCTCTCGCTTCAACAATGCAAACCAGGGTTTGCTATCACAGGGTGCAAGCCATGCTCCCGCCCTGTCATAGCAAAGGGCAATGTCCCCGGGGTCCACACCCCAGGACATTGCAGGAGCTGGCCCTGGGGGGTGGCGGTCTCCAGGGCCATCAAGCGCTCAAGGAGGGGGACCGCGCAACTCCCCTCCCACTATTTTCAGAGCCCTGGGGAGGAAGAGGTTCCCGGGCCTTCGGGGAGTCCGCAAGGCCCACCCTGCATATTTAATTAAAGCCCCGGGGGATGGTGATCCCCGGGAACTGGGGTGGCCTTGGAGGCCCCCCCAACAATTACAAAACAAACCCCGGGGAGGTAGCAAACCCCAGGGCCGTGTGCCATCCCGCACTTAATTTACATGGGAGGTGGCGGTCCCCGGAGCTGCGAAGGCCCCGCAGGCCCCCGCAATATAATTATAGGATTGCCCCCGAACCTGGCCCACCTGGGGGCTCATTTAAATGAAGTGGGGAAGCCACCGCTTCATTTTTTTAAAAAAAAGAATTTCGTCCGGATTCGCACACCCAGCACGCATTCTGACTTTTTTTTTTTAAATAAAAAGTAATTTTTAGGCCTGGGGGTCCTTGTGGGCCCCCGTGAGCAGGACTAGGGGGTCAGGGTATTTTTACCCTGCCCCCTTTTCTTCTTTTTCAATCTTTTTTCGACTGTTTTCTAGTGACTCGGTTCTACCGAGTCACAAGATGGCTGCCAACACATCCTGGTTTGTAGTGTTGGCAGCCGTTCACAGTGAAGCTTGTGGTCGTGGCAGCCAATCACAGTGAAGCACGTGGTCGGGAGGGTACGCGAACCCACTGCTGCCCCAGATATCGAAACTTTTATTTTTTTAATTTCTCAGCAACTACTGAACAGATTTACACCATTTGAAAAGAAAGTCGCTTTCTGAATCAAGCACTACCTTTTAGCCAAATTTGGTGTAATTCCGTTCAGCAGTTCGGGCTGTAGCCTTGCCTAAAGTTTCCTATGGGAAAATGATTTTTGACTTTTTATTTTTTGAATTTCTCAGCAACTACTAAACGGATTTACACCATTTTTACAAAAAGGTCGCTTTCTGAACCAAGCTCTACCTTTTTGCCAAATTTGGTGTAATTCCGTTCAGCAGTTCGGGCTGTAGCCTGTAAAAAAATTTCCTATGGAAATTAACATGGAGAAAACACTTTTTGGGACCCCCTTTTTTCTCAGCCCCCGCTTGACGAATCACCCCCAAACTTTCAGGATAGGAGCTGACCTGGATAGACCTTTTTTTGGAGAATTTCGCAAACATTCGTCAAACGACACCAAAGTTATTAGCAAATCAAAAAATGATTTTTCTATGGAAACTAGGTTCTAACTATAACTACCTACTGGTGACCGCCAGTAGGTAATATATATATATATATATTATCTACTGGCAGTCGCCAGTAGGTAGTTATAGTTAGGACCTAGTTTCCGTAGGAAAAGCGTTTTTTGTTTTCCCAATACCTTTGGCGCCGGTTGACGAATCTTCGCGAAATGTTCAAAACTAGTGATCAGCTCCGGTCTTGAAAATTTCGGGGTGATTCGCCAAGCGGCAGCCGAGAAAAAAAGGGGTCCCAAAACGTGTTTTCCCCATGTTATTTTCCATAGGAAACTTTAAACAAAGCTACAGCCCGAACTGCTCTCGCTTCCAAAATCCAAAGCAGATTGCTTTTCCACACGAAGAGCTGCATGTAAGCAGCTCCCTGTGTGGAAAAGCAATGCCGGCTCCCACAGGAGGCGGCAGGGACCATGGGGGAATTGGGGGTCCCCCCACGGTCCCCAATGGATAGGTCCGTCCCCCAACGGATAGGGCCGTCCCCGGGGGAAGGGGTCCCCGGGGTCAGAAGTGGCCAATAAAATAAATAAAAAAATAAAACAAGGCAGAGCCCTGGGGGATGGGGTTCCCAGGGCTAACAGGGGCCTCAGGAGAGGGGCCATGCAGCCCCCCTCCTTTAAAAATATATTTTTACTAAAAATATATATATATATATGGCCATGCCCCGGGGGATGGGGTCCCCAGGGGAAGAAATTGACCTCAAGGAGGGGGGGGCCACGCGGCCCCCTTCCTGTTTATTTTTGTTAACAATAGGGGTCAGGCCCTGGGGGATGGGATCTCCAGGGCCCCAAAAGTGCAAAAAGAACTGGGGCCACACAGCCCCACTTCTGAAAAAAAAAAAGCCGGCATCGCACTGGAGGCCCCTCCCCCTCCCTGCAGCACTCTGCAAACACGCCCTCTGGTGCATTGTAAGTTGGAGAATTAATTCCCCTTGAATACTGAGGGCCCGTGGGGGCCAACTAGCCCACCAGGTACCTCCAGTAAGCGCCAGGGAGCTGCGTTGCTTACTGGAGGTAGATGGTGGGCTAGTTGGCCCCCAGGGACCCTCAGGACACAAGGGAACTTAATCCCCCAATCTACAATGCACCAGGGGGTGCGTTTTCATAGTGGTGCAGGAAGGGGCTTGGCCTGATGTGACAAGTGTGCAAACGCACCCTGTGGCTTGTTTTAAGTTGGGAGATTAAGTCCCCTTGAATCCTGAGGGTCCCAGGGGGCCAACTAGCCCACCAGGTACCTCCAGTAAGCGCCACGGAGCTGCGGTGCAGAGTGGTGTAAAAAGGGGGCATGACCTTGGACCACCTCACTGCAAAGCAGCCCGGTGGAGCTTACTGGAGGTAACTGGTGGGCTAGTTGGCCTCTAGGGATCCACAGGATTCAAGGGGACTTAATTCCCCAACTTAAAACACGCCACAGGACGTGTTCGCACACATGACACATCAGGCCCCGCCCACTTCCTTCACCACTGTGCAAACGCGCCCCGTGACGCCTTTTAGTTGAGGGATTAAGTCCCCTTGAGTTCTGAGGGTCCCTGGGGGCCAACTAGCCCACCAGGTACCTTCAGTCACTGCAACAGAGTTGAGTTGCAGAGAGGTGTAAAAAGGGGCGTGTCTTCAGAGCACCTCTCTGCAACGCAGCTCTGTGGTGCTTACTGGAGGTAACTGGTGGGCTAGTTGGGCCCCAGGGACCCTCAGTATTCAAGGGGACTTAATCCCCCAACTTAAAATGCACCACGGGGCGCGTTTGCACACTTGTCACATCAGGCCCCACCCCCTCCCTACTGTGCAAACGGGCCCTCTGGCGCATTGTAAGTTGGGGGATTAAGTCCCCTTGATTCCTAAGGGTATCTTGGGTCGAACTAGGCCACCAGGTACCTCCAGTAAGCGCCACAGAGCTGCATTGCAGTGAGGTGTAAAAAGGGGCGTGGCCTTGGACCACCTCTCTACAACGCAGCACTGTGGTGCTTACTGGAGGTACCTGGTGGGCTAGTTGGCCCCCAGGGACCCTCAGGATTCAAGGGAAATTAATACCCCAACTTAAAACCCGCCAGGGGGTGCGTTTGCACAGTGGTGAAGGGAGGGGGCGGGCCTGATGTGACATGTGTGTACTTATCCAATCACTCCACCAAAACCCAAGCACTCATAACTTCACCATGCACTATCCTTGCAGTACTCTAATCATCCAGTCACTACCCATGTACTCATGCAATGACCCAGGCACTAACACATGCACTGCTACAATCCCCTGAGCACTACTGATGCAATCCAGCCATCTCCTGTCACTACCCATGCACTCCTCCAATCACCCACCCGGTTTCATGTCCTTATCTAATCACTCCGCCAAAACCCAAGCACTTATAAATTCACCATGCACTCTCCTTGCAGTACTCTAATCATCCAGTCACTACCCATGTACAATGCAATGGCCCAGGCAGTAACACATGCACTACTACAATCCCATGAGCACTACTAATGTAGTCCAGCCATCACCTTATCACTACCCATGCACTCCTTCAATCACCCAGCCAGTTCCATGTCCTTACCTAATCACTGAGCCAAAACACAAGCACTTCTAAATTCACCATGCACTCTCCTTGCAGTACTCTAATCATCCAGTCACTACCCATGTACTCATGCAATGACCCAGGCACAAACACATACACTGCTACAATCCCCTGAGAACTACTGATGCAATCCAGCCATCTCCTTGTCACTACCCATGCACTCCTCCAATCACCCAGCCAGCACCATGTACTTATCCAATCACTTTGCCAAAACCCAAGCATGTATAAATTCACCATGCACTCTCCTTGCAGTACTCTATTCATCCAGTCAGCACCCATGTACTCATGCAATGACCCAGGCACTAACTCATGGCAAATACAGAGGAGGTCATGCTAATCACAGGGGCACCCCAACGCATAGTGCTTCCTAGTGTATGTAGGTGTTTTCACTGTATTCTAAGTGTCTATTAGCATAGCACTGCCTCTAGGCCTGGTTAGTTAGAGTCAGTTACCACCATTACCCGTCAGCAAAATGTTGGGGGCACAGGAGGACTTTCTGCTCCTCTGTTGGTTCTTTCTGCACATCTCTTGCTTCTTCCTGCACTTTTCTTCATATTTCTGACCTTTTGTTTCCTCTTTCTGCATTTGTCTTGCTTTTTTCTGCGCTTTTCTTCATCTTTCTTCACATGTCCTACCTCTGTAGGCATAGTTAGAGATTAGCCTTTAAAAAACCTTTGAAATTCACTGAAAAAAACATAGGTTTCAGGGACCTTATAGTTAGAAATTAGCATTTAAAAAACCATTGAAATTCACTGAAAAAACCATAGGTTTCAGGGACGTTAGAGTTAGTTGTACATTTCACTCGTACAAAACCAGAGAAATTCGGCCGTTATAGTTAGTTCAGCTAACTATAACTCGCGCCCCCGCAATGTACTGCTGATGACGTCACACATTACATCAATCCTGGGGCCAACTAGCCTACCAGGTACCTCCAGTAAGCGCCACAGAGCTGCGTTGCAGAGAGGTGTAAAAAGGGGCATGACCTAGACCACCTCTCTGCAACGCAGCGGTGCTTACTGGAAGCACCTGGTGGGCTAGTTGGCCACCAGGGGCCCTCAGGATTGAAAGGGAATTAATTCCCCAACTTTAAACGTGCCACAGGGCGTGTTTGCACACATGTCACCTCAGGCCCTGTCCCCTCCCTTCGCCACTGTGTAAAAGCGCACCGTGGTGCATTTTAAGTTGGGAGATTAAGTCCCCTTGAATCCTGAGAGTCCCTGGGGTCCAACTAGCCCACGAGGTACCTCCAGTAAGTGCCACAGAACTGTAGAGAGGTGTAAAAAGGGGCGTTCCCCTGGGCATGGCCCGGGGACCCCATTTCCCGGAGACTGGCCTCTCGTTGGGGACCGTGGGGGGTTCCCAATCCCCCCACGGTCCCGCCGGCTCCCCGCATCCTGTTGGAGACGGCATTGCTTTTCCACAAGGGGAGCTGCTGACATGCAGCTCCCCTTATGGAAAAGCAATTCTGCTTTGCTTCATTGAAGTGAGAGCAGGTTTCCCTGCTCTCGCTTCAATGAAGCAAAGCAGAGTTTGCAATGACAGGGCGGGAGTCGCGAGACTCCCGCCCTTTCATTGCAAACGCATCACTGACTCCTGGAGGCGGGCCGTGCGGCACCTGTCCCACCTATAACACAGCCCGGGGAGGTGGCGGTCCACAGGGTGTGTGGGTGCTCGAGCCTCGCCACACAGGCAAAAAAAAAAAGAAGCCTCGGGGTGGTGGTCCCCGGGGCTGCGGGGGGGCAGTGTGCCCCCGCCAATATAATTAATGAGAGCCCCAGGGGTGGCGGTCCCCGGGGCTTGAGGGGGGCGTGTGCTCGCCTGCAAATATTTATGCAAAGCCCCGGGGGTGGTGGTTCCTGGGGAAGTGGGGGGATTGGGGCACCCCTACACATGTTTTTTACTGCCCCCAGGACCTGGCCCGCCCGGGGTCTTCAATTAAACGAAGCACGGGAGCCCGCACTTTGTTTTTTTTATTTTCTCGGCCAGATTCGCGCACCCAGCGTGAATTCGGTCGATTTTTTTTTTTTTTAAATGCTTTTTTGGGCCCTGCAGGCCTAGGGGGTCAGGGTGGTTTTTTGCGTTTGTTTCCCTGCTTTCTTGTACCTCGGTTCTACCGCAGCACAAGATGGCTGCCAACACTTCCTGGTTTGAAGTGTTGACAGCCAATTAGAATGCAGCTCGTCATCGGAAGGGTGTGCGGATCCACCGTGGCCATAGATATCGAAACTTTTATATTTTGATTTTCTCAGCAACTACTGAACGGATTTACACCATTTTAAAAAAAAGGGCGCTTTCTGAACCAAGCACTAACTTTTTGCTAAATTTGGTGTAATTCTGTTTAGCAGTTCGGGCTGTAGCCGTGTCTAAAGTTTCCTATGGGAATTAACATTGATAAAACACATTTTGGGACCCCCTTTTTTTCTCGGCCCCAGCATGCCGAATCACCCCGAAACTTTCAAAACAGGAGTTGACCGGAGCGCCACACTAGTTTTGAAAATTTCGCGATGATTCTTCCAAAATTATTGGGAAAACAAAAAACGCTTTTGCTATGGAAACTAGGTCCTAACTATAACTACCTACTGGCAATATATATATTTGCAGAAAAAAACATAGGTTTCAGGGGTGTTATAGTTAGCTGGCCATTTCACTCGTACAAAACCATAGAAATTCCTCTGTTATAGTTAGTTCTGCTAACTATAACTTCCGTGCCCGCAATGCACTGCTGTTGATGTCACATATTGCATAATTCATGACATGGTCAGTGACATCACTGATGACATCATCCAGTGAATGTGGTTTAGTTTGAAATTTAAATATGTATTATATATATACCAATCTGTATTGAAGATTGAGTGGGTATATAACTGTCTCGATGGAGGATTTAGTAGCTGTCTGACTGTCTAAGTGAGTAATTAAAATAAAAGGGTCTCACTTAATACATGGATTAGTAACTAAACTATGTGAATGTGTGCAGCACTGTCTCTGTTGTTGTATAACATGCTGCATCAGTTGGTCACTAACTACATGAGTGTGTATATTAGTTATTGATTAGTTGGGTGAGTATTTTTATGGGACACTGAGTTTGTGTGATTGGATGGGGTGTGTGTAACTCTATGCATAGATGTGTGAATGGTTGATTGACTAGGTGTATAGGTTTAAGAGTGCATGTGGAAACAGTTGTTTGGGTGACTGAGTGTATTTATTTGTGTGTTGGTGAGCGAATATATGTTTTAGTTGTACATATTCAACAAAGTAAAAAAATAAAAGGCATTGTATGTGAGAGTTGGTGTATATAAATATGTATGTGTAAGAGTCTGTGATTGTGAGAGTAACTATATGAATGAGTATAATTGTAATGGTGATGTTTTAACATATTAACTATGAGTTACTATGTGTTTGAATAAATGAGGTGTTGTTGGATAATTGTGTAAGTGAGTAAATGTGAGTGTGATTAATTTTTTCAAAAGTGAGTAGGATGACTGCATAACCGACTAAGATGACTGCTGATATATCAATGTCTATATATGTGTATAAGTGCATTTGATAGTGTTCTATTAATTAGTGACTGCATGTATAAGTGATTCTGTTGTTGAATGGGTAGTTGTGTGTGTAGACTTAGGAATCAGTGAATGGGTATGTAGTAACTGGTAACAATATTATTAATGAGATCATAGAAAAGATCTTCTACCTTGCACCGACATATACAGCCCATTGGTTTCCTGGTCGCACCGACCCATGGGAGACCGTTTCACTTTTTGATCCCGACGGCATTCCATCATTTTTCGTGACATTGCTCAATGTGCCCTGAAGAGTCACAGTTGTTCTACTGTTGACGAAACACGTGTCGGCTGGCGCTCTTTGTACTGATGAAAAACATCGTTTGAATTAAAACAACATCTTTCCATTGTTCATTGAACTCTGTTATTTTTTCTATGATCTCATTAATATTATTGTCACGTGTGCACAGGATTTGCTTATAATTGTTCTGGTATGGGCTTCTGCCCACACCTTATACAGGGGTTTTGGGTATTCCCCTGACCTGTTTGCACCGTTAAGCATTGGTTCTTTGTTCTTCTGACTTCATCTGTCCGTTTATCTGCCTTAGCGCCATTTATCCTGTCTCCAAAACCCTTTCTGGTCTATATATGTAGTAACTGGTATTGGTGTGTCAATGGTTTCAAATATGGTACTCTGTATTTTACAGTGAGTGATGAAAGGTTATACTAGTGTATGATGAGGTGTATCAGATTGTCACGTGGATGATGTCATCAGTGATGAGATGTCATCAGTAATGTCATCAGTGAAGTCACTGACCATGTCATGAATGATGTAATATGTGACATCATCAGCAGTGCATTGCGGGCGTGCGAGTTATAGTTAGCAGAACTAACTATAACGGAGGAATTTCTATGGTTTTGTATGAGTGAAATGGCCAGCTAACTATAACACCCCTGAAACCTATGTTTTTTTCTGTGAATTTCTAAGGTTTTTTAAAGCTAATTTCTAACTATAACGTCTCTGAAACCTATGGTTTTTTCAGTGAATTTCAAAGCTTTTTTAAATGCTAATTTCTAAATATAACCTCTCTGAAACATGTTTTTTTTCAGTGACTTTCAAAGGTTTTTTAAATGCTAATTTTTAAGTGTGATAGTAGTTATACCTATTTTTTTGTACTGATTTTCTACAGTTTTTATTTATAATATTTAATTCATTAAATAACATTATATATTTTTCTGAAAATTGCAAAAAAAAATCAAACTGAAATATTGATTCATTTTTTTGTTTTCATTTTTTATTTTAATATATTTATATTATTTTCTTTTTTTTTTTTAAATCCATTTTTTGTTGGAGCCACGCACTCAAAGCGTACACAACACAGTGGGTACGTCCATTCTAGCCGCCATTTTAGAAAAGTTGTGAAGGATCCACGTACGGTGTGCGACGGCTGCGTGTTTTTCAGTTACATTTAATATTACGTGATGGGCGCGATTGGTATGCGACCAGTCCATGACTCCTGCTACCGTGCATTCGCGACACATGCGCATTATGGTACGAGATGCTTGTGCAGTTACGGGTCCTGCGTGACGTCATATACGTGCTTGGGTGCGCAACTCCCGCAAAAAAAATTTATGTTACAAAATGATATGTATGTGTCTTTAATATACATATTAGGGCAAGAGACCCTGCTTCAGGTAGGTCGCTCCCCTCACCGCCACGCAGCCCCCTGTGTGCCCTGCAGGCCGCCGTCTGCCGCTCGCTGCCGCCGCTCGCACTGGTTCCTGACTGCCTGTATTCGTTGTGCCTTTGTACCCCAGCTACTTTTGTCTTTTGTACCCCAGCTAACCTTTGACTTCTGTACCCCTCAGCCAGCCCCGTTTTCTTCTGTATCCACCGCCCTGATTTTGCCTTCTGTACCCCTGCCCGGTTCTCCCCCTCGCACCCTTCCTTCTGCTCCGTTGCCCCCGCCGCTCCTTTCCCGCCGCTGCGTCCCTGCGGCCCCGCCCCCTTGATCCCCATTGGCCGCCCCGCTCCCGCCTCCCAGCTGCTCCTCCCTCCCGCTCCCACTCATATGGAGGCCGCGCAGCGGTAGAGAGAGCGACCTTTGACCCTGCTTCAGGTAGGTCGCTCCCCTCACCGCCACGCAGCCCCCTGTGTGCCCTGCAGGCCGCCGTCTGCCGCTCGCTGCTGCCACTCGCACTGGTTCCTGACTGCCTGTATTCGTTGTGCCTTTGTACCCCAGCTAACTTTTGTCTTTTGTACCCCAGCTAACCTTTGACTTCTGTACCCCTCAGCCAGCCCCGTTTTCTTCTGTATCCACCGCCCTGATTTTGCCTTCTGTACCCCTGCCCGGTTCTCCCCCTCGCACCCTTCCTTCTGCTCCGTTGCCCCCGCCGCTCCTTTCCCGCCGCTGCGTCCCTGCGGCCCCGCCCCCTTGATCCCCATTGGCCGCCCCGCTCCCGCCTCCCAGCTGCTCCTCCCTCCCGCTCCCACTCATATGGAGGCCGCGCAGCGGCCGCGCGCAGCGGGCGCGCCTAAGGCAAGCCCGTCTGCGCCCGTCCGCGCCTGGCCCGCGCCCAGCGCCCGAACCCCTGGCCCCCGTGGACCCCAGCCCACCCGCCAGACATACGACGCCGCCACCCTCAACGCACTCAACACCGGCCGAACCCCGGGATGCTACCAAGCCACCCCGAGACGCACCCACGGACCCTTCAGCTGCCTCGCCTGCAAGTTCACCTGCATCCGGACCTGCCCCGTACCAGCACCCGCCAAGCCGAACACCAGCAGCAACCACCTCAAGTGCATCCTGCTCAACACCCGCTCCGTCCACAGACACGCCATCGAACTCTGGAACCTCCTCGACACCACATCTCCAGACGTTGCCTTCCTCACGGAAACCTGGATGAACGACTCCTCAGCGCCCGACATCGCCATCGCCATCCCAGAGGGATACAAGATCACCCGGAGAGATCGCAACAACCAGACTGGAGGAGGCATCGCCATCGTCCACAAGAACACCATCCGCATCACGACCAACACCGATGACACCCTGACTACCGCCGAACACCTACACTTCCAGATCCACACCGACCCCAAGACCACCCTCAGAGGCACCCTGATCTACCGACCCCCGGGACCACGCACACCATTCAGCGAGGACATCGCCGACTTCATCAGCCCACACGCCCTCCCCTCCGCTGACTACATCCTCCTGGGGGACATCAACTTCCACCTGGAGAACAACAACGACCGCAACACGACCACCCTACTTGACAACCTCGCCAACCTCGGACTCAAGCAGCTGGTGTCCACCCCCACCCACCTCGCCGGACACACACTCAACGCCGTCTTCTCATCCAGCAAAGACATCGCCTTCAGCCACGCCACTGGACTCCACTGGACGGACCACAGCTGCGTCCACTTCACCTTCAGAAGAACCACGATCCACCACCACCAGCAACAGGATGCTCGAAGAAACTGGAACAAGATCACAGCCGACCAGCTCGCCGCATCCCTGAGCCAGCACCCTCCAGCCAGCTCAGCGAACCCTAGCCAGGCCGCCGACAACTTCACGAAGTGGATCAGCACCTGCGCGGACGAACTCGCCCCACTGAGGACCCCGCCCAGCAGACCCGGCAGCAAGAAGGCCCCATGGTTCACCGACGAACTCAAGAGCTCCAAGAAGAACTGCCGAGCCCTCGAGAAAGCCTGGAGAAGGGAGCCTACCCCGGACAACATGACCACCCTCAAGCTCGCCACCCGGAAGCACCATCAACTAATCCACGCCACCAAGAAAACTGCATTCAAGGACCGGCTGGACAACAACGCACACAACTGCAAGGAACTCTTCAACATCGTGAAAGAGCTCTCCAACCCAAACGCCGGAAACAACGACATCACCCCGTCGCAAGACCTCTGCAACTCCCTCGCCTCCTACTTCCACAACAAGATCGCTGACATACACAACAGCTTCATCCCGCAAACAACGCCCCCCACGACCGCACCAACGCCCCCCACCACCACCCTCAGCGCCTGGACCCCGATCAACACAGAAGACACCATCCGCACGATGAACTCCATCCACTCCGGATCTCCGACCGACCCCTGCCCTCACCACGTATTCAACAAGGCCGACGCTGTCATCGCACCCCACCTGCGGGACATCATCAACACCTCCTTCGACACCGCCACCTTCCCCGAGAGCTGGAAGCACGCCGAACTCAGCGCTCTACTAAAGAAACCAACAGCGGACCCCACCGAACTCAAGAATTACCGCCCCATCTCGCTCCTCCCGTTTCCAGCCAAAGTCATCGAGAAGACCGTCAACAAGCAGCTGGCCGCCTTCCTCGAGACGAATGGATCCCTCGACCCCTCACAGTCTGGCTTCCGAGCCAACCACAGCACCGAGACCGCCCTCATCGCTGCCACCGATGACATCCGAGCCCTGATGGACAACGGAGAGACAGCGGCCCTCATCCTCCTAGACCTCTCCGCGGCATTCGACACTGTCTGCCACCGCACCCTAGTGCAGCGCCTCAGCAATGTCGGAATCCAGGAGAAGGCACTGGAATGGATCATCTCCTTCCTCGACGGAAGGACACAGAGAGTCCGCCTACCACCGTACAAGTCGGAGGCCACCGAAGTCATCTGCGGCGTACCCCAAGGATCCTCACTCAGCCCCACCCTCTTCAACGTCTACATGAGCCCCCTCGCGGCCATCGCATGCCAACACAACCTCAACATCATCTCCTACGCCGACGACACCCAGCTGATCCTCTCCCTGACCAACGACCCCGCCGCCGCCAGAGCCAACCTCCACGAAGGGATTAAAGACGTAGCCGAGTGGATGATGACCAGCCGCCTGAAACTGAACTCAGACAAGACGGAAGTCCTCATCCTGGGCTCCTCGCCCTCCGCCTGGGACGACTCCTGGTGGCCCCCGCCCTGGGCACCGCACCCAAACCGACAGACCACGCACGAAACCTGGGCTTCATCCTGGACTCCTCCGTCTCCATGACCAGACAAGTCAACGCCGTCTCCTCGTCCTGCTTCAACATCCTGCGCATGCTACGAAAGATCTTCCGGTGGATCCCCACCGAGACCAGGAAGACGGTCACCCAGGCCCTTGTCACCAGCCGACTGGACTACGGCAACGCCCTCTACGCCGGAACCACCGCCAAGCTCCAGAAGAGACTCCAGCGGGTCCAGAACGCCTCAGCCAGACTCATCCTCGACACCCCCCGAAGCAGCCACATCTCCGGACATCTGAGAGACCTGCACTGGCTCCCCGTCAACAAGAGAATCACCTTCCGTCTCCTCACCCACGCACACAAAGCCCTACACGACCAAGGCCCGAGCTACCTCAACAACCGCCTCAACTTCTACGCTCCCACACGCTATCTCCGATCAACCAGCCACGCCCTCACCGCCGTCCCCCGCATCCGAAGAGGGACAACTGGAGGAAGGTCCTTCTCCTACCTGGCCGCCAAGACCTGGAACTCCCTCCCGACCGACCTGCGCCTGACCCAAGACCACCTCCCCTTCAGGAAGAAGCTCAAGACCTGGCTGTTCGAGCAGTAGCGGCACCCCCCCCCCCCCCCCCCTAGCGCCTTGAGACCCTCCGGGTGAGTAGTGCGCTTTATAAATGGCTTGATTGATTGAGATTATCTAAGATATTCATAAAAATAATATATTTGTACTTATAATAAACTTATATTATTTTTAAATATATTTTCGCGAAGTCGGGTGCATGCATCGTGAGTGCAGAGAACCAGGTCAGCAGAGCTGCTGTAGAGCATGATAAACCAGGTCAGCAGAGCCGCTGTAGAGCCAGAGAACCAGGTCAGCAGAGCTGATCTACAGCCTAAGAAGCAGGTCAGCAGAGCTGCTCTAGAACCAGAGACCCAGGTCAGCAGAGCTGCTCTAGAGGCCGAGAACCAGGTCAGCAGAGCTGCTGTAGAGCCAGAGTAACCAGGTCAGGAGAGCTGCTTTAGAGGGAGAGAACCACGTCAGCAGAAGTGCTTTAGAGCCAGAGAACCAGGTCAGCAGAGCTGCTCTAGAGCCAGAGAACCAGGTCAGCAGAGCTGCTCTAGAGCCAGAGAACCAGGTCAGCAGAGCTGCTTTAGAGCCGCAGAACCAGGTCAGCAGAGCTACTCTAGAGCCAGAGAAACCAGGTCAGCAGAGCTGCTTTAGAGCCAGAGAACCAGGTCAGCAGAGCTGTTCTAAAGGCAGAGAACCAGGTCAGTAGAGCTGATTTAGAGGGAGAGAACCAGGTCAGCAGAGCTGCTTTAGAGCCAGAGAAACAGGACAGCAGAGCTGCTCTAGAGCCAGAGAACCAGGTCAGCAGAGCTGCTTTAGAGCCATAGGACCAGGTCAGCAGAGCTGCTTTAGAGCCAGCGAACCAGATCAGCAGAGCTGCTCTAGAGCCAGCGAACCGGGTCAGCAGAGCTGCTCTAGAGCCAGAGAACCAGGTCATCAGAGCTGCTGCAGAGCCAGAGAAACCAGGTCAGCAGAGCTGCTTTAGAGGGAGAGAACCAGGTCAGCAGAGCTGCTTTAGAGCCAAGGGACCAGGTCAGCAGCGCTGCTCTAGAGCCAGAGCATCAGGTTAGCAGAACTGCTTTAGAGCCATAGAACCGGGTCAGCAGAGCTGCTTTAGAGCCAGAGAACCAGGTCAGCAGAGCTGTTGTAGAGCCAGAGAACCAGGTCAGCAGAGCTGCTCTAGAGCCTAAGAACTAGGTCAGCAGAGCTGCTCTAGAGCCAGAAAACCAGGTCAGCAGAGCTGCTGTAGAGCCAGAGAAACCAGGTCAGCAGAGCTGCTTTAGAGGGAGAGAACCAGGTCAGCAGAGCTGCTTCAGAGCCAGAGAACCAGGCCAGCAGAGCTGCTTTAGAGCCAGAGAACCAGGTCAGCAGAGCTGCTTTAGAGCCAGAGAACCAGGTCAGCAGAGCTGCTCTAGAGCCAGAAAACCAGGTCAGCAGAGCTGCTGTAGAGCCAGAGAAACCAGGTCAGCAGAGCTGCTTTAGAGGGAGAGAACCAGGTCAGCAGAGCTGATTTAGAGCCAGAGAACCAGGTCAGCAGAGATGCTCTAGAGCCAGAGAACCAAGTCAGCACAGCTGCTTTAGAGCCATAGAACCAGGTCAGCAGAGCTGCTTTAGAGCCAGAGAACCAGGTCAGCAGAGCTGCTCTAGAGCCAGAGAACAAGGTCAGCAGAGCTGCTGTAGAGCCAGAGAAACCAGGTCAGTAGAGCTGCTTTAGAGGGAGAAAACCAGGTGAGCAGAGCTGCTCTAGAGGGAGAACCAGGTCAGCAGAGATGCTCTAGAGCCAGAGAACCATGTCAGCAGAACTGCTTTAGAGCCATAGAGCTGGGTCAGCAGAGCTGCTTTAGAGCCAGAGAACCAGGTCAGCAGAGCTGTTCTAAAGGCAGAGAACCAGGTCAGTAGAGCTGATTAAGAGGGAGAGAACCAGGTCAGCAGAGCTGCTTTAGAGCCAGAGAAACAGGACAGCAGAGCTGCTCTAGAGCCAGAGAACCAGGTCAGCAGAGCTGCTTTAGAGCCATAGGACCAGGTCAGCAGAGCTGCTTTAGAGCCAGCGAACCAGATCAGCAGAGCTGCTCTAGAGCCAGCGAACCGGGTCAGCAGAGCTGCTCTAGAGCCAGAGAACCAGGTCATCAGAGCTGCTGCAGAGCCAGAGAAACCAGGTCAGCAGAGCTGCTTTAGAGGGAGAGAACCAGGTCAGCAGAGCTGCTTTAGAGCCAAGGGACCAGGTCAGCAGCGCTGCTCTAGAGCCAGAGCATCAGGTTAGCAGAACTGCTTTAGAGCCATAGAACCGGGTCAGCAGAGCTGCTCTAGAGCCAGAGAACCAGGTCAGCAGAGCTGTTGTAGAGCCAGAGAACCAGGTCAGCAGAGCTGCTCTAGAGCCTAAGAACTAGGTCAGCAGAGCTGCTCTAGAGCCAGAAAACCAGGTCAGCAGAGCTGCTGTAGAGCCAGAGAAACCAGGTCAGCAGAGCTGCTTTAGAGGGAGAGAACCAGGTCAGCAGAGCTGCTTCAGAGCCAGAGAACCAGGCCAGCAGAGCTGCTTTAGAGCCAGAGAACCAGGTCAGCAGAGCTGATTTAGAGCCAGAGAACCAGGTCAGCAGAGATGCTCTAGAGCCAGAGAACCAAGTCAGCACAGCTGCTTTAGAGCCATAGAACCAGGTCAGCAGAGCTGCTTTAGAGCCAGAGAACCAGGTCAGCAGAGCTGCTCTAGAGCCAGAGAACAAGGTCAGCAGAGCTGCTGTAGAGCCAGAGAAACCAGGTCAGTAGAGCTGCTTTAGAGGGAGAAAACCAGGTGAGCAGAGCTGCTCTAGAGGGAGAACCAGGTCAGCAGAGCTGCTCTAGAGCCAGAGAACCATGTCAGCAGAACTGCTTTAGAGCCATAGAACTGGGTCAGCAGAGCTGCTTTAGAGCCAGAGAACCAGGTCAGGAGAGCTGTTGTAGAGCCAGAGAACCAGAGCAGCAGAGCTGCTCTGTAGCCTAAGAACTAGGTCAGCAGAGCTGCTCAAGAGCCAGAGAATCAGGTCAGCAGACCTGCTGTAGGGCCAGAGAAACCAGGTCAGCAGAGCTGCTTTAGAGGGAGAGAACCAGGTCAGCAGAGCTGCTCTAGCTGACACTGACTGACTGACACTGACTGACACTGATTCACTGACACTGACTGACTGACACTGACGGACACTGATTGACTGACACTGACTGACTGACACTGACTGACACTGATTGACTGACTGTCACGCCCGCCCCACAAAACAGCGAAGTCAGTACTGGGGTTGTAACTTATGTTTTTATTTTCTTTATGGATAACCGTCTTTCTTGGTACAGAAAAGGGTTCCCCACGAGGGTTGTCGTCAGGAAAGAAAGGCCTTTGGCTGCTGCGGGCTTCTTCAAGCGTCTTCCGTCTTCTGGTGGCGTTGCGGGGTGTGGTCCAGCCAGGCGTCCCCTCGGAAAAGAAGAACAGAAGAGGACGATTAGTACTCGACCTTAATCCCTTTTTCAGGTCTCGTGGCCCACGTTATCCTTAATCCCGCTAGTGTATGGATTGGGGAGGATACTATCGTCCCCGGGCCCTTTTAGTCAGGGTGGAAACCCGCTGGAGATAGTGTACAACCTGCCCCTGTGTTACCTAGCCGTTATCTAGTGGGGGGGGGGAAGAGGATTAGGGCTCGGCTATAGTCCCGAGTAGGACATCTGTACTTGCCACCAACCCACAAGGGCCCTCCCTGTTTTCTCCGCCACTTGCCTGAGGCCGGGGCCCGGTTTCTGGACCCCGGCTGCTTCGTCCTTGCGTCCTTCCTCGGGGCACCACCACGAGTCTCTCTCGGTTGCCGCCGTCGTCTCTCTCTTTCCTCCTGTCTCGCCTTGGGTCGCCCCCTTCTCCGCGCTCTGTTCCGGGCTCCCACTCTGCTCCTCGTTCTCGCTCCTCTCCTCGTCCACTCTCTGTCCCTCGACCTCGCTCCGCTCCTCGACCTCGCTCCGCTCCTTGGTCTCGCTCTGCTCCTCGGTCTCGCTCTGCTCCTCGGTCTCGCTCTGCTCCTCGGTCTCGCTCTGCTCCTCGGTCTCGCTCTGCTCCTCGGTCTCGCTCCGCTCCTCGGGTTGACCTCTTCCTCTTCCGGTCCCCACCTCCAGTGCTTTTAACTCCCTCAGGCCCCGCCTCTGGGTTGTGAGTAGCACCGGTAGCTGTGGTTCGGTGCCCCCGGGGTCCGACTGCGTCTCGGTCTTGTCACAGTGCTTCCCCTCCAGGCATGGCCGTTCGGGCCATGCAGACATCGGACTGCGGGAGAGGAAGTCCACGTTGGTCTGCAGGGTGCCGGGTCGATGGGCTACCTGGAAAGAGAAAGGCTGTAAGGCTAGGAACCATCGAAGGATGCGAGGGTTAGTGTCTTTGTGTCGTGCCAGCCAGACAAGGGGAGCATGGTCCGTCAGGAGAGTGAAAGGGCGACCCAGGAGATAGTATTGCAAAGCTTGGACCGCCCAGCGTATGGCCAAGCATTCCTTCTCAATGGTGGAATACCGGAGTTCCCGCGGCACCAATTTCCGGCTGAGGTACACCACGGGGTGGGGGTCCCCAGATGGAGTCAGCTGTGAGAGGACGGCCCCCAAACCCCGATCTGATGCGTCCATTTGTAATGTGAAGGGGCGCGTGAAGTCGGGACAGGTGAGCACGGGATTGTTGCACAGTCTTGTTTTGAGCAGTTCGAAACTGTGGGTTTGTGCAGGGGTCCAGGTGGTAATGGAGTTGGGGCCTGCTTTCTTTAGCATGTCGGTAAGAGGGGCCGCCTCCTCGGCGAAGTGGGGAATGAACCTTCTATAGTAGCCCACTAATCCCAGGAATGCCCTGATGCCTTTTTTTGTGGTTGGTCTTCCTAACTGGGAAATGGCCTTGACTTTGTCCACCTGGGGTCGGATACGTCCGTTCTGGATATGGTAGCCGAGATAGCGGACGTTGTCGGTGGCGAGCATGCATTTGTCGGGGTTGGCTGTCAAGCCAGCTTCCCGGAGGCTTGACAAGACCGCCTGAAGATGTTCTAGATGTGTCTTCCATGTGGTACTAAAGATTACTATGTCGTCTAGATACGCTGCAGCGTATGTTTGGTGGGGTCTCAGTATTACGTCCATGAGACGCTGAAAAGTGGCAGGGGCCCCATGGAGGCCAAAGGGGAGGACCTGAAACTGGTATAGGCCTGAGGGGGTGGCAAACGCAGTTTTTTCTTGGGCCTGAGGTGTGAGCATGATTTGCCAGTACCCTTTCGTGAGGTCGAGTGTGCTGATGTAGTGAGCCGTCCCTAACCTCTCGATCATCTCGTCGACTCGAGGCTTGGGATAGGAGTCAAAACGGGAGACGCTATTGAGGCGCCTATAGTCCACGCAAAAACGGACCGTACCATTGGGTTTTGGGACCAACACTATGGGAGAACACCAAGGGCTGTAGGAAGGCACTATGATCCCACTGTTCAGCATGTCCACCACTTCCTTTTCTATTATATGTCGCCTAGCTTCCGGGATTCTGTATGGCCTTTGCCGGATGGGTGTAGCCCCTTCGGTAAGGATATCGTGTTGGATGAGGTGGGTTCTCCCTGGTTTGGCGGAGAAGACGTCCGAATAGGAGGCGAGAAGGGATTGGAGCTCATGGTTTTGCACTGGGGATAAGCAGGTGCCCGTGGGGGATGTCCCTGTTGGGGAGTGTAGCTCCCACCCCTGGGAAGGGAATCTCTAGCGGCTTGCTATCTGTGATGAGCAGGTTCGTAGGGGTATGGGTTCCATCGTCAGGATCAACGAACCACTCTTTTAACAGGTTGACGTGGTACACTTGACCCTTTTTCCCTGAGTGAGGTACGGCTACTCTATACGTGACAGGTGTGACTTGTTCTAGCACCACGTAGGGGCCCTGCCAGCGGGCTAACAGTTTGTTATCGGAAGAGGGCAAGAGGAGCAAGACCTTGTCCCCCACTGCAAAGTGCCGTAGAACGGTCTGTCGATCATAGTGCGTTTTCTGTTTCTGTTGGGCTGCTTCCAGGTTATGTCGTACCCTGTCCCAGAGAGAGGAGAGACTGTCTTTCAGGTGGGTTGCGTATTCCAACAGGGTTCTATTCTCATCCTCCTCATCTTCCCACCTTTCAGCTGCCATGTCCACTAAGGTCCTGGGTTTCCTCCCGAACACTAACTCGAAAGGACTAAACCCCGTGGAGGATTGGGTATGGGTTCGGATAGCAAATAATGTGAGTGGTAATTGTCGGTCCCAGTCTCGCCCCGTCTCAGCTACAGTTTTCTTCAGGATGGTTTTAATGGTCTGGTTGTATCTTTCCACCAGGCCATCTGTTTGGGGGTGGTAAACAGAGGTGCGTATCTGGCGTACCCCTAGAAGAGAGCAGATCTGGGCCATCAATTTTGACATGAACGGGGTCCCCTGGTCGGTGAGCAGTTCCTTGGGGAATCCGACCCTGCTAAAGAATGTTATCATAGCTTGGGCGACGCTAGCAGTAGACATGCTGGAAAGGGGAAAGGCCTCCGGGTACCGGGTCGCGTAATCGACTAACACTAGGATGTACTGATAGCCTCGGGCTGAGGTGATCAGGGGGCCAACCAAATCCATTCCCACCCGGGAAAAGGGGACGTCAATTACCGGAAGAGGGTACAGGGGTGCTTTGGGAACATGAGGGGGATTGGACATCTGGCATCTGGCACAGGCGGCACAGTACCGTCTTATGTCAGAGAAGACCCCTGGCCAGTAGAACCTGCGCAGTAGGTATTCCTCCGTTTTCTCTTTCCCATAGTGGCCCCCTCCCGCCTGATTATGGGCTAAACGGAGTACCTGCTTGCGGAACGGTAGGGGTACCAGGAGCTGTCGAAGTGGCCCATCTGGTTTGGTAACCTTTCTATACAGCAGCCCTTTCAATAGGATAAAACAGGGTCCTACCTGGTCGTCTGTGTCGTCCACAGTCCGGGCCCAAGCATGCCCTAGCGTTGGATCTTCCCTCTGTTCGGCTCTGAAGCTGCCAGTGGCTCTGGGTTCTTCCCCCATGGCGGAGGAGGTGGAAGGGATTGCCGCTTGTCCGTGTAGCACTGTGTTCCGTTTTTGTTCCCTCTTTTCGCGTCGCGTTTTCTGTTTCCTACAGACCCCTGGAGTTAAATCTACTGTCGATAATGGTGCTTCACTGAGCCATCTTTGAGCGTCTCTCTCCTCGATCGCTCTGGACAAGAGAGCAGGGAAGTCCTCATAGTCTGTCCCTATAATCATGTCCTCAACCAGGTTCGGGATGACCCCTACTTGGATCGTGGCACACCGGTCTCCGTATTCCAGGGTGACTCTGGCCACAGAGTAGCGCTTCTGGTCCCCATGTACACACGTGATCACCACTCCCTCTCCTTCTAACCATTGGTGGGTTTGTACGCGTTCCTGAGTTATGACCGAATGACGACACCCTGAGTCCACAAGTACCAGGGTGTTGATCTGATTCACCCTAAGATTTAACCGGTAAGCCGTCTCACCCTCTCCAGCCCATAGTACCCTCCCTCTGGTGTAGCCTATTTCCATTGGCTCGACGGAGACGGGTTTTTGGGGGCAGTTGCGGGAGATGTGGCCCCACTCTGCACAATGAAAACACTGGGGCCCCTGACTACCTCCTCTCCCCTCCCCGCGAGGCAAAAACCTGGGATCAATGAGAGGCCGTGGGTTGGGTGGACTGGGAGTAGGGTTGGCTGCCCTCCATCGGTGGATAATGGAGGTAGGGAGTCGGGGTGTGAAGGGTCGGGCTTCGGGGGACCGTTGGTGTGCACAGGCTAGTTCTATTGCGTGTGGTACAGTAAGGTTGGGATGTTGTTTAACCCAGGCCCGAGTCAGGGGAGGGAGACCCTCAATGTATTGCTCCAACAGAATCCTATCCACTATTTCTTCCTTACTGCTTGTGTGGGGTTGGAGCCAGCGGGTCCCTAGGTCCTGTAATCGATAATAGAATGCTCGGGGATTGTCTTGGGGTTGCCATTTTTCCTTCCGGAACCGACTACGGTACTGCTCTTGGTCGCAACCGAGACGTTCCAGGATGGTTTGTTTAATCACCGCATAGGGTGTATCACCGGAGGGATTAGCAGCTTGGTAGGCTGTTTGGAGCTCACCGGAGAGAAGGGGGGCGACGTACTGGCCCCACCGGTCCTCGGGCCACTGGGCTGTACTCGCCACCCGCTCGAAATTGGTGAAAAAGAAGTCAGGGTCTTCTCCTGTCCGGTACTTTTGTAAGACGGAGCTGGGGACGTTTGGATGCACCTTGGTGCTGGCGATTGTGTCCGTTAGCTTCTGGATCGCTGTGTCGTGGATCGCTTGGTTCTGTACCAGGAGCCCCGCTTGGGTTTGTAAAGCTTCTTGTACAAAGTCCCTGTCCTTTTTTGCTTCCGTTGACTGGGCTTCTACCACCAATTGTAAATGGCGCTGTCCTTCCGCCAGTTGGGCCAACATCTCGTCTAGGCCTATGGGTTGCGCCATGGTGGGGCGTATCTCCCAAGGAGTACAACTGGATGGGCGTGAGGGATAGTTCGGCAATCCCACTTCTGACACCACTGTCACGCCCGCCCCACAAAACAGCGAAGTCAGTACTGGGGTTGTAACTTATGTTTTTATTTTCTTTATGGATAACCGTCTTTCTTGGTACAGAAAAGGGTTCCCCACGAGGGTTGTCGTCAGGAAAGAAAGGCCTTTGGCTGCTGCGGGCTTCTTCAAGCGTCTTCCGTCTTCTGGTGGCGTTGCGGGGTGTGGTCCAGCCAGGCGTCCCCTCGGAAAAGAAGAACAGAAGAGGACGATTAGTACTCGACCTTAATCCCTTTTTCAGGTCTCGTGGCCCACGTTATCCTTAATCCCGCTAGTGTATGGATTGGGGAGGATACTATCGTCCCCGGGCCCTTTTAGTCAGGGTGGAAACCCGCTGGAGATAGTGTACAACCCGCCCCTGTGTTACCTAGCCGTTATCTAGTGGGGGGGGGGGGGAAGAGGATTAGGGCTCGGCTATAGTCCCGAGTAGGACATCTGTA
Organism: Triturus cristatus; assembly: GCF_964204655.1. Lineage (NCBI taxonomy): Eukaryota > Metazoa > Chordata > Amphibia > Caudata > Salamandridae > Triturus > Triturus cristatus. The sequence continues at coordinate 627,497,525 of NC_140594.1, read as the reverse complement.
CTTGCCACCAACCCACAAGGGCCCTCCCTGTTTTCTCCGCCACTTGCCTGAGGCCGGGGCCCGGTTTCTGGACCCCGGCTGCTTCGTCCTTGCGTCCTTCCTCGGGGCACCACCACGAGTCTCTCTCGGTTGCCGCCGTCGTCTCTCTCTTTCCTCCTGTCTCGCCTTGGGTCGCCCCCTTCTCCGCGCTCTGTTCTCAGTATTGTTTAATATTGCTGTTGTGGTGCAAAGACGGGACTGGGGCACACTACGTATGACACAGACCCAGTTCGCACCACTATTTACTTAACATTCGCCCCTGTTGTGGAAAGGAAGTAGTTCTCGCAGAGGTTTGACAATTATTGTTTACTTTGTATGACGGAAAGTGAGGCACCGCTGTGGCTAAAACAGTAACCACTGTCTTGTTCATTCTCTTTTCTTTCTGTCCAGGAGAGGGACAGTGTGAAGGGGGCAGAAAATCACTGGGTTGCTCTACAAGCTACACTTCCCTAGAAGTTTGGGTAGGTGAGGATATTCTGATTAGAAAGCACTCGCTTACTCACCTTTGACAGTTCTGGGTTCTTAATGCGTTTTTCTTCTGCTTATCTCATAGGCTGAACCAGTGTCACCCCCCTGTTCCCTCTCTCCCAGCAAGATAGCTTTGTTCTCTTTCTATTCAGGTAGGGGGCTGACACTTATAGAGTATCCCTCCGCTAGCCACTGCATGCCCACGAGACAGTGTTCCACCACGCAGATTGATTGTGTGCTTTCTCTTTACAGATCTCCTTCCCTGCCGTCCCTACCCCTTCCTTCCCTCGCTCAACCACTTCACTAGTCCGCGTTATTCTGTATTCCGGACTTGGGGAGGACGAGAGGTGGACCCCATTCAGCATCAGCACAGCTCCGAGGAAAACAGGAAGACGGAACGTGACAGAGAGAGAGTAGTAGAGAGTGAGTAGTAGAGAGTAGTAGAGTGAGTAGTAGAGAGTGAGTAGTAGAGAGTGGTAGAGAGTGGTAGAGAGTGGTAGAGAGAGTAGTAGAGAGTGAGTAGTAGAGAGAGAGTAGTATAGAGTAGTAGAGTGAGTGGTAGAGAGTAGTAAAGTGAGTAGTAGAGAGTGAGTAGTAGAGAGTGAATAGTAGCGAGTAGTAGAGAGTGAGTAGTAGAGAGAGAGTAGTAGAGAGTGAGTAGTAGAGAGTGAGTAATAGAGAGTAGTAGAGAGTGAGGAGTAGAGTGAGGAGTAGTAGAGAGTAGTAGAGAGTGAGTAGTAGAGAGTAGTGGAGTAGTAGGGAGTGAGTAGTAGAGTAGTAGAGAGTAGTCAGTCAGTGTCAGTCAGTCAGTCAGTGTAAGTCAATCAGTGTCAGTCAGTCAGTCAGTGTCAGTCAATCAGTGTCAGTCATTGGCAGTCAGTTTCAGTCAGTGTCAGTCAATCAGTGTCAGTCAGTGTCAATCAGTCAGTGTCAGTCAGTCAGTGCCAGTCAGTCAGTGTCAGCTAGAGCAGCTCTGCTGACCTGGTTGTCTGGCTCTAAAGCAGCTCTGCTGACCTGGTTCTCTCCCTCTAAAGCAGCTCTGCTGACCTGGTTTCTCTGGCTCTACAGCAGGTCTGCTGACCTGGTTCTCTGACTCTAGAGCAGCTCTGCTGACCTAGTTCTTAGGCTACAGAGCAGCTCTGCTGATCTGGTTCTCTGGCTCTACAACAGCTCTGCTGACCCGGTTCCATGGCTCTAAAGCAGTTCTGCTGACATGGTTCTCTGGCTCTAGAGCAACTCTGCTGACCTGGTTCTCTCCCTCTAGAGCAGCTCTGCTGACCTGGTTGTCTCCCTCTAAAGCAGCTCTACTGACCTGGTTTCTCTGGCTCTATAGCAGCTCTGCTGACCTGGTTCTCTGGCTCTAGAGCAGCTCTGCTGACCTGGTTCTTAGGCTCTAGAGCAGCTCTGCTGACCTGGTTCTCTGGCTCTAAAGCAGCTCTGCTGACCTGGTTCTATGGCTCTAAAGCAGCTCTGCTGGCCTGCTTCTCAGGCTCTAGAGCAGCTCTGCTGACCTGGTTATCTGGCTCTACAGCAGCTCTGCTGACCTGGTTCTCTGCACTCACGATGCACGCACCGACTTTGCGAAAATATATTTAAAAATGAAATAAGTTTATTACAAGTACAAATATATTATTTTTATGAATATCTTAGCTAATCTCTTGCCCTAATATGTATATTAAAGACACATACATATCATTTTGGAACATACATTTTTTTTGTGGGAGTCGCGCACCCAGCGCGCCCCAGCACGTATATGACGTCACGTGAGACCCGCCACCGTACAAGCGTCACGTACCGTAATGCGCATGTGTCGCGAATGCACAGGAGCAGCAGTCGCGGACTGGTCGCATACCAATCGCGCACATCACGTAATATTAAATGTATATGATGTAACTGAAAAACACGCAGCTGTCGCACACCGTACGCGGATCCTTCACGACTTTTCTAAAATGGCGGCTAGAATGCGCGCACCCACCGTGATGTGTACGCATTGAGTGTGCGACTCAGAAAAAAAATGGAATTTTTTTATAGAAAATAATATAAATATATTAAAATAAAAAATGAAAACATGAAAATGAATCAATATTTCAGTTTGAATTTGTAAAAAAAATTTTTTGTGCAATTTTCAGAACATATATAATGTTGTTTAATGAATAAAATATTTATAAATAAACAGTTAAAAAACTGTAGAAAATCAGTACAAAAAAATAGGTATAACTACTATCACACTTAAAAATTAGCATTTAAAAAACCTTTGCAAATTCACTGAAAAAAAACATAGGTTTCAGAGACGTTATAGTTAGAAATTAGCATTTAAAAAAGCTTTGAAATTCACTGAAAAAAAGATAGGTTTCAGAGACGTTATAGTTAGAAATTAGCATTTAAAAAACCTTAGAAATTAACAGAAAAAAACCATAGGTTTCAGGGGTGTTATAGTTAGCTGGCCATTTCACTTGTACAAAACCTTAGAAATTCCTCTGTTACAGTTAGTTCTGCTAACAATAACTCGCGCCCCCGCAATGCACTGCTGATGATGTCACATATTGCATCAGTTATGACATGGTCAGTGACATCACTGATGACATCTCAAATGACATCACCTTGTACATTCATTCGCCACGAACTAATAAAAGAGTGGTGATTCATGGCTCTGAGACCCCTTTAATGAAGCCCAAGTGGGCACATCATACCACATCACAGGTTTAAGTTTATTGTACAAATCTAAAACCAATTAATGACATAGTGTGAACTTAATCTCATGCATAAACCACTTTTGTCACATAAGAGGTGCGATAAAATAATGTTGACAAATTAGTATCACGTAGAACGCATATATAATTGAGGTCAAGTGGTCACTTATCATGCACAGGATCATATCGAGAGATGTGATACCCTAATAACTGAATTAAGGTGTGGTTTGCAATGTGGATGGGTGGAGACTTACTGTCTCCAATGAGAAGTTAAGGTTTGGGTGTGTTCCTGGAATCGCAGGGGATTTGTGGTGGCATTGTGGAGGGTCCATAAAATGGACTTGTTGTATTGTCTTTATAGTCTCAATTAACAATGCACTACAATACAGATACATCAGCAGTGGACGTGATAAATAGTAAAATTGCTTTAAAAATGGGATTATAGATCAGAGGAAATATGTTAGAAATAGTATCACTCACTAGTAGTACAGAAAGAGTTGTAATTTAACTTATGTAGTAACTCAGTATATATATTTAAGCCTCAGAAACCTTTAAGAAACACTTACAATCATTGGATGATGTAATCAGTGATGTCATGAATTATGTAATTTGAGATGTTATCAGTGATTTCATGGGTGATGCACCTGACCATGTCATGAGTGATGTAATATGGAGGTCATAAGCAGCGCATTGCGGGGGTGTAAGTTCTAGTTAGCTCAGGTAACTATAACTACTGAATTTCTATGGTTTTGTGTGTGTAAAATCTGAGCCTAACTTTAACATCCCTGTAACCCTTGTTTTTTTGTCTGAGAATATATATATATATATATATATATATATATATATATATATATATATATTAGGATCGTGTTTCCATAGGAAATGTCTTTCTTATGTTGCTAATAACTTTGGTACCGTTTTACAAAACTTTCTTTGCACATGGAAAGTTTCGGGGTGATCCATAAAGCTGGGCCGAAAAAAAAGGCTAGTCCCAAAACGCATTTTCCCTATTTATTTTTCCATAGAACTTTAGACACAGCTACAGCCCAAACCACTGAACGGATTTTCACCAAATTGTGCAGAAAGCTAGATCTTGGTCCAGAATGAGTACTTTCTGTGATTTGGGCTAAATTTGTTCAGAAGTTTCCGAGGAAGTAAAGTTCAAAAACGTTGCATATTTCACGCCACAGAGGCTCCATGGACCGGTGAGATCACCTTGTGACATCTGATTGGTTGCCACCACATCAACAAGGATATTCTGGCAGCCATCATAGGACTTGGGACTCAGACAAGACAAAACAGACATAGGGGGCAGGGTATTAATATCCACATTTGTAAAGCGCGAACAATCACCTGTAAGGGTCTCTAGGCACTGGGGGCCATCGGGAACATTAAGCAAGCTATTGCCCAGAGTCACATGGTGCTGGGCTAATCTGCCGCCGGGGATCGAACCATGATCCCCTGATTCTGGAGTTGGTCGCCCTGGCGTGGGCCACAGGCCTTCCTAAACCTCTAATGGGCAACAGGGGCCCATCCCCTAGGACCAATATTTTAATGAAGGGGAGAGGAGTCCCCTCCCGGAGCCAAAAGGGCCCTGGGAATCCCATCCAACATCTTTGTAAAGGGAAGGGGGCATGTGGACCCTATCACCAAGCCTCAAATAGGCCCTGGAAGACTGCATCGTCTAGGGCTGAAAATCACTAAAAAGGGGAAGGAGTGGGGGCGTGGCCAACCATCATGGCCGACCGGTCGTAACTCCGATCGGCTCCGCGCTAGGCCCTGCTGCTTTTCTTGTTAAGAAGGCACTTATTACCCCAAACCCGGTTCCCCTGATGTCCAGAGATGCCCGGCGCTGCGGGGGCTCCCCGGCGACGTCTTTGAGACCCTTGATGAGGTGGGAGAACTGAGAACGTTCCGGCCCGGGGAGTCCATGGCGAGAGACAAGATGGCAGTTCTCGCCGCGCTATCCTGCAGAGACGTTCGCGGCGGCACCAGGTCCTAAGGGGGGCCGCGTGACCACTGATGAGGTCGTGGGCCCCGGCGATCCCGCCTTATTAGCCCCGGAGGGCGATTCCAGCCGACGAGGGGCTGCACCTGGTCCTATTGACGCCATTGACGAAGGCTGCGATCCTCCGGCTGAGGTCTCCATTTGCAGTGGGGAGCCTCCCGTCGAACAAAGGCTCATGAAGGGCCCCCCCCTGTTGAAGCTACCAGGTACAGAGAGGAGGGGGGGCTCCCCCTATACACCAGTGGATCGCCGGGACTCCCTTGCACAGCCGGTGCCTGACCTTAAGATGGCGGCGGTCAGGCACCTCTGCACAAACTTCGTGAAGAGGCCCCGGGTGGCATCTACAATCCCCTGCTGGCTCTCCCTCCTGCAGCGACCTGTTTTCTCCCCTGAGGAGGCCCAGAGATTCTACCAGCACACCCCACAGTGATCAACCGAGTGTGGCCCCGGGCGAAGTATATAGCCTACTACACACTGACCCTGCACCCAAGAAATGTATTACTACTCTATAACCAGTATAATGTAACTTATTATAATAGAAACATAACAACATAACACATTCATTGAGCTTCCCAAGCATGCATGTATCTATGAATGACGTAAATCTTGATTGTAGCTTTTTTATTCATTCTTTATTGTGAATCAGTTATCTTCTTTTAAAAAATCATCATACAATTGCTTTGCCAACGCGTTTCATCCCTCTTGGGACTTCTTCAGGGCTCATATAATAATGAGAGATCATATGTTCGCACATATGGTCAGAGTATAGCCAAAGGAAGTGGAAATAAATTTTCTGCAATCCTGCACATAGGTAACAAGAGTTGTAAATTCAGTGAGTGTCGTTCATAGTATAAAATGCCCCACAATAAGAATGGCAAGTAATCGGCCAGTATCCTTGATACGATTCATCCACCGTCAGCAACAGCACTCTCTCTTTTGTGTGTATATAGCCTGACATCTGGTCAGAGGGGTGCGGAGGTGCGGATTGACGAGGACCCCACGAGGCCCTGGGAATAGGTGCCGACTGGGTGAGGCTGACCCTGAGCTCCGGTCTGGATTCCAAGTAGCCCCCTCACTACAGCAATCTCTGGGCCCCGAGGTGCCTGCCTGCAGCATCACTAAGCACCCATCACCCGGCAAGAAGAGATCTTTTGGCCACCGTGGCGGCGCTGAGTCGGGGCATCGGCGAGTGACCGGATCCCCTTGTTTTCTTCTTTCCATGGCGGGGGGCCCGTGCCAACAGTGGGTGCTAGTCCCTATGCCACCCAAAAAGGCGCAGCCCACGAAAGTCTCCAGTTTTTTCTCCCACGCCACCAAGGGGTCAGCCAGTGAAGAGTCAACGCGATCTGAAGGCAGCATGGTGCTCACATGTGAGGATCTGATGGCCTCACTTTGTGAATTCAAACGAGAACTCAGAGACGATATTATGGCTGATATGGGGCCTCTTTTGATGCGTTTAAGCCTGAAATGGGAGGCCGTCTGGTGGCCCTGCAATACAACGTTGACTCAATTGGGGCCTGCGCTCTCGATCGGGAGGCAAATTACCAAGAGATCGAGGACCGCATGCGACCCTTAGAAGCCCACTAGGGTGACCTGCGGGCTCAGCTGAAAGCCACAGTGCTCAGATGCGAAGACCTTGAAAATTGCTCCCGTCGAGATAAAATACGCGTGAGGGGCCTGGAGCAGGGTTGCAAAGGCCCAGATCTGGAGGCCTTTATGGTGAGGCTTTTTTCAACTGTACTCTGAGCCAGAGGTTCGTCTGGAGCGGGTTCACAGGGTAGGACCCCGAGCTCCGGGAGACTTCAGAAAACCCAGAGATGTGCTGGCAAAATTGAGCTAATTTAAAATCAAGGAGTTGGTCCTCCAGAAAGCGCGGGCCCTGGACAAAGTGTCATTCCAAAACACAACGTGCTCACTGTACCAAGACGTAGTCCAAGCCACACTTGCTCGACGCCAGCAGTTCCGACCTGTCACTACAGCCCTGAGAGACAGCAAGGTGAAATATCGCTGGACTTATCCCTTTGGTTTAGCTTTCACACTGGACAACAAGAACTATTACTGCACTGAAATTGGAGGAAACGGCGGTAATCCTTGGTATCAAGGTGCCAGCACCCACGCGGGAGTTGGAATCGAGTGGTGTGGAGGCGACGGCAAACTCGAAGAAGCAGGGGGGGGGCCCTGGCTGCAGCAGCAGAGAGCAGGCAAAAACACTATGGGATGAGGTGGTCCGTGATCTTTATAGCCAAGAAGCTTCGCTCTGATGGAGGCTTCCACTATGACTTCTGGTTTGTAGTCTTGTGTAGGGGCCTTGGCGACATGCCCATCCAACCTCAGACACTCTGCCTTTCTTTTTGATGAGGGATTGGAGGGGAGGGCTTGAACTTACTCTGCAGTCTAAAATGCTTAAAGTCATAGTTCACTACCATCTTATGTGTGCCTAAGTAGCTATTCTTTGTGCTCTGGAGGCGGAACTTGGACTTCCCCAGCCATTGCTCGAAATGAGGTTCTCCTCTGTGATTGAGAACCCCCAAGCTAAACATTTTGGTTTGTATTTGTTGAGGTTCACTTTGTTTTGGTGTCACTGTACTTCTTGCACTTTCTTTCATTGCACTGGGGGGTGTTGGGGGGAGGAGGGGTACTAAGAGCGACGACCCAGGAGCGAAATTGGAGGGAAAAATTGACAAGCTATCCGTTACCAGAACAAGAATTACGACATAGGGCCTACCCCCAGATCTTTCGCTCCTCGGCCCACACTAAACACAATGGGGTGGTGCTTCTCTTTCACACTTCAATCCCATTTCTCCTCCATGACTCTAAAACGTATAAGGAAGGGAGGTTCTTGCTAGTGAGGGGTTTAAATACGGGGTAGATTATTAACTATTGCTACGATTTATGCACCCAATGCAGGGCAACATGACTACCTATGCTATTTCCTAGCCGTGCTGGAGGGTTCTGCAAGGGGCGACATCTTACTGCTTTGGGACTTCAATCTGATATGGGACCCGGCCCTAGACACCACACATTCCCATAGAGCAGTAGGGGGTATTTAGCAAACTGCTTAAGGCTACATTGCAGGGGTTGGGACTAACAGATGCTTTAAGAGACGCCCATCCCGCGTCTCAGGGCTACTCCTTCTTTTCGCACTCACATAGGACATACTCCAGAATCAATCACGCATTCATTAGCCAGCCCCTTATCCACCCATTAGCGGATTCCCAGTTCGACACGATTTGCCTGTCTGACCACGCTCCCCTAGAGCTAACCCTTGATTGGCCTGACCCGGGCTCTAAGCTTGCCAGGTGGTATTTCCACAACTACCTTTGCAGAGACCGACTTCTTAGGGATGAGTTAAGAAAGGCGATCATAGAGTTCTTTGACCTTAACGACCCAGCGCAAACCTCCCTGGCCAACAATTGGGATACCTTTAAGGCAGTTATTCAAGGAAAATGTATCGAACTAGACGCCACCCTCAAAGCACAACGTAAGGGAGAACTTCTTCTCCTTGAAGGAGAACTTCGTCAGGCCGAAGCTGATCACAAGACTAAACCCTCGATTCAATCCCTCAGTAAGATTACGCAAGTTAAGGGGAAGCTTCAGGCCATTATACTAATGGGGCTGAAAAGACCCTACTGTGCTTAAAAGCCTGCAGTTACGAGGGAGGAAACAAGGTGGGGTCATTATTGGCACGCCAACTGCGAGTGCGACAGGAGAAGGACTACATTAAACAGATAATAGAAAGCACAGGGATCTCCCACCACAGCGAAATAGGGAAAGCCAAGGCTTATGAGGAATTCTATCGCGCCCTGTATACCGCGGACTCGCTGGAAACACAGGCTCAGGATCAATATTTCGAGGCTCTAGACCTACCTCAGGTTCTGGCCTCCACAAACGAAGATTCCGCAGAGGAAGTCCAAAAGGCGATTGACTCCCTCAAGCTTCAAACGGCACCCGGCCCTGATGGTCTCATCACCCACTTCTATAGTACCTTTGCGCCGGAATTAGTCCCCCGCCTCATGTTGCTATTCAATGCCATAGCTGACAGACAACAGGTGACCCCCTCAATGGGAGAGGCTCTGATCTCCGTCATCCCCAAGCCAGAGAAAGACCCCACTAGCTGCGCCTCTTACAGGCCTATTTCGCTCCTAAACTTGGACGCCAAGTTACACACTAAAATACTGGCCTCGCGCCAGGAACATGTTATGCCGCTGCTCATGTAGCCAGACCAGGCAGACTTCAAAGGGAGGCAGACTCATGATAACCTTTGGAGGGTGGTTCACATTATCGAGAAGGCACAGATGAAGGCTATACCTACGGTCCTTCTCTTGTTAGATGCAGGGAAGGGCTTTGACTGGGTGGACAGGGACCTTCTGACCCGTCCACTACGAAGGATTGGTTTTAATGAGGCCTTTATTGGGATGACATGAGCAAATTATTCCGCTCCAAAGTCCAGAGCCTTAGTGAATAGGGTTGCTTCAGAGCCTTTTAACCTTTCCCAGGGAACCAGACAGGGGTGTCCATTGTCATCCTGCTCTTTGCACTCAGCATCGAACCTCTTACGGAGTGCATTCTGTCCAATCCAGGGGGAGTACCATTTGGCACGGACGAACACAAGATCTCTGTTTGCAAAGGATGTGCTACTCCCAGTCACGAAGCCGCAATCCTCTCTCCCAGTGATTCAATTGGAGCTTGCGGCTTATGAACAGGCCTCGGATCAAAGGTGAACCTTTCAAAATCCTTCCTTCTTAATTCAACCGTGCCTCCGGAGACCATGCGAGAGATTGAAAGAATGTTTGCCCTTGCTGAGCCAGCTTAAAGCTGATCTGACTAGGTGGCGGACTGCCTATCTCTCATGGATAGGGCGAGTCAATGCCATCAAGATGAATGTTCTCCTGCGCTTGCTGTATCTCTTTCAGGGCCTCCCTATTCCCGTGGACCGGGCGCTTTTTACTGAGCTGAAAACAATGACCACCAAGTTTATCTGGCAAGGGCAGAGAGCGCTACTTTCCAATCGAGTGCTAACTAGGTCAAGGGAAGAGGAGGAGCTGGCATTACCAGACTTTCTGGGGTACTATAGAGCAGCTCAACTTAGAGTGTTCAAGGAATGGTCCCTCCGAGAATCGGAAAAACTATGGCTTCACATGGACCGACAAATAGTGGGTAGGACGATCTGGGACCTCCTGTGGAAGCAGAAACACAATCGCCTACATAAGTACCCCTATGGCCACCACCTTCAGGGTCTGGGAGCAGCTAGCTAGATCTACTCCCATCACCACCTTTCCTTCCCCCTACACGCTTATCCACTTAAACCCCGAGTTTCCTCTGGCGCTGCGGGAAGGGTCATTCAAGGCATGGCGGGAGGGCGGCTGTCTCATGATATCTCATTTGTTTGAACGGGGCAAATTGATGTCTTTCACGGAATGTGTTAAAACTTTCCACCTTCAACCCTCAGAAGAATATCACTACATGCAACTTAAGCATTGGGTTCTGCAACCACAGATACGGAAGGCAGCCACTAGGGATTTACTTCCAATCGAAAAGTTAACGCAGTCAGGAGCCTCTATGAGGGGGACCATCTCTTTCCTTTACTCACTCATACGATCTCTTGGATCACACCACACCCCTAGACACCAAAGGTTCTGGGATTCAATCTTAGCTACCTCACTGGAAAGGAAACAATGGACTTCACTATATAGGGACATTCCCAAGTATAACCGCTCCATGTTTTTAAGGAGGCTCATTATAAAATTATGTACGAATGGTACTTGCACCCTCAGAAGTTACACACTAATTCCTCCTATAGATGCTGGAGGGGCTGTGGGCTACTGGGGGACTTCAAACCTATTAGGTGAGACTGCCTGCGCATCAACCCCTTCTGGAAGGAGGTACTTTCCCAAATCAAAGCGATCCTGGGATGTCCGATTCCGGACACACTAGAACACACACTCCTGGGGATTAGGGATCCCAACCTGAAGCGCCAAACACAGGGGGACCGCTCCATGATGTGGCTATACCTCGGGCCACCAAGATGGCTGTGGCGGCTGCATGGAAGAAGGTGGAGGCCCTCTCTCTTACCCAATAGCATGGCAGGTTATGGTGCAGACATTGTGGAAGACGGCAGACATTGTGGAAGATTCGAGGAAGTAGTTAGACTATGTGTGGGCTCCCTTAGTGAAATATCTCTTGGTGGGATTGCCCCTGTTTGCATGTGGGCCACAGCTACGAGCTCTCCATCTCTTCCACATCTAGCACTTTCGTTGGCCACCCTGATTTGCCGAGGGGGGTTCCGGGGGTTATGGGGAACCTCTCTCTCCACATCCCTGCCTTCGCCCGCAATGGCATCTGATCTTTTTTTTTTGTGTGACAGTGACACCAAAGTTTGTGTTTTGTGTTCATTGTTTGGGAGTTAGGGGGGAGGGGGAGCGGGAGGGGGGAAGGGAGGGTTGGAAGCTAAAGACTTCGCTGACCTTCCTTAAGTTTCTGTTGTCTTGTGCATTGAGCAGGGTCTGTTGGCGATCTGGGAGACTCATCATGAACATATTAAGTGCAAGCCGAGTCCTAGTACACAAACTGTATTTGATACTTTAGCTTTCTGTAACTCTTGGTATATACGAGGCTTGCTATCTCCTTCCAAAGCCTGTTTTTTTCTTGTGTACTGTCCTGTCTTTGAACCCAATTAAAATATCTTTGACAAAAAAAGGGGAAGGAAGCCATGAGGCCCTCTCCCAGAGCCTTCAAAGGCTCCATGGACCCCATCCCCTGGTGTCAAGGCCTTGAATCCTCGGGATCGTATGTTGCTATGTATGATCCACCTCCTGATAGCCCTAAGGTCTGATTTGAGTATACAGACTTAATGGAGTGATCAAGCAGGGGAAGGGAAGGAAGGGAACTGCGGGGAAGGAGACCTGTAACAAGAAAGCAACAATAACAACACAGCTCATGTAAGTACTCTCTCACTATCAAACCTGCAATGTCTGAAAACTAGATATACCTTAAACGCAAAAAGGGTTGCCTTATTCCAATTTGGGAAACATTGATGTCCACCTTGCGATCTAATGAGAGGAATAGATAGAACAACAAAAGTTCAATAGAATCCCAATGTGCGATAGTATCATCACCGTGACATTGTGGGGAGCTATCTGAATCACACCTACCGAAGATAGACTTGTGGGAAGAGTAACAGGAGCGGAGAGCTTGCAATCCGGGAACTCTCGAACAATTCCTGCTGTGCGAAAAGATAAACACAGACAACCCAAGTAATTGAACACTGTTTAATATCAAGTGTCGCGGTTGATTCAGCCATAAGAAATCAAAGTCAAGAGGCAATCTTTCAATTGATAATACCCTACGAACTCCTGGGTACAACTTCAGAGAATCAACATCACCAATTACATTTCATTGGAATAGGTCACAACTGTTGTAACTGATCGAATCCTGAAGTCCCAAAAAAAAGCTTTCCGTAGGCTGGACTAGCCTCTGGAATAAACACAGCCTAGTTAAATGCAGTGTGAGCTCTGAATCCTAGGCTCTTAAAATCAGTACAACTATAATAAAGTTTTCCCCAATCACTCCTTGAGGAAGACAAAACAAAAGGTAAATATTCCAGTACTTATCACCAGCGCAAGGTGCCACTAAATGCTCCGCTGGTTCTCCATTGAAGAAGAGTCTAAGCTTCGACTCGCCAACATAGCAGAACAGCGGGAAGTGTTCAGGCAGTGCTATGCGACACTACATGCACAGCGTGGTATGCGGTCAACAACCAGCAGAGTACAAGTTTTGAAACGTGCCACACAAGGCTCAGCTCGTTCTCCCCGCATGAGTCGAAGACTCAACTCTCCAACACGGGAGAACAGCGGGGAATCTCAAAGCGCACGATGTGCTGATACGCACACAGCGTGGTCCGTAAATCAGCACCCAATAAAAAAAAACATTAATGCGGTGCAAGAAGCACCTTTACCGGACCTTCCTCCGTAGACACTAGAACTCCGAGTTAAGAATAAACGGCCCAGACTCCTGCACCAGAAGCACTTTTGTTCTTGTGCTTCCTCTGGCGTGGCTACGTCATGGGCTGGCTGAATTCCCATGGAATCATGGGATTTGTAGTACATAGGGAGTACGGGAACTCATCGCGAACTGTGGTCTCTGGCAGTGTTCTACCGAAGCCTTGCTCCCCGCTGATGCGCTGCGACACCCGAGTTGACTGGGTAAAAAAAGAGCAGGAAGGCTGCAGTGATCGCCTCCTGAGCCTTTATAGGCCCTTGAGACCCCATTCCTTAGGCTGCCTCTCATACTCTGTCCCGGGAAGCCCCGCCCCAGGCAAAACAGAATGGTTTCCCCGCCAGCATCAGTGCGGGCAGAGAAATATATGTTTGCTCCCGCCTGGCGTGAGCATTTTAACTCTGCCACCAGATGGGGCAAACATGCCTTCCCGGCCTGCAGCAGCGAAGGCAGGGAAGGCCTGTCAGCTCCCACCCGGCAGAAGATTTAAACATGCTCCTGTTGAGTGGGAGCAAACATATGTTTCCCTGTCCAGAAGACTTCTGTTCCCCTGCCTGCATTCCTGCTGTGCACAGCGGGAAGTTGGCTGCGTGTGGGCAGTTATAAGCAGGGTCTGCGGGCAACCCTCTTCAGTGCATGGCTAAAGGCCATGTACAGCATGGGGATGGCTGCAGGCCCTGTGGCTAACTCCCTGCTGCACAGCCAGGCACAGCATGGAGTTTTCTGCCTAAGGGGTGGGGGTGGCCAGAGGGCCAGGGTGAAGGCCGTATACGGTGGGTGGTTGGCCTTACGTTCTGTAACAAAATATTACTTTACGTTAAAAAACCCTAGAAATTCACTGAAAAAAAACAAATGTTGAAGTATCTTTACAATCAGGAGAGAATTTCAGTGACAACGAAACTTTTTAAAAGTAAAAAGCCACTGAAATTCACCAGTTATAGTTCCCTTTATTAATTATAACTTGTGCCCTAAGTTAACTACAACTCACGTGCAGAATTCTAAACTTGCAATGCAGAATTCTAAAAGTTCATACCCGGTTCGAAACGCTGTCTTCCACTCATCCACCGCTCAGATCAAACTCAGGTAATAAGCTCTACACTGCTCTGAGATCTAATTTGGTGTAGATGATAGCTGATATCGCCTAAACCAGGAAAACTGGGTTGAGTGGTAACAATTTTCCACTATGATGCTGTTTAAGGTGCTGCAACCGATGCATATCTTGAGTTCACCATTCACCTTAGGGATACAAAATAATGGTGACACTGCAGGTGAGTTAGATGGTTTAATTTAACCATTGCACAAAAATTCATCTAAATAATATGGAAGGTGCTTATTTTCACTCTTCATCAGAGTATATAGCCTTTGACAAGGGATTTAAGCATCAGGGATCAAATCAATCTAGCAGTCATAGCTTCTGTGCGGTGGCAAGTTCTCAGCTTTCTCTCTTTGAAAGCTGTGTACGGTACAAGCAAAACAGTATCTTTTACAGCAGCAGTATCTACAGAATGAAACATGGGAACAGATCTTGATTCTTTCACTAGCCTTGGTACGCACACATATTTACAAAAAGAAGAGTCAAATGAACAGTTTGTAATGTCTCATGTGCGGTGGCATTGTAATTGCGATTTCGGACCGCCGGCCCGAGGTCGGTCAGTTTCGAAACCGCATGGATGTCGACCGACATCCTAATTAGGGCCTAGGTGATTAAATTGGGTCACATAAGTAACCAGATCATTGTTACCTTGTTTGAGTTTGGGCAATTCTCGATTGGCAGAGATAGGGTCTAACTGTTGAATTAAAAAACGTTTACACTCCTCCTTAAACGTACTCCAGCTATACAGCATGGGTTCCCAAAGGCACTGCCCAAGAAACTGCATTGTCACCCAAAAGCCCAAAGAAGAAATCAGAAGTGCCACCCGGCCTTGAACATTAATTAATGCCTTCAGTTTCACCATGAAACGCAGTAGACCCTGGGTCAAAAATGCATGGGACCAGGAGGGATATGACAGGACTGGTCAGTAAAGTTGTAGCAACTGAAGGTGCAGGCGAGCTAAAAGTACTTGAAAGTGACACACCATAACTTGCTTTGGGTAGCTGTAATCTTACCCAAATTATAGTGAAAGGGGCAAGATAACTTGGCCTTGCAACTTTGCCACTCGATCTGTAAGTGCTGCAGTTTTGGATCTGGACTCTACTAAAACCGTCTTCATTTCCATCTTCATTCTACAGAGATTCTCTATCCTCATAGACAGGTTGGCTGCTACTCTTCAAGAGAAACTCAAATCTTTGGCAGCTAACTTTGTCAGGATCTAAGATCTAAGGAAACGTACCTCCCAAAGCCCACATTCCAGCAGCTGTAATGTGAGATACTCCTCCATTTCCCATACAGTTCCTTTACCTTGTGGGTCTCCTTCCTCATCAGGGTAACAAACTTTATTCAACTGAGCATTTAGTCCTCCTACATAAGCAAAGGTAATATTAGCAATCTCAGAAGCCCACAACAATGCAAACCAGGCTCTGCAGGAACCATTATGTGAAAACGGCAAGGTAATAAAAGCTGGCATCATTCCACATACCCAACAATTGGTAACGTTCGTGGCATTGTGGGTATGGTGAACATTTGAATGAAAGTGTTATTGAGGTAGGACATTCTATGTTTCTGCTCATGATTAGGAAGAGTGAAGTAGTTGTGTTCAATGGGGACAGGAGTAGTAGCAGTCAGTAGATTTCAGAGAGGGGCTACTTCCTCTACAACCCATGTTATTATAGCAACAACAACAATAGTCAAAGCAAGTCCAGTAGCAATTATTGTTCTTTTGCTACAAACTCTTGCAGCAGTTGGTTTCTTCTCCTTAGGCATATTCATTTAGTTGACAAACAACAAAACAGGTGGTGCCCTAAGGCCCTGGGCAGATGTTGATTACTTCACTGGGGTTGAGACGAGCAGTCACTAAAAGGCTACCCTCCTTCGTAGTCAGGCTTTAACCACCCAAGACAGTGGCTCAAACAGTCTTTTTCAGCAACAAAGTGTCTTTCTTCCTTGGTCGCAGCTGATATCGGGATGTACCAGGAATCGTGTGTTCCGGGAAGACTTCCTCAGATCCTTCAGGTGACACAGCTTGTCCTTTCTTGGTGACCAGGATGTTGCGGTGATCTGCCAACGCAGCTGGGCTCACTAGGTCTTGCAACACCTTCCGGCAGTGTTTCGCATGGACCCAGTTCTTCCTGTTCATCACTCGAACTGCAGTCCTGGTAGCCAGCAGCACTTGCTCAGGGCCTCGCCATCTCGGTGCTAGGGAGCTGGCTCTCTGGAAGGACTTTATAACCACAAAGTCAACAGGGCGCAAGCAGTGGCCCTCACCTTGCGACCTGTCTGGAAGAGTCTCCCGAACCTGTTGATAAATAGAAGACAAACTGTCAGTCAACTGAGACAAATAGTCATTCATCAATACATAGGGTACATCATGTATAGGACGTGGCTTAGGAATCCCCCAAATATTCATTGGCCTTCCAAAAACCACCTCATACGGTGTGAAGCCAGATGGTGTATGTGGTATTGATCTAATGGATAGCAATGCTAAAGGCAGTGCATCAGGCCATTTCAAAGATGTGGAAGCCTGTATCTTAGCCAATTTCAATTTGAGGGTAGAGTTGTAACGTTCCACTAGTCCTGCTGATTGTGGGTGAAAAGCAGCATGACATTTCTGCTTAATTCCCAACCCTTTCATTAGATACGCAACAACTTGACCAATAAAATAGGGTCCGTTGTCACTCCACAAAACTCGACAAATGCCGAATCGGGGAAAGAACTTCTTTATGAGCACCTGTGCTGTAGTAGGAGCTGTATTAGCTTTCATAGCGTATGCCTCCACCCATTTACTAAAGGCACAAACCACTACCAAGACATACTTCAGGTTTTTACAGCGCTCAAGCTGGATGTAATCCATTTGCAGGACCTCAAAAGGTGCAGTAGGTATTGCAAACCCTCCTATTGGAGTTCGTGTTCCCTTTCCAGGATTATACTGGAGACAGACCAGACAGGACTGGACTAGTTTCTTAGCCGTACTGACAATATCTGAATGATCCCAAAATTGCATAAGTTGGTTTGCTATTGAGGATGCTCCAACATGTGCCGGCCCATGTGCCATGTGAATCATAGGATGTAAGTAGGCTGCAGGTAACTTCCATTTTGTCATTTCTTTATTCCTACAACAGCCCTCATCATCCAATGCTCTCTCCTTAGACCATTGGTCTAATTCATCAACAGAGCTAGATTGCTGCATGTCCAACACCTCTTGCCTAGCATCATGCCAACGTTCAGCCTGAGATTTAACTACATACATAGATGTGGTACTTCGCTGCATTGCCGTCTCTCGAGCTGTATAATCTGCAAAGGCATTGCCTGCTCCTATTTTATCAGTCACTTTCTTGTGTGCGCTACATTTAACAATTGCTATTTTGTTAGGATAGGTCAAGGCAGTAAGGAGATTATTTACTAATTCCCCATGCACTATTTGTGTCCCATGTGAAGTAAGAAAGCCTCTTTCTTTCCATAGCTGCACAAAATCATGAACCACGCCAAAGGCGTATTGGCTACCAGTGTAAATGTTAACATGCAAATCTGTACTAAGCTCACATGCTCTTGTCAGTGCTATCAACTCAGTTGCTTGAGCTGACTTCTGTGGGATGCGAACTGTCTCAACTACTGTCTGAAATGTTGTAATTGCATAAGCAGCAGATGTAGTGCCATCAGGCAACTTCAGGCAAGATCCATCGACCCACAATTCTCCATCAACACTAGAAAGAGGTGTATCCTGTAGGTCAACACAACCCTTTGTTTGTTCTTCAGTAAGGGATATACAGTCATGTAACTCTTGTGACTGAGACTGAGTAGCTGGAAGTAGCAATAATGTAGCAGGATTCAGAGTCAAACATATTTTCAACATGATATGAGGGGCAAAAGTGTCAATTCATATCCTGTCAAACGGGCACTAGTCAGATGCTGTGTTTTCGTTTGATTTAGCAAGGCATCAACTGAATGAGGTCCTAACACAAACAATCTATGTGACAAGACTATTCCCTCACTCTGACATATAGACACAGCTGCTGCCGCCAACGCTCGAAAACAACCAGGCAGCGCACGGGCAACTGGATTAAGGACAACTGAGAAATATGCACAAGGACGTTGTTTATCACCGTGTGTCTGTGTTAAAACAGAGACGGCACAGCCTTACCTCTTGCGTACATAGAGTGTGAAAGTCTTAGTGTAGTCTGGAATTCCTAATACTGGTGCAGAACAAAGAGCTTGATGTAGCTATTGAAAGGCATGCTGGCATTCAGTAGTCCATGGGAGAGGCATGGGAGTGTCTTTAGTCAAAAGGGCCAACAAGGGTTTAATAATGTAGGAAAAGCTAGGGATCCACTGCCTACAGAAGGAAGTAAGGCCAATCAATGCACGGACGTCCTTCTGAGTACGGGGCACAAGAGTTTCTAAAATGGTCTGAATGCGGTCTGGTGTGAGTGCACGTCCTTCCTTAGATAGGAGGTGACCTAAATAGGTAACCTGCTGTCTACAAAATTGCAACTTCTTCCGAGAGACTTTGTGATGATGAGAGGCAAGAAATGATAACAAGGACTGTGTGCCTTCTTTACACTGTTCAGGGGTATCGGCAGCCAACAAGATGTCATCAACATATTGAATAAGAGCCACCCCTTTAGGTACAGGTGAAGAATCAAGCTGCCTTTTCAATGCCTGGCTCTAAATGCTAGGACTCTCTGTATATCCTTCTGGAGCTCTACAGAATCTGTAGGACCTATTATTCAAAGTGAAGCCAAACAAATAATGGCTATCAGGATGAATAGGTATTGATAAAAATGCATTTTTCAAATCAATTACACTAAATGTAGTGGCAGTAGGAGGAACCATAGTAAGAAGTGTCGTAATGTCAGAGACTACCGGGTATTGGGGCACCACAATTTTGTTAACCTCTCGTAAATCAATAATGAATCTGTAAATTTTAGTATCAGTGTCTCTTTTCAAAATAGGAAGAATAGGGCTATTACAAATGTTATAAGGGATTTCTTCCACAACTCCCACCTTGATCAAATCCTGAACAATGTGTGTCAAGGCTTCTTCGCCTTCCCAAGATATTTTATATTGGGGCAGTCGAGACAGTGAAGCACCTTCCTTCACTTGAATATGTACTGGTGGGATAACCATTCGTCCCACATCAGTATCTGATGTAGCCCTTAAAGTACTAGGTAAGGATGCCAGAGCGATATCCTCTTTGATAAGACAAGACCTCTCAACCATTGGATAGTTATCATTTAAGATAACACGCACACCTTCTGGGGAACAGCGTACTGTAGCACGAAAATATTTAAGCTTATCAATGCCCATGATTTTATCCGGTATGGTGGGGGAAAGCAAAAATGGACATTCTGCAGTGAATTTATCAAGACTAAATGCAAGTGGCTGTGACAGTGGGCTAGGTGTAGCTGTCCCATCGAATCTTATCGATGTTATCATTGCGCCCAACAGTGGAGCCCTAGGAACCAATTTTTTTAGACAGAGCACTACGAGTAGCTCCTGTATCAACCAGAAACTGATCAGTAGAGCCCAAGATGTTTGCATCAACATAAGGACCTTTCTGATCTACTGGGACCACAACCGGTTTCTTACCCCATCCTAGGCATTCCTATGCATAATCAGAATCTGCAAGACCAGCAGTCGAATCAGACATTTGATATTGATTACGCCTATCAAAGGTATTAGAATAATTTGGTCCATGTTCAACTGCTTCATACCTGGGACAATTTCCTATTCCTCCCCTTTGTCCTGAATTTCCTGGACGTCCTCTCATACTTCCTCTACCCTGCTGAAACTGCTGACCTCGCAAAAGGGGGCACTCAGAATGCCAATGTCCAATCTCTTTACAATAAGCACACTGATCAGAAGACAAAGTTGCTCGAGAGAAAGGGGGTACACCAGGGGTATATGCTGCACGTCCGCCTCTACCACTACCTCTGAATAGTGGACCATATACTTGAGCCAACATAACTTTTGTCTTTAAATCCTTAACCTTCTTATCCTCTTTGCCTTTTGCTTCCAATTCCTGACACTCATAATACTGGGCCATAGTCAAAAGGGAGACTGGGGAAGACGTAGTCCACGAACTCTCGCTGGCCTTAAGGCGACTAGCTATTTCTGGCAACATGTTAGCGACAAATTTGTCGACGAACAGATGCTACCAGTGTCATCTGTCAAGGACTGCCCACTAAAGTAATGGAATGTCTCTTCAAATCGTGTAAAGAAAT
This sequence comes from Triturus cristatus, assembly GCF_964204655.1. Taxonomy (NCBI): domain Eukaryota; kingdom Metazoa; phylum Chordata; class Amphibia; order Caudata; family Salamandridae; genus Triturus; species Triturus cristatus. The sequence continues at coordinate 627,477,008 of NC_140594.1, read as the reverse complement.
CAGAAACTGACTCATCCGCTTTCTGTTTACAAGACACTAACGTTGTCCAATCTATTTTCTTAGGGGGTATGAGAGTTTTCAACTTAGTCACAATAGCTTTAGGAAGATCTAATATCTCCTGTTGTGGTTTCTGCGCAGGCTCCCTGGCCGGATCTACTTCTTCTAAATGTACCCAAGTATCACCATATGCTACATTATCATCTATTTTCCGAATTGTTCTCCATATATCAGGGGGCAAGATAAGTCCAAAAAACATATCGATATCTGGCAAAGTCATAGTGCAGGAGCTAATTGCTCCTTCCACTTCTTCATATAAAGCGGCAGGATTTTTCGCGGATCGAGCAAAGCAGCTTTAAGAGCCATAATATCTGCTCTACTCCAAGGAGTAAAGACCCAATTATGAACAGAATATCCCTGTGCATCATCTGAATCTTTATCGGCACTTGTTCCCGCACCCTTCGGAGGAACATACAGAGGCGGAGCCTCACGCATTGGTTTCACAGTAACCACAGTATCACTAGGGTGCTTGGCTGTTTCTGAAACTTCTTCTTTTTGCACTGGGACTGAACTGTTTGTGCAGTTTTAACTTTACTAGCTGATTTTGCACCGCTTTTAAACATAGTGTATCATGTCTTAATTTAACCACGCGCCTAATTAAATCAGGTATATTTGAAAAAAGGAAAGTTCCATTATTTAACTGTTTATAATCAGAATTGATATCAGTGGGCTCCAAGGTTTTAGAAATGTTTCTAAAATTAAGTATTACTTCTCAGGTAAATTCCTCTGCAAAATAGAACTGCTCTAAATCCTTCCACTGCTGAATCATCGCTACAAGATCTGGAGCAGAAGTAGTCCCACAAGCTTCTTTGCGAGCAGCTGATCTAATGGTGGCTTTTTTCTCAACAGTCAAAGCAGAGCGAGTCTACCGCCCATCTTGCTTATCCATGTCTTTATAATCTGAAGAAAAAATTTCTTCTTCAAAAAGATCATCCTCAGGGGCAGAGGGAAACTTATACGGGGCGGAGGTCTATCTAACAAGATGGAATCATCCTGAAGTTTATTAAGTATGAGATAAATAGGGCGCCTAATAGGGTGCTGGCCAGTTACCTCTAAACGACACTCCCTTTCCTCTTTTTCTTTTATTACTTTCATTTCTTTATTTTTAATTCTAACGCTTTTTGATATATCGTTTTACGCTGTTCTTTTTCTGCTATAGCTTCTTCCTTCCTCACTCTCTCTTGCACTTCTTTCTCCCACATTCGTACACAAGCAAACATATCTTGTCGACTCTTTTTCTTGAATAAACACTGCTCTAAATATTGAATCTTTCTAAAGTCAAATGACCCATTCACAAGGCTTCGTAAATCAGAATCCTTTTTCGTATATTTGTTTCACAGTGTACTATACATTATGGAAGAAATACCGTATTTAATATACATGTGTCTATTAGGTGTCCCCTCTAAGGTAGCCAGTTGACTTCTTTCTAAATCCATTTTGTTACCACCTAGACAGCAACACAGCCTACGGAGTGTGCTGGAAACAGGCATGCTACCAAGTTTTTGTAAAATATTACGTTTCCAAATTGTTCAAAAGTAGAGAAAAATCTCCACATTACCTGCCTTTATCTTCTGCAAAAAATAAATCAAACAAACAAAACCAGAATCTTGGCCAAGCAAATCAAGAGTGCCGCTTCAGCGACCTTACCAAACAAGAGTCTCCAACCTCCAACTGCCAATCTCTTGGTCGACCTAATGGTCACTGCAAAAATACGCCAAAGGATACCTCAGTCGGGACCAGCCAACACATGGAGAGTCAAATCGAGAAAACCGTTAAAGTCAATTTGAAAGACAAGGGTCTCCTCATGCAGGACGTCTCCTCAGCACTATTCCACTCTTCCATCAAGAGCACTCCTTTGGATGGCCGCATCTCCGATGAGGCCCTATGTGTCGGGCGCCAAACTGTGGAAATGTGCCTTTTAATGAGCACACCAGTGCAGGGGTCACCCTTATCTTGTCCACGGCTCCATAGACCAACAAAATAGAGATTGGCACTGAAGCGGGAATTCAAATAACAAGTTTATTAATCACTCATAAGTGGGACTTCGTCCACACAGCACTCTCAAGTGCCGCCTGAGGTAGTACATTGAAGTCACAGAACACAGGCCTTATATACAGCTTTTTCTGCACTGGTAAGCATGTGGATACAAATAGAAGGTACAGGCCTACACAGGAATAGTTACCGATAAACATGGGCAGATGGGAGATCACTTAGTCAGCAAAGTGGGAGAGGGAACAGAACTGTATATATCAGCAGAGAATGATTGACAGTTGAGTCTGAGACCAGGTGTTCTGGCAGCTACAAACTCTTAGCATGCACATTGCTTTTAGCTGAGTCAGGAAGTCAACTAAAATATACAGCACAGGGCGGGAAAAAGACGAGCAGCAGAGGATGGGAGAATTACAAAGCCAACAAAATAGATGCCACAACCAAGATGGCTTCAGCTTTTGCTAACAGAAATTATTTCAGATTTCTACAGTTACATTTATTTGACATCATTTTCAAATCTTTGAATCATGGTTCCAATGATCGATACAAATGACTCACATTTTTCTTGTCTACACACTTAAGAGTTTACTTCACTTTTTGCAGTTCTGCATTATTTTGTCCTTTCACTAAAGAGACACATCTCTGGGAAATTTGTGTTATGTGACACAATATTGTTATAAAATCTTGATTTGGTCAAACAATGCAACCATAAAACAGCAGCATACAATACAATAACACATATATAAATACACCAAGGCCATAACAACAGATTCAAATACAGCAAAAAAACAGGATTAAAACACAGTGTTCGCTATGTAAATGCTGCCATCAGTCAGGTCTTGAGTGTCTGGATGCAAGAGCTGCCCTTAAAAAGCTTGGTACAGCAAATAAAACATGTTCATTGGGGAGCAGTTGTAAATACAAGAGGGTAGGATGTACTTGATTAAAATTCAAACAGGTTATGTTAATTAATTTGATAAAGCGCGAATAGTTGCCCAGAGGCGTCAAGGCCCTACTGATTATCGGAGTGTGTGAGCAGAGTTAATAGATGTAAAGCCATGTTTTCAGTGACTTACTGAAGGAAAGTAAGTTTGTCTGAGATTTAATATGAAGCGGCAGGGAGTTCCAAAGTTTAGAAGATCCTGTCACAAAACTTCTGCCGCCTCAGGAGGCACGTTTAAACTTAAGAGATCCCAACATTTCTTGCTGCACTTGAATGGATGGGCCTCCCTGGTAGATACCATTGAAGCTTGTCCTTAAGGTAATTTGGACCAAGATCATGTAAAGCTCTAAAGGTGATGCATAGGACTTTGAAACTGACTCTTTGTTTGACCTGGAGCCAATGAAGCACCTGTAAAGCTGGTTTAGCAGATTGGAATTTGGGGATTCCAAAAAAGAGCCTAACAGTAGCATTCTGAAGAGATTGCAATTCATTTTGGTACTGCACCTGTAAGTTGCAGTAATCTAATTCAGACAGTATTAATGTGGTTACTACTGTTCTTTGTAGAGAAGGTAGAATATATGGAAGAATCTTTTTGATTAACTTAAGAGTATAGAAACTGGTCAAAATAGTGGCATTGACCTGGTCACTAAAGGTAAGTTTATAGTCCATAAGAATGCCCAGATTTCTGACCTTTGGGCAGTAGTTGGTAGCGGCTGTAGATTCTGCGGCCAGCAGGAGGGTGTCCAGCAGATAGTTTCTTTGCCAAAAAGGAGAACCTCCATCTAACTGGAATTCAGTTAAAGACAGTTTCTGCCCATCCAGTCTTCTACGGCCAATATGCAATCATGGAGTCTAAGTGCCTTTGTGTCCGAGGGATTGAAGAAGGACACCACAATATGAGTATCGTCGGCATATGATACCAGGGAAAAACTAAACAATCAAATCAGATTCGCAAGGGGCGTAACGTACACATTAAATGGTGTCAGGCTCAATGAGGACCCGTGTAACACTACGCAGGGCAATGAGAAGGGCTCGGATTCGAGCTCTTTTATAGACACCGTCTGTTCACGGTCACTAAGAAAAGATTTTAAAAGGGAGAGAGCAACTCCTCTGATTCCGATATGAGTCAAACAGTCGATTTGGAGAGCATGATTAACAGTGTCGAATGCCACGGAAAGATCTAATAATAAAAGCGCAGCATGTCCTTCACTGTCCAGGATACATCTGATCTCTTCTGTGGCTGTTATAAGAGCAGTTTCAGTGCTATGACAGCTTCTGAACCCAAATTGGGTATGAGCTAGAAGATCATGCCGTTGAATGAAACTAGCCAATTGGGTTTTAAGGGCTTATAAAATAATTTTTTCTGTAAAGGGAAGTCTAGAGATGGGACGATAACTATTCGGATCCGTCGGATCCAAGCTGGGCTCTTTGTAGTATCAATGCTTTCTTCCAGTCACTCGGGAAAAACCCTTTGGTGATCATATTATTAAAAAAGAATATAAGCTTACTTGCAGTGATCACAGGGGCCAGTTGCATGAACTTTAAGGGGCATGTGTCATAGGGGGAACCTGATTTAGTGATTTTGATCAATTATATAACTTGTTGGTCGTTTAGGTGGGAGAAGGCAGTGAGAGTAGCAATAGTTTAAATTTGGCTGACCGGTCCTTCTCCCTTCCCCATGGAAATAGACGAGTCTGAGAATTTATTAAAAAATTTGTTCCACTTTTGATTGAAAGAAAAATGCCAAGGAATTACAGAAGGAACTACTACTCTCCTGTGAATCAATTGACGGGACATTAGAGAGTTTTTTTTACTGTTAAAAATAATTATTTTGTAGAATTCTTTGCGGACTCTATTTTATGCGTACAAAACGGAGGTTTTTCTTCTTTTATCATAGTTTTATAAGCTGCAATCCATCGCTTATAATAAGCTTTTTCAACCTGATTATAATCCTTTCTTCATTGTCTTTCTTGTTTTCTGCAGATCTGTTTTTGGTTTCTCAGTCTGCTGCATTTAACTGCCTTAATGGGAGCTAGAGCCAGCACTGTGGATCGAATCCAATTATCATGGTTAAGCGTGAAAAGCTCTAAATTATTAGACTTATAAGGCAGAGAGTTGGTTAAAGTCTGTTTGAAACTAAAGAATCTATTTTATTCGAGGCTTGAAATGTGTGGGAGATATGGTGATTGAGAGACTTCGCATTAACCTGTTTTAAGTTCAGGTTAAAAAAGACACTGTGGTGGTCCAACCAGTTTAGCGGAACAATATTGGTTAAAGACGCCATATGCCCGTTAGAAAAAATTCAATCCAGCAAGTGGACCCTACTATGTTTGGGGCCATCCTTTAGCTGCGTGAGACCAAAGTATGAAGTCCTGTCCAATAATTCCTCAGTATCTTTATCCGCATGAGTTCAGGGTGTGTGCGTATGATACATGCCAGGGGTTCTAGTACCAGGGCAAACAGCAGTGGGGATAGTGGACACCCCTGCCTCATACCCCTCTCAATGGGAAATCTCTTGATAGTTCACCATTTACCCTCACACGGGCTATGGGGTAATTATAGAGTAAGTCGATCCATGTTTGGGTCCAACCCCATATTTCACCAGAACTTGTCTTAGAAAAGGCCAATGGACAGCATCAAATGCCTTTTCCTCATCAAGGGATAACAACACATGGCGTTCTTCACTGTGTCGTATTGCTTCCAGCCAGTTATATGGGCGGCGGAGATAGACTCTTGAGAGATTCGTAGTTGCCACAGTCTGGCTTTCTAACTGGAGCAGGCAAGCATCCATCAACTCTATTTCTCTATTTTCCTGTTGCTTCTTATGTGCTATTATGTTTTGTGCTCTGTCTCTTAAGACCACCTTATAGGCTTCCCACAGTGTGATAGCGCAAGACACTGAAATGATGTTTTCCTTAAAATATAACTCTGTGTCTATTCTAATTTCTCCTCTACCTCCCCTGCTGGGGCAAATATGTAGTCGAGCCTTGAGAATACTTTGTGTGCTCCGGAGTAGTATAAGTAGGTTTTGGCCAGCGGGTGGTGTCAGCGCCACAGGTCCGACACTCCCACCGTCGTAATGAATCTCTTCAGCGCTGTTGCACCAGAGTTGAAGTGGTCCATTACAGGGTCTGCCACATAATTGAAATCCCCCCACTATGTGAGTGTTGAACCCTGCTTCCAGCAGTATCTTTGTCAGTTTATCTGGGGTTTGGATCCGCAGGCGTGGGGGGTGCATAGACGCTAATCAGGATCATATCACATCGGTCCCAAGTTCTTTTAACCGCTATGTATGTCCCATTAGGGTCTACCCATGTGTGTTCTACTCTGAATGGGGGGTGTTTTCCTGAAGAGAATTCCTACCCCACGAGAACCTGTCATAAATCCCACACGTGCCAGAGTTTTATAAGCACCCCTTCCCAAGAATCCACAGTGTTTGCCCCTCACATGGGTCTCTAGGAGGAGTATTATGTCAGGTTTCAACCTTTTAATGTAGGCTGCTACAAGGCGTCCTTTAATTTTGTTCCCTAACCTATTAACGTTCCTTTATAGTATGGAATATTTGCAGTGTTCAGATTCAGTCACTCGATTCCTTTGGATGATTTAAACAATCAATTGGTTTTGTCTGATCCAGTATTATCGTCTTATCGCTTTCTATGTCGACCTGTCTGACCATGTTACTCCGCTTGTGCCCCACGTTTGCCACCCTTTCCCATCTCTTGCCCCCTCCCCCTCCTCCCCACTCTTCCCACTCTCCCCCCTACCCCCATGCACTTACCCCTTTTCATCAACGTGACAACTGTGGCATGGGTGGATCAGAGAGGTCTGTCACCCACCCGCTCCTGGTGTCCGAACCTCCTCCCCCCTTATAACTCTAGTGATTCCCCACTCTGATTGCTTTCTGTAAGGAAGAAAGGAAAAACAAATAGACAACTGGGTGGGATCAGCAGTCACTCTTCTTTGTGGGTCCGGAACTTTCGAAGGTTCTGTCAATCTCCACTTCTTCCGCCGGGCCCCATCAGGACCTGTGTTTCAGTCAAACATTTCCCTCATCTTATTGTGAACCCTTACCCGAATCCAGCTGTATGTGTGCTGACTGTATGGTTTCCATGTTAATAATTGAAGTCATTAATGGGTGTTCCTGCTCTGAATCAGTGGATTGGGCACTGTCAGAAAGGTCCGTATTGAACACCGATCTGTTGTTCACCTGCAGTTCCCTCCTTACGCTTGTGTGGGTGCCTTTTTTCTATGTCTGAGGATAGCCTAAGATAGAACTGGCTCTGCCCGGACAAGGGAATGGATTTCTTCCGCCTGGTGTGTGCTTGAAGCTCTCGGCACCTTCTCTGAATCTGTTGTGATTTCAGTCTCATTTCCAGCTGCCAATCGTTGGTAGTTTTATCCCCTTCTGGTCAGCCTGCTCACTGCGGAGGTCGATCTTCTACCCATGTCTGTGCCTCATCGAGGGTCTGGAAGAAGAGTGACCTATTCTCAAAGATGACCTTGAGTTTGGCTGGGAATATGAGCATGTATTGTATGTTCATTACTCTGAGCTATGGTTTTACAGATTCGAAAGTGCGTCTTTGCTTTTGCACCTCCCTGGAGTAGTCGGGGAATATAAATATTTTTGCCTGGGCATGACAAATTTCCCTTATCCACCTCACTTCTCTCAACATCAAGTCTCTGTCCTGATATTTAAGGAAGCAGGCAATAAGGGGGAGTGGTGGTACCTCAACAGGTGGTTTGGCGCTAAGAGCCCTATGTGCCCATTCTATCACAAAGCAGGATGAAAATTGAGCTGTCAGGAGAGAGTGTCTCAACCATCCTCTTAGGCATGCCCCTGCGTCTGAGCCCTTGATCCCTTTAGGGAATCCAACAAAGCAAAGGTTGTTTCGCCTCACGCGATTTTCTGTATCCTCCACTCTCCACGCCACCTCTTTCAAGGCTGTGCATAGTTCAAGGACTAACGCATGGTGCAGATCGTGTCCTCTACTTCAGAAATTCTGCTCTCCGCCTGTGTCACTCTTTCAGGTACGTTACGCAGGTCTTGTCGAAGTAGGGTGACCTCCTAGCAGACCTTGCCCATCTTTCCCTCTAGGGTGTCTCTGGAGGCATGTATGGCCTGTAGGAGCGTTGCATTATTCGGTAGTGAGGGTTGATTTTCTCCTTGTTCAGTCGGGGGGGGCGACTGTTTTAGTTTATCTATCCATCTTGCCCTGACTCTGTGGCTTTGGTTCTTTGTCTTTGGCCATATTTATGAGGTGTATAAGGGAGGTCCACTATTGAAGTGTATGTGCAACCAGTCTAATCACAGGGCCAGAGGTATCGATATCTGTATGGGTCTAGGGAGGACTGGTCAGTTTCTCTCCCCCTTGTGGGCAAGTTCTTCCTCTTCAGGGCTTATGGACAAGGGCATCTTCCCTCTGCTGACAATTATGTAACTTTGTCTGGAAATGCCGGAGTATGCCCTCCCAGGCGTTGTTCCGCGGTATCGTCACTCCCCGCTTCTCTCCAGCTCTTGGGGGTATGGCGAGCCCTGTGTAATGTCCAAACATGGCATGGGCAGGAAGAAGGGATACACAGACAGCGTCTGTAGGGTAGCAGCGGAGATGGAAGGAACAGCTTAAGGCCTGTAAGACAGAAGCAATAAAGGGAATTTAGATGAGGGAAAGGGGACGGGGAACACACACTTAGTCAAAGTTGTTGCCTTCAAAGGTGGCAAGAGAAAAGGAAAGAACACTCGCCATGGTTTTCATAGAATTGTAGAGCATTAGTTCAAATCCGTGAACTAAGGTAGACGTTTCCAGGGGGTACTGTATTTCTTCATAGAGGCTGTGTAAAAGGGAATTGAGGCAACCAAAAGATAGTTTTGTGTTAAATGAACTCAATACGAAGTGGTGCAGTAGGCTTCTGCACAGTGGTGGAGACTAAATGAAGATGGAATAGAACTGCTCACACCCTACACAAGGTGCCAAGAAAATGCTCTACCTCAGTGGTTTTTATTGTATCAAGGAACACAGTGCTGTCGACTCGTGTCGAGCGCTCTTTCAGGAAAATGAGCGAAAAGAAAACAAATGCCATGAAACAAAGAATGGACTTGCATTGGAGGCAATGCCGCCGGCTCCTGCCGTGCGCCTCTGGGGGACTCAGAACAGAAGAACCGCATCCGTGGTGGACCAAACAATGCTGGGGTGAACGGCTCCTGCCGCGCACATGTGTGAAGCGATAGAAATAGAGAACCGCGTTTGCTGTTGTTAAGCAAGATAGAAACTGTGGGCTCCTCTCATGCTCCAACGGGGCCAGGGAAAAGTAATCCTCTATGGTGTAAAACATATGCCGCAAAAGCGGACAGTAAAACAATGCTGAGGCCGACGGCTCCAGCCGCACACCTCATGAAGGGTGAAAGGTCAAACGACCACGCTTGCGATCGGCAGAAAGGAAATCACTTGCGGCTCCTGCTGCGCAATGGAATAACAACGTTGAGGTAGAGAATCACACTCCTGTGTACTCTCGGGTCAAGAAACAAAAAGGGGAGTCAACGAGAGGCAAGCTCCTATGTACTCTTGTGTCAAGAATCAAGAGTCAGACAGACAGACAGACAGACAAAACCACTTTATTCGATTAATTAAAATCATAAAAGTACAATGCATAAAACACACATAAAAAATTATTATCCTGAATACAAATGGGCAATAAAAAAGATAAAATATCAAAAATAATCTATTATACATCATGATATAAAAATTGAAGAATAAAAACAGTTCCAATTAAATTCATACAACATTAATCAGTGGCAATCTTCTTTTTCTAAGACGGGCAGCAGCAACAAGGTAACTGGCGATATTAAAAATGTTCCTTACATCATCTAACAGTTGGAGATACATTAGGGCTGGTCCAACCTGTAAAAAGCCCTTTTCCCTCAAAAGAGGGACTAAAAACCTCCTCTGTATATCATTATAAAAATCACAGAACATAATAAAGTGCATAGTATCCTGTGGTGAGAAATTGTCACACTGACACGGGCCTATCTCTTCTAATTTACACCACCCAGGAAAATTGCCCAGCAAAAGGTGGATTAAATTAAAACGAAACCTAGTCAGGAGCCAACGATGATAAGGTTTGGTCACAATTCTCAGGTAAGGCTCAATTAACGGGGAGGAGATTATTAAATAGTGGGCCTTGACCAAAGGTTTTTGTAACTCTAGTTGCTCCCGTTCCAACAACAATACATTTAAAAAATGTGTTTTTACCCATTTTATATCTTCTTTTTTAATCCCTGCTGGAGCGTTATAGATTTCAGGACGCCCTAGCTTATAAAACATGCACTTTACATAAGACAGCCACGGGATGCTACTGGCTTTATCCAGGGCAACACAGTCCCGTAAAATCTGGTGGTTCAAAGTCAGCACAGGGTTGAGCCATGTTTTAATCCAACAAACTAAGGGAGCCAATCTCAGCGAGTCAGTCACATACCCCAGCCCCAATTCCTGATGGATAGAGAAAGTTGGGGTCGATTGAGGCACAGACAAAAGGGTGCGTAAAAAATTATTTTCAGTCAACTGCACCTCTGTCAATTGTTTGAAGCCCCAAATAGCAGAACCATATGTAGCAATAGCCAGACATTTAGATCAATAAATAGCGAGAATTGCTTCAAAAGGCCTAGCTCCCAGCTGCTTTAAAAAACCCAATAAGGCTGATGTCGAGCTGACTACTGCATTTTTCTTTGCTTTAAATTGGGGGACCCAAGAGCATCTGTCGTCAAACAGGACCCCCAAATATGTAAAAGAGGACACTTTGGACACCTCAGCACCATTGCAAAAGAAAGTTCTAGCTTTTCTGTGTCTTTGGCCCATTATCATAACATGTGATTTAGACATATTTACCACCAGGTCCAAGGATTTCATATGGGCCCCAAATGCATCCAGAAGTCTCTGAAGCCCTATAGCAGTTCCTGATAGCAACACGGCATCATCTGCGTATAAAAGGACTGGGACAGTCTTGTTCCCCACACAAGGGATATCCAAGCTGGCCTTGACCAGAGTTTTATCCAGTGCATTAAGGTAAAGAGTAAAAAGTAAGGGCGCCATAATGCACCCCTGGCGGACTCCTCTGCCCGACTTAAAATGACTGGTGCATTTGAGTAACTATAACAGCTGCTGGGAGATCCCGATGTAAATCTGCTAAAAAATAGACCAGACACGGATCAATGCCCATATCAAGTAAAATGGACCACAGCTTCGATCTGTTAACCAGATCGAATGCTGAGTTGAGGTCCATAAAAGCCATTTGCAGGGAGCCTTTTTTAGCTACAGTATATTTACCTGCCAATAGATATAGATTGAGGCACTGGTCCATGGTACCTCTTCCTTGCCTGAAACCATATTGAAGATTGGATAAGACCCCGTTATCATTAACCCAATCAGTGATTTTAGCCAGAATCACTTTACCCAGAATTTTGACGGCAGAGTCAATCAATGATATGGGCCTGTAGCACCGTGGGTCCCCTCTCTGACCTTTTTTAAAAACTGGTATGATAATAGACCGTGACCAGGATTCAGGAAACCCCTGCACTACTGAAGCATTAAATAAATTTGCTAGAATTTTGGCCCAAAATTTAGGTTCACCTTTATACAAATCTGCAGGCACACAATCAGGGCCCGGGGCCTTATTGGTAGATGTCTCTAATATTGCCTTTTCAATGTCCCACTCTTTAAAAACCAGCAAAGGGAAACCCCCATTTATGTCTAAAACTGAAAAGGGATCCTTGGCCTCACTTGATCCATAGATGGTCTCAAAGTGCTCTAGCCACTGCTCTTCTGGGATATTAGTTTCCAGGCTATCATTCTCTAAGCCCACAAAAAAGGGGGTATTGACAATAGCCCAGAATTTCGAACTATTCTTTAAGACTTCTACGGACATTAATGCATTCCAGGAATCTGATTTAATCTCACTTTTGCGGGTGTGTATCATTAACTTATAATGCTTCCTGAGACTAGCTATCTGCTTAGTATCTCTTGGTGTCAAAAGCCTAGAACTTTTGACTCCTGAGGACCCCCATTGAGTTACCACTGGAAGTCGGGGACCCCCAAGCAATTTGTAGGATTTAAATTTCAAACATTAAAACAGTAATTTGAAAAAAATAAACACACATGTGCACACAAAACAAATACTCGAATTACTAAGGATTTTAGGGGCATATTTACAAGCTCCTATCGCCATGGGAACGCCACTTTTTGCGATGCTCCCGTGGGGATAGGGGCTTCGCCTTATTTACAAGGCAGCGTCAAGCCACATAACGTGGCTTAACGCTGCCTTGTAAATAAGGCCCCCTTTCACGCAATGCTTAGCGTGAAAGGGGTGGGCAGTGGGTGTTCCACCGCAACACCCATTTATTTTGACGCTGCCCCCTATTTACAAGGGCAGCATAAATAGGAGGCAGGGCCAAAATTAAGACCAGGGAAAACCTGGTCTTAACTTGGCGAAACAAGGAGAAATGGTTTCTCTCTCCTCGTTTTTGCTTTTTCTGTGTGTGCTGCCTTGTGCAGCACACAACTGGAAAAAGTAAAACGCCTTTGATTCTTTATGTTAAGGAAGGGGACCTTCCTGCACATAAACAATCTTAAAAAAAAGACATTTTTTAACTTCCATGTGTGTTGCATTAAGCAGCACATATAGAAGTGACAAAACTGCATTTCAAGATTTCAAGGGGGACCTTCCTGTACATAAAAAATCTTCCCAAGCGCAGACACCCTTGTACTATGGCGCAAGGGTGCCTGCCTTGGTGCTACACTGCTAAGTGTAGCGCAATGGAAAACGCAGGACTGCACGATATTCTTGTAAATATGGTGCAGCCCTGCATTTCTGAAGTGACGGAGCGTGTCATTAAGCCAAGGAGGCTAACGACATGCTCTGCCACTTCTGTTGTAGGTATCCCCCTTAGTATTTTATATTGAAAGAATTTACAAAAAACAAAAAATTGTAATGGGAAGGTTGATGCTGCATCTCCGTGACTAACCTTTAATTTGTTGGTTTTATTTCGCTCTACAAGGCTCTTGCTCCTGCCATGGCCAGACTGGAAACCCAAAGCAGCCCTGGCAAATATTTTCAGACCAGTACCCATACGGTGCACACCAAGTGCAGTGAGTGAGCCTGACTACTACATAGGGGGCTTTGAGACGCTCTCCTCCCCAAAAAATTTAGGATACAATAGTGCAGTCTACAACACATTTATCACTATATATTTAATTGTATCAGCTTTGAAAGAATAGTAAATGGAAACCTTACTATGCACCAGGATATGACAGTCTTTGTTGGGGTTCTTCAATGATTCCCTTACTAGCACCCTCCAACAGTGCCTCTCATCTCTCCATAGCGCCTCTCATACCATTGTAGGATGTCAGAGCACTTTACATCACACGCATATAGAGACAATGAATCATACGTGTAAATCAGTGTATAGAAAATGTTACATATGGCAAAGGGGACTACAAGGTGTAGGATTCACGTCATTCATACGGATAGGCATTTTTAAAGAGTGCTTGGTCTGGAGAAGCACACACTCAGGATTCAGAACATAACACAGTGGTTAGCATGGACTTTAACAATAAAAATGTCTTTCCACCAAAAAAAACGTTTTAGCAGCATCAGGATAATGAAAGACTGGGAACAAACATAAGTTACTAACTTGTACCATGCAGTTTGCAAACAGCTCTTTGATGCCATTTTATAGGTCACTGTGCTAGATTACGATTGTCACTTATGAACTGCACAGTAACAAAAGAATCTCTGTGACAAAAGCAGTAACCCACTGACCTATGCACATAAAATACTGTTTCTTTTAAATTGCATAGTACACCTTCTTTGCAGTAGGCATATTAACCCTCTGTGCTACATTAGATAAGTCAACGCTGCTACTGGACAAAACTCTCATCTCTCTCCAGCAGATACATTAATTACTGGTGTTATCTTGACCCTTTTATTGTTGCTAGAAAACTGCTAATTATACAAGGAACTTTGCAGTGCTTTTTAAACTGCTGCATGAGGACCCCCTGGGAATGTGTCACGGACCCCTGGGGGTCCCCAGACCACAGTTTGGGAAACACTGCTCTAGCGGTACAAAAGAATTCTGAATTTTTATGATCTGAATATATGGTTATGGGATGTCTCGCTCCCCAGAGATAATGTCTCCACTCCTGGAATGCCTTCCTGATAGCTAACAGTTCTCTCTCTGCGACGGTGTAGTTCTGTTCCGCACGAAATAACTTGTTTGAAAAGAAGGCAATAGGATGCATCTGCCTATTAGTGTCTCTCTGAGAGAGAACCCTTCCTACTGCATATTGTGACGCGTCTGCCTCAACAAAGAAAGGGATAGTAGGATCAGGATGTATCAGGAGCAGAAGTAAATTATTTCTTTAATATGCCAAAAGCTTTTTGAGCTTCTGAGGACCAGACAAAAGGCAGCCCCTTTTTTATGAGTCTAGTTATGGGTGTTACCAAGTCTGAGAAGTGCGTAATAAAACGTTGGTAAAAATTTGCAAAACCTAACAGAGACTGTACGTCTTTGACACATGTGGGGGTCGGCCAAGACAAGATGGCTTCTACTTTCTTTTGGTCCATCTGTATCCCACTTTCAGAAATCACAAACCCCAAGAACTCTACCGTGCATTTCTCGAGTTTGGAAAATAGATGATGATATCGTAGTCTTTGCAATACCTGTTTCACATGTTCTTCGTGTTCGGTAGGATTTTTTGAGAAAATCAAGATATTGTCTTTATAGACTATTAAAAAACGATCCAGAAAATCTCGGAAGATCTCATTAATGAAGAACTGAAATGCTGCAGGGGCATTGCACAGTCAGAATGGCATTACACAATATTCGAATAAACCGTATTTAGTTCTAAACGCCGTTTTCCAGTCATCACCGTCACGTACTCGGATAAGATGGAAAGCCCCTCGTAAATCTATCTTGGTGGACACAGTGGCATCTTTGATTTGATCTAATAACACCGGGATGAGTGGTAACGGGTATTTATTCTTAATGGTGACCTTGTTCAGGGATCTATAATCTATGGAGGCGCGAAGGCCCTATTCCTGCTTGGATATGAAGAAAAGTGGAGAAGAAATGGGTGAAGAGGAGTGCCTGATAAACCCACATTTTAACATGTCATCCGGGTACTCTCTTAGATAGGCAGTTTCAGTCTCTGATAGGGCATAGATTCGACTACATGGCAGCACCCCCCGGGTTCTAGGTCTATGCGACAAACAAAGCTGCGGTGAGGAGGCAATGCTGTTGCTTTTACTTTAACGAACACGTCAGCGTATTGTCTGTAGATGTGAGGTAGGGAGTCTAGCTCCGGAATACTACAGGAAGCACATACCAAAG
This sequence comes from Triturus cristatus, assembly GCF_964204655.1. Taxonomy (NCBI): domain Eukaryota; kingdom Metazoa; phylum Chordata; class Amphibia; order Caudata; family Salamandridae; genus Triturus; species Triturus cristatus. Next base: position 627,461,640 of record NC_140594.1, on the reverse strand, counting down.
GAGAAGCCCAATCAATAGCTTCTTGATAACATTCCTGGATACAATAAATAGAATCTAGGGTCACGGTTCTTCGCACCCAGTCTATTTTGGGATTATGCATCTGTAACCAGGATACTCCAAGAATCACTCCAAAAGTGGGAGTGTCTATGAGGTCAAAGGAGATTTCCTCAGAATTCCCATTGTCACATACCAGTGTTAATGGGGCAGTATGTGTCATAATGAGCCCTGAGGATAATGATGTCCCGTCTACCACTCTCACGGGTTCAGGCTCTTTTTTCTGTATACAGACAATGCCCAGGGAAGAGGCTAACTGATTGTCCCAGAAATTCCCTGTAGCCCCTGAGCCTAATAGCACTGATAATGTTACCCGATTGCTATTGGTTAAGATTAGAGTCACACTTACGGTGAAATGTCTAGGCACCCTTGCTACCGAGGCGCTCTGGATATTCCGAGCAACTGCCACGGTCTTTCTCGGCCCAAAGGTTTTAGGGCGAATAGGATATTCTCGCGCAAAATGACCTCCTTACCACAATACAGGCAGAGGTTCAGATTGAATCTTTTTTCTTTCTCCTCCTGGGTTAAAGGTCCCCGGACCCCTCCTATTTGCATGGGTTCAAATGGGGTTGTTCTATGGTCTTTTTTCTTGTCACCTTTATATAGCAAGACGCGAGGTTTCTCAAGTCTCCCTTTCTCTCCATGTCTTTCACGGAGTCAATGGTCCATCTTGATAACTAAGTCTATGAATTCTGTGCAATCCTCTGGAGGGTCAACTATTTGGGATAGAATATCCTTTAATTCATCATTAAGCCCCCTACAGAACAAGGATGTTCTTTTGTCAAGAGGCCAACGGGTTTCGGCTATTAATCTATTAAAGTCTGTGACATAGGAAAGCAGAGGGTTCCTACCCTGCCGAAGGTTTAGCAGTTCCGTGTCACTAGCCTGCATAAAGGTATGTTTGTTTAACAGTCTCCTCTTCTGTTCCTTGAAAGCGGGAAAATTATGCAAAAGAGGGTCATCTGTTCCTACCAAAGGTACCGACCAATTGGCCGCGGTACCCATGAAATAGGATATGACGAACGCCACATTGGCAGTGTCATCAGGAAAGACAGTGGGTAGACACATGAATTCTAGATAACATTAATTCATGAAGCTGCGGTATTTGCCGCTTTCTCCACTAAATCTTTCGGGAGTAGCTAAGGGAACTGGAACGGGAGTGACTACGGTAATGCTAGTGGGTGGAACCCCGCTATCTGGTTGTGTTTTGAAAAAATGGAAAGTGGCAGGCTGTAATACATGACGATGTGTCTTAGGGATAGTTCCGGATGGAGGACCCCATGCGGTGTTTACCTGCCTACTGTGAAGCTCAGTTTTCAGAGAATGGTTCTCCTGTCTGAGAGTTTGGGCTCTGTTTGCAGTGCTACTAAAGCTGCCGCTAATTCCTGAACTGAGGTAACGGGAATAGTGTCTGCAGGGAACCGGACCTCGACAGTCTCATCCTGGTCCATCTTCGTTTGGGCGGTATGAATTTCGTGGGCTTGGCTTTTTGTCACAAACCCCACTCACCTGACAGGGAAGCGGCGTTTACTTCGCATGCGTTTCTTCGCATGCCGTTAGTACGCGGTCGTTAGTACGACCGCGTTGTTAGTTAGCATACCGTTTGTACGCATTTCGGAAATACGAATTGCAGTAAGGGGGGAAGGTGTTGGATTTAAAATCCAACACCTTCCCTAGTGTCCGCATAGACTGGAGTTGGAATAGTAAATTATACTATTCCAACATCCAGCACCCCCTTACTGCAATTCGTAGTTCCGAATTGCGTACAAACGGTATGCTAAATAACAACGCGGTCATACTAACGACCGCGTAGCAACGGCATGCGAAGTAAACGCATGCGAAAAAAAGTTATATATTCCACCTGACAACCAGGAACCGCAGAAAAAACGAAGAGAGCCCCCCTCTCACCTTCAGACCAATCCTCCATATAGACTACAGTATGGGCGATTGATCCCAAGGGGAGAGGGACGAGAAAACTACCACCCCTGAGGTGCCGGGAATCGAGGACAAGGTACTAGGTGTGATGTCCGAACGTGGCGTGGGCAAGAGGAAGGGATACACAGACAGCGTCTGTAGGGTAGCAGCGGACACGGAAGGAACAGCTTAAGGTCTGTAAGACAGAAGCAATAGAGAGACTTTAGATGAGGGAAAGGGACGGGGAACACACACTTAGTCAAAGTTGTTTCCTTCAAAGGTGGCAGGAGAAAAGGAAAGAACACTCACCACGGTTTTCATAGAATTGTAGAGCATTAGTTCAAATCCGTGAACTGAGGTAGACTTTTCCAGGGGGTAATGTATTTCTTCATAGAGGCGGTGTAGAAGGGAATTGAGGCAACCAAAAGATAGTTTTGTGTTAATTGAACACCATACGAAGTGGTGCAGTAGGCTTCTGCACAGTGGTGGAGACGAAATGAAGATGAAATAGGACTGCTCACACCCTACACAAGATGGCAAGAAAATGCTCTACCCCTGTGGTTTTTTTTGTATCAAGGAACACAGTGCTGTCGACTCCTGTTGAGCGCTCTTTCAGGAAAATAAGCAAAAAGAAAACAAATGCCAAGTAACAAAGAATGGACTTGCGTTGGAGGCGGTGCCGCCGGCTCCTGCCGTGCGCCTCTGGAGGACTCAGAACAGAAGAACCGCATCCGCGGTGTACGAAACAATGCTGGGGCGAACAATAGTAATGGAGAACCGCGTTTGCAGTTGTTAAACAAGATAGAAGCTGCGGGCGCCTCTCATGCTCCAACAGGGCCAGGGAAAAGTAATCCCCTATAGCGGGAAACGTATGCCGCAAAAGTGGATAAGAAAACAATGCTGAGGCCGACAGCTCCGGCCGCGCACCTCATGAAGGGTGAAAGGTCAATCGATTGCGATCGGCAGAAAGGATATCACTTGCGGCTCCTGCCGTGCAATGGAATAAAAACGTTGAGGTAGAGAGTCATGCTCCTGCGTACTCTCGGGTCAAGAAACAAAGAGGGGAGTCATCGAGAGGCACGCTCCTACATACTCTCGGGTCAAAGAGAAGTAGCTCCTGTGTTCTCTCTGGTCGGAATTACAGAGAACTATAAAGCCAAGCACCGTTGTCAGGTATGGGTGGCTCTTACATAGCAACCTCCCCTTACCACCTGACTTGCAACAACCAATGCCGGTGGGGAGGGAATAAAAGTAGAAAGGAGACAAAGTAGTAGAACGAACAGGGCTTGATAATGGAAAGTGGTAATACCCCGGTCATCCCTCGCTCTGTACCAGGCCTTGCCTGTCAGTGGGGGAAGGGTTTCCCTATATATTGCAGCCGGGGGAATCCGGGGATGGAGAAGTTGATATACACTTGACCTAAACTCAGTGCTTAATGAACAAATGACTTACCTTCGGTCACGCATTATCTGGTAGAAACTCTATCTAGCTACAGATTCCTTACCTTTGAATTTTCCAGGTGTCAGGCTGGATCCGGAAAATTTTGCTGAGCAATACCCCTTGCGCGCAACATCGAGAGGCTCCATTCAGCTCCGCGTGACGTCGATGGCGTCAGTAGTATCGGTTATTACGTCGCAGTGTCTACATAGGCACCACCTAGGTGCGCGGACGGCAGTACTTTTTGTTTTTCCACACCAGAAGCGCAGAGCCACGAAGTGACTGTCATAAACGTGTGCAAAACTAGGGACCTGAAAGGGGGGAAAACCTAGTCCTACAACATCAGTCCGCAAAGCGGGGAGGCATGGGTGGGTCTGTAAGGAATCTGCAGCTAGAGTCTCTACTAGATAATGCGTTACCGAAGGTAAGTAACTTGTTCATCTGATAGAGACTTCTAGCTGCAGATTCCTTGCCTTTGAATCAGATACCCAAGCCATACCATCCCGGCGGTGGGTTGGAGAGTCATGGACTAGACTAAAAAGTCCTGCAGGACTGAGCGGGCAAAGTAGCCATCCCTGCGTACTTGACCATCAAGGCAATAATGTTTTGCGAACGTTTGCAATGATGCCCATGTCGCTGCCCGATGGTTGTCTTGGACTGGGACACCCCGAGCCAAGGCCGTAGTCGCAGCCTTTCCCCTGGTGGAATGGGCCCTTAATCCCTCAGGGGGCTGCTTCTTCGCCAAGGCATAACAGATTTTAAAGCAGAGAACAACCCAGCGAGAGATGGTTATTTTCTGCACTGCCTTTCCCTTCTTTACTCCCACATACCCCACAAAGAGTTGGTCATCCACCCGGAACTCTCTTGTGTGGTCAAGGTAGAACGACAACGCTCTTTTTGGGTCCAGTCGGTGGAGCTGCTCCTCTTCCTTAGAGGGTGTGGGGGAGCAAAGAAGGTGGGCAAAGTGATGGACTGACCCAGATGGAATGGGGTCACAACCTTTGGTAAAAGTTATGTCCTGATGCGAAGCACCACCTTGTCCGGAAAAGACATAAGATAAGGAGGCGAGCTGGATAACGCCTGCAACTCACTTACCCTCCGGGCCGATGTAATCGCCACTAAGAAGGCTGTTTTGATGGTCAACAGCCGGAGGGGACAATTGTGCAAAGGCTCGAAAGGAGCACCCATCAGGTAAGTGAGGACCAAATTAAGGTCCCATTGTGGCATATTAAAGGGCTTGGGTGGAAACAAGTGAACCAGCCCTTTAAGAAATCTATTTACCACAGGAGATTTAAAGAGAGAAGGTTGGTCTGGCAACCGCAAAAAAGCAGACAGACCAGAAAGGTAGCCCTTGAGAGTTCCCACTGCACAGCCCTGCTGGGCAAGGGTTAGAATGAACAAAAGGACAGTAGAAAGAGGAGCAGAAAGAGGGTCAATAGACCTTCTGTACAGTATAATACATATTTCTGCCAACGGCAGGCGTATACCGACTTAGTGGAGGGCCGCCTGGCTGCCAGAATAACATTACAGACTTCGGGAGGAAGGTCAAAAGCCATCAACTGCCGCCACTCAATCTCCACGCATGGAGGTGCAGAGTTGACAGGTTCGGTTGGAGAACCCTCCCCTGCTGCTGCAACAGAAGATCCTCCTGAAGGGGGAGCCTGATGGGAGGATCGACACTCATGCTCAGAAGCTCTGGATACCAGACTCTCCTTGCCCAGTCCGGCGCCACAAGGATGACTTGGGCCCAGTCGCTCCTGATCTTCCTCAGAACCCTGGGCAGGAGTGGTATGGGCAGAAAGGCGTACAACAGGCCTGACCTCCACTCGCGACGAAACTCATCGCCGACAGATAGCCGCCTTGGAAACTCCAGCGCCTTGGCAACTCCAGCGCGCAGTACTGCTGACATTGCATGTTCTCTTTGGAGGTGAACAAATCTAACCAAGGTTCTGCCGACTGCTGAAAGAAACCTTGCGCCAACTCCAACTGGAGATGCCATTCGTGATCCGCTAGGCCTCGATGGCTGAGATTGTCTGCCCTCTCATTCAGAGAACCTGCCAGGTGTTGAACCACCAGGGTTATGTCCTGCTGTTCCAGCCACGCCCAGAGATGCAGGGCCTTTCGACAAAGGGTCCATGACCCCACCCCACCTTGCTTGTTGCAGTACCACTTGGCGGTGGTGTTGTCCGTGAACACCTGCACCAACTTTCCCTTGACAGAGGGAAGAAATGCTTTCAATGCCAAGTGAATCGCTTGGAGCTCCAACAAGTTTATGTGGAGCCCCGTCGCCGCCAGAGACCAGTGACCCCTGAACTCCATCTCTCCCAAGTGGCAGCCCCATCCCAGAAGTGATGCATCCGTCACGATTGTGAAATCCAGTTGGGGAAGGGAGAGAGGTCTGCCTTTGACCCAATCTCAGTTCGTTAATCACCACTGTAGATCCTTCGCAGTTCCTTCCGAGATCAGCTCAGATAAAAGGGAGCATCTGAGAAGGAGTCAGGTGTGACTTCAGCACGTTTATAGAGAACCCCAGCGAATGCAGGAGGTCCACCGTAGTCTGAAGGTGGGAGACGACTGCCTGGGGCGAGGACGCCTTCAACAGCCAGTCGTCGAAGTAGAGGAAGACTGAAAGCCCTAATCTGCGCAGATGAGCTGCAACCACGCCATCACCTTGGTAAACACCCGAGGGGCACTGGTAAGGCCGAAGCGAACACGGTAAATTGAAAGTGCTCGTGGCCTACCTTGAACCGCAGGTATCGCCTATGGCCCGGCAGGATGGGAATGTGAAAATACGCATCCTGCAGGTCCAACACCACCATCCAGTCTCCTTGGTCTAAGGCAGACAAGACCTGAGCCAATGTGAGCATTTTGAATTTCTCCTTTTTGAGGAAGAGATTGATGGTCCGAAGATCCAAAATGGGCCGAAGCCCTTTGTTCTGCTTCGGAATCAGAAAGTAGCGGGAAAAACAGCCACTGCCTACTTCTGAAACTGGAACCCTTTCTATAGCTCCTGCTGGCCAAAAGAGCTGCAACTTCCTCTTGGAGCAGCTTTAAGTGATCCTCCGCCAGCAGTTCCTAACTTGGCAGTATAGTCAGAGGGAAAGAAAGGAAAGGAAGAGAATAGCCCTCCTGGATGATCTGCAAGACCCACTTGTCTGTTGTAATAGATCTCCAGCGGGGGAGATGATGACGAATTCTCCCACCCACTGGAGTAGTGTGGTCCTGCAGAATCAGCCTAGGAGTGCTTGGAGGTTGCGGCTGTAGGGGGCAGTGTGGTAGATGACTTCTGGCCTCCATTCCGAGGATGGAGTGTACCGCGTCCACACACGGCTTGGGCAGTCTGTGCGGGGTGGTGACTAGGATAGGGCTGACACGGCTGGAAACCCTTCCATTGCCACAAAAGGGGCGAAAGGAAGACTGGCCACAAGGAGTGGAGGAGAGGCCCAAGGATCTGGCCGTAGCTCGAGAGTCCTTGAACCTGACATGGGCCGAGTCTGCCTTTTCCCGAAAAAGGCAGGTTACATCAAAAGGCATGTCCATCAAATTGGCCTGGATATCCCCCAAGAAGCCAGATGTGCGAAGCCAGGCATGGCGCCTCAAGGCCACTCTCGTTGAAATAGACCTGCCAAGCTAATCAGTCGTATCCAAACCACACCGTATGGAGAATTTTGCTGCATCTCTCCCGTCCTTGACAGCCTGGGAGAGCACAGACCAGGCCTCCTCTGGGACTTGTGGCAGCACCTGCGCAACCGTCTCCCAAAGAGAGTGTGAGAAACGGCCCAATAAGCATGCAGTATTCACCCCCGCAATGCCAGACTGGAGGAAGAAAACATCTTCTTCCCAAGTGAGTCCAGTCTCTTGGATTCCGTATCCGGAGGGGCGGAAGGGAATGCGCCCTGGGAAGTAGAGGCCTGCACCACCAAACTTTCTGGGGTGGGGTGTTGGCTGAGGAACTTTGGGTCGCCCGGTGCTGGGCGATGGGAACATGCAATTGTCCTGTTCATAGGAGTACCTGCGCTAGGCTTGGACCTAGTAGGGCGTCCGTAAGTGCCTCACTAAAGGGTAAAAGGGGTTCAGAGGTGGAAGTCCCAAGTTGAAGCACTTCGGTCAGGAGATTAGTCCTGACCTGCACTGAGGGCTGTTCCAGTCCAAGGACCTCAGCTGCCCTCTTAACCACCATAGCATAGGACGCCCCCTCTTCTATACCACCGTCGGTGGCGAGAGCATGCCAGAGTATGGGGAAGTATCCAGACCACTGGCTTCCCCAAATTCCCTATACCAGTCCATTGTCTCCTCAGAGACATCCTGGTTCTCTAGAGGGTCTCCAGACTCCTCCCATTTCTCTCCTGAGCCTAGCACGTCCACAAAGTGCTCAGGCGACAACATAGAACCCCTGGGTTTTGTCGAAGTCGGAATCAGCGTCGTATGATGCCATTCCAGCTCTGTGTCATCGGGATGAGGATGGGGCTTGCGCCACTGACAGCCGCCGGCGACGCCGCTGGCAATGACTTCGGGTTCGACACCGGGGAAGGTTGTGTTGGTACGACCGGCGTCGAACTGGATCTGAGATCGGATTCCTGAGGCCCCACCGGCGCCGTGGCCGAAGCCGATGGTGTCGAACCCGCGGGGCCCGAGGGCTCACCAACGGGGTCGTTCCGCTCAAAGACGCAGCCCATAGCCTTGTAAAAATCCTTAATTTGTGCGGGAGTCGCCCCGGCTCCTGAAAATGGAGGGAGGCGCGAAGTAGAACCATGCCTACAGCGTCGGTGCTCCTTACCTCTTTCGACGACGGATGCCAGTTGAGGTGAAGTCGAAGTCTGCTTGGACTTCTTCTTCTTCTTGTGCCACTTCCCCGAGTGTCCAGATGACCTCTAATGGGAGGAAGAGGACTTAGGGCTCCGTGAGCGATCTCGCGACCTCCTCTTCTTCGAACGGGATCATGACCTCCTTGGAGTCTCGATAGATGGTGTCGACTGCCGGACCGCGAGCAACTTCATCGCCCGCTCCCTCAAGGTCTTCAGAGCCAACGCCCGGCAATCTGAACACGACTTCGAATCGTGGTCGTGTTCAAGACACCACAGACATACGCGGTGGGGATCAGTAATCGACATCATGCGGGAGCAAGTCCCACACGGTTTAAAACCTGTCTTCCTACCCTACATCCCTCGCACACGAAGTCGTCAAAAATATCGACAAAAGTCGAGAATAAGCCTGCCAAAAAGCAGCAGAGGGGTAGCTCTTCCCGGATCGGCGCTTAACAGGTGCGGGATGAAAAGAACTGACATTTGCGCGCCTGGGTGGCGCCTATGTAGACACCGCGACGCCAAAACCGATGCTACCGACGCCATCGACGTCACATGGAGCCGAATGGAGCCACTCGACGTCGCGTGCAAAGGGTATTGCTCAGCAAATGTTTCCGGAACCATCCTGACGCCTGGGAAATTCAAAGGTAAGGAATTTGCAGCTAGACGTCTCTAACAGATTTGCAAAACAATAAGTGTCTTGTCAGGAGGCCATTGCAGCTTGCACCACACACTGCCCCTGCCATGCTCCCAATGATAGTAACAACACGACTACTAGCCATCACAGCCCTACAAGTTTGACAATTCAGACAATTTCAGGCCCCCAAAGCTATGAGAATGGCTTGGATGGCAGGCAATAGTCATGTGTAATGTATATAGACAACACCACCTTGTGGCAGACTGTCATAAGCACCGGTGTTGACATTTAAGTGCCGGTGCCGATGTCCGGAAACCACAGCCTCAAATTAAGCACTCCCTCATATATGCCTGATCAGTCTGATCCACAAGGGTGTAAGAGGGGGTCCCCCAGGATTTCCATGGCCTGCCCCGGGATGTTTACTGGAGGGTCAAGCCTGGTCTGTCTCTCATCACTTGACTCAGAACCCCCCCCTCCCCCCCCCCCCAAGTTAGGCTTCCCATCTGCAGTGGTTAAGGTCTCTCCCTGGCTTGGAGCTTCACTTTGTGGCTGTGCATTAGTTGTAGGTGCGAGCGCTCCATACCTTCAGAGGATCTGCCACCCAGCCTGGGCCAGCAGGGCCACGATCAAGCTGCTGCTCTGCTTTCCTCCACTTCATTCTCAGTGCAACGTTTGCGAGCCGGTGCTCCGTTTGCCCAGTGTGGCCAGTGCCCTGGTTCTTCATCCCTTGAGGAACGATTCTCCGGAGGGGCAGGCTATTATTATGTGGCACCAGGAGCTTGCCCCCACACTCCGCTGCTCCTGTGCTCCCACCTCTAGGGTCGCTGACTCTCGGTATCGGAACCAGCCCCACCGCAGTTTCGCCGCTGGCCCGGTCTTTCTCTGCCCCTTAAGGCTTCGCTGGGGGACCGCCTTTGCCACTCCCGGCGGCAGGATCAGTGCTCTTCCTTTGGGGCTCAGATCGGGAGCCCAGGCGGTCGGACTCCAGCGGACCCCCCTTAACTCACCCGCAGGCCTGACTGAGCGCAGTCCTTATTTCTGCGCTATGGTCTAGGTGCTGGTAGGTCTCTTTGGTCAGGCAGGCTTTCACCTCACGACCGCCATCTTCTCAGCCACAATTGGTGCTTGATGCGGTTTCTTCCACTCTGTCACCCCTGGTCGGAATTCTGGTAGCAGGATCGGCTCAAATCTCTCGCCAGGTAGTACATATGTTTTAACAGCCATATTGTGGTCTGGATGCATCGGTGGGAACAGGATTGAAGTGTGGATAAAGTTATGGGCTGGCAGAGTGTGACGCGGTGGAGAAGCAAGGAGTAGGAAAGCAATAGGGTCTTAGATAAGTCGTTTTATTGACAGCTCACAAAAAGGAAGTGGAACAGATGTCTTTTAAAAGTAAACCACAAACAAAAGAATCGGGCGACTCTCCGTCCAAATTCCTCTTCAGGACAGGGTCTATGTCAGGCTTCAGTCTTCTGTCTTGCCACCCGGAAAGGGGAAGAGAAGCGTCTCTCTGTCTTGGCGATCCGCCGGTGATTCCCCAAAAGAAAAAAAAACAAGAAAACTACATATAAAGGCCGTCGCTATGCAGAAGGCGTTCTTCAGGAAGGGGAGTGAGGGAGCACCAGTTCTCCTGCCCGGCACCGTGTGTGTGAAGGGAGTGGGGTAGGGGCGGCAGCGTGCTCGGGGGTCCTTTACTACTGGGTGCTAGGGCTCTCCCTTTTGGCTCCTCGTCTCACCCCCTGACTCCCGCCCCGAGTAGGGGTTTTCCAGATAGCCCCTAGGGTCCCCCGAACCTTGTCAAGCCATGCCTCTCCAGGGACATGGCTCGCGTGCTGGTGGTACCGGATGAGGTCCGGCTCCCTTCTTTCAGCTGGTCCCTCGGTCCTCAGCGGAATCGTCCGGTCGTCGTCGTGGTCCCTCTTGGCCTCTGGGTCAGTCTCCTCGTCCCAGGCGCGCGGCGGTATCCACCAGGTCTGGAGGGTTTTGTCCGTGACTCTTCTCTCCGTCGCTCCCGGCGTCGTCTGCCTTGCTCCGTCCTCTTCCGTGTTTTTAGGGTCCGCCTCCGGGTCAGGTGATCGGATCAGCTGGTGTGCCTCTTCCTGACACCTTATCTCCCGGTTAAAGGGGAAGAGACCTGATGAGTCCGGTCCCGGCTGTAAGAGGAGACAAGGAGAGAGGTAAGCGGGAAACGGGTCTTCCGGCGGTCCGTCTGGGGACGGCCCGTCACACAGAGCTGGCACAGAGAGCTGCTAGTTGGCCATCTTGTTTGCCATGCCCCCTCGCACCCTCCTGTCCCCCTTCTTAAACACTGGCACTATCACCGTGGATGATGAAGAGTGTGGTACCCCTAAGCCAGTAGCGACATTTAGTACCTGGGTCAAAAGTGGGCCCCATAACTCAACATCCAGGTACAGCAAGTCTCGGGGAATTCCATCTAGCCCATGAGCGTTATTTCTTGTAAGGGTGTTCATGCCTAGCGAGACCTCTTCCAGGGTAAAGACCATGAGAGCAGTCTTACCTACTCCACACCCAATCCTCCTCTGACGACTCCCCAAAGTTATAGACCCCTGAGAAGTGGTCCATTAATTGTTGTTCAGATATATGGGTACAAATGGCTGGTCCTGACCCTTCGGAAAAAAGGATGGGTCCCTAGTTACACTAGCTTGAATTAAATCCTCCCAGGCTTGGACCTAGAGAATAGCCTTATGTTTGCGTAATGCCAGCTTATAGGCCTACCTACAAGCCGCTACCTGACTCCTAACTCTGGGGACCTGTTTCAGAGCTAACTTTGATAGCCGAAGGTGCTTAGAGCAATCCTTTAAGAACCATTTTGGGTCTTGCCTGCTTACTTGCGTGACAGGAGAGGTCAGTATTTTTTTGCCATATTAGCAATACCGCCAAAGGCTCGCAGAATATCCCTATCGGGAGCTGCTGCATCAAGGCAGATGGCTGACTCCTGGGACACCATGGAAATAAGAGTTGCCTTAAAAGGAGCTTGGCCAATATGTGCCCAATTTATGCATTTGTTATGGTCCACAATGGTGAGCCCGCTACCACACCCTCCCCTTGTATAGGTGGTGTCTCTATGGTCTTTCAAATCCACAACAAGGGACCGCCGACGGGAATGGCCGCTCTGTAGTTTTACTCCGGAGCGCCACTCCCGAATAATCCTGACTATCTCCGCTCCTGCCGGCTCGATTCCTGCCCTTGTGCGATGAAAGTGTAGCGGTGGTGCCCGGCAATCTCCGGTTTAATTTTGGAGGAAATCGGAGAGAGTGCTCCTCCGACGCCACGCGATACCGCAGCTTGGGCCTGTGCAGGCGAGGCCCCCCGCCATAACCGACAGACGCCCTCAGCGGAGCCTGCACGGCCGGAGCCCTGGTGGAGACTGCGAGAGCTGCCCCCGACGATCCGGTGAGTGACGGGGGCCCAGTGGAAGGTGCGGCGGCCCCAGTGGTGGACAGAGGAGCAGAACATCGCCGCCACATGGGTGTGTGCCTGGGGCGGCCCCGGAACACCTGCTCAGCCACAGAGAACGTGTGAGGGCGACAGCGCCAACCGGGGGGCACGTGCTGGGAACCTCCTGAGCCACCATCATATTCTGCAGTGAGGCCCGTAACTGGAGGTGCTCCGTAGCGCAGGGGCATACAGAAACTGGGACCTACCATCCGGCTGCAAGGGTGATTGGAGTGGCCCCCCCCACGTCACAGCAACGGGTTGAGGACGGCGATTTAGTGATCGGAGGCTGACGGGGGCCTGTGAACTTCAGTGGTTTTTTTTTCCGTGGTCCCGCTGCTGGGGGCTCATCAATATAACTTTATTCAGGCCTATACTAGAGAAACTTTCAAGACCTATGCTTTCACCCACCCCGTAGCCGTGTCGCCTGGTCTGGAGCCTAGTGAAAACACCTTGTGGGATTGCTGCCTGAGCTTTGGAACCACGTGGTTGCGGCTGTGGGGTCCGGGAATACGGAAACCAGGTTTGGCCTCTGCAGGGCGCGGCGCCTCAGCCTGTGGAGAGTTGGACATTGAAGAGGCACTGGTGTCCCGGCGCGCCCGCCGTGCCTACTATAGTCACTCTATCCCCCCCCCCCCCCCCCCGGGAGCTGCTGAGCCGCGAGACACGTAGGCCTATCGGCATCAGTAAGAAATACTGCACCTAAGAAGAGAATCCCACGGCCGATGGAATTGTGCCCTGATCTTTGACCAGTTGCCCTCAGCTGGGACACTGACAGGTGTTGCCCCTCCAGCTGCGGCCATTACGAGGCACTCCTGATTAGATACCCCCCTACCAGGGGTGCCTCCTGCGAAAACCGACAGGCCAGGTGAAGGCTTTCACCGCAGGTGGCGGGGAGTAGCGGCGGCGCCCTGATTAGCGGTGATGGCCCAGCGGCAAGGAACAATGGCGTCCGGCTGTTCCAACAGGACTGCGGTTCAGACCAAAATAGAGAAGTTTGCCTGGCAGAAACAGCAAACTGAAGACTGAACGGAGGCGGCAACAGAGGTAGCAGAACCATCGAATAAGGATTTGCTGGAAGCAATAACGGCAGTAAGGACCTCCCTCGAGGTGCGGATTGACATGGTGGCCACAGACGTGGCACTGATCCGGGAGAACATGAAGAAAATTACAGAAAGGGTCGGCACTGTAGAGAACACTGCTAAGGAATTGGTTACGGACACCTCCCTGCTCAAGAAACAGATCACAGACCTCCGCTCTTCCCACGAGGCGATGGCCCTGCAGCTTGACGTCTACGAAGGTTGCATGCGACGGAACAATGTTCGCATCATTGGCGTGCCGGAACGTGCGGAGGAGCAGGGTGCAGACCTCTTTGTGGAGGAACTGGTCCTCAAATATCTTCAACCATGGGGACTTTCCAAATGTTTCACAATTAAAAGAGCTCACCGAGTGCCTGGGGGTCGCCCGGAGCCCCTCCTAGACCACTGCTGGCGAGGGTTTTCAACTTTCGAGACCGCGATATTATTCTACAGACGGCTAGGGCGGCCCCGCCACTTACCTTGGAGAACAGCAAAATCATGTTTTTCCCAGATTTCACAGTGAGAGTACAGAAACAGCGACGAGGTTTCCTGGAGGTAAAACGGGCCCTACGAGACCAGGAGCTCAAATATGCAATGATGTTCCCCGCCAAGCTCCGTGTGGAAGTAAATGGTAAATCCTGGTTTTTCACCCGACCAGAAGAGGCTTGGGACTGGCTTGATGGATGGCGCGCGGTGGCAAAGAAAGACAAAAAGGCATTCTCTGCAGCGGATGACGACACTGACTGGCGCCAACAGAGACGATCCCCTCCACATTCGGACTCTGACTCCCCGGGACACACGGGAGGGCGCTGATCCAGTGGTTGGTAAGATCGTAGGTGACTGGCACTGTCCGCCTGAGGCCACATGGTCTTGGAGCCAGACCTCCCGAACGTGACTTTGTCCACGACGAGTAATAGAGGGGAAGCAGGGGATGATGTCTGATACCCGTCTCATTGGAGTTGCTTGGTCTTGGGGGGATTGCCATAGTACTTGACTGCAGTGCCTAGGCTGCTGTTTAATGTGTACGTTCAATATGTTGGGCAACTCGGGATCAGGATAAAAGCTGTTATTACACTGTTATTAATGATGCGGGTGCCGCGAGACAGTTTGTGAGGTTCGATCTGGGCCTCTGCGTAGTATATTGCTTCTGGGGTGGGGTTGGGCCGGGGAGCGAGGAAATGTCTATTTAACGTTTTGCATATCGGGAGTGGGGTTTCTCGTGTTCCCTGGAATTGTTCATGGGTGGGCGACAGGCACTCTGCATGTTGGGGGTGGCGGGCGGTTTTAGTCTCGTTAAGCAGGGAGGCAGGGAGGGCGGCGAGTTTCTTACTTTGAAGGTTTTTTTGAGTTTACTTTGTTGGGGGACTGTTGTTGGATGGCATTTTGCAGCGAAATGGAGTATTTGCTTCCACAAGACCAGCTTGATACGCATCCACACTCCTGGGGGCTCTTGTTGGGGGGATGTTTTTTATTGTTATCATGCAGCAGTACGAAATTGTATCTGGTATCAGCTAATGGCGGCTGGTGTTGCCACTCAGGTCACTAATCTTACGTCTCAAAGCGCCATAGGGAGCTGTACCACAATACACACAGCACAGATAGATGCAGTCGAGGGCTTCATTCACCGTAGATACTCCGTTCACTTCATTACACCGCTATTAGCGTCATATGGCAAGAGGTCAGGAACTTAGAATCATGACATGGAATGTCAACTGGCTTGGGGACAAAATCAAGCGTGGGATAGTGCTACAATATGTTCACCGTCAGGGGCTGGATTTGATGTTGTTCCAAGAAACTCATCTAATAGGTAACTCCTGCAAGGCCCTAGATAGGAAGGGTTACCGTATGGTTGCTCATTCGGGCATTACCTCCGGGTCTAGAGGGGTGGGGATCCTCCTCCGAAAAAGCTGCCCCTTCGTGATACAGAGCACGTGGACTGACCCGCAGGGTAGATATGCAGCTTGGTCAGGCATCTGGGAGGGCAGCGTTCTCAATGTCATCTCGGTATATGCCCCACCGGGTCTTCAACGCATGACACTAGCAGATATAGGAGTGCTATTATTAAACTTACCCTTGGGGAGGAGGAGCCTAGCGCGCATCCAAGATGGTCGCGTGAGCACAGGGCTCCCCGGACCCTTTCTGCTCCTCGGAATATATCCTGAGACTATCCTGATTTGGTTTATGGAATCTGGGAGATGAAGACCAGCTGATCTTATATCTCTTTTTAAAACTCTAATCGGACCTGGGAATCCTGAGTTGTCGTCGTCGGAACTTTTGGGACCCACCCGACGGAGGTGGCCGGGGTGAAGGGGACCCGTGTGGCCGGGCTGCAATTGAACAACAGCGGCCTCAGCGCGGTGCCAGTTGCCGATTCAGCACTTTCGGTTTCGGTTTTGGCCTTCAGGAGATCAGCTGGCGTGCGTGCTCAGGGTGGCGAGGTGCCTCCTGGGCCTCTGCCCGAGGCTTGCTTCCCTCTGCTACTGGTGGGCCTGACGCCTCCGACCCCTACACCGACAGTTTGTGGTCCTTTTGCTGGCGCCCGCACACCTCTTGATCGGAGGTCCCATTGAGAGACTGCGCTCACATGGCGGGCAAAGGGGGTCCGGAGGGGCGCAAGACCAAGGCTTCTCTGCGCGGGGGGCCGGTCCAGAGCAACAACATGGACCGCTACACCCAGGGCAGGGGGTCCCCTGGCGCTGCTGGCCTCTCCCCGGATGCTGCAGGGGGAGGCACGACCGTCTCTGCGGAACCTTCCCTGCAGGACATTATGGGCGCCATCGAGGGCATCAGGGAAACCATCGCGACGCAATATGAGGCCCTGGCCCGTAAGATCGACACTGTCGCGATCGATGTCACCCTGATTCGGGCCGACCTCTCCAAAACTAACGAGAGGGTCCAGGCCCTTGATGCACGGACCTCCACCCTGGGTGCGGAGGTGTCGGATCTGCGGGCCGCGCTTGGGGACATTAGAGTGGTCAACGACCATATGGCCCGGCGGCTTGAGGACTTCGAGGGACGGGCCCGACGCAACAACATCCGCATCATTGGTGTACCGGAGTCCTCCGACAGCCGCCCGGTGGACCTCGTGGTCGAGGAACTTATCATGCAACAGCTGTCCCCGGCTGGCCTAAGCAAATTCTTCGCCGTGGAGCGGGCCCATCGAGTGCCGGGCGGCCGGCCGCGGCCGGGGGCCCCCCCGAGGCCTATCGTGGCTAAACTGTTCCACTACAGGGACCGCGACGCTATTCTGCAGGCTTCACGGACCCGTGGCCCGGTCCGCTACGAGAACTCGACCATCAATTTTTATCCGGACTTCACACAACTGGTCCAGAAACAGCGGATGGGATTCCAAGGGGTGAAGCGCCGTCTCCGCGAGCTAGGCCTGAAGTATTCGATGATCTACCCGGCGAAACTACGAGTGGAGCATGGAGAGCGGACAGCCTTTTTTGACTCTCCTGTGGCCGCAAGTGACTGGCTGGACTCGCTGCCGGACGGGGGTGGCCGGCCCGGGCCCTCTGGGGGCACCGCAGGTGACGGGTCCCCTTAGACTGACATTTGGTCCTTGCTTTTGCGGTTTTGCACTGTACAGTTGGGTCTTACTCTTTTGCATACTGTGTCTTACCAGGACCCGTGAGGGGTGCGGGCGGGTTCGGGTCCCTTTCCTCCTCCGGGGTCTTTTTGTAGAATGGGGTTAGTGGGGCGACAGGCACACTGCAAGTTGGGGGGGGTCTTTGGCCCGCAGGGGTGCAGGGTGGGGGGAGTTGGACTTGGGGTGGGGTTGGGGGGGAAGAGGGGTTGTTTTGTTGTGTGTTTTTTGTTTACAGGGCGAGGTATTGATTTTTGTCCATATTTGGGAACTGTGCGGCGGGCTGGGGGCCTCTTGATCTATTGGAGGGGATGGGGGGAGACGGGTTGAGGCTTATGTCATGGAACGTCAATGGGTTGGGGGACCGTATTAAGCGGGGTGTTGTACTGCAATATTTGCGTCGTTTGACTCCTGATGTGGTGTTTCTCCAGGAGACGCATTTGGTCGGCAATGTCTGCCATGCGATGAACAGGGGGGGATACCGCCTCGTAGCCCATTCTGGTTTCACAACTGGCTCCAGGGGGGTGGGCATTCTCCTGCGAACCTCCCTTCCGGTGGAGATCACGAGGATAGTCTCGGATGACAGAGGGCGCTATGTGTGTTTGATTGGGAGGTGGGAGGGGCAGCCCCTTACCCTGGTTTCAGTCTACGTCCCCCCGGGCCTCCAGAACTCCACCTTTATTGACTTGGGTCGAATGCTGCTTGACCTTCCGGACGGCCTCCTGCTCATGGGCGGGGACTTTAATTCTGTGGTTTCGGGTGAACTGGATCGTCACCCACCAAGGACCCTCCCCGCTGCCCAGTCATGGCTGGGTGGGATGTTGGAGACCTTCGGCTTGGTGGATAGTTGGAGACTAATGCATCCGACCCAGTGTCAGTTCACCTTTCATTCGGGGGCGCATGGGAGTCTCTCCAGGTTAGACTACTTCCTTATGCCCGCGGCGCAGACTGGTAGGATTCGAGAGGTCAGACACCTGGCGCGTGGTATCTCCGACCATTCTCCGCTGTGGCTTCTCTTTGACACCGGGTCGCGGTCCGCAGGGCGGATAGCGCCCATTAACCCCTGGTACTTGCGGGACCCTGTGACTCGTGACAGCCTGGTTAAGGCCATGGACCAATATTTCAGTGAAAACGAGGGGTCGGTGTCGTCTGCGTTGTCCCTTTGGGAAGCCTTTAAAACTGTGATACGCGGACACGCCCTCGCCCAAATAGTGGTGGCCAAGAAGGTTAGGAGCGAGGCGGTGGTGAAGCTGGAGACTGACATCTCGGGGCTGGAGTCGGCCTTGGAGGCGAATGTTACTCCGGACGGGCTACATGCCCTTAGCCTGAAACAGTTCGAATATAGGTCCCTGGTCACTGACGCGGCCAAAACTATGTATAGGGAGCAGCAGGGCCGATTGTATGACGCGGGGGACAAGGCGGGAAAGTTGATTGCGTGGCTGGACAAAAAGGAGAGAGTGAATCGTGTGGTCCCCGAGTTGCGTGCTGCGGATGGTGTGTGTGTGACTGAGCCGGATGAGATTGTGGAATGTTTCGCCGACCACCTCCGGGCGGTGTACTCCCCGGTGACTGACAGGGATGAGGATGACTCTCGCCTCTTACTGAGAGATATTGCTCTGCCCGGCCTGTCCGTTGAGGACCGAGAGCGGCTGGACGCCCCCTTGTCGTCGGATGAAATAGCGACCGCGATTCGTTCCCTTCGCTCGGGCAAGGCTATGGGTCCTAACGGTCTGCCCATTGAACTATACAAATTGCGTCCTGATAAGCTTGCGCCCTTCCTCAGCCGCATGTTTCGCGACTCTCTTGCGGCGGGTTCCCTTCCGGCCGACCAGCGCTTGGCCACTATAGTCGTTATCCCCAAGGAGGGCAAGCCGCGAGACCGCTGTACTTCTTACCGGCCTATTTCACTGCTCAATGCGGAGCCTAAAATCCTGGCGAAAGTCCTGGCCAATCGATTGTTGAGTGTCGTGTGCGACCTTATACATCCGGACCAATGCGGCTTTATCCCGCACCGCAACACCGCTCTTAACTTGCGGCGTCTTCACGGTGCCCTTGCCAGGGCGGAGTTCCTCTCCGAACCGGCCGTGCTGGTTTCTTTGGATGCCACGATGGCCTTTGACACTATTGAGTGGCCATTCCTCTGGGCCGTCTTGGATAAATTCGGCTTTGGAGAGGGATTTATTGGCTGGGTGAGGCTCCTTTACACGGGACCCATGGCTCAAGTGGTGGTGAATGGGCGGGTCTCTCGGCCCTTTGCCCTTGGCAGGGGCACGAGGCAGGGGTGCCCGTTGTCCCCGTTGCTTTTTGCTCTCGCCCTGGAGCCACTCGCTGCCTGGCTCCGTTGGGAGCCCTCGCTTAGAGGGATCCGGTGGGGCCCGGGCTTTGAAGATCGGGTCTCGCTGTATGCGGACGACATTCTCCTGTATCTCACCTCACCACGGCAGTCGCTCAACGTCCTCTTTGACGTTCTGACCTCCTTTGGGAACAATTCGGGTCTCACGATCAATTGGTCTAAATCCTGCGTTTATCCCATCTCTGGTGGTCCTCCTCTCCTGCCGCCTCGGCTCCCGATTCAAATATCTCTGAGCGGCTTTAAGTACCTGGGGATATACGTTTCGCTGGACCCGGCGGCTCGCTATGAGCAGAATCTCCTGCGTCCACTTCGGCGACTGCGGGAGGACACGGCCCGGTGGTGCAGGCTGCCCCTGTCCCCGCTGGGTCGGGCCGCGCTGTTCAAAATGATGTCCCTTCCCAGGTTCCTCTATGCACTCCAGAACTCCTTCGACGTTATCCCAGTGGCCTACTTTCGGGAGGTGGAGAGCCTGCAGAGGAGACTGGTGTGGGACGGGCGGGCGCGTATTGCTCTTGCCAAGCTCACTCTCCCCTGGTATGACGGGGGCATCGCGCTTCCTGACATTCGCAGGTACTATTGGGCCTCGCAGCTATCTGCCATTAACCACGCCACGTATGCGCCCGGCTTGAATCCGGCGTATGAGATGGACAAGTTCCTGCTTCCCGGCGGGAACTACAACAGGGCACTTTATTCCCGCCTGGCTGGCCGGACCCTTACGGGTCCTACTAAGATTGCTGTGCGGACCTGGAGGGCTGCCACGGCGGCCATGGGCTGGAGTGAGCGATTAACATGTGCTACTCCCTTGTTTGCCTCCGACCGCCTGGGCAGCTTGTGGACCACGAAGGGGTTTGACCAGTGGGACACGATTGGTATCAGCAAAGTGGGAGACCTGTGGCACAAGGGCGCGGTCAAGACTTTCGCGGTGCTCCAGGCAGAATACGAGCTGACCAACAGGGAGTTCTTCCGCTACGCCCAGGTTCGACACGCCCTGCTCTCGGTCTTCGGGGAGGGGACCAAGATCCCTGTTTCCTCGCCCCTCGAGGACCGCATACTTGACGGACATGTCCCTGATAGTACTATTTCTTTAATTTATAAAAAATTAATTAATCACCGGGCGGACCTTTTTGTGCGCCTTCGGGAGGCTTGGACTGGGGATGGGGTGGAATTGGACGACGAAGATTGGCAGTCTGCACTGTCGTCCCCCAAGGAGGTTGCCATTCCGGCTCGTCTCCGGTTGGTACAGCTCAAGATTCTCCACCGGGTGTATGTGACGGGTCCGCGCTTGGTCTCGATGGGATTTTCCGACGACGGGCTCTGTAAGCGAGGCTGTGGGCTCAGCGCCACCTTTCTTCATATCCTTTGGGAGTGCCGCGAGGTGGCGGACTACTGGCGCCGGGTCCACACGGTAATGGGACAGGTTACTGGGGTTGTGCTGCTGCCGGAGGTGCGTCGCTGTGTCCTGAATGTGTGGGAGCCCAATGACTACAGCGCGGCTCAGACTCGGTGGGCGGCCCTAGGGAACATGATTGCCAAGAGGGACATAGCGCAACTTTGGGGCGCTCAACGGCCGCCCACCGTGTCAGTATGGAAGGAGAATATGGACTGGTGTATGTTTAGGGAGAAGACAGTGTATGTGGCCCGTGGCAAGCCGGGGGCATGGGGTAGCATTTGGGGGCAATGGAACGCGTATCGCGGAGGCATCTGTACGCCCCCCCTGGTAGACACTGATATCGCCATGTCCCCCTGACCCTTGATGGCTCCTGGCGCCTTTTGGAACAACTACATATGGACGTTCATCTCCCTTGACCCCCTCCCCCCCCCCCTCCGTCCCCGGCCTCCCGGTACTCCTCTCTTTAGCGGATTGCTCAATTGTCCTGACGGGAGTTTCCCGGGGGGAGCCTGATCCGCACTGGTTTCCCTCATAACTCGCCTTTTGTTTTTTATTGTTTTTCCTTTTGTTTTTGTGATTGTTGGACTTACGCTTCCTGTTCCTCGAGAACTATCTGGAGCCACTGCGGGGCAGCGCCCTGGGAACTGATTGCAGCCTTGATATGTGTAGATTTCCTTCTGTACCTAGCGGCCGGCCCGGGTGGTTGTAGGCCCGTACTTGTAACCGAATCATTGTTCAATAAAAACTTTTTCAAAAAAAAAAAAAAAAAAAAAAAAAAAAAAAAAACTTACCCTTGGGTACACTGGTTATGGGAGGCGACTTTAACCTGACAATGAATGGCCACATAGATCGCTCCCCGCCCAGACGTGACTCTGCACACGGCTCCCAACTATATGATTTCACTGCCGCCCTCGGGTTGGTAGACTTCTGGAGATGGTACCACCCCCAGGACATTCTCTTTACGTTCCAATCTGGTGTGCATGGCAACCACTCACGACTAGACTACCTGTTCACCCATGCACAACACATACAGGACTTCACAGATTCCGCTTGTCTTGCAAGGGGAGTGTCAGATCACTCCCCAGTCACAGCAGTTTTCGGAGCTCATTGTGTAGTGCAACCAGGCCACATCATGATCCAGCCCTGGGCGCTAAAGATCCCACACATCAGGGATAACCTATGGAAAGACACTGACCACTATTTTGAGGAGAATACAGGGTCTGTGAAGTCAGCGATCACGCTCTGGGGCGCATATGGGGGGGTGATAAAGGGGAAAGCATTGTCTCTGATAGTGGGACACAGGGCAGAGCGCAACCGGCGAGTGAGTGAATTGGAAACGGAGATCTTAAATCTTGAACGCACCACCTCGCAGAGCCCTGATCGGGACGCTCAGCATACCCTCAATGTTAAGAGACAGGACTATAGACAATTGCTCTTAGAGGACGCCAACAGGCGGGCTCTCGCCACCCGTCATAGAATATACGAACAGGGCGAGCGAACCGGAAAACTATTGGCATGGCTAGAACGCAAGGAACAGTCGGCGAGATGGGTGAGAGCAATCGGGGGCCCGATGGCCTCCTGGTCACTGACCCTCAAGGCATTGCGGAGACGTTCGCGAAATACAAATTTACACTATGCCCCAGGACTCCCAAGCACCATGGGCGGCGGATCTCCTCGCTACTATCGGGGTAACCTGTATCTCCCACCAGGACAGAGAGGCCTTAGAGGTGGATATCTTGGTTGAGGAGATTGAGAAAGCCATTCAGGACATCCGGGCTGGTAAGGCGATGGGCCCTAATGGGCTTCCGATTGAACTGATGAAACCCATGGCTGTGAAGCTCGCGCCCCACTTACTGAATCTATACAATAAATGCTATGAGACCGGCCTCCTCCCGGCTGATAGCCGAGCGGCCACCATTGTGGTCATCCGCAAACCCGGTAAACCAGTGGACGAGTGCTCATCGTACCGACCCATTTCACTGATAACCGTAGAGGCCATGATCTTGGCTAAACTGTTAGCCAACCGTCTACTCCCTTATCTCACCGACTTGATCCACCCTCACCAATCGGGATTTATGCGGGGTCGCAATACAGCGCGTAATCTACGGCGCGTAATCTATGGCGCGTCCACGGTGCACTGGGCCGTGTGGCGACAATAGAGGAAGAAGCGATCTTGCTCGCGCTTGACGCAAAAATGGCATTCGACACGGTGGTATGGGATTATCTGTTTGCAGTTTTGACTCGCATTGGGCTTGGACCCAAGTTGGTTGGGTGGATTAGACTTTTATATAACCTTCCCATTGCCCAAGTCTTGGTGAACAACCACTGATTAGGCTCTTTCCCCCTCTGTCGTGGTACGAGGCATGGTTGTCCCTTGTTGCCGCTTCTCTTTGCCCTGGTCCTCGATCCCTTGGCAGTCTGTATCAGGGGAGACCCGGAATTCAGAGGCCTTAAATGGACAGACAAACATGAAGACCGCATATCGTTATATGCGAAAGACATATACTGTATCTCGTCTCCTCGACGCGCTCACTCCGCCGCGTTCTCCACATCTTCCACATATTTGGGGCCCACTATGGTTACCAGATAAACTGGTCCAAATCCCAGATGTATTCCCTCTGGGGTGATACGCCGCAAAGTCCTCGAGGATACACCATCCCAGTAGCGACCCAGGGTTTCCTATACCTTGGCATTTTTATAACAACTGACATAGCAGTGTTCTATGAACAGAATTTGATAGGCCCGTTACAGAGGTTTAAAACTGATGTCACCCACTGGAAGACACTACCCCTCACTCTTTTAGGTTGGGCGTCTTTATTCAAGATGCTTGTCTTCCCACGCTTTCTCTACGCCCTGCCAAACACTCCCATCCCAGTCCCCGAAACTTACTTTTTACAGATTGAGGCAGCAGTTAGAGATTTGTTATGGGATAATAGGCTGCCCCGGATAGCCCTAACCAAACTGACCATGGGATGGTACGATGGGGGCATAGGGTTGCCAGACATGCGCCTCTACTACCAGGCGTTGCAATTGATTGGGAGTCTACAACAGAGCACTATACTCGAACCCCAAGAAACTAGGTTTGACTGGCCCTACGGCCCGTACAATAGAAGTGTGGCATGGGGTCCAGCGGCGGATGGGATGGCAGGGGTGCCTGACGAAGGCCACCCCCCTGTGGGAACCCGACATCCTGGGACGACTGAGTACTTGTGCAGGGTTCGACAAATGGGACCTGATCGGTATTTCCACGGTGGGGGATATGTGGGTCAAGGGCAAGAGGGCATCATTTGCAGAGCTCCAACTCAAATACCAGCTAGTACCGTCAGAGCATTTCTCCGGTAACTTTAGATTAGTCATGCCATAGGCCGTGCCCACACTAGGGACACCCCCCTCCCGGACTCCTCTCCACTGGAGGACAGGTTGTTGCTGGACCCAATGGACCGCAGGGCCGATTCCCTAACGTACAGGAAATTGATTAATAACCAGACCGATCCAATGTGGGGTCTGCGAGCTGGTTGGGAGGCGGATCTGGGGGCTTTGACAGACGAAGACTGGATCGAAGCGCTGGCCTCCCCCGAGAGGTAGCAGTCCCGATGCGACTCTGACTTGTCCAGCTTAAAATTATCCACCGCGTGTACTTTGATGCTAAACTGTTATTTAAAATAGGAAGGAGACCAGATACACTCTGTCTTCGACATTGCAATCAAACAGGTACATTCATACACATCCTATGGGAATGCCCCCATATACAACAGTACTGGACTGACGTCACCCGACAAATGGCAAGGACGTGTGATAAGCCCATACATCCATCTCCCCAACTATGCCTTCTTAATATTTGGGAGGCGACAGACCTTACCCAAGCGGAACAATCGTGGGCCACCATGGGGTGGTGCATAGCGAAAAGAAACATTGCCCAGAAAGATACTGTACCATATTAGCTAGACTGGGCTACGGACATGGATCACGCTATGGTAGCGGAGAAAACTATATATAAAGGTAGGGGTTGCCCACGAAAATGGGATCAAAAGTGGGGAAGCTGGAATAAATACAGGGAGGATAGCTGTATTTCCCCCATGGTGGAACTTAGGAGGGAGAGACAGGCACTATTGGAGGAGGCAGGCGCTGACATGACGACATAGCCCCCCGGGCCAATAAGAAGAGTGAACATGGGTAGTGTTCCCAGTCCAGAAGACACAATTGTAACCCTCTTCATACCGGCCAGTCTTTTGTTCTGTGTTATCTCTGGTGCTCCTGATGGTTTGTAAGCTATTTTGTATTACTGAGTGACATGTCGTCCAGCTGAGATGTCTATGTAATGTAATTGCTGCTGTTTTTGTTGCTAATAAAAATTGTTATACAAAAAAATAATAATATAATATAAGCCTTTACAACTGTCACTGAAAATCTACTAAAACATTGTCAATTTTGCAGCTCAAGTCTCTTTTATTACCATTCAACTTTATTGTTTTTCATGCAGGAGTTCCTGTGCCTCTAATGAGTGTCTTTCAAATGCAAGGTTTTGCTCAATAATTACTTAAGCATAAACTGTCATTTGTACTCATACCCTGAAAAGAGAAGACCCATAGCAGAAGCGTGCTGCTCTTCTCTCTGTTCCTGGATCACAGCGTGCCTCCAGATGAACATGACTGGACCAGTTGCGTCTAGTATCTTGAAAGTACAACATAGTATTTGGTGTAGTTATATTTACATGGAGGCAGCCAAAATGGCTGCCTGAATTTAACTTTATCTAATGAGAGATTCTCAACTCGAAAGTCAGTGTATAAATCAACCTTTCCACAACCTGTGCATTGACCGATGTGCATGTCTGCACACAAATATTTTCTGGCTGCATTAACAGCAGCTGACAAAAGGTGGGTACAAGTCACAGTTTTCAGAGAACCCTCTGATACATTCTGTGGGGATTATGAATGCATTCTAAACATCTATTGTCACCGCCTAAAGAGATTTTAAATAAAGAGAACACCCCCATGTTTTATGACGGATGGGAGAAGAGTGCTTTTCCCTTAAAAAGACAAATACCTTTTTCTTCTAACTCAATACCAAACAATGTTACCAGTTCAAAGGATAAACATAGGGATCCAGGCTTCATATGTCGAATAGTGGTGTTCCTATAGTGAAGTACAGTGGAGCAATGTGCGCGAGGCAGACGTAGAACAAATATACAAAAACAGCCAAAAAAATTCAAACTAAGCTTGCTACACAATGATGCAAACTAAATGTACTTTGGGAAACAGTCCACTAAATCTTTGTGCACATTTGTCATAGCATTTACCCAAGCTTTAGAATATGTAGGCATCGACGTTTTGACATGTTTGAAGAAAATTTGTGATCAGGCCTTCATTAGGACAGAGGGAAGGGACATACCCTAATTTGCTAGTAAATGATGCGCATCACATCATCAAAAAAAGAGCAATAGGGGGAGGAGCCAAGATGGCGACCGAGACGGCTGCGTAGATTCCCGGCTCCGTGAACCTCCGCATCCCGCACGGATATCCTGTACTAGATCCTCAGCTTGCGCCATGGGATCGTGTTTGTGAAGGAGAGTGGCAACCGATCGTGTGACTCCGGGGTTTCTGGCTACTGTACCGCCTGAGAAATTTGCGGATGAACTTTGCGGCCCGTGCGGCCCCGGAGCCGGGACCTCGAGTGGACGCCTTGGCTGGGTGGCAGTTTAACAACAACGGCCTGTGGTGACTGGGTGGAGTCGGTCCACCGGAGCGGTGCTGCCCCCGGCCTGCATTTCGCCACGGCCGCTCCCGTTGCTGAAGCGTAGTGGATCGAGGGCATGCCCGGGGGTGCAGTTCTCAGACTCTTCGGTGTTTGCCCCTGCCTTTGACGGTGAGCTGCCCGGACACCGCCCCTAGCTCGCCCTGATCCTTGCAGACTGCTCCCGGATTTTCGCGGCCGCTGGTCCTTGGTGGAGACGACTGTTGCCCGAGTCCACGCAACGGCTGAATTTGTACCTGCCCCCGGACCCCTGTCTCCAGCGACGTGGACCCCGAGGTGCTTGTCCCTGGGTCCCGGCCCCCATACGAGCCGGGCCTCCCCCGGCGGCCATCTTGTTGCGATGCAGCCTACTATCCTGTCCACCGGGTCGCAGCAGGATTGGGAGTGTGTGACTTTTGGGAGTGTGGCAGAGCGACCGCGGGGAGCAGTGCTGGGGTACGGCGACCTCCTTGAGGCCCTTGGTGCCCTTCATTTCTCCTTGGCTCGTGGCATTGAGGTCTTGGGGAGTAAGATCGACGGTGTGGCATCAGCGTTGGGACAATGGCGGCATGCTAGTCCACAGTTTCACAGGGACTTCCTACACTGCACACAGGAGGATAATGTCGCGGCCATCCCTGCGATTAGTGCGCAGCCGGACACTCCGGACAGTATGCTACCGTATGATCGGCTGACTGAGGGTTTGATCTGTTCCGGAGGTAGTGGTTCCGAGTGGAAGGTGGTGGCCCCGTCCCGTGTACGACCTCCGGTGACCCAGGGACTTTACCAGCAATGTCTGTCTACTTTGGATGATTCAGCCTTCCCGGACCTTGTGTGCAGTACAGATCCTGGGGCAGCACTGGGAAAGACGTCCCTCCGAGATGCGGACTGTGTTGGCGTTCTGAGACCTCCACCCCACCTGTGTGCGTTGCTTCCCGGTTGTTTTGGGACATCCCTTCACCATGGAACATCGGACATGGCGCTGGGTCGAGGGTTAGGCATGGGCAGCATCGCCAGGAGTGGTCAGGGATGAGGCTGATCCCTTGGGGTGGTCATCTGGTAGACGGGCGGACTCATGGTTGTCTACTCCCAGGACATAGCTACTAGCATATTCGGTGCGCAATGCTCCCCATTCCCCCTTTTGTTATGGTCGATTTGGTGCTACTTATTGTTTGCTGCTGGGATACCTTACGGTGCGGGAGGGAGAAGCCGGGGGTATGTTCTGAAGGCCCTCCTCCAGTCTATTATATTTTCTCCACCCCCCCGCCTGGTGGGGTTCTTTCTTATTCCTTTTTCCCTGCTTCTTCTATATTTCGGGTCTAGTTCCAGGGCGACAGGCACACTGCTGGGGGGAGGGGCCATACTCATTTGCAGAGGTGCAGGGTGGGGGGTTGGGGGGGGGACTCTTTTCTTTCTCAGTCTTCCTCTCTTTTTCCATGGCCTCCTTTTTCTTCTCCGTTTCTTTTTGTTTCTTTTCTGGGATCAGCGTGGTACGCCTCTTTTGCTGTGAACCGTTGCCTCTCCGTGTGTGCCACAGTTTCTGGGGGTTCTCTGGGCGTTAGGTATGGGGGCCTGCAGGCGCAACTGTTTTTGATATTCTTCCCCATCATTTCCTGTGTTTGCGCCATGGATTCAATTGATTGCTGTTTATTGCTAACGTCTATCATGCGGCCTGCCCTTTATCGCTGTTGGGAAATTGTTTGGCACCTGATCCTACTGTTTTGTTTCATTATAAAATGAAAAACCCCTTTTCTCCTGGTGTCCTACCTGCGCGGCTCCCGGGCCGAACTATCTTAGTATGAAGATTTTGCTACCGAGGTGCCGCATGTGCTTATATTTGACCTTATTGCTCTGATTGCTTAGCGGCCGGCCCTGGGGGGTTGTAGGACCATACTTGTCAATGATCGAAATGTCAATAAAGGTTTTTCAAAAAAAAAAAAAAAAAAAAAAAAGAGCAATAAATAAATATCTTGTACTTTCACCAGTACACATACCTGCAACATTCTTTATGTACAATGTCGGAACCGATTGATCTAATACACGAAGACATGCAGCAGTGCAGGACTGCTGTTTACAATGAGAGAACAAAGGACGTATGACTATATGCTTCTCATATTCACAAATTTGATTTAATGTACCTCACAATTTAATTCATATTTATATTTGATAAAACATTCGTTACAGGATGCTTTCCTTTTCTTAAATATATGTTTCACTACTATAGCTGTCTCTGCAGTATTCTTGCAGTATTCTTGGTGCTATCTACTTCTTTACCCTTACATAGGTTCCACAACCTCTCTTCCTGAAGCCTTTTGGAAACCTTGAAGGGATGAGTCAAGTATTTATTCAGCACCCTATAATGTGGCAATACTCTACAATAAAGAAAATGTGTAGATTGTGCACACCTAATTGTTTGTACTATTTATGGCACTCAGGGAACAAAAAGAGCGATCAGTGTGCACACTGATCACTCTCTTTGTTCCCTGAGTGCCATAAATAGTACAATTAAGTGTGCACAATCTACACATTCACATTGCCTAACACTAGATTTGAGCACTCATGATCAATTATGTCTTTTGAAACCATAGCAAGTATTACAGAGAACCGAGCAATCACCAAAGCTTATACTGCAGAACAAGCAACGGAAATATATGGTCTAAAACTTTTAATGTACGAAGTGGCTCTATAACGCAGCAATTGAAACAATTGGAATATTTAACACGTCACAAACATAATCAACTACTACATGCTTCGACTCTCATCCAATACAACAAAGTAAAGAGAATTCCCAGAGGCTTGAGGTTAGCCATCAAATCAATGCTCTACAGACTGCAACATAATCAAGCATTTATGGAGAAATGGTACGCAATACTAAATAAATGCTCACTGGACTTAATATTACTGATAGACGAACACTTGCGAACCATTCACGAATTAGAGGATGAAATTGACAGTGTCAAATGTGATTTATCTAACAGAATAGAAGAAGAAGATAACTGGAAACAAGTTTTAGAGGATTTGAAGAGACAATTGGACACATATGGAAAAGAACTATAGGAAACGAAATTCAGGAAATTTAAATGTGACACCATCGATTATAAGTTGAATGAAACATACACTTGGGCAGAAGTGTATGCCCAGAGAAGATTCACTAAGAAGACTAACACGTCGTCAGAAGAAAGTGTTGTGTCTGATAAAGACATGGAAACATCACAAGCTCCCATGAAAATTATTCGAATAAGATCAGACACTACACAAGGGGGGGTGTGGCCAGGCGCCGAAGATGGCGGACGCGTCTTGCTAACAATCTGTGCCTCATCCCCTGATTATCCTGGGCATCCTGCTTTTATGGAGCTCTGTCCAGCCTCAGTGCTCGTCTGCCATGGCTGACTGGGACTGCGCTGCCAGAGGAGGGTCGTCGGGACCCTAAAATCGATCCATAGCAGCCCTGGGAGGCGCGGCCTGCTGCACCTGGGAGGCCTGGACCTGGTCGCGTTGCCGCACGGCTGACGCGTGCGGGACGACCCTGCTGCCTATGTGAGAGTGGCGGCCCGCGACAATCCTGAGGCCGCCTGGCGCTGCTGCCTCCTGCCCTGGTGGCGCCACGGGGAGTGGGGGCGCTCCGTGCTTTCTGCAGACCGGTGGCGGCAGCCGGACGGCTGATCACGGGAGATGCCCGGATCCAGCGGCGCGGGCTGCGGCCGTGGAGACCGTCGCTGCAACCCTGGAACTGCCCGGTGAGCCTCCACCACCAAGGTAGGCCTGTGAGGAGCGATTGGGGTGCTTTCTGGTGGCTTTGGGGGGCCACGAGGGTCAGTCGGGCCTAGGGCCCCCTACCTGATCATGGCGCAACTGCGCCTGTATGCCTGGCAAGCGGTGTGGGCCACGGGGGCCGGTCGGGCCTAGGGCTCCTGCAGAGGTGACCTACACGGAGTGAACCTGCTGCCTGGGTGTGTACGGTGGCCCCTGCGGTCACCCTAGAATTGTGGCACCCATGTGGGGTGGGGGTGCACGGGGGTCGGTCGGACTTAGGGGCCCTCATCTACGCGAGGCTGAGACTGTGTAGCTGCACCTGCTGTGGACCTGGAGGAGCAACCGCACTCATGCCCCGCTACTCCCAGAATTGATATTCCACCAGCGGCGATCTGGAGGGGGACGGGGTCCAGTGGCATGACTAGGTGGCTACGTGGGGCTGACTGAGGGGTTTGCTTTGCTGTTGGGGGCCACGGGGGCAGTCAGACCCTGGGCCCCGCATCAGACTAGGGTCGTGGGCTCCTCCCTGCTGAGAGGTGGTTTGCCAACTGCGCGGTCTGCAGTGGCCCTCTTCCATGTACTGGACGCCCAGAGTGGGGATGGGAATGTGCCACGCCATCTGACAGTGAACTGAGGGGCAGTGGGGTCCAGCACACGTCATCCCTATTAGAGCCTCACATTCTCCTGCTCCCCCATATGACGGAGTGAGAGCAGTAGCATTCTACTGTGTAATGCCAGTGGTGGGCCCCATTTCGTAGGTGGGGACCGCGGTGGCTTGGCCGAGCCTGGGGACATCTCACCTACCACGTTTTGCTGGCTATCGGCCGGGACGTCGCCCGGCAGCCACGTATACTCTTCACAGGACTGCCTTGGAAATTCCTCTGCCGAGACCACTGCGGGGGAGCCTTGTCGTCTGGAGGGATCCTGTGGTCACTGGCCGCACAGTGGAACGCATCGTTGGCTGGAGTGAAGCCACATTGTGGAGAACCCGCTCCTGGTCACGGACGGGGCCTCTGAGTTGGGGAGATCACGGACACTTGACGTCCCAACCTACCTTCCTATGAAGAGCGCTCAGCAGATCTTCATGG
Source organism: Triturus cristatus (assembly GCF_964204655.1). NCBI lineage: Eukaryota > Metazoa > Chordata > Amphibia > Caudata > Salamandridae > Triturus > Triturus cristatus. The sequence continues at coordinate 627,430,364 of NC_140594.1, read as the reverse complement.
GCCGCCTACGCAACAACACCCCTCGCGATGTGCCTCCTGGGGGCCAGGTCGGGTCATTACTCACGACACTCCGGATCGACGACTGCGATGAGTCCACCTGACATTGCCACCAAATTAGACTCTGTGCTGGCGGCTGTTAAACGCATCGGCAGTGCTCTGGACTTTACCAGCACCTCCTTGGAAGGCCACAAGGACACCATCACCTCAGACTTCACACTCTTCCGAGCCGACCAACACAAACGAATGAGTTTGTGATGCGGAGACCGCACTAGCAGATCTCCAACCCCGATCCCAGAATTGCTCCTCCGCACTTCAAGATCTACTAGATCGGGTTTGCACCCTGAAGGAAAAGGTGGATGATGAGGAGGGTCGGTCACGCCGTAATAATGTACGCGTAGTCAATCTTCCTGAAGGGGCAGAGGGACGGAATCCGGAGACCTTCACAGAGACCTGGACGAAGGAGCTCATTCCCCCCGATCGCTCTCCCCACAGTTCGTAGTGGAGCGGGCCTACCGAATACCTGCTCGCAGGCCCTCTCCTGGGGCCCTCGCCTCTTCCTATTTTGAGTCATGAACTTCAGAGACAGAGATGCTATTCTGCGGGGGCAAACACTTCGGCCCAAAGGTGCAAAATGTCACCGTCTCTCTCTTTCCTGATTATACAGCTCAAGTACAAAGGAGGAGAGCCACCTTCACTGCAGTAAAAAAAAACAGCTCCGTGATCTGGACCTCCACTACTCCTGGCTCTTCCCGGCCCGCCTGTGAGTTATCAGAGGTGACTCTACGAAGTACTTTGACTCCCCCGCTGAGACATGGGACTGGCTCGAGGAACAGGGTTTGGCGACGGCACCCAAATCATCTGATGAATCCCGACCTCGTGAACGCCCCCGCGGAGGTAGACGCAGGGGGGGGAAAGCCAAGAGCGTGGGACATACAGTGACCATCCCCAGTCCCGACCAAATCAGATTGGAGCGTCAAGGGGCCCTGCGGGTGATGGCGGCCCTCCAGCCCTCCAGAGCTCCATTCCCGGTCGACTCTGCTGCCTCTCCACTCAAGTCCGGGGCCCCCGAATCCACACCGGAATGGTCCTTAGATGCAGATTTTCCCCCACTCCGGGGTGTCACCCACAAACTGCAGATGGCATTATTTGAGGTTAAATTATATGCATGTTAGAACACCATAATACTTCAGGGCATGTTTCTTCTTATACTTCTGTGATGCTCTATCTCCTGCTCTCTTGGGGTAATTGAAGGGGACGGTCTCTACATTGACTCCTCTCGCTCGCTGGTCAAATATCCCCCCGAAGTCATACAACGACGCTAGTTCCGTAGCCATGACTTGGCATGATTGTTTGGGCAGATCCTCACGTTGGGGTTCCGCTCTCTTCCTGTTGCAAGGTTTCCTACTGCCCCACCTTCTTATTTTTCTCCCCCTGTATGAGTCGCCACCCCTACAGACCTGCCACCTCTCCGTCCTTCCCGTCCAAGGGAGTCCTCCACACGGGGGCCCCGCAGTATCCGAGCTGGGCACACTGACCTTAATTGCCTCGATGACTGACCTTAACGTCCTAACTTGGAATATCAAGGGCATACAGACACCTTCTAAGCGATACGCCATTTATGCCTATTTGCAGCGTCACAAGACGAGTGTTGCGTTTTTACAGGAGACACACCTGGCAGCCATTGAAGTCACCCGCTTACGCCGACGTTGGCATGGCCAGATATACAGCACCAACTACTCGTCCATAGCTAGAGGGGCTATGATATGGGTTAAGGCAGGGGTCCCATGGGAAGAAAAGGAAGTCCTGACGCACCCAATGGGGCGGTATGTCCTGATAAGCGGCAGACTGAACGGCCAACCGATTTTACTGGGTTCCTTATATGCCCCAATGTTGCCCAGGGCACTTTTCTAAGTGATCTCTCAGAGATATTGCTCCGATGGAGGGACGTCCCGTGGCTCCTGGGTGGGGATTTTAATGCAGTGCTCGATGTCTCCCTTGACCGCTCCTCCCCCCCCCCTCACTAGTACTACAGCTTCCTCCAATGCTCGCCTTTTAAACGCATGGCTAGGTAACTGGGCTCTTTCAGATGTTTGGCAGGAACGTCATCCTCGCTCCAGAGTATACTCCTTCTATTCCCCAGTCCATAAGCTACATGTGCGCCTCGACCGAATACTCGCATCCGCAGCCCTCCTCCCCTTGATACAAACGACTGATTATCTTGGTCGGACACACTCCGATCATAACCCCTTGTTGATGCACCTGACCTGGGAGGCGCCACCCCCTCCGGTTCCGACCTGGCGCCTGCAGACCGCAGCTGTGGAGGACTCCCTCTTCTGAAGCTCACTGGAGTCAGCAATAGCTAACTATTTTGCACTTAATACCGGTTCCACGGACTCGATCCTCACTGAATGGGAGGCCTTTAAGGTGGTGGTTAGGGGTCACTGTCTGGGACAGACTTGGAGTATTCGCAGACAGTTAGACACCTCACTGACCCACATTGAGGGACGGTTACTCTTACTCGAGTCGCAGGTTGTCACCAACCCGGGGCGACAACAGCGTCTCGATGCTGCCCATACCGAACGGGAGACACTTGTGGACCGCCTGCGCTGCCATAACTATTTGGCGCACTCGATCTGCTCCCACTCGACCGTGGACAAAGCTGGAACACTACTGGCCTATTTGATTAGACAGGAACATCCCCAGCGCCCCATACATTTCTTACTTGACGACCTTGGTCGAGAGCGCAGCACCCAGGGAGACATTCACACACTGATGACTGAACACTATACTCGCCTGTATGACACCCTCCTGACAGGTAACGCTCATGACGTGGGATCCTTCCTGGACACAGTGGAGTTACCCACTCTAATGATAGACCAGTCCCTGGAGCTGGACTCTCCTATAGCTGAGGACAAAATACGAGACGCATTACATGCCTTGTCCTCGGGTAAAACTCCACGGCCGGACGGTCTCCCGACGGAGTTTTTTAAAACCTACGTGGAACATTTTGTACCGCAACTACACTCGGTATTTCTGGAGGCAATCTCGGAAGGGATTCTGCCCTCAACCATGCGTACCGCTAATGTGGTGTCTTTGTTAAACCCTGGTAAGGACCCCACGTCTCCTCTCTCCTACCGGCCGATTGCTATATTGAATTCGGATTATAAGATCCTGGCAAAGGTCTTGGCCAACCGGCTAGCTCCGCTAGGCCCTGATCTGGTACACTCTGATCAGAATGGCTTTGTTCCACAGCGTAGCACGGCCCTGAACCTACGCTGCTACTTTCGGGTGGCGGAATATGCCCCGATCACCTGGCCGCGCTCCGGTTGCATGGTATTAGACCTTGAGAAGGCCTTCGACTCGCTGGCCTGGAACTTCCTATTTGCTGCCCTGGTTCGTTTTGGAGTTGGCCCCTACTTCCTAGGCTTAGTGCAACTGTTATATTGTAATCCATCGGTTCGGATTCGGACGGGCCCACATATTTTGGATCCGATTCGGGTACGGCGTGGGACCCGCCAGGGATGCCCGTTGTCCCCGCTACTATTTGCGCTAGCGGTGGAACCCCTGGCGGCTCATATCCGCACGCACGTTGATATGGGGATTGAACTAGGCGATGGCATACACACCATTTTGCTCTACGCAGATGACCTGTTAATATACGCTAAGGACCTTCATGATATTCCCCCCTCCCTTGATCGAGCCCTTAGCCTTTTTGTGCGAGCCTCTGGGCTGCGAGTCAACCCGACAAAGTCCATACTCTCCCCGTTCCTAGGGTATAATCCTGATCCAGGCTACACGCTTGGGGGGACACCAGTGGCCTGGTGCACCGACCCTTTTCTTTACTTAGGAGACCGGGTTTATCGCGCCAAAGCTGACCTCTTTGACCGGAACGTTGTCCGAGCTGCCACGGCGATTCGATCTCAGATGGGTTTCTGGAAAAATCTCCCATTGGCGATCTCAGGTAGAATCGCCCTGGTTAAAATGGTGGTTTTTCCCCCCCTCCTATATTACTTTGCCACTCTACCCCTCATCATCACACCCCCTTCTTCAAGCAGTGGGAAAGAGTAGTGCAGGATTTCATATGGGGGATTTCGCGCCACAGGGTATCCATGAGAAAGCTTTATCTGCCTACTGAGCTGGGCGGCCTTGCGGTACCCAATTTTGAACATTACTACCTCGCCTCCCAGCTGCAATGGATCGCCAGGCGGATGTCCTCCCGTTATCTGCTAGACACGGCCTCTCTGCTGCCTCCGCTTCCGCTGAAAACCCCTTTCCAGATTTTCCATCCTTGCTCCACACTTAGACCCCCAGATACTTTTCTCCTCACTGTAGCGCACAAATGCTTCCGTAGGTGCCTTTTCCTCACCAGAACCACCATCCCATATGCACCCACCATCCCACTGTTGGGAACTCCACGGGGGGATACCTATATGACGGCAGCAGAGTTACATCACTGGGCCTCGGAGGGGATACAAGATGTAAATGTAAATGTAAATGTACAGATATTTATATAGCGCAAATCACCAACCGGTTTCTAAGCGCTTGCTTAGGGAACCCGTCCTGGTATTCCCCTGTGAGATAACCCAGCAGGGCATCCACAAGGTGAAAGCCAGGCATCCCGCCGCGAGGGGCCATTGTGGAGATTAAGCAAGCTATTGCCCAGAGTCGCAGAGTGTGAACCCATGAATCGAGTATGCACTGGAGCGAGAATTATCGAGTCCATGGACAATTTATGGACTCAAGACCCAGCCGAGCCGGGAATTGAACCCTGGTCCCGGGATGACCTCTGCTTCCAGGTCTGCCTACTCTAACCAGTGAGCCACACTTCTCCTTTTTCAAGAAGGTGCTCTTATTCCATTCCAGGAACTCATAGCAGGGGAGAATCTACATCCTGGGCAGTTCCTATTATACAGAACACTCATAGCTTTGTTAGCGTCCAAATGGGGTGCGCTCGCCCAGGAACCTCCCATACACCACACTTTGCAGTACCTTCACGTCATGGGAAAAGGGAGACATCTCACGCGCTGGTTCGCATCTTCACTTCGACAACACACTGAAGCAGATCTCACTCGACTTCGAGTTCATTGGGAGGAGGCCCTGGGTAGGGCGTTTACAGATAGGGAATGGATGGCTGCCCGTGGTGGTTGGACCCGCATCCCCCGGAATCAACGATTCCGGCATATACAATTTTCCATACTGCATCAGGCCTACCTTACCCCAGCCCAAATCAACAAGTACTTCCTCCGTATAGATGCGGCTTGTCCCCGCTGCCGGCAATTAGATGCCGATTTGTTACATATGCTTTGGGGTTGCTCAGTCCTGACTGACTAGTGGAACACAGTGACTACTACCCTCATAAGTTGCACCTCCAGCACCATTCCCCCGACCTGGGAAGCCCATGTATTGCACCTCTTCAGCAGGAACAAGAAATATATAACTGCTGCATGGTTTCTAGACCTATGCCTAATGACAGCCAAGCGCCTGATCACCAAGCGGTGGAAATCCCCCCTGTCACCCCACCTTCTTGCTTGGTGCCGATCCCTGCTCAACTGGGCGAGGGCGGAGGGTGCGGTGCTACGCAGAGAAGACCTGCTTGGCATTCGTATGTTCCCCCTGGCACCTCAGTGGGATGCGATGGTCTCCAAACTTTCAGGGCGGACACAGACCCGGGGTCCCCAACTGCATCACAGAGGATTATCACTCAGGGTACCTACCTCCCCCACTGACGTGCATACGGACTAACACCGTCACCCGGACTGCCACTGCCCCTCTGCCTCAGAACCCCGATGCCACTATGTCATGGAGGTGTTTGAGGTCCTCCAGCGAATTTAGATGTGGCGGCAGGTCTTGTGCGACTCTTCCCTACCCTTCCTTCGCTTTCGTTGTCCTCATTTTGTTGTGCCCTATGTCCCCTGTTACGTTTGAACTGCACTGCTCCTGCACTACTCGCATACTACCTGATGTTGTGATTTGTCAGCACCACTCTGTTTTTCTTGAGATATTGCCACAAGCTTTGATGTAATTAATGCACCCTGAATTTTCATTGTCATGTTGCCATTAGTCAATGGGTGCCTTGCCACTGGCAATTGATTTTCTTTCCTTTTTCCACCTGTTACATGAGTGCTGCTCTGACTGTATGTTTTATCGATAAATAGGCAAAAACAAATAAAAAAGGTTAATAAAAATGATTTCAACAAAAAAGATCAGACACTTCACAAGGCTTGACTATGGACAAAGACCGCACAGACCACATGCCCTTGGTTCCTTTTTTATTCCAATACCCAGACATGGGGCAACTGCCGGACCAAGTACAAGACAAACAAGCAGCAATCACAAACAAATCCGGAGAGGAAAATGAAAAAACAAAGAAGGGCCCCAGGAGCCAGAACAAAGTGATCAAAATTTCATCCACTCCATTAAGACCCACTCAAACAGCTGTGTTCAAGAAAGGCACAACAATCCACGATAGGAGTGAATAAAGATTGTCTTCTTGAATTGCTTCATTTTTTGCATACATCACAGCTATTTCGAAGTGAACACGCAATTTTACCTTCAACTGAGTGGGACCTCGATGGGTCTTGCAAGGGCTCCTGTATACACCAATACATACATGGCAAAATTCAAACAAGATCATATTTTATCCAACCCACAATGGACAAATAATTTATTAGGTGTGTGCTGTTATATAGTTGACATCTTCATGGTATGGAAAAACACTGAGGCTTCCTACTGGAAAACATCAAGGCATTGAACTCAAAGAACCCCAGGATACAATTTGCTCATACCATCAGTAAGACTGGCTTGGCATTTCTTGATGTATCGATCGAACTGTCAGAGACCGGTATAGAAACGATCATCCACAAAAAGCCTACAGACTTTCCACCCACCCAGCTTAGTTTGTAATTTACCTTACCCGAAATTCCTAAGAACAAGTATTTCCTCTGATATCACAACATGCTCGCAGAACAAAAAGAAAGATACATAAACAGAGAATATCCAATGCAACTACTGGAGGAACATGAACGCAAAATAGGAAAACACAAAAATTATACTTACGCTGTCCCCACCCCCTTCCCCTCCCCCGTCCATCCTGATGTTGAGAATTTTGGAGCTTGTCCCACTACCAGTAAAGGACTGTCATTTAAGTCACTACCTGTTGTTGGTCTGAGAGCCGTAGAAGTCTCAGATACCTGGGACAAGTTACTTCCCTGGATTCTGAGGCAAGGAGGGACAAAAATGGTTGCCAGCGGTCTCTGAATGCGGTGGCTTTCCCTGCCAGTGTGAGGGTCATTTTCTCCATCCCTAGAACCTGCCATATTCGCTGTAGCCAACCTGTGAATGAGGGGATCTGAGGCGTGCACCAATGAGTCAGGATGTTCTGTACTGCTGAGCCGAGCGCGATTGCAATTAGGCGGCCTCTTGGGGATTTAAGAGGGTATGTCAGGGGGTTCGGGAGGCCTAGTAAAACATATGCGGGAAATCTCGGTATTTGTGTGTCCAGGTGTTTGTCCACCTCGACAAGAACCTGAGTCCAGTAGGGTTGCAAGAGTTCACAGTCCCAAAGGATATGCACCAGAGTGCCGGTTTTCCTACAGCCCCGCCAGCAGTCTGTGCTCTGTCGTGAGTCCACTAAGTGTAGGCGCTCAGGAGTGTAATACCAGTAAGTAGCTATTTTCGTCATTGTCTCGGTCAGTCCTGTGTGGTAGGCCGAGTGGCGGGCTCTGTAATACACCCCTTCCCATTCCTTGTGACTGAGTGACCTACCCAGATCTCGCTCCCAGCGAGCGTGGCTGGCACTGTATGTATGTTTCTGACGAGGAGCATTTTATATAAGTCCGAGATGAGTTTCTTGTCGGATGTGCCTGTGAGGAGCCATTTCGCATATGCAGAAAGAGGATGGTGGGGGTGTGGTTTGATATCCGGGTGCAGTGCCCAGTGTCGGACCTGGAGATATTGTAGTCGCTCGGTTTCAGGGATTCCGTATTCAGATTTAACCTGTTGAAAGGAGATGATCCCGTCTAGGTCGAACAGGTGACCCAGGGACCGACAGTCCATGGATAGGCAACGTGTACCTACCGCCTCACTCATGCCCGGCTGGAATTCCGGGTTGTCGAAGATAGGGGTGAGCGGGGAAGGAAACATGGTTAGGTTATGTTTAGTGCTAGTGTTATCCCAAGCCTCCAAGGACACCCTTGTGACGTATGACGCATAAAGGTTAGGGGGTCTGTGTGCCCTTCGAAGGAAGGGGACCTTTTGAAGGGACGTGGCAGCTACCGCCCGGTCCTGAAAGAGCCAGTGTTTTTCGGATTCCAGCCGGTTCCATTTGACCAGGTAGCGCATTTGTGTTGCTTGGAAATAAAGTTGGACCACTGTCCTCAGGATGGAGGGCTGCTATAGTATGCTTCAACCGGGGCTTGCGGTTTTGCCATATAAATTGCGCCAGCTCCGATTGGGTCTGTTTGATCCACCCAGTGGGCGGACGGAGCGGCAGAGTTTGGAATTCGTAGAGGAACTGGGGCAAGATGGTCAATTTGGTGGCCGCCACTCCGCCCAGCCAGGAGAGTGGGTAGTGTTTCCATTGGCTCAGTTCCGAGGGGATTCGGGCCCGGAGCTGGGCATAGTTGATGGCGGCCGTTGCCGGGATAGAGGGGGCTAGTTGGATCCCTAGATAAGGGATTGAGTCCTCGGACCATTGTACAATGTGCTGCCCCTGGAGACATGTCCGGGTGGAGGGGGACAGGGAGAGGTCTAGTGCGACAGATTTACATAAATGAACTTTAAACCTGGAGGCCTGTGCAAAGCGTTCCAGCTCCAGAAAACAGTCTCTCAGTGCTGGGACCGGGTTTGAGAGGGAAATCAGGACATCGTCCGCGTATAAGCTGATGGTGTGGATATCGCTCCCAAATTTAATCCCTATTATGGAAGGGTTGCGCTGAATTCGCTGGGCTAAAGGCTCCATATAGAGTACAAAAAGAAGAGGTGAAAGGGGACACCCCTGTCATGTACCTCTACCTATAGGGAATCAGGAGGATGTGTGGCCGTTCACTCGAATCGTGGCTGTGGGGAATCGATAACAGTTTAAAATGCGCGTTCGTAGTTTATCCCCCAGTCCCACTCATGTGAGAACTTGTTCCAAGTAGGGCCCATGCACCCTATCGAAGGCCTTCTTGGCGTCAATGGTAAGCAGCATATACTCTCCCTGTGTCCGGGAGGCCTTTTCTATGAGGTGGCAAGCTTGTTTGGTGTTATTCCTCGTCTGGCGTTGAGGGATAAAGCCCGCCTGGTCGTGGTCTATTAACCCATGCATGTAGGGCACCAGGCAACTCGCTAAGATTCCAGTTTATAATTTAATATCTATGTTGAACAGAGATATAGATGGTACGCTCCACAGACGGTCTTGTCGCGCCCTGGTTTCGGTATAACCACTATGGAGGCTTCCAGCATGTCCCGGGAAATCGCCCTTGGTTGGGCAAAAGAATTGAAGAGCTCGGTCAGGAGTTGGGCCATCTGTGCGCAGAATGTTTTGTAGAAAGCGGCTGAGTAGCCATCAGGCCCCAGCGACTTCCCTACTTTAAGGCGTGAGATGGCTGCAACAACCTCTTCTATTCTAATGTCTCTTTCTTGGTGATCTGCCTGTGCTTTAGTTAGGGTGGGGAGGTCGACGTCCGCAAGGTAAGCATCGCCGTAGTCTGTGTCTAGTGACATTCCTGTATAGGGTTGGGCGTCGAAGTCCCGGAAGGTCTCAGCAATCTCGGGATCTTCTGTGACCCTCCTGCTGTCTCCCCGGTGAAGTTCCTGAACCCCTTGTTTCTGTCTGGCCTCCCGCAATATGTGGGCGAGGAGGCACCCACATCTGTCCCCTCGGTGTAGTAAGCATGGCGCAACCTGAGGGCTGTAAACTCCGCCCTGTCCTGGTCCAGCTCGGCAAGATGCTGTTGCATGGCCTTTAGCTGTCTCCACACCCTGGGAGCCCCTGTCCTCTGGTGCATCTGCTCTAGTTCTTTCATCTTTTGCGTAAGCTCATCCCTCTTCCGCCTGGGTCCACGTTGTCCGCTGTAGAGATAGCAACAAATTACCCTCGTATGACTGCTTTTAATGTTGCCCATTAAGTCGAGAGAGAAGTGTCCTGGTTAGAGTTATGTGAGAGGTAATCTTTGCTAGCGTGCTGTATCTGCTCTACAACATCTGCGCGGTGTAAGAGAGTGTCACGGAGGCGCCAATGACATGTGGGGTGTTGGAGAGGGGGAAGGGTGAAGGTGGCTGTTACTGGTGTGTGATCTGACAGTGAAGCTACGCCTATATCGACAGTAGTCATGAGTGTGTGTATGGACGAGGTACCCAGAAAGTAGTCCAACCTAGCGTATGTCTTATGTGTACTAGGATAAAAGGAGTCTTCGCGGCTGTGGGAGCAGCGCCATAGATCCTTCAAGTCTAGGTCTTGTAGTCTGGCTAACCCTGTCTCAGAGAGTGCGCCTGCCTGTCCCGTGCGCTGACATGATCTGTCCACTATGTTGTCGAAGACGAGATTCAGATCCCCGCCCAATAGTATCCGAAGCTCACTGGTAGCTGTGGCCTCAGTGAGTGCAGCATGTATACATTTTTCGTGCCCTTCGTTGGGAGCATATATCGATCCAATCGTGAATGTCAGGCCCCCTAACGTGAATAGCTAGGTGAGGAGCCTCCCCTTTATTTCGGCTTCTTTCTGGAGGACTTTCCCCTGAAATGTGCGGGAGACCAAAATTGCTACCCCGGCCAATTCAGTTGGGCCGGAGGTGAACATTTGAAACGGGAACATGAGGTGGTGGCAGTCTTTTGGCAAGATATTCGTCTCCTGTAAGAGGCATACGTCAGCTTTGGTAGCGTCAAGATAAGAAAGGACCGCTCTGCGTTTGACCGGGTTATTGACGCCCCGTACATTCAGGGTAAGAATTTTAAGGGTGGTGGGTGGCATCTATGTGGGTGTGAGGTCAAAAGTGGTGATAAGTAGGATCACAGTTGGCCACCAATGTGGTAGTGGTTTGGTCACTGAGGTCAGGGGAAGACCGAGGCTGATGTCTAAGCAACAGGACAGATGGATGGATGAGGGAACCCAAAACCAAAATGTAAAAACCCAGAACAGAAGAACAAATGCAAAACTACAACAGTGAAGTAGGATCAAGAAAAATAGTCCGTCATCGCGGGATGACCGGTAGAGGGTCAGTGTGGAGTCCACGTTGTGACCAAGTGTCCGAGCTCCCTTCCTGTCTGCCGCCCACCCCAGAAGCAGTGATAGAGAGCAAAATCATCTGATCTCCTCATGTGTCCTCTGTTGTGTGCTGCGTAGAAGTCTCCGACATGAAGTAAAGGACCGCCTGTTGGCCTTTATCGATCTCAGACCAATCAGGCCACCGGTTTCGCCGTCGGCGGCCCTGTCGTCGCCAGCCGGAAGGGGAGACCTCCAAATCGGCGGCTGTGCTGCAACGATCCTCTTCCTCAGCAGTGAGTGGGAGTCCCAGTAACTGGCAGGCTTCAGTGAGAGAGCGCAGCTGTGTCAGCTTTCCGTTGTGCCTAAAGATGAGCCTAAAGGGGAGGCCCCATGAGTAGGTGGTCCGTGACGGGTCTAAACTGGGGTCTCCGTTGGAGGGTGAGAAGAGCTAGGTCCTGGAATAGTACCAGGTTCTGTCCCTGGAATGAGAAGGGATGCATGGCTCTGGCCTTATTTAATATTTCCTCCTTTGTCTTGAAATCGTGCACACAGACAAGGATGTCAGCCGGTGGGGTGTTGCCCGCCCAGGGGAGCCCAACTCTATGGGCGCTATCCAATTTGATAGGGCCATCTGGCGAGCTACCAAGAATGTGGTCAAGAGCATCCTGGAGAAGGCGAACAGGTCCTCAGTATCTGTTGTGGTTTTTAGTCCCCGGATACGGATATTGTGTCTCCGGAAGCGGTCCTCCAGGTCCTCCAGGTGGAGCTGCAGTTCAAGGTGCTGATCTTGGAGTCGTAGGACCTCCTGTTGAAGGGTAGCCAGTTTGATGTCCCTATTGTCTCCTTTGTCTTTCAGGGTGGTGAACGGTTCTCCGATACTGTCCACATCCCTGCGGATGTCCTTTATTTCAGAGGTGAGGTCTTTTTTCACTGACTGCAAGTCCTCCCTAAGGGCTGTGAAGAGAGACTCCAAGAAAGCCAGAGTTATGGGCTCCTCTCCCGTGCCCCCAGCACCCTGAGAGGTCGATAGGTTCGGGTGTGTCCTGCGCCATGGTGGATGCGTTCTGCGGGCGAGCAAACAGGTCCTTTAGTGATTTTACTTTTTTAGCCCTTGTGGTGGACATAATCCGGGTCTCCGGAGGCACCTGGGAGGTTGCAAGGCGAAGCAGGTGGAGGATTCGGTATTTGCCGGGCCGTTAGGTGACAAGAGCTGGGTGGAGGCCCCTAAGGGGTGTCGCTGTTTCGGCTCGGGACCAAGTGCATTGAGAGAAGGTTCTCTGCTGTGACACCCTGCCAAATCTCCCATGCAGACCAGTCCAGTCCGTGTAGCTACCGCGTCTTGCGCTGGGGTGCAGCAGTGCGGAGGTGTCGCAGGATCGTCCGTGGGGGCACGGGCCGGGCTAGGTGAGGTAGTTCAAGTTGGAAAATTATGGGGCAGTCCCGTGGGTCCAAGACTATGGCACATCTGGCCGGTGGTTCCTGGTGGGAGTTATCGGGGTTGTCACCCGGTAGTGGGCAGTAGGGTATAGGCGGGCAGGGACCAATTCAGTGCTGGTGCTGGCACCCCTGGTGAGCGCACCTTCAAGACACCAGCAGGTGTGTCCCGGTCCCGGGCCTCCGCTCCCCACACCGACCGGCCCCAGGGCCGTCTCTGCTACCGTCTGTTTATTCACTGATCTTCGGGTGGGGTCGGTGTGGATGTTGCCCCCTCGCGTAGTCCATGCAATTGTGATGGGAGGGGGAGGGGGGGGGGGTAAAGGTCAGCCCAGCGGGTACTGAACCAACGCACTCCGTCTCAGACAGTCACCTCCGTGGGCCCCCGCAGAGCCCCCCCCCCCCCCGGCGTCTGCTCCCCTTACCTGGTGTTGGTGGTCGGGGAAGAGGTGCTGACTCTCCTCGCTGCAGGACCCCACCGCTGGGCACTGGGCTTCGTCAGGAGTGGTGGTCCGTGTGGCTCAAGGGTCCAGGCACCTGGGCGCTGCGGCAGAGGCTGCTTCACCGGAATCCCAGGAGCTCCGGGGTCACCGAGCGGCGTGGCTCGGGGCCTTACGGTGGACGATGTTGTGGGTCGACCTGCCGCCTCTCCCATGACTGACATTCCCTCGGGGGTCTGGGGGCCCGGGGGATGTCTGGAGTCAGGCAGTCGAGTTCCGGTGAGTGAGGGGGCTCATGGGCGGAGTGCCGGGCAGGAGCTCCGCGGGCGCAAGGTAGGCCGTAACTCCAGGCCGGGTCCTCGCATTGCTGCCGGGTATCGTGCTTGCTGGGGATTAAATGGCCTGGCCGGCGTGAGTCACCCCTGCCGCACCGTGTCTCCGCAGGAGGTGGTGGGACCCTGCCGAGTAGCAGGCAGCGGAGGCCGGGACCACGCAACACGCCTAGATAAACCCAACGACCCCAACACCATGTGGCTCAACGAGCTGACAAGCATTTTAGGAATGAAAATACTGACCAAACTGCCCACGCATAAAGCAGGCCACATATTGGACTGCATCTGCACCAATACCCAAACCTTAACCGTCGAAGACCCACTGATCCAAACATGGACCGACCACTGTCTAATCCCTTTTTCTCTAACCACCAATAACAAAAGGTCTAACTCCGTCAATCAAAAAATCGTGGTCCCTATGCAAAGAGACTGGAAAAAGCTTGCGAACTCACCAAATCTCCTGCTTACCGCAGAAAAATCTACACCTTCACTGTCTGGAGACACAGAATCCGATTATAAATTATTTTGCAACTGGATCTCGGAGTGCTGTGGTACGGCCAACTCAGAGAAAGTCAGGAAAAAGCAGAACAGAAAATCAGCACCCTGGTTCTCCCCCGAAATTAAAGCAAAACGTACAGAGATCAGATCTCTCGAAAAGAAATGGCGTTGTAACTATGATCCAAAGGAAGCTCTAACCTATAAAACCGCGAGGAAAATATACCACTCCATGATAAAAAACGCCAAAAAAGACCACTTTCTTCAAAGAATTAACCGGTCCAACAATAACCAGAAACAAATCTTTAAAATTGTTGACGAATTCATGAACCCCAGAATCCTCAGGCAAGAAATACCACCCTCTCTAGCTCTCTGTAACGATATAGCTGATTATTTCGAACAAAAAATACTTAAACTCACCGCAGACTTCCCTGACCTTTCTGAACATCCCCCCTACTATGAAACATTACGAACCAACAACAAACCCCAGCTGAAAAATTTCACTCCTATCAGTCTCGATGAAACCCGACAAGCTATCCTCTCAAATAAATCTGGTTCCCCGTTCGATCCATGCCCCCCAATGCTACTCCACTCTCTGGTGGACACGGTAAATCCTACCATAAACTCCATTATAAATTCCTCCCTATCTACTGCAGCCATTCCGGCTGAATGGAAGCTCGCGGCAGTCAAGCCTCTGCAGAAGAAACCCCTACCTGACCCCACCACGCTCTCCAACCTTCGCCCCATATCACTGCTCCCGCTACTGTTTAAATTGACCGAAGCGGCAGTCAATAAACAGTTGACAAAACATCTAGAGGAAAACCACCTACTCCACCCCAACCAGGCTGGTTTTAGGGCAAAACACTCCACAGAGTCAGCCCTCCTACATACTGTAGAAACCCTCAAGATGGCACTGGACCACGGGAAAAAGGCCGTCCTGATCCTACTTGACCTGTCGGCGGCCTTCGACACGGTCTCACACGCCGTGTTGATAGGCCGCCTGACAGAGTCAGGATTAGCAGGAACCACCCTCGAATGGCTGAAAAACTTTTTAAGCCATAGGAGACAAGTAACCGTGCTAGGAAACTACTGCTCGGATGAAAAAACGATAAAAACAGGGGTACCGCAAGGCTCAAGCTTGAGCCCGGTGTTGTTCAACCTCTATATGACCCCCCTGATAGAACTCATCACATCCTTTAACATCAGCACGATATCTTACGCTGACGACACCCAGCTTATCCTAGTACTGGATAACAACTCCTCTATAGCAGAGGAAAACTTACGAAACTGCCTGACGGCAACCTTTGACTGGATGCGAACAAACCACCTCAAATGTAACTCAGGTAAAACTGAAATCCTCCCGTTCGGCCAAAACAACCTTTTTTCCCCCTCAAACTGGTGGCCTCAAGACGCCGAAGTTCCCCCCAACACCATCACGTCGGCGCGTAATCTAGGCATAAGGTTCGATGAAGCACTATCTTTTAAGCAACAAGCAGGTACTGTGGCAGGGTCCTGTTTTAATATCATTAAAAGTCTTAGAAGATTCTTTGATTTCCTTCCCCTAACAGCTAGAAAGACTGTGGCAGTAGCCCTTATCACACCTCGCTTAGACTACTGCAACAGCATCTATGCAGGCGCAAACAGAGCTATTCTGCACAAATTACAGATAGTTCAAAACGCCGCTGCTCGCCTGGTGCTACGACTACCCAGGAAATCATCTGTTTCAAAAGCACTCAAAACCCTGCACTGGTTGCCCATCCACAAAAGAGTGCTATTTAAAATCCTGCTCATTACGTTCAGAGCCTACCACCAATCAGGACCGATATACCTGTCCCAAAGGTTTGGAAGATACACTCCCCCACGATCACTCAGATCATCCAACCTCAACCTACTTGCAGTCCCCAAATTCAGACTAACCACAAAAGGTGGAAAATCCATCGGAGTACTGGGAGCTAAGGCTTGGAATAAGCTCCCATCACAAATGCGCCTGATTCAGTCCGAAAAACTGTTTCGTAAAATGCTCAAAACCTGGATTTTCAACACCGAAGATTCAATCTGCTTAGCGCTAGTATAAATCCACTCTCTTACTCACTGACCAGGATCTATGAGTAGGATCTACCTTAGCAGCTGCCCTATTCTTTCTCTGTCGAGACAGTGATGTCTAGCGCCAAGATGCTCCTTGGAGTGTAAGCGCGCTCTACAAAAGCCCATTCACATTCACATTCACATTCACTCTGTTCCGTCCAGCGGATCCGCGCTCCATGCGGTCTCTCAATTGGGCTGGGAGCAGTCTGTAGGCCCCATCCAGGGGACCGTTTGCGGCACTTGGGTCGTGGATGTCCGCGCCCCCCGCACGTCAGCTGGTACCCCCATCGATCCGAACAATGATGTGGTGCTTGGCAGGGCTTGAAACGATGGGAATGCCCGCTTTAACTCATTTCAGGGTGCAACAACCGAAGTCTATTATCATTCCAATTTCATGGTATGATATACACGATTATTGGAGTTGGTTGAAAGAAATCAAAGACAGTACACTGTATTCATCCGCCGGTTTACTTGCACTATAATAATCGTTTCTTAGGACAGATCTTCATGCATAAACAGATCCCACAGTTACCCGTATCTAAACTAGATCAGTAAAGATGCAATTGCTATCTACAGACTCCCGTTTTTTTCAATTCGAAGGATCTAAACCATTACACCTGTCACTTATCCGTACGTCTCCACATGACTGGGATTATGCCGCTAAGTTTGAACACGTAAAGACTTGACCGGTAAGCATTTATTAAGTTGGTGCCACCACACTGTGTTTTTTGGAGCCATGGCACCACCATTCTCCGTCTCCATTTTGTTGTTGTAGCACAGTTCTCGGCTGTAACTGAGGAACCTACCACATTTCTTTTGAGCGTCCTGTCACAAGGTATGAACATGTTAGAATCTTTTGTATATAGTTGTAGATTGCAATTAATTGGGTGTCACCACACTCTGATTGTCTGAGCCATGGGACCACCGTTCATTCGTCTTCATTTTTTTTTGTTGTAGAACAGTCCTCGGCTGTAACTGACGAACTTACCATATTTCTTTTGAGCTTCCGGTTATATGTATGGATATGTTAGAATCCTTTGTATATGGTTGTAGATTGCCATGTCCATGAATGCTGTGCATCCCGCGGGCCTTTTTCTGCAGACAGACTTATTTTATTGGCTAGAAAACACTTACGTGTCCACAGTGAGTATTGTCAGCAACTCATGCATCTTGGCACTTTCAGTATGGAGTTTTTTGGTTGTACGTTAGTTTCTTCTTGTTATGGAGGGTGAGTGATTGCGTTAATTTGTTAGTGACAATGGCATGGATCTTGGTGAGCATTCTTGTTGGGTAGCAACGGAGAAATAATGAGACTATCCACTTGATAGTGTGTTTGAACATACACATAAAGTGTTTAATCACTTTGACTTAGTATTCTACACCCAGTATGAACATTCACAGCTACACATCACAATCAGTTTGGAATACCCAAATGAACACAGGGCACCTCAATGTATAAGCTGGTATGTGTTTTGTTAACTGCAATATCGACCGTTATGTACATTAGGACTTGTTATTTTGTTTTCATTGCAGGTTTGCCTCTGAAGAAGGGACCTTCAGTCCCAAAATGCATTGGGCACACACTCTGAATGTGGTTTTTTAATAATCTATGGATTGTAATGATTTTGAATCTTTGAATATAAAGTGTTCATTTAATTGAATTTGAACATTGTCCAAAAGTACACATACGAATAATATGCAAAAATAAATGTAATTTACAGGTTTAATCATTGTATGAAATATTGTCAAATCGCTCATATATTGTTTGAAAGTGGTGCATGCCTTGCCCAAGTTGCTTGATGGATCCTGGCCTTCTTTTTCCAATACTCTGCAATAATATATAAGTTCTAATATATCTTGCACTAAGGCTAAAGATATGTTATAGACCTTGTTTCTCACTTTTTTTGCATGTGATGCATAGTTGGGCTCTTGTACAATCTCTGGATATTTTGCTGAAAAAGTCAAGTTTTAATTCAGTACACTATAATGTGGCGATACTTTACAATAACACCTTAGCTTTAATTTATCATGTACCTTTGCTAAGGCTAGTTTAACTTATATGCTTCCCTTTCTCACCCTCTTCCCATTGGATGCATAGTTGGACCACTGCACCATTTTATTTCATAGAATGTTCCAAAATGACTAAGACCTTGAGCTATGTAATATTTGTATCCCTATTCTTACTTGGACTATTGCAATACTGCAACACACAACAAGTTCCAAATTGGTTGAGCGCATTTCCATGGAATAACTCCCTTTCGTACACCTTTTCGTCAATGCGCCATCACCAGTCCTACTGCTTTCAGGCTCTTTTCAGGCAGTCAGATCTGTTCTTTGTTTTCTGACCTATTAAGGCGGGAAAGAGATGGCGCTCGCTTTGCTACTGGATTCAAGCTAGTCTGGCTGATGAGGGGTGTTATCCCGAAATGGTCCCAAGATGTTTGTTTCTGATCCAGGGCAGACCTGGCTTGGCAGTTTGGCTGGACTGTTCCCATGAGGCACAGGGTCAAGACTGATTTTCATATAGCTGGGTCTGAACTGGGGTGGCAAAGTGAGCTAAAGAAGGATGATGGATTCAACCCAGATCTGTGACTCGGGGTGAGTGTCTGAAAAGTTTCAGTGCTCCGTCCATCATCTCTTTGTGTTTGCTTTGTTCGCCCGAAGTTGGCAGGGTATGCCCAGACGTGGGTCCCTTGTTCACTTTGCCACTGGATTCAAGCTAGCCTGGTTGATGAGGGGTGTTACCCCGAAACCGGTCCCAGGATGCTTGTTTCCGGTCCAGGGAAGACCTGGCTTGGCAGTTTGGGCTGGAGTGTTTCCATGAGGCACAAGGTCAAGACAGATTTGCATATAGCTGGGTCTGAACTGGAGTGGCAAAGTGAGCTAAAGAACGATAATGGATTCAACCCAGATCTGTGACTGGGGTGAGTATCTGAAGTTTCAGCGCTCTGTCCATCATCTCCTTGTGTTTGCTTTGCTCGCAAGATAATCACCATCTGACCACAGGGACGCTATTTTCGCACTATGTCAAACCATTCAAATACATTTACAGGACAACCATAAGTGAATCAAAAACCCTACTTGGATATTAATATTTTTCCCAATGACTCTTGACCACGGTTCTTGCTCGTCATTTGCTGTAGATACTGCACATATATTAATTGAATATTTCGGTTAGACTTTAAAGATACCTTAGATTTACCCTTCTGCTACAAATTCTCACCTTTATTATGGCCCCATAGATGCATAGAGAGTAAATTTCAGATGTATTTTGTTACTGATACACGGGCACCGAAGCACCCTTCTGTTACGAATTCTCACCGATAGTATGGCTACATAGACGCATAAACATGTTTCTTATTATGTTTATAACTTTGTGTTATATCTCTACCTATTGCCACTCTAATTTTATCCTTTCCGTTACTTTAAAAAGATTGGACATATTATTTAAGATTATTGGTGAGTATTTCCTGTGACCATGTACACACACACACAGTCACTCAGCACTGTGCTAACATGGAACACTACAATGATCTTCAAGCATGTGCATGGCTTTTCTGGGGCTTAACTTCTCCTTATCACATGGAATACTAATTTAATGCAGCATTGCAATTTGATTCTCCTTGTGTGTCCATTGATCATCTACCACCATAGAATTTGTCGACTTTCCTCCTATGACTTTCAGGCATAGGTGTCATCCCCGTGTCATTTAATATGGAAAACAATATTAGGGCACTCTAGGATCGAAAAACATAGTCATCAATTTAATCATAAAATTCTTCCTTGTGTGTATTGCTACAAATACAGATGTAGTGTACCGAAACTGACTTTGGTGTGAGAGAATCTTTTTTGGATCTTCCAGATAAATGTGTCACCAATAAGAAACTCTTACCAAGTTATACCTCAATACAATGATAATTAACTTATTATTTATACATAACAACGTTGGTGATGACTCCTTTTAAGGTCTCGCCGGGCGTAGGCTGCGCGCATGCGCAGTCTCGCTGGCGAGATTTAATGAGATGTGGTATTTTCTGTAAGGGGCCTTAAGCCCCGCCCCTCTTTTCCATTGGCTGGTCTTCATCGTTTATGCTAAACGGTGGCCAGCCATTGGAAAAGAGGTGTCCGTGACGTATTTGCTTGGCTTTCCGAGCCGTCCCATTTGGACGGACTCGCTTGCTTTGCGTTGGTCGCAAAAGGTTTCTTATCTTTATGGGGCCAAACACATGGCCCCATGAAAACAAGAAACCTTTTAGCAGGAAAGCCGAGCAAATACGTCATGGCGTGCCCTTGTTTTTAACCATGGCACCCGCTGGCGCTGCTTTACTCACAGTCAAGCAGTGTTTCATATACATAGGTGCTGCGCTTTATTTCAGCACAACACTCCACGCTCATTATCACCGCTCCTCTCCTTGCTCCTCCATCCCCCACCCCCCGCACTCCCCAGGCTGCACGACACCTTACGCTCATTATCACGCGCATCTCTGAAAAGTACGTTTTCCCTGCTCCTCTTCTTGCATTTCAAATGCTTTTTTTTCTTTGGTATTCTCCATTCATTATGATGAAGATTTGTTTGACATTGCCATTCACATGTGTTTGATATACATAGGTGCCGCGCTTTCTTTCAAGCACGGCACCTCACGGCACCTCACGCTAGTTATCGTCGCTCCTCTTCATGTTCACAAGAGTATTGTAAATGTGTTTTTCCATCGGCGCCCTGTTTGTTTTCAAAGTAGCGTGTGTGCATGTTTGTAAATTATTTCATTTTTAAAAATGTAAATACTTCAGAGAAATGACTACTTGTTATTCCATAAACAAACGCCCCTTTTCTCAAGTTACATTTTATGCAAAATGAGTGTGTGTTGTCTGTGTGTGTTTTCTGGAAGCACCAAGGTTCCAGTCTGCAGTTCTCATGTGTGTCTGTGGGGGCCTAGGAACGGTGGGATCTATCTCCAAGACCATCGTTGTTTCCATCAACAACATGAAGAGTCGTTTGAAGCATTTCAGATGAAAGGGTGAAGTCTGAACTGAAAAAATATGAATGCAAGTGTATGTAAAAATTGAGGCTTCCTGAGTGTAAGGCTACCTTCAAGATCAAGATGTATAACCTGTAGTTTCTTGCTGTCCCCTGCCTCCCACTCCCAGTGTCCCATCTTCTGTTGCTTCAAAGCGCTGCAGACACGTTGTATGGTCTTAGGTGGACATTCCAGTATTTCTTTTCGCTTTCTTTATAATGTGAGCAGCTTGAGAAACTTCACTTTCAATCCAAGGTACTGCTGGCACCCACGGTCGCCCCTTGTTGTTTTGGTCACGTTTGTGTTGCTCCTTCAGCTTCTGTAAAGGCAACTGTAAATAGACTGAAACTTTTTTGCTTCACTTCTATATGTTTGTGCCCCCGACATCATGTGTAATAGTGCGCTCCCCTAGAAGAAACTGTGAATGTTTAGAAAAGCTGCATTTTCAGTCTCAGATCCCGGTGTCGGAAGACACCCAATGTTTTTATGTCCCCCTCAGAGCTCCCCCAAACTGTAACTGGCTAGACGCTTTCAGTTGTTATTTTCCAATATTTGCATTTTGCAGCACTCTGTAAAAGTATATGAAGTTGCTTGCCGCCCCATCTTAGCTGATTACTGCTCCCCCGCTTCCTACAATACGTTGCTTGAAAGCGCTGCAGACACCGTGCGGTCTTGTGCGCATATTGCTGCATTTCCTTTTCCTTCCGTAAACTACAAATGTGAGCAGCCTGAAAAGCTTTTCTTTCACTCCAAAGGGCTGCAGGCACCCACGGTCACCCCTGGTTTCCAGGTCAAATTACTGCCTCCTCTGATGCCGATATCTGAGACTCAAACTGCAGCTTTTATACACATTCACAGTTGCTTTTACAGGAGCATACAAGGATGAAAGGGCTGACTTGAATGTTATAACTGGGACTGGACCTTTGCAAAACACAGCATATAAGCCCACTGGACAGCGTAAAAAAAACGCTGTTGCAATTGTGAGTTAGTCAGGTATTTCATGCCTTTGCATAATAAGCATTTGCAATGCAAGAGGTCTCACATTTGCAACAGGTTGAGCTATTGACATTGGGGTTTCTTCTCAACCGCTGCCCTTGCCTGAAGGAAGCACGACCAACACTCTCCTACCTGCCACATCGCCCCTGGGTTCCTGACGCTGTGTGTCTCCCCTGCAGCCGCTGTCTGACATCGCGCGGCCATCGCAGGGGGAGACTACAGCTCCCAGAGGGCTTAGCGCTCCACAGCTGATCTCAATCTTCGTGCCCGGAGGCGCTTAAGTGAAGGAGGCTCCCTCGGTGGAGCGGGTTTCTTCTCAGCCGCTGCCCTTGCCTGAAGGAAGCACGACCAACACTCTCCTACCTGCCACATCGCCCCTGGGTTCCTGACGCTGTGTGTCTCCCCTGCAGCCGCTGTCTGACATCGCGCGGCCATCGCAGGGGGAGACTACAGCTCCCAGAGGGCTTAGCGCTCCACAGCTGATCTCAATCTTCGTGCCCGGAGGCGCTTAAGTGAAGGAGGCTCCCTCGGTGGAGCGGGTTTCTTCTCAACCGCTGCCCTTGCCTGAAGGAAGCACGACCAACACTCTCCTACCTGCCACATCGCCCCTGGGTTCCTGACGCTGTGTGTCTCCCCTGCAGCCGCTGTCTGACATCGCGCGGCCATCGCAGGGGGAGACTACAGCTCCCAGAGGGCTTAGCGCTCCACAGCTGATCTCAATCTTCGCGCCCGGAGGCGCTGAAGTGAAGGAGGCTCCCTCCGCGTCGCGGGACGCGCGCGGGACGCGCCCGGGCAAAGGGCGGGCCGTCTGTGGCCGTCCGAGGACGGAAGAGGCCGGGCTGGGCCACTCCCCTAACGACCAAAGACACAGAAAGACGTGACTGTTCTGTATGCTACTCGCCTTCGGTTCTGTGAATCATCCCAAGCTGCTCTTATTGTGTTAATTTGTGTATGCGATAAATGGCAGGGAAAGGGAAGCGAATTGGGGGTTCCGCTTCCGTTTCTGGCACTTTGGACCTATTCATCACCAGAGCCGTCTCTGTACTTGAGCATGAGATAGCCATTACCGAGAGGCACCTCTCTACAGAACCAATGTACGCTAGACGTTCATCTATTGGCCCATTGGCTCTGGCGAAATCTCCAAACATGTCGGGGGGGCACGCCTGTGTTGATTTGCCTTCGGTTGGTGGTATTGAAGTGAACCCCATTACTTCTCCAGCTAAGGAGGTTAGTGGTGCTATTACTAGAGCTCCTTGCGTGGTAGATGTGGTCCCATTAAATCTTAAAGCTGCCTGCCCTCTAACTAGGGCTGGTAGTAAATTATCTAGACCTGTCATCCCAAAGAAGAAACGTGGGGGGGGCTGCCGAAGGTGCTAGACAGGCGAAAATGGCTAAAACAGTAAAAAACTCGGCTAAGCCAGACGCTGTACCTTCTGACGATTGCCTGACTACGGGCGACGCTAGTAATATTGCTCCTGCTCTGCCTGCGAGCGGCGATATCTTTTCCCAGATTGAACAGATGGTCCGATCCTTAATTCTCCCTCTTGTAGAAAGGGTTAAGTTAGTAACTGACAAAATTGATCGTTTGGAACAAACGATTCTTGACAATTTTTGTTCATTAAAAAACGTGGTCAAATTGTCTACAAAAGATATCGTAAAACCCATTTGCCCTCACCTTGAAAAGCCCAAGACATCTGGATCGGTACCTAATGATACACCCTCTGCCAAGACAAACACAGGTTCAGGTCCCGGCTCTTCTAGATCCATAGCGAACACTCGGCAGTCTTTGGGGAGGGTGGGAGGGACAAGTAATGCACCCAGGGGGAATCACAACAAGGAAGTAATGGGAGAGAGGGAAATGGTTAATTTAGATATCCCCGCAAATCCCCCTAGATCTCCCCTGGCCCACATCCATCTTCCACCCGAATCCCTCCCCTATGTAGTGGTACTAACTGGTGTCCCTGACCTATTAGGTGACAAGTCTGAATCCTTCCAGGAATTAAAAAACAAAGTGAGCCATTGGTTAAATAAGAACAGACCAATTCCTGCTAATATGAATGGGAGGATCTTATTTGTCAGAAGAGTCAACTGGGTGGGATCTAGACCCAAGGATGTACCGGGCGATTCTATCATTGTGAACATTATGGATAGGTGTATTCCGAGGTTCATTTGTGACCATGCATTCCTTGGGCCCAGGTCAGGGATCGAGGTGCATGACCTGCACTACTTTTACAATCTGTCCTCTAACTATGAGGGTACTACTAGACAGGACTGGGCGCAGAGTGGTTTGCATCCTGGCCCTACCCATTTTTCTTATATTAACGGTGCTCGCTGTAATGGTCCAAGCAACCTTGATGCCCAGTATTGACCAGCAAAGAATGAGTGGAATCCACTAGCCTTTAATAATGTCACGGTGTCCGTGAGCAAGCTCCCTGACGGCCCCGATATCGCTCCCCTGGTATCTCCCGGGACGCCCACTTTGCACAGGGATGCATCACCGGGCTTGTACAGGGCGAGCGTGAGGCCATGTGAGGAAAGTTCGATCACCGCCCACCGTGGGCTATGGGCCAGGTACTCTGATATCTTGGAATATGACTGGACTAAAGGCTAAGTTGGATTCCCCAGAATGGGTGGAATTCATTAATAATTATGATGTTTGCCTTTTTCAGGAAACTTGGTCTAGTGACCCTCAATTCCTACCGGGATATTTAAATTTCCACGTCCCAGCTATTAAGGGTCCCAAAGGCCGCCCTATGGGCGGTTTAACCATCTGGGCCCGACAGGATTTATTCTCCAGGGCTAGTGTGATACCCACGGGGTCTCCTGACATACAATTAGTCAGGTTATCCGTTGGTCCCATGGGCGAAATAGACATCTACAATTTATACCTTAGAGGGACCCAGGGGAAAAGGTCACGGGTATTGGATATTTTGGTTAGTCTCATAGAAGCAAACTCGAGTGACAGGGATCTGATCATAGCGGGCGACTTTAACGTTACGTTTGAACCCCTTCTTGATCCGGACTCCGATTGGGGCCTTGATCCCGAGGAGGACCGGCTTTGGGGCGTATCGTGCCTTTCGCTCGCCCCAATCAAAAGATGGTCTGAGGTGATAGTGCAGGTAAATGCACTTTGCTATGAGAAAGGATTAAGGGCCTTGAATGGTAGGACCACAGGGGATAAGTTGGGTGCCTGCACTTTCGATAATGGCCGCTCGAAAAGCAGGTTTGACTATTTACTTTGCTGTATGAGGCTATGGCAGTACATTTATGACATGGTGGTCGAACCAAGAGCCGAGAGCGACCATAACCCTATTTGTGTAACCCACCGCTGGTGGGGGGATACACGCAAGACAGGAGAGGCAACGACACTGCTGCCCCCTGATAGTGTCCCCACTAATGACATGCGAAGACTCAAGTGGTGCCAGGTCAAGACCAATGCCAAGGTTATTGCTGGCATTGACGTTGAGCTTGCCCAAACCACGCTGAGACTAGAGGGTGCATTGCCCACTAAAGAAGGTAGAGACCAAGTCTCTAGATTACACGAGTCCTTTTTTCAGGGACTACGCGGGTACTTCCTTAAGCCAATGAGCAAGGGTAATAAGCCACCACCTAAGCACTTGCGCTGGTACGACGGGGAGTGTAGACGTGCCAGAGGTAATCTGGCACAAGCCCTTTCTAGTGGGAACAAGACATGTATTCAAATGGCCAGACACTCTTATAAGAAATGTCTTGTCCGGGCAAAAAAGAACTGGGACGATCAATACTAGCTGGGTCTGAAGGAAGCATGCTATGCCAGGGACTCTAGACTGTTCTGGAATGTGATTAAATGGAACAGAGGTGGCCTTCCGGACAGACCATCAAATTATGTTACGCAAGAGGAGTGGTTAAGGTATTTTAAACCCCAATACACTTGTAACTCTTCATTTAACCACCTGGGGGTGATACCCCAAGTTTTCTACCCGCAAGGTCCTTTTAGCCCCAAGGATGTCCTAGCTGTACTAGGTTCTGTAGCCGCAGGGCGGGCCCCGGGTCTAGATGGGGTCCCATCTGACCTCTTTCTCCACAATAAAATCTGTTGGAGCAAGTACATCGCACTGGTGGCTAATGCTGTGGCTGAAGGCGCCCCAGTGCCTAAATCATGGGGGGGCGCCGTTATAGTCCCCATTTTTAAAAAGGGAGATAAGACACTCCCATGGAATTACAGACCTATTAGCTTAATATGCACAATCCAGAAGATCATCGGGAGGTTGGTCTTGAATGCGATAATGGACTGGATCGAAGCCAATAGGATTTTGTCTTCTTTCCAGGCTGGCTTCTGTAAATTTACCAGCACTGTGGACCAGGTCTTTCGCTTTGTCCAATTATACTGGAAGGTAGTAACCTTGGGCAAGGGCAGTCTCTATGTCGCTTTTGTGGACCTTAGAGCTGCCTTTGACCTTGTGCCCCGTCCGCGGTTGTGGTATGTTCTTGAAAAGTTGGGCCTTCCCCTGGAACTTTTGACCCTGGTTATGCGGCTCCATGAGTCTAATTTTGCTAAAATTCAATGGGGAGGACCCGGGGAAGTCACCTCTGAGTTTCCAGTAGAGCGCGGTGTGCGCCAAGGTTGCACCATGGCCCCCACGCTCTTTTCCCTGTATATTAACGAAGTAGTAGATCAAATGCTAGGTGTCAACACTCATGCCCCAAAGCTGGCTGGGGTTCTTACCCCAATATTAATGTTTGCGGACGATACTCATCGTATCGAAAACTCCGAGTGGTCTGCAAAGGGCTTTGACAGTGTTTGACGATTTTTGCCACGACTATGGTCTAGAAGTTAACGTGACCAAGACCAAACTTATGGTTTTTAATTCTCACTCTAACTACAAAGCGGGAAAGTTTCTTATGAATGGGCAGTCGCTTGAAGAGGTCAACAGCTTCGTCTATTTGGGAATTCATGTGACTAATGACATCAAGTGGAGGAGGCATATAGATATGTCTACAATGAAATTTAGACAGATATCGGGAGCCCTGACCAGTGAGCACAAAAAATCGTTTATCAAACCTATTAAACCTGTGCTCCAAGTTTATGAGGCCAAGGCTTTAAGTGCTGTGCTGTATGGGGCTGAGCTATGGGGTTTCGACGCGTTAACTTCTTTGACAGTTGTCGAAAATAAATTTTTCCGTAGTATAACTGGCCTTCCCCAGAGCACGCCCTTGGTACCACTGCGGTATAATCTAGGTAGGAAGGCTATTAAGGACTTAGCCAGACTTCGTCCGGTTTTATACTGGCGGAGGCTTTGGACCACCCCGGAGCTTTCTTTTTATGCCACGGGTCTTATGGACGTAATTAAATCTGACACGTTCCACAAGATCGGGTGGCTGAGGAACCTCCGTGTGTCTTTGATAGATTTAGGATAAGAGGGGCTGTGGAGTGATCCGGTGGCTGCTTTGTTCCCCCCTAAGAATCTTCTGAAATCGCTTTATTGGGAAAAGGCCGACCACCGAGCCTGGAGTGACACCAATTCTTCCAAGCTGACCAGCCGGTATTTGGAGGCCAAGGTTACACCTGCTCTTGAACCTTATTGGGATTTGATTAGTCACCCGAGAGATAGGAAACTCTACTTTCAACTCAGAGCAGGTTCTCTTCCACTTAGGTCTTTCACTAGAGGGTGGTCTGGTACAAGCACAGATATATGTCCTGCTTGTAGTTCCTACGTTGAAACAACCGCCCACTATTTGTTTGTCTGTCCTGCATATGCTATTCCCAGACGAGTGTGGTTATCCCCCATGTGTAAATCTTTGGCCACAAGGAGTTGTGCTGTTGCTTTAAGAATCATATGTACAAGCACTTCTCCGATTCTTTCAATTGCTACAGCTAAATATCTGGGGTGGGCTTGGACTTTGAGGCATAAGGCTCTCGTGAAAATTTTGGGAGCACCTTCGTGAGGGTTCATGCTGATGGGATGTTGGTTAACTCTATCCTTGTCCTAACGGATATATTACTTCTTTTTTGTATAGTATTTTTTTTTTTTTTTTTTTTTGAAAATTTTATTGAACAATAAATCAATTACAAGCATGGGCCTACAACCACCAGGGCCGGCCGCTAGATTCAGAAAGGATCATACAGTTATTAAGGCAGTAGTCGACTCCCGGGGCCCAGCCCCGTACATGGCTCCGGATAGTCCTAGGGAAGCAGGATACATAGGTTTAACATAAATAACTAATAAAAACAAAAGGCGAGGCATAAGGGCAAAAAGTGTGGGTCCGGCTACCTCCGGGGGACTCTACTTCAGACCTTCAAATAGCTATCAAGAGGAAGGAGTACTGATAGGTCGGGGGGGGGTCACGGGAGAGGAACGTCTATATTCGGTTATTCCAAAAGTCGCAAGGAACCATCAAGGGTCAGGGGGACAAAGCAATATCGGTGTCCACTAGGGGGGGAGTACATATACCCCCACGATACGCGTTCCATTGCCCCCAGATTCTACCCCATGCCCCCGGTTTACCACGAGCCACATACACAGTCTTCTCCCTGAACATGCACCAGTCCATGTTCTCCTTCCATACGGACACGGTGGGAGGCCGCTGGGAACCCCAAAGCTGCGCTATATCTCTCTTGGCAATCATGTTCCCCAGGGCCGCCCACCGAGTCTGAGCCGCGTTATAATCATTGGGCTCCCACACATTCAGGACGCAGCGACGCACCTCCGGCAACAGCGCAACCCCGGTGACTTGTCCCATGACCACATGAACCCGGCGCCAGTATTCAGCCACCTCGCGGCACTCCCAAAGGATATGGAGAAAGGTGGCACTGAGCCCACATCCCCGCTTACAGAGCCCGTCTTCAGAAAATCCCATCGAGACCAAAAGGGGACCGGTCACATACACCCGGTGGAGAATCTTAAGCTGGACCAGGCGGAGACGGGCTGGAATGGCGACTTCCTTGGGGGACGACAGTGCGGACTGCCAGTCCTCGTCGTCCAGTTCCACCCCATCCCCCGTCCACGCCTCCCGGAGGCGCACCAAGAGGTCAGCCCGATTATTGATAAGTTTTTTATAAATTAAAGAGATAGTACTGTCGGGGACATGACCATCGAGTATGCGGTCCTCGAGAGGCGAAGAAGCCGGGATCTTGGTCCCCTCCCCAAAAACAGAGAGCAGGGCATGCCGAACCTGGGCGTAGCGGAAGAACTCCCTTTCCGTAAGTTCGTATTCGCTCTGGAGCGCCGCAAATGTTTTAACCGCACCCTTAATCCATAAGTCTCCCACTCTACTAATACCAATCGTGTCCCAACGTTCAAACCCCTTCGTTGTCCAGAGGCTTCCCAGTCGGTCGGAGGCAAACAGGGGAGTAGCACATGTTAATCGCTCACTCCAGCCCATGGCTACATTGGCCGCCTTCCAGATCCGTACCGCAATCTTAGTAGGGCCCGTAAGGGTCCGTCCAGCCGAGCTGGAGTAAAGTGCCCTATTATAGTTTCCGCCGGGAAGCAGGAATTTATCCATCTCATACGCCGGATTCAAGCCAGGCGCATACGTGGCATGGTTAATGGCCGATAGCTGTGAGGCCCAATAATACCTGCGAATGTCGGGAAGCGCGATGCCCCCGTCGTACCAGGGGAGAGTAAGCTTTGCCAGAGCGATACGCGCCCGTCCGTCCCACACCAGTCTCCTCTGCAGGCTCTCCACCTCCCGAAAGTAGGACACAGGAATGACATCGAAGGAGTTCTGAAGTGCATAGAGGAATCTGGGAAGGGACATCATTTTAAACAGTGCTGCCCGACCCAGCGGGGACAAGGGCAGCTTACACCACCGAGCCGTGTCCTCCCTCAAACGCCGAAGTGGAAGCAGGAGATTCTGCTCATAGCGAGCCACCGGGTCCATCGAGACGTATATTCCCAGGTATTTAAAGCCGGACAGAGATAATTGGATCGGAAGCCGAGGCAGCAAGAGAGGAGGGTCGCCGGAGATAGGATAGACACAGGATTTAGACCAGTTGATCGTTAGACCCGAATTTCTCCCAAAGGAAGTCAGAACATCAAAGAGAACATTAAGCGACTGCCGCGGCGAGGTGAGATACAGGAGAATATCGTCCGCATACAACGAGACCCGATCCTCGAAGCCCGGGGCCCACCGGATCCCTCTGATCGAGGGCTCCCAGCGGAGCCAAGCAGCGAGCGGCTCCAGGGCAAGAGCAAAGAGCAGAGGGGACAACGGGTACCCCTGCCTCGTACCCCTACCGAGAGCGAAGGGCCGAGAGACCCGCCCATTAACCACCACCTGAGCCATGGGTCCCGTGTAAAGAAGCTTCACCCAGCCAAGAAATCCGTCCCCAAAGCCGAATTTGGTCAAGACAGCCCAGAGGAATGGCCATTCGATGGTGTCAAAGGCCATCGTGGCGTCTAAAGAAACCAGCACGGCTGGTTCGGAGAGGTACTCCGCCCTGGCGAGGGCGCCGTGAAGACGCCGCAAGTTAAGAGCGGTGTTACGGTGAGGGATGAAGCCGCATTGATCAGGATGAATCAGATCGCAGATGACGCTCAACAAACGATTGGCAAGGACTTTAGCCAGGATTTTAGGCTCTGCGTTTAGCAGTGAAATAGGCCTATAGGAGGCACAGCGGTCTCGTGGCTTACCGTCCTTGGGAATCACGACTATCGTAGCCAGACGCTGGTCGTCAGGAAGGGAGCCTGCCGCAAGGGACTCCTGAAACATACGACGGAGGAAGGGCGCGAGTTTATCCGGGCGCAACTTATATAATTCAATAGGCAGACCGTTGGGACCCATCGCCTTGCCCGAACGAAGGGACCGAATCGCAGTTGCAATTTCATCTACAGACAAGGGGGCGTCCAGCTGCTCACGGTCTTCGACGGACAGGCAGGGCAAAGCAATATCCCTCAGCAGAAGGCAAGAGTCTTCCTCATCCCTATCAGTCACCGGGGAGTACACGGCCCGGAGGTGGTCAGCGAAACATTCCACAATCTCACCAGGCTCAGTCACACACACTCCATCCGAGACACGCAGCTCCGGGACCACACGATTCACTCTCTCCTTCTTATCCAGCCACGCAATCAACTTTCCCGCCTTGTCCCCGGCATCATACAATCGACCCTGCTGCTCCCTATACATCGTTTTGGCAGCGTCAGTGACAAGAGACCTGTATTCAAACTGTTTCAGGCTGAGGGCATGGAGCCCGTCCGGAGTGACACCCGTCTCCAAGGCCGACTCCAGCCCCGAGATGTCAGTCTCCAGCTTCACCACTGCCTCACTCTTGAGCTTCTTAGCCACCACTATCTGGGAGAGGGCGTGTCCGCGGATTACGGTTTTAAAGGCTTCCCACAGGGACATTGCGGACGACACCGACCCCTCGTTTTCAAGGAAGTATTGGTCCATAGCCTTAACCAGGCTGTCGCGAGTCGTAGGGTCTCGCAGGTACCACGGGTTGATGGGAGCGATCCGCCCTGCAGACCGCGACTCGGTGTCAAAGAGCAGCCACAGCGGGGAATGATCGGAGATACCCCGCGCCAGGTGCCTAACCTCTCGTATCCGACCAGTCTGTGCCGCGGGCATAAGGAAATAGTCTAACCTAGAAAGACTCCCATGCGCCCCAGAGTGAAAGGTGTACTGACATTGGGTCGGATGCATTAATCTCCAACTATCTACCAGACCGAAGGTCTCCAGCAGTCCACCAAGCCATGCCTGGGCAGCGGGGAGGGCCCTGGGTGGGTGACGATCCAGGTCACCCGAAACCACCGAATTAAAGTCCCCGCCCATAAGCAAAAGACTATCCGGAAGTTCAAGCAGCATTCGACCCAAGTCCGCGAAGGTGGAGTTCTGGAGGCCCGGGGGGACGTAAACTGAGACCAGGGAAAGGGGCTGCCCCTCCCACCTCCCAATCAGGCACACATAGCGCCCTCTGTCATCCGAGATTACCCTAGTGATATCCAACGGAAGTGAGGATCGCAGGAGAATGCCCACCCCCCTGGAACCAGTTGTGAAACCAGAATGGGCCACGAGGCGGTATCCCCCCCCTGTTCATTGCATGACAAACATTACCAACCAGATGCGTCTCCTGGATAAACACCACATCAGGAGTCAGACGACGCAAATACTGCAGTACTACACCCCGTTTGATACGGTCCCCCAACCCATTGACGTTCCATGACACCAGCCTCAACCCGTCCCCCCCCATCCCCTCCAATAGATCAAAGGCCCCCCAGTCAGTAGCACAGTTCCCGAATCTGGACAAAAATCAGTACCTCGCCCTGCAAACAAAAAACACACAGCAAAACAACCCCTCCCTCCCCCCAACCCCCCCCCAAATCCAACTCCCCCCACCCTGCACCCCTGCGGGCCAGAAAACCCCCCCAACTTGCAGTGTGCCTGTCGCCCTACTAACCCCATTCTACGAAAAGACCCCGGAGGAGGAAAGGGACCCGTCCCCGCCCGCCCCCCACACAGGTCCTAGTGAGACAAAATGAACAAAAGAAGTAAAACCCAGCTGAACAGTGCAAAATGGCAAAATCAAGGACCAAAAGTCACTCCAAAGGGGACCCGTCACCTCCTGCGCCTGCAGAGGGCCCGGGACGGCCACCTCTGTCCGGCAGCGAGTCCAGCCAGTCACTCACGGCCACTGGAGAGTCAAAAAAGGCAGTCCGATCCTCATGTTCCAATCGGAGTTTTGCAGGGTAGAGCATAGAGTACTTTAGGCCCAGTTCACGGAGACGACGCTTCACCCCCTGGAATCCCATCCGCTGTTTCTGGACAAGTTGGGTAAAGTCCGGATAAAAGTTAATGGATGAGTTCTCATGACGAACCGGGCCGTGGACCCGTGAGGCCTGCAGAATCGCATCTCGGTCTCTATAGTGGAACAGTTTGGCCACGATAGGCCTCGGGGGGGCCCCCGGCCGTGGCCGACCGCCCGGAACTCGATGGGCCCGCTCCACGGCAAAGAACTTACTTAGGCCTGCAGGGGCCAACTGTTGGAGGATGAGTTCCTCGACCAGGAGGTCAACCGGGCGGTTGTCGGAGGACTCCGGTACGCCTATGACACGGATGTTGTTGCGTCGGGCCCGTCCCTCGAAGTCCTCCAGCCGCCGAGCCATCTAATCGTTGACCGCCTTAATGTCACCAAGCGCGGCCTGCAGGTCCGACACATCCGCACCAAGGGTGGAGGTCCGCGCATCGAGAGCCTGAACCCTCTCGTTAGTTTTGGAGAGATCTGCCCGAATTAGGGTGACATCGATTGCCACCGTGTCGATTTTACGGGCCAGGGCCTCGTATTGCGTGGCGATAGTTTCCCTGATGCCATCAATGGCGCCCATGATGTCCTGCAGGGAAAGCTCCGGAGAGACGGTCGTGCCACCGCCGGCGGCATCCGGGGGGGGGGCCGGTCGCTCCAGGGGACCCTCTGCCCTGAGTGTAGCGGTCCATGTTGTTGGCCTGGACCGGTCCCCCGCGGAGGGAGGCCTTAGTCTTACGCCCCTCGGGGCCCCCCTTGCCCCCCATGTGGTCACGGGCACCGAAGGGGACCGCCGATCAAGAGTCGTAGGGGCACCGGCACCGCGGACCAGCGCCTCACCAGGGACCACAATATAGCGGTGCGGGGGGACCCAAGGCGATGGGCACACTAGTGGCAGGTGGAGACAAGGCCTCGTGCAGAGGCCAAGGAAACACCCCGCCACATCAAGTGCGTTCGCAGGCCAGCCCCCCTGAAGTCCGAAAGTGAAACCGAAAGTGGTAGAGCGGCCACTGGCACCGCACTGCAGCCGCTGTTGTTCAATTACGACACGGCTCCACGGTTCACCTTTGCCCCGGGCACCTCCCTCGGGTGGGTCCCAAAAGTTCGAACAACGACAACTCAGGATTCCCAGGTCCGATTCGAGTTCTGAAAAGAGATACGTGCTCAGCCGGTCTTCATCTGCCAGATTCCATAAACCACATCAGGATATTCTCAGGATCAATTCCGAGGAGCAGCAAGGGTCCGGGGAGCCCTGTGCTCACGCGACCATCTTGGATGCGCGCTAGGCTCCTCCTTGTATAGTATTTTTATTCATTTCTACACATTGTAATTCATCCTTAGTCTACTGAAATGTTTAATGTTTTTTTAACTAGGCTATTTTAAGTATTTATTGAATGACTGTATGTATTGTACAGGGGATTTTTATTGTTGTCTATTGTTGTATATGTTTGTGCCTTATATGAATTTTTTTAAATTTGAATAAAGACTACGATGACTGGCTATTGACATTGTATATGACCATGCATTTTATTTGTGTTCAGAAAACCTACATAGTGCATGTTTACGCACCGCTTGCAAGTTTTCAAACACATAAATAAAAAGCATTGTTATTTACAGCGCCAATAGCTCAAACTCTCGCAAATGCGAGACCTATTGCATTGCAAATGCTTGTTTCTTTTCTTTTTTACCTTCTCCTGCTCTACCCTTTCTTCAGTTTCTTTCACACTATTTAATGTGTTTTCATTTATTAATTTTTGCTTTTTCTTAGCTTCATTAATGTATGATTATTTTATGGATCATATCATGATCCCATTATTGATACCTATTTTGTTCAATATGTCTTTACACAATTCTGATTACTATACATATGTTCTGCATGATTTATTAACATCAAGATATGTTCATGGTGTACTAATCAGCCTTGAAAATGCCCTTGGTATGCCAACCATACAGGCAAAACATGTGTCGGCTGTGCTTTGCTTCTTTTTCTTTTATTTTACTTGAAATAAAGAACTAAGAAAACCCTATAACACATCTGGCTACTGGGACATTTATTCCAGGAATTTAAGCATATACACTCGGCATAACCTGTCTTTCCTACGATTACTTCTCATATTCTGGTGGATTTTGGGGTGTAACCACCTGACAGGTTGTTGTCTTAAAATACTAACTAGGGTTCTGTCTGGTTGTGCGTGAAACCCAGGAGCTCGCCCCTTATATAACATTAAAATTAATTGTGACTGACTTGTAAGTGAAGAAGTGTCACAAACCTTCTTTTAGTTCGACAGTATTAGAAACTTCATTAGCCTTTTTTCCCCAAGCTGAAGGAGCAAAGAAATACCTCCAGTGAACAGAAATGATGCACACAACTAGGAGAAAAGAGTACACAATGCAGAGGGGAAATTGTGCAACCAGGCCAGGTTGCATTCTGTATATCAGAAGTATTGGACAAGGCCTCATTCCTTGTCATCATACTGCTAGAATCATTTGAGAAATTTATTCTAGGCTGTATTTTATGGACTATGTATAGTGCAGTCTGGACCGACTTTACTATCAGGTTAGAAAACGTATTTACAGGAAGAGATGTAGGCTACTCATAAACTAGATAATTTCCCCATTCCCCGTATAAAGCTGTAATTTTCAAGTGATCAACCTTGTGTCTTAGGCTCCGTTGTAAAAATAATGACCAGAAGGTTTGTCAATTACGATAGCACTATAACTACGAATGGGATACCCTGAGTGGAAAAAACACACACACACAATTAATGAGTTTTAACGGTATTTAAAAACCCATTAAATTATATTTAGAGACAAAAATGAAGGCACAATTCTGCAATCTATTCTGCCCACTTATCCTTGCATAAACATGTTGACTTACACATGATCAGGCAGGATTTCATCGCCCTAATAAACGAATATCAAAAATTTTGAACACCCCATACTACTGACTGAATTTTATTTCTAAGGAAAGTCTAATTCATAAGCAACTACCTACACTCAATACACGTGGTACCATGGCAGGTTTGAAGACATAATCTTGTAGTATACACATCCATGAAAGCAGTACTGCTTTCTGGCGCCTACATCAGAAATGCTAGTGTGCCCAGTAAGGTGGGCATCATGTCCCATTCTCCTACTACATCCTTTTAGCAATGTGCATGGAGCTGCCTCTGATGTTGGATATCAAATTGAGCATATTTTTGGGATTTGGTAGTTTTTAATCCTTAAACAAATCGAGTTCTATATGAATATTAGATCATTCTTGCTAATTATTAAGCAAACCAAAAAACAAACCTTTTTTTATTTATATCTATCTCATCCATGTTTCTAATTTTATATTATTGTGCGACTGTAGTGAGAACCGCACACCAAGGATAGGTAAGCGTAGTTTATTTCAGGTAGTAGGTACAAAGGGAGAGCACAAATGCAGGTCCTATGAAGAGAACGTCCTTTCCCCAACTGCCCTTCACTACATTCCAATGGAACCCTCACTGTGTGCCATCCTACGTCATAGGACTATGACAGCAGGATACCACACACCTTCGCCCTTTAATGGATTGACAACAAAGAGAGTCTAGTAGTGATAAAAACAAGCAAAACATGAATGATACAAAAGCATAACCAAAACAAACCATGTAAGGAATGCAAAAAATGAAAATAAAATTTACACACAAGGATTAATGCACAACTACAAAATATTTTAGTTTCGCAGGCATGGTAACAACTCTTCCCGAGTTGGTAGTTTTATCATTGTTCACTACATTGGGTGCATCCACCTCTTCTGAATCACCCACCGGAAGTAAGTTCTCAGAATCTCCTGGCAACCCAGCAGACGAAGAAGAAGCAGTATTGGCATAGTTTTTGAAGGAATCATCCCATTCATCCCACAACCAGTGTTTGGAAGAAACAGACCCCTTGTTGTTCCATGACAAGATACTGTTACACTTGAAAAGTTTGCTAAGGTGCCAAACCCTTCCATAACTTAACTTTGCAAAACACTTGTACACCTCTACAACTTTGTAAGGGGCGGAAAACCGGCTGTCCCCCTTGCGTACTTTCCCACTAAGCTTCACACATACTAAATCTCCTTCCTTAAGGACAATTTCTTTGACTTTGTTCCTCTAATCATAGTAAGATTTATAAACCTTCTGAGCCCTTTCCAAGTTACATGTAACCACCACAGGCGTCCATTTTCTCTAATACTTCTGGAGCATCCACACAGCATTATCACTGGTGTAAGACTTTCTTCCCCTCAAAATTTGAAAGGACTATACCCAGTAACGGTTGGGGTAATTCTGTAAGCCAAAATCATTTTATCCATAAATTCAACTACAACCTCAGAGGTTACATCTTTCACCATCCTGACCTCAGGCCACTTACAATAGTAGTCAATGAGAACCAATCCATATGACTCTTGTTTGGGCAAAACAGCAAACGGCCCAATAATTTCAAGACCTGGTTTCCGCCAAGGACCATCAGGAAACTCAATAGGGTGCAGATCAGCACAAAGAGCTCTTGCAGATTTATCGCTCATTGCACATTGTTGGCACAACCTTACTTGTTGTTCAACGCATGCATCAATTCCTGGCCACCAAATACATTCTTTAACTCTTTATATGGTACTGGAAATTCCTAAATGTCCTTGGTGTGCTAAACCAATAATAGAATTCCTTACCCTAAAAGGTGGAAAAAATTGATCCCCCCCAACAACTATGCCATTTTCAACTGCTAGCTCCTCACGTACTTTGAAATACCCAAATCATTTTTCATTTTCCTTTCTTCTGGCACCCTTTAAATAAATACTCTACAACAGTCTTGAGTTCAATGTCTTTCTCCATCTCGATTAACCATTTATCCTCTTGAACAATGGGACAAGAATTGCCAAACAAATTGATATCCTTGCATGTGAATGCTACTTCACAATCTATTTTTTCATCTTTCTCAGAGCAGACTGTGGCTAAAGGTAACTTTGACATGGAATCTGCATATACATTATTTTTCCCATTCACATACTCCAATAGATAACTAAAATTCTGCAGTCTAGAACCTAACTTTGCTAACCTTGCTGACATAGTGCGGCCTCCACCTGGTGCCATTATGTATACTAGCGATTTGTGGTCTGTTTTTATGATTAACTTAGTTCCCCATAAAAAGGTCCTGAAATGTTCATCACCCCAAACACAAGCTAAAAGTAATTTTTCTATTACAGAATAGTTTTTCTCTGCATCACGTAAAGCTCTTGATGCATAAGCAACTATCCATTCCCTCCTATTATCTATTTGCATTAGTAGACCACCCAATCCACTATTGCTAGCATCAACCATCACAATACTTTGCTTACCAATCACGAAAGGTTTTAAACATGGAGCATTAATTACACATTCTTTCAACATTGAAAAAGCAGTGCACATTTCTTGGGTCCAATTGACAACTGCATTTTACTTTAACAGAAACCTGAATGGATCCACTTTAGAAGCATAATTTGAGATACATTTTGCATAACATTCAGTTAAACCAAGAAATGCCACTAATTGTTCCTTAGAAGTAGGGATGGGGCCATTGATGATACTGTTGACATGGCTCTTCTTGGGTTTAATACCTTCCCCACTAATGTTGTGCCCAAGATACTCTACTTCCAATTTTTTTAATCTGCACTTGTCAGCGCGTAAAGTCAGCCCTTTTGATAACAGTGCAGAAAGAACTTTTTTCAAATTGTGATCATGATCTTCATGGTCTTTACCAAAAACTAGAATGCCATCTTGGAACGCAACAGCTCCATATAAACCCTCCAATGTTTCCTTCATAAGTCTCTGGAAAACTGAGGCTGCGCTGGCAAGCCCAAATGGCATTCTACAAAATCTGAATAATCCTTCAGGTGTAATGAATGCAGTAAAATTCTTAGATCCATCATCCAAAACGACTTGATGATAAGCAC
The DNA here is from genome assembly GCF_964204655.1 of Triturus cristatus. Classification (NCBI taxonomy): domain Eukaryota; kingdom Metazoa; phylum Chordata; class Amphibia; order Caudata; family Salamandridae; genus Triturus; species Triturus cristatus. The sequence continues at coordinate 627,391,727 of NC_140594.1, read as the reverse complement.
TATGGAGGTCTAAACATGAATAAACTTTAGCACCAGCCAGTGTTGAGACCATTTCATGTAAATTAGGGACAGGGTGAGCATCTACCCTAATGAAACTATTAAAACTGCACAAGTCCACACATAGTCTCTATTCCCCAGAATGTTTGACCAAAATCACAATGATAGAAACCCATGGTGATGACTCTACAGGTTAAATGATATTCTTGCTACATAAATCTTGCAACATATCTTTAAGTATGTTCCCGTGAGAAATGGGCACATTTCTTACTCTATGACGCACTGGAATAGCACCCTCTGTGGTTTTGATGGAATGTTTAAACCTTGCTAAGTTTTTTTTGTGCTTTATTTTTATTTTAAACCTTGATAAGTTCCCAACTTATTACTGAACATTTTAGGAAACAACTCTTTTAATTCTTGTGTAAATTTCATAGAGTCATTGGTACTGGTAATAGAATTTCCTATAGTAAATCTACCAAAACATGAGTACACACACCATTAATTGTAACATTGCAAGAAGAAAGTTTGGTCCCACTTTCACATTAAATCAACACAGTATTCACATCTTGTTCATCACTCTCAAAAGTATTGTAAAAATCATCAGAAAAATGCACAAAATTTACTCTCCTGGGAGTTGATCTACATACTCTGCTGAAATGTCATTTCTTCCCGCACTTTAGACAAGATCTATCAATAGCTGGACAATTTTTGGAAATCCCCAGATGCCCACTGCTACCACATCTATAACACAAATAAGGACCTCTTTTGTTGTCTTGTCTTACATCTTTGGACTTGTTGTCATTTTTTTGTATATTACCAAATCTGGAAGGTACATTTTTCTTTTGTCAAAATCTTTAGAGACAACTTATACATCACATTTCTCTGTGCCTCTTTTTTCTTGTACTATTTTCTCAGAGTGTTCAATTGCTTTGGCAATGTCAATAGTGGCACTAAGAGACATATCAGAAGCTGTCCACAACCTTTCCTGAATTTTCTCATTATTTGTACTGATTAGTATTTGGTCCCTTAGTACTTGCTCATATGAAATGTTTTCAAAGTCACATGTAACAGCAAGAGATCTTAACAAGGAAACATAATAATCAATGGACTCATTAGCCAACTGTTTCCTAGAATAAAATATAAATCTCTCCATAACAGTGTTGGGTTTCTTACCATACCTTAGACTTAATTGTTTAGCTGCATATTGGTACACATTAAGACTTCCAGGATTGACTAAGGCTGGAAGATTTTTAAATTCTTTCAAACCCATACCACCTAAACAATGTTTCAATAGAGCTAATTTCCTTTCTGGTTCACACTCTTCCCCTTCAAGAACTTCAACATATGCCAACACAGGTTCCCATATTTCCCAAGCCATGGGTGTTTCACGAGGAACCGATAGAAAAGATGGGGGTGGTACAATTCCTGACATTCTTACATTATTTAAATGTCAAAGTACAAGAGAAAGCAAATAATTTAAAATAAGAAAAGTAGTCACCGTTGTCTTCTGAGATATACATAGTGTGTGTATCACTGTAAGAAAGTGTACACATTGACTAGAAGCAGTTCCCTTTCAATTGAAGAAGAAAAGTAATAATATGCATAAGCAAAAGACACACAATTGATGGATGGAATGCAGAACAAATCAAAACACTGGCCCCCCAGTCAAGAGATCTGGGTTAAATCCATCATTCTTTTGCTCACCATGCCACCCTAGTTTAGACCTGGCCATATGCAAATCAGTCTTGACCCTGTGCCTCATGGGAACAGTCCAGCCCGAACGGCCAAGCCAGGTCCTCCCTGGACCGGAATCAAGCATCTTAGGACCGGTTTTGGGGTTACACCCCTCATCGGCCAGGATAGCTTGACTCCAGTGACATGGAGAGCACAGGACCCATGTCTGTGCATACCCATCCCACTCAGGGTGGCAACTACAAAAGGAACAATTGATGGACATAATGCAGAACAATGGCATACATTCACCCCAGTACATATTTTTTTTGAAGCAGGATCATGACTGCTTCTTTGAAGGCGCGGGGAACATCTCCTCGCGTAAGAGATAGGTTCAATAAAGAAAGAGTGCCATCTGGGAAGGATGTTGTTCTGCTTGGGTTTTCGGATCAGATAGAACCCGCTCAGCAGAGCCTCTCTAACCCAAACCAGAACGTTACCCCCTCCCTAGGGCCTATTCACACCTAAATAACCACATATATGTACCACCTAAGGACAGGGAATTCCTACTATATATACCAAGACCTACAAGTCACAGCCTCGCGGTCCCAAACGGACCCAGGACTTCCTGCCCAGACGGCAGCCACAGACTTCCTGCCCAGACGGCAGTCACAGCCTCGCGGTCCCAAATGGACCCAGGACTTCCTGCCCAGACGGCAGCCACAGCCTCGCGGTCCCAAATGGACCCAGGACTTCCTGCCCAGACGGCAGCCACAGCCTCGCGGTCCCAAACGGACCCAGGACTTCCTGCCCAGACGGCAGCCACAGCCTCGCGGTCCCAAACGGACCCAGGACTTCCTGCCCAGACGGCAGCCACAGCCTCGCGGTCCCAAACGGACCCAGGACTTCCTGCCCAGACGGCAGCCTTAGACAAGTCACAGCCTCGCGGTCCCAAACGGACCCAGGACTTCCTGCCCAGACGGCAGCCACAGACTTCCTGCCCAGACGGCAGTCACAGCCTCGCGGTCCCAAACGGACCCAGGACTTCCTGCCCAGACGGCAGCCTTAACACGAGTTCATCCTATAATTACCACGACATAATCAGTGTTACTATATATCAGATCACACAAAGACAGCTAGTTGAGCACAACTTGTTCCCCAGTTCGAAGGGCTCCTTTCTCCCTTATTCAGTTACCACCTACCTGATCAGGATTAACATCTGTCCATGTCAAGTCACAGCTGACTAGAAGAATAGGTTACCCTCTTACACAAGAACACGTAGCGCATATTGCTTTACTACTTTATTTAGTTATTACATACACACTCACGGAACATAATACATATCACATAACCTGCAAAGAAAAGTGAAAGATTGAGTTGTACACTCTAATAGTAAGGGGTTGACATCACCTTGGTCGTATGTAGCCTGCACTCAATGGTCATCTAGGTTCCCTTCTCGTCTGCGCCTCGGCTTCGTCTGGAAGTCACACCTCCGCAATCACGGGTTTACTCCCGTCTCCCTCTCCGAGTCACTGGGACCTCTTCCTCATCGGCTACTCTCTTCTCTTTGGAATATCTATTTCTCGGTTTTTCTCCACCTCCAAGTTTGTCATCTGTCTTCCCTGGAATAAGTAGCAGCTTTACTACTAACGGCCAGGTGCCGCCCATGGACTAGAAGCAAGTGTCAGTATCTGCCTCAAACTTTTACTAATATAGACGTGCATTTCCTCATGGAAAATTCCAGCCCGTAACCTGCCGCCCACCAAATTCTTGTACCTCCCCGTGCCAAGGACACGTTCCCAGCCGGCCGGCCTGATGTAGTGTCTTCGGCATGAAGAAAAATACAATCCTTCGATAAGGGCCGGCCTGAACCGGTTCTCTCCAAGCGAATAACACCTCCTAACTAAAACACTGCCTATGACCTAGAAACATCCCGAGCTGCCAGAGCAGGAGGAAAGATGGAGTCTCTCCCGTTTAAGGCCTACCAGGCCTGAATTCAGCACGGCTCCATGAAATACCCTCACTACAGAACAGATTACCCCTAATACTAACGAATCTATCCCCTAGGATGTATATGCAAACCCTGATCTATGGGGAAGAACACAGGATCATGTCGAAGTGCCTAATAAATAGGCTCTATACACTACTCTAACCCTTAGACTTGAATGGGAAGAGACTGAAGTCACCTAAATCACCCTTCAACACAATAAGACCGGAAAAATCGAGCAGTACATTTCACCCTTGACTTCAGTCTATTATACATTCATTAAATGGAGCTAACATCTGTGGAAGAATAATATGAAACAAAGCTAACTGATCTATGTCTAGTACCAAGTATGCAGAATTGAAATAATGAAGGAATACACTGAATAAAGCAACAGATAGAAATCAAAACAGCAACAGCAATCAAAATACCACCTAATATTTGGCGTAGCACGTGTATATCAGGTAACCAATTAAAGAGCCAGTCAAACCAGCCCTGGTCAATGTGTTTTCTAACTTCTTCTGTTAAGTCACGCAACTTGTCGATGTGAGCACGAATGGATTGTGTATGGTCAGACAAGTTAAAACAACAGAGACCTTCGAAGTCCGAGCAATCATGTCCATGTTTAAGCAAAAGATAATCAATGGCTGCTCTATTTTGCAAAATGGCCCTACGTTCACCCTGGGCGTCTAATAGCATGTCAGACAAAATTGTAGAAGTATGATTAATAGATTTCACCATCCAGCAGGCCATTTTCCCAATAGATTTGGCATTATAAACCGCCAAAGCAGGAACACCAATAATTGAAACAGCTAAGCTAAGGTATTCAGACTTGGAATATAAATGCAAAGATGGGTCACAATCCTCCTGTAACATTACAGTATCTCGAAGCACACGAGAGTTGGCATTCGGATGCGATGCGAACATCAACAAACTGAGTCTCGTAATGGCAAAAGGGCCTCCGGAAATGTTTGCAGAGACAAATGGCCAGGAAGTATTACCACATGAGAAAAGCCATCCGGCAGGTAGTAACATCGTGCGATAGTGACTGGGGGTAACTACCAAACTATTACAAGTCATATTGTTCTGAACTGAAACACATGTGGTCGGTGTCCTTTGAAAGCACAAAGTCCGTTCGTGAGTTGTAAACGAAGTGGCGCCTTTTAGTTTTAGGCGCAGACATTCAGAGATCGCACTAGGATTACACGTAAGAAAGAAGCACAAATCACCTTGTGTGATATTATAAGTAAGTATTTGGGACTGGATGGGGGGTTGCTCGTTCGGCAATTCAGTACATAGGGGGCAATATACATGGGCAGCAAAATCACCCAGGAGAATATTGGGACGGGCCTTCGAGACATTAAAAATATGAGTTAAAGTTTCCAATGAGGCGGGGACAGCAACCAGACAGGTCGCCAGAATGTCATGTACAGATCTCATCGGTGTCAAACAGAAGTGAGGGGCGTCAGTCACCCTCTTAGCAAGTGCGGTCCAAAAGTTCGATGATGAATCCCATGCAGCGAAGGAACGCAACACTCGGGTTCCCAGTTCATCCCGGGTTGATAGGATCCCTCCTTTCTCGTCGTACCAGTCCGAAAACAGTCCGGCTCCGACACATCCTGCAGCAACAATCCAAAGAATGATCTGAAAGAGAACCAAATACAGGCATTAATCATTCTCGTAAATAACATTTATCAGCCGGGACCGCTTCCCAGCTATCTTTCCCTGGTCTCATAACCAAAATGGTATTATCCTGACCGGTGGCAATGACCTCTGCTTGTTCAGGGGGATTCTTAGGCGACTGCACCCAAACTCTGGCCCCAGGATTATCCGTGGAGCCAAAACCTTTCTGGCCACGTACAGTTAGCAACGTTGGAGCAGTGCCTTTCATTAATACACCACTGAAAACAGGCATTATGAGTAATTGAGCCACTCGGTCAGTGCGATGTATCAGTAAGTCAACCTCACTGCTATTCAGCAGGAGCACCTTAATCTCTCCCTGATAATCACTGTCGATAATTCCTCCAAGCACCTGAATGCCTTTTACAGCCAGCCCCGATCTAGGGGCGATCAATCCGAAATTTCCAGGTGGTATCTGAACACCAACACCTGTCTCTATGATGACTCGATCTCTACTTTTTATAACAATGTCATCCATAGCATGCAAGTCTAAACCTGCCGACCCTGGGGTCGCTCTACATGGAGCCAAAGCTCCGGGAGTAATTTCCCAATACATCACAGTTTCTCTGATTTCATTAGGCATAGCCTCAGCATTCGGGGGAAACAAACGCATGAGTGGAGATTCAGCATTTAAAAAAAGGACGATTATTCAAAATCAATAGTGCTTGGGGCAAAAAGTCACGCCAATTTTTATACTTGTCATCCGTTAACTTACGCAGCTGGTCCTTTAGCAGGCCATTCAATCTCTCCACCAGGCCCGAGGCCTGTGGGTAGTAGGGGATATGGAATATCCATTCAATATTGTTTTCCACACAGAACTCCTGTACCAATCTTCCACGAAAATGGGATGCATTATCAGATTGAATTTGGAATGGCACACCATAGTACATCATAATTAATTCTAATGTTTTAATGGTATTCAATTGGGTAGCTTGCTTACAGGGAAGGGCTACCAGCAGGCCACTGTATGTATCAACAATAGTGCAAACATATTGACAATTCCTACTCATGGGAAGTGGACCAATGTAGTCGATCTGCCAAATTTGAGCGGGCAATTTGCCGCGATGTAAATGACCTTTAACAATTTGGGGCACCTTACGCCGTCTGATATGCTGACAAACGGGGCAGTGTAAAATAACATTTTTGATTAAATCTAAGGGAATATAAATTCCTCGATCAGCAGCCCACCTGCTAGTGGCCTTCTCTCCAAAATGTCCTGCCTTCTGGTGTGCCCATTTCGCCACTCCCGCAATATCAGAATCTTGCCTGTCCACCACTGCCTCAGCAATTTTAGACTTCTCATCTGCAATGTTATGAAAAAATTTGTCAAGAGAATCTATCGGGGTGTGAGCGTCCACATGGAAGATTGTAACAGTACTCTGTGGGAGCATCTCCCAAATTTCTTGCCATAACTCTTTTCCCCATAATTCTTTGGAATGTAACTTCCAATTATGGGAATGCCAAGTTGGCAACCAAACAGCCAGTCCATTGGCAGTAGACCAAGAATCAGTGAAAATATGACATGTACCAGGTAACTCTTGTTTCAAAACTTGGTAAACAGCGTAAAGCTCGGCAAATTGGCTGCTTTTACCTTCACCAGTTGTGCTCAACAATTTCTGTGTGATCGGATTATAGGACACCGCCTTCCAGTGCCGTGTCATCCCTATAAACCTCGCTGAACCATCAGTGAACCAAACATGGTTTCTTTCCGCTGCGGACAAATCATCAAAAGGCTTACCCCACTTGACAGGAGACTCCTGTGCTAAAGGTACGGAACATTCACTCTCAGTCTCAGTCGATGGCACTCGCGCCACCTGCTCATGTAAAGAAGCAACTCCTTTCGGGCCCACACGTGCCCTGTCTTGTATGTACCATTTCCATTTAATCACACTCGCCTCTTGAGCGTATCCAATTCGGTGAGTTTTCGGCGAACTCAGAACCCACTGCATGATAGGAATTTCCGGACGCAGAACTATATCATGTTCCAAAGTCAATTGCTCGGTATCCACCAGAGCCCAATAACAAGCAAGTAACTGTTTCTCAAAGGGTGTGTAACGTTCACCAGCATCAGGTAACTTTTTGGTCCAAAAACCTAACGGTACTTTACTCCTGCCTTGTTTCTGCCACAAACTCCAATTTGCATAAAGGCCCTGTACAGACACATTCAAATCCACGTCACCATCACGTACAGGCCATAAATCCAGAGCATGTTGAATTGCCTCTTTTGCCAGACTAAACGCATCTTGCTGTGGTTTATCCCATTCAAATGCATTCTTTTTACGCGTGACCCGGTACAAGGGGGCCAATATTTGACTCAAATGAGGAATATGCTGGCGCCAAAAGCCAAACAGACCAATGAAGCTCTGGGCTTCTTTCCTATTTCTAGGAACTGCAAAATCAAGAATCTTCTGTTTAACCTGAGGGATCACTTCACGGTGCCCTTCATGCCAATTAATACCCAAAAATTTTACAGCCTGGGACGGACCTTGCAATTTATCTGGGTTGATTTCCCAACCTTTCTCACGCAGGCACTCAATGACTCTGTCTAATTGGGTCTGAACTTCCTCTTGTGTTTCGCCTTGGATCAAAACATCATCAATATAATGACATATCTGAATTTGGGGATGAACCGGTACCTCAGCCAAATGCTCTGCCACCAGCCGGTGACATATCGTAGGACTATGCACATAGCCCTGGGGAAGACTTCTAAACGTCATCTGACGCCCGTTCCACGTAAAACTGAATTGTTCCTGACACTCTGGGGCAATCGGGATTGAAAAGAAAGCATTAGCAATATCAATGGACGCGTACCATGTACCTGGATGCTTTTGGATTCTCTCAATAAGTGTAATAACATCCGGTACTGCAACAGTCAAAGAGGGTGTGTGCTTGTTCAATTCTCGATAATCAACGGTCATGCGCCAAGAGTTATCACTCTTACGCACCGGCCAAACAGGATTATTCCAAGCAGAAGTAACTGGGGTTATGACTCCTGCATCCACTAACTCCTGAATAGTGGTACTAATCTCCTCATGACCACCTGGAATACGATACTGCTTCTGACAAACCACTTTTGTCGCATGGGGAACTTGTATGGGGGGCATTCTTAAACGACCAACCCGTATAGGTCTGGACGATATATAATGCGTTGTTCCAAATTGGTAACATCCGTCATCTAGATGCAAAGTCATTCCTCTCAAAATATCAATCCCAATTATGAATTCTAGAAGTGGCACTACTAGTACAGAATACTCTTTTCTGGGAATTCTACCTATTCTCATTTCAAGCAAAGTTTGAACTGCAGGGGTTTCTTTTCCACCTAATCCGGTAATAGTAAAAGGCTGACCTGTAAACTTCTTTGATTTTCCATGAATAAGAGTGGCCTCCGCTCCTGTATCTACCAATGCTCGGGCCCTTTGGATATTACGATGTCTCCAATAAATATCAATATCTACATAGGGTCTATTATCTCTGTGAGCCCATCTGTGTACCGGAGCTTGACCTATTTCCTAGTCATTCTTACTGCATTCTGTGTACCAGGATAAATCAGGATAAAGACTCTCACGTTTCTTAGGTATCGGTACCTCCTGTTCATATCCATTCCCAGTACGGAACGGATTCGTATCTTCTGCATTGTACTGCGGGTTACGATCGACCAAACTGTGACGATCCTCTCTCCTCCTCACCTCAGGGGATTGATCCCTATCATCTCTACGTCTGCTGTAAACATAGTCAGTTCTCCCCCTTTCTCTTTCCCCCTCTCTCTCCCTGTCTCTCTCTCGACGGGGGGACACATCACGTGCAGAACGTCGATCATCACGACGAACAGAGCGCCCACGGCGGTCGTCATCACCGCTACCGTCAGAACCACCACGATCACACTCAGTGGTCCGAACACGCCGGGCACCCTCCTTTCGATCCAAGCCACGTTTGCGAAACAACTCCCACAAACGAGCGGTAGTCTCACCATCAATGTCCTCCCTCCGCACACCATCAGCCAGAAGACCAGAAAAAATATCACGTCTAGTAAGTTTATTTTCACCAGGAGTACGAGTGTCAGGCCGGGACTGACGTTCAGGTTTAAACCACTCACCCAACTCACCGAGTTGGCGCACCGATTCCAAAACCGTAGATAATACGTTACCAGTCTGATTAATCAATAAAGTCATCATGACCTGCTTATAGGCAACAGGGGAAGATCGAATGATACGGTTCCGCACAGAAGATGTCAATGAACCATCAAGCAACCTGTCAGCAGTACCCAGAAAAATTGCCGTTTTCATCACCTCCTCTTTGAGACGTTGAGCAGCATCACGCAAAGTATACCACGGCTTGTCATTCACAGGCCAGTCAGATTCAGTAGGATATTTTAGATTACAACCCTCAGTCGCCAATTGGAGTAAAGAAATCTGACCAACACCATTATAGTTACGAAAATGATCCTGCACAGTAGAATCCAAACTCAAGGAACAGAACTTTAAACAATCGCCAGTATCCAACATAATACCAGCAGCGCCCAGTTCATAAAGGCGCACCATCCATGTGAGCAAGGACTCACCAGCTCGCTGCCGAAATCGCTGCAAAATATCACTAATTTCCTGCTGAGTAAAGTCTTCTAAACAGTCCAAAGAAATACCCTGCGGAGCATTGGGAGACTGCTGCAACTTCCGACGGAAAACTGGATGCGCAGAAACCGCGGGACGAGCATCACAAGGAGCCTGATCAGTACTCGTAGAGGGACAATCAGTGTAAGAAGCATTGATCCCACTCGAAGAACGAGCGTAATCACGGGGTGCACCATCAAAGGTGCGAGAAGCAGACTTACAATCATGGCGGGAGCGAGAAGACTCGCGCTTGGCAGACTCCTCACCCGAGGAACAAGAATCAGTCGAGTTCCAGATATTACCATCCCATTCATCAGGATTCCAATCCAGCCCGGCTGTCGCCACGACCAGACGCACCTTTCGCGTCGAAACCCGACCGCGCCTGTTCTTGTATTTATAACGAGCAATTCGCACAGCCGCCCGTTCGGCAATAGTTTGGTAAGTCTCAAGTTTATCAGCAAGCAACTTATTTTGACACCGCAACAAAGTATGAGAATTCTGAATCTCAACAAAGTGCGCTTCCACATCTTTAAGAGATATCTGTAGCTTCAACAGTCTCTCATGCAGAATCCTGTATGCAGACAAAAGAATCCAACCTCTGCGCCCCAAAATGGGAATCTCCTCACCCTTCGATACGGGTGCCTTCTGCAAACAAGCAATCACATCAGCCGGCTCTGCCAGCTCCAAAGAAGAATTCCAATTCTCACTCAAACCAGTAGAATCAGCCCACTCACGGGCCAAGGCTTCATAAGGCGTTGAATCCCATCCGGGAATATCAACGGGCAACTTAAAAGTAGATTTAGACCTTCTAGAAAACATCGTGAAAAAGGAAAAAGAAGAAAAGAAGAGAAAGAAAAGAAGGAAGAAAAATAAAAACTATACACACAAATATACAAAAATAAAATGCAAACAAAACCACGCACGCGCCGAAAGCAAACACAAGACAACCACAACGCACACAGGTTTCGTAAACGGTTCGTGACGCCAAATGTTCTGCTTGGGTTTTCGGATCAGATAGAACCCGCTCAGCAGAGCCTCTCTAACCCAAACCAGAACGTTACCCCCTCCCTAGGGCCTATTCACACCTAAATAACCACATATATGTACCACCTAAGGACAGGGAATTCCTACTATATATACCAAGACCTACAAGTCACAGCCTCGCGGTCCCAAACGGACCCAGGACTTCCTGCCCAGACGGCAGCCACAGACTTCCTGCCCAGACGGCAGTCACAGCCTCGCGGTCCCAAATGGACCCAGGACTTCCTGCCCAGACGGCAGCCACAGCCTCGCGGTCCCAAATGGACCCAGGACTTCCTGCCCAGACGGCAGCCACAGCCTCGCGGTCCCAAACGGACCCAGGACTTCCTGCCCAGACGGCAGCCACAGCCTCGCGGTCCCAAACGGACCCAGGACTTCCTGCCCAGACGGCAGCCACAGCCTCGCGGTCCCAAACGGACCCAGGACTTCCTGCCCAGACGGCAGCCTTAGACAAGTCACAGCCTCGCGGTCCCAAACGGACCCAGGACTTCCTGCCCAGACGGCAGCCACAGACTTCCTGCCCAGACGGCAGTCACAGCCTCGCGGTCCCAAACGGACCCAGGACTTCCTGCCCAGACGGCAGCCTTAACACGAGTTCATCCTATAATTACCACGACATAATCAGTGTTACTATATATCAGATCACACAAAGACAGCTAGTTGAGCACAACTTGTTCCCCAGTTCGAAGGGCTCCTTTCTCCCTTATTCAGTTACCACCTACCTGATCAGGATTAACATCTGTCCATGTCAAGTCACAGCTGACTAGAAGAATAGGTTACCCTCTTACACAAGAACACGTAGCACATCTTGCTTTACTACTTTATTTAGTTATTACATACACACTCACGGAACATAATACATATCACATAACCTGCAAAGAAAAGTGAAAGATTGAGTTGTACACTCTAATAGTAAGGGGTTGACATCACCTTGGTCGTATGTAGCCTGCACTCAATGGTCATCTAGGTTCCCTTCTCGTCTGCGCCTCGGCTTCGCCTGGAAGTCACACCTCCGCAATCACGGGTTTACTCCCGTCTCCCTCTCCGAGTCACTGGGACCTCTTCCTCATCGGCTACTCTCTTCTCTTTGGAATATCTATTTCTCGGTTTTTCTCCACCTCCAAGTTTGTCATCTGTCTTCCCTGGAATAAGTAGCAGCTTTACTACTAACGGCCAGGTGCCGCCCATGGACTAGAAGCAAGTGTCAGTATCTGCCTCAAACTTTTACTAATATAGACGTGCATTTCCTCATGGAAAATTCCAGCCCGTAACCTGCCGCCCACCAAATTCTTGTACCTCCCCGTGCCAAGGACACGTTCCCAGCCGGCCGGCCTGATGTAGTGTCTTCGGCATGAAGAAAAATACAATCCTTCGATAAGGGCCGGCCTGAACCGGTTCTCTCCAAGCGAATAACACCTCCTAACTAAAACACTGCCTATGACCTAGAAACATCCCGAGCTGCCAGAGCAGGAGGAAAGATGGAGTCTCTCCCGTTTAAGGCCTACCAGGCCTGAATTCAGCACGGCTCCATGAAATACCCTCACTACAGAACAGATTACCCCTAATACTAACGAATCTATCCCCTAGGATGTATATGCAAACCCTGATCTATGGGGAAGAACACAGGATCATGTCGAAGTGCCTAATAAATAGGCTCTATACACTACTCTAACCCTTAGACTTGAATGGGAAGAGACTGAAGTCACCTAAATCACCCTTCAACACAATAAGACCGGAAAAATCGAGCAGTACAGATGTAAAAATTAATTTTTGTATGCGAGGGGGACAAACATCTCAAGGTGAGCCTGATTTTACTTTATTTAGTAGATCTGTGAGTCGTTCTTTGTTTATGAATGGGAAGGTAGAAATTGTAGTAGGGTTACTATCATCCTGTGTGTTTTTCATATCCTGTAGGTTAGGGACAATGGATTCTTGTATTTTCTTTATTTAAAAAAAAAAAAAAAGAGATTTAAATCATCGCCCAATTTCTGGGAGGGAGTGGTAGGGGGTGTTACTCGGTCGCCGTTAGATAAATCCCTTACTATATTGAAAATGTCTTTTACTTTGTTGTCTGAGTTTATAACTTTGTTAGTAAAGAAGGATTTCTTTGCCTCTAAGATGGCTTTTTATAGGCTGTCAAGCATTGGGTAAATAACTCCTTAGTTTCTGGCGAGTATATTTTACTCCATTTCCGTTCTGCCTGACGCGTTCTTAGTTTGGCTAATTTTAACTTAGCGGAGAACCATTTGGATGCCTAATGCAGCCGAGCGCAACTGGGTTGAATTTGCAAAGGGGCATATTGCTTGCCTTCAATTGCCAATTAGCGATCTCTTTCTCCTAGTTGTTAACATTATCTGTCATGACAGGCAAATTGAGTGCCAAGTTATTATGAAGGGAAATCAGATTTGCGCGATTCCAATTCTGGTCATAATTTTGGGGCGAGCCAGGGGTTTGGTTAAAATAATGTCACTTAAAGTAAAGCTGATTAGGTGATGGTCTGACCAGATGCACAGGTTGATGACTAGATTCTGGAGAGAAAGGTTGATGGACCATACCTGATTGAGTCTATGTCCTTTGATATGTGTGGGCACATGTGTGTGTTGTTCAAGATTCAACCTCTGTAATATTTCAGTCAATTCCCTGGAGCCCTTGCTCCCCTCTTCTTCATTCGCCCAATAATTCAAATCTCCAATTATCAAGATCTTTGTTTAGTCCACAGTCAGTGAGGCGATACTATTTGCTAAATTTTTAGGAAACTCCAACATCGCTATTGGGGGTCTATAGATAAGTACACACACCAATGTAGAGGTGGAAGAATCCAGTTTTATTGTTAAACTATCAGCTAGTGGAGAGATGGCGGTGAAAGAAAGGCCCTTTTAATGGCTTCTGCAACGCCGCCCCCTCTTTTTCCAGAAGGTCTATTTGTCTGTAAACGGTAATAGTTGTCTAGTAGTGCAGCTAATATATCAGGGGTGGATTCATCTGTTAACCAAGTTTCTGTCATAAACAGGATATCAGGAGAGAAGATGTCAAGTAGGTTGAAAAACTCTAACTGATGTCTAACTATGGAGCGGGTGTTTTTATATATTATGTTTAAATCCTTTAATGGCTGGTAGTAGACTGTGGAGGTAGTATTCTTATGATTTGGTAAGTATTTTACGGGACTTGTCAACAGAAGCTCACTGAACCCAATTTCTCACAAATCTTTCCATCTCCGAATAAATCCCAGGCCACCAATAAACTGATGTAACCCTTTGCTTAGATTTAACAATACCAAGATGCCACTCATGATTTAATTCCACATTTTTCATGCATAACTTGGTAGGTGGAATAATTCTATTGCCTCTCGTAATAAAGTCTGAGTCAGAAACAGACAATTCTTCTCTTAATTCCCAGACTTTTTTACTCTCCTCAGTGATATCACACATATTGGGCCGACCTCCCAGAATATACTCCTTGATTTTCAAACACTCATCTTCGGCATACCCTGACTGTCATTCTTCCAACAGAATTGCTGGCTTAACTGAGTCCGAACAGACCCACGCATCGCTGTAGTCGTCCCACTCATCAAAAGCGGTCACTGTCCTGAACTGGTGATCTGCTCAATTAATTCGCTACTTTGTTCTTTTTATCAGTTAAATATACAATATCATAAGCATAATTCAATAAATTAATTGACATTCTTTCTATGCTTGGAGTAGCTCTTCCTGTTCCATCAGTAGTCAGGACCTTAACTAAAGGCCTATGATCAGTACGAATGGTGAACATAGTCCCCCATAAGTACTATCTATATTTTTTTGTAGCCCACGCACACAATGACATTTCTCTCTCGATCACTGAATATTTAGTTTCACACACATTAAGAGACCGTGAAGCACAAGATATAGTACTCTCAATGCAATCTTCAGATACTTGGGACAGCACTGCACCCAACCCTTTACCGCTTGCATCCGTGGTTAAAAAAGTGTAAGATTTGGCAATGAAACCTTTCAACAGAACAGCATTACATATATCATTCTTAATACTATTAAATTCACTCTACAAATTGTCTAATGGCAAAATCCTTCAGAAACTTTGAATAGAATTCTGCTAAGCCCAGAACTGATCTCACCTCATCTTTTGTAGTGGGAGCTGGAGCATTTTCAATCGCCTAATAGTTTCTCATTTGGGGAACACACCTTTATCACTCACTTCATGCCCTAAATAGGAGACACAGTGTCTGCAAAATTTGCATTTCTCTGGTTCAGCTGTGAGCCCACTATTTCTCAGCTTAACAAGAACAGAATGCAAGGTTACATTATGTTCTTCCTTACTTATTCCCCAAAATGAGGTAATCATCCTGGAAGTAGGTTGCGTTGGGAACAGCTTTGAGACGGCGATGCAATAACCTTTGAAAAACAGCTGTAGCTGATGTAAGGCCAAAAGACATGCAAATGAATCTGAAGCATCCCATGAGGGTAATAAAGGCAATGACATTTTTACTATCTGGGTGCTATTCTAATTGGTGGTCAGTGGAGGATAAATCTATGGTCGAAAACCATTTAACCGCCTTGGTTAGGCTTAGGAGTTCATTTATCTTGGGCAATGGAAACTTGTCCACTACTATGGTTTTAATAAGATCCCTCAAATCAATGTGAAGTTTGATTTTGCCATCACTTTTCCTGGCCACAACCAAGGGAGCTAATCACTCCGAGCTCTCTACAGGTTCAATAAACCCTTTATTAACTTTTCCAGTTCTTCCGTGACCTCATTCTTAAAACTGAATGGTATATTCCGTGCCTTGAGAAACAAAGGTTCCACACCATTCTTAAGTACAATGCGATGTACAAAGTCCTTCAGTTTGCTCACCGCACCTGAGAATATTTCGGGATAAGTGCTTTTCAACTCTTCTACAAAATGTTGTTATATTACATCTAGCAATATGACCTGGCTGCACAGACTGTAGGTTGGTAATAATTGTCCAGATCCTCCAAAGTGCTAAAAAATAAATGTTGCCCTTTACCAGATCTGATCTTCTTTTCTGTCTGATTGAAAACTCTTAACCCCACATTATGTAAAAGGATCTTTTTTTTCCTTTCAGGTGAGAATTTATTTGACTCCTGTTCTTCAATAGCACTAATGTAATTAAGAAAGTAATCCAGTGTGCTCGTCACTCTGGCAACTAGAGCGCAAACCTTCCTTATATCGATAAACACCGCTCCAAAGTAACTCCTTGTGCATGAAGGTGTGCGTGTCACCTAGTAGTGAGGACAGGGGAATACTCCCTGTGATGCCCAAGGAGATCTAAAACAGAAGCTTCTATGATGCAAGCCAGGAGAGCCTATCACCGAAGAAAGCCTATTTAAAATAGAAGTGACATACGTGCAGCATGACGATGCACTGCTGAACATTAATCAGTGTACGCCTCTCAAGGTAAGAGACGAGTTCCTCTACTCCGCCCCTTGCGCAATGACAAAGGACTGTATCATGAGCTGGCATGCTCTCCGATGACGTCAAGACTCAGGAAACAGAGGTGCGCTGCTCCGTTGCACGCGCGAGGACAATGGGCAGCTTCATATGCTGGTTCTCGTGCACCAAATCAAAGGTGGCACCAGGAACCATTGACAAGCAGGACATTAAGGCACAACAGTGCCAGAAGGAAATGATGCTGTGCTCTCCCCCACCCGATACGCCTTACCAGAAACAGCAGACAGCTTGCTGGAACATCCGCGTACAGGCACTGGAAGATGCAGGAGTCCTACAAAGTGTCTTGGGAAGGTAGCAATGCTGCAGGCTCAGCCAGATCATCGCTAAATTGTAGTGAGAACCGAACACCAAGGATAGGTAAGCATAGTTTATTTCAGGTAATAGGTAGAAAGGAAGAGCACAGATGCCTGTCCTACGCAGAGGACGGAGTGGTATGGTGAAGGAATGTTTGGGTAGGTCAGGCAATTGGAATGTTGGGGTTCGACGGGAGATGGTTAAAGGAGGGAGAGGGAGACAGCTGCGTGTCGTGCCGCTCCTGGTATGGATTTGATGATGGAATAAAATACATATCAATTTACCTGGCGTATGAGTATCTTTTCCAACAACGGTGATGATGGATGGTTGAAGCGGCATTGGCATTGACGTGGCATACTGGATCATGGAGGAATGAAGTGCACGCAGCAGTACCATGGAAGAAGCTGCGGCACTGGCATTTTGTTGTTGTGTGTGGTTGCAACTATGCGGCAGAACTGTGAGGTTTAAAGCTGCGTTGTATCCGTCTGAGCACTGCCGTGCTGCGATACTGTGGCACGAGACCATGCACAAGAGTAGTGCGCACGATTCTCCTGCGCATCACATGCAAATTCTACTGAGGATTTGTTCTGCTTATCTGCATACCTCACACGCATTTGAGCATGGCGGCCATTTTCCATTGGGCGTGTTGTGTACCAATGCTGTGTACCCAATGTATTCAGATATTGCGCTGATACGGACAGCTGATGGTTTGCTTGTCACTATTCCAGTGCGTTTCGGATTATCACTCTGATACGCACACCTCTGTCATTTTGGCATAGTGAGACTATAAGGAAAAAAAGTTACCATTTTGCACATTAATGGCTAGAGCACCAGTGCGTTCAATGTGCCACGCTGATATGCACAGCTTATTGGTCATTTTCAAGTGACACTGCAGTGCTGATGCCCACAGGAGTACTGTACCTATGAAATTAGTGATGCGCACAATTGCATTTTGACAAGACTATAAGGAGAAAAAAAAGTTGCCATTTTGGAAATTCATGGTTAGAGTGTCCGTGCATTCAGGGTGCCACGCTGATACGCACAGCTTATTGCTCATTTTCACGTTGACATTCCAGTGCTGATGCGCACAGCTGTACCTTGCTTACGAAATTAGTGATGCGCACAGTTGCATGTTGATGATAGTGCATTTAATTAATAGCCTATAACTTTAGTAAGAGTGATTTTTTTTTTTATTCATAATTTACACCTGTTGTAAGATGGCTAGTATTCAGCCTCCTCCTTAATTCTTGGCTGAATCAGGAGAGTCTCCGATACCGTGGGATTTATGGTTATATTTATTTGAGGTTTATGTGGAGGTCGTAGAAGAAGATGAATGTTCAGAAGAAAGGCATTTATCTCTACTTAAACACAGATTAGGTGCAATAGGGTTAAGGGAGTTCAAGAATGTAACATTATTAGAGAATACTGGGAGCATAGGTGTGTATGAGTATGCTGTCAAACAAAAGCAGGAAAGGTTTGGCAGGAAGATAAATGTGGTCATGGAATGGTTCTAGTTTTATTCAAGGGAACAGAAGGAAGAGGAGACATGGTCAATTTGTGTCTGCTCTTAGGGGTTTGGCTGTAACATGCGACTTTGAGCTCATGTCTTATGACCAAGTACTAAGCGACCAAAGCCTCATGGAGACCAATTCTAAAAAAAATACTAGACAAATTATGGTCTTCTGAAGAAATATCATTAAGGGCAGCTGTGGACAATGCTAGAAGCATAGAAGTGTCGGGAAAGTGTATTAAAACCGTAAGAAGCGAAGGGGCTAGCAATAACCAGGTCAGTGCTATAAGAACAGGGAAGGATGTTAAGTTTAAGCTGAAATCTACTGAACAAAGATATGGTGAAGCAAATGCAATGAGGTTGGAAAGGCAGGTGTTAAAGGTTTTGCGTGTTTCCGTTGTGGTTCAAGTAACCATTTAGAAAATTGTAAAACGTGTCCTGCATTGAACAAAATATGCAATTCATGTAAAAAATAAGGGGTGTTTTAGCAGGGTGTGTAAGAGCACAAGTAGGAAAGTAAATCAAATCGTGGAGGAGGTGTAATCGTGGAGGAGGTGTCTGATGAAGAAAGTAGTTTACATGGTGTGATACTGAGTGTACATAATGAACTAATGGGTGAGGGAAGGACCACCACTAATTTGCCCACATGTGTGATATGCATTGATGGAGTGCAAGTGAAAACCATGGTTGATTTGTGTGCGTGGTATACCAGAGTTTATAAAAAAAAACTGTGGCCTGATAGTGTTGTGTGATCCAGATGCAAATCCTGGATTTTACTCAGGACATAAAATACCAATGCAATGGTTCATGTGGGCAAACATTGAATTTGGGTCTAAAAAATGACATGGGAAGGTGTATGTGGCTGATAGGGGTGCTATGATCCTTGGGTACCTTGGTAAGAAAATTGACCCAAGTGTGGTGGCCTGGAGTGGAGGACCATTGGGTTAGGAACTGCAAATGATGCAGTTCAAGCGACGAGGTGGTCAAACCTCTGAGTATACCAATAACAAGGGTAGCTTTACCTGAGGGTCCATGGCAGAAACTGGCGGTTGATTTTATGGACCAGTTTTCTACTTTATCAGGAAGGATAGGAATGCTATTGTTCTGGTGGACTATTACTCAAAATGGGCAGAAGTAAGGCTGGTAGAGAATGTGAGTAATGATTTTTGTGATAGAATTTTTGGAGGATGTGTTTTCGAGAGAAGATATACCGGATGTACTGGCGTCGGATAATGGGGGACAGTTGACATCTACTAAAATGCAGTCTGGAATCATACATATGAGAACGGCATTATATCACCCAGAGCGCAATGGTCAAGTCGAATGGTTTAATAGGGTGATAAAGGAGGTGATTCAGTTGGCTATTGTAGCTGGTTTACCATGGAAAAAGATTCTACAGGATAGACTATTAGCTTATAGCGTTACTCCCCATTCAGTGACAGTGGAGATGCTGTTCGCATTGCTGAGAGGAAGGAAACTGTCAACTAAGTTGGTACCTTGGTGGTTATTGAGAAGGAACAAGGGGGTGAGGAGAGAGGTGTGTCTTCAGAGTATGAGGTCAAAAGTGGAAAAACTGCAAAGCTGCACTATTTCCAGTAACAAGTGGCCTGATGTTAAGGTCTGACAATTAGTACGCGTGAAATATCCCAAATTCATAGCCAAAGGTGTTGTGTACTGGTCGAAACCACTGAGGGTGAGGAGAGTAATGGATAGTGAGTGCAGTGGAGTTGGCAGATGGCAGACGGTGGAATTTACGGCATGTAAATTAGTATAATGATCAGAATTATGGTTTTATGTTGCGGAGGGGGGTCAGTAGAGAGTTAGATGAAGAAAATGGTTATGTGTTGGGTAAGTAGAGTGTGGTGGATTTGAGAAGGTGTGAGGAAGCGACACAAGGTAATGGTGAAAATGGTGAAAATGTGAGGGAGAAGTCATGAGCGATCTTGGAGTTTGTTGGGGTCTAGGATGAGGAAGGCGCCTGCTCATTCGAGTGATTACCAATTGAGTTAAATTCTTCATGTGGTTACCTATATATTATTGTGTTACGTCAAAGGTTTATTCATCTCTTTTGCTGGATATTGTGATAATTTAATTTGTTTTTATTTTATCTTATGACAAATTGTATATAGCTTTTGTTGTTTTGGGGGGAAGATGTGTGGTATAGTGAAGGAACGTATAGGCCTCCCTATCTCGAGGCAAGATACCAGAATGTTTAAAAGCAGCTCAGGTCTCACCCATTCTCAAAAAACCTGATGCGGATAGATCTGACCTCAACAATTTTCGTCCCATCTCCAACATCCCTACTCTGGCCAAGCTCCTTGAAAAATTCGTCCAATCGCAACTCTGCTCGCACATTGAGACTTGCAATCTCTTGGATGAACATCAATCAGGGTTTAGGAGCGGTCATAGTACTGAATCCGCGCTCCTTCACATCATAGATGATATCCTAAAATTGTTAGACCATAACGAATCCTGCCTACTAATCCTCCTTGATCTTTCCTCTGCATTTGACACGGTTAATCACGATATCCTCTTAGCTATTCTGGAACACAGGATGGGCCTTTCAGGTCAGGTACTGCTATGGCTCGCTTCCTTCCTTCACAATAGATCCCTAAGAGTTCAAGTGAACCCTTTCGATATCCCAAACATCTGCAGTCTCCATGGGGGTCTGCAAGGGTCGGCACTCTCTCCCATACTCTTCAATATTTTTCTGTAACCACTAGCGAGCGCTCTTAAATCCATGAACATTCTTTTTCATATGTACGCGGATGATACGCAACTTTACCTGAAAATCAACTCTTCGGAAGACCTCATCTCACTCAACTCGCGCCTGAGGATTACCCAAAACTGGCTAACTGAGAACGATCTCCTGCTCAACACCGCCAAAACTGAATTCCTTCTCATATCCCCTCCTAAATACACCCCCAAGATTGACCTCTGGATGAAGCACCTCACTACCTTCAACTGCTCCCCTATTATCATTGATTCAGCTAAATCTCTCAGAATCACCCTAGACTCACACCTGAACATGAAGAAAAACATTAGTGCGATGTGTAAGGGCGCCAACTACCAAATGAAGCTTCTTAGAAATCTAAAACCATTCCTCCCTCAAGAGGACCTCAAGCTGGTGGTTCATTGCCTGTCTAACGCACAAAGCCCTACACTTCAAAACCCCTGGCTACCTGGCTCAAAAACTAGAACTATCGGCGGGGCAGACCATCAAGAAGTGCAAATGCTCTATTACTGAAACCCCAGTCTTTTTGCAAAAAGAGAACAAGACTTCGTGCCTTCTCTGTCAGGAACCAACGAGCTGGCGCCTGCATGGGACTACACTTCCCAGAAAGCCCGGTCCTGCGGGGGGGGGAGGCGGAGCTACGTCCGTAAATTAGGAAGACACGCGCCAGAGAGGCGTGCTTTATTTTTGTATTGCGAGCCCGTTACACCACGGACCAAGCCACTGGGAGAAGCACACGCTGTGGCGTCACCTTCCGCCCGATCCCGTTTCTCTTGGAGATTCTTGTGTTTGGCAGCCGTCACTGCACCAGCGGAGAATACCGAGCTGGCAAGCACCACGGAGCTCGAAGGTGAGCCGGGGACTGCTGTTTAGTTCCGTTACCCGCATTCCCTCCGTCGGACTTTCGACCCTTTGCCGGTCTAAATTTGCAGCATGGCCGAAGAGGCCTGAGACCCCCGAAGCGCTGAAGGTATGCGCACCTTGACTGCCTCAGTGTCCGACGGAACTAGGACTTGTACCGGGCCGTTCCAACAGGGGAGCTGCTTACTTCTCTCTCCTCCCGCGTCTACTTAGCTAACCCAGGAGGATGATTCTTAGCGCGCCTTTTGGCAGACGTGCCTTCTCTTGCTTACAGGATTACTGAGTCTTTGAAACATTAGAGATAGCACCACTCTCTCAAGGAAGCATTCTGTTGTGGTGCATATCGACTTTCCGCAATATAGAGGAAGGTCATAACCTGTAGGTTTTTCTTACGAGACACTACCCAGCCAGGGGGTTGCTGAATCTAAGCAAGTCCTGGGGGGTTGCGGTTAACCGATTGACTTACTCCTCTATTTCCCGCTGCATGCCACTTCCTATGGAACTATGTTTTTAGGGTATGAGGCAATACCACATGTGGAAGCCTAGGAGGTAGCAGCCGGTGGTTGTTGGTGTGGCCAGTCAGAAGTAGGCTAGCGAGATTTATTGAGTGTAGAGTTGCATGCACTTGTGTTGTCTCCATTTCTCTGTGTTTTGTTTTACAGGTTCTACTCCCCGCTGTTCCCTTCCCTTCACTTCCCTTACTTGATCGCCCTAATACTATGTGCAATCATTGTAGGAGTTGGGGATGTCAAGGAGTGAAACCCCTATTGCGACGCACGAATCCTGAGGCGCCTCCGTTTCCAGGCGGGATCATCACAGAATACCGCACCCACGAATTCTGCTCCTCCCGATTCGTGCGCCGCAGTACTGGGTGAGCATGGAGGAGGTTTTAGGGGCCTTGGCTCTGGTCCAGCAGGAGTTGGCGGCCTCCAGGGCTGAGACCGCGGCCCTGCGAGAAAGGGTAGAAAAACTCACGAGAAACCTGTTCGAGGTAGCTTCAGGGAGCCCACAAATACACGTTTCTGTTCCTCCTCCCATTCCGTTAGCCAGCCCCGAACGGTATGCTGGGGACCCCAGAAAAGTACAAGCGTTTTTGACCTAGATTATGATGCATTTCTCATGTAAACCTTCCTCCTTCCCCACCCACCATTCTAGGGTGGCTTTCGCCATTTCGTACCTGATGGCCGCCAACTGGGCTGTACCCCTGGTCCGAAACAACGACCCGATTTTGTCAGACTGGGATGGGTTCAGAGCAGCGATCGAAGGGGAGTTCGACAGAAGAACTACCACATTCAGCGCCGACAAGGAACTCTTAGAGCTGAAACAGGGGGGGAGCGATTTGGTTACCTACTTAACCTCTTTTAATAGACTAGTTGCGGAAGCAGCATGGCCAGAGGAAAAAAGGATGTCTCTTTTTTATCAAGGCCTCTGCGATGAACTGAAAGACGTTATAGCCAGGATAGACCCACAACCCCGAACCTGTACAGATCTCGTCGGTCTTGCATTACGATTGGATGGTCGTATCTCTGATCGAGGGGGAGAAAGGCGAAAAGGTGATAAGTCTGGGTACGCTCAAGAGAGGAGCCTTAGGAGGGAAGCCCCAGGGGGGGAAGCCTCAACCGAACCTATGGAAGTTGGAGCCCTACGGGCACCGCTCTCACGGAGCGAGAGAGAAAGCAGACATACACTAGGGTTGTGTATGTACTGCGGCAAGAAGGGACACTACGTTAGGGAGTGCCCCGCCAGGCCAAAGACCCCGGGGGGACCTATGGAAGCAAGAAGTCAGTAGCCGTAGCATCGAACACCGATCTTAGCAGCGTCTCTGCTGTTCCATTAAGACAGGGGATAGACAAGGAATGGAATATCCCTTCCTTGGCAACCGCTCAAGTGAAGACAACCGAGACCCATTTGGTGCTCTTGATGGAACTAGAGTACCAACAACACTTCTTCCAGGTAAAGGTCATGTTAGACTCAGGGGCTACTGGGAACTTTATAGATAATGGGTTGGTTCATCTCTTACGCATACGGCGAACGCCCCTGGAGTCCCCTGAGGAAGTGTTGGCCGTGGACGGCAAGCCCCTCAAATCGGGTCTCGTCAAAGAGAAAACAGAAGCAGTAAGATTGTCAGTGGATACCGGAGGGGGGGTCAACACAGGGAAGACCTGGCCCTGAATATCATTGACGCCCCGCAGTATGAGATCATACTGGGGATGCCCTGGTTTTGTCACCATAACACCACCATAAACTGGAAGGACAGGACAGTGCGATTCTTGTCGGACACCTGTTGGGAACATGTATTCATCGAGACAGTTTCTTGCGCGACGGCTTTGGCTCATCCATTTTTGGTGGCCACGGCCGCCGAGAAAGAGACGGTTCTGCCTGGTGTATATGCTGCCTACGCGGATGTGTTCAGCAAGGCACAAGCGGAGCACCTCCCGCCTCACAGGCGGTATGACTGCCAGATAGACTTGATAGAAGGGGCAGCCATACCGGCTTGCCGAGTGTATGCCCTTTCGGAGCCCGAAACCCAACACCTACGAGACTATCTCGATCACTACACTCGGATAGGGTTCATCAGGCCTTCTCGCTCACCGGCGGCTTCCCCTCTGTTTTTCATTTCTAAGGCAAATGGAGAGTTGAGAGCATGCTGCGACTATCGCGTACTAAATAAAAACACCTTCCATAATCGCTACCCCCTACCCCTTATACCAGTTTTGTTAGACCAGGTTCGGGAGGCCAGGATCTATACTAGGCTAGATCTGAGAGGGGCGTACCATTTGGTACGCATGCGAGAGGGGGACGAATGGAAGACGGCCTTTAAAACACGCTACGGCCTGTTCGAGTATATCGTAATGCCGTTTGGGTTGTGTAATGCCCCTGCGGCGTTCCAGTATTTCTTGAACGACGTACTGAAGGAGTACATAGACCATACAGTGGTCGTCTATATAGACGACATACTCATCTACTCCAAGACAGAGGAGGAACACCAGGGCCACGTCATTCAGGTTCTAGAAGCCCTGAGGAAACACCAACTGTATTGCAAGCTAAATAAATGCGAGTTTGGGGTGTATGAGGTAGAGTTTTTGGGGCTGATGCTCCGTCCGGATGGTTTGGGTATGGCAGAAAGGAAGGTACAGGCGGTAAGGGACTGGCCGGGGCCAACCAACGTCAAAGGGGTGCAAAGATTCCTGGGGTTTGCCAACTATTATCGCAGGTTCATTCAGGATTTCTCACAAAAAGCACTGCCTATTACACGGCTCCTTAGAAAGGGAACTGCCTTTGAATGGACTCGGGAAGTGGCTGACGCCTTCAAACTTCTGAAAAGGGCCTTTATCTCGGCACCAATTCACAGGCATCCCCGGTTTGACGTTCCCTTCATTGTACAGGCTGATGCTTCCGACGAAGCGATAGGGGCTATCCTCTCCCAAAGAGACAAACATACTGGACAGTTACACCCGGTAGCTTACCTGTCCAAAAAACTGAACCAGGCAGAAAAGAATTACAATGTTGCGGAGAAGGAGCGGTTATCCATCAAAAAGGCCTTCATGGAGTGGCGTTCGTTTTTATGGGGAACCCGGTATCCCATCACAGTGTACTCCGACCACGGAAACCTACAGTACCTTAAAACTGCTCGGCACCTGTCCCAACGGCAAATGAGGTGGATGCTCTTTTTTGAAGAGTATGATTTTATCATCACCTTCAGGCCCGGAGCTGAAAACCGCAAAGGCTGACTCCTTGTCTCGTCTAGAGACCGACAGCGACCCGATCGCCGTCCCTCGGGTGGCCATCATTGATCCCTCTAAGATGGTGTGCGTTCTCAAGGCCGACCAATACCTGGACGAGGTACGACGTTACAAGACCTCACAAGAATGGGAAGAATGGGCCGAAGCGACGCCAAACCGCACCCTGAAGCAGGGGCTCCCTTTCCAGTACCAATTGTTGTATCTACCGACGGTGCAGTTGAGGAAAGAAGCCTTTGCCTGGTGCCATGATTCCCCGTTGGCCGGCCATCCCGATTTCCAAAAAACCGTCCAGTTGCTGAGCAAGCACTTCTGGTGGGACTCGTTGGCTCGAGATGTCAAGGGAAGGGTTTCTAGGTGCGAGAGTTGTGCGCGAGGAAAAAGCGAGACGACAAAGAAAAAAGGGAAACTGATCACCATGCCGACTCCACACCTGCCATGGCAACACATCAGTCTGGATTTCGTCACTGGTCTGCCCATGGATCAGGGGTATTCTGCGCTTCTGGTGGTAATAGACAGCCTGACCAAGATGGGTCACTTTATTCCCTGCAAGAACCTGCCCATGGCCGGACAGACCGCACAACTGGTGCTTCAAAACGTGGTTAAGTTACACGGACTCCCGAAAGTCATGGTGTCGGACAGGGGGCGCCAGTTCATAGCCAGCTTCTGGAGGAGGTGGTGCCAGGCCTTGCACGTCGAGTCAGCAGTGTCTACTAGTTTCCACCCCCAGACGGATGGGCAGACAGAGAGGCTTAACCAGACTCTGAAGAAGTATCTGAGGTGTTACGCCAACGAAGCACAAGAATCTTGGGTTTCCCTACTTTGGATGGCTGAGTTGGCCTACAACAACGCCTCCCACAGCTCTACGGGGGTCTCTCCGTTTACTGCGAACAACGGCTTTAGTGCCCGCATCCTGCCCATTACATTACCGGACAACATAGCAAACCAGCCCTCTGTACATGCTCATCTCGAGGCCCTACATGCTGTACCACGGACCAAGCCACTGGGAGAAGCACACGCTGTGGCGTCATCTTCCACCCGGTCCCGTTTCTCTTGGAGATTCTTGTGTTCGGCAGCCGTCGCTGCACCAGCATAGAAGACCAAGCTGGCAAGCACCACGGAGCTCGAAGGTGAGCCGGGGACTGCTGTTTAGTTCCGTTACCCGCATTCCCTCTGTCGGACTTTCGACCCTTTGCCGGTCTAAATTTGCAGCATGGTCGAAGAGGCCTGAGACCCTTGAAGCGCTGAAGGTAAGCGCACCTTGACTGCCTCAGTGTCCGACGGAACTAGGACTCGTACCGGGCCGTTCCAACAGCGGAGCGGCTTACTTCTCTCTCCTCCCGCGTCTACTTGGCTAGCCCAGGAGGACGATTCTTAGCGCGCCTTTTGGCAGACGCGCCTTCTCTTGCTTACAGGATTACTGAGTCTTTGAAACATTAGAGATAGCACCACTTTCAAGGAAGCATTCTGTTGTGGTGCACATCGACTTTCCGCAATATAGAGGAAGGTCATAACCAGTAGGTTTTTCTTATGAGACACTACCCAGCCAGGGGGTTGCTGAATCTAAGCAAGTCCTGGGGGGTTGCGGTTAACCGATTGACTTACTCCTCTATTTCCCGCTGCATGCCACTTCCTATGGAACTATGTTTTTGGGTATGAGGCAATACCACATGTGGAAGCCTAGGAGGTAGCAGCCGGTGGTTGTTGGTGTGGCCAGTCAGAAGTAGGCTAGCAAGATTTATTGAGTGTAGAATTGCATGCACTTGTGTTGTCTCCATTTCTCTGTGTTTTGTTTTACAGGTTCTACTCCCCGCTGTTCCCTTCCCTTCTCTTCCGTTACTTGATCGCCCTAATACTCTGTGAAATCATTGTAGGAGTTGGGGATGTCAAGGAGTGGAACCCCTATTGCGACGCACGAATCCTGAGGAGCCTCCGTTTCCAGGCGGGATCGTGACATTCTCAGGTTCGGCACTGAAGATCTGGAACTCGCTCCCTCCGGAAATCCGCAAAATTCCTTACACAGCTGCTTTCAAACATGAAGTAAAACACTCCTAATGGACAGGTTCCTGCCGTAAATAACCATTGGTCGTCTGTTTTCTTCAAGCACTGTATTATCCAGGATTATCTACCTTATTATACCAAGTAATTATCGTTTGCATCCTTGTACATTTTTATTACCTTATTACGTTATTCTCTGTTACCGCCTTACAATGTTCCCTTTTACCGTGTTCTCCTCTCCTATTACTACGAAGCGCTCTGATACCTCTCAGGGTCTTGTTCGCGCTATACAAAACTTTTTAAATAAATGAAATAAAATAAATAAATAAACGTTGGGGTAGGTCAGGGAATTGGAATGTTGCTGGGTTCGACGGGAGACGGTTGAAGGCGGGAGAATGAATGGATGAATTAAGTTGAATGTATAAAAGCGCAAACTTAGCCCAAGGGCGTCAAGGCTCTAGATGCAAACCATCAGAGGACGAGAGAAAGGGAACATGCTCATACTGAAGGACTACAAAAGAGCCAGGTCTTTAAGGCCTTACGGAATAGAGGTCGCGAGGCCTCCCCAGAGATGTTCAAGGCAGGGAATTCCACAGTTTAGGCGCCATGGAGGAAAAGGCTCTACCGCCCCATTTAGCCCTCTTAAACCTAGGTACAACAAGAAGATTTTTGTCCGCAGACTGAAGAGACCTAGCAGGGGCATAATGACAGACAGTCTACTTTATACCCTCTGGAACAGCATCATAAAAGGCTTCATGGGTCAGACAAAGGATTTTAAAAATAAGCCTATCATTCATTGGGAGCCAGTGCAGAAGCTTGATCGAGGCTGTGGCTGAATGAGATCTAGAAAGATTCAGGACAAATCTGGCCGCAGCTTTCTGCACCATCTGCAGCCGATGGATGAAGCCTTTATTAATGCCCAAATAAAGGGCATTACAATAATCCAGTCTTGAGGTTACCAAGGCCACTACAGCCTGCTTACATGATTCAAAAGAAAGATAATGGGAGATCTTCCTAAGAATCCTAATGATACCAAAGCAGGTGGAAACAGTACTGTTTATCTGCAGCCTCAGAGAGAGCACATTATCCATGATCACCCCATGGTTTTTCCCATGGGAAACTGGACAGGGACAGACCCCCAGCGAGTTCGGCCCCCAATCGCTAGACCAGATTCCCTGATCATCCCCGAAGATCAAGACCTCAGTCTTCTCTCCATTCAGCTTCAGATAATTTTCCACCATCCAAAGGGAAATTGCCTCCATGCAACTCCTAAAATTGAGGGCTGCGTCTTTAACGGTATGAGTTATATAGACCATTATTTGGGTGTCGTCCGCGTAGGACAGTACCTCCAGCCAAAAGGATCTTACCACCTCTGCAAGTGGGGCCACATAGATATTAAAAAGTGTAGGGCTCAAAGAAAATCCCTGGGGGACACCACACTGCAGAGCCTTAGGGGCAGAGAAATACTGACCCAATTTCACCTTCTGTTCACGTTCCCCCAGAAAGGAGGCTCAAAGCTGTACCCACGACACCGAGAAGGAGTATGCTGCGTGTCGTGCTTGTTATGTATTTTGCATCTCCATCATTGTATTGTTTATCCTTGAAACCCCTTCTCCACGAACCTTGTCAGCTAAAGTTCTAGATTCTTTACTGGAGCTTTGGCAGCAGTTGTTGCCTGGAGTGCCCAGCCGTAGCTTCTTCCTTCTATCGTCCCTGCTGTCTGTGTTTCAACAATAAAGCTTCTACATAAGAAAAAGGTGTCAATGTCAAATGTTCTTGTTGAGCGCACATATCAACGGGGAGGTCTCATGGTTCTGGGCAGAACTTCAGCAAGAAGACGATGTAATAACCAGTTTACTGGGAAAAGAGCCAGGTCTTTAATTCTCTTTGAAAGCATCTGTGATCAATTATGGATGGAAGATGCGATGGTAGCTTATTCCAAAGCTTAGGGGCCAAATAAGAAAATGATCGACCACAGTTTCGGGATGTTCGGATACGTGGCAGGGCAAGGTGGAATTTTGTGCTAGATCTCAGGGGTCTGCTGGGCTTGTACCATTGGAGTTTCTTGGCTAGATATCTAGGGCCGGTATCATACAGGATCTTGTGTGTGAGGCACAGAATCTTAAAATGGCCTCTCTGCCGCACCAGAAGCCAATGGAGAGTTTTAAGGTTGGGAGCAGAGGGTGATCTGGATGGGAGATTTAGAATGAGTTTGGCAGCGGTATTCTGAAGAATCTGGAGCTTGGAAAACAGATCTTCATTGAGTGCAACCAGCAGTGCATTCCCATAATCCAGGCAACTGATAATAAGACCTTGAGCCAGAGGTTTCCTGGCTTCGATGGGTAACCATTTGAAGATTCTGTGGAGATTACGCATGATCCCATATCAAGTACCGTGTTAACGTGAGTTTTCATGGACATTGTGTTATCAATGGTTACTCCAAGGTTGCGTACTGCTTGCTTGGGAGATGGACATGGTCGCAAATCCAAGGGCCACCAGTCATGTGACCAGTGATCCTCTGCTCTACCAAACAAGATAATCTCAGTTTTACTGCCCTTAAGTTGTAGTTTGTGCCTGCCCATCCAATCATTCACATGAACCATACAGTTTTTAAAACGGGATTTTGTGTCCACGTAGTCTGAACCAAAGGTGATAAGTAATTGAGTGTCATCAGCGTATGACACTGTTTCAAAACCATATGATCTAATGATCGCTGCCAACAGTGTTAAGTAGAGATTAAACAGCATAGGGCTAAGGATGGAACCCTGTGGGACGCCTACACTTACTGGTCACCTGCACGAGGATATAGAGTCAATAAGGATGGTGGTTGAACGGTCCGTTAAATAGTTCTCAAGCCATTCCAGGCCCCTGATTCCCACCTCCCAGAGTCGATGTTTCAAGATGCTATGGGAGATGGTATCAAAGGCCGCGGATAGGTCCAAGAGGACCAACATTGCTGATTCTCTCTTATCCAGTGCAAGCCTAATGTTATCGGTAATCTCTACAACCGCAGTTTCCATGCTATGAGCTGCACGGAAACCGGATTGGGAAGGGTCCAGGAGACCATGGTTCTCAAGATGGGCAGTACGGCGTTTATTGACTAGATGTGCTAATACTTTCCCAAAATAAGGTAACAATGAGATGGGACGATAATTAACTGGTAGACTGGGGTCTGCCGTAGGTTTTTTAAGAATAGGCTTAACTTGGGCATTTTTCCATCGAGTGGGGACCCTGGCTTGGTCGAATGACATATTAAAGATTTCAGTAAGTGTGTTTGCGAGTTGGGGCATCATTTTCGTACAAGAGCGGGGCGGAAGGGGGTCCATGGGGGAACCTGATTTAATCTTAGTTAAGCCACCTAACACTTCATTAACAGTTAGGGGTTAAAATTCCAATATCAGAGGCACTTCGTTAAGTTCTGGCTGCAAGGGTGGCATGGACGAGCTGCTATTCTGCTGATGAGGATCTATATCGCCTTGGGGAGAAGATGAGTAGATGGTTCATCAAAAAGGGAAGATATAGAGTCTACCCATTCTTGTGTAGGAAGGAAAGAGGATTGCTGTACCTGAGGAGAGGTAGACTCTGAAGCGTGAAGGTGAAGCGCATACTTTACAATTTGGGCCTCGATCTTTCCTGTTGAAACACTGCTGAAGAAGAACCTATGCTATTTAAAATTTATGACCCCTTCACTTCCTCCTCCTAAGTTTACGACAGTTGGGAGGAGTTTTAGTGTGACTAGCTGCGGATGATGTACAGGCGATTGCAGGAAATATCTGCATACAGTTACTAGAATATTTTATCTTCTGTCTACAACTGCATTCCAGCATCTTTCTACCATTTTCTGTGGTGTGTTGCGGTGCATGCAAACTTCCTGGACAAATTACACCTACTTTCTTCAACTTCGTGACAAGTTTGGAAATCTACTTTCTTAAAGACTTTTCAACTTCAAATAGACAAAAAAGTTGGTGGATTTTACTTGCTGGTGAATGTCGGATGGAATTCTTCAGCGCGTTTGAATGGCGCATCCATGGTAAATTTAAGGTGCGAGCAACAAGATTCTTGGAAGCTCTATGAAACTTCGGCGACCAAACAGGTGCATTCTGGGAGTCCGGACGTAACGTATGATGTTATACGTTGCGTGCGGCCATTCTTAAGTTGCATTTTGACCATTTTCGCTCTTCTGGATCTGTGCTTTAGTTCCCGAGAGCCAATTGAACCTGTACTAAGTAATCCTACACGAAGCTGTCAAGTGATCTGCACTCTTAGTTCTATGCACATTCATCGCAAACCTTACAAAGCATTTTTTATGGAATCAGTCAAGGTATTATATTTTGCCCTTTTATGACCTAAAATAATCTGTTGTCTTTTCCACCTTGTGAGACTTTATTTCTGTCAGTTGTGTGTCAATACAGAGACCGGTATTCTTATTAAGGGTGTGTATTACTCGCCCTTATATTCAGTGAACTAGTCCCTCTCTGGGTGAAGAAGGGACACTGAAGGTAACTTTATCACCACATTGGGGCCTCACAAAATTTTTCTATACAACCCCCGCAAGCGTTTTGGCCCGCAGGAGATGAACCATGCATGAGATGGTCCCAATGGAAATCGTATTTTTTTAACTTTATTGAGACCATTGATGAAGAATGGAAAATTAAACCAGATAGGAAAAAGAAACTGCTATTGCATTCTCTTGGTCCAGGTGGTTTGAAGGTGTATGAAGAGATGACAAAAACACTGGTAGTGGTGATACAAATGTATTTTTAGATGTTTTAAGAGATTTTGATGACCATTTTTCTCCAAAAGTATGTTTAGGTATTGTAAGATATATTTTTTTTCACAGGAAGCATGAACCTGGAGAAACGGTTGATATGTACGTATCTGCTTTAAAGAAACTTACAGAGGATTGTAACTTTGACCACCTACAAGAACAATTTATTACGGACCAAGTAGTAATGCACACCCGTGATTCTGCTATTCAGGATTTGGGTTAATGGTGATGCAGATCTCAAAGATATTTTGGCTATTGCTAGAAAGGCTGAATTATCTAGTCGGAGTGCAAAAGCTCTTAAGGTTGAAAGTAAAGAAGTCATTAAAGAGGTGGTTGCCAAGTTTAAAAATTAAAAAAAACAGCCTGACACTGTAAAAAGTCAAATGTTCTCTAAGAGAGAAGGTTTAAAGTGTTACCGATGTGGCAGCGGTTCACATTTTGCGAGCAGCAAATTTTGCCCTGCTCTCAAACAAAAATGTGCTAGTTGTGGTTTAAATGGCCATTATGCTAGAGTGTGTAATAAGAAAGAGGAGTCAAAAGTGAAGTGTTTTGATGAAGGTACTTCAAGTGAGGATGAGAATTTGGTTAAGAAAACTGTGCACTGTTCCTTAAAGGATACGATGGATGTGTCTGAGTTTGAGGACCAATTTGTGGGTAACATAAAAGGCAATTTTGGAGAAATTAAGAGAAAACCCATTTGCAACATGACGATTGGAGGAGTTCCAGTCCGAATGTATGCAGACTCGGGTTCTCCTTATACCATTGTGTGTGAGGAAGTGTGGAATTCAAAGTTCAAGAGAAGTTTAGGAAACAAACTTGAGGCTCCGGATATCAGTCCTGAAGGTTTTTCAGGAGAAAAAATTGATATGGTGGGTTTTAGGTCTCTAATTTTCAGGTTTAAGAACAGAGTCTGTGGGAAAGTTATATGTGGAGTAAAACGGACCATCCGTGTTAGGGTGGAAAGATCAAGGGGATCTTAACATCATTTTAAACCCTAATAGCCCTGATCATGTGCTGGTGATTGAAGAAGAAGGGTCTGTGGGCAGTGTGATGTTAAGTAAATTTGCTAAAGTTTTTAGAGGGAAGGTAGGTATTTTCAAAGGTTTTGAACACCGTATAGTATTGAAGAGTGATGCCTGCCCTAAAATCCACAAGGCAAGGGACATTTCCATAAGAACAGAAGTAGAAAAAGAATTGGAGAAATTAGTTAATGAGGATAGCATTTAATCCATTGAATCATCTGAATGGATATCTCCCATTGTAGTTGCCAGGTGATCCCATGGTAAAATTTGCTTATGTATTGACCTACGCCATCTTAATAATAACATTGTGGTGGATACATTTCCCCTACCCAAAATTTCTGAGATGCTAGCGCAAGTAAGAGATGCCAAGTGGTTCTCTACTATTGATTTATCTGCAGCATATCACCTGATTTCATTAAATGAAGACAGTAAACAATTTACTGCATTTATCACCCCAGTAGGCTGTTGCCAATATAAACGGATGCCATTTGGTTTGGCGTCATCGGCAGCAATCTTTCAGAAATTGATGCCCCAACTTTTTGGAAAGCACCCCAAGGTTAGGTGCTTTCAGGATGACATTTTGGTTTTCGGGAAGGATAAAACAGAACATGATAGTGTGTTGGAGGAGGTTCTGTGTACCTTGGAGGAGAGGGGTCTAACAGTAGAACACTCGAAATGTAAATTTGGGGTGAGATCTGTAACATATTTGGGTCATATTTTGTGCGGAGAGGGTGTTGCCACAAAGCCACAATTGGTTGATGCTATTAAGAATGCCCCACATCCTGTCAAAAAAGATGAACTTAGGTCTTTTCTTGGGATGGTAGAGTTCTATGCTAAATTTGTTAAAGGCTTTTCAAGTAAGGTATTTAACATCAGACAATTATTGAAAAGCAATGTTAAATTCATTTAGTCAGACATATGCAAAACAGAATTTGAGAACATCAAAGAGGCTATCATTCATGCTCCTGTTTTGAGCTCTTTAGATGTCAACAGTTTATGTGTTGTCTCCGTGGATGCAAGTAATAAAGGCTTGGGTGGGGTATTATCTCAAAATAAATGAACATAACAAAGAGTCCATAATTGCTTATGCTTCGAGAGCATTATCCCCAGCTGAAAGAAAGTTCTATGTTATTGATAAAGAGACATTAGCCTGTGTTTGAGCTTTAGAACATTTTCGCAGTTTTGTGTGGGGAAGGGCGCGTGTTGTTAGAAGTGACCACAAACCACTTGTCAAATTACTCACCAATGAAGGTCTGTATAAGGCTGTCATGATCTGCCTGTCTGGGACCGGGAGGAAGAGGAGAACGATGATGTTTCCCCCCTTATGTGTCTCCTGTACTTTTTGTACAGTCTCCCTTTGGATACTCGGCGGAGGGCGGTATTGGTCCCTTCAATCTTCATTTCTTCCGGGAGTCGAGGCCGGCCCATGTGACACCGTCACATGCACCAATAGAAGACGTCGAAGACGAGAGGGAGGTCCTTATAGCAGGAAGCCCGAGGAGTAGCGAGGAGAGAAGCAGGGTTACACACAGGACGAGGAACCGAGGACGGAGAGTGAGAATGGGAGGAGCTACAACCCCCAAGGACCCCGACGAGGAGTCTCCTGCTGGCGCAGCATGAGCGACGCCATCTTTGGCTCCAGGACTACGGAGCCAGGACGCCAAGAACCGGGAGCCGGACCCTATCCAGTACTACGTGCACACTAGCTGCGCTCCTTGAGGAGCGTGGCTCCCAGAGGTACGAGACCGTGTCCGGTGGTGGTTTGGGAAAGGGAGCTCAACCGTAAAAGCACCAATAGCCAAGGCAGGGGAGGGTTAACAGCGTAACTGGCGTCTTTGGCATTTGAAGGCAGTGCATTCTCATAAATGCAATTGGCGAACACATGGTGACGGAACCAGGTGTTGGTGTTCATCCCTCACTCCCCTCCCTAAATCAAGGCACATAACCAAATCACTTTTTTTTGTTTTATTTCATGCTCCTTGAACTCGGCTTGGTTGGACGAGGACGAGGTCCTGTGAACCACCCCACCTCTGAATGAAAGACGGGAGGGAAACCGAGCATTGTTACACCTCTGCGCCAAGAGATGTTGAATAAATCTCCTCCCCCTTCCCTCAAAACTAGAAACATAATTGACCCAACCCTTCACGTTCACTCTATCCCCACACCTAACCCCAATGACACAGTTCAATCCCAGAACCCCGTACTCTCTTCTGCTACAGACCCTAGTCTTACACGGCACCCTCCGAAGGCTAGAAACTCTTTTGACTCACTTACCCAACAACTGACCAGAATGGAGCAGAAAATCGACGCCCTAGATTCCGACATTCTACACCTGCAACAAGACCGTCCCAACCTGTTTAAGCCACCTTGCTCACACCCTCTGGGGAGTCACACACCTTCTCCCCGCACAGCCTCTTCCATGACCCCACCCGACCCCCTATTCCTTTGGGGAGGCAGGCACATCGACCTAACCGAGCTATCCGCCCCATTTCAAAATGGAAGCAGAGGAGATCAGCAACTCTCACCTCGCTACGAGCCAAAATACAGCTCCCATCGCAATCCCAGTCATAATTGGCACAAATAGAATCCCTAGAACAGTCCACTCGCCCAGACCCCCAGCGCAATACACTTCTATCCATACAGTAAACCCCAACATTACAACCTCCTGCCCACTATCATGCATGCTCCTCAATTGTAGATCAGCAGTACAACATGCCACAGACGTTGCTGAAGTTATACTCGAGGAAGAAATAGACATAGCATTCCTCACAGAATCCTGGCTAAATGACCACTCTACCCCCATTCTAGACCTTCTTGCCCTGCCAGGTTACACTATCATTAGACAGGACAGACCGCTCAAAACAGGGGGTGGGCTAGCGATCGTCTACAAAGAAGGTATACAGATTACCACATTCAAATCTGCGGAATACCGGACTATGGAATACCTTGGTGTCGAACCTGCAGTCAAAGGCACCACGCACATCAAATTGCCATCTACCATCCCCCTGGGGAGCGTGCCCTCTTCGCCGAAGAATTAACCGACCTAATAACACGTTGCTCCCTAACAGACACAAAAGACCTGTTCCTGGGTGACTTCAATATCCACTGGAACAACACAAAAGATCCCACTGCCCAGAACCTCTCCAACCTGCTTGGAGTAACCAACCTCAAGCAACTCTGCAATGAACCAACACACATCAAAGGAGCAACTCTGGATGCGATCATCACTAAAAACAAACTTGTCTCTCTGAGATCGATCTCTCCCATTGACTGGTCTGACCACCACCTCATATTGTTTAATATCGTCTCACCTATCAGATCCCAACCAATACGATCTGACAAACCCAAGCACTGGATCAGGAACATCAATGAAGTCCCTATCTCCGAACTTGAATCCAAGATTCATGCCCAGCTACAGCTACAGCCCACCACTGTGTCGGCCGATGACCTCACAGCTCACTTTAACTCAACAATAACGGAGGTGTTAGACCAAGTAGTGCCACTCAAACTTAAACAACTGAGATCCATCAAATCTAAATCATGGTTCAATGTGGATCTCAATACTGAAAGACGACAACTCAGACTTACGGAAAGGACTTGGAGACAAAACCCATCGACAAGCTACATTGAGCTACTTAGGTCTGCACGGTCAGAATATAAAAAGGACATCTTTAGAGAAAAGGCTTCATTCTTCTGCAGCCAACTTGACCAGGCCAAGAATAGACCTAGAGAACTTTTCAACATTGTCAAAAGGCAAATGAATGGTGCATCCCCTCACGAAATAAAAGCGACAAAGGATCGATGCGAAGAAATTGCCAGCTTCTTCACAAAGTCTCAAAAATTGAGCAATCCTTCTTCCAAACCCCCAATACACCTCCAATCCCAACCTCACCCTCGACCAAGCAGATCTTATTCATACCAAGGACAACCAGATCCGCTACCAACTGAAAAACGAGGCAAATTGGTGGGATTTCGAACTTGTGTCGGAAAATGAGGTCTTCAATATAATTGCAAGCTTAAAGCCTACCTTCCACACTATGGACCCTCTCCCAGCCACAATAGTACAAAAACTCAATCACATCATTACCCCTTTCTGGCCTAAAATCATCAACTTCTCTCTCACGTCAGGCTGTGTCCCAGACTCCCTTCAATTGGGACAAATCACACCCATAATCAAAAAAACAGGGGCCGACCATAACGATCTCAACAACCTCAGGCCTATCTCCAACCTCCCGTTCCTAGCCAAAACCTTGGAGAAGTGCGTTCTCCAACAACTTAACAAACATATTGATGATTTCAACCTCTTCAACACCTTCCAATCGGGATTCAGGAAAGGGTGTAGCATTGAAACAGCCATGCTCAATATCTCAGATGATATCCACAGAACCTTAGATGGGGAAGCCTTTCTTCTCATCCTGATTGACCTATCTGCGCCTTTTGACACAATAAATCATCCAGCTTGACTTGAAACTTTGAAGCGCCTTTCTCGCATAAATGGCATAGTACTAAAATGGCTTGCTTCCTACCTTCACCACCATTCGCAACAAATTAAAATCAACACCTGTCTCTCTAAGCCAACACGAGTCACACTTGGGGTCCCTCAAGGTTCGATCCTCTCCCCAGCCCTCTTCAATCTCTTCATGGAACCCCTTACAATCATTCTGAAACAAGCAGGAGTTAAATATCACCTATATGCAGATGACACTCAACTCTACTATAAAATCAAATCTCCCAGTGACATCCGACACCTCAATGTCACACTAACCAAGATCCAATCCTGGTTTAATACAAACCACTTAAAACTGAACCCGGACAAAACTGAACTAATACTGTTCGCTACTAAAAGTAACCACCTTCCTATTCAAGACTGGCTCAAGAACCTGGATGCCCTTAACTGCTCTCTCACCCTATCCGACTCGGTTAAGTCACTAGGCATTACCCTGGACAAGAACTTATCGATGAAGGACCACATCAAAAACGGTACAAAAAAGTGCGCTTTACTCACTAAAACACCTGAAGAAATTGAAACCTTTCATTCCCCAAGACGATTTCAAGACTATTGTCCAATCCCTAGTCACCTCCAAATTAGACTACGGGAACGCCATCCTAACAGAGACGCCAAAAGCTCACCTAGTCCCACTGAGGTTAGTCCCTAACCGCGGCGCAAATTCCGCCACGGTGCGGTTGTTTGAAAAAGTGGGCAGGGCGCATCGGCCAATGGACGTGCGCAGCACTAGCCAGGTAGGGCTCGCGATGGCCGTTGGCCGACGGGAGCACGGAAGGGTCTAACATGGCAGCTCGTCTCATAATTGGGGTAAAAAAGTTTGAACACATCACCCCAACCCTCCACTCCCTCAACTGGCTGCCCATTGAAGGTAGATGTATCGACAACTTGGCCTGCATCACTCACAAAACCCTTCACTCACATTCCCCCAACTACCTAAACAGCAAACTGGTTAAAGTTGGAAGATCCCGATCCCTGAGAAGCTTCAACTCACTTCTTCTCATCCCTCCGAAACTGAAAAGGAAAACTACTCAGTCCCGATCCATTTCTGGTAACGCACCCAGGATATGGAACTCACTCCCGATTGACCTCAGATGCAACCCCTCCTTCCCCTGCTTCAAAAGGGACCTGAAAATCCTTCTACTCAAGAAATACTTCACCGCCCAATGTTAACGAACCTAGACTTCAGTAACCTAGCTGACTTGTCCATCAAGGATAGATGTTACGGGACTGTTTTCAATCTCTTGAGCTTCCTCCCTACCCTTCACTGTATGCCCACTCATAATGTGTTGCTCTATCTATCCGCTTGCACCCTTGTGTCCTGCTATGTAACGTATGCCTAATTATTATGTTTTAATTTATATCTTTATGCATCCCAATGTCCTACTATGTAATGCAACTTGTGTTCCCTTGCGTTTGTAAAGCGCTCTGATACCCTCGGGTCTAGCTAGCGCTATGTAAAACTTATAAAATAAAGTGAATAAAATAAATCTAATTTTGCACAGCATACCTTCTCTGGTGTTCATTGCCCATTTACAAAGGCGTCAGCAAGAATTGCAAAAATGTCAATGCGATTACAGAATTTCATCTATATAGTGGTGTATGTACCTGGCAAAAGCAATGTTTTAACAGATTTTCTCTCTCGTATGCCATTAGACTTAAATGAGTGCAAGGTGAATGAATGGGATATGTTGCAAATAGATCTTATTCCTGATAAAGGATCCTTTTCTGTGGAGGAAAAGAAATGGAGGAGGATTTACAGTCCCTCATCACATATGTAGTTCATGGCTGGCCTGAGAAAAGCAAAGTGTCAATGACATTAAGACTATTTGGGAATTAAGAAATGAATTATCTGAAAACCATGGACACTTCCTTGGGAGAAACTATCATGAAAATGTGCCATGAAGACCATTGTGGCATAGTAAAAACTAGGCAAAGGGTTAAAAGATGGTACTGGTGGCCATGCATGGATGTGTGTGCGGAAAGGAATGTAAGGAATTGTGTTGCATGTGCCAACTCAGATAAACCTCTGAGAACATTGAGACCGGATATGTGTGAGACCATTTTTCCAGAAGGAACATGGCATATAGTTTCCATAGACATCGTGGGCCCTATTGGCAACCCCACCAAGTACATAATCTCGTTAATTGATTTGTTTTCCAGGTGGCCAACCATCAAGGTGGTAGACAAGGTTGACTCTGCCATTGTGTTGAGGTTTAATGACAGTATTTTTGTAGAGGAAGGTCTACCTTTTCAAATTAGAAGTGACAATGGTTTACAATTTACGTCAAAGTTGCCAAAAAAACTATTTTGAAAGGATTGGCGTGAGACACAGGACCACGTCACTTTATAATCCCAGTGGTAATGGTATGTGTGAAAGATTTAATAGAGTTTTGAGAAACGCCACTCAAATTGCTGTTCTGAAGGGTGAGAAATGGGAATTACAGGTGTATAAAGCAGTGTGGACCTATAGGACAAATGTACATGAGGCTTTGAAAATGTCACCATTTGAAATCATGAGAGGACGCACTGCTAGGACCAAATGCAATCCAAAATGGTTAGTTAAAGGTACTAATTTAAATATTTCCATGGAAACAGTAAAAATGAATATTTTAGAGAAACATCTACAGTACAAACGCTCTTTTGATTGTAAGTTCCGATCAGAAAAGGTGGATATTAAGGTTGGTATGTGGGTGAAAGTTAAAAAACCTTAGAAAGTCAGAAAAGGTGAAAGTCAATTTTCGAAGCCTCTACAGGTCAGAAAACTGTTTAGTAATGCTGTACGTTTGAGTGATGGTAAAGTTTGGAATTTAAGAAGAATTGCTATCCTTAAAGGCCACAATGATATATACATATATGACGAGGAGAACTTATCCTCTTCTTCTTTTGCTCTTGATGATATGGATAGAGATCCTGTATAAGTTAATGAGAGTGGCAGTGTTAACTCTAGTCCCATTACCTCCAGTCTGGATGGCGTAAAGGATTTATACGGTTTGGTTGAGGTTGATCAGTCTGTGGGGAAGAGTGATCACTGTGAAGGAAGAAGAGATGTTGAAGGAGAATAGGGGAGGAAGATTTCACTTGTGTCGGTGATTCTGACAGTTCTGGAAAACAGTAAGAGGGGTAGAATGTCAAGCACAATAGCAAACCAGTTGAGAATAATTAAGTGCATAGTTGCGAAACAGTTGTGGATAATGAAGTGCACAACAAGAGAGTGAGTGTCAAACCCAAATGGATGACAGATTTTGTTTGTCACACAGTTGAACATTCATAATACTATTTGGTTATCTATAGTAAATGTACCTGCTATGCATTTATTTTAAATTATTGTATTTATTGTATTTTACTCTTTTTTGTACAACCCTTTTATTCATTGGGTTTTGTTTTTACGAAAGAATATGTGTTATGCATTTTGCATCTCTGTCATTATAGTGTTTATCCTTGAAATCCCTTCTCCACGAACCTTGTCAGCTAAAGTGCTAGATTCCTTGCTGGAGCTTTGGCAGCAGTTGTCGCCTGGAGTGCCTAGTCGTAGCTGCTTCCTTCTATCGTCCCCGCTGTCTGTGTTTCAACAATAAAGGTTCTACTTAAGAAGAAAAAGGTGAAGCGTATACTTCACCGTGCTGCTCCTGGTATGGACTCGATTAGGGAATAAAATACATATCAACTTACCTGGCGTACGAGTTTCGTTTCCAACAGACGGCCCTTCGCTCCAACTGCCCTTCACTACATTCCAATGGAACCCTCACTGAGTGGCATCTGCGTCATAGAACTTTGACAGCAGGATACCACAGCGACCTCCTCAGATGTCTGTAAAATTGACCTTTTGCCTCGAATCTTGACCCCTTGTCCTGGATTGCTATAGTCACTGCTTACAATTTACCTGCATCAGCATGCCAGGTGGTCACCCTAGCGTCTCCGCCAAGTGATAATGGAAAGTCGGCCACCCTTCAATATATCGTTTAAAGAAGTCGGCACTGTCATTGCCTGTGCTACGATCATTTTGTATGGAGAGAAAGTTGGGCTGCATCGGTGGTTAGTCTTACTTGGGTACCATTGAAAATTACGATACCGTTCTTAGCAGTACAAAAGACAAACACTTCACTTTGTCTGCGTTTGTTGTCATTCCAATACAAATCCGCCCACCACACAACCCTACAGTGTTTAAGTATTTCCTCTTTGTCTATGATGTGTGTTGTTGTTTTCCTTCCGTTTACTCGTTTTTCCCGTGAACCAGTCCCTTTTCCATGTTTAGTTTCGCGCCCCAGCTCCAGCAGTTGTTGTCCCCGTATCGCACCTTCTAGCTCTCTCAGTATTGGTTATTTAGTTTCTCGCGCTCCTCCCAACGACCAATAGCTGCACTATGCTGACCAAGGAATTATGTACTCTATGTGCACGCGCAAACGACTTGTCGTCATTGGCTATCCCGTGTGCACGCGCACTCTACCTATGGCTATTGGCTACAGAGCATGCACGAGCATTGAGTGTCTTCCAATCATCGATAGTGTAAGGGCACGCGCGCCAATCCGCTATCCCTGGCTGTTCCTTGTGCTTATTGTCCCTCCCTCCCGCC
This sequence comes from Triturus cristatus, assembly GCF_964204655.1. NCBI lineage: Eukaryota > Metazoa > Chordata > Amphibia > Caudata > Salamandridae > Triturus > Triturus cristatus. The sequence goes on along the minus strand of NC_140594.1, from coordinate 627,349,280 downwards.
ATTGGCTATTCCGTTCTGCGCGGCGCCTCCCCCCGTAGTCGCCGCTCACTGTCCCCAAGATGGCCGCCGCGTCAGTTGGGGTGTCCGCGCGTCCAGGCGCCGCCCGCAGGGCCCCTGCTCCGGACCCGGTGAGTGTATGTGGCCTCTACAGGGCTGCCTTGCAGCCTCGGGGAAAGGCGGAGTCCTGAGAGGGGCAGGACTAGGGGCGGGGGAGGGGAAGGCCCAGAGCAGAGGGTCAGAGGCCCTCAGCAGTACAGTCGACTAGTGTTTTTCTTAGGGTTTGCCCACTTTGCACATACTGTGTCTCGTTTGTGTACTAACAGCTGTCCCTTATTATGCACCACCTTGCGTGCCTTAGCTCTGGACTGTGCCCAAAGCCTTCCACTACTGTGCCAAATTCAGTATGTGCCCAATCTGTCCACCAGTGTACACTGTTTCACGTGTGGATGTATTTCTTTACGTTCTTCCTCTTTACCCACTTTGGCTCAATCGCCTCTATGAGTACCTGTGGAATTTGGATCCTGCACCCCCCCCCCCCCCCCAAGCTGGCTCATGTCATGATCTAGTGTACTTAATGGTGCATATTGCGTTGTCATATTAAATTTGCAGTGCCTCCATCCTGCACCAGGCAACCCTCTGTGTGTGTCTTATTCAGTTTAGGGAAACACATTCACATTTGTCATTGAGTGGCTAAACCCCCAACCGCGCATAGCTATGACCTTTCAGAAAGCCAGGTATCAATCCCACTCCCAGCGAAGCATAATACACCACCTTGCACTTCACGCACTTACGCCCTTGTTGTTCCTTCTCTCATATATCCACTCTCCTTTGGTGAGCCACTGCTCCTTCTCTCCTCCACCATAGGCAGTCGCATTACTCCTCTAGCTTGTGTATACTCATTCGTGCCATTCACCTACTTTGTATGTGGCACCTCGTTAATCTGTGAAGCAGCTGTTACTGCATGCAAGAAGGTGAGAGGGTTATTCGTACCAAAACCCATCTGGGTCCAGCTAAGTCTTAAGCTCCAAGGATTCTTGTGTGAAAGGCAAGAAGCTTGGAACAGTTTCTTAATGGTGTGAAAAGGTCACTGTCCCCTTTGGACATTACCAAGGACCCCTCGCAGTGACTAGCTATTGGTAGCCCTTGGGGTTCGGCATGGCTTTAAGTCAAACTTTCCTGAGCTCTGCAATATCTTACACTTGCTGCAGTCTTGTAGTACTTCAGGTTCACACTGAAAGTGAAAGAGACCGTGCAATTAGATCATGAGGTAGTCGATTACTTTTATCTTTTAGTGCTGTACTTGAAGGCTTTCCCTCCTTGAGGTGATCGTTTGATAGCAGAGGATGGGAGTGAACTTGTAGAAGTAAGACGTTGGAGTCATACATTCAAGCAGCTGCTTTGTATCCAGGCTAGATGCACCATGCCAATGCATGCAGAATAAATGTATATAGATTATTCCTCCTATCCAAATTCATCAATAGAAAATTGATAGACATTACCTTTTGTTATCCTAGAAGTAAGAATGTAGGTGATAGATCTCTACTGATACGAAATGCACAGCAACCTCAACAGCAATCTATGCATGTTAGAGCTTTGATTTGAATATCTATTTGAGTTGCCTTTTGGCCAAAGCAAGAGATCGACTCAATTTCCCAAAATACCAATTTCGATCGTGACAGGGTTAACTTTATCCCCTTTGTTATCCACCAGTGTCTGTCTGCTCTCCTGTTTCTTTCCTTATCTTTTCATACTGATTGGCATATTTCTTTCCTGTAATGTAACATGCTGGACATTTTTGCCTGGTTGGTTTCTTGTTCTTAACAGTCGTTGCCACCTATCGAGATATTTAAAAAAAGAATCCTTCATAAATGTCTAACTTTCTTTTTTAATCTGCTGGACTTTTCTGTTTCTTACTGGCTACTCTTCTTGCTATTTGACCCATTCTGTGTCTTCTCTGAAGTGAAAGCTTATTTCTCATACGCTTGGTTTTCCCTTTGCATATAAACTGATTCCTGTTGTTTCTCACATACACTGGAAATTATATATCGACTCCTGCTCCTTCTCCACATTTCTCATTTGTTGACTCTTCTGTTTTTTTTCCACATACCTATTTCATTGACTGTGTTTCTTCATATCTGATTCATTGATTACTTTTCCACATAACCGATTGATTTTTTTTATCATTTTCAAAGCCACAATACTCATTCAGTAACAACTTTTCTGAAAGCCCCATCACTCATCATCTGATGATGAATCCTTCTGATTTGACATTGATTTTTGTTGTTGTTGTTTATCTTTCACTCCTTTGAGTTATTTATTTAGCTATATTTGTTATTCTCAGTTGAAATCCTTTTTATTAAAAATTCACTCTGCTTCCCTCTCGTTGACATCTCAGGCCTTCTCCTGTTCATAATCAAATGACTAAGGGAATGTAATTAAGATGTTTGTGAGACAAGGTTAGTGCAGGTTAGACCAAGACATTAAAAGCAGGTGTTCATACTGATGCAGCATCAAGAATGTACTTGACAGGCAGTATGTAAACATAGGCTCCATCTAATGTATCAACCTCATTAATGGAGCAATGTGAGACATATGTATACAGTATACCATACACCTTATATAATATAAAATAATCTCAAATTTAATACAGCCGACAATACAACACGAGAGTAATGTGGCATGATGTTCTATGCGTTACATCACGCAATACTACATATATCTGTCACAATTGTTGCTTAGCTTTTTATTCTAGAGTGTCCATCAGATTAAGGTTGTCATGAAAAGGGATGTGGGTTGAGTACAGTTTGTCTTGTCTCACGATTTGCGCTAGTTTATGCTAAGCGTAACAAGTATCTACTACTTTCCCGCCACTTATTGGTTGTGTGGAAAGCTGTAAAATTACAGTTTTCAAGACAGATAGTAGAACCATGTTTACCCATATTGCACTTGATGCGAGTCTGTCATCTAAATGATACTAACCATTGGCATATAGGGCTTGGACAACTTAACCGTATAAATCTGCTTTCAGGGCTGATAATCCACTTCTAGAATAAGAAAGTGTCCACATGGCCTAGTTAATTCTTGCCAGTTCGTCTACCCACATGAATTTGAAAAGGAGAGTTCCAATGGTCACAAAAAATGCTCTGGACAATGGGAAGGATATGTTAAGAAATAAGATATATCGTTTGAGGAAGGATTACCATATTTATGACTAGTGTTTACTGAGCCTTTGAGATCGATAGGAACACCTGGACACATTGTCGTATGTTTTGACTAGAGCCAGTTCATATTTCTCTTATATCACTGTTGGTGGGTGTAGAAGTGTGTCTTCTCCAAGAATACATCACACACATAGAAGATAATTAAGTTGCGGTTTATTCAGGATTAGGCATGTAATGAGACCCCATCCAGCAGCAGGCTGAAGACAACTGACAAACGTTTAAACATTGCTAGGCATCACGCATTCTGGACACCTAACATTCCAGAACCAAAGTGCTGACAGATAAGCTAAGAACACCACATCACCCCCCCCTTCACCAATAACCTAAAAATAACACCAGACAAAAAAACAAACAAACCTATGCAGTAACAACCAAATGAATAAAGCGATCAAGTAAGACAATCTTGTAACCTTAGAGGAACCCTCTTCACACAAAGAGGTCTGAACTCTCTTTCTCCAGTTCCAGACTCTGGAATCACTTTGCGTGTAGAAGGCACAACACTCCCATCTAAAGAAGTGACAGGGCGAAATTTTGCAACCCTGCTCAGGTTCCAAATCTTGTGATCACTTGTTCTTATAGCATTTTTAAACACTTTGATAACTTGAAACGGCTTACTAAACTTAGAAACACCTCCTGTTTTCCTTGAAGATCTGATTTTGACCCAATCTCCAAGACCAACAACCGTACTCTTTACAGTCTTCCTCTCATCATAACGAACTTTCCGTTAATTCATTAACTTTTTCTCCTTTTCTCTCCAACCATCTGTGCTCCCCACATTGTCACACACCAATGACCTCTTCTTACACACCCACAAAGGGACCGCTTCAGTGCTAGCAATCCTACCTTTAAACAAGCGAAAAGGAGCCACCCCAGTGGATGAGTGAGGAGTGAATCTATACTCCCTGACCTTTTTTTTTAACACCACCTCCCAATTTGCGCCACAAGACCTTGCTTGTTGCATAGATTCCTTCAGGACTTTGATGAACCTCTCCACAACTCCATTGCATTGAGGATGATACAGAGAAGACCGTTTGTGCTTAATTCCTCTCAAAGACAGAAATTCCTGCATCAATTTTGAAGTAAATTGTACGCCGTTGTATGACAAAAGCGTTTGTGGAAATCCCTCACTTCCAAATATCTCATCCAAAAATTCTATCACAACAACCGCCTCAACTGAGTTTACCACCTTTATCACAGGCCACCGAGAAAACAAATCCATGCAGACAATGACGTACTTATCTTGAGAACTGTACCTCACAGGCCCCAAGATATCTATCGAGATGTCTGACCAAGGACTGGCTGCTTGCTCCCTAACAATCATGGGTTGAGTCCTGCATTTAAGTAATTTGTCGTAATTTGCACATTCCACACAATCCTTTCCATGAAAACCTCCATAGCCGGCCACCAGTATGCTTCTCTAATCCTTTCCTTGGTTTTAGCAATCCCCATATGAGATGCATGAGCACTATTGACCAGTCTACCTCTCAGTGAAGAAGGAGGAACAAGTTTACTCCCATGTAAAAGAAGACCATCTACTACAGACAATTCATCTTTCACGTTCCAAAAACCTTTGAGATCTTCACCACAATCTATTTTTTCACACCAACCACCTTTCACCATGGTGATAATCTTTTACAAAACCTCATCATTCACAAGACCTTGCTTCCACTCACTTTCAGATAATATCCCCTCAGTGATCAAACATACATTAACTTCTTCTTCAAAACATTCACCACCAAACCATTCTACATCATCGACATCATCACTTCAATAGAACCAAGTCTTGAAATACAATCAGCAATAAGATTATTGGCCCCAGGCAAGTACGACACATCAAACATAAACTCTTGAAGAGCTACAACCCACTTACGAATCCGATGGGAAACGAGTCAATGCCTTTCTTAGTAAAAACCTCTTTCAGAGGTTTGTGATCAGACAATACCTTGAACTCCTTACCCCACAAAAACTTTCTTGTTTTCCTTGGAGACCACTCCATTGCATTGAAATCCATGCAGACAATGACGTACAGGCTGAAGACAACTGACAAACGTTTAAACCTTGCTAAGCAGCACACATTCTGGACACCTAACATTCCAGAACCAAAGTGCTGACAGATAAGCTAAGAACACCACAGTGGGTCTATTTGGATGTTTACAAGCAAGTCTTAATTAAGGGAACTCAAAGTCAAGTTTAGGAGTGTTGTTTGTTTCCAAGGTTACTTCAGGTTTAGTCCAGTTTATCTGAGACCTGCCTGAAACGAAGGAATTCTCAGATGAGTGCAGAAATGTTTTTGTTTGGGGGTATTTAACATCTAGTACAATGTCGTCTGCATACATGGACATGACCCAGCGTCTCCCGGTGATTAATATACTTTTGTTAGCATATTGCTCTTTAATAATGCTGATCAGGGGCTCGATGGCGATTGCATAATGCAAAGGGAATAAAGGGCATACTTGTTTAGTGGCCATGCCTGTATTGATTATGAGAGCCAATTGTCAATTTTGTTCTAATTTGTGCACATGGATTAGTGTATAATAGAGCAATCTAGCCATTTGTATTCCCGCCTATCCCCAGTCTCTTTGATACTGCAGATAGGTAGGACCAATCAACTGCATCAAATGCTACGTGAGCATTTAGTATTATTGTGTTTATTTGGGTTTATTTGATGTATTAAAGATAAGGTACACAGACTATAAGAGGACAAACACTTGGAAATAAATCAAGATTGTTCGGGGAGCATCAATCCTGTCATGTAGGGATACATTTGATTGCCTGTAATTTTGGCTGGAATTTTGGTGTTCAAGTTAGTTTAATAGGACTCTAGGAGGTGCAATCAGCAGGATCTTTGTCCAGTTTCAGAAGGGTAGAAATAGATGCTTTCCGTAAGGACAAGGAAGGTAGCAAGCTCATCCCTCTTGCCTCTCTGAACCCCTCATGAGTTAGGGAGGCATTATATCAGGATATTCTTTATAAAAGTCTGTGGTAAGACTGTCTCACCCTGGTGATTTCCTCACGTGAAGTGATCTAATCATCACTTTGATCTCTCCAACTGGTATTGGTTCAGTTAATCTTTCTGTTTCATGGGCTTCAGTCCACATTAGAGTGGCATCAGTGGGATATGTCTTTAAGTGGTCATCTCTGCTGTCTGTATAAAGCTCAGAGTAAAATTTAGTGAATTTCAGGAGAATATTTTGGGAGTGAGTGTGTCTCATGCCTTTATCATCGACCATATCCAGACTCCTCCTGTGACCAATCTGGGATTTAATTATCAGGCACGCTTTCTGCTCAGCCGGTCTTCTTTTCCATAATGTCATGCCACTGGATGTCCCCCCCCCCCCCCCCCCCCCCAAAATCGAACCCCGAATCACTGCTGAAGTCTGCTGTCAATTTGCAACTATGGTGGCCAAGGGCATCCCATTTCCTGCACTGAGAACTGCTTTGCTTCCTTCTGCAAAAGGGGCCTTGCTGTGCTGGGGTTAGTGAAGAAAATGGACTTGTCATTGTGAGTGGCCTTTAATGCGATCTGGTACAACACTGCGTATTACAAGCCACGCTGTTGTCGTTTTTTTCTTACTTGGGTAAATGCCTTGCGGGCCACCTGGACAAAAATCATGAATTCAGGGTACAAGAATAACATGGACCCTTCATAGTTCAGGTCTCTTTTGTTCTGGGCCAATCTCAGGGCAACTTTACAGCAGTTGAGTAGTTTGTATATAATGGGTCTAATAGGGGCCCTAGGCGATGGCCTGGGCGACAGTGAACAGTAAGCATGCTATACTATAAAAACTAGAGACAAAGTGTCTGACTCAATCAAAGACTTCAGCAAATTCTGAACAAAGGGCGCAATAGGTCCAGTTTTTATGGTCTCCCTGTCATGGGCATGTTGTTCTGCTTAGGCCGTGCCGCCAAATCTTAATTTTTTTATTTGTCCAGCTCTCTTCTCAAGCTTTTGTATCTTTTTCCTCTGTCCGCCAGCGTTGTCTTCAATGTCTGATAGGCATTCTTTTTGCCATTTGAAGGTGTTTGCTATGTTTTTCAATTTTATCTTTCAGTCTGGCCATGCAGTCAGTGAGAGGATATCAATCTTCCTATCTAAGGTTTGAAGGCTCCGTCTTATTTCTGATAGCAATGTTTTAACATCAAAAGTCTTCTATGTCGCTAGACTCTGACTCATGATCAGCAATTGATTTATCCTTCCCTCTTGAGTGCAGTCTTGGGGATGTCTAGCCTCGCAGCATATTATTGCCGACTTTTGCTCTGTTTTACCCATTTTGATTTGTGTATTATTGAGCAGTGCTTCTCCACTGAGAGTGTTGTTCAAACGCTTTCCTCTGCTTGTCTGGGGAGAACTATAAGTAGCACTGTGTATTTATAGTGGGTACACACTTATTCAAAGCACATGCTCACTATTGGCCAGTTTCGCTCACATGTCCCGGTCTTTGAATGTACAGTGCTAGTATGCTTGTGGTGCTATGGCCACATGCATCCAACGTCGAAGTTTTACTGTATGATTCCCTGGACTCATTGGCTGTTGTCTCTACTATCAGGCATTGCTCCTTGCCTAGTTTACAAGGAGTATTATTATCAGCCCTATGTACTAAGAACATTAATTTTCTCCATAGAAGGATCAGTACGCTCTAGTCTAGGGGTCCTCTCCGACTGTCTCTGTATTCTCACATAGTAGTGCAGCTTCACTCCTCCATGTTCGTTGACATTCATAAATCTCTGTGGCCCTACCTATGACCTAGCCAATAACCTCGTCACTCGAGGAACCTCACCCGCAAGCCTAGTCCCGGACCATGACTGACTTGTTACCCCCCCCCCAAAACTAGCTCCCTCAGCCAATGCTCTAGTCTGATCTTGTGGACCAGAGCCTCTGCCTCTCCACATCGCTTTCCCCTTCGTTGTGTTCCTGTAGACCACAGCAATCCAGCAGTGCTGTGAACTCTAATGCCGCAACTGTCAACCCCTAGCGTAGCAGCGTCTTACACGCCGGGTATCTTTAGGTGCTCGTGATGCTTTTTAACAGGCCATACCATGCCCACAGGCCCGGCTGTCTTCAACCACTCACCCTCTGCTGAGCCCTGGAATTGGTACAGCTAAACGGTGCTTCTATTAGAGTTCATGGCCCTTCAAAGTTATTGCTTGATGGGGTTTATGAAGGATGTTATTTGATAGATTTCTGAACCTGGATCACGGTATCACTCTTTCAGGGGGCCATTGTGGTATATGGCTCTCTGGTGCACCCCATTAATGGGATGACCTAATGGTTCCATGAGTCTGCTGACACCGTTTCCTAGCTACACCTGTCTAATGAGCCCTAATAAGGATAAAACCAGTCCTGGGTTGCTTGTGTTGTGGTTCAGGTTGGACTTGGCCTGCCAGTTTGGGCTGGACTGTCCAATTAGCAGGGTCAATACCGATTAGCATATGGCTGGGTGCAAACGTAGGTGCATGGTGTGCAAAATCTCAATGGACTGGGATGCTGCCCAAATAATTACCAGTGGATGGGATTAATTAAAGGATTCCATCTATCACTTTTTAGTATACGTCACTGTTTCCTGTAGGGCATTCTTTTCTGAAGATGCTCAGTCAAGCATATATCATTTGACACTAGTTGCTTTAGTGTAGAGCTGGAAGTGTTCCTCTGTATCAAGAAGGATTTAGAACTTGAAGTGGCTACATGGCTTTTCTAAGTAAACATTGAGAGTGCCTCAGAAGGTGCGTTGTTGTCCAGCAGGGAGTTGATTGGATAGGAGTTCCAAGACTTCAAGAAAGAAGATACTTTTAAGGAGGATGATAGATCATGCTGAGTTTCCAACATTGTCATTGTATGTTGTTTAGTTAATTCGTTATGCACTGGACAGAAGTTAAGATGTATGGATTACTCTTTTTAAACACAGCAGTCTTTTAAAACATAGAACAAACCACTCACAGTTTTATTTTGTTTGTGCAATTAAAATAGTTTGTATCCAACAGTAATAATAAAGTCAGTCAGGGGCTAGGACAAAAGAGTTCACCAGATCTCGGTTAGAGCTGAACAGTTGAAAGCACAGTCTTGAATTTAGTCCGATAGAGCCTTTTTAGTTTATCCACAGCTGATCTTCAATTGGTAATGTGGTAAACAACTAGGTAAAATCCAAGCATATACTCAAAGTAGAAGCAATTAATGGTATGTCCTTTAGGAGTAACAACATGGTAGAGGATACACAAGAGACCATCCCGAGACACATTACATTTGTATACTTTCCAATCATTTTGTGCTATTTGTACTTATTTGTTTACTCTTGGACCAGTTCATCTTATCTACAGGTGCTGAACATGTTTTTTTGGTGTTTTTTTTTCTCACGTTCCATGAGTACTGCATCATCCACATTATCTGTTTCGAATAATTTGTAATACAATACTTGGATTGTATTTGTTTTCATCAGCTGGTCTTTGTGTGTACCGCACCATATTATTCCATCCAGTGGATAAACTGTTAGTTGCTTCTATTTCAGTTTAGTAGCATACAGTTAAGTGAAAGTTGGATAATTGTTAGTATCTAACTCGGACTGGTTGTTATGAGTGAGATTACTACTAGGATTAGTTCAAGCTTGCTTAGGTGTCTGTTAGTGGAATATTGAGAGGGCAGAGCAGATAGGATCTGATTACAGTTATCTATCTATCTACCTACCTACCTACCTACCTACCTACCTACCTGGATAGGCACCTTGTATTGTTAACAGGAGAGACCATTATCCCCTGGCTGATTTACCTTATAATGCAAGTGTGTATTTTGTTTTTAGGTCTGAACATTCGTAGAGCATTTTGTCTTGGGTAAGGAGCTAGGCATTCATGGGTGATTGCTAACTTCATGAAGATGGTTTCAAAATTAACCTAACATATATTTCCGCTGTCAATAATCTGAACATCAAGCACATCTGTTTCTCTAGCAGACAGTAGAGATGTACTGGACTGTTGATGCAGGATGAGAGGAAGAAGTTGCAGACCTTAGGTGGTAGTTTGGAGTACCATCGCCTGTGAATGAGAAGGTGGACTGCTGAGTCTTAGAGAGTGGAAGATGGAATTGTTGTAGATTAAGATTACTTTTTCTAAGAAGGCGGAAGATGATGGATGATACGAGGTAGTAGAGGATAGTGGTAGGCAAGAGGGAAAGGTTGTTGGTAAACATGAGCATTCAGACTGTCCAATTAGCTAGAAGATGGTGGTCAGCCATAGAGGACCATTGTAAATGAGAGGAAGGACTTGCAGATAAGAGGGCTTGGGTGGTTTTATATAAGTTAGAGAGAAGACCGTTGTAGGCAGAAGGGAAGAGCTGTTTTCATTGAGAAGACTGAAAAAAGAAGAAAGAGGCCTTGAAGACTCGAAAGAAAGATTGCAGTAGGTTGTCAGGGAGAAGAGGCATATTTACGGAGATGGGAAACTCACCGATGATTATTGCATACAAGAGAGCGTAAATTGTTTTACTGGAGAGGTGACTACTGTGGTCTCAGCAAGAGAAGGAACTGCTCTAGATAGACTGAGGGAACTTCTGTGCATAAAGATGGACTGACATGCACCTGGCACAGACTATGAAAAGAAGACTGATGCAGACTAGAGGGAGTATCTTGCGTACAAAGTAAGGATGGCTGACCAGTGAGAGTGAGCAAGAAAATATTGTCTTAGAAGAGAGGGATGGAAGAGTGTCCTAGACTAGAAAGAAAGATGACTCTTTAACACTAAACAGGTGGAAACTGTTGCAGAAATAAAATGGATGGGGCTGCCAAATTTGGGATGGTTATAGATGGGGATGAGGGACAGTATTTGGAGAGAATACTGTTGTAGACTAGAAAGGGGGCTGCTGTAGCTCGAGCGAGTCAAATTTGCAGTTCGAAAAAGGATAGGTGTTGATACACAGAAAGATATTGGACTATCATCGACTAGAGAGGGACCTGCAGAGAACTAACTAGAAAAATATCACATATCATATTCTTAGTGAGAAGACTGTTGTAGATGAGGTAGAATTGTTGTCTTTTAATCTGGCAGTACTCTTTAGTCAACAATAGTCCTGCCTATAATGTGTGACTATTGTTTCTCTCTTTTACAGTTCCATCTCTTTTTATTTCATTCTATATCTCTGAAAATGTATGTGTAAATATTGGGTAAAAAATGTTGACACAGAAACATGGTACAAAGGAACATTAGTTTTTTGGATTCATGTAGGGGCAAGGGTATGTTAGTAAGTGTGTAGTGTGATACAGCGTCTTTGGGAATACACGAGACATGCCATGCATTTACACATAGCACAATAGTCTCCCCTCTTTAATTAGCGTAGGTTCCTTCCCACTCATTACCTAGAGAGTGGAGTTGTTCTGGACTGAGAGAGTAGGACATTTGAAGATAGAGAGTGGAGACCATTATAGGTAGAGGTGCTTGTTGTAAAACGAAGGTGAGTATAACCCCAAGCACACCTAGAGAAATAACTGTTGTGGGCAAGGAGAGAGAGGCATGTTGTAAACAGAGGCATATATTCATGTAAGGTTTTCAGAATGTTGTACTGTAGAAAAGAAAGCACCACTGGCTTCCAACATCAAATGAGGAAGTGGAGCTTTTAGCATTGAAGAGGAAAGGCTGTTTCTAGCTTCTCAGCCTCAAGAACTGCTGAAAAGAAACTATTTCCCTGTTGCCTACAGGTGACTCATATGGTGACAGATTTGTTGTTGAACTCTGAGCACATAAGCATTGTCTCTCCATAATATGCTGCAATGCCTTAACCCCTTCCATGCTCATGACGGAACGGTTCCGTCATGAGCCACGGTTGAGCTGTGCTCATGACGGAACCGTTCCGTCATGAGCCCGCCCGCGCTCGAACCCTTCAGCACCGCGGCGGAATTCGCCCAGCGCTGAAGGGGTTAAGGCACCATTCCTTCTAGTTTATATTGAACTGAGTTTGGTGTTCAGTGATGATCTTGGGGACCCATTAAACAGACTTACCTCGTAGCTATGTGATAACACAAGTATTATAGGGGCGTTACACAGATGCTGGTCAAATAGCATAAAAAGACAGATTAATGTTGAATCATGAAGTAGCTGCCCGAAAAGTAGCCTGTGAAATTCCATGGGTTTCTCAGACAGGTCTTCAAACCAAAGGCTTCTAAAGTGGATGTTTCTAGCCTAAGCCACTGTTTTTCTTTTCTTTTCTAGGTTTAGCTGCCCCCAACGGTGAGGAAACCAAAAGCAGAATTTATTGAAGGCGGTCCAAAAAATTATTTTCTGGAAATGGTTTGAAAAGTCATGGTCGTTGTCTACACAGAATTTCACAGCTTTTATTTTTTTTTATGTTTATTTTTATTCTCCTGGCAAACAAGACCACGTGGAACACACTCATGTGAATGCTATGATTAACTGCTTCCAAAAGTGTCTCTTTCTTCCACGCCGGGCAATTTCAGCACTGGGATATGGGCTAACAGCTCTATGGAGAGTGCTGCCACATCACCATGGTAAAACTCGCTAACCCCCTTTACACCGGGTGGCTTCTGGAGGCGATCCGGAAAATCAAGAAACAGAAACAGCGTCCATCAGAGGAGAGAATATGCAACGCTGTCTCAGCTTCGCATGGCCTGGATCGCAAGACTGTGCTAGAGCAGCTGGATCTGAGTGTTAAAGATGGTGCTGTTTTAAAGGTCTCTAGCAATGGGCAGAACTCCTACAAGGATCCAGAGAACCCTGGGAGGCTGTGCATTCCTAAACCACGGACCCAGATTAAGGGGGATGAGAAGTGTGATTTGGATTGGAATAAACTCATCTGTCGAAGCCTGGAGGGCTTGGGGCAGCCTGCAGGCTGCTCTCTCAAGAACATTGAACGCTTTCTGAAAAGCCAGAAGGATGTGGCTGCATTTTATGATTGCAGTGGCTCTTCTGCTTTTCACCAACAGCTGCGACTGGCTGTCAAGCGGGCAGTGGGACATGGGCGTATTCTCAAAGATGGTGCGTTATATCGACTTAACACTAAAGGGCGTGATGAGAAGCAGCAGCTCTACGAGTCGCTGTCCTCTTTGCCGCCAGTCTGCCTTCTGCCACATGAGAAGGATAAGGTAAGGTTGGTTCTTGGATGTACCCGCTGGCCAATGCCTATGTTTCTGTCCAAAGCAAAGAGTACTTTGAGTTCTTTTCCTTGGTTCGCCTTTCCTGATGATGGTGCCCTCATGGTGGTTACGCAGTATTCTGCTATGTTGGCCCTTTGACAGTGCTGTATATCTTATTCTGAGCCATCCCAGTCTCAGAAGCTGCACTTGAAGCGCTTAGGTGAAACACACCAACTCAAAGTGGCTTCTTTGTATTGGGCAGAGACCAGAAATTATACAGATGGGATTTTGCTGCTCATTGTTGTTTGAGTTGATGGTTCCTGGAGCAAGGTGGCGTTCCTGCTCTGTTCTGTGGGAAGTGATAGTGACCAACACAAGGCGTCATTGATGGGGTCCTGCAGAGGAGCCAATAGTGCTTTGTACTGTGGGAGATTTTGGTAGACTGTACAGAGGGCATCACTTCTGTGGGAGGTGATTTTGTTCAGCCTAGGGGCTGTGGACTATGGTAGTTATTTATTGGTATTCACATAGCATGCATCTACTAATCAGACAAAAACACGCAAAAGGGAGTGCCACAAGAGTCCAACAATTGTATTATTGATCTTGTTCTCTTTTTATCTCCTCCTTTCAAGAATAACACAATTCTATGGTGTTGATCCCAATATACTTTTCTCCAAGACCAAAATATAATTTGAGCCAGAGTATGAAGTCTCAAATAATTCTCTTTATTATTCTTCAAAACATCAATGAAATGGCCCGGCCAACGCATTAAAGGAGCGAAAAAAAGGAGAACAAGCTCTATAAAACAATTGTTGGACTCTTTTAGTCTCTTCAGTTGTATTTATGGTTGTTGGGTAGTTTGACCATTAAGGGGTGAGTGCCTACAACTATTACCTGACACGACTTGCATTTGTGCGGTCGTTCGTAGCCGTAACTACTCTTGCTTTGGTATTATTAGCATGCATCTATTGTTACGGTGCTTTGCAGAGTATTTCCCTGTTCTACTTTTTACATACTAGAGCATTCTTGTGTGGTGTTGGAAGAATGTGTGGTAAGGTTGGGCCTAGAAAAAAAGAAGTTGACGTTCTCTATTAAACTTCCTAGATGTTTGAAGGGTGTGACATTTATTAAACATCTACTTGTCCAAAGAACAGGATACTTCATAAATCTATTTGTTTTGGGAACAAATCCACCTCTTCCTTTTCTGTCCCATGCAGTGAGGTGACAAATTGTGTTAGCATTCTCATTAATGGGCTCTAAAACTGCCAGGACTCATAGATCAGCGAGTTAGATCCTCATATAAAGCGCTCTTATAACTCCGGGTCTAGCCAGCACCATATAAAACTTTTCAAATAAAAAAAATAATATAAAATTGTATATGAAGTTGGATTCTAGCAAGGATCTAATTTTGCCACCTTTTCTCAACCTTACATACAGGGAGGGACTGAAAGGACGCACACTCAGAAGTTCCAGGGTTTATTTATTTATTATGATGTCTCTATCCAAGAACAGCAAGCAGTACAATGCAAAAGCAAAAATAGCAACTCTAAGGTACAACAAGATTACCTTCACTCTGCCACGATCGGCAGATGAGATGCTCCTAAAGTAGTTTCTTGTAAACAAATCGAGTAGGATCAGAGCAATAGACGTAGGACAGTCACTCTAGAGTTAAGTGAGGAAAATTAAGGCATGAAACCATGAAGAAGCATATGTCAGTCGAGAGTCGGAGAGATGAAATAGAGAACCAAAACAAAGAGAACTAAGTTGCAGCGTACAGCAATTGGAGAACATAGATAAGATGGAGTGACTGTAAAATCTGAAAGCAATACAGAGATCATGGTATTTAAGCTGAGATGTGATCAGAAGCTACAAAAGCTGAGCATAGTAAGGAGAAATAGGAGTACGATAGTCGAGAGAAAAGAGAAGATGGATGCACGAATGTTCTATAAATTGAAGTGGTATGAGATATTTTAGAATACCAGTGTAGTAGTAGTTGATACAAGAAGAAATAAAACTCAACAACCCTAATTTACATACATGATGGTGTCAGGTAATTAATATTGATTCCTTGTGTGCATTCAGTGCTGCTTCAAAGAATGTTGAGGTTGGTTGCAGCCATTGACTCTGATGATTTGAGGACAGGCGCCATCCGCCCTATTGACAACGAAAGTGGGAATTTTCAAGAAAGAGGAAGAGAATTTATCTGTGAAATACTTGTAGATTGGTCATGCTGAGCCATGCGCCCTTTACTCGGAAGACTAGGTCCACCGCTACCTAGGAGCACAAGTAGTAAATCCTGTCCTTTTTAAATAAATGTGGATGAAGTGATTGTGCTGGTTCTTCAATCTGCCTAGCTAGCTGTGTCCTTCTAAGTGGAAAAGTGCTGGAAGTAGGACACATTAAAGTTGTAGTCATAAGTTGTGGGATAATGCGGTATGTCAAACCCTCAATTGGAGGAAGTGGTATAAATCAGATGTCCAGCATGATGAAGTACCCAGCAGAAGTAGAATTGTTACTATGCATTGTGGGAGGCGAGGGTATCCTGAATAGGATTCAGCAGTGCTGGTCTTTGTGGGGGGATGATGAAGTCCTGCAAAGTGGTTTATTTTCTATCTTCCTCTAGTAGTCGCATCTGATGTCTGATTATGTCATGATGGGTACTTGGTATAAGATAGCAGATGTAGTAGCGTCACTCAGAATTACAGAAAAATGTATTTTTATGTCAGAATTTTAAGTTGACTTTAGAAGTAGTCTTTGTAATAGATTACTCTGCAAGTTTTGTGGAATACTTTTTGCCCCAAAGTATGTTTTGTGGGAGAGCACTGGTCTTTTATAAAATTACAAACTTTTCACTGTGTTCTGAACTACCTCATGTCATGATGGCGTTAAAGTGCTGGTAAGTTGGGGTATCCTTCCAGTACTTGAAACTCCTCAGTTTTTCCTTGTGACGTAGCTGCTATTCTATTAATGGTGCTCACACACCCTTCTAAGCTAGCTATTGCTCCTTATTACTCACTTGCGCAGTGGGTCATTACCTGAAAACATTTTTAAATTAAAGATACAAAGTCTATGAGGTCTATTAGGATGGCGTGCAGATCACCACCGCCCGGGTGGCAGGTGGCGGTGGCGATCCTAACGCCATCACAACACAATTTACCCCCACCATATTACTATGGAGGGGGGTACCGCGGCTGACGGAAAGTCAGTCCGCTGCTTTTCCGCTGGTCGGATGGCCGGCCGGGCGGTAAAGGCCCACGATATGGTGGTGGTGCCTTGCAGGCACCGCCATCCATATTAGTATGCCTGCGGTGAGTATGCCTTTCCATGGTGGAGACTCCGCCATGGAAAGGCATACGGTAAATGACTTTGAGGGCCCGTTGCCGGCCCTCGGATTGGCTGCACTTGGTACCACCCTTCATTGCCACGCAGAAGGTGGCAGGCACCGCGTGGTGCCGGTCACATTGTGCCTGTCAATGCACAGCATGCAAATTCAACATTGCGGCGGGTGCTGCTTACAGCACCGCCCACCACAATGTCGAAGATACGGGATGCGACCGCCAGGGTGGCGGTCGCATCCTAATTGGCCTAGCGAAACCGCTGCACCTCTGGCGGTCGGTCCCGTTTTCCGTTACGGCGGCATCGTAATGGGGCCCTATGTTTGTAGAGAGTATAATTTTAAATAAAACTGCATCACGGCATTCTTGCTTTCTTTTAATTTAAAAACCGTGTCAAACAGAAAATGATGTTTACACTTCACATGTGATTGAACCATTATATTGGTAAGACAGATATGTATTATCCCACACAACATGGTAATGATTGTCCTCACTAGCTGCATAACAGGCAATGATAGCCACCTCATTTAAACACTTTTATACCATTCCAGTCTGCAAAGCATGCACAGGACACTTATTGATCTGGTAAAATATATCAGCACAGATGCATTATTATTGGTAATCACAATGTTAACAACTGCATTTTTTACCAGGGGACGCCACCCACTAACCTACAACAAAACATATTAGATGAACTCACCTCAGTTTGTGTGTTATTTCCAAAATCTCTTCAACGCAAAGCACAGCATGTGTCAGTTGGGCAGACAGCCCATAATTTCTGTAAAGGTGTGCTATCTAGACCATGTCTTTTGGCAGTTTCCTTCTTTAGGTGTTTGTTCTTGTCAGGGCAGAAAACTGGCACGGACTCGGTCGAACTCCTGTGAACTACAAATGTCCTTCTTTATTTAGGATAGTGATTTAAGCCAGACTAGTTCACCTGACTTAACCAATAAAATTAGAGCAAAGGAGGGGGGGGGCAGAAAGGCAGTGCAGTGGAATGTACATGAAGAGAATGCAACAGCAGTACTGACTACTACTAAACTCTGTGGCGCAACCTAGAGCCTTAGGGCCTACTTATGTTTTCGCCTGCCTTTAATATGGGTACGCCACCTATTAGGTCCCCAAGCACATTTCATATGCAGTCGGGGAATATTGGGGTCAACTCTTGACTTACTGCACAGATTTACTAGGAAGTGTAAGATGCAGAACGCTTAACTGCATGAAAAGTGATGGTTGGAATTGCTTGAATTAGGGTAAACCATTGATAATTACTGTAGGTGCTTGTATTTTTAGCCCATCTGTCATTACCGAAGATGACCAATCATTTGTAGGTCAGCCTTGGGACTGCTTTA
The DNA here is from genome assembly GCF_964204655.1 of Triturus cristatus. Taxonomy (NCBI): domain Eukaryota; kingdom Metazoa; phylum Chordata; class Amphibia; order Caudata; family Salamandridae; genus Triturus; species Triturus cristatus. Next base: position 627,331,305 of record NC_140594.1, on the reverse strand, counting down.
AATGTAACCGCTCAGCCTGTGCTGTTCGCCCACGATGGCTGATTTGGACTTCACTTAGTTTATCTTGATCTTTTTTCTCTTTACTTATTGGACCTACTTGAGGCAACTATGGATGTTTTTTTATGTTTGCTTCTCAAGAAATCTCAAACCATTCCAATGGAAAATGCAGGGTACAGATTAAGATCCCTTTTTGGAAGAGCAGTGTTGCACCAGATACTTGTATTTGCTTGTGAATTAAAAAAATATTTAGGAATTTGTTTTAGGAATGCTTGTTTCTCTATGTGTATTATTTTGTGGTTCAAATAATCGAAATTGCTTAGTAGTGGGCTCTGGATTCCAAAACTGTCTCATTGGCAGTCTTCATATTCCAGTATTGATGAAATTAGAGTCCCCGGAAATCAAAAGGTTAAGAACCATTGATCTAAACATAAATGAAAGCCTAATCAAGTCCAGCGTTCGACCTAGAGTCGGATCGGGCTTACAGGTCTGAAAGCACTTAACATATATTGAGAAGATACTGTTGAAGGTCAAAATAGATTTCAGGGTGTGTTGTGCACCCTGAAACTATTGGAGGTGCATTGTGTTGAAGGGAAGATATTTTGAGATGTCTTCAGAAGACATCACAAGACCTAAACACTGAAACTTAAAATATATAACTTTTGAGGAATTTCTAGATAAACGGATTCAAAGTTTCTTCTGTCAGCCCCCAGTCCTGTTTTAGGGGAAGAGAAATAGCCCATCCCAAAGTAGCAACATTCCAAGGTAAAAATTACTACTCTTGAGATAGACGACTAGTAGGAAGGGCCAAGATGCATCTTAGCAGTAAAGGGGTGTGTCCTTAGATGAGTTGGAGTATGAACTGATCACACAGATGACTGTCCAGAAGTGCTGAGATGGGTCATGTATTCTAGCTCTCCTTACATCCAGATAATTAACTTACATTCAGCAGGATTGTTAAGGAAGAAAAATTCCACATTCCCATGAAAGTGGAAGAAGAGGAAAGAAATGTCCTCCGTTAGATATTACACCTACCACCAAGTAGGAGCCAATCGCTACCCATGTAAGCCAAGCTGAATTTAAAAAACGCAGAAGGATGTGGTTGAGACCCCAGTGCACACACTCCCACAAATATAAAAATTGAGGAAAAGCACAAGCCCCATGCAAACAACACATCTTTTCCTTAGGGGATGCCCCAAAGTGGGTTTGATAATGGACACTGGAGTGAGAGAAAATAACTTTCAGTCTGAGTAGCTATAGCAAGCCCAATAATGCATAATGAAAGCAAGGAATGTAGATTTCGGCATGGCAAGAAAGGAGAGTTGAGCAGATATTCAATCCTTAATTCTTATCCATCCAGCAACATATACAAAAAAAATCAAATCTAAAAACGAAAAACTTGAAGAGGTTTGTTGAGCTGTTTCATATCATAAGAGCCATATTTATAGACCATTACTGGTCATGCTTCCTGCTGGCTCTTTACCACCTTCTGCATTCTTCTCCGGTCTTCTGTCCCTGCCGTGGAGCATTGGCCAAGCACAGCTTCCTGTTTGCAGCCTGTGTACTCCTGGCTATGTGTTACTCCAGCCACTTTTTATTTTTAGGTGTCGCCTGAGCCAGCGCTTTAGCGCTGCTCTGGCGAGAGCTTTAGTAAACGGGGGATTTTGAAGTGCAAACTAGTGCTTTTCAGGCCTCCAAATACAGTGCATGTGCGCCGGGCGCGCGCACCATTTGGCAGCCTGCGTGATCATTTTGCGGCCGCTTTGATGTTCTCAGTGAGCCGCGCGGCCACTGAGAACATCAAAGCGGCCGCGAAAGTGCACACCATTTGCCAGCCTGCGTGCCTCTCTCCCCTTAGAGGGTGCGACGTGCCCTACCCCCTCCCTTATCCCACTTCCTGCTTGTTTAGCCTGGCTGCCCTCTCGTAATACAGACATCACACAAGTCTCCGAGGTCTCCACTGCATCCCATTCAAAGGCACTCACTGATCACGTCTTGACCTCATGAGCCACTATATGCCTGTAAATTGTGCCACTCTTACATTACCATCTTTATGAACTCAATTCTTCCAACATGTCCTTGATGAATGATGCCTTGTGCGTAGCTTGTGATAATGTTTTTCACGTGTACTTGTCAAACATGATGCCTCTGTTTCGGTTTTATTTCATGTATTTAATTACGAATATAATTTCACTACTGTACTGCTTGGCACTCCGTGCTGATTGCTCTGTACTTGCTTATGTCAAAATGCCAATAAACAAATAAATATAAAAAGTGTAATTTCGCAAAATTTCTATGATGTTTTGTGAAAAGATCATGCAATTTGGAACACCCTAATCCCATTAATCCGTGTTCCCTACCAGAGGAGAGTGGCCTCCTCTACAATCTACTGATATTCATAGAACATTTGTGCATTTGTCCTACCGTTTTCTCTTCGGCCCGCTGGTTCACCCCACACCTAAATACTGCAAACTTTGGATTTATGGAAGGGCAGAGTTTTCTTTTTACTAATTATGTGAAGGTTTCGTTTTAATATTTTGGAATTACACCATTGCACACATCGTTTTAAGCTTGCCATTTGTGGTTGTATTTGTAATGCGTCTGCAATCCGTCAGGTAAGGCATTGCTGCCCTTTATGAACAATAAAACAAACAAGCATTGGCATAGCCAATAGGTCTCGCATTTGGTACATTATAAGTGTTTAGCCATGCAACGGTTGATGTTGTTGCACCAAGGATATTGTGCTGCAGAATTAAATACTTATAAGGTCCCAAAGGCGAGATCTATTGGCTATGCCAATGCTTGTTGCCTATGCACGCTATAAGAGTGCATGGCACTGAATAGTCTCCTCACTCACCCTCCTCCGTTGTATCTCCTCTCCTACTCTAGCAACATGTCTAAAAACAACATTGACAAAACCAATGGATCTCGCTTAGGCGAAACCTATTGGCTTTAAAGTCAGTTAATATCAGTATAACACCTAAATACAGCAGTTAGCAACTGAAAGGTGACCTGCCTCTGCGTGACAAAAGGTTTGCCACTGTGTGGCAAGTAACCTTTGATCCATGTGAGCTAGAAACAACCTTTTTTTGGTTAAAATCTGTGAAGTATGCAAAAGATGAAGGATTATGAAGCAAGTGTGGCAAATCCATAATTAAGTGAAAAATATGGCTGCAGAATGGGAAAATTCCAGTGGCTCTGCATATACTCAACTAAGCCACTAACACCAGGTCTCCACGGAGTAGCATGCTACTCACCTGCAAAGCAGCTCCTTATAAAGTATTGTACATTGCTTTTTTGAATCAAAATTCAATCCAGTCTTGTCAACACTCTCCGCCATCCATCCATTCACTTTTCCATTTCCTCACTTATCACTTACACATTTCATCCCCCAATAACCAATCAAATCACTCATCCATCACTCACTCTTCTATGATTATCCACCCACTCATTCGTACATCTATCCACTTAACTGTCTACCACTAACCATATGTGTGCGTGTGCAAGAATATACACACTCAGACACACGTGCAAATAACAGATATACACATAGCAATCCCCATTTAATAAAAAGACACGCTTAGTGCCTCTGGCTCTCTAAATTTGAGCACTGAATGCCTTTGGTGGCGCTCAGAATTGAGTACATAATACCAATGGTGGCTTTTAGACCTGAAACCAGTACCTTTCAGAAATAGGTATACTATTTCCCTGGTAGCTTTCAGAGCTGGCCATCATATACAAGAGCAGGCCTCCACAAGGGATTCCAACACTCCTGATAAGGCCTTCAAAACATATGCAATGTTTTAAGTGAGGCCTAGAAAACTGGAAGCAGCACTTCATAAGGGGCTTTTACAACACTCATAATTGACCTCCAGAACTGGATTCAAATCTCCAGTTGGAGCCCCTAAAATTAGGACTAGTACTAATTCAGATGTGGCTTGAGCAGCTAGTCCTGATACTGAAGGTAGGGTCTGAGGCACTTGACATATTTCTGACCATGAAGCCACCAGAACTGGACACAGTAATCATATGTGTTACCGAGAACTGGAAACAATGTTCCAGAGTTGTGCTCCAAAACTGGATTTAGTAACCCTAATATGGCCTCCAGAAATGGAGACTGCTCTCCAGAGATGGATACTAGAACTGGCTACAGTACACCACACAACATGACCGCGTGATCTCTTTGTTTTTGGCACTAGCCATGACAGATTATATTAAAACATCAGAATACCCAGCACAGAAATAAAAACATTTGTTTGGTTTGTCCCTTGCATTTCGTGGTTAAAACAAATGCCATCATAAATAATTGTTAAAACATATATTATGTCAGTCCACTTCTAAATCATTTTCTATGAAGCAATTATCATTCTAGAAATAGTGGTTGCAGCTCCACTGATACTGTTTCAGTGTGAGCCATACAGCCCAAATATACTTCTACAAAAAAATATATCATGGGGTAGTCTAGTCTGTGGCAGAGTTTAAAAGCTTAAATGCAGGATATTATGGAGAACTATTTAAATAATGAAACAAGTTGTTTGTAATGAACAACTGTTTCTGTGCAAAACAGAAGAAAGTGTAATGCCATCTCTCTACACCTAAAATCACAAATGTCATTGTTCATTAACAGGCTATTCCGTTTTGCTATGTAGACTTTAATTGGGTGGGTTTCGAATCTACATTTTTTTTTTTGCGATCTTTTTATTAAACTTCTTTTTACACAGATTTTTCCTGATAATAGAGTTACAATGTCAAATGATATATACCCATCTGTGCATCATGTTTCTTTTACAACAACTTGCATTGCTTAATCATAGACACATAACAGAAAGGAAAAACAAGGCTAACTTAGTCCCATCATTAAGTACAGTGCAGTCACAACCCCCGACTACCTTGTGTCCTTCCGGTCCTTTTGGGAGCTGTATATTTTTCTAATGAACCCTAGTGTCTGGTCCATTACGATTGATTCCCAACACGCCTTGGTTCTGAACCAATTTATGATCAATGCACCATCCATAAGATACATGTCTGGGCCTACTGGGCTATACTTCTTGGGTGTCCCTTTCCTGTGAGCGTCATTCCCCTCAGTCGCCGTTCCATTCTCCCCTGCTTCCTGAGACATACTATCCATGAGAGCCGCCCACTCTAGCAAATCCTCCTCCAGTCCATCATCTCTACGGGTCCTCTTCATATACACGTCCTCAGCCCGAGCCCATTCCATCAGATCTTTGTGCCATAATTCTATGGAGGTTGTTCTCTGGCTCATCCATCTAATGGCCACTCTGTTTTGTCAACACCAGTGCCAACTGCAGGAATTTATCTTAGGCTCCCTTGGTGTCTTAACTATACCTAATAGGCAAACCTGCGGGGTAGCTGCTTGGATCAAACCGGTCAACTCCCTCATTCGTTCTACCACCTTCTGCCAATATTGCAGAACCACCTGGTATTCCCACACCATATAGAGAAACGATGCATCATCCTCCCCGCACCTGGGGTACATTGCGCCTCTATCCACACATATCCTGCTAAGTTTAATCGGTGTTAGGTTTATACGGTGCAGGTAGTTGAAATGTGTCAATCTGAGACGTGCATTACAAGACACCTTTCAAACTAATTCACATGTCGCACTCCAAAACGCATTCTCTAAGGGGGCTCCCGAATCTTTCTCCCACGCCCTTGTAGTAGGGATTCCCCTCACTCCCCTATCTTCCAGTAATGTTTTGTATAGGAAGGTAACCATATGCCTCATGGCTCCTGCCGTTAACCAGAGTTGTAAGGTAGCTGTTTCAATCGGGGTGTTTGGGAAATCCATACAGATTACCCTTGCCGTATGTGTTATTTTAGCATATTGAAGGAACTGACCCCTTCCTACCTCAAATGCCTCCTGTGCTTCCTCGAATGTCAGACATGCATCTCTTGGTTGTAAATCTCCCAGTATGACGCAGCCGCCTTCCCTCCATCGGGCTATCGTCCTATCTTGGTCAGTACGGCGAAATGGCAGCATCGTCCAAATATCTAGTTCTCTGGCGAAGGGTGGTTTGTTAAATACCCTCGTTATTACTCGTTCCCATATCTCTGCCATTTGATGTATGAGGTATGGGGTTCCTGTTGGTACCATCCTCCCAAGCATGAGTAGTTCCATCAAGTAGAACGTGCCATGTGTACCCCTCAGCAGTCTCTGCTCACTAGCATCATCTTCCGTCACCCATTGTGCCACATTTTGCAACTCGGAGGCATAATACAGTTCTAAGTATGGAAGGCCCATTCACTCCTCCCGTGGGTCACGTTTGAGCTGTGATAGTGCAACCCTGTCCTCCTCCCCGCCCACACCAATAGTGTCAAGAGGCTGTACAATTTTCCGAAATAGGCTGCATGGAAGAGTGTACACTACATTCTGAATGATATACAGGCACCTCAGGAGGAACACCATCTTAGCAACCGCCACCTACCCCAGAGTGGAAAGCGGAAGTGTATTCCAGAATTTAATGGACTTAGTCAGACCCCACAGCAGTCTACTCACTCCGAGGTGTTCCTGATCCTCCAGGCTATGACCTACTTAAATACCCAAATATCTGAAGGACAACACCTCCCAGCGCAGGCCTTCTTGTGGCAATTGAGTCACCAGTTTCCCCTCTAGCCTTCTCAAAGGGAACAGCAACGATTTCTGCTTATTCACACGTAGCCCAGCAATTTCCCCAAATTGCTTCAGGCGCTGCAGGAGCTGTGCGACCGTTCCGCCAGCCGCGGCAAGTAAAACATCACTTCATCGGCGTATAGAGAGATCGGGTGTGTCGTCTCTCCCATCCTCACCCCCATCGTCTTGCACTCCTTCCTAAGCGAGGCCGCCAGGGGTTCCTTTGCAAGTGAAAATAGTAGCGACGAGAGTGGACAGCTCTGACTCGTGTCCCTCTGCACTTACCATTCCTCAGACAAGATGCCTCCGCTACATACCCCTTACTCTAGGAGAGGTATACAGTACCCTGACCCAGTGGCAACATTTTGGGCCGAAACCCATGTGGTGTAGGACCTGCTGTTGGTAGGTCCATTCCACCATGTCAAAAGCTTTTGTGAGATATACTGACAGGAGAGCCAGCTCCACATGGCAATCTTTCACCGCATGCTTAACATGCCCCAGTCTGTGCTAATTAAGGGCCATGCCTCATCCCGGAATAAATCTGCACTGGTCCTCATTTATTAATGCCCCCACCACTGATGTCAGTCTCCCTGCTATTAACTTGTATAATACCTTAACATCTATGTTTAGCATGGTTGGAGGCGGGTATGCTTCCGGGTCCATCACATCACCGCGGGTTTAGGCACCATGCAGATCACACCATCCCTAAATGTCTGAGGCATCATTCGCCTCTGCCCAGATTCGATATACACCTCTAGCAGCGGTCCTGCAAAATCTAAATGTTAGTTTGCCATGGCTTTTAATATAACTGGTTAAGATATTGCTCAAATTAAGTTATTAATTTTGATAAAAGATACTTAAGTGTCAATTAGGTACTATAGAACAGCAGAACTGCTCTTAGAAGGTAACTTTGCTTGGGCTATTTCTGCCTTGCGAAGATCTGTAGCATTTTGGAGTACCCTGCTTATCTCAGTTAGTGGTCATAGAGCCATCGCCAAGATGGTGATTTTGCTGCAGCTCCTCTACTTTTTCGCAGCTCTGCCGGTGAAACTTCCTGGAGCGTTTTCAGTGAACTAGATGGCATCCTTCTTACATTATAGTGGGGGTCTTCAAGACGTCAGATGGCTTTGCGGAAACTGTGGCTCCCAGTAGACTAAGGCGGAATGGCTGCTCCGAACTTTGAGCTTTACTACTTGGCTGCCCAGCTTCAGTGGGTGTCTTGGTGGCGGTAGCATCCCCGGGATGCTGTAGGTCACCGACAGCGCGGTTGCCTTCAAGGGCTCTTTTGGCTCAGATTCTGCTGAAGCCTGTCCCTGCCACAATGGTGCGCAGCGAGAATGTGTTAGGATGGCGAGATCAGAATGTACGCTCACCAGGGTTCCATATACCTGTGAGCTCTCCTTAATTGTTACTCGGAACTGATAGCATCCGGTTGGTTGGGCTTGCCTGCTGCTGTGTATTGAAGCAGGGCTTACTGTAATGGGTGACCTGTTCACAGGGTGAAGCTAGCTTACCAAAAGGAGACTTATGATGGCCCGGTAGGACACCTCCTCTTACATGGGACCCTGCTGGGTAAGGTTCAAGCTTGGTGGAGGATGGGTTCCGCAAAGCCCCCGGAACATGAATGCATTTACTATTTGTTCCTCATAACAGGGAGAATAAGTGCGGCCACACTTCTCTATAGGACACTGCTGAATCTGTCCCAGTTGTACCCGTGCTGGGTGGCAGATGTGGGGCACATGTTTGATGGTTCAGCCTGGAAAAGAGCCCTGGCCTTTGCCCCAGGGTGTCCCGAAATACTAGGTTTAAACTGATCCAGTTTTATTAAATGCACCGGGCGTACCTCGCCCCTTGGCGCACCCATGCAGTATACCCTGGGGCTTCAGCGGCATGCCCCACGGATGGTGCAGGTTCCTACCACATGGTCTGGGCATGCCCAGTGCCGGCTCCATATTGGGACACAGTCATGCTAGTTATCTGTCAGACTACAGACAGACCTTTTGATTGTTTCCCACAGTTGTGCTTATTGGGCTCTCATAATCGAATTGCGGCCCGAAAAGTGAGACAGGTTTGCAGACTTAGTGCTTATCTTTGCTTGTAGGCAGTTGACAATGAGCTAGAAATCTGCGGGTGGCCCGATCTGTTTAGGTGGGGGAAGGAGCTGTCCAAGTGGGCGGACTGTGCAAAGGAGGCAATCCGGAAGTAGGCCAGGGAAGTACGTAGGGACCCTGATTTTACATGCCTGGCACACTGTTCTAGTGGCTTTCCGCAGAATAGATGGCCAGGGACCAATTGTAGTTGAGGAAGAGATTTCTGCGGCTCCCTCGCCAGATTCTGGTGTATTTCCGTAGTCGCCTCACCCTGCTTCTGTTGTCTGATCTGGCACTGGCCTTGTCCTGAGGGGGATTCATACTTGCTTGATGCATACGATGTCGACGTGACGAGTGCATACTGAGTTTTTATTTGTTATTGTGCCTTCAGCTCTTTGCCACTCCAGTGGATTAATGACAGTATTGGGCACCCATAGTTTCTATACTTTTCTGTTTGTATTTGACTTGTATGTAATGTCTTCTTTCTTTTGTTTGGTAATGTAGTATTGTTTACCTGAAAATTGCAATAAAAACATTGTTTAAAAATTATCAATGAGCAAGCTTGTTTCAGACAGACATTTTTAAACTTTAGAGGCCAATTTTCTTGTTTAACTAGCTTGATTATATCCAGTCGAAAGGGGTAGGGTCATTCCATAGGTGGCCCAGGTGAGCACACATCTAAGACCTACTGTTGTTAGCAACCCAATGCCCAATCCCTCCCTCCCCTACAGAGTGAAAACCCATAGAACGTTCCACACAGTTGAAGTCAATAAAAATATGTGTAATGCAGTTATATCCGAAACTTAACACTGTTGGTTCACGGAAGCCTCCATCTTCCTAAACTTGGACAATGGAAGTCGCCATATTGCTTGATTTATGCAGACTCATTATCATGTCTGCCTTGAAACGCAGATGTCAACAGACCATATCTTTCTAGGACCTATGATAGCGTCAAGTTCTTTGATTAATGACATGGAAACAATATCTAGTGCAACATTCATCTCTATCAAATGTCTACTCCTCACCATGTCACGGTCAAATAAAACACATAAAGCCATAAAACCAAAATAATGTAGTCTGAATTGGGTGCCCCTTTGCCTTATATGTTCACAGGAAAACGTCCGGGACAAAATCCTTGATGCACATAATCTATGTCAGACATTCCTAAACTTATGTCAGAAATTCCAATTTATGGTAAGATTTGGGATACAAGGACTTCCCCCATGACTACTTGTCAGGAGAGGTATTTCGTTCACATTATTGCCTGAGATCTGCCAGAGACTATTTCACCTGCTGCCAGCACACTTAACACTTTGCAAATGATGCATCTCGCCCGAAGACTGAAGCTATTAAAGCCAAGTCCTGTAGGAATACCGACTGACTGCTACCGCAGTGGGTGTTTGCCCTTCATGGGGAACAGTGCCTCCGCTGATGAAGACGGCCTTTGCTGTCAACAAGGAATGCAATGCTTCTTTTCTCCCTAGGAAACTCTAGATTGCAAGTTGCTCTGCTTTTCATGCTCTCAAAGAATAGAGCATAGAAGTAGGTGTTAGGTTCTAGATAACATTTCAAATGACATTCTAGCAATGCTGGAAATGTTCATTTTGTTCTCGTTACATAACCTGTCTTGTTGCTGTTCTTATAATATTCTGTTAAGTTATTTTAAATGTACTGAGAAACAGTTCATTTAGTAATAAATACTTTTAACTTGAAAGTGTTCATTCTTCTTAGTACAGTGTGTGTGACTCTATGAATAACGAAATAAGGTGGTTGCTGTTTCCACAGTGCCCCTGATCCCTTTATGGGATTGTTAGTAGCCCAAAGGAAATATTTCTATGTCATTTGTACATTGAATAGTGTTTTGCCGAGCTGCAGTAACTTGTCTTTCAAATAATCGCTGATGCTTTGAACCAAGTTCACCCGTGACACCCGTGGGTGGGCAAGCACACTTTGTAGAGTTATGCCAAAATCGTAACTTGAGGCAACAGTTGGTGCCCATCGAGGGACTATCATCTTATGGTTGTGCCTTGAATAGTTTGCACTGATCACACACATCTGAACCAGTGTTACGTCGCTACGGAGATGTCTTTGGTAATCATTGTTATCTCCCATTGGGAATAAGGAAGCACCTATTGACGTAATTTTGTCAAGCTTGACTCATAAAAGGTTATTCCACATTCTGTGGGATTTCTAATTCTTTGATTCCAATTTGAATCCATTCATCATGGCAGCACCTATTGTTATAGGGGGTAATTGCAGAGAGTTAGTTATTGAACACCTCAAAGCTCGAGGTGTTCCCGATGGGCGGGGGTGCATCTACGTTTGTAATAGCTGCACATTCAGCATATGCCTTTAAGACTGTTAACTCCTGGGTGGATTTCAAGCCTATTGATGATGCCTCAGGGCAGTTTCATGAATATACAGTTGTAGACCCACCTGTGCAATATAGGGCTTACCAAGTTTTTGAAATCCCTTTAACTGGTTTGGTGGTCAGTTGCCACACACAAACCTGTTCGCCTGGGGCCTTGGAGCAATGACTGGCCTACGAAGCCAGTCTTTGTGGGTTACTCTCCTGTTCCTCGCCCTGAAACTCGATCCCATGCAGAGGTAAAAGGGGTATTAAACTACGCAATCACCTTATACAGTAGACTTGTGCAGTTTGTACTGTGTACTTTGAGCTCTGGACCTGCTGTTGCAACAGGACCTCCAACTGCCGCACTAATACAAACCATTAGTCCACAGACTATTAACGCTGTCATGGGAAAAGTGCCAGCGAAGCATGATGAAATGACTTTCTGGATTGCTTGCCAAACCAACCAGTTAATCCATATACTAACCTGCCAAGACAACACTAAATACTGAGTGTGTGTCTTCCTCTTGGGATGGTTCCTTCGATAGAGCAGTGTAATTCTTGGTTGGAGCATCTTTGCGTGCATTTATACCAGTAAGCATGGTACGTCTTCATTAGCAGTCCTCCCTGATGTACCAAGTACAAAACGAACACGGAGCTGCCCCAGCTTTGGATTTAGAAATGAAGTTAATGGGAATCTTCTCTACAGTTTCCTCTATCATTCCAAACTACATAAAGGTAAAGGGTTCAGTTCTGACTTTACGTCAGAAACTGGAAGCAGTTCTGGTTGGATCCGTGAACGGGAACTACCTAAAATAATTGTGGAAGTTGATACCTCTGTAGGTAGCGATAGCTTGGGTACTTGACCTGTTAAGCTATTTTTAAAACCCAAAAAATTACACCAAGAGGTTCTGTTAAGGAGAAATGTGCAATGGAAGGGAAGAGAAAACAATAAGACGGATTGCATCACCTGCTTCTCAGGAATATTGCAGGGGTGAATATAACTTAAACAGCGGGGAAAAAAAAAACCTGAACGGTTTCAGTATTTGCTAGCTGTTCTTAATGTTCTTTTCAGGAAAGCAAAGGTAAAAGAACCAAAAGGGGAAGCTGATTTGAGTAATGCAGAAAAAAGGAGTACAGTAGAAAAAGGGGAGTAGGGCGCAAGAATTATGTCAGCGTAAAGAGTGAAGAGAAAGGATTGGACTCTGAAACCCCAGTTAAAAAGAAGAAAGTGGCTGGACGTTCTAAAAAAACATGCTGATCCAACTATGAGTCCTCCTGCCGAACAGGACTTGGGCGAGAGCACTTCTAGATAGCACCACAGAAGCCACAGTTAGATGCTTCAGAGGTTTCTGGATGCGAATCCAACTGTGAACTTTATATGAATTGAGGCTGCAGATCAACGTTTTAATCCCCCTGTTTACAACCTAAACATACAAATTGAAGGAACATACCACGTATTATCAAACCAGTCTTTTGGACCCAATTATCTGATGATTATGAAATCATCCTATCAGAAGAAGACTGTCCCCAACCTTCATTTGAATAGATCCCAGGGCGAGGACGTCTAAAGGTACCTTTCTCTGCCATGGTACATAAGGATCTCAATGAAATTTATGCCAGTGAATAAGCAGTAAGACAGGCTCCAGCCTTGTATAGAAACCAAGCTGGGTGCGTCGAATATTCTAGTCCACATGTTGTTCCACTGCGTAGTGAACCACAAGCACAATACCATTTAAATCCGATGCACAATATGGTATTAAAGCAATATTGGACCAATTGCAAAATTAAGGCATAATAATGCCTTTCCTCTCACCCATGAACACACCCCATTTTCTCATCTCCAAGCCAGACTGTTCTGATAGAATAGTCTTAAACTATAGAAAAATGCACACCCAAACATATGCAGTATAAAATGCACACAGCACTGATTTAATAATGAACCTGGTGCAGAAAAAATAAAGCATGACCCTTGATATTTGCAGTGGGTTTTTAAGTCAAAATCTAGCACCTGACAGTGCAGTTTTGGTGAACCGCACTGTTCATGCCAACATTTTCTCATGTGCTACAAAAATAGTCCTGGCTTGTTTTCAGCACAAATCATGGAAATCTTAAAACCAGAGCCCGACTTATTGCCATATGTTGATAACTACTTAACTGACAATGACTTGAATCTATACCTTACCAGGATAGACAGAGTAGTGACTATGTTAACATCACATGGTTACAAAAATAATTTTAAAAAATGGAAGATCGGCTACCTGACGGTGATCATCCTTTAATATGAATTATTCAGTGAGGGCAAGGGTCTAGCTCTGGATTCCCTTCAGATGTGCGCTCCCTTGCAGCCTCTGATACACTAAAAGTTTAAATCCCTATTGGGGTTTCATAGATTTGGATTTACTTATTTGCCTCACTACGCAGAGAGAGTAGCCTCTGTATGACCTCATTTCTCCCATATTTTTGTCTAAACATTTGTAAGCGCACATACTGATATCTTGTGTGCCCTACAAGCAGAAATTTTGAGACTTAATATTTACAAACTAGGGGAAAAAAAACCAACATAGTTATTTGGATGGTTACACCTACGTGACCTACAATGAAGGACAGACCATCCCCATTGCCTACAATTCTCACATGTATTCCCTGGCTGAAGCACGATTAGCTTCCTTTGAAAATATCCTGATGGCTGTACAAACAGCTATTCTAAAGGAGTGCCCTTTGGCGCAGGAAAAACATATTATTGTTACTCCCATATCAGCATTGTAGGCAGCCACAAAGGCAAGCATTTCTAATGATCATGCCCTACACACTAAATAGGTACAATGGGTGTATTCTTTAAGTGCAGTGTATTTAAAGTTTCAGTATGATCCCTCTCTTTCATACACAAGCTTTTCTCCAATGTAAACGGGATGCTGTTCCGAGCCCAAATATTTTACCTGTTGAGTCTTACCAGAGCATTTTTTCCACAGATGACTCTGCCCAACCTGCTCTAGGAACTAAATGTAAGTACTCCGCAGCCTGCGCAGAAGTGAAAGGTGTAATAAAGGATGGGGATTTCATCCCACAATGAGCCATACCAATCTCTTATGTGACAGTACTGCACAGCTTACATGCCCTGCTACTTGCATTACAAAACACTGACTTGTCAGTTTCCACACTTGTTTGTTCTGACTCAGCCTTCTGTGTGCAAGGTTACAATGTTGATTTGCAACAGTGGTGGTTGAATAGACTCACAAATTGAAAGAGAAAGCTTATAAAAAAATAAACAGCTTTGGGGAAAGCTAGCTGTCTTACAAGTCAAGCTTCGATTGACCCATGTGAGGCACACTTGGGGTCATCAGCTTAGTGGTATTCACGCTAACGGGAACCGTAAAGTTGACCTAGCGGCAAAAGCTGCAATTTAGACTGTCCCAGTAGCAGTCCTTACCAGATATCAAACAAAGATTGACACAGATATTTTAACTGGCAAAAAAGCAACCAAGCAAACTGGGATAACTCCTCAGGTTTTCCTCCCAAATACTCCTACACTCTCAATTAAGAAAACATTCCGGTAGTTCCAATACCAGGAGTGGGAGACTGAATTATACCTAATAATTTGTCTAGTTTAGAATTAATCAAAGAAGCACACAAGGGGTTGGCTTCTGCACAGACCATTTTTTTGTTTTGTTTTTGTTGACTGCGCCATGGAGCAGCAAACCCAAGGGGAGCGCAATCCTCAATGCTCTCCTGTGCATGGTCCGAAAGGCGGCACTCGGTCCCAGCCGCACCCCAACACGGAGCTGCATGCCCCACTCGCCCAACTGTACCAACTCCTCCCGTTGCCCCCCTCCCACACCACCAAAACACATGTATTCAGCACTCCGTGCCTAGTGGAGTAGCCCCGCCCACTCCGTACCCACACAATTCACCACACCGCAACATAAACCATGGTCTGCCCTCCCTGTTCCCCTTATCTGATAAATTCCTTTCCTCGTACTGCCCTTTCCCTCTTTTCACTGTTACTAAACCCTACGCTGCCTCATCCCTAGCAGCCTAAGCTAGTGTCCCCTACCCCCCGAACCCCCAGCTTCCCCTGGCGTGCTTTTTCTCCCTCCAACCTTGCTCCCTTTGCGCTGCGACCTCACCAGAGACAAGGTACCACCCACTTGCGCGTCTTCTACCCCTCCTCTGGCCACCACTATTGTTTAGGGCCTTACCCCCTGCCTTCCTTAAACACCATTTTATTGTGACCCATAACCGACACACACCTCCTTGTGGGTCCTTAGCTACTAAAGAAAAGAGCGTCCTTCCCTCGTCAACATTATGCTAAAAAACATACTTGCTGCCCAAGTCCTCCGAAACGTCACGAGGCCCCCTTTCCAATACAAGAAATTTCAAGATTACACAACACAGGCCACCAAAACGCAAACCAAAATGTCCACAGGCTTACCCGGATGACAAACAATTCATGCACACAGCAAAAAAGATATTACCAGTAAGCGTTGAATAGCATGAAGTTATCTGAGTGGACGATGTACAACTGGTGGTGGGAGAAGGGGCAACGATCTAAGCATCACTACTGACTCTGTTACTGACACCTTCAAAGCAATGTGCACTTATGGACAAAATTGAATTGTTATTGAGAACGTTCACGTTCTCATGGAAATGATCAGCGAAATTAGTTTGCGTTATTTGCCCTCTGGAAATACAAAATGCTCATACCTGTAGACCAATATGTTGCCACTGAACACAGTAACAACATTTCTAAGCAACCAACCCATATGGCAGCCTCTAAAAGCACCCCGGGTCCCCTTGCAGTGTCTCCCATACAGAGCATCGCTTTCTCAGAGACCACCAGCGGGACTTGGAGCAAGCTGAGGGCCCCCATTTAATCCGACTACTCTTGGGATGGGGGAGGGGCATAATTTACAGTTAAACCACACAATCCACCCTCTCCTACAGCCCCCCCGTTCTAGGCATTGCAACGCAGTATTTCCTTTCAGCCGCCAATGATGCCCCGCACAGTCCCAAAACCACAAACCTCCAGGCCAGCAACCCTCCATGTCTGGCGACCTGCAGCAGCTCCCTGACTCCCTCAGAGCCCCCCGACGCCCCTATGGGTGCAACCTCCGACACCTATGCATTCCCTCTCCTCACTGCCCGACCCCCTGCCTGCTGTACAGCGGCACTCACGGCAACCAAAACCTCACTCCCGCCACCCCCCCCCCCCCTTAACGAACATGTCACAGCTAGCAAACCAGAAATCCTGCACCGCACGGTACCGCCCACTGAACCATAGCCAGCACCCACCCTGTTCTCCCAACTGGAATTTTTTTGTCTCCCCCCCCCCCCCCCCCTTGGCTGACCTCGTTCACCCATTAACCCTGGAACCAGACCCCTCGCCACCTCTTCCTTAGCTGCTCAAACCACTGCCAACTCCCCACCGCTCCCCCTGGCGCGCCTCTGCCTCTGTCCAAACCCCAATCAGGATCCTCTATCCTGATTCCCGGCCCCCCACTCGGTCAAAATAGCAGAGATGCGACCCTCCCAGCGCTGCCCCACTCGCGCGGTCCTTACCCCTCCACTGGCCACCGCCACCGTCTGGGGCCCAAACCCCCTGCGTTCCCTCAACACCACTTTATTGTGACCCACAAACCGACCCCCCATCTCCTCGTGGGTCACTAGCTAAAATAAAAGAACGCGCCCCTCACCCCACAGTCCCTCTAGCCCAGCATGTCACCAGCTCCCAAATCCTCTAACCACCATTGCGCCCGACCCAGAACCAACACCACAAGAGCGTCACACCTGCCCCCTATCGTTCTGTGCAAGCGAAGGCACTCTGAGCCATCCTCTACCCGTTTATCGCCCAACTGCACCCGGACCCCGCCCACGTTCCTCCGAAAGCTCTGCAGAGATCACTGAGAGCTGCACCTCCAACTACTCACAGATATCCACCCGCTACTGGGCAGAGCCCAGCAGCCACCCCCATCCTCTCTGAATGGCGCCCAAATTGCCATCTCTCAGAACCCGCGCATACCTGCCTGGTATAGACAACAACTCACCCCGAACACCCCAAAGCCACCCAATGTCACACCCTCTGTGATCAACAAAGCCGGCTGGAAGAAGGAAGTGTACCCAGCAGCGAAGATTCATCTCGGACCAGTGTGCCTTGCGGATAGCCTATTAACACAGTCCATCTTTGGTAATATGTATGGTTCAGTGGACTCGCTCTCCTGCGGGCATGTATGGGTACGTGCATATTTGGCTCCTCCTTTAATCTGCTTCGGGGTTGGATAAATGCGGACAGTTCATTTTTAAATAGGAGCACCCACTGATTGTGATTCAAAATAGACAGACCTCTCAGATTGAAGTGTGAGCTGCATAAAGTATAAATACTGTTACAAACGTCACCGCTCAAGTGGAACGGCGTGGCCAGTATAGATTTGACAGGTGTTTGTGTGGTGTGAGTCAGGTGCGTAAGCAACTATCCGCTCCTTTTACTTGTGGACTGAACCATAGCTTCTTATTTTTGTATGTTGCAGGCGTACACTGCTTTATGGTTAAATCTCCACAGGGGTCAAAGTTCAGTCTTGCAGATGGTAAGATTACTTTGAGTGGGTTTGGGTTCAAGCATAAGCTTCAGAACATTGCATGTAGCACTAGGGTCCGAATTCAGGTGGCAGACACTGCTTTTTAGTTCTCGCCTCCTAGACTGCGCATGTGCTGTCTGTTGCTAGATACCATCTCAGTTTACAGATAACTTAAAGCAATTCATTGTTTACCATTGGTTGGTTTCAATACCACACATTTGCTTGGTTGCTTGTTATTTGGACTTTACCTCCTCTTCAATAGTTTGTCACTCCCTTGGATCATGGGCTAGTTACTTGTGTCCTTCAATTTCTCACTTTTTAGTCGCCTTTTTTATTTTTTATTTAAGCTCTTCATGAGAGCAAGATGTACTTTATGCACAGCTTGAATTTTTTTTTGTAAGAACATACCTTATTAGCGCACTGGAACCTGGATTTCTAATCTTTTGCTTTTTTTCAGTTTTGTATAGCGCTTACTCGACCCAAAGATATTGGAGCACTAGGTTTCGCATTACTGAAAGGTTGCGCTATTGCCGTTGCATTGTTATTTGTAACTCTAATAGCTCAAACTTTCAGTAATGTGAGACCCATTGCATTGCAAATGCTTGTTGTATTCTGTGGTGGAAACATATTTTTATAGTATTAAAACAAATTAGAACACTTTACTTGGTGAAGTGCAAATTTTACATATTTTTCCCGAAACACAATTTCCATGTTAGTGGGAAAGTTTTGTGGTCATTTCAAATATGCTAACGGTAAACGACAATGCACTACCACATCATGCTTTGGTAATATATTTATGAAAAGTGAGTTTTGAAACATGAACTGGGAATTATTACTGCTCCTGCCTAGATGACAATGCTATTAGTGAACTAAAAGGCAAGCCAGGATTCATGTGTACCCTATATATTGGCTTGATTCTTGTTATACATGGAGCAAACATTTAGTCTAGTAAATACGGAGTTTTTTTGTACAGCATAAATAGTGAACATGCGTATTTGAAGGTGCTCTCTTATGTGAAAATAAAGTAAAAGGAGGCTTCATAAGACAAAATATTTGCCTAGGATCACACAATTTGAGACCAGTTCATGGGTCAAGTACAATACAGTTAGGTTGAGTAGATTATTAAAGTTACTAGACCTGCAGTTCTAGTAACTGTTTTATGATTTTTCGAGCCCTGCATTCAAAGCTGAATTGAACGGCGTTGTAGAGAGGGCTAATGGCATGATTAAACAAGCTTTGACTGCTAGGGTGTCAAGTTCAGGTCTTGGTTGGTACCATAAAATGTATGGAGTTTAGAGAGGATTGAATAACTTGCCTAGACGAGTATTGGGAGTATGCACTCCATAGGAGGTTCTCTTCGGTGTTCCTGTGTATGTACCTGGCTTAGATAATTTTGGGAAGGTGGTGGTTGAAGATAAACTTTACTTGGAGAAACTTTTTTATGTTTTACAGAGTATCAAAGAAGTCGGAGACAAACCACTCTGACGCCGCCTGTAAAGAGAAGGTTATTACTGTTGCAGAAGGGTGGGCTCCCAAACTTGGGGACCTAGTTTGAGAGAAAATTCACAACAGGGAAGCTTTTGAGCCATCTTGGGGTAAAGAGCAACAGAACTGTTATCCTTCTTCCTCTGCCTAGATCACGAAGAAACAGACCGGTGTCTATTGACCATGTTAAAAAACACTATGTGGCCAGTCCTCTATAGCCCTCCACCACAGACACCTAGAAGGATTCAAAGTAGTTCCTCCCAGGCTCTCCCTACTATACCGTAGCCCGCTAACAAAGCAGTAATATTCCTAACACAAGTTCCCATTTGGAGATGTTTGAGCTTAATTGTCTACGCAGAACACTTGAGTGCAATAAACAAAGCTGATGCTGCTGATATGACAGTGGTTACTGTCCAACGTAATACCATGCTCTACTGTGAAATTCCACCTGCTTTTTCATTTGGACTGATACCCTTAAGAGTCCTGAGAAACCAACGATCCCACAAATGGCTGGATACTTCCCCGAAGATTTTTCCAACCCCTTTCCCAGTCACTCATCACCCGAGACTGCTTTGTGCTTGCCAGTGGTTTTGGGACACATATATGATTCCTCCGTGCTCCCGTTCCTGGATCGCTTTAGGAACTTCTCTTCTCATTAGGTGGCTGTCAACAATATTAGTCCTGCTAATGCTACTCAGCGGACATTTTGTCCCTGCAGGAACAATTGCAACACCTGTGGTTCGTGAACTACAGCCCCCCTCTTCATCCCACAGAACCCGAAGAGGTTTCTATGCTGCAAACATTACAGCCTATCCTCTGCCTCAGGGTACAGCGTGAGAAAAGGTTCCATATCAGAATATGAGACTCACTGAGACATTGCAATTGCCTTGTGTGATAAAAGTTTCAATGCATGTTGTTATGACACCTGGTTCTCTTTCCGATGATTGGGACATTGAGAAGGTTAAAAGAATGATGTCTGATTTGCAGGCATAAGCTACGTTGAATAATGAAGATCCTTATTTAAATTGAGCAAACTACAAAGACATGCATTGCTATCACAATTCTGAACATTATTTCATTCGTAGGACTAGCTCTGCCCCACGAGAGCCCTTCTAATTTCTTTTTAGGTCTCGGCTGCGAAAGGCTGCGCTTGCGCAGTCTCGCTCCGAGATTTAATGAGTTTGAGTGACTTTGAGAAGAGGGGCTTGCACCCGCCCCTCTTCTCTCCTGTTCTCCATTGGCTGGCCTCTTAAATGCTGGCCAGCCACTGGAGAAGAGGTCCAGTCACTCCGTTGAAGCCCCGTCCTTTTCGGATCGGGGGGCGTGTTTTTTGCGAGAAGTCTCAGGGAGGAGACAACAGCAAAACACGCCCCCCAATCCGAAAAGGACACTCCCTTTCTCCGAGGCATTTTCTGCTGTGCCTCGGAGAAAGGCGGTGGTGTCCCGGCGTTGCTCCCTCACCTGATCTCAATGCGTGGTGGTCTCCCACTCACCAGACCACCTGCAAATCAACGAAGCTGAAGGTACGCAGCAAAGCTGAAGCTTGAAAGGGAACACAGCAGGATGACGAGATGAACAACAAAAACACTGCGCGAGTATAACGTTGCCAAACACACAACAGTGTTGCGCTAATGGAGAGTCGTAAAATATACATTCGGATAAACATCTAAAAACATAATATACGATCTACCTAGCATGAATGTAGGTGATCTTCGACCACTGTGTACTGTGCTCTAAAATGGCCCATTTAAGCGATTGAGCTCGGGGCATATCAGAAAATCCCCTCCCTAGTCCCGCGGGAGAGCGCATGATGTCACTAGTTCGGGGCGCGCGCCACAGTGGTGAGTAAATTGCAGGGGGTGTGCACGCTAAAGCAGCGGGTTCTCGTGAAAACGAGGAGTCTCTGGGTACAAGATGCAGCCTCCATTTACGTATGATTTGTCCCTTTTTTCTTTCCATGATGCGGTAGTGAGTACTACCCAACCCAGCGCGCGCCGGGAGGTGAGGCCGGATGTACGCCTGCGCGGCACTTCCTGTTTCCCTGCAGCTTAGTCTTGGTTTAGGGTGGTGGCTGCTTCAGTCTGCGATCTGTGTCCGCCTGCGGCCGAGGTCGGATCAGGAGGGTTGCTAACCCGCTCGAGCGCCAGTGTTAGCGCCGTCCTCTAGAGCAGGGCCGCCGCAGCCACCATGCAGGCCATCAAGTGTGTGGTGGTCGGGGACGGGTGAGTGACGGCTGACTCCGCGCCCTGCGTGCATGGACGCGCCCTGCGTGCATGGACGCGCCCCTCCTAACCACTAGGAGTCCTATTAGGTCTGAGACCCCCACCCCACCCACACCTTTCTTGTGCGCACAGCACCCTCGGCCTGTGCCCCTGACCCAACCGTAATTTCACACCTCCTTCTTCAGAGCCACATATTCTTGTCTATCACACTGTATCCCTCGGCTAGTATGTTTTCCTGTGCTTCGTTTCTTGTGTTTTTCTCTCCTCTAACCCCTTTTCACACTTCATAACCAGCTTGTTTTTTTAAAAAGGGGATCCACTTACGCAAATACTAATCATATATCCCCCAAGGTTTTAGTGTGGTGGCCTTTGAGGTCTTGTTCGGTCTGGACGATGTGCCTGTGGGTTTCCTTAACAGCGTCGCGACCATATTTTTGTGGGTTTGTCACTGGTTTTTGCAGTAACCCATTCATGGGATGTTTTAGTGTTCGATAGGACACACTATTCTCATATTGGTTATTTTCTTCTATCAATTAGTACTTGGTAAGCGTGGCCCATCACCTCGGCCAGTATCCTCGCGATGGGGTTGAAGTAAAATTCTACTATTAGAAATACTCGTCGGTATATATATATATATAGGCTTGCTGTTCACTTCATTTCTGCATCCATCAATGTAGAGCAGATCGAAGCGGGTAAACCCATCTAGCATCAATAACACCTTTACACTAAACCGCATGTTTGAGGTTAAGGGAAGTGCTCGCCGTCGCTGAAATAGGTGCCGCTCGATGGTGCATCCTGTCCCTCCCACGCCTCGGGTCCTACTGGGTGCATCAAGCCTTTCCTGAAAAGTCTACCACCGGGTCACTCGGACCTCTGGAAAATTACCATCTGGACATTATTTTCAGTTGAGGAATCCCTCCCACCTTTCCGCTCCTTGTGTCCAGGAAAAGTCCTTTGCGCGGAGCTGGATGTCGAGATCCATGTTTTGTCGCCAGGTTTTTTTATTGTTACTAATGTTACTCTACCAGCTGGTTTCGCGACATACCAATATTTATAGCACTCTACAAAATCACGTGGATACACCTGTACAGCAGAGGAATCACGTAAAATAGGTACGCAAGACACCACACACCTGTACTCACGCCCAACATAGCATATACGTTGTACCTTGAGCAGAAAGCCACCTAGCGCCTGTTTCAACTTCTGCTGGTGCTTCTTGCTGTAGGAGTGTCCCTTGCCAGTGAAGGAGGTCTGTCGGCAAACCGGGCAATAGTGCACCCCCATGACTGAACCTGGAGGGCAGGTTGTGCGGCGGCCGTCATCACCAGTCATTCCCTGGCACAGCCAGGGCCGCCATCTTCTGAAGATTAAATAATTCTGAACTTTGCTCCGGGGTCACAGGTCATACCAGTAGCTACAGTCACCGGTGACTGTAGCTACACAATCAGAATGTTTTATCGTTATTTATTGTTTTAACAAGATTGCAATTTTAAAATGTGACTAATCCGGTATTTTAAATAAGCCATTTCATCCCGTTCGAAGATGGCCGCTACCCTCACTCCCAATCGCAAGCGATCATTTCATTTCGTTCACCCGCCCCTAACACAGCCAATTGACTTAAGAAGGAGACGCCCATTACTTAGAGTAATGACTCGTCTACGCAAAGCCCATGTTCGAATCAGAACAGTTCATACTGCCTTTGATTGGATCTAAGAAATCCGACCAATAATAACGCATACATGCCAACATTTCAGAACACCAAAGTGGGAGATTTAAAAAAAAAATTAAAAAATCGGGAGAATGGGGCCTTCAATCGGGTTTCTGTCATGTATAGACTTTGGAAGTGTGCTGCTGCAGGATCGGACATTTCAAAGCAAATCCACGTGTTTTGTTTTTAAGCACCTTTCAGAAGCATGGAGCACAATGGCAGGCAGAGAAAGAGAGGGATGCAAAAGTTGTGCACTGGCCTGGCAGGTTGCGGTCAGTGCATACACCCTCCTCCGTCAGCCCGGGCTGAAACAGCTTCTGGGCACACACACAGCACCCCTCCCCCCCAGTACTTCACAGGTGTTTAAAAGACCATTCGGTTGGTAATGGGGCTTTGTTGGTTTTTCACCCCTTCTAGAGCCCCTGCATCGCCATTCTGACTATTGTCTGGGTTGCTCTATGGGAATAGCTCTGTGTAGGTGGCTATGTGTGGGTAGCTCTGTGTTTGTCGGTGGCTTTGTGTGTGTGGCTCTGTGTGTGGGTGCAAATGCAATAGGTCTCGCATTTGAGATAGATTAAGCTATTGACATTGTAAATAACAATGGCGTTTCTTTAAATGTTTTAAAAATAAAAACATAAACAAAAATAATGTCATGAGCAGTGCCAATAGCTCTAGCTTTAACACTGCCGAGACCATTGCATTGTAAATGCTTGTTAAAGATTCCCTTTCAGAGTGCTGACAGGTGACAACCTTCAGCCTTCTATTTAACACACACCACAGCAGCTTCCGAAAATTGTAATTACTACCAACAGGCTGATTTACTCCACTGAGTTTAGTCTAAACCTGGCTATTCATGGATATGATTATTGGAAAGCAAATGTTGATGAGAAAAGTATTTGAGGAACCACGTTCTGGCAGATTCAAGGTAAAGAAGCCTTATTTTAAGCCTGTATAATACCAAAAGAAATTATCATTTTAAACAAAACTATCCAGCAAATTACTTGTCTGGGATTCAGAACAATGAAGGATTTAAGATAACCTTCTGTTCCTAAAGTCAATCTGACTATGTTCAATAATTGGCAACTTCAACTGAAGAAGTCTGAAGCAGATAAAAATGATTTGATACAAAATGGAACCTATGATTAAACTCAATTTTCTGTTGAAGGTTTGGCTTTATGGCCTTATAATCTTGAAAATGCATGGAGCGTTTCCTTTCCAACACTGCTGGACCCCAACTTAATCACTCTGATCCACGTTACAATACACAAACACCTGTAGTGGTTACCACATACAGTGTAGGCAAGTTATGCCAACAATGGCTAGAACACTTTGATCTCTCAGCTTTGAAAGAACACTTCTCTTCCGTTAACAAAAATATGGATTTTCGGACTTTCTTCAGAGTCCATATCCTCAAAGAAATAAGATTCCTTGCTACAAGAATATTTGCCATCCATAATTAACTAAATAAATATTCTGAAAAAGGAGCTTCAGAAAGAATTGGGCAATTAGATAAAAAAAAACTACTAACCGTTTTTAAAGTTATCGACAATGGAATGCACACGCTTTCTAAAAGTTTACTCACTCACTAAATCACATTTTGTCCTCTGCCTTAGACCTCATAAAAGGAGATCTCAAATTGTTACAACACTGGCAGGCTCAGTTAAGAGCAATTATACAACTAAATTGGGCATTACAAATACTTGGATTGGGTTTCGTACCTTGGAAACCTCTTAATGAAACAGCCATATTTGAACCATATAATGTGAGTCGCTCAAAAAACAATGGCCAAGAAAGAATACACATGGACCCTATTAAGTATAGAACAAGTTGAAGACGACCATTTACTCTTGGTGAGATGCCACCTATTATCTGGTTAACACATGGTATTATATGCACCATTTACTGTCAGTGAAACACCACCAATTAGCTGGTTGATACATGGTATTATTTCTTTACCCCTTACAACCTTGCATTTTCATGATTATGAAACCATGCACAATTCACAACTGTTCATTCATGGAAATTCCCTTTCACCCACATCTGTTTAAATGAGAAGGAGAATGGCCTTTTGTATGTCAGTGCCACAAATTGCAGAAATCCTCTTGGACACTTTCTTCTGTGTGACACCATATCTCTGCGCGGAATGCGTAGCACTTTGGTACCACAGTTAAATTGTATCTTATCTGTTTCCCCGCTTGCATTTATTCCTATACACCATTAACATTTAAATAACTGCTTTAATTTGTTTTTAGGTCTCGC
Source organism: Triturus cristatus (assembly GCF_964204655.1). Classification (NCBI taxonomy): domain Eukaryota; kingdom Metazoa; phylum Chordata; class Amphibia; order Caudata; family Salamandridae; genus Triturus; species Triturus cristatus. Next base: position 627,305,991 of record NC_140594.1, on the reverse strand, counting down.
CTGAGCCAGCGCATGTGCTGCTCTGGCGAGACCTTTAGTAAGTGGGCTCAGAAAATGCTACCATGGCCGGCCTAGAGCTTGCAGTTACGCGCGCGGGTGCGCGCTTACAAGCAGATGCGCCATCTGGGTTTCCTCGTTATGCTCATTAAGCGCAGCGCTCGCAGCGCGTGATCACTTTCGCGGCCGCGTCACTTTCACTGCTGCGCGTCAAATGCTTGTTTTTTTTATTGATTGGACCTTCGTCCGCATAACCTTAGAGCAAAGCATGAAATCTGTACGTCGCAGGGGAAAATCGTCCACGCTGGCACTGAAGACAGACTCTATTTCCCATTAAACGCCCCTGCTGCTGCCCGGGAACGGACTAGGGGCTCTGTGTTTGTTTAATGGAATTAATAAGTCAAACCACTCCATCCTGCTGCTGTCCCCCTCTCTAGGCGAGAGGTTGTCAAACCACGGAATGGAATTTAGCGCAAATATGAGTTGTAAGGTAAACTTATTTTTAAATAATGTGTACTACTGCTCTTCTGTCATTACTAACTTCTGTAAATACCACATGTTATTATTACTCTATGTAATGGTAGACAATTTATTGACCTTGGAAGGGTGGACGCATGGATTTGCTTTGCTTAGATATGAATTTGTGACCTTACATTCACTGCAGATGCCAGAGGTGAGTGTTCAATCACAGAGCCATCTTTCCCACGGCTCACATGCCCTTGTAAACTGTCTGATAGCAGCCAGATGAGAACAGCTTGAGAAGACCACAGAGAATTAATGGAGGGGACCAGAAAAAACGCAATTAGCAAGAAATGCGAGCACAGGCCAATCAGTGGTGATCCTCACACTAGTAGTCCAAGCGTGCACTGTACAAACCAGGACAGCAAGAGAATGTTCCACCGCACCATGTTGTGGCACACAGTTAACAAGCATTGGCATAGCCAATAGGTCTCGCCTTTGGGACCTTATAAGTATTTCGTTATGCAGTACAATATCCTTCGTGCAACAACATCAACTGTTGCATGGCTAAACACTTAAAAGGTCCCAAGGGCGAGACCTATTGGCTATGCCAATGCTTGTTAACAAATGTTATTTGCTGTGGGTTGAAACCTGGCCAGCCGTACCGGATACAGGTTTAATAAACAAGACAGTTTTGTGGAAGGACCTTGTATCCTCCACCTTGAAATGTTATTAGGAACATCCCTTGGCCTAGTAGAAGTATGAAATCTCTGCATTTTGGTGACTTGAACAAACTATTGTCCGTCCTTTTGACTTCAGCGGCCAAAGTGTATAAACTGCATACAGCCAGGACTGTTTCGGAGATTCAGCAGCTGTTACGCACACAATAAAGGACACATTTTGCCAAAACCGTGCAAACAAAATTAAAACCATATTTAACTTATCAACTATATGTATCAATTGTAACAACTGGTGTTTTGCATTGTTTTAAAAACATTGTATTTTGTCTAGTGACTGAATTTAATTCAGTATTTGAACGGATTCTGAATTTCTTCATTCTCTGTTCTCCAGCCGTTTTGGAGGATTTAATACTGCTAATTGCCTGTGGTATCATCATATTTCTCCTGTTCCGCTAAAGAAATCAACAACATGGCGTACCTATCTCCAACTTAACAAAGTTGCAGAAAAACTCTAGCACTCTACATGAGACATGCTTGGTTTTCTGAACTCAGCAAGCACTGGATGCTCACTTTTCGCAAAGTGAATGCTACAGAATTGAAACCTGCGTTTTGGAGCATAAACTGTCCGAGTGGCGACATCTTGGATTTGCATCTGGAGCAGCCCTCAGTGGCCTGTCTTGATACAGAAATGATCCTGTAACCTCTACATGAGCACCAGAAATAATGCCAAGCATTGCAGCTGTCTCTTCTACAGGATGCCACCTAAGACCAGGGGTGTGGAATTTAATAAAATATCTACTTGTCCATGGGGCAGGTTGCTTCATAAATCTACTTGTCCTGTAACAAAATCCACTTGTCACTTTTGTGCCATGTACTGCGGTGACAAATTATGGCAGCAATCTCATTATAGAAGAGTTCTGATATTCCATCTCTAATTATGCCAGGGCTCGTACCATAGTAGGGTTTGAATACTAGCAATTCCCTTATGTTGCTACGTTTCTGCAGGTCTACATACTGGGGCTGAAGGTAGTGGTAAGCAATAGTTCCAGGGTTGGAATGCCCTTTTAACCTCTTCAGTGCCCATGACGAGATAGTCTCGTCATGGAGCACGGTTGCGCTGTGCCATGACGAGACTATCTCGTCATGAACCCCGCCCGCTAATGTAACGCCCGGCACAGGGCGGGGCACTGAAGTGGGTTAAGTCTGTTAAACCTACTAACTTGCATGTTTTAAGGGTTTTCACCAACTTTTTTCTAATAGTTTCCCATACTGAAAAAGGTTGGATATTTACTCCTGACAGTGGTAGACGTAAGACCTTTACCAGAGTTAGGAAAAAAGTGGTTGGAGGAAAGTGTACTTGAAACATTCAGATTTTCACATGAGCAAATCTGCACATGAATATTTGCTCATGCTAAAATGCAGTTCACAAATATTTTTTAGGAGTACTATTTCTTGGCCTACTTCTGTAAATTCTTGTGAATTCACAGAAACTGTATATATGCACTTAATGCAAGGATATATACCATGGATGCACTTTTGAGACTCTTTAATTGGGCCTTTAATTAGGCCTTGCGTTAACCATGACCTTTGTGTTTAATAAAATTCTCTCTATCTCTCCCTCTCCCTCCACCGTGAGTCACATTATTCTGCTCTTTTACAAGGAGCATATTAGCACACAAAGTAGTTTTGTTCAGTGCCTGGAAGTGCTGTGGCAATGTGTGCTTTTTTTTTTGTATAGACCAAAAACTATTTTTGCTTTTGCCAATGCTTGTTAGAATGCTGGGGGCCCAGCAGCTCCCACACCGATAAGGTTTTACAAAAACTATGCCTAAACAAGTCATGCATTGACAAAACCAAAAAGCTGACCACAAATTTCAAACTTACTGGCTTTGCCAATGCTTGTTTATTTTTGTTACCCATAATCATATTTCAACTGGTTACACTGATTTTCCATTAGGAATATTTTTAGGAAATACAAGCATACATCACCATGTTACTAAATGATGCTGCAAAGATATGGTACCTAAAATCAGTAGTTTTGCAAAATGTTTTTTTTTCTACTTGCATTTTTTTGTGAACGTTGTATTTTGAAAGCAAAGAACCATCACTCTTGCTTTCAAGCTTCTGCGAATATTTGCATATAAACAGAGAGCATTCTGGAAGCATTATACATAGCCTCATTTTACTAAACTTTGGAAACCTGTGTACACATTTATACTGGAACCGCCGTCAGTAGTGAAGGCCGAGCTTACAGCATTTACTTTTAATGCTCACCCTAATAATAAATGCTTTGCATTAATGAACCATAAATACAAGTTTGAACAGCATTAACCCATGGACACACATATTACCTTAACTGTAGACAATGCCCTTCCCTATTCCATAATATGGTACTGTAAACTGGCAGCCAACAGGTTTGTGCTGTAGGGGGTTGGGCCTACTTGTCCCAAGGACAGAATACACATGAAAACTTGTTGCCTTTGACCCCAAACAATATGTCCCGGGCGTCGGGCTATAGGAATTCCACATCCCACATCCCTGTATGACAGAACAGTATCACCAGTGGCACTTTTTTCGACGCAGCTCTTGTCTAATGGCTCGACTCATTGTTATTCTTGAGGCCCCTAGAGTGTAGTGTAGTTTCTATTTCCCGAATAGGCTCTGCGCATTGGAATAATATACCGTATAGTTTTGGCATAGGACTGAGGTCAGTATGCCCCTTTCGAGTATATTAAACTTAATTAATTTGTACCAGCTAACTCAGAGGCCGCTAGAAACTCCATGTAAACAAGGAGGGATTCGTTTCTGGCAACCGCATAAACATGCCGCATAAACATGACAACTTTGTTTCCCTTAAGAATCGGAACACTCAGAATCGTGGAAACAACAGATAATAGTTTCACTCAGCTAATCGTGCATGCTTAGTTTCTTCAGAGTTACACAGAAAGAATAGACGGGCGTTTCAATAAAAGGATTTATTGAACAGTCTTGTTTCTCGTGTAAGAGATATGAGCTGTTACAATCACAAGACAGTATGCGAGATATATTATGTACAGCTTAAGCAGTAGAAAGAAATAATACTGCGCTAGCATTATCTTTTAGGTATGACACATATATTCATATACATAAATAACATAAGCTAAAAATGCGAGTACTCATAAGATGCTTCTCTAACTAGTTCTACCCCAGTGTACCTAACCTAAGTGTAGTACAAGGTAAGAAGTAGTTGATGTATTCTATAGTTTGGTAGGCTAAAGTATGGTATGCTAAGTTTAGTATGCCAAGAGTCCCTCTAGGTTCTAGTCAGCTCCATACCTTGAGAATGAGAGAGGTGGGAATCTCTTTCCGAGTCTCGAACTCTAACACCCCGCGAAGGGATTCAGAACACTGAAGCTGGATTCTCTGCGAGCAGGGATGACCGCATCTCTTGTCAGTGCGTTAGGCCAGGACACGGGCTCCTTTAAAGTCGAGGTCTCCTCCTACTTGTTTGGGCAAGGGAAGGCTAGGTGCCTTGGAATGTTAGCATTGACGTAAAGTCGGGCAGAGGAAGACGTCAGGAATGAACCCTTAAGGAATAGTGGTTCATGCATAATAAATGAGTTCTTGGAGAAACCAATAATCCTGTGCTAGGGGAACTCCCAAGAGCTTATGGGTCTGGTTTCTAAGAACTCGTGACGTTTGGGTGGACGGATGTAGGTGACCATGCCTGTATTTGGATAGCATGGCTAATGCCGAAATAAGGACAGGGATCTTATGCCTATATAAGGGCAATGCGAATTGTGCCTATATAAGGACATGTATCATGAAAACCTATATACAGACACCTAAAGGGGATACAACAAGAGAGAAACTTCAACCAATATCGAGTGCCTCAGATGAGCAACCAAACTATTGACTAATAACATGCTTTGTATGGATTTCACCAAGACCACACGTATGCTGCACGTGCACCTGATGATGTCGACATGTCATTTGAGGAGTGAATTCAAGAAGTCAGTCGACAAACGAATCATGACCTAGATCCACCATATGCACCACAAAGCCTACATGAACTGAGAACTGAAATAGAAAACCTAATTTCCCTCTTTTTAATGGACTCTTAATTTTTGTTTTTATTCCGCTTATTATTGATTTGGCCTATCTATATTATCACTGGTATTTTTATTCTCCAACACACATAAAAATGCTCTAAATGGATTATGAAATATGATTTCTGTTATTAGCTATAACGCTGGAACTACACCAGGATTACACATATTTATGCTTTGCTATCTGAACAATATATTATCAAATATCTTTTATGTATCTTTTATATCTGCAATGCATTTAACAGCTTTTATATTACAAGTATATTACATCAAAATGTTTTAGACAGATATCATCTTTTAGATGAATATCGATGATAACTTGAGAGAGTGTGTTTCCCTACACATAAATCAAATTCCTATTGGTTAGACTCGACCCTATGAATTCACATTTAGACGTACAAGCTGGGGATGACATAAAGGGCTGAATGTATCAAGCATTTTTCTGGTCGCAAATGGCCCGATGCACAGAATTGGGCATTTTGGGACTAGAAAAAGTTTGGTATGTATCATTCCCAAATTAAGATTTGGTAACACATTCAGGCATATAAGCAAAGAGATGTCTGAATTGATGTCCCTTTGCCTAATATGTTCATAAGGAAACATCTGAGATGCATACCTTGATGCACGTAATCTTTGTCAGACATTCCTATTCTCATGTCAGAAATTCCAGTTGCATATAACATTTAGGACATAATGACTGCCATTTGACCACTTGTCCGGAGCAGTCCTTTGCCCAGATTATCCCCTGAGATTCTGCCAGAGACGGTCTCACCTGCTGCCAGCACACGTCGCACTAAGCAGATGATACATCTCTGCTGAATCTGATAAAGCCAAGTCCCGGAGGAAGACCCAATGAGTGCTACGCTAACGCAGTGCGTGTTTGCCCTTTGCGGGTGCACTGTCTTCACGCCTCCGCTGATAAACGCAGCATTTGCTGTCAACAAAGTTTGCAGTGCGTCTCCTCTCCTTTAGAAACTTTAGATTGCAAGTTGCTCTGCCTTTGATACTCATAATATAGTGCATAGAAGTAGGTTATGTTATGTTAGCCCGTTTTATAGAGCGCATAGCTGCCCCAGCTAAGAGGCATTCCAGCGCTAAAGCAGAAACATAGAGGCTGATGACAGAAGAAAAACACTAAAGCGGAGGGAAAAGGTGAGTTTTGATAGTCTTACGGAAAGCCAGGCAGTTAGTTATTCATGGCACGGATGAATAATGGCAAATCGTTCCAAAGTTTGGCAGCCAATAAAGGAAAAGAGCGCCCGCCCGACCGAGCCCTCCTCACCCGGGGCACAGCCGCCAGGTGTTGTCCCATCGAACGAAGTTGACGTGAGGGAGAATAGGATGAGACCAGGTTCGACAGAATGCCTGGGGAGGAGATGTTCAGAATTTTAAACGTGGTACAGAGGGCCTTGAATTCCACTTGGTTGGCAACAGGCAGCCAGTGTAGCTGACTAATAGCACTGGAGGTGGGGCAGGTTCTAGGGAGGCCCAGAAGAGTTCTAGCCGCAGCGTTTTGGACTCTCTGCAGTCTCAGGACTTCAGTCTTGTTGACCCCTAAATAGAGTACATTGGCATAATCCAGTCTTGACAAGATGGAGGCCTGAATAATCATCTGCCTGATGGGCGGGTCAAAGAACCCCAGCAGCGGTTTGGCCCCCGTAATATGCCAAAACAGGTCCTTGCAACTTTCTTAGTTTTAGACTGAAAGCGGAGGGCTGAGTCAACCCCGACACCTAGATCTTTCACCACCTGCTTAGGGGTGGGTGCACAGCCCAGTATGGCCGGCCACCACGTTCACCCCACAGCACCGGGTCTCTCCTTACCAGCAGAACCTCTGACTTGCCGGAGTTCAGTTGGAGACAGTTGGCAGTCATCCACTCGGCGACAGCTGTAAGATCGCTCTGAAACTTAGAGGTGTTAGTGTTAAGTTTATTTTTCCATAATGTAATTTTATTGTTGACAGACGATACAGACATGGTACAACCAGCAACACCAGTAAAATACAGTAATTAACAATAATACTGATATCAACATTTTCAAGATTGTTATTGCGCCGTTTGTGAAATAAAAATGTTTGAATAAAATGTTTTAAAACAAACAATAGTGCAGAGAAAACGAATAGGTCTGGGATACATAGGTCTGAGATCCAGTTTGAAAGCAAATATAATCAAGATCTGGGTCATAACATAATACAGTCATCCCGGCGGTTCCTCTGTAGCAGAAATGGGAGGAATAGGTTCCAGATAAAGCCCTTGATACTCTGTCCACCTGTTCCATATTTTAGGATGTTTCTGGGGGTACCCCCTCGTCTTGAAAATGGGTATTTCCAGACCCATAGAAAAATCTAGACCTTTCTTCCATATAGCAACAGATGGCGGAGACGCATCCTTCCACGCTCTGGCAATATCACGTTTAGCTAAAGGGAGGCCAAGAAATAACAAGTGTTATAAGGAAACAATGGCTCGTGTGGATTAATATTTACTCATACAATGTATAATACATGATAGCAATCCAAAAAAGGGTTAAATGTGATGTCAGAAAGAAAGGCACCGCCATACACATTAGGTCTTTTGTAGAAAATATTTTTCTTTTATATAACAAAAAAAGTTTTGTAGGAAGTGGACATAAATTCACAATACAAATTGACAATATTCATACAATTATCAAATAGTGTCCCAGTGAAAAAATTAACCTAAAAAAAAAAATAACATAAAGTGCAACATACAAAAAGGTTTCAATTTTTCATTACGAAGGCAATCATAAACAATTAATAAATCCAATTATTAACACTCAAACATTCTGAGTGTCGACAGAATGATTTGCCTTTCACGTCAACGGCGTTTCGACCCTATTCCTATTAAAGGGTCTCGTCAGGACAGTCTAATATAGGGACACCTACGAAGGAATAATAAAGAAAAATACTTGTCAAAAAAATGCTCTTTTATCTCTAAAAAAAAGGGGGGGGATTTTTAGAGGAGCATTGATATTAAGTCTCTCTACCTGGTCGTCTTGGATGATATATAACGTTTTAGTGTTCAGTGACACCGTGCTCAATGTGAAATAAAATACTCACAGAAACCCAGCCGGGTGCTGCGTGAGAACAATAAAAAAAACTATTAATGCCAAACTCATTATCTAAAAATGATTATCAAGGTACTCAGGCTTTCTACTTACCCCTGTGAGAAAAAACTCATGGAGAGGCAGTAGCCCACTGGTTGATTGTCTAATGTTGAATGTGCTCCGCGTGAGGGTCTGATAGCATACGATGACAAACGGGAGCTGCAAACGCGAACAGCTAATTAGCTGGCGCTTATTTTCCAAGAGTCCGATCAACTGTAACAAGATGTAAAAAGGAAAATATAATCGGCTCCTGGGGTTGGAAACTGACCAATTAGTTGCAGAAATAACCTGTATAAAACAACGAAGCTATCCCTACCTCTCTTCTCTCCTTCCGGGTGTACGAATCTCCCGTGAAGTGCTGCAGCAGGCGAACGAAGTTCAGTCTGCTAGGTACGATCGCATTGATTGGTTGGGATATTCTAATATTTGAACATGATTCGCTGGCGGTCGGCCAATCAAAAATCCACATCAATAATCAGCCAGTGGGAGGAGCCAAGATGGCGACCGGGATGGCAGCGTAGGCTCCCGGCTCCGTGAACCTCCGCACCCCGCACAGATATCCTGCACGAGATCCTTAGCCTGCGCTATCTGCCCGTGTTGGTGAACGCGAGTGGCAACCGACCGTGTGACCCCGAGGTTTCTGGCAGCGGTACCGCCGGAGAAATGTCCGTCTAAAGTTTGCGGCCTGTGCAGCCCTGGAGCCGGGACCTCGAGTGGACGCCGTGGCCGGGCGGCAGTGTAACAACAGCGGCCTTCGGTGACTGGGTGGAGTCGGACTGCCGGAGTGGTGCGAATGTCGGCCTGCGTTTCGCCGTGGTCGTTCCTACCACTACGCGTGGCGGAACGGGTGCGTGCCCGAGGTAGCCACTCCAGGACTCTCCAGTGATTGCCTCAGCCTTCGCCGGTGAGCTGCCCGGACGCCGCCCGTAACTCGCCCCGATTCTCGCGGGCTGCTCCCGGATTTTCGCGGACGCTGGTCCGTCGTGGGGACGACTGTGGCCCATGACCACACACCGGACACATCATTTGCCTGCCCCCGGAACCCTGTTTCCAGCGACATGGAACCCGAGGCGCTTGGGCCTGAGTCCCGGTCCCGATCTGGGTTGGATCTACCCAGCGGCCATTTTGGTAGGACAGTGTCCACTATCCTGTACACTGGGTTGCAGCAGGATTGGGAGGGTGCGCCTCTGAGGAGCGTAGCGGAGCAGGCGCCGGGAGCTGTACTGGGGTACGGTGACCTTCTCGAGGCCCTCGGTGCCCTTCATTCCACCTTGGTTTACGGCGCCTGGGTGTTGGGGAGCAAGCTCGATGGAGTGACATCAGCGTTGGAACAGTTGCCGCCCGCCTATCCCCAGGTACACTGGGACTTCTTACACCGCGCACGAGGGGACAGTGTAGTGGCCGCCCCTGTGAATAGTGCACGCCTGGACTCTCCGGACAGTATATTAACGTGCGATCAGCTGGCTGTGGATCTGGTCTGTTCCGGAGGTTTCGGACCTGAGTGGGGGGTGGTGGCCTTGTCCCGTGCGCGGCCTCCGACGACTCAGGCGCCATCCAAGCAACGGTCGCCTACTCTGCCTGATTCCGCCTTCCTGGGCCTGGTGTGCGGTGTAAATCCTGGCTCAGCACTGGGAAAGACGACCCTCCATAGAGCTGATTGTGTCGACCTTCAGAGCCCTCTACCCTACTTGTGTGTGTCGCTTCCTGATCTTTATTGGACGCTTTTCTTCCTGGTAACACTGGACATGGCACTGGGACGAGGGGTATGCATGGGTGGGTTTGCAAAGAGTGGCCAAGGATGAGGCTGACCCTTCAGAGATGGTCATCTACTAGGCGGGCGGGCTCGGGCGTTGTGTGCTCTCACGGCATAACTGTTAGTGTACCAAGTGCGTAATGCTCCTTACTTCACTTTGACAGGGTCGATTTCGTGTTCTGTATTGTATGGTGCGGGAGGGAGAAGCCGGGGGCGTGTTTTACAGGCCCTCCTCCAGTTTATTAATACTCTCTCTACCCCCCAGTCTGGTGGGGTTTCTTTTCCTACTCTTTTTCTCTGTTTCTTCTTTATTTCGGGTCTGGTTCAGGGGCGACAGGCACACTGCTGGGGGGGGGGGGCCGTACTCATCTGCAGAGGTGCAGGGTGGGGGGTTGGGGGGGGGGATTCTTTAGTCTTTAACCCCTTTTTTTCTATGGCCTCCTTTTCTTCTCTTATTCTTCTCTGTCTTTTTCTGGGATCAGCATGGTAGAACTCCTTTGTTGTTAATCACTGCTGTTTCCTGAGTGCCATAATTTCCGTGGAGTTTCCTGGGTCTTGGGGCAGGGGGGTCGCAGGCGCAAATGGCCGTGTCAACCCTTCACATCCTGAACTTCCTGTTTCAGCGCCATTGCCTAGATAGACTGCTGTTTATTGTTTACGTTCATCATTCTGCCTGCCATTTTTCGCTGCTGGGAAACTGTTTGGCGCCTGATCCTTCCATCCTCTTCTATTATAAAATGTAAACCTTTATTATCTTTTTCTCCTACTTGGGCCGTTCAGAGACTGAGAGTATGCTAACGTCGAGATTTTGCACCCCGAGGTGCTGACTGTGATAAACTTGCTTTCTGTTATCCTGACTGTTTAGCGGCCGGCCCCGGGGGTTGTAGGCCCATGCGTGTAATTGATTGAAATATCAATAAAGGTTTTCAATAAATAAATAAATAAATAAATAATCAGCCAGTGAAAGAAGGCGCGTTACGTTGCTAGGTGACCGGCGCACATTATCGTTCCAAGTGAAAAACGTCTTTCACATATTGTCAATAAAGTTGTAAAAAAATTCGTATAGAGGACCCGTTGTACATGTTCCATTACGTCAGGTAAGAACATCGCTCAGCCATACACTGCTGAGCAACCAAATGTGTTATATTGAAGGGCAATCCGAGTATATACGCTTGTGGGACTTAGGTCATCAAGCATAATTCCTTGACAAATTAATAGAGATCAGAGAATAAAAAATAGAAAATACAATCGTTAACAATAACGGAATTCTCGTTTCGTTAACCCAATATGACTCATGCCAGTATAAATTGAAGCGTTTTTTGAAAAAACATGAAAGAGTTGAAATGGACACCTGCAAATTTTATGGAAAGTCCACCGCCAAGTATCCATTGAATTTTATGAGAATATACTACTATACACTTTAAGCATTTTGGGCTGACAATAAATCAATGCATGACATTTGATACAAGAAGGCTTGCTTCATATCTACATTCAAAGAAGATATGTCTCTCAACCAATTGTTAACTGTTAACTGCACAAGAGATATGTTATTGTACCTTCATGCAAAACATTGTCGTATTTTTGTCATCACATATAGCATATCTTTGATTATACACAGAACCTGTATCGAAAGATATCTTGCCCTACAGGTTATACATAATCTATGTATACAAATTGCTGATTGCTCAATTTTATAGAAACAAGATGTGATTACAAAAAACCATCTTGGGGATTTTATTCAAAACTGTGTGAAAAAAGGTGTACTATATGGACCAACAGCACTTATTAGGTGAGGGTGGTAATGAACCCACGCCATTCCTCAGCTGAATTCAATCCTTGCATTATAGAGTTAGTGCGTTCGATCCATCGACACTCTAGTCGTTGTAATATCTGCGATAGATCTCCACCTCTTTTAGAAGCAATCACTTTGTCTATTACTTGCCAGCGGATGTCATTTGCTGTATGGCCCTTCTCTAAGAAGTGGTTAACTAGAGGGGCATTAAGGACCGAATTCCTAATCCTGCTACGATGTTGCCCTATCCGTGCTTTAACAATTTGTTGGGTTTGTCCGATATAGGGTAACCCACAAGGACACAGTATGCAGTATACCACATTTTTTGTATTGCAATTTGCAAAAAAGTCTAGCTGCTGATCGACTTTGCCATGAGAGAATTTCTTAGTATTAGCTGTAAATTCACAAGCAACACAGTTGCCACACTTATAGTGGCCTTTTACATCTGGTAGACCCCAGGTTGATTCCAATGATCTCGTACTTTGGGATGGACTCTCCATTGATGACCTGACGAGATGATCCTTAATATTTTTGCCTCTTTTGAAGGCAAACATCGGAGCATCAATACTAGAATCTATGTTTTTAATGATGTGCCAATTTTTTGTAATTAATTTACGAATTGCATTCGTATGTATACCAAACGTGGTAACACAAATAAGTTTGTCTACTTTAGATTTCACTTTTGGAATGAGTAGTGTCTCTCTTGGGCAAAACCAAGCTCTTTTCAGAGAGTTTTTTACTAATTTTTTGGGGTAACCCCTTAATAGCAATTTGTCTCGCAGAATGTATGCCTCTCTCATATAGTCATCTTTTTTGGTACAGTTGCGACGTATTCGCAAAAATTGTCCATGAGGTAGTCCATCTCTAAGGGCACGAGAGTGGTGACTGTTGTAAGCAAGTAATGTATTACGCTCGGTTGGTTTCCTGTGCAGTGAAGTGTACAGTTTCCCATCATCATGTGATATGTTTAAATCTAAAAAAGCAATGCATGAATCATGTATAGTGGATGTAAACTTCAAGTGTGGTTGAACAGAATTCAAATAAAGAACAAAATTATTAAACTTAGGAATAGTGTCAGACCAAATCAAAAAAATGTCTATATACCTTTTCCAACAGGTAATTTTGGAATGGTATATATTGTCATCATTAAGGACAAACTTATGCTCTAAATTGTCCATAAAGATATTTGCCAAATTCGGTGCAAAAATTGCACCCATGCTGGTCCCGGAGCATTGTTGGTAATATTTGCCCTCTGACATAAAATAATTATGTGTCAATGCAATCTGTAGGAGTGTAATAATGAAGGAAGTGGGAACCCGGTGGGGTTTTGATCTCGTCTCTAGTAAATCCTGGATCACCTGTATACATTCCTGCTGTGGTATATTCGTGTATAGTGAAGTGATATCCAGAGTCGCTAGTCGATCTTTAACAATGTCATATGGTCTGTCTTCTAAGAGATTGATCATATGCATAGAGTCTCTGACATAAGTCTCCTGAAGAGGAACATAATCTTTGATGAAAAAATCAATGAATTGACCGATAGGTTCAAGAACTGAACCACAACCTGACAGTATAGGACGGCCAGGAGGGTGAGTGATATTTTTGTGTATCTTCGGGAGAGTGTACAGAACCGGAGTTCTAGGGCAGTCAATATTGAGGTATTCAAATTCCTTTTTGCTTAAAAAGCCTTCTTCAAGGCCCTCTGTTGTTATTCTTAATATCTCTTTTTTAATATCCGCAAGGGGATTCATGTCCAATCTTTTGTAGTGTTTTTCTTCCCCTATTTGTTTCCTAATTTCAATGTCATAGTCGTCTGTTTTGTACAACAATCCTGCCGCCTTTATCAGCAGGTTTCAATACAATTGATTTGTAATTTTTTAGTGTCAACAAAGCTTTACGCTCGTCTAGACTGATATTGTATGGGATGAATCGTGTGCTCTCTTTCAAATTAAAAATCCCTGTTAGAATAACCTTCTCAAAAGTTAACAACTCAGGTGGCATCATCCCATTACTGGGATAAAAAGTTGAGGGTGGTTTGAGGCTTGTACTAGAATCTTTCATGGGGATATCCTTCCCCATAAAGAATATTTTTAAACAAATTTTTCGGAAGTACTGGTAGATCTCTGTTTTCAGATTGAAAAAGTTGGTACGTTCTGTTATTACAAAAGATAATCCCTTACTTAATAATGAGATTTCTGAAGAGGATAGGAGGTGATGAGACAAGTTAAAAATGGGAATACTTTCTGCCCCTGTATCTACTGACCCTAGTAAGGTTGGGGTCCCCATTGATAATGTTTGTTGCGGGTCTGACGTTCTCCTGCATATTGATGCCATGTTCTCCCCCTTCCTCTCCTCTTGTTTCCTCGATCTAAAAAAGGCTGACCTGGGTGATTATCAATGCGGCTTGGGCCGGGTTGTACGTCCGAATCACTTGATCCTCCGGAGGATTCTGAAAAATTGATTGGTTGATTCCTTCTAAACCTACCCCAAGTGTTCTGTCTGTTGAGGGTACCAGTCGTATTGTAGTAATCCTCTTTCAAATAAGGATATATCCTTTCTTTTGAAAAGCTTTTAATGTCTTTTGACACTTTATCAGCTTTTTTCTTTATTTCGAATGAATTGAAATCATCTATTGATTTATTGATCTTATCTAAAATGTTTTTAGTTTCCTCCAAATTATCACCCAATAGTTCTTTTTCCAATTCCTCAATTTCTTTTAACTCTGTCTTGGCGTGATCAAGTGCCGTCTCCACCCCCAGCACCATCCAATGGCGGGAGCAGGTTGTGGAGATGCCACTAAAACCACCTTTAAATTTAGGATCGTCACGGAAAATACCAGGAATGTTTCTGACCACCAATCCTTGAGGAATTATCCCAGCCTTCAAGTATTCGGTCAACATACGTGCATGTAATTCTGTTCTCACATGTTTTTTCTTAGCTTTCTCTATCTTTTCCAATAATAGTTGGCGGGGACTTAAGGTAGAAGAGACTTGGTTAGAAAATAAGGAAGGTCCACTTGTCAATTTAGCAATATATTCTTCAGTGTATAGGGGTGCTTCTCCCTCTGACATCTTAACCCGAAACAAAAGTGTGAACCCTATGAATCATAGGGTGTAGGAAAAATCCTGTGTAAGGATAATGTCCTTGCGGTGCCACCACCGCTCTAACTAATTGATTAGGAAACAAGGAAACCCTACCCACAAGGAGCCTGGGTATTATGTGTTGTAAGGAAACAATGGCTCGTGTGGATTAATATTTACTCATACAATGTATAATACATGATAGCAATCCAAAAAATGGTTAAATGTGATGTCAGAAAGAAAGGCACAGCCATACACATTAGGTCTTTTGTAGAAAATATTTTTCTTTTATATAACAAAAAAGTTTTGTAGGAAGTGGACATAAATTCACAATACAAATTGACAATATTCATACAATTATCAAATAGTGTCCCAGTGAAAAAATTAACCTAAACAAACAAATAACATAAAGTGCAACATACAAAAAGGTTTCAATTTTTCATTACGAAGGCAATCATAAACAATTAATAAATCCAATTATTAACACTCAAACATTCTGAGTGTCGACAGAATGATTTGCCTTTCACGTCAACGGCGTTTCGACCCTATTCCAATTAAAGGGTCTCGTCAGGACAGTCTAATATAGGGACACCTACGAAGGAATAATAAAGAAAAATACTTGTCAAAAAAATGCTCTTTTATCTCTAAAAAAAGGGGGGGATTTTTAGAGGAGCATTGATATTAAGTCTCTCTACCTGGTCGTCTTGGATGATATATAACGTTTTAGTGTTCAGTGACACCGTGCTCAATGTGAAATAAAATACTCACAGGAACCCAGCCGGGTGCTGCGTGAGAACAATAAAAAAACTATTAATGCCAAACTCATTATCTAAAAATGATTATCAAGGTACTCAGGCTTTCTACTTACCCCTGTGAGAAAAAACTCACAGAGAGGCAGTAGCCCACTGGTTGAATGTCTAATGTTGAATGTGCTCAGCGTGAGGGTCTGATAGCATACGATGACAAACGCGAACAGCTCTTGGAAAATAAGCGCCAGCTAATTAGCTGTTCGCGTTTGCAGCTCCCGTTTGTGTCCCTATATTAGACTGTCCTGACGAGACCCTTTAATTGGAATAGGGTCGAAACGCCGTTGACGTGAAAGGCAAATCATTCTGTCGACACTCGGAATGTTTGAGTGTTGCACTTTGTTATTTGTTTGTTTAGGTTAATTTTTTCACTGGGACACTATTTGATAATTGTATGAATATTGTCAATTTTTATTGTGAATTTATGTCCACTTCCTACAAAACCTTTTTTGTTATATAAAAGAAAAATATTTTCTACAAAAGACCTAATGTGTATGGCTGTGCCTTTCTTTCTGACATCACATTTAAGCCTTTTTTGGATTGCTATCATGTATTATACATTGTATGAGTAAATATTAATCCACACGAGCCATTGTTTCCTTACAACACATAATACCCAGGCTCCTTGTGGGTAGGGTTTCCTCGTTTCCTAATCAAGAAATAACAAGTGGCACTTGTATCTGTTGCCACCCAATCCCTCAGTGATGTGAAGCATAGCCATTCGTGACGAAAGTGGGATGTCCCATCCTAGGACCTCCGAAAGACAAGTGGTCACCCCTCTCCAAAACCTCAAAAACGTTGTACACTGCCATACCGTATGTATGAAGGTGACCTCAGCGGCCCCACAACCCAGGCAGTAAGGGGAGGTGACAAGCCCAGCGGGCCAAAGCTTATATCTAGTGAAGTAGACCCACTGGAGATATTTTAATTGATTGAGCCACAATCGCTGCGCGGGGACTCCGCTGCCTCCACCATATCATACTCGTCCAGGGAACCCAGATCCAGCTGCCACTTGTCCCGAGTTTTTTTAAATGTAGTAGGGCTGCTATTCAGAATTGTGTGATACATTTTTTTTTTTTTGAAACCGTTTATTACAATCTCAAATAGTTACAAGTATGGGCCTACAACCGTCTGGCCGGCCGCTAGAGTAGCAGTAGCATATGACATACATACAGAAAAATCTCTTGGCGGTGCGAAAAGGGTAAATCAGGAGGTATCAGTAGTGCAGGCCACATAACTCCAAACCAACAATACGGTTTCCTTTTGTCAAAACACCACAACACAAAAACAACCACACCCGCAAGGCAACCCGCAATCCCAAGTGACAGCACGCGCTCCTTAAGTGGGGGACCCCAACCAATCGCCAAACTCTGAAGAGGGGAATGAGAACAGATCAGGGACTGGGGAACCACGTGCCCATGGCTGGGGGAGGGGGTCGGCTAGGGGGACGGAGCTGGTGAAGCAGCCGGCAGCAGCGGCGGCTCGCAAATACCCCCGCGATAGGCGTTCCAGGGGCCCCAGATTTTCACCCACGCCCCAGGCTTACCCCTCGCAACATACACCACCTTTTCACGAAACATACACCAATCCATGTGTTCTTTCCAGGCCGACACCGCCGGAGGCCTCTGGGATCCCCACAATTGAGCAATGTCACGGTTAGCGATCATGTATCCCAGAGTCACCCACCGCGTCTGCGGAACCGAGTAGTCAGTTGGCTCCCACACATTCAGCAAGCATCTCCTCGCTTCAGGCAACAGCACGACACGCGTAACCACTCGCAGGACCTCATGCACACCACGCCAGAATCGCTCCACCTTTGGGCATTCCCACAGAATATGCAAGAAAGTTGCCAAAGCACCACAGCCACGCTTACACAGTCCATCCTCAGCTAAGCCCATACGTAGAAGCCTTGGCCCCGTCACATAGACCCGGTGGAGGATCTTAAGCTGGACGAAGCGAAGGCGAGCCGGGATGGCCACCTCCTTCGGAGAAGCCACCGCGGACATCCAGTCCTCGTCGTCCAACACCAGCCCATCGGCAACCCAGGCCTCGCGGAGGCCAGTCAGCAGGCCCGATCGGTCGTTAATCAGTTTTTTGTATATGAGGGAGATCGTGCTGTCTGGGACATGGCCATCCAGCACTCTGTCCTCCAGGGGGGAAGACTCCGGAATGGACGCGACATCCGGGAAGACGGAGCCCAGCGCGTGGCGGACTTGTAAGTACCGGAAGTACTCACTGCCTTGCAACTGAAACTCCGTCTGCAGCATCTCGAAAGTTTTGAATCCCCCCCTCGTCCAGAGATCTCCCACTGTGCTGATGCCGATCGTGTCCCATTTCTCGAAGCCCTTCGAGGTCCACAAGGAGCCCAACCTCGCCGATGCATATAGCGGTGACGCCCGGGTCAAACGGTCCTTCCACCCCATAGCTGCGTTAGCCGCGTGCCATACACGCACCATGACATGCGTCGGTCCCGTCAGGCGAGGGTCCGGCGCGCCAGAGTAAAGCGCCCGATTGTAGTCGCCACCGGGCAGGAGCATCTTATCCATTTCAAATGCCGGGTTCAGGGCGGGCCCGTAAAGGCCATGATTAATCGCAGCTAGCTGGGAGGCCCAGTAATACCGTTTAATATCCGGGAGGGCAACCCCCCCATCGTACCACGGGAGCGTCAATTTAGCCAAGGCGATACGTGGCCTCCCGTCCCAGAACAGGCGACGCTGCAAACTCTCCACCTCTCGGAAGTAGCGCGCCGGAACCAAATCCATAGTATTCTGGAGAGCGTACAGAAAGCGCGGCAACGACATCATTTTAAACAAGGCCGCTCGGCCAAGCGGCGAAAGCGGCAGACGCCGCCAACGCACCACGTCCTCCTTCAAGCGCTGGAGGGGGGGCAGCAAATTCCGCTCGTAGCGGGCCTCCGGGTCCAGAGTAATATATATACCCAGGTACCGAAACCCCTGGGAGGCGATCTGGATCGGACAGTCCCGTGGTAGGACCGGAGCCTCCCCGGCAAGCACATATACACAGGATTTCGCCCAGTTGATGACGAGGCCTGAGTTGCGACTGAATGAGTGCAAAACATCAACTAGGACGATCAGTGATTTACGCGGGGAGGCAAGATATAGAAGGATATCATCAGCGTAGAGGGACACACGGTCCTCATGCTCGGGGGTCCAACGGAGACCACGGATGGAAGGGTGCCACCGCAGCCACTCCGCCAGGGGCTCCAGGGCCAGTGCAAACAGGAGAGGCGACAGGGGGCAGCCCTGTCGCGTACCCCGTCCCAGTGCGAATGGGGCCGAAACTCGTCCATTCACCACCACCTGCGCCAATGGGCCGGAATACAACAATTTGACCCAGCTGATGAAGCCCGGTCCGAAGCCAAACTTCGCCAGCATCGCCCAAATGTATGGCCACTCAAGCGTATCAAACGCCATGGTGGCATCCAAGGACGCCAAGATGGCCGGTTCCCGCACGAACGGGACACGCGCGAGCACCCCGTGCAAGCGTCGCAGATTAAGGGCCGTGTTACGATGGGGTATGAAGCCGGACTGGTCTTGGTGGACCAAGTCGCCCACCACGCCGACCAGCCGGTTGGCCAGCACCTTGGCGAGGATTTTGGGCTCCGCATTCAAGAGCGAGATAGGCCTATAGGATGTGACCCGCTCACGGGGCCTCCCCTCCTTGTGGATCACCACGATCGTGGCCAGACGCTGGTCCGGCGGAAGGCAACCCCGCGAGCAGGCCGCCAGGAACATCGCGCGCAGGTGGGGCGCCAGCACATCCGGTCGCAGCTTGTACAGCTCGATAGGAATGCCATTGGGGCCCATGGCCTTGCCAGATGCGACCGAGCGGATAGCAAGGGCAATTTCGTCCGAGGTGGGAGGAGCGTCCAGCGAATCCCTGTCCTCCATCGAAAGGGAGGGCAGCGCGATGTCCCGAAGCAGGGCATGGGAATCCTCCTCCGAGCAGGGAGAAACCGGGGAATATACCTCGCGGAAATAATCCGCGAAGCAGGAGACAATGGCGTCCGGCTCGGTGACACATACACCATCCATCCTCTCGATCAACGGAACCACACGACTCGCTCTCTCCTTTTTATCCAACCACGCTATCAATTTACCAGCCTTATCACCCACATCATACAGTCGCCCCTGTTGCTCTCTACTGAGGCCCCTGGCCGCCTCCGTGACGAGGGCCCTATAGGCCGCCTGCTTGAGGTGTAGAACATGCAATGTGGCATCCGTCACCCCGCTCCCCAGGTCACCCTCTAGTTCAGTAATTTCGGCCTCCACCCGGGTTACCTCCTCCCGCTCGCGCCTCCGGGCATGGGAGATAAAGGAGAGGGCCTCCCCCCTAAGAACTACCTTAAAAGCCTCCCAAAGGGAGATGGCAGAAGGGACAGACCCCACATTCTCCTCAAAGTACCGCTGCAAGGATTTGATCAATTCGGCTCGAATAGTGGGGTCGCGCAGGTACCAGGCATTGATTGGGGCCACCCTGCCCTCCCCCCTCGGGAAGACATCCAGATGCAGCAGTAGTGGGGAGTGATCTGAAATACCCCGCGCCAAATGGCGCACCTCTCCCACCCTCCCAGCATAGGCCGCAGGAACAAGGATATAATCAAGCCGCGAGAGGCTACCATGGGCACCCGAGTGGAAGGTGTATTGCAGCTGAGCGGGATGCTTTAGTCGCCAGCAATCCACCAATCCTAGTGTATCTAAGAGGCCGGACAGCCACGCCTGTGCCCGGGGGAGGTCCCTGGGGGGATGACGATCCATAGACCCTGAAGCCACCGCATTGAAGTCCCCCCCAACTACCAGAAGCCCATCCGGGAGGTCAAGGAGGAGGCGCCCCAGGTCCGCAAACGTGGTAGATTGCAACCCCGGCGGAACGTACACTGATACAAAAACGACCACTCTGCCCTCCATTCTACCCACCAAGACAGTGTAACGTCCCCTCTCATCATGGCGCACCTCATCAATCTCCAATGGGAGCGAGTTCTTAATCATGATGCCCACCCCCCGCGAGCCCGAGGTGAAGCCCGAATGGGCCACCAAGCGATAGCCTCTCCGATTCATGGCATGAAAGGAATTACCTATAAGGTGTGTCTCCTGCAGGAAGATCACAGCTGGCGAAATTCGTTTCAGATACTGCAGGACCACACCACGCTTAATCCTATCCCCCAGTCCGTTAACGTTCCATGATAACACAGTCAGGTCCCTACCCCCCATCATACATGGAAGCCATCAATCGTCCCCCAAAGAGCATCTCAAAAACAACAATACAGTAAAGGGTTCGCCTTGCGGTGCAAACAAATAACACTCCACCCCCACCCACCCATCCCAACAGAACTCCCCCCTCCCTGCACCCCTGCATGAGCCCAGACAGCCCCCCCAAAGTGCAGTGTGCCTGTCGCCCCATAGATGAAAAACTAACTAGTCCCCCAGAGGAGGAGGGAAAGCCCCCAACGGACCCCGTACGACCTCCATAGGAGGGGAACATACACGATCAGTGAATGGTAACCAAAATGTTGTCCAGAGCAAGGCCTACTATTCACCCCTCAGTTCTGATCCGGTGCGCCTTCCCCGCCACCCGCACCCCCCCCACCCCCCCGGCCCCGATCCCCAGGCTGAGTATCCAACCAGTCCCCAGCCGCCTCGGGACGGTCAAAAAAATGCGTGCGACCATCCACCTCCACCCTCAGCTTAGCTGGAAAGAGCATTGAGTACTTAAGGTTCATGTCCCGTAGGCGACGTTTAACTCCGAGAAAACTCAGTCTCTGCTTTTGGACCGTCGGAGTAAAGTCAGGGTAGAAATTCACGTCCATATTATCAAGCTTGACCGGTCCCTGTAGCCTGGAAGTCTGCAAGATAGCGTCTCTGTCCCGAAAGTTAAAAATCCGGGCAATGAGAGGCCGCGGCGGAGCTCTGACCTTAGGTCTTCCTCCGGGGACCCTGTGAGCACGTTCCACCGCAAAAAGTTTACTCAGCCCCCGGGGCTGGAGATGGGTGAGGATCAGGTCTTCCACAAACAAATCTGCCGCCTCCTCCTCCCGTCCCTCCGGCACCCCGACAATACGAACGTTGTTCCTCCGGGCCCGACCCTCGGCGTCCTCCAATCGACGGTCCATCATGGCGCTCGCCTGGCCAAGCCGGTGCACCTCCTTTTGAAGGGCCGCCACGTCTGTAGTGAGACTTAAGGTGGTGTGGGCCAGGGAATCGACCCGGTCATTTGTTTTAGACAAGTCGGCTCTCACCAGGCCCACCTCCACCAGGGCCGAGTCTATCTTCTGCGCCAGAGTATCAAAGCGCTGGTCCACCGAGGCCTTCATTTCGGCAATGGCGCCCATGACGTCCCGGAGGGTCAGATCCGCGGGTTGAGCAGACGCCTCAGCCGGGCCCGCGGGGGATGTACGCTGTGCCTCTGGGGATCCCTTCTGGAGGGTGTAGCGGTCCATACTGTTTGACTGATGTGCCGGGCCGCGGCGGGTCGATTTCACCTTGGCCCGGTCGCCATCTTGCTTTGTGGACATGTCGCACTCCCAAAGTCGTGCCAATCTCCTCGAAAGGGCCGATAAACCAGTTCACGGGTTCCGGGGGGGGGTTGACCACTGCACCGCAGGACAACTCACAGCCGGCGGGTCAGCCGGGCACAGGGGCAAGGCCACACCACCGCACCCCGCTCCGCAACCCTACCTCGCTTGAGGGCAAGGAGGGCGCAAAAGCGAAAGTGAAAGCGCGGGGTACGCGAGTCGCCCAGCCCTGCCCGCCGTTGTTGTTCGCTTTGTCCCCGGATCGCCCCACAACTCCAATCCGGGGGGCCGGCGCAGAGAAGGCCGCAATCTTCGATCGGTGCTCCCACCAGTGTCCGGGGTCCGATTCGAAAACGGAAAACGGGTGCCGCCTCAGCTCGGGTACACAGACACAGTCCCCTCGTCAAAGACAGGATATAATCAGGATTAATTCAGGAGGTCGCGGAGGTCCTCGGGAGCTTCGCACCTACGCGGCCATCTTGGTTGCGCGCTAGGCTCCTCCTGTGTGTGATACATTTTTGTTATTTTATGATCACCCAGATCCCCTATAAAGACTTTCGCTTCTACGGGATTGAATTCGGGTATATCTGCTTGTTGTGCTAAGTATGGGGAGAAGGTATCTCGGAATTGGAGGTATCTGTAGAATTGCGAACGAGGCCTCTCATATTCTGTCTGGAGTTCCTGAAAGGACTTTAAATTCTGACCATGCGTAACCGCTCCCACTGTGTCAATCCCGATAGCTTCCCAACACCGAAACCCAGACCGCTGCGCCAGCTGTAGCAGCAGGCCGTTATGCCACAGAGGGATTTCTTTTGTCAATTTATACCACCATCCCATTATGCGAATGCTCGTTTCCAGGTCATAAAACTGTCTTGGCCGCAGGCAGCAGCTCCCTAAGCGTTGAGCCGGAATAAAGGAACATATTCATCAGCATGGCTCCCATTAGCCAACGCTCGACTGCATATGCTGGGTCTCTTCTGTCTTCGTACCACCAGTCATTGAGGATGAGAAGATGTGAAGCCACATGATAGGCCTGGATATCTGGAGTGGCCATGCCACTGTAATATGTGGACTGGAAGCAGGTCCTCATG
The DNA here is from genome assembly GCF_964204655.1 of Triturus cristatus. Classification (NCBI taxonomy): domain Eukaryota; kingdom Metazoa; phylum Chordata; class Amphibia; order Caudata; family Salamandridae; genus Triturus; species Triturus cristatus. The sequence goes on along the minus strand of NC_140594.1, from coordinate 627,282,593 downwards.
GCCACTCGTGCTGTGCCACACCCCCCCCCCCCCCCCCCTCCTCCCCAAGGAACCGAGCAAGGATTGCATTTAGTTGCCGGAACCATGAGGACCGTATCGGGGATGGGTATGTCTGAAGCTGATATAGAAGACGGGGCAATGAGATCATTTTAAATATGGCAGATCAGCCGAATATGTATAATGGTAAATGAGACCATGAGCAGACCTGGTCCCCCTGTCTGTGTCCACAGTGGGGCCAGATTCTTGTCCCATGAGAGATTGAGAAGCAGAGAGGAACACCCCCAAATATTTGAAGCCGTTTGGGACCACTGTCACCTCTTGCGTCCATCCCCCCAACTGATCTTCTCCACGCAGGGGCCACAGATAGGATTTACCCCGATTCATGTAGAGGCCTGAGTTTTCACCAAACATTTGCTTAATTCTAAGCAGGCACGAGCCAGTTATATTGGGCTGCATGAGAAAAAAACAGTGCGTCATCTGCATAAAGCGCTATGCGGTCCGAGACCCCCCCCTGCGACCACTCAAAGCCATGGATCTGAACATCTATTCTCACCCACACCACCCGCGGCTCCATGTCTAGCGCAAATACATATGGAGAAAGGGGACATCCTGACTAGTTCCTCGCCCAATAGTAAAGCTTCCCGAAGTGAAGTCAGCCACTCGGACTGATGCTGTGATGTCCGTATACAGAAGGTGTATTAATGTTAGAAGGCGTGGGCCAATATTCAGGCAACTGAGCAAAGCGAAAAGGTAGGTCCAACTGAGCAAATTGAAAACCTTATCAATATCTGCAAAGATGAGTGCAGCCAGTCCCTCAGGTTAGTCCACGGCAGCAGTGGCAATGTGCGCATGGCGAATATTATGCCGTGTGGCAGGACTGGGCATAAAGCTGGCCTGGTCGGGGTGGATCGGGTATGTAATTTGTGGGACTAAGCGATTAGCAATTGCCTTAGCTAGGAGTTTGGCTTCGACATTAAGAAGAGAGATCGGGCGGTATGAAGAGTATGGAGTTCTGGCGGAAGGCCCGGCTTTAAGAAAACGACTATCTCCAGTTTGGTGGAAGGCAGCCATCATCCTTTGCGGTGTCGAGGGCTGCGAGATATGGCTCCATAAGTTGAGATTGGTATTGTTTGAGGAATTCAAAAAGGAAGCCATTTGGGCCAAGTGCCTTGCCCGATTTCATATCCATTAATGCTTTTTGCAACTCCTCAACTGACAGTCGAGCGCGGAGGGCCTTCCGTACACTATCGGAGAGGGTCCGCGGGGGAAGGTCCGCAATGAACTTGGGAATGGTATTCGCAGGCAGTGTCTCCCGGGTAGTTTATAAATCTGTAAAGTAATTGGCAAAGCTAGCTGCGATTTGCGATGGGTCTGTGAGTATCGTCCCGTCTGGGCCACGTATACCTGGGAGGGTCTGTGGACGTTGTGTCTGCTGAGACAAGTGATGGAGTAAGGTGCTAGGCTTATCGCCCCACTGGTGAAACCGGCTACGGGAGGCAAGCCAGTAGAGTCTAGCCTCATCCAGCAAGTTGCTGGCATGTGTTTGCTGTGTGCTAAGCAGCTGTCTGTGTGCAGCACCTCTGTCCTCTTCTCTGCATCTGCTCTCTAAGTCGATCAGTTGGGCTTCAGTCTATATTAGCTTCACGTGGTGCTGTTGACGCCTCGCAGCGCAAAAAGCAATGTAGGTGTCATGGCTTCCCATAAGGTTGTAGGGGATTCAACCGTGCCTATGTTATGTTAATAATAGTCAGTGATGGATGTATGGATATGTAGCCTATATTGCTCGTCCTTCCGCAGCCATGGCGGGAGCTGCAAGTGGAATGGGGAGCGTCCGTCTAGGGTCTAGGCATAGTTGGAGAGATACTGGCGAATGATCAGACAGGCCCGGGGCAGGATTTGGAATCATAACAATTATTCTCTACCTGTGTACAAAGTTTTATATAGTGTTAATTGTCACTGATACAATTCCACACGATTGAATGCCTGGCCTTCCAAAATATAATACAGCAAATCTTAACTACCAAACATATCAAAATGTATTTATTCATTGTATTTTTGCAATTTATATAAAAACATAATAAGAGTTATATCCCAAGAACCCAAGTACATCCTACATCACACACACATTCATGCAAACTAACAAACCCATACCCACACATACTCGTACGTCCTACACGATCAGGGTTCAATGTTTAACAAGAAATTAATATATACAACCGAGCAAAAACCCCCACACAGAATGTGAAGAAATATATAATTTTGTGATATCAACAATGGATACAATAGATAAGATCCAATAAGAAAATAGACACACACAAAAATTGATCAATTGATGGTACAATGTATTTATTTTAAGAGTTTTATACAGCGCGAACAAGACCCTTGCGGGTATCAGAGCGCTTTAAAGGGAAGTATCTTAGTTACATAGTACATGTAAATGACATAGGGTTCAATGCAAGTCAGTGATAGTATAGACATAGTGTAACCACATGATGCTACGAGACTATCGAGGATATCTGGATGGACAGTAGGCATTCTAAAGTTCGATATCGAAGATACGTTGGGTCCCATATTATCAGTAATCCAAGCTCAGGTGAATTTAGCCATGAGAAGCGCTTTAACTTCTTTTTTGAAAGCTGTAGTAGAGGGAATAAGTCTAGTTTCTGGGGGTAGAGCATTCCAGATTCTGGGCGCCATCCCTGAAAAGGTTTGTTTGTATGTTTTCTTCTTGTTGAATCTTTGCGGTTTCAGTAGCAGGTTTTTAGCACTTCTTGAAGATCTTACACCACATGAGGGCGCCAGTTTCTGTGCCAGATAGCTGGGTGTATTGTGATGAATGACTTTATGTGTCATACATGCTATTTTCAAATGAATTCTGGCTTCAAAAGGTAGCCAATTAAGGGATTTTAGGTCAGGGGATATGTGGGAACTTCTTTTCGAGCCAGTGATTAAGTCTCGCTGTGGCGTTGATTGATGTTCTTAGCGGGGCTGTTGCGGCTTTGGGTAGGCTGCAGAGAGAGACACTCCCGTAGTTCACTCTTGGGATGACTAGAACTTGTACTGCCAACTTGAAGTCCTTTTCCGGCAGGAAGGGTTTTAGCTTTCTCAACGTATTTATCTGAAAGTTTGCTCCTTTTGTTGCTTGCTGATGTGTTTTGGCATATTGAGGTTTCTGTCCAGTGTTATTCTCAGCGATTTCGCTGAGTCCCTGATGATAGGTTGGCAGTTGAGTGCAGTGAGGTGTTTGAGCCAACCTTGCATTATGGGTACTTGGGCGGGAGGGGCGATTAGGAGGAATTCGGTTTTGAGGGCATTCAATTTTAGATGGTTTTCTGCCAGCCATGTCTGAGTTTTTCCAAGAGTAGTGTTGAGCGATTTGATGTCTTCTAGGTGTGGATCTTAAGGTATAGTTGTGTGTCATCAGCGTACATGTGATATTGAACGTTGGACGCGTGGAGAATTTCGGTGAGTGGTTCTATGAAGGGATTGAACAATGTCGGAGATAGTTAAGACCCTTGTGGGACTCCTAAAGTGACTGGGCCAGGTTTGGATAGGGAGTGGTTGACCTTGAATCGTTGTGATCTGTTTTGGAGGAACGAAGTTAACCAATTTAGAACTGATCCCGATAATCCCATTCTGAGTTTCAGAAGGTCTATCAGGTTATCGTGTTTGACGGTATCAAAGGCCGAGGAAAGGTCTAGCAAGATAAGTAAGCAGGCTCCATTCTGATCTAGGATTTGTAGAGCATTGTCAACTATGAGTCATGGCTGATTCTGTGTTGTGACCTGCACGGAAACCTGATTGGTATTTGTTGAGTAGGTTAAAGTTCAATATGTGTTATCAGCTGGAGGTGTACACATTTTTCTAAGAGATTGGCCAAGGTAGTGATGTTGATATATGGCGATAGTTGTTTAAGTCCGCAGGGTCAGCCGTAGGTTTCTTTTGAATGGGAGATACCTGCCCGGCTTTGAGGGTGTCTGGTATGCAACCTTGTCGTAAAGAATTATTTATGATCTTGGTCCAGAGAGGTAGTAGCAGCGGGGCGAAGTCTTTTACGGCGTTTGCTGGGAGAGGGTCAGTGAAGTGATTGGCAGGGTTCAGGGCAATAAGCATTTTGCGAATAGATTCTTCGTTGTAAGTATTAAAGGATGACCAAGATGCATTATTTTTTAGGTCGAACTTTGCTGTGATCCGATGTGGTGTAATTGGAAGGGATGGTGATGGGTTCGTTTGTGAGACCGAGTGCGTGATTAGATCATTGAGAAGGTCCTTCCTAATGCTGGCGGTTTTCTGAGTGAAGAAGGAAGCAAATTCTTCACAGTTGGGTCGTGGGCCTAATTTATCTTGGGGGCGGTGAGGTGCATCCTTAGATTGAGTTTTAATTAACTCAAAGTTTTTTGGGGCGATTTTTTTGCTTGGACTAATTGGTGGCTGAAGAAGTCTGCTTTAGTGCGCTTGGTCTTTCTGTAGTATGCGTTTCTCTTCTTTCTTAGTATCTTGAGATGATTGGCGGGGGGATCAGATCTCCATGTGCATTCAGATGTTCTTAGGGATCATCTATCCTCGTTGAGTCTTCCATTGTACCAAGGCTTAGAATCTTTTGTGGAGACTCTCTTTAGTTGAAGGGGGGCTTCCTCATTTAGTATCAAGTTCATGGAATTGAAGTAGTGGTTGGTGAGATCATGAACTTCGGATATCCCTTCAGGGGGAAGAAGTAGGTTATAGCTAGAAGTTGTGATTATGTTAGGGTCAATGTTTTTCAAATTCCTCTTCCATACTTTAGGTCTTGTGAGTTGAACCGAGTGGAGTTTCACAGTTTCATTGAAGAAGAAGGTGATATGATGATCGGACCAATCACAAGGATAGATCATATCTTACTGGATGGAGTCAACTTTAGAAATGACTAAATCAAGGATTGATCCTTTACCGTGTGTAGAGCTGTTACAAATTTGGGTGAGTTCGAGGTCAGAGAGGAAGTTTTTGAGATTATTGATCACTGCATCAATGAGGTCATTCCAGTGGAGATTGAGGTCTCCGATAAATATTTGGGTATTTTGATGTCCGGTATTAGAAGAGACCATATCCATGAAATGTTCTGTAAAGGTTAGGTTATCACCTGGTGGATGGTAGAGGGTGTGTAGAGAGCATACTGGTTTGCCATTGCTAGTTATGTCGAGGCATAAGTATTCACAAGAAGGGTATACAGGGGATATGGATCTGTTTACTGAAATGTTATTACGGTGTAGGCAGGCGATACCACCCCCTGTCTTATCAATTCTGGCCAGTCTGATGATGTCATAGTTTGGGGGTACTAGTATGTCAACGATGTGTGTAGAGGATTCCTTTAGCCAAGTTTTGGTTAAAATTAGCAAGTCCGGTTCTTGTGTGACAATGAGGTCGGCTATGTCGGCTATGTCGGCTACGTGTCTTGAGTTTAGGAGTATACACTTAAGATGGGGCGTGATTTGGGATGCATTGGGTTCCTGATTGAGGGGAACTTGTCTAAGGTTGTGTTTGATGATGCCGCTAGGGTTGTGTTTAGTGGGCCTGCGAGTGTTAGGGGGAATAGTTGGGATTGGAGCCATATTAGGCGGGTGATCTGGAGATATATTGTTGTGATTTCGGTGTGAGGGTTCATAGGATTGGAGTAAAGAGAGTAAATCTTTCTCCGAAAGCAGATTAGTACTGCGGATTGGGCGTGTTGATTTATTGTGAAAACGTACTGATTTCCACCTGGGGGACGAACATTTCGAAGTGACTACAGCTTGTAATTCTTCCTTGATTTGCCGTAACAAGAGTATGATCTCGTCAAGTCTAGGTTCTGGTGAGGGTGGGAGCAAGATTAGAGGATGTATTGTGGTTGTGGGAGGTGTGCTTAGGTCAAGTGGGTGGTAAGAGGAAGGCACGCCATCTAAGTTGTTGTGGGGCGTCCTATCTAGTTCCCTCTCCAGATCGGGGATGGGTGAACTGGAATGGGGAGTGGATGTGTGAGGCGTAGATGTGTGCGGTGGGGATGTGGTCGTGGGAGTGTTGGTTTTGCAATGGGTAGTGTTGACAATGGGGGGGCGGGGGGGATATGTTCGTTCCAGGAGAGAATGCTGTATCTGTTAAAGGTGTATATGCTGGTGCAGTAGTGAGGAGGGAGTGTCTTATGGGGGAATCTAGTGGGGCGGGGAGCTTAATTGTAGCTAATGGTCGTGGTATTGATGCGGGGGTGTGTGAGTCTGTGATGGGTGTACGTACTGGTGCAGTAGGAAGGGGGGGGGATTGTCTTATGGGTGAGTCGAGCGGGGAGGGGGGGTAACATAGAGCTCGGATGTAAATAATGGTCGGGATAGTAGAGGAGCGTGGCTAGAGGTAGGATTTGGCGGTGTGATAGGTCCTGTGCTGGTGGTGGGAGTTGCCTGGGGAAGGGTTTGGGTTTTTATTGCTTGTTCTTTGATTATGGGGAAGATGTTATCCAGCAGGTTTAAGCTGCGGTCTGTTGATTGCATGAGAATGGTTCCGTTATTATAGATGGTGATGGTTGCTGTCGCTTTGAAAATTTGGGAGGGGGAAATAGAGATAATGAGACCGTGAGTGGTTTTCCTAGTGGAGGAGATCGTGAATATAGCCAGGAAAGCTTTCCTCCATTGTGCTCTTCGTTTAGTGTAAAAGATGATATCCGTGATTATGTGTCCTTTGTTTGTTGAGAAGTAGGGATCAGAGATGGGTGTTTCAGGGTGTAGTTTTTATCAAATTGTGTTTAAAGCGTTTGGATGCTTTTCTTGAGAGGTTGGGGGGTAGATGATTGTGTAGGTATGTGTGCCTGTGAGCTCCATAATGGGGCAGGCACTGTCAATATGTGATATGGCGTTATGGGGCGATATGTGTGTGTGTGTGACTCTTAAGGGGGTCAGTGCTATGAGGGGGTGATGGGCTTGGGAAGGAGAGAGGACTGTGAAGGAGGGTGATGGAGCAACTATGGTTGTGGCTAAGGTTTGGGCCTGGGGAGAGAAGGGGTTGGTTCTAGTAACGTGGTAGTTGCACTGTGGTAGGCGACTGAGGGGTTGGGGGTGGGGCAGGATAAGTAAAGAATGAGACAGAGAAGGATAACGATAGTTTAGATAAAGCTGAAATTGAGAGTCTGACCTGAATAAGTAGATAGGAAGATCAATGGGCGCAAACTAGCAACGTACAGGAGTTGGTCCATTGTAAGGGAGCCAGTACAAGATGGCCGCCTCGTTTGGAGTGAACAACGTAGTCAAGATAGTCCTGTGTCTCTTTCCATTAACTGGGCTAAGCAAGGTGTAGTCCTATTTCGATTTCCATAGCTCCGATAATGTTGATGTTACTAGTCCTATTTCATTTGTTATATTCATGTTTGGAATCACAATTCCTTCTCAAGGGGGGGAACAGGGGAAAACATCACATTGCCAAGATGAGCTCCAGCGCCGACGCACGTTTCGGTGTTTGACCCCAATGTGGGTCTCACCTTCTTCAGGGCATACTGATCAAACACAGAGATAAGGAAGGACGTGCCTGGAACAAGGTGGCTACAAAATTGGCAGCCAAGGATCAGATCAAACACGACTGCTCAGTGGGCTCAGGGCTCAAACCTGAAAAATTACAGCCAGGTTCCCAAGCCGGGGGAGAGTAAAATCAGGGTCCTAGAAAATGGTAACCCGGTTAAACAACCGGAAGATTACCAGTCCACGGTGGGAGCCTCTCACTCCACTCTGACCTAGGGTCCAAAGTATGCGTGACAAAGTATCCAAAGTGGATATAGAAACTTAATCCATCTATTTGTAGGACGCAGCGGCAGATACGTAACCGTCCGGTGACTAAGGATTAAATCGAAGGTCGATCAGGATACCAGCAAACTCCCAAACAGCATGGCAGGATTTTGGCGGATTTTAGTCTGTGGGTGTGGGGTGCGAATACAAATATGTAGTCTCTGCGGGAGAAGGACTCATGTACTCCAGATAAGTATGTGTGTTTGTGTTCTGTGCGGTGTAGCTGCCTCCAAGAATCCACCCACCCCATCCCCTGAATCATGGGCAGTAATTTCAATCGCCCCGTGCTGCGCCATCTGTCTCCCACTGGGCATATTACATCATTCCAGTCTCCTCCCACTATCGTCAGGCCAGGTGGGATCTCGGTCCAGAGCGTTGTCAAGCGCTCTACGAGGATCCATCGGGGTGGGGGGGGGGAACATATACACTTCCTAGAACGAGGGGTTCACCATATAGTGTTCCGGTAATTACTATGAATCTGCCCTGTGGGTCGGACCACGTCCTACAGTGGACAAATGGAATGCTGTGGTGTATGAGGATCGCTACACCTCGGAAACCCCTAGTGAACCCAGAATTAAAGGTTTGCAAATCTAAATCTTGCCAGGCATGGTGTCTTAGTGCCCAATAGATGGGTCTCTTGTAGGAGTAGGACTTCTGCTCTATAGCGTTTGGCCTGTCGAAGTACGGCTCCCCGCTTGATCTTGTCGAGGAAGCCACAGATATTCCAACTTAGGGTCTCAATAGACGTCTCCTGTGCATATTAATGTCTAATGACTGAGGAACATATGTACAATCGCAGCCCAATTGAACTTGTCATCCGAATTGTAGCGCTTTTATACAGATCGCGACGGGGTTATCAGTTAGGATGCTGCAGGTTCCGGCGGATCGTCTGCCTACGGAACTTGCTGTGGGTTTTGGATCTTTTCTTGGAGCGCAATCAGCGACTCTGCTTGCCAACGGCACCGGGGGATTCCCACCAAGGCACCGTGGATGAGGAATCTGAGTCAAATCTGAGTGGAGTATGAGGCTTGAGTTTCACGACTTCGTCCGTCCATGGAATACCTCCTCCGGTGTTTCAAAGAAGTGTGTCCGTGACTGGTAGGCCAATCTCAGATGGGCTGGGAACAGCAGGGATATTGGATCGTAAGACCACGAAGGCGAGCCATAGACTCCACAAATGATTGTCAGTGCTGCTGTACCAACTTGGTATAGTCCGGAAAAATCATAATATGTTGAGAGTCAAACGTAAGAGTTGCTTTTAGTCTGGTTTGCTGCAAAATAACGTCTGTCTTTGTAGTTGAGAAGCCTCGCAATTATTGGTCTGCGGCGGGCGCTCCGTGAGCCACTTGACGAGGAAGTCCTCCACGCTGCCGCCCTCAGGGAATCCAGTGAAGCAGTGATTGTTCCTGCTGGCGCGCCACTCCGCATCCTCCACCCGTGTCGCCAGTCCTTTTTTTAGTGTCTCCAAGGTGGATACTCTTTTCTGGAGTGTATTAAGTGTGTCCTCCACCGTTGAGATCCGGGATTTTGATTCAGCGATACGTTGCACCGTGTTTCTAAGGTCCTACCAGAGCAGCATGACGTCGGAGCCTACGGGGCCAATCATGGCCTCGAGCATTTCCCGGGACTGTGTAATCGCTGCCAGCAACGCTGCATTGTCCGGCATGGCTGCCTCCTGGTCGCTCTGAGCAGGCGCCGGGGCTACCGTACCAGTATACTTGTCCATTGTGCTTTGCTTTGATGCGTCCGGCTCCCGATCAGATAAGGGGCCAATTAGATATCCCTGCAGTCTGCGTGGGGGTATTAGTGTGGCCAGCGCCAGGTATTTCGTTGGGAATCTTCACGATCCCATCAGCCCCAAGAGTGATCCAGTCGCTGAGGCCCCGATGGGAGGGTGTTAAGTTTTAGATAACATTTTAAATTACATTTTAGCAATGCTGGAAATGTTCATTTTGTTCTCGTTAGTTATAAACTGTAATGTTGCTGTTTTTAGGTTTTGCCTGCAAAATCTCTTGTATTTAATATAGTTTAAAAAGGGGCTCTTATTAGTTCCCATAGCTGAATTACTGTGTCCATTCGCTTTTGTGTGGAATTTTTTTTTTGTACTTCCCCCTGACTGCACGCATTTATGATACTTCTAATAAAGCTGTTCACACTATTTGTTCTCCATTCACTTTCAAGATAATATCTCTTCCCATGGAAAAGGCAGACAGCTTCTAACAGTATTGGAATGCTTGCTTTCTATTACTTAGTTGTGTAGAGCAGATACTTTAGCCTTAGAACGTTAGTGGCGTAACGGATAGATTTAATCTATTTTATCGTTATGATCAAATTCTAAATGTTATGATAAACCTTGTATGGTAAAAAAAAGTTGATATACAAGAGCTATGTTATGTTTTACTACTAAATAGGCAGCTACAATTGCAGTTGCCTAGCAGACAACAAGGTCATGATTTGAATGGTGCAGCAGGCGCAGTCGTGTGGGGCTAAAAGTTGTCAGAACTCCTCTAAACCCATGATATTCCTATATTTGACTACTAAACAGGCAGTCACAATTGAAGTTACCTTGCAGTTAAAAGGGACTTTATTTGAATGATGCAGCAGGTGCAGTGGCACAGCGCAGAAAAGCTCTAGTGGCCCCACTAAACTCAGATTTTTGCTAAAATTTACAACCAAACAGACAATGACAAGTGCAGTTACCATGGCAGACAACAGGGTCATGATTTCAATGGTGCGACAGGTGCAGTGACACTGGGACGAAAAGCTCTAGGCACCCCACAAAACACCTAAAATTGCTATATTTTGCTACTAAACAGGCAGTCACAAGTGCAGTTACCTTGCAGACAACATGGTCATAATTTGAATGGTGCAGCAGGTGCAGTGACACCGGGCCCAAAAGTTGTCAGAACTCCTCTAAACACCTAATATTGATATACTTTACAACTAAACAGGCAGTCTAAAGTGCAGTTATGTTATCGAGCAAGCACTAGGGTCATGATTTCAATAATGCAGCAGGTTCAGTGACACTGGGACCAGAAGCTCCAGGCACCCTACTAAACACCGATTTATTGCTATATTTTACAACCAAATGGGCAGTTACACGTGCAGTTATCTTTCAGGCACTTGGGTCAGAATTTGAATGGTGCAGTGGCACTGGGCCAAAAAGTTGTCAGAACCCCTCTAAAGAACTAATACTGCTATAATTTACTACTAAACAGGCAGTCACAATTGCAGTTACATTATAGTTAAAAGGGACTTGATTTGAATGGTGCAGCAGGTGCAGTGGCTCTGGGGCCAAAAGCTCTAGGGACTCCACTAAACCTTGATTATTGCTAAATTTGACTACTAAACAAGACAGTCACAAGTGTATTTATCTAGCAGGCAATAGGGTCATGATTTGAATAATGCAGCAGATAGAGTAGCACTAGGACCAAAAGCTCTAGGCAGCCCTCTAAACACCTAATATTGCTATATTTTACTACTAAAATGGCAGTCACAATCAATCAATCAATCAATCAAGTGACTTGTAAAGTGCGACTACTCACCTGTAAGGGTCTCTTAGGGTGTTGGGGAGGGGTAGACTGCTGATCCATCAAAGGCACTGTGGTTCAGTCGAAGAGCCAGGTGTGAGGTCGGTCCTGAATTGAGGCAGTGACTGTGATTGCCTGAGGTGGAGAGGCCAGGTGTTCCAGGACTTTGCTGTGAGGTAGGAAAAGGATCTTCCTCCAGCCATGCGGATACGTGGGATACGGCCAGGGACAGTTGAGCGTAGGTCTCTGGTGGGTGCGTGTAATGCGAGGCGGTAGTTGAGGTACGCAGGTCCAGTGACGTGTAGGTCTTTGTAGGCGTCTGTGAGGAGCTTAAAGGTGATTCTTTTGTTGACTGGTAGCCAGTGGGCGACTTTCAGGGGCCGTTGATGTGGCTGGGGCTGGGGATATGGAGGATGAGTCTGGCAGAGGCATTCTGAATGTTCTGCAGTTTAGTTACTTAAAAGTGTTTTTGGGTGATGAGGGCATAGAGTGTGTTGCTGTAGTAGAGTCTGCTGCTAAGTGTGGGGGGACCGTCTTTCTGGACTCGGTGGAGATCCACTTAAAGATCTTTTGGAGCAGGCATAGCATGTGGAAGCAGGAGGGTGAGACAGCGCTGATGTGGTGGTTCATGGTGAGCGAGGAATCTAGAATGATGCAGAGGTTTTATGCGTAGGCTGTGGAGGTGGGGAAAGTTTGGATCCAAGATCAGCAGGCCCCTTGGAGCTGTCCCAGGCAGAGAGGGTGGACTTCAGTCTTCTCTGAGTTTAGCTTGAGGCAGCAGTCCTTCATCCAGGCGGCGACAGCCTGCATGCCGTTGTGGAAGTTGTTATTGGCGACTGTGGGTTCGTTGGTGAGGGAGAGGATCAGCTGGGTGTCGTCTGCATAGGAGACGATGTTGAGTCCATGGTTCCTCACAATGGCTGTGAGCGGGACCGTGTAGATGTTGGAGAGTGGGGCTCAGGGAGAAGCCCTGAGGCACTCCGCAGCTGATATCTGTAGGATCAGAGTGGAACGGTGGTAGTCTGACTGTGTTCGGCTGGTGAGGAAGGAGCGGATCCATTTTAGGGCTCTGTCGCGGATGCCGGCATCATGGAGTCTTGTGCATAGGGTACGGTGAGAGACGTCGAAGACGGCCGAGAGGTCTAGGGGGATGAGTGCTGGAGTTTCGTGGCGGCGAGGAGGGCGGTCTCAGTGCTGTAGTTGCTTCGGAAGCCTGATTAGTAGAGGTCCAGGATGTGGTTTGCTTCTATGAACTCGGAAAGTTGGGCATTGATGGCCTTCTTGATGACCTTGGCTGGGAAGTGGAGCATAGAGATGGGTCTGAGTTTCTTGAGGTCCTTCAGGTCAGCAAAGGGTTTCTTCAATAAGGGGTTGATCTCTGCTTATTTCCAGTCTTCAGGGCAGGTGGTGGAGTTGACGGAGCAGTTGATGGTGCAGCAGAATTCCGGGGGCAATGGAGTTGCTGGCTTTGTTGAAGATGTGATGCAGGCAGGGGTCTGAGGGTGCTCTGGAGTGGATGCTCTTCATGATCTTGAGGGTGTTGTCAGCAGTGAGGGGGTCCAGCTGAGCAGGGTCTGGTGTTGTTGGGTGTGGTGCTTCCGAGTGGGGTGAGCGGGTCTTGGGTATTGAGGCTGTTGGAGCTCTCCTTTATCTTGCGGTGGAAGAAGGTGCTGAGGTTGTTGCAGAGGTCTTGGGAGGGTAGGATGTCTGCTGTCTCTGAGCTGGGTGTGGCAAATTATTTGACCACAGCAAAAGATGTGTTGCTATTGAGTATGCGGTCATTGATCCTTTCTTGTAGGGCTGCCTTTTCTGTTCTAATGAGGTGGTGGTGGTGTGCGGTGACAGTAGCTTTGAAGGCTGAGCGGTCTTCCAGTTCTTGCTACTCCTCCATCTCTTCTCGAGCTGTCTACAGGTGCATCTGGACTCATGTGGGGCGTGGGAGAACCGGCGAGCTTTTTTGGAGTGTCTCTTGCCTGGCGCTTTCTTGAGGGGAGCCAGTGTGTCAGTCAGTTGGAGATCCATCAGTGGAGGTTGCATGCTGAGATATTCGTGTCCGCGGAAGTCGGAGATGGGGTTTTGCTGAGGAAGACGTTGAGCTGTTCTCCTGTCGTTGGTCGGTCTAAAGGAGCTCAGCGGTGTGGCTGAAGATGATGTTGTCGCTGGCGGATAACATGGATCGAGCATGTGTCCTGCTGAGTGTGTTGGGGAAGTGACCCGTTGTTTGAGTCCGACTATGGCGAGGTTATGCAGCAGGGACAATGTGTTCTTGTCGTTGGGTTTGTCTAGGTGAAATTTGAGGTCGCAGAGGAGGATGTAGTATGAGGAGGTGAGAGCATGGGGTGCGATGAGGTCGATGATGGAGTCGCTGAAGGGTGGGCAGGGTTCGGGGGATCTGTAGATGAGGGTCCAGCAGAGGGTGGTGTTTGGGTTGGTCTGGACCTGGAAGTGGAGGTGCTCCATGTTGGTAGAGTGGTCGTCCAAGTGGGTGGTGAGGTGGAGGGTGGTTTTGTGTACGATGGCGATGCCTTTACCCGGTTTGTTGATGCAGTCCTTGTGAATGATCTTGTAGCCATACGGGTTGGCAGTGACGATGTCCGAGGCGGAGATGAAGTTCATCCATGTTTCTTTGAGGAAGGCTATGTTGGGGCAGACAAAGTCAAGTAGGTACCATATCTCCACGGCATGTTTGTGGCGAGAGTGTGTGTTTGGCAGGATACAACTGAGGCAGTCAGGTCCAGTATTAGTCAGTTGTGCGGTGCGTGGGGCTGGTGTGCGGTTGCAGGGGAAGGTGCAGCTGTAGTTTCGGCAGGAAAAACAAAATCCTAGGTGTAATTCGGTGATGCCTGGCAGCAGGCGGTGTTGCATCCGGTGTTGAGAGAGTTGAGGTTGCTGGTGATGTAGTGGTGTAAAGTCCGAGGACCAGGGTCCGCGGTGCTGGGCATGGCCCAGGCGGGACAGCTGGGTGGCGGAAAAGTGAAGCTGGAGGGGAACAGATCATGGGGGACAGCCAGCGGCAGGGACACAGCGAGGAAAGGGGCAAAAGTAACAAGTGCAGTTACTTTGCAGACAACAGGGCCATGATTGGAATGGTGCAGCAGGTGCAGTGGCACCGGGCCAACAAGTTGTCATAACTCCTCTAAACACATAATATTGCTGTTATGAACGAATTTGCATTTGTATAGCGCGTGCATCCTCCCGGCGCTGACCGTTGGAGATCCTGCAGTTTGCCAAAAAAGGTGATCATGATATTCATTTTATTGGAACAGCCAGGTTTTTATTTTGTTCTAAACACAAAAGCTCTGATATGGCACGGAGTTCCCTGGGAAGTTTATTCCATGCCTTTGAGCCAAGAAAAGAAAACTATCTTCCACCCTTTCTTGCCCAGCGAATTTCAGGCATCCTGGCTGGAAAGCTGTGTGAGTATCACAGCTCTCTGATAGACAGCTACTTTCTCATGGAGAGCTTAATGTGCCAGGACAAATGTCGTGAAAAGAATCCTCTTTTTGTTGGGCTGCCAGTGAAGTGCCCTCAGACGTTGGGTCATATGTGTTCTTGGAGCGAGATTAAGAATTAATCTTGCTGCCGCATTCTGGACTACCTGTAAACTGCTTAAAAGATAGTCTAAGGGGCCTACGCAGAGAACTTTTCCATAATTAAGCCTCAAGGTTATCGGGGCTTGTACCACTGTTTTCATGGTTTCTACTGACAGAAAAGGGAAGCATTTCTTCAGTGAGCGTAGGATCCCTAAACAGTATCCCACCGTGTTTGATTATGTAGTTGAAAAGACAAGGCACTGTCAATTTTAATTCCCAGGTTTTTTACAGCACTTTGTTGTGTTCCTGGGGGAGGAGTGTCTTAGGGCCACCACTTCCTCCACACCTCAGTAGAGTAGTCACCAAAAAAAGCACCATCTCTGTTTTATCAGGGTTGCATTTTAGTTGGTTCGTTGATAGCCAGTTAAACACATTAGAAAGACAGGACTTGATGGACCTTACTTCAAATTCATACCCTTTTGACAGGTAAAGAGCAACTGAGTATTATCTGTGTTCACGCCCAGAGCCTCTGCCAACATTGCTAGGGCTGTAAGGTACGCGTTGAATAATGTGGAACTCCGTGCCGATCCCTGACGGACTCCTACAGTCAATTTGCAAATGGGGGATGCGCATGGAGGGATCCACTCTTCTTGACTTGTGTTGTTTAGAAATGAGGTTAGCCACTTTAGAGCTAGGCCTTTGATTCCAATAGCATGAAGGCAGGCCGATAGTCTTTCATTATCGAAGGCCACCGATAAGTTCAGCAATATCAGGATGGCCTTGCCCCCCTTGTCTAGTTTGTCTTTAATGTGATCGATTATTTCTAGTAAGGCTGTTTTAGTGCTACAATTTGCTCTAAAACCCGACAGACGAGGATGTAGGAAGTTGTGATTCTCCAGGCAACTTGAAATGCGTGAGTTAACATTAAGATCTTTCGAGAATGCTGGAAGGAGTGAGATTGGCCTGTAGTTAGCTTGGACTTAGGGTTCTGCCATTGGCTTTTTGAGTAAAGGTAAAATCTTTGCATGTTTCCATCTGGCGGGCACTGTACTGGACAGTAATATTTCATTTAGGATTCTGTTAACTACCGGGTTGATGGTCAAAGCCGCTTCAGCCAGAAGGTTGGGTGGACAGTTCAGATGGAGACCCTGATTTGAGTTGCTTAATAGCCCCAAAGATTCCGGCATGGAAATATAAGGGAGAATAGGCATCGTTGGTGTCTCCTAAATAATTCTGTATCGACCTACCCCTTCAACCATGCTCTCTGCTATCTGGGTAGTATTCAGCAAGCTTGCTTGGATTGTAGTTATTTTCTCATGAAATTACTCTGCCAGCTGTTTACACCATTCGCCCGAATGCCTATGGGTTCAAAACTTATTTCATAATCTAAAAAAAGTCTTTGGATTTGTATCCTGATTGTTCAATTTTCTTTTCAAAGAACATTTTTTCCTCTAGCTGTACCTGGAGATAATACTCCTGTAATGCTCTTCTGTAAATATCTTTGTCCATCATCTTATAGTTTATTTTGCCAATTTCTTTCAAGGCGTTTACAATGTTTTTTGCAGGACTGTATATTATCGTTGAACCGAGGGGCCGATTGTTTAGATCCGAAGGATCGTGCTGCGGGGCAATGCCATTGATGTTGTTGAGAATCCAGTCATTAGTGTGCTCTGTATCTAGTTCTGGATCTCCAGACAGAAAGGGGGGCGTCTGCTTCTAGAGCACTGCATAGATCTACCGGTAACATTTTATGAAATTTTATGAAATTGTATTTGTTACTTCCGAATGGGGCTGATTGTGCTTGAGTTTAGGCCAGTTGAGCCTGATCAAATAATGATCCATCCAAGCCATTGGAAGTTGGTTAGACGTTGCAATCTTAGTATTTTAGAAAATTTGATCTAAAATAAGGCTGGCCTGGTGGGTAGGTTTGAACACCTGTTGCATGCAGCCATGCAAGGACATAATGTCTGTAAATGAGGATACCTCTGGTTCTGAAGGCTTATCCAAATAGAGATTAAAGTCTCCTAACACCACAAAGTGAGCATATTTCAGGGACCATGGGGCTATCTCATTATTTAAAGATCTCAGAAACTGGCCAGCTTGGCAAGGGGGTCTATATATTCCACAGACTGCTGTGGAGACAGCAAACAGTAGAAGCCTAAGCTCTCAGCACCCTCTACGTGACCTATAGGAACTGGCGCACACTCGTATTTCCTTTTGTAAATTATGGCTACTCCTCCCTCTCTACCCTAAGGGTGGCCCTTCCTGAGAATTTTATAACTCTTAGGAATAGCATTTGCTAGCTTCTGGTTAGAAAACTCTGTGAGCCATGTTACTGTGTGAAACAGAAGGTCTTGCTTTTCACCCTCTAATAATTCAAAAATATGCATTTCGTATTTCTGCAGTCAGCGAACATTAAAAGAGCCGCTGAGGGCTTACCAGTTCCTATCTCACTTCTAAGCGTATTGGTGGTGGACTCACTTGTGTCTCGAGCTTTAGAAGTCCACTTGCAGAGAATGCAGCAATAGTGATTGTTCAATATAATGGGTGGAAATTGTGGTATGCAGGGCTTCTTAGGGGCGAGGCTGCGCAAAAAGGAGCTGGAGTAGATAATTTGTGGTATGCCATCTCCTGCTCTGCTTCCATGCAGCGCCTCTCCTTAAGTACATGTGGTCAGGGACTAGAGTGCGCACTACTCAAAATAGCACCTCTTAGTGTCCAGAAAGAGGAAAAATGGCCGATAACAAACAATAAATCCCCCCAAAATTTTTAGCTGCTCCCACCTCCCTGGACCCATTCAAATTCATTTCAGATGCGTTTTATGTGCAAATATTAGCATAAAGTGACCAGCGATCTAGTTTTCACAGTTTGAAACCCAGATTAAAAGCACACTGTAAGCGGCGCAATAGTCCGGGGGGCAGAAGGGAATACCGGACACACAGTAGAGGTTTCTTTGGCTCTTTATTTTTCTATGTGGCAATCGTTTGCGGGAACTTCGTTTTGTCAGTCCCATAGGACCAAAATGATGCGAACAAAGTACTGGTGCGCCGTCAATAACACAACAAAACTAAAACAGCTGAGTGTCCTCTTCTCCCACTTGACCGTCTTCTTTCGGGCGTCCGAGGCTCGATACCAAAATGGCCGTTGGCATCGTGTCGTCCCTCAGCCCGGGCAGTCAGGAAAAAAAGGGGAAGGAGAACAAAACCGGGATTAGCTCGAGGTCCGCTTTTCTATACGTAAGTGCTGCCACCACCAGGATGCGGTGCAGGGAAAAACGGGGAACAGGGTGCAGGTGCCTTGTGTTTAGGAAGTGCACAAACGAAATCACGCGTGGCCTAATTGCCCGTGCCGCCCCACCACCACCAGAACGACCCCTTTAAAGCTAGTTGCCTTGGGCCACGGCCTGGGATCAGGGCCGTGGCGTTGGGACCCAGGGCGTCCTCTCCCTTTTCTGGGCCGCCGGGTTTATCCGCAATGTACACCGCTCCGGTGGTCTTTGGTCTTCCTTCTACATCGCTGCTGGGCTCCTCTTCCAAATCGTCATGTTCTCCTCTCTTCTCCGTCGCCTCCGTATCTCCCTTGTCTTCTCCGTAACTCTTGTCACCGCTCTCCCTGATGCTTGAATCTCCGCCCTTTAGTTTGTCGGCCTCTGATGACGTCCGGATTTCCTCGTTGAGTCGATCCAGCGCCACTAGACCGCTGGGCTCTTCCGGTGCATTTACTGTGTCCAGGCCCGTTTCGCTCCACTTCCTGTGCGCCAGATCCTCGGGGTTCTCACACACACCTAACATGAGTAAAGATTTTAACAAAAGAAGGCAGGGAGGTCTTGCTATACCTGCACAGTGCCTTTCGTTAAGTATATGTGGCCAGGGACTAGAGTGCCCACTACTCAAAATGGCGCCTCTTGATGTCTTGGAAGAGGAATAATGACTGATGGCAAACTATGTATCCCCCCCAAAGTTTTTTGCTCCTCCCACCTCAGGGAAGACCTGGCTTGGCAGTTCGGACTGGACTGTTCCCATGAGGCACAGGGTCAAGACTGATTTGCATATAGCTGGGTCTGAACTGAGGTGGTGAAGTGAGCTAAAGAATGATGATGGATTCAACCCAGATTTCTGACTGGGGGTGAGTGTCTGAAAAGTTTCAGTGCTCCGTCCATCATCTCTTTGTGTTTGCTTTGCCCACCTCCCGGGGGCCCTTAAATTCAATTCAGATCCGTTTTATGCGCAAATATTAGCATAAAGTAACAGTGATCTAGTTTTTACAATTTTAAAAACAGATTCAAATCAATCATAACACAAACAGAGATGTTAGCAAAAGAAGTCAGGGAGACCTTACTTGACATTATTACGTCACTGAATTCTATTATTTCCCTCTTTCATTTCATTTTTAAAAAAATTGCTATTACTTACCTGCACTATACCACTAGTAACAGCACAATATATTGCCTTTTTGAACATAAACAAGTCATAACACTTTAACAGACTTTCTGTAACTTATATTGTACAACTACTCATCAAGCTACAACTTACATAAAAAAACAGCTTACTATTAATCATGTAGGCGAAACCTAATGCATTTACCAATGCGTGTTAAGATATTCTGTGTAGTCGTCTTAGATGTACTGTGAAACAGATTGTTCCTGTAGTAATAAATCCTTTTAACTTAAGTGTTCATTCATCATAGTATAGTGTGTGTGATACTGTGAATTACGAAATAAGGTTGTTGCTGTTTCTACGGTGCCCCTGATCCATTTATGAGGTTGTTAGTAACCAAAAGCAATACTTTTATGTCACTTGTTGAATAGTGTTCTGCAGGGCTAC
This sequence comes from Triturus cristatus, assembly GCF_964204655.1. Taxonomy (NCBI): domain Eukaryota; kingdom Metazoa; phylum Chordata; class Amphibia; order Caudata; family Salamandridae; genus Triturus; species Triturus cristatus. The sequence continues at coordinate 627,262,932 of NC_140594.1, read as the reverse complement.
AATACCTTGTCTTTCACTTTCATTGCTAGTGCTTTGAATCAAGTTCACCTGTGACATCCGTAGTCAGGAAAGTGCACCTTGTAGAGTTAGGCCAAAATGTTTGCTTACGCAACAAGGGAAACTTAGCTTGCTCTCTGAGTTGCATCTGAGGGATGATTCCATTCTGCGGTACATGCCTGTGCTGTGTCTTAGGGAAGCTTATTAAAATATTTTCTCTTTTCAAGTGCCTAACTAGTGCGTATGATTTGCCTACCATACAAAACATGGAAGACCATTTCTTTTTCACTTTTTTGTCCTGCCAGTGAACACTGCCTTATGTATTTCTGGCAAACATGAAAGGAGAGACAGGAAGTATATCTATCTATCCTGTAGGTGTGTGCTGCCGGCAAATCTTTTGCTTTAAAAGTTATTGAATGACACTGCCGTATTCAAGTAATCCTTACCTTTGAGATGAAAACATTTGAACCCAGAACAGTGGCTTTTATGGTGTATTTTCCATTTTTCACCTAAAAATGCAAGTACTTTTCTTGCTAGGGGTTGGGGTGGGCCATAAAACCTTCCTAAACTTTGTATTGACAGTTGGTGCCCTCGTTTTGAGTGTCTGGTTCAGATTAATTTTTATAAAGCCTGTCTCTTGACAGAGCACTTCACACCAGACATGTGACAATGCTTTAATGTGGGGAGAGAGAGAATAAATAGAATAGGCCCCTTCAACCCTTTTGCCAGATACCAATGCAAGCCTGTTTGTGACCGTGTGCTCTGAATTCCACAAGTAAAATTCTTCTGACCTTTACTAAGAGAGACTTGCCTCCAAGAACCATAAGCCTAACCATACATTTCACAGAAGTTTTTATTTTTGCAAGGTTGCTTTTGCAGGAGGGCCTGTCCCTGATGTGTTAGACTTGGCACCATACTGAGTGAAGGCGCACCTATTGTTCTAGTTTGCATTTTAAACCAAGAACTAAAAAACCTTGTCAAAGTCAATCCGTTGGATTTGATTGACCTAGAGCAAAGGTCTCATATCCTTTTCAACTGTGAGAGCTACTTCTGATCAATGAAATCCTTGCTTAGCTGCTGTCTAATAGTAACTTGAGCGCTCTTGAAAATAAGAAAGAGAGACAGAATGAAAAATGAATGAAGAGAGGAGAAGGGACGCATAACTGAAGGTAAGAAGAAAAGGAAATTAGTAAAGGAGGAAAAAGAAAGGGATGGTGGGACAAAGTAGAGACATAGGAGAGTAAAGTAGAAACACCGGAGGGGGGAAGGAAGGACCAAAGTAAAGTAGGAACAAAGGTGATCTTAAGGCACTTAATGTAAAGGGGAGAAGGAGAGACAGAAAGATGCAGGATAGATAGAATGCATGAAAGAAGGGAAAAGAAACCTAAAAAGAGAAATTATAATAGTGTGAAAGAAAAAAACCGTGGTAACATAGAAAATAGATTAAGAAAACAAGAGAAAAAAGGAAAGATGGAAGCCGAGAGGAAAAAAAACAGCAAGAGGGGAAGAAAGGAAGAGATAAAGAAAGAGAAACAGGAAAAGGGAGACTGAAAGGTAAATAAAAGATACGAACAAGGAGAGGAAGAGAGAAAAGAACAGCAAGATAGAAGAAAGGAGGAGAGAAATGAATAGATGAGAGAGGACCAGGAAAGAGAAAGACAGGCGAAGAGAAAGTAAAAAAGAAAAAGGGACAATGCAAAAATAGGAAAGACATTTAAATGTATGCAGCTCTGAAAAATTTATCTTTGGATGTAATATAATAACACTCTAAATGTTTTACATTGATCTTAATGAAATACAAGTTCATGGAGGTTATATGTTTCAGGGTGAATGATTTCGATTGGTGTGGTGTTTTATAAACAATATTTTTTATTTTTATAAATGCAGTGAAATAAACAAGCCAAACGGTACTTTTGGCAAATGCATTTACCATTGAGTGGCATACAGTACAGAAAGATATATCAATGATTCTAGTCTGTAGTGCGTTTACCTTCGTCTCCATATTTTCTTATGGTTTTGGGGGCATTCTCTGTCCTCGTACAACGGTTCCTCGAGCTTTGCTCACCAGTCCATTTCTTTACGCCATGCCATTATCAGTGGAGGCTCCAGTGTGTTACGGGTGTGTGCAATATCTTGTTTAGCATTAAGGGTGCCTAGTCCTACTATTTCTCTGTCCCCCCCTAGATCTGCTAACATCTTCAAGTAAACCCACCAGCGCCAGCCAAGGGGAGACATCTATAGGTCTCAGTACCTGAGATAGAGTATGGAACACCAAGCCCAACTGTTGTGAGATCACCGGGCAGCACCACACCATATGGGAAAAGTCTGCCTCTTCCCTGCACCTCAGGGAAGCTGAGGATAAGCGTAGGCAGCCCTCCACAGTTTTACCGGCATAAGGTATGTGATGTGAATGTATTTAATCTGAATCAGGCCGAGCCTGGATGAGTTCGCTAGCTCCCTCGGGGCAATTAGGGCCTTTCTCCAATCCGAATCCTCAGGTGTGCCGCCCCCCCCCCCCCCTCCCATATATGGTTTTCAGCCGCATGAACAGGTTTGGTTAGTTAATTACCAGTGATTTATAAATGTGTGCTATCCCCCTTTCCCCAGTGGTCACATTACACTTCCATGGGGCTGAATTCAGGCATCTCTTCCAGTGAGTCCATTTGAGATTCAATTGCATGGCAGAGATGGAGGAATCAGAAGAACTCGGAGTGGTGTAGCCCAAATTCTCTCTGTAGCTCCTGAAAAGATTTCACATGGGATCCCTTCCAGACATTGCCCAGCTTTGAGATTAAGATCGGGTCCCATTTGCCAAATCCCTACAGGTTGGCTACCTGTCGCAGCTATCGACCTCTTCAGATGGGGTCTCTTGAGTTAGTTTGCTGTCCCATCCCGTCCAATGTGATGCTGCTCTTCATATCATCAGGACCACCCTCGGAGGCTCAGGGAGAGATAGAGGCCCGATACAGCATGTCCATTATGGTTTCCCAATCCATTGACTTTACTTCTCTCCTAGTTGAGGCTATGCGCAGAGGTTTGCCCGCCCAGAGAAAGGAACTTATTGTGTCTTGGACGTATGTGAACCACATGGGAGTAGGTATGGGAAATTTGGAGAGTGTATGAGAATCGTGGTAGAATCATCATCTTGAAAAGGGCTGACCTCCCCGGAATACTGAGCAGCAGGCGGGTTCACTTGGCCAGGTCTTCCTTCATGTTGGCCACAAACAGAGTCTATTTCAAAGACCAAGCTAGGTCTGGTACCAGGGAGATTTATCCCCCAGGTATTGGAAGCTGAGTATGCACCTGGTAGTGCCCGAAACAGAAACAGTAAATACTTGGACCAATTAACTAAGAGGCCCGATACTTGAGTCAACCATATGAAGGAGCAGCCTTGGGCCGGGACAGAAAAGTAGGTTATCATGCGCATATTGGGTGATGCAGTCTTCCGTCCCGGCCTTCCCTCCTATATCCCACACCTGTACGTCACATCTCACCAATGTTGCCAATGGCTCCATCGCCAATGCAAAGAGTCATGGAGACAAGATACAGCTCTGTCTAGTACCACACCGGATCTGAAATTCTCAGGATAAAACTCTGTTCACGTGGATTTGAGCCATGGGGTAAGCAATCTGTACCCTCACATGGGATATAAACCATGGTCCCAGTCCCTGGAGTACGTCCAATAGGAATTCCCAATTGAGGAAGTCAAATTCCTTCTCAAAATCAATGGCCCCGCCGTGCAAGATCGAAAAACACCAGTGCTGCATGCACTTGTCGTATACAATGTCTTGTGCTTCTCTAGGGCACAAAGCCGCATTGGTCTGGGTGGCCAGGGTGAACAGTACTTTAGGGAGTTGACAATCCAGTACCTTGGCATAGAGCTGAAGTTTGCATTTAATCATGATGTGGTGTGGTGTCAGTATAACGAGCTTCCCTCTGGTAGACGTCCTTCTTTGTGTAAGGCTACAATTGTAGCAACATCTAGGCCCTCTGGGAAGCGGCCTCTGTCAATGGCCTTGTTATACATGGCCGTGAGCGGTGGGAGGAGCTGCAATCTGAACCTTCGATAATTCTATCGAGAACCCGTCTGGCCCCTGGGTCTTCCCTGCATTCATATCCACCAAATTTCCTCCAGTGTTATGGTGTGTTCCATCTCCACCCGTTCAAGCACTGATACAGACGTCAGTGGCAGGTCGGCTATCAGGGGCATAGAAGTCTCCCGAAAGGGCCACTCCTGATGCACATATAAGGCCTGATGGCAGTCTGTGAAGGTACTGGCAATTGCCTCGGCCTCTGTGATTCTTGTGAGGTAGGGTCCTGTGATCCCTGAAATCCCCCAGTCATAAACTCTGCTGAAGGACGCTGGTCAATATTGACGTGCTTCATCTAGATACATTTGCTGCAGTTTCGTTCTATTGAGTGATACCCGGTGGCTTTCGATTTTCATCTAATTCACTCTCTCTTGGTGGGCGATGCAAGCCTCTACATCTGCTATGTGTTACTGTTTGCATCTGCCTCGAGCTCTGAAGTGCGAGCCGGCCACTCCTTGCATATGAGCTTTCCCTGCCCCCCACAATGTGCCAGGAGAGTTGACCAACTGAGCGATCGGTAAATGCACCCATCATAGCACTAAGATCGCGCCCCAGATTTGTATAGCCACTGGGGAGGCATAGCACCTCTCTCTTTATCTTGTCTAGTGTTGAGACTGCCAATTGTGGGACACATAGACATTTACAAAGTTGTAAACTTGTCCCACCATCATACCCTCAATCACCAGGTATCTACCCTGATCAACCGAGACTAACTGGACACCCTCAGGGGGAAGCGTGACTGTATGAAGACAGGCACCCCACAGGATCTCTTGGATCGCCCTGTGTGATATGGCTGTGTCATAGCCATATCGGGCCAGGATCTGACATTTAGCCCCCAACAAATGTGTTTCTTTGAGCAGTAAGTGCTCCAGTGTGTCATCGCTTGAAGCCTAGGACCGCCCCACTCTTTATTTTATCAAGTAAGTGATTGATATTCCATGTCACGATTGTAACTCTTGTCACGATTAGTCGAGGGAAGGTATTGCAAGTACGGAATTTTGCCTTTGTGGAGCATTGGATGCCTCAGCTGAACTGAAATCTTGTCGCATGCATAGGTATATAGTATGAAATCTTGACCTGTGTCACAGAACAAATGTAGCCTTGGGCCAAAGGACCCAAACTCCTCTCTATCAACACACCCTAACTTCCCCTTACCCCATACTTCCTCCCTAGAAGCATCTGTCAACCTATTGTACTAAACAAACAGGCGAGAACGCCCCAACATGGTCGTGCCTGTTCTGCCTCTCCTGGGGGCCAAGGAAATGGGTTGGATATTTTGTTGCTGGCTTAAGTGTAAAAAGAACAATTGGTGGACTGAATGCTGAGCAATGTCAAACGCTCCCCCTGGAGACCTTGTGAGTGTGAGCCCCTGTGAGTGTGCAAGGCCAACATCTCTGGGTTTCCTGTACATAGATTATGCTCTTTTGGGGACTGAGATGTTCTGGCCTGGGTCTTCCGCCGCAGATGGCTGCGACTCGGGTAACCCAGCTCTGAGTCATCTTTGGTCCCAGCATACAACGGAGAGTGACAATGCATGATCCGCAGTTCCATTGCCCATTCCCAGGCCGAGGTCGGGTTATCAAAGAAAAGTTTTTTTAGATATGTACCTCTCGGAGTTTAGCTGGGAACAGGAGTATGTAGGGCACTTTAAGTTCACTAAGTTTCTACGTCACCTTTTCAAACGATTTGTGTTGTTACACTTGGCGGGTGTAGACTGGGAAGATAAGGATTTCCAAGTGGGGTGTAGTATAGGGATCAATTGTTGCCTGGGTCTCGGAGGGGGCCATCATACACCATATTTTGTATCTTGGCCCGTGCAGGCCTCGTCGTGGCTGTTCACGCCAGGATGTAGTTTGGCTTTGCCTCGGCCCCGTAAGAGATCTCTGATGTTCCTGTAACGCCCTGAACGTCTCAGGATCGTTTAACAGACACGATAATGAGAACGCAACCACTTGTGAAGTTTTAGTTATTTTAATGAAGGCAAAAATAATACAAGGAATAAACAAAGGTTATAGTCACTGGAATCCTCCAGGCTAAGTACGTTACCAGCCCACAGCACGGATGGTCCTAACCGTCCTCTGCATATACGCCGATCCCGGCGTATGCCAACAGAGGGCAGAAATGAAATGGCCGACAATGCCAATCGGTAGGCTGTGAGGGGCACGAAGAGTGTTGGGGAGAATCGAGGAGTCAGGGAAACACCCAGCCGGGGTCTCTACCTGAAGGGAGCAGCCGCTCAACCTCTTCCTCAGACTGCACCGGGACGCGGAGTCACCTCCTGGTGATGCGTCACCGATACCCCAATCACAAGCAAAGAAGACTGAACCGAGAGCAGCCGCTCGATCGATCCTGTGGACTTCCGAGTCTGTAACGCGGCAAACACCTCCTGGTGTGCGTTACAGCTGGCAGTCCCTGTATCTCTGGTCGGGCTGGGAGTTACGACTCCAACCAGCAAAAGCGCCACTGCGCTTTGACTCAGCCGAGTCAAAAAGCGAAGCTCAATGGTTATCCGGTAGAGCTTCCGGGTCCTTCACAGGTGACGATGGGGCAAGACACGGCCCAGGGAGTAACGACTCGACCTACCTCCGTTCTTGCCTTACTGGAGCACCACTCCGGAACACTGCTCTTCACTAAGCAGGTACGTCGGTTGTAAACACAATATCCGACAGCGTTGTACCTCCCGGTTCCTCCCTTTATAGGGCGTTGTTTTCCTTGAGTTATGTAACAGCTCTCCTGTTTACATAAGGGCGTGTTTTCCTTGAGTTATGTAACAGCTCTCCTGTTTACATAAGGGCGTGTTTTCCTTGAGTCATGTAACAGCTCTCCTGTTTACATAAGGGCGTGTTTTCCTTGAGTTATGTAACAGCTCTCCTGTTTTACATAAGGGCGTGTTTTCCTTGAGTTATGTAACAGCTCTCCTGTTTACATAACCTCTCAACCGCTAAGCATCCTGGGAGATGTAGTCCGTTTTCGCTGGTTACCGTTTTCCTCCCCTCGCATGACAGGAATTCTTGACAGTTCCCTAAACCCAGTGCCTTCCCTCACTCAGCCAAGTCCGGTGAGGCCCCACCTGACCGGCTTGTCCAGGGTAATATGCCTGTGGACAGCACGAGCAGTCAGGCTGGAGTCTAGTTCTTCTCCTGCCTTGTCGCTGTGTCTTCTCTCAGGGCTTCTCCTGGGCCCGTACATTTTGTTGTGCTGCTGTAGAGAAAGCCTCAGCAGTGCAAAGTGGTTGCTTTCCCTCCATGCCGATGTCCAGGATATCAGCTGGGGGGAGGTTGGTCCCTAGGCAGTCCAGTCAGTCTAGTCCCGATCAAGGCAGACAAACTTCACCCCCAGGAACAAAAGAAGGAGGACTTTTAAAACCCATGTCTTGGGGGAGAAGGTGGGGTGGTACCCACATCACTCACCCCTTATCTTCATGGGCTGGTCGGCAAGGGCCCCCTTCTCTGCATGCCTGGGTGGGGGTCCTCTGCAAGGCGTGCCAGGTTCCTGCTGCACCGCTGGTTGTATTTCTGGGCCATATGGCCCACTTTAGAATGCGCCATTCAGGGTTTCAGGTCCTACCCACCACACCAATGGCCCACAGCTGACCAGTCCACAGGTCCCTGTGCCAGATGGAGTTGGATTATGATGGACAGCTGCTTTCCAAGGAGGAGTTTTTTTGGCACTGAGCAGATGGTCCACGCTGCACTCTGCATATCACCGTTGTCATGCTCAGCACGCCATTTGCCTTCAAAGTAAACAAGTACACATACTAAACATAAATTGCTCTTTGTTCATGTAAAGAAATATATAATTGGCTACAACATCATTTGGATGCCATGTATTCAGAGGTGCCAGGGTAACCAGGAAGAGCCAGTTTACTACAAGGGGAAACACAGACTGAATCCCACATTCTGCAGTACAATACACATGTATCCAAACTGCTTCTTAGATGATGCCCCTGGCTGCTTGTTTATCACATGATATTTTTAACATACACTGACTCATTATTCAATTACAGTTGAGAGACCATAACCCCCTTATTTAAAAGTAAGTTCTGTTCTAATGAAATTCTTGGTGTGAAAGGAATCACTGTGTATCTCTCTCCATTATCTGCGGAACAGCATTGGCTGCGCTTGTGCCCTCTCTTCAGGCTTCCAAGTAGTAGTAGGTTCTCACAGTGTGCATTTGTGTGTATGCATGTGGCCCTGCTATATCAGTCACTCCAAGAATACAGAGATGTGTAACACGGCCATCTTCAAAATGGCTAGAGTCGATCCTCTGAATTACATACTTTGCAGGCCTGTACTTCTGGAAACTACGTCCAGGGTGCTGACGAGCTACCAGTAGCTCCTGAGCTACCCATTGAAGATCCTTGATTTGGAGAGTATTTGATTAAAATGTGCGGTTACATTGTGGATTGCTGAAGGTTTAAGGACAGGTACTTTTACACTATGATTTAGGTAGCTGAAAATGGCAGGAGCCCCTGTAGAGGATGCCTAGTCAGGTGAACAGAGGAAAGCAATAAGTTAAATCAACAACAAAAACCACTGCCTGATTAATTTAATGAATCCGCAATATGTCGGAGAGGAAGGAACAAGGGAGAGTGTCAATCAAGTCCCCTGGGAGTGAAGAATCCTGGGAAGCACATAAGGACAAACAATCAAAAACATATAACATGAAAAAAACCGGGATTATATAACAATAACATTAGTTGTATTCAATATTTTCCAGATTCAAAATTTTCATTACGGCGACAGATTAATATCACAATAACAAAACACATTCTATGCATAGGAGATGCTATAAGTAAACACAGTACCCAGGCGCAGAAGAAACACATTAGATCCTCATGTACATACCACAACTTTATACAGACTCATTCAGACAACAAATAGTTCAATGGCCATCCACTGACTTCAGCTAAAAACTCCTAAGGGATAGATGGTATTAAATATGCATTTCAATGTACAAAGCTTTACAATGATTCACTAGATATGATGCAATCACAAAATGGACATAGATGTTAAGAGACCAATGCTTGAATGATGCACTTGAGGCTAAGGTTGCCCTCGAAAATGATGGTAATATATGTCAGGGGACAGCAGTGCTGACTCGCATTTCGGTGACCGACCCAGGGTGGGTCACACCTTCTTCAGGGCGCAGAGGTAGAAGTGAACAGGTGGAGAACAGCAGGATAGGGCATCTGGGTACCTGAGCAGTGGCCCGTATTGGAATGACAGGCCTGTATTGGGGACATGGTCCCTAAGGATGAGGGGGAGCCAGGCTCCCAAAGATCAGCAACGAGTTCTTGATTATTTGAATCATGCAGAAATCAGAATGGTTTCTGTGAAGCATGCACCAGGAACACGGAAGAGGATTCCTTAAGTCTGAAGTGGGCTACATTACATCATATTAGAATAAAAGGAGGGGCATCCGGCACACAGTGGTCTTCAAAAGCCGCAGTGTTATCCAAAGCCTATCCCAACAAGCACAATGAAGTAACACTCCACGGTGAATGAAACTTTTGATACTGGAAAATGTTGAATAAAATTAATGTTCTTGTTATATAATCCCGGTTTCTTTCATGTTATAGGCTTTTGATTTTGTCCCTACGTGCTCCCCAGGATTCTTCACTCCACGGGACTTGATTGACAGTCTCCCTTGTTCCTTCATCTCCAACATATTGCGGATTCATTAAATTATTTAGGCAGTGGGTTTTTGTTGTTGATTTAAAAGTTATTACATTAAGAGCAAGTACTAATAGCCCTTTTGTTGGTTGCGCAATTGGATTCAAGTGAAAATGAGGATATGGATAATTCGCTTCTATTTTCGAATACAGGGTTGGTTGTGAGAATGGGGGATGAGCATAAATTTGTTTTCAAGAAAGATGCAGTACTCGTTGCTTATAAAATTAGAGGTGTGTCTTTGAGCATCATAAATGACCTTAAAGTGCCACTGGATGAAATGAGTAAGAAAACGATAGGTAAGCCAGTAGATGCTCCAGAGTTGATTATTGCCATAGTTATTGCTTAAAAGGGGGGTGGCAAATCTGTTTGTGTGTAGATTTGCACGGCCAACAAGAGCATATTAGTAGAGTTCCACCTGCATCCAAAAATACAAGAAATTACGGTGTTGATGGATGATGGTAAATATTTTACAATCATAGAGGTTAAAGTACCCTGTCATCTGGTGGCACTAGAGTCTAGAATAACAATTATTAAACTCTGTTATCATATCATTTGGGCCCCACAAATACCTGCTTGGCATTAAGAATGACCTCAGCTGAAAGTGTCTTTCAAAAACTGATGTTTATCTCATATTGGGACATTCTAGTTTGGAGGGAGTGCTTAAGGTATGGGAAAAAAAGTGGTGTGACGTTTGCAAAGAGAAATGTAATTTCTTTACTACAGCCTCAGAATCGGGAGCGCCTGGATACCCTCATGGGTGATTAGCATCCTATGAAAACACTGTTAACATGACATACTAGTATGTGAAGTGTAATAATCTTTTGAAAGGGGCCAATACACTACAGCAGCCACTACCTTTTCCTAACTGACCTTGGGAAAAGGTTACAGTTGACTTTGCAGGGCCAGTGCCCATTTTGCTAGTAGATAAACTTTTTAAATTGTATTGGTTGACTACCTTTTGAAGTGGGTTTACTATGAATTTGTAGGTTCTTTTACCATTGCCATACATTTTTTTAAAGGGTTTTTTCATCAATTGAGGGTAAGTTTATATTAAAAAAAGAAAACCTTATCCGAGAAGATGTGAGACGTTTCTTGAAGGACTGTGATGTTAAGCATTACACGGTGTCCTTGTAGTGCCCTCAATCCAATTTGTTGGTTGAGTGAGTCAATAAAATATTGAAGGGGGAATTCAGACAGCTTTACAGAGTGGAAAAGCTTCCCAACACACCATTTGCTGCAACTGATGAAACACCTTTCAAGCTGTCGAGGAGAGAAGGGAAAACAAAATTAGTACCTAAATGGCTGTTTGTCATTACAGATGTTCATGGTTCTTGATGTGATTAATGCGTAAAGGAAGGGGTGTCTCATAAACTAGTGAAGATGAAAAATTATTAACACAGGAAAAATTGTGTTACAATTAAGTTTGTAGGTTGTTCAAGTGGTGTGCCACTTAAGAAAAAAGAGAGAGGATGCGTACGCCAACCTGTAGTGATCACTCCAAGCAGGAAGATGTTACAAGAGGATTTATTGAGGTTGGTTGCAAGATGAGTAGTTCAGTAGTATTCAGCCCCACCAGGAGCAGCCAGCAAGGCGTTCAGCCCTTCTCCAACTGTGTACTTCATACCCAAACATTCTATGTTACATCATCTCAAGAGTGTTCCACTGGTGGAGCAGTAGATGACATGTAAACATAATATCCAAGATACTACACAACCTTTAGCTTTGAAGGACCCATTTTGTTAAACGCGCTTCAAAGTGTTCTGTTCAGTTGAGTAATGGTAGCTGTTGTACTAACCATAACCTTGTACTAGTGAATGGAAAATCTATTTAGAGTTTTATAAGAGGTTGGCATTGAGAATTTGAAAGAGGAGTTTTTGGTGACTGATTCATCTTAGTTATGTCAAGTAAGGTTGTAGTGGGTAGTGTGCTATGTCAAGAGATTCTGCATATAAAACTGGTAGTTGTAAGAATATTAGTGAAAATATTACCAGGAAAGTAAGGGAAGTTAATTAGTTAGGTGATGGCGTTATGGTATTCTTATGCAAGGGAGAAACGGGGGGCTAATCGTTTGAGCGCTGGAGTAATGGATGCTGGTAGTTTGCTTGTTCCCTGCAGTCAGAGGCAGGGTGAAGAGGTTCTAAACCACCAGAATCCTTATAGGAGTATGACATGTATTCGTTTTTTTTAATGAAAAGGGGAAGATGTGGTGTAAACTTCATTCCATTTTATTCTAATTTTTGTTACATGCACATCCATGTTTTGATTGTAAAAAGTTAATTTTTTCATGCATGTTCTGTGTATCTATTTGCTTGTGCTATTGCCACGAGTCACTTTAATGCAAACTTGTGATATACTAATGTTTTGCAGTTTCTAAATTCTGAATGGCAGTTTAAGTCCAAGATTGGGTCTCGCAATCAGTGGCAGCCAATTGAGGGGCTCTGTCTTCTTCTACAATAAACTTATGGTTTACTCGAATTGTGGCCTTTGAATTCCTTTTTTTGATTCAGCCATTAGCCCAGAACAGTTAATCAGTTTACCCACACAGTATATTTAAAATAACACTCTTCCTCAGTCGCAGATAGCTTCCGATCAAACAGAAAACAAGTGTGGTAAACAATTTTCCTATTATATTTTCTCCTGTTTTTAAAGCCCAAATCTCTTCTTATCTATTGTAGTGAGGGTGAGAGGGATAATGCTAGACTCTATATTTAATAAAATTCAGATTTTACTGTTACATTTGGAGAAATATTATTTTATTTGAAGATCTGAAGTTAGCATTATGCACCTTCAAAGCTCTTCAAAAATGTAAGAGGACACATTTTCAATTGGTCTCATTTAAAATGAGGACGAACATCCCTGCATAAGATCAGGGACTTGCCTTTAAAACGTCTTCTAAAATCCACTCAAGTTAAATATTTGGTCCCCAAATGCATTCATGTTCACTACAGCCTCCCTCGTAATTGTCTTTCACAACCTTGGCAAAGTAGATGATGAAGCCTCCCTTTGTATAAGAGAGCAACACTTGAGATCTTTTTTTGGAGGGCAATGCTCCATCACTTTCAGCTCATACTTCTTCAAACAGCCCATTACAAATAAATAGGCTTACTTTTTTTTTTAAATGTGTAATGAACGTTGACAATGGTCTTCTTTCTTCTTGTCGAAACAAAAATAACGGCACCTGCATTCTAAAACTATTAACAGACTTTGGACACTTTTACATCCAGTACTCCACATGAAAGTCTATAGCTTCAAAAATAGTTGCCTCCAAGTCTGAAAAACATTTGGTAAGCAACCACCAGACAATCTATATAGTTCACTCATAACCCAAATGGCGCCTAATGAGGTTTAGGAGGTCTTTTAAGCATCACACCGTACATAATTCTGCAAACAAAACAACTTGATCTGATAGAGACTTCTAGCTGCAGATTCCTTACTTTTAAATTTCCCAGGCGTCGGGCTGGATCCTGAAACTTTTGCTCGAGCAATACCCCTTGTGTGCGCCGTCAGGTGGCTCCATTCAGCTCCGCGTGACGTAGTCAGCGTTGTTAGCGTCGGTTATGACGTTGTGGTCACATATATAGGTGCCAGCCAGGTGCCCAGACGTCAGTTCTTTTCTTTCCGCGCCAGTTAAGCGCTGATCTGGGAAGAGCTATCGCCCTCTGTCGCTTTTTGACTGGCCTTTTTTTTTAAAACATATTTTATTTTATTCGTCAATTAGCCATCACAGCGCAGGGCTCTGTACTCCAGAGACATCTGCCAAATCAGACATGCGTATACATGAAAGCAAACGACAATTGTTTATGTAAAATCAAGATGCATAAAAAAAGGCATGCTAAGTGATAATAAGTTTCCCCACCCTTAACTCCCACCCTCCCTCTCCCAACCCCCTTGTGATCGCACTACATCCGCTTAATCCTGTTCACAGTCTAAAGAAACAAACAACTGGACCTTGCTAGCAACTACCCCAGTGAATGGGTCTCTCGCTCTGCCGGCGGTTCTAACCAAATGCCCCGATACTCCGCCCACCGTTTCCAAATCTTATAGTGCTTGCGTGGGCATCCCCTGGCCACAAAGATGGGCTGCTCCAGCCCCATACAAAAATCCAATCCATTCTTCCATGCAGCCATTGAAGGGGCCCGCGGCGCCTTCCGCTCCCTAGCAATATCTTGTTTCGCCAGCGTAAACCCCAACAACCTAAGATGTCTTTTGTAGACATTGCCCCCTATCCCTTCCATAAGGTGAAGTAGGGCCAGCTGCGGTGTTCGAGGGAGTTCCCACCCAAGCACCCCCGAAAGGCATGCGAACACCCCCGCCAAAAACTATCTAAGGACGTACACTGCCAAACAGTATGCAGGAAGGTGCCCTCCTCCCGACCACATCGAAGACACTCCGGGGAAGCAATCAATCCCGCCCGCCACAGTCGTGTTCTAGTAAAGTAGACCCTGTGAAGATATTTGAACTGGACCAGATGGAGTCGCATCGCTATTGCCGCGCCCTGCGGAGCTGCCAGCGCCTCCGTCCAGTCCTTCTCCTTTAAGGCACCCACATCAGCCTCCCAGTCTCCCCGAAGCTTTTGTAGTGTGGAGGAACAGTGGGTAACCAGGGATTGGTATATCTGGTAGATCTTTTTGTCTTGTAGGTCCCCCATAAAGACTTTTGTCTCTAGTGGACTAAATTCAGGGAGAGACTCCAAACCCTCCAGGCTAGGGGACAGGGCGTGACGAAACTGGAGGTACCGAAAAAATTGAGACCGTGGCATATGGAACTCCCTCTGTAGGTCCTGAAAGGGCTTGAGCGTCTTGCCCCTAATAACATCTCCCAGGGTTGAAATGCCAATGTTGTCCCATCCCCGGAAGCCCTGTAGGGCCGCCAGTTGGGGCAGGCGCCCATTGTTCCACAGGGGGGTCTCCCGAGTCAAGGTATTCCACCATCCCATACGGCGCAGGGTTTGCCTCCAAATCTGGAACACCACCCGTGTGACCGATGGCAGCGCACCCCTCAACGCCGCAGACTATAAGAGTGTGTGTAGTGAGTGGCGCCCCATGAGTTGCCGTATCAGCGCATATGCTGGGGCTCCCCTATCCCCATACCACCATTCATTAAGAACCAGCAGGCGCGATGCCTGGTAGTACGATAGAATGTCCGAGGATGCAAGACCTCCGCAATAAGTGGACAGAAAGCACGTGCGTAATGCCACGCGCACCCTGCCCCCCTCCCACAAATATTGCCCGAGCACAGAATTCACCAGCCGGAACCATCTAGGCGGGATCGGGTACGGGTGATTCTGTAGCTGGTAGAGGAGCCCGGGGAAACGCTACCATCTTGAATATCGCCGATCTGCCAAACAGAGTCAGAGGCATACGTGACCAAGATTTAAGGTCTGAATGAACTCGCTCCCACACTGGAGCCACGTTCCGTTCCCAGGAGCTTGCCAGTATATCTGAAAGGAACGCCCCCAGGTATTTCAAGCCACCCACCGCCAACTGGACCGAGGTCGCCCATGCACCCTCTCTCGTTCGATCTCCCAGGGCCCACAAGGTGGATTTGCGGGGATTCATATACAACCCCGACATCTCCCCAAAAATCTGCATGATGCGTGGGAGCCGCGACCCCGTGCTGTCCACTGCTGTAAGACAAAAGAGGACATCATCGGCGTATAGCGCAATCCGGTCGGACAGACCCAAGGCCCATTCAAATCCTCGGACCTGCACATCGATGCGTACCCACGCCGCCAGCGGCTCCATGGCTAGGGTGAAGAGGTATGGAGACAGGGGGCACCCCTGCCTTGTGCCCCGTCCTATGGAAAAAGTGGAGCAGGACGCGCCGGCCACCCGAACCGACGCTGTTAGCTCCGTGTAGAGGAGCATTATGTAAGAGAGGAAGCGGGGGCCCAAATTGAGTCTCCGTAGCAGTGCGAAGAGGTAAACCCAGCTTAGGGAATTGAACGCCCTGTCCATGTCTGCCAGGAGAAGCGCCGCCGGCTCTCCCGTATGGCCGCCACCGCCACGTGCGCCCTCCTTATGTTGTGTCTGGTCACCCTCTGGGGCATAAACCCCGCCTGGTGCGGGTGTACTAGAGCTGAAATGTGGGGCAGAAGACGATTGGCTAAAGCCTTTGCCAGGATTTGGCCTCCACTTTCAAGAGGGAAATTGGGCGATACGAGGCATGTAGGTCTGGGTGTCGGCTGAGCTTATGGAACACCACCACTTACGCGTGCCTCCAATCCGGAGGGAGCACGCCCCTTTCCCGGGCCTCCTCCACCACCGCCCGGTAATATGGGGCTAGCTGCACATTGTAACAACGGAAGAATTCGCTAGGAAACCCATTAGGTCCAGGTGCCTTACCAGGATTGAGCTCCCCCAGTGCCACACCCAACTCCTCATCAGTCAAGGGGACCTCCAACTGGTCTCGCACCTCATCTGGCACCATTTTGGGGGCAGGTCTGCGAGGAACTTATCTATGGTGGATTCTGACAAACATTCCCGGGAGCATACAGCTGCGCATAGTATGCAGCGAAACTCTCCGCTATGGTGGAGGGGTCGGTATTCGACGTCCCCGCCGAATCCTGAATTCCCGGTAGGGTCTGGGCGTGGAAGTCACCCTGACAGAGACGGTGCAGCATTTTGCTAGACTTATCCACCCATTGGTATACCCTGCTGCACGTCGCCAGCCAGACCTGGCGAGCCCCATCCAGCAGCAGGGCGGCGCAGGCCTGTTGTGCAAAAAGCAATTGCCGCACGTGCTGATCCCTCCCTGCCTCCCGACACCGGCGCTCAAGTGCCTCCACGTCGGCCTCTGTGCGAGTCAGTTCCTCCCTACGCTTCCTACGGACCGCCACGCACCAGGATATATCAAACCCGCGCAAAGTGGGCTTCATCGCCTCCCACAGCTTTGCGGCACCAGAAACAGACCCCTCATTATCCGTCAGGTACTGGGCAATTGCTTCGCTCATGTGGGTCCCATACTCTGCATTCTGCAAGTGCCAAACTGACAAACGCCACCGAAACGGTTGTTTCCCTCTACCTATATATAGCTCAAGGGACACCGGAGAGTGATCTGAGAGGCCGCGAGGCAGAATTTCCACCGACGCCACCCTATCGTCTGCCACCCGAGGGACAAAGAAGTAGTCAATTCTGGATAGTGAGTTATGAACTGCCGAGAGGTACGTGAACTCCGGCCGATCGCCATGCATACGTCGCCATACCTCAATGCTGTCCAACCCCGAAACTAACAAATGCAGTTTTGTGGGAAGACCACCCCCGTAGATACCCCCAGCTCTGGTCCTATCTTTGGCCAAGTCCAAAACATCGTTCCAGTCCCCACCTACCACGGATAGCCCATCTGGCATGCCGGCCCACAAGGAATGCAGTTTCTCTACCAGATTCCATTGTGGGGGGGGTGCCTAGACACTGCCCAATGTCAGGAAATCCTCCCCGATCCTGCCCCGAATAAATAGATAGCGCCCCTGCGTGTCAGTCCACTGTTGTACATGCACATAGGGGACCCTGCGGTGTACTAGGATCGCTACTCCCCGTGAACCCCTTGTAAATCCAGCATGGAAGACCTGCTGAAATCCATAACGTTGCAAGCAAAGGGCCTTTGTGCCCAAAAGATGCATTTCCTGCAACATAAGAACATCAGCCTTAGCCCTCTTTGCCTGATTGAGTATTGCCCCGCGTTTGATTTAATCCAGGGCCACACGCACATTCCAACTGATAATGCGGAGACTGCCCGCGGTTATCCGGCTATCCTCTGGCACTCCTGCCATGAGGGGGCGCGAGTTCCTGCAGAGCGGATAATGAACCGTGGTGGTGCATGTGTAGAGAACAACAAGCGTCTAGCGGGAGTGCGATCTGAAAACTTAAACAACCCCCCCAACAAACCCTCCACCCCATACCTCAAAACCACTGAAGTATCTGTCGCCGTAGGGCTGGTCCCCAATCCGCAACGGGGGGATGAAGACCGCCCCAACCAGTGGATCCCCAACTCACAGCCCATGTCCTCTGAGCATGTCTCCGACCAATGCGGTCTTGGCGGAGAGACCAGCCCACATCATAACTCCCCCAAGAAATAGCCACCTCCGCTCCACAAAGCCCCATTAACCTCATTCATTAGGGTTCGAGAGTTTGTCGCCCTGAGGTAGAACCCCCCCCGAGAGGAGGCGCGGCAGGACTGGGAGCGCCGCCGGGAGCTGGATCGTCTGCTGCTCTTCTGGTGTGGACCCCGGGGGCCCCTCCGAGCCACCTCACTCGATGAAGAGTCGGACTCCCTTCCAGGCGGTGTATGCGGCCTCACCCACACCGTCTCGTCTGTCCACTTGAATACCTCCCTCGGGGTGTCAAAGAAGTGAGTGCGGGCAATAGGGCGTATGGAAGCTTAAGGTCTCTCAAGCGGGCCTTCGCCACCGTGAATGACTGGCGCTGCTGCTGGACTAGTCTCGTATAATCGGGAAATATAAGAATGCGGGCATTATTGTATTGCAAGGATTCCTTAGCCCTAGCTTGCTTCAGGATAGCGTCCTGGTCGAGGTAATTTAACAGTTGGGCGATAACTGGCCGCGGGCGAGCCCCCACCGGGGGTTTCTGCACAAGTGCTCTGTGGGCCCGCTCCACTACAAAACACCGGGACATGGCCTCAGGGGGAAGCCAGCTCTCCAGCCATTGCGTAAGGAATCGTTGCATGTTGCCCTCTTCGCAGCCCTCTGGAAACCCGACAAAACGGAGGTTGTTGCGTCGAGCCCTCCCTTCCGCATCTTCAACTCTAAGCGCAATGCCCTTTTGGGCAGTCTCCATCTTAGCAACCTTCTGGTTTAATATAGTGACATCATCTCCCACCCCTGAAATCCGGGACTCAGCCTCCTTGATACAGGACACTGCATTGCGCAAATCCTGCCGCAGCAGCATGACGTCCGCACCAACTGCCCCAATTTTTGCGACCAACATGTCCCTGGATTGGGTGATAGCAGCCAGCAGGGCTGCATTGTCTGGTATAGCTCCTGACTGGCCCCCTGAGGCCCAGCTGCCGTCCCCGGACCAGTGAACTTGTCGATGGGGCCCTGCTTGCTCGATCTGCCACCTCCTTTGTCCGTTGTCATGTCCGCCCCTGAATACCCCACTCAATCCCAGGAAGAGCCTGGCAGGGCGCAGGCGTGGGAGCCACCAGCTCCGGTGATCCGACCAGACCGCCGAATGGGCACCTACCAGAAGACGCTCCAAATCCACCGGGCCAACAAGACCTCTCAGGGGCCCCACCTCATCAGGGGCTCCCGGGCCCGTATATGCGCTCTAATCGACTGCCGGGACGGGGTCTCTGTAGATGAATCTGTGAGACTTGCACTCACTCCCGCTGTGCGTTCCCACCAGGGGTAATAACAGCCCCTAGACCAAGGGGCCCGATGCAGGCCCACGCGGCCCGACTGACCGCCGGTGTGGGCACCCCCACGATCCCGGTTCAACTCTAGGGGGGGAGGGGAGGGGGGAAAAAGGTGTGCAGGAAGCTGGACAGTAGACTTCACAGCCCCCCCTCGCGGCTCGACTGCGCTTCCGGTCCCCCACTACTGCGTCACACAGAGTGGGAAGACACACCAGGGGACGCGAGCTAGCCGTCCACAGTCCAGGCCAACACTTCGGACGACTCAATACGGAGGAGGGACAGAGGCCAATCCCAAGTCCCCGGGATTCTGCCCCACGTGGCCCGACCGACCGCCGATCTGGGAGTCCGACGGGCCCCTGTAGAACTCAGAGGGGGTGGACGAAAAGATTGGATGGCAAACCCCTCAGTCACCTCCCCCACGTGCCGGTTGCACCGCCGATCCCCCACACAATGCCAGAAAACCAAGAAATGGGGGGGGGACGCACCGCAGATCACAAGCCCACGACCTTTTTCAGGACCTCCAGTACCGCCGGCCGCCCCCACCGCCATGAGGGCCCGAGCTCCCGCATCACCTGCGCGGCCCGAACCGGCCGCCGGGTCTCCTCCACAGATTGTGTCCCGGCCAGGCTGCCGAACAAAGGAGCAGCGCTCGGCACTCCCGCTGGTCGTCCAGGTCCTCCGACAACATCAGGGATCACCAATCCAGTTTGTATGCCGGTGGGCGGGCCCAGCAAGCCGCATGCCCCCCAGCCATCTCCGGCGGCCCCAAATACGACCTCCCGGCTCCACCGCTGGCAATCTGGCCTCACTCCAGGCACAGTCCGATCGCGCCGCCAAGGATCGCCATAGACTCCCAGAAACCATTCAGGGCGAGGATAGGGGCAGCGTAGTGCTGATGGGTCGTCGCGATGGTGTTTCCAGAGTCAGGGGAGTCAGGATAAATAACGGATATTTGGTGGGCTGCACGGAGCTCACTTAGCACACGTCCGCCATTTTGGCTTGCCAAGCCACGCCCCCCTTTGACGGGCCTTTTTTCCACTTTTTGTCGACATGGGAATTTTTTCTATCATGTGCAAGGATGTCTTCGAGAAAGACAGGGCATAAACCGCCTGGTGCCCGTCACTGCATGGTGTTGGTAACCGACTCCCCCCCTCCCCTCCCAGTCTGTCTCTGGGGTCTCAATGGCGACCACGGCTCAAAGTCGCGTTCGGACTGTCGGGCTATGGTTTCCAAAGGATTGGAAAGAAGCTGAACAATTTTAAAGAGTTATTTAGAGGAGTTTGTAGCCTCAATGAGTGCCTGACAGTATTAAGATTTCTCCTCTATAAGAGCTTTCTTATAATCCCTAATTATGGACTTTAGGCAAAACGTTCTTGCTCCCCTTAGTTCGTTCTCCAGAGATGTTACTGGCGTCGACAGGCCTGCCTGTGTGATCGCAATCTGTCAGAGAACCAGGGGGCCAAAGGGGATTTCCTGATAAGAATGCTTAAGAGTTAAGCCCTCTATCTTGAAAACCCTGTGTACCATGTATTTGTTTATTTGTTCAGTTCTCTTAAGTTATTAAATGTCATCATCCTGTGTCTTTCTGAAACATAAAAAGGGCACAAGCAAATCCTTTGTCCTTTTTTAAAGCATTTGCTCTAGCTCCAAACTCAGTAAAAAAAAAATGTGTTCTTGTGAAAAATGTGTCATTCAAGATTTTATTTTGAATGGTTGGCTTACAGACAAAATGGCATAACATTGGACTGCTTGCCACACCAATAATGTCTAATAATGTGTCCTAACCTTACTTTAAAGATTTATCAAAGTCTTTCTATACTAAGCCTTATAAAAATCACAGTTAAATTACGATTTAACTCTGGAGTAGCACAATCTGGAGAAATGTTACACTAACATTCAACACTCATTATATTTCTTGCCTGTTTGTCCATAGGCTTTCTAATCCATTGATTGATGTACTCAAATATGTGATCCGTTGTCAACCAAACTCCTTGAAAGTCTTACAACTGATTGTTGGGAAAACGAGGCAGCATCTGTGAGGCCTGCACAAATAACATGACTACATTTGTCCTTCACTGGGAACCAAACACCCAATTGTAGCGCCTGACTCTCAGAGGGTAGCGTTGCAGAGCAGTCTGAGGCTTACTCAAGGGAGGTGGTGTGGGCTAGTAATCACCATTTGCAGGTGCGCAGAAATAACACTCAATAATTGATTGTCCAGTCTGTACTTTGCTTTATAAAAGTAAGAGTACATTTATTAAACACACGCACTACTCAATACTATGCACCAATTTACAAATATACATAAGCTGTTGGAATTACTTTGTGACATTGCATAACATCTCCACCCCTCCCGCAAGGGAGGGTGGGGGTGTAGCACCACCACTCCCATGTATGCACATCATCTTGCCCCCAATGCAGTTAGTTGAACGTAACCTGGAGCGAGGGCCCTGTGCACTGGCACCATCCCAGTGGCGACCGACACCCCCCCACCCCCCTTCCCCCATTGCCTCAACCAGCATTTAAAATCGGTAACCCTGCCTTGGTGACACATAACCCTGATTGAGCATTTCCTACTGACCATAAAGTATGCACCTTTATATCTTAAGAGCTAGCAGTCTGGGTCTTTCACCTAAGCGCAGCAGCAAGAATACATGTTTAAGCAACACTTTAGAATGACTGTACTCATCACGTTTGTGGATCATTAGAATGCATTGCACTTACAGCCCCTAAAGGCATCACAGATCAAATCCACGGATTACGCATATACAGCCAGACACCCTAGCAGGAATGTCTGACAACATGATCCCACTTTGCTTATGATATCACCTTACACAGGTACTTCACATTACACATGTGACCTTCAGTCCCTCTAAAAGAAATAACATTAGTAAAAGCATTTCTGGTGCAATTACACTTCTTCACCTCCAGGGGATGCCCTTCTCCAGACATCCCCACCTCAGCTCTTCACTCCTTGATGCACATCTTAATACACCCTCAGCTGTAGAACAAAAGTTCCAGCCCAGAACGTGTTTAATGGTGGCTGAGCCCTTGAGGGGTTATTTCCTTGAAGTGCCCAGGACACTTAGGGTGGGACTTTTCTTCTTTGTGCTGGGGGAGGCTGCGTTGCTCCTGCAGCACCCACTGCACCTTAGCATTCATGTGGTGGTGCCCCGTCCTCCTGGGGCCACCATAAGCAGTGAAAACGATGTGTTCCCCTTGCAGGCCGGTCCTGGCCTGCAAGGCATTATGGGATTTGCCGCATAGTTGATGAGCGGCTCTCCCGCTGTGCCGGGGAAACCAGCGCTGTCCGTCCTCTGCCGCGTTTGCCTCCCGTTGGAGGGTCCGGTCCCACCCGGACCCCCAGGTGATTAATCCTGCTCGGGGAGCCCACCCCAAGCCGCACCAGGACTTCAGTGGAGGTCCAGTCCCACTCGGACCCCGTGCTGCCGGTGAGTGTCTTCTGCGGCCCCGGGAGCCCACCCCCGGCCGCTCCTCCCTTCCTTGCGGGGGCCCGGTCCCACCCAGGCACCCTGTGCTGGCAGACTGCTGGGGACAGCCCTGGGAGCCCACCCCCGACTGCCCCTGCCGGCTCCCTCCCGGCCCGCACCCTCATGTGCGGCCGCCGGCGGGTGCATTCTGGTCTGCCCGCTCCGGCGGGCAGACACGGAGGCTCGCACTGGTCCTGTGGGTCTCGCCGGACCTTGGATTCCTCTCCTCCCTCCTGACCTTCTTTGGGGCCCGGGGATGGGGTCCCGGGCCCCTGGGCACATCTTCTCAGGGGGAGGGAGGGGGGGCGACAGCGCTCCCCCGACTTTACTTCTTCTCACGGGGAGCGCAACGGCGCTACCCGGCTTCATTATCGGCGGGAGCCAGGGTGGGCTCCTGGCACCCCGTGGGGCCATTCTTCACAGGGTGCATGATGGTGCACCCCGGCTTTACTTAGTTTGGGGGCAGTCCCCGGGACCTGACCCACCACGGGAGCCATTCCAGACCGGCAGCGGAGCCCCATATGCTTAATCGTCGGTCCCATGAAAGGTCACCTATGTAAATGTAATGTAAATATAAATGTAAATTGATACTTGTATAGCGCACTACTCACCCGCAAGGGTCTCAAGGCGCTTGTACGAATACCGCTGTGGAACCCATCCTGGCTTTCCCTGTGAAGCGTCCACTCCTGGGCACCCCCAAGGTGGAGGCCAGGCATCCTTAGCGTTGTGGGGGCCGTTGTGGAGATTAAGCAAGCTATTGCCCAGAGTTGCAGAGTGGGACTCCATGATTGGAATGGCACCGAGGCGAGAATTATCAGGTCCGTGGAATTTTTGAGCCCAAGACCCGCCGAGGCGGGGGATTGAACCCTGGTCCCGGGCTAGACCTCTGCATCAGGGTCTGCCGCTCTAATCATTGAGCCACACTTCCAGGGGCCATATCTCAGCCCCTAGGGGTCTGATCTTCTCCATGTTCGCGTCTTCTTACTCCTGGTAGCGTCCCCCAGCCACTGGGAGCACTCTCCTTCGCCCTCTGGTTCTCTGAAAGGGGGGGGGGGGTTCAGCAGGGAGCTGTCTTCCCTGGCTCCCTGTGCCAGCCTTTCGCCTGTCTCTCCCCCTGCGCCTCTCTTCTGCTTGCGAGAGGCCCATTCTGCTGCACACTGGTCCTGGGCTCTTCTCCTGGCCTGTTCAGGATCCGGGGGGCAGTCAGGGGGTTCCTCCTTCCAACTGCCCATGGCCAGGCTCCAGCACCTTCATCCTCAGCAGATCACACCCCAGAGAGAGCTTCTCTTCCTGTGCAAGCACTTTTTAAAAGTTGAGTAGGGGGCTGGCAGAAAATCTGTTTGTCCTATCAAACAGCGACACATCACTTCACTGACCCTGCTCCCTCCTTCCTGCCCAGCCTCTGGGTTTGTTCAAAAATGGCGTCGTCCAATGTCTCTTGCCACATGGTCTCTAAACCCCCCCCTCGCTGCCTTCTCTCCTCGGTGCAGCCTGGTGCCTGGCACCCAGTGCTAGCTACTGATGGATGAGCCTGTAGCCCCACCCATCTTTTCTTCGTGGAGAGGAGGCCTTAGCTCTGGGAAGAAAGGTCATTAATCTAACCTGCCAGGGCCAGACCCTAGCCAGGTCCTGATTTTGAGCTGACTCAGAGAAATATGACATTTCTGGATGACCGAAAGGCAGTACAAATATGACTTTGGACTTTGCAGAATACTTCTTCTCACACCCTTTACAGTGGACTTTAGTGCGTGTCTGGAATATGTAGGCCTTAGGAAAGTTAATCTAGCCCATGGGCTCCACATCCCCATAAGGGAATAATGAAGTGAAAAACACAGTAAAACACACTGACTTTCCCTGGCATGTTTCTTTCCAGTGTATAAAGCCTATTCCATGTCACCATCCCATTCTGCATAAGTCCTGCCACACCAGTCTATCTGCACCTACTCCTTGGCTGTGCACGCTAGGAATCTCCCCTGAGCAGCCCCAACACATGTGCACACGCCTGTACACATGTGTCTGCATGTAACCAGCCCAGTGTCCCTTACTCCAGCTGCTGTGCAGTGGCCTGGTCAAGCCTGGGGGATACCAATAAAATCCCCATGCAGTCTCTTTCATCCTGAGTTCACTGTGGGTGAGTCCCAACTTATGAGGCTCCCCCACAGTAAAAGCTCAACAATTAGGTGCTCAAAAAGCGACAAAATCTGGGCGGCCCATAGTGTCAGAGCCACCTTCTAACACTGATGTACTATAAAATTGTTCTCACGCTGCAAATCTTTCAAAGTATCACTGGAAAAAAACATGTACAGTACCATCCACAAAGCCAGATTAGTAGGACGAGCTCCTTGAGCGTGGAACGATATCCCACTACACATCAGAGTTTCCTACTCTTTTCTTGAATTACGCAAGAAGCTGCAGACCTAGCTTTTCACATTACCAACCTATCTTTGGCAGGGATCTTCACACCCCTTCTCAGAACCAGGGTACCTTCGCGAGTGATATTGCCCTTTACATGTTCACATAATATAACATCCTCTTCTAAGTTATTATCTGAACCGATCAGGATTCAAATATTCATCAGAGTCCTGACCTCCTTCTCTACCTGGGAAATAATATGATTTACTTTCAGTATTTACATTATTTCCAGCCTTTAGCTAATTTCCTGCTGTGCTGTAACAACTGACTTATTCCTAACCATGTATGACACTCTCCATCCCGTGACTATAGTGCCACCAGTCTCAGAAAGATGAGCTTTTTATTCTCTGTTGTCGTTTCCTGAGGATTCTCCACTAAGGCTCTAATTTTCTTAACACATTTCCTAGGCTTATCCATCCTTTCTGTTGGCTCGTGCTCATCCTCAGATATTGACCTGAATTCCTACTCTGAGACATCAATTCTCTGTTATACTTTCCAAAAAACAATTGTACTGGCTCGCTAACAGATTCCTGATTTTCCCTATGCAAGAAATATTTTAATCACCATCTCCGTTTTCAGCTTCATCACCTCCTTCAGGTAAAGCTCCGCTCCTTTGGCTCAAGTCTTTCTCAGATGGGTTAAATACAACTACAACTCTAAACTTATTTCTGATACTTCTAGATATTTTCTCTTAAAAGTACTTTAATTTCCAATATCAAAATCCAGCCAGTGTTTGCCCAAGTACCCCATTTGACTGAGAGTCAAACAGGCATTGGCAGGAATAATGGGTCTTGCCTTGTCGTTTTTCAAGTCCTTTTAACCAAATTAGTTTAGCCTCGGCAGAAAGGAAGAAAACAAATCCCCGGTCTGTTGATGCATACATGTTAGTGCATCACCCCTGTTGCACATGTATGGGTCAAGTTATTATGGTGACCAGAGTATGATGGCATGAGCATGCATCAGCATGTATCATGGCACAGTAACCATTTTGGCTTTTGGTCTCAGTGTGGTGGTTTGTACGCATGCGTCATGATGCATACACGTAAATGCCACAAGTTAGCAACCATTTTCATTTTTAATTTACAGGTCAAAAATAATGGACGCTCGTCTGGAGGGGTACATTTTTTTAAAAAATTGTGACTTGGAGTGCATTTAAGGAAAGGATCCTAGTAGCAAATGACAGCTGCCGTGTCATCTCAAAAGTCATTTAAAAACAAAGGTTAATAGCAAAAGGGTGGATGCATATAGACAGGGGAGTAACTAAGGAGTTAGGCAATAGGATGGGGAATCTAAGTCAACGCCATTGATAAGTCTTGGTTAGCAGAGAGGGACTGGAATGAGTGTAGGAAGCAATGGATGAGCTAGGGGGTGGGAGCGCATTAGTTTCGAGGGGGGTGGGGTGGGTTGGGGTGGGGTGTGACAGGGGAAGCAGTACACTGGGAGAAGTAAAAAGAACAGGAAAACGCTTGCACTCCTATGGAGTGCTATAAGCAAGAGAAACGGACACTGATAATGCCAATAGGTTTGAAACCCAAGACTCGCTTTATGCATATTATAAGCATGAAGTTCATGCTGTCAATTTGCAGATGTAAATAGTAGTTCCCTGAATATAAACAATGGGAGGATTCAAGTCATCAAATAATAAGACTGCTATAGGTGTTCTGCTTCACAAAGGGACATACACAAGAAAAGAAAGGAAAGCCATTGAATAAGAAGCAAGCAAATGGGACTGACTGGAAAGGCAACAAATGTTAAGGAATGGACTGACCCAAAGTCTACTGTAATTATTTTTCTGATGGATACTTCTGCCTGTGGATTCCTCACCTTCTGAATACCCCCTACACCAGCATTCCAAGGAAATTCGTTCCTAGCTCTCCCACGTCAACGAGGATGTCATAATAGTACGGCTCCGCTCGCGACTCTGAATCACGTCATCGGAGCCATAAGAAGTCCTCGTCGGCGTGCTAACGTCAGTTCCCTTTTCTCTGCACCGTTGACGCGTAATGGTTTTTCTATGGGTTCTCCATTTTCTATAGAGAACTTTATATCCTCGAGGATTTCCAATAGCTACTTCTAGGAAGTCTGGGTTTAAACCCTGCAGATAGTGTGGCGGTCACATGTCGATCACTGATCCGCATGATGATTGCCTCTGGTGCTTATCGTCGGATCACGATGTCGATGAATGCCGAAGCTGCAGGAAGATGAATGCGAAGGCCATTAAGGAGCGTGAGACTAAGCTGTTTATAGCCAGAGCCAAGAAGGAGAAGAAGGGTCGTAAAAGAACGAAGTCGTCGTCTTTTCATACTTCGAAGTCAAGAAAACATAAGAAGTCTAAGAGGAGACATGGCTCTCGGCGCCGTTCTTCGAAGGTCAGAGCTTTGAGGTCGAGGTCGCCTTCTCCAGCTAAGCGACTTTGAAGACAGGACTTTGTTTCTCCAACTCCATCTCCACGAGTGACGCCGGTTCCATCTCCAGTTCTGAGGTCACCGGCGTCGAAGGGCTTTTCGTCGCGTGAAGGCTCTCCGGCTCCTGCTATGTCTCCGACGCCCAGGGAGTCGTCTCCAGGCCGTGTGGCTTCACCTGTGCGGGCACCGTCCCCGGCTCCGCAGGCTCCAGTTCAGCCTCGGGTGGTTCTGCTTCAGGAAGGTACGGATCCATATCCTCCTTTTCCTGGATCTGACCCTACACATTTTCTTAATGCGATGTTTGGCATGTTTGCCAGGGCCTCTACTCCATCTGGTGCGCCTTTGGGGCCCGTGGGTCCTTTGGCCTTTAACTTGGGTGTGACTCACCACTATGCTCAGGCACCCTTTGTGCCATTCTTGCCGTCGACTCCGGCTTGGCATTTCCCGGCACCGAGGTCTTCCACTCCGGCTCCGCGAACTCCTTTGGCTGTCGAGTCGGCGCTGCCTCGAATTCGATCGATGCCAAGGTTTGAAGCTGAGGCTGCTCCATAGACGCCGTTGATGTCCTCACCGGCGCCGCGCTTAGCACCGCCAATGTCGATTCTTAAACAGCGCTCTAGGAGAGAGGCGCAGAGACTCCTTTAGGAGGAGGAGGAGGAATATGCACAGGATCAGGATGAAGGAGAAATTGTTGAGTCTGTGGACGAGTTTGAGTGCTAACAGGAGGCCAGTGGGTTGGATACTTCTCCCGAGTATGATCTCTCATCCCCGAAGGCTGGAGTATTACAAGACATTGCTCCTTATCACGTAGTAATAAGGAAAGCAGCTGAATTGCTTGATCTGTAACTTCCCTCAGCGCAGGTAAAATTTAATATCCTTACGGAGGTTCTTAATACAACTTCTTCAGCCTCTGAACCGCTGCTACCCTTTAATGAGGCCTTAACGGAGCCTATAATAGAAGTTTGGCAGAAGCCCTTGTCTGCTCCTGCAGTTTCTTGTTCCATCTCAAGAAGGTACAGCCCTGCTCCTGGGTATCTGGCTTTTCTGTCTTTGCATCCATCACCAGAAAGCTTGGTGGTCCAGGCTTCTTGTTCGAAGCAATCTTCTGGTTCTTTCCCTACCATGCCTGGTGATAAGGATTCTAAAAAAATGGAGCAGGCAGCAAAGAAGGTATTCTCTTCTGCGAGAATGGCTCTTAAGTCCACTAATGCGACCTGTCTTCTTTTGTGACGGAATCGCTGATGCAATATGGAAGTAGATATACCCTAGACTCCTATCCCCTTTATATTTACTTCTACTCCATTCTGTGCTCTTCTCCCTTTTCCTCTAGGTAAACAATGCCTATTGGGTTGCAGCTTGCAGGTGGTTATTTTTGTTTTTGTCTAGCCTGCTTGTCATCACGCAGGGGCAGGGTATTCTTCCACCTAAGGGCATTTCAAGTAACCATCAAATCGCTCTTTTTATGCAGATACAGCAATTCGATTTCTCACGCCCGTTCAGCACACGGCTGCGATACCCATGGGAGGGGCCCCTGCCTTGGGCCTGCAGCAGGCGGGCAATTAGAGCCAAATTTCTGGGGGCCCTAATTCTTCCAGCCATAGGCAGAGTGGCTCTAAGAAGGGGTAAAAACACATCGCTGAAGTCCGGTGGTGCCCAATGGGTGTTGCGCGCCTGGCCTGCAGTGCTGCACCATGCTTCTGCCTGGGCCTTGTGAAAGTGGCTTTCAGAAGGTTGTGAGAAGGCGCGGGGCCCTGGGCAGCTGCCCATAAGGCCCCAGGGATGATCTTTGTCAATTCTCTTTTTCTTCATGCAAACATTTTGAAGAGTCTCTGCCATGGTTTCCTGAAAACTCCGTGGACGGTTCTACACAGTGGAATAACGAAAAAAAGAGCGGGCGAGTGGGAGTGAGTCATCGGCTAGAACATTCCCTTGTCACCGCAGGGCACAATTTCAGCTCTTGTACCTCAAGATGGCTGTACTGCCACGCGCGCTCTCAGCAGGTAGCGAGCGGATCCGTAGTCGAGAAGCTGCAGACTGGTTACCGAAGCGAGCCGTGTGCACGCATTTCACGTACTGCGGAGCTGGCAGTGTCGATGGCTCGTGTCCCCATGTCTCCGAAAACCGTGCGAGATAACATTGATAAATCCACTTACACAGAAACATTAACCGAAGGATTTGGCGAGCTGCCAACAATATGTAGCCTGAAACGGAGCTACCATTTACAGCCTCGTTTCCAGCTGCTCTTCGTACAAGGCGAGGCAGGCTGTTTTACGTCGCCGGGGATCTCTTGTTTTGACGGCTCTTCTTTCCAGACGTTTAGGCATTCGTGTCTATGACATATGATTTCAATCGGATCTATGTGGGGGGCCATACATTTTTACAGGTTTGCAGCTCTTGGTTTAAGTTGCCTGGTTTAAAATAACAGACGAAAGCAACGTCGTCTCTCGTTTCAAGCAAGCAGTGCTCCACGATAGCTTCTGAGCCTGCACTCTTATTTCCCCGTAGTCTTCGAAGCCTCTCATCTTTTTAGCAGCCATTAAGGGGTCTTAGCAGCCTTTTTTTTGTATTTTCTAGCTGTATACATACGTGTCTCCAGTATATGCCATTTTGTATCTAGTTGCTGTAGCTACCTCTGTCCAAACAGTCCATATTTCAGCAACTCACCTTATGACGATCACCGGAGCCTTCAACATACTAACCGTTTCATCGCAGTTTAGTCTTTCTCCGCTGCGCATTGAGCCCGTTGCCGGATACTTCCTTGCCACCACATATTACCAATATCAGTTTTACACTGCATCGCTAGCGGCCTCCACACCTTTCCGATCCTGAAAGGCGTTTTTTCATTTGTAATCAAGTTAGTGCTAGTGTGTATCATTATTTGCTAGTCGCGACCTGCTGTCGGTGTTAGGGAATGTTTGTCACTGTCTGTTTCCCTACATTTGAAGTGAAAAATGAAGATTAGTCCGTGGCAGACCGAGCGTGTCTAGCTGAAGACATGCTACAAATGTCAAAACTCTCGTTTGAAGTCTAGTAACCAGATGACCAAAACTGCGGGGAATCGAGACCTAATTGTTATGTTAATTATGTAATTGTGGTCATAGAGGTTTTGAGCCTCTTCTAAATCACCCTGTTTATAAAGGCAGGCGAGTCAGCAGAGTAAGGAAAATTACAGATGCTAGGAGAAAAAAAAAGGATTTTAGGAGAGTCTCAACATTACAATGAACACAAGTAAATACATAAACAAGCATTTACAATGCAACGGTCTCGGCATTGTTAAAGTTAGAGCTATTGGCATTGCTCATGACATTATTATTATTTTTTTTTTTTAAACATTTAAAGAAACGGCATTGTTATTTACAATGTCAATAGCTTAATCTCTCTCAAATGCGAGACCTATTGCATTTGCACCCACACACAGAGCCACACACAAAGCCACCCACACACACAGAGCCACCCACACACACAGCCACCTACACACACAGAGCCACTCACATAGAGCAACCTACACACAGAGTTACCCCCACACAGAGCCTCCCACCCACAGAGCCTCCCACCCACACACACAGAGCCTCCCACCCACACACACAGAGCCAGTTATGGTGCTCTTTGTGCTATTATTGCAAGCTCTTCAATAAAAAGAATACAAAAAAAAAAGATATCTACTATCATTAGCATACAGGGCAACAATTTATGAGGAGGCTTTTGGGGTGCAAGGTAGCTCCACAAGGGGATGTCTCCTTATATGAAATAAGTCCAGAGGGCATCAATTGCAGAAATATGCAGGGCAGCCACCTTGTATACGCCATGTAGCTTTATTAACATGTACAGGATAATACAGGATTTGGAACTTAAAGATGTTTTTGGTCCCAATGTTCTTGCCTCTACCAAGTATTAAGGACAGTCTTATTTTTATTGTGTGGCATCCAATAAGTGTAACGATTTTAAACAACTGAATCAATAAAGTTGTTCACCCAGTCATGCTTTGTAATAAAGAATTTCAACATGCAACCTTAAGCTTCCTGGATTCTTGCTTTCCTCTATCTCATTTTGTCATGGAGGGCCTCCATGACAAAATGAGATAGAGGAAAGCAAGAAAAAGCAAAAGTGGCGCAACGGGCTTGTAAATCTGCCCCATAGTGGGGCTTATTTACAAGGCCCTTGCGCCGATTTTGCGACATTTTTAACATGGGAAAAGTGACGCAAAAGTGGTGCAAGGGGCTTGTAAATCTGCCCCAGTGTTCCTAATTCTTGTGGCACTACCGTGTATCCAATCTGTGTTTAGTTCTAGATGCTGTGTCTAGCATATGTGCTGTCCCTGCCTTAGGTAATAATTATTATTGTGAGGTTGCATCATCATTGTACTCCTATGTCAGTCTTTGGCAGCTGTCATGATGTACCGCTATTCGTGGTACTTTGTGTTGACAAATATTGCACATGGGGCATTTTGATCATAACAAAACCTGCGGTGTGTGTGCTTATGGCAAATGTATTTCTTTTCTTTTGTCCATCGGAAACCTGTGATGCGTAGTCGGACCACTACTTGCTTGGGTATTTTTAACCCAAGAAGAACCCACTCCTCCTATAAGTAGGCCTAAACTGGGAATTATATAATACTCTGTTATTGATGACAACTCTTATTGAACACATAATGAAACGTTGATGTTGATGTATCTCCTTCATAGCAGTAGTAGGTAACGTTGATGTGCCATATTACTCTGTAATTTATTACCGGCTAGGCACTGTTGGAGCAGGTGTGCACAGGTATATTTGACATAATACATGTACCGCTGCATCATACTTCACTTTCAATTCAACATGGTTCTTTTCCCTTGAAGCATGTTTGCTATTTTTAATTTTATTATTTGTAGCATTTTCAATCCTGTGGTTAAAAAGATCAAAGTCTCAATGTCATTCAATGTTCCTACTTTGAAGTAAAAGGTATTTGTGTGAAATCTGCGGACTACAATGAGTAGTACAGTAGCATGGTCATTTTTCCATGTTTGTCCAAGAGGTGTCGAGCATTGCTATCTAGATGAATTTCAAAGGAAGCCTTTGAAGAGGATACATTTTCCTATTCAGTCTTGGTTGCACCAGAGGTCACCAGTACTTACCCCACCAGGTAATTTTTTTAGAGCGGGCTGCAGGTGATGAGACTGGTGCCCTTAGTCCTTACTGTTGCTCCAGTAGTGGGGCACCTTGGTGTGAGGGCCTTGCATCCAGGAGATTGGCCCCTCACACTTTGTAGCTCTGGAGCCTACCTGTTGTTTGTTGTGCCTTGAGGTGGGGGCCAAGTCCGCTGAGAACCAGGTGATTACTACGGGAGCGGGAGAGTGCTGGACTACACTCCCCAGACTCCCTTGCTGCCATCGTCACTGCCGCAGCGCCAGGAGGCGCCTACAAAGCCTCACCGCGACCCCCGCAGCGCGGGAAGCCTCCCCTTTCATGCCCTCCGTTTTGCCACTCACCTATCTCCTCTCACCGTCTGACGCCTCCCTCCTGTATCCCGTTGCTTTCCCGTATCCTCGGACTCGGCTTCCTCTCGTAACCAGGAAGAGTGGGGAGCATTCTGCGCATGCGTAGAGTCAGCGACAGAACAACTGACGGTTAAAGACATAGAAGACGGCAAAACAACAGGTGAAAAAGAGGGCAGACTATTCCGAAGTCAGTTTAACGTTGAAATAGCCCGCCTTCATTCAGTGACGTAAAACAGCCAATTGGCAGAAAAAGTTAGTCAGTGGTGCTGAAATATAGGGGAGAGCCTCAGCACGGACCCGACATGAAGTTCGTATATAAGGAGGAGCACCCGTTCGAGAAGCGGCGGTCCGAGGGCGAGAAGATCCGCAAGAAGTATCCCGACCGCGTGCCAGTAAGAATTGGGGCAGGGGAAGGGGCATCGGGTGTGACCAGACACCCGCTCTGAAAAGACACCACTGCCTTTCTCCGAGGTCAAGAAGAAATGCCTCGGAGAAAGGCAGCGTCGTTTTCGGATTCGGGGGCGTGTTTTGCTATTCTCTCCTCTAGCCATTGGCTGGAGGAGATAATTAGATTTGTTGCAAAAAACACGCCCCCGAATCCGAAAAGGACGGGGCCTGTTCGGAGTGACTGACCTCTTCTCCAATGGCTGGCCAGCATTCAAGAGGCCAGCCAATGGAGAACAGGGGAGAAGAGGGGCGGGTTCAAGCCCCTCTTCTCCAAGCCATTAAATCTCCGACTTCCGGTTCTGCCTTCGGCAGACCGGCGGTCCTCGACCTAAAAACGAAAGGGTCTCTGAGCTCCGACTGAGATTGCACCTTAGGTTATAATCCTTCAGATAGACGCTTGTGAAGTGCACTGAGATTTCAGAAGGAGACTTTCTTGAAAACAATCCTCTCGTAATAACTCATAACATGTATTAACTGTGTATTGTGGAATTAATATGCACTACATTCCAATTATTAGAAACAGAAGCTTGCTTACTTGTTTTATTACCAAGTAACTCGAGTGAAATCAAAAATGGCTGCTAAACGTAATGCTCATTTTTGAGCCTTCACTACGCACAAGTAAAACAATTGTAGAGTGCAAGTTTGATTTAATGTGTGATAGATGTACTTACTCCATTCACTAAAACTAATTGAATAACAATAATTAAGCAACTGAAACCAAAGCACTGATCTTTGGTGTTAAACAGAAGAGAGAATGATGTACCCTACAGTCTCAGAACAGCACAGTGTCCAGTTATGCAGTCAAATCCCAGCCTCTCCACCTGACCAAATTGTGTGGTCCATGGCGCATTGTTTTACTTCACTGTATGATATTCCTTGACCATTCAGGTTTAATATCTCAGTTTAGTATAGGGTCTGCGCTCTACAAAAACCGGACTTCTATATGGCTAATATAAAAAAAGTAATGCTTCATAATTATTAATAACATAAACTTAGGCTATATAAAGAGAGACCATAACAGACGGACACATTTGGGGTAACTAATGGCAATTTTGTCAGACCGTAGAGATGTTCTTGATCTTGAATGTTTAATAGTTAGAAAAAAACATTACTTTCAATAGATGTCACTAATCTAATGAATTTAAATGAGACCCTGAAAATGTTAGTGTCTCCTACAACCTTGGACACAGTCTGTGTTTAAATTTGCTTTCCTTTAAGCTGTTGCCACTGTTCACAGCCTTTAGGTTTATAGGCTACTTAGTATCTTTGTTTCAGTAACCCACTATCTTCTGCTTCCAAAAGTGCAAGGCTGTCTGCCTTAATAGTCAGCAAATGTATGCTAACAGTTATAAGCAAACTCTCATAATTGCCAAAAGCTCATCATGTCAATTGCAACTAAGTATTTTGGCCTTCAGGTTGTCATACATAAGAGTTGACTGTAAAAAACCCAAAAGTGTATGTATGCCTTTTGATATATTTTTAATTTTTGTTTGCTGAATTAAAATACAGTAACATCGCATCCTCAGATTCTTTTAGAAGTTTTAGTACCCAGTCATTTGTAAATATTTGTGTGGTTTATGGACAAGGGTAATTTTTTTACTCCTTAATCAGGCATTGAAAAATCAGTAACATGTTACAAGTTCTGCAGGTCTAGTGACTTGAATAATTTACTCGACGTAACTGTAACGGTCTTGACCCATAGACTCGTATCAAATTGTGAGATCCTAGGCACATATTTTATTTCACTGAGTCTCTCTTTTCTTCATTACCACATGCAAGAGCATGTTTAAATACGTGAGTTCAGCATGTCTGCTGTACCAAAAACTCTTGTTTGTTTTAATAGACTAAACTTTTGCTCCATGTATAATGAAAATCGAGCCTTCATATAGGGTATATGTGATCCGTGACACATCTCTTAGTTTCCTAATAGTAGTTATCAGGGTAGGGGCAGGAATGTTCCTCAGTTCATATTTTAAAGCTATCACTTTTAGTAAATATATTGCTAAAACATGATGTGGTGATGCACTGTCATTTACTGACACTGTCTGTTGAAATGGCCGCCATTTTTCCCACTGACAACCAGTTTTACTGATAAAATTATATAGCGTACAAACAATTTGTGGAAATCGTTTTTCAGCAAATATTTATCATTTGCACATCATCAAGTAACATATTCTAATTTGTTTTGATCCTATTAACATTTTTGTTTCCATCTCACTACTGAAATATATTTCAGATTTTGTTTACAGTTGATATAAAAGCTATTTAAATGTTGTGTGCCCAGCTTGATCATCAGACAGTTCACTTCACATAATCCTCTAACTTTGCAGTCAGCGAAAGAATTGTAAACATCAGTCTCCAGGATAAAATGAGCATCGGTTTTTCAGAAGATGTATCCTGACATTTGACCTCTGCCTTTGAACGTACTGCAAATGTGTCAAGATCAAAACAAGATTTAAAGGCATCTTTATTACTCATTCACTTCTGACTGAACAAAACACCTGTTCATCACCAGCTCGCTCGAGCTCTCTCACCAGACTGGGCCAGTTGAACCTGAAAGTAGCTTACCCTGAAAAAAATCTGACTTGATTTAGGGATTGGGCGAGTAGATTTCTCGAGCCCACCTTAAGTCCCGGTTCTTTCCCCTTTTCAACCAATTGGGTCCTGTGCCACTTAGTGGCGGGACCAGAAAATACTTCTGAAGCTCTTTTACCACAGAGATTTACATGCGGGTAATATGCACACGTTTATGCCATATGCCCCTTAGTACGTGCACCCACGTCAGTTTGCCTGTTTCTGCTGAACATTGTAGATCGGAGCCTGCTTCTCTAGTGCTTACATACATTCCTAATTTGGGTAGTGCACCAGTACTTTGATTTAAAAAAAAATCTATTTTCATTTTACTTTAACTCAATCAAATTTTGCTTTCAGATCAGATGGCTTATGCTGTATAGCTTTGAGGTCAAGCACATCATATTCTGCCCTCGACTTTCTACAGGAGTTGTCTTGCTTAATGGCAAATGTTTGCGTTTTGTGGTACTATTGAGGTCCCGTTGGAAGTGCCTGCCTTGCATGCTGAGTAATGATGCACTGCTGCCTGAAGAGATCATAGATTTCATGGATTTTGCCATCAGGAAGGAGACCAAGAGAAATGGAGATGGTCTCAGTCACAAGGCCCAGTGCTGCACACCCTTCCTGCCATGGCAGTGGCAAAGCTTTCCTCTAGCACAGCTCTCCGTCCTCATAGGGACCATGAAAGTACCTGGATGGGAAACCATCTCTCATCCTTTACCTCATTATTCGTATCAGCCAGACCCTTTTAGGTCGAGCCTTACGTTGCAGCGCATGCGTTGCTCGCTCTGCAAGGCATGCTGTAGTAGGGTACGTTTTAGAAGTGGAGTGGAAGCCCCGCCTGTTTTTTTCATTGGCTGTTGTCATTGTCCATGGTAAATGCTGGCTTCCGATTCAATATGAGACTTCTTAGTCCTGCCTTATTACCTCCCTGTCTCCTTTTGTGACTGCCCATCAGGACTGGGTATTTTACTTGCGGTGTTACACGGTCGTCGATATGTAGTTGGTGAGCACTATTTTCTTTCAGGCGAACACTGCTCAGCAGCGGCGTTGCTTCCCATCGGTGGCCGGCTGCCAGAGTCAGCCGGCAGCCAGTGGGCCGTCTGCAGCCTCCGTTCGCCCACTCAAGGAAGTGGCTACGTTTCTGGAAGAGGAAAGGGGAAGTGAAGCGCTCGAAAGACTGAAGTGAACTTGTGCCGCAGACGGACTACGGCCGGGCTGGGTTTGTGTCGACTGCTCAGAGTCCGCTAACTGACTCTCTCCCCTCAGAGACCCTTCCCGCCTCCGCCGTGTGACCGGACTGCGCTCCCTAACCCCAGCCATTGGGTGAGTGCGCCCTTTTCAGGCTGTCTCACTCTAGCGCTTCCTACAGCCTCAGGGCGGAAGGTGTCCGTTCATAAAGTTTCATCTAGCGCCTTGGTTAATCCCGAGACCGTTAAAATGGGAGGTGCTTCTGAAAGGCTGGCAGGGCTGGTACAGATAGGGGCACCTACAGGTTTCCATATGGAGCAGATGATGCCGATGGAAAAACTTGCAGGGATGGGACGGAGTTAGTGAAAATCTAAAGGATGGCGACAGGCCGGTCTCAATAGCGCTCAGAAGTGACACAAGGGTAGCTTTCACTGCAGCACTTTACCACCGCCAGGGAGACTGGGGACTTCATCCCCCAAGTGCCATTGCGCTAGCGAAATTCCAGAGCGCCCGGGGGTGTATAAAAACACCGGAAGGCTCCCGCAGCGCAGGACTCGCGCGGGCGGGCCTGTCTGTGCCTGTCTGTGCCTGTCTGTGCCTGGAAGAGGCTGGAAGAGGCTGGGCTGGGCTGGGCCGTGTTCCATTTAACCAATCAATCAGAACATTTGTAAAGCGCACTACTTACCCGTGAGGGTCTCAAGGCTTGGGGTGGGGGGGGGGGGAGCTGCTACTGCTCGAATAGCCAGGTCTTGAGTTGTCTTCTTAAGGTTAGTAGGTCCTGGGTCTGCCGTAGGATGATGGGGAGGGTGTTCCAGGTCTTGGCGGCAAGGTGGGAGAATGATCTGCCGCCGGAGGTCGCACTTCGGATGCAGGGGACGGTGGCGAGGGCGAGTTCCGCGGAGCGGAGCTGGTGGTTGGGGGTGTAGAAGGTGAGTCGTCTGTTGAGCTATGCTGGTCCGGTGTTGTGGAGTGCCTTGTGTGCGTGGGTGAGGAGCTTGAAGGTGATCCTCTTGTTGACGGGAAGCCAGTGCAGGTCTCTCAGGTGGGGTGTGATATGGCTGCGGCGAGGGATGTCGAGGATCAGGTATGCAGAGGCGTTCTGAATGCGTTGTAGGCGTTTCAGGAGTTTGGCCGAGGCTCCTGCGTAGAGGGCGTTTCCGTAGTCCAACCTGCTGCTGACTAGGGCCTGGGTGACCGTTCTTCTGGTTTCGGTAGGGATCCACCTGTAGATCTTGCGGAGGGTGTTGAAGCAGGAGGATGAAACGGCGTTGACCTGCTTTGTCATGGAGAGGGTGGAATCGACGATGAACTCCAGGTTGCGTGCGTGGTCGGTGGGTGTTGGTGCTGTTCCCAGTGCGGTCGGCCACCAAGAGTCGTCCCAGGCCATGGGGGTGGAGCCAAGGATGAGGACTTCTGTCTTTTCTGAGTTTGGCTTCAGACGGCTGTTCTTCATTCACTCCACGACGGCTTCCATTCCTTTGTGGAAGTTGGTTTTGGCGGTGAGGGGGTCCTTGGTGAGGGAGAGGATCATCTGTGTGTCGTCGGCGTAGGAGATGATGATGAAGTCGTGCAGTCGGGCGATGTGGGCGAGCGGTGCCATGTAGATGTTGAATAATGTCGGGCTGAGGACTGAGCCTTGGGGAACACCGCAGATTATCTCGGTGGCTTCGATGTGGAAAGGGGGAGGCGGACTCACTGGGTTCTGCCGGAGAGGAAGGAGGTTGTCCAGTCCAGAGCCGTGTCTCGGATCGCGGCGTCGTGGAGGCGTGTGCATAGGGTGTGATGCAGACAGTGTTGAAGGTGGCTGACCGGTCCAGGAGGATGAGGGCAGCGGTTTCGCCGTTGTCCAGCAGGGCCCTGATGTCATCGGTGGCGGCGACGAGGGCAGTTTCAGTGCTGTGGTTGCTGCGGAACCCGGACTGGGTCGGGTCCAGGACGCTGTTCTCCTCGAGGTAGCGGGTCAGTTGTCTGTTGACGGTCTTCTCTATGACCTTTGCCGGGAACGGGAGCAGGGAGATGGGCCGGAAGTTCTTGAAGTCCTTAGGGTCGGCCTTGGGTTTTTTGAGTAAGGCGTTGATCTCGATGTGCTTCCAGCTCTCCGGGAAGGTCGCTGTCTCGAAGGAGATGTTGATGGCTTTCTGTAGATGGGGTGTGATGGTGGTGCTGGCTTTGTGGAATATGTGGTGTGGGCATGGGTCTGACGAAGAGCCGGAGTGTATAGTGTTCATGATTTTGATGGTGTCGTCGTCGTTTATGTTGGTCCAGGAGAGTAGGGGATTGGTGCGGATGGTGGCTGTGGGGACGTAGGTCTCAGTGGCTGTCGGGGCGGTCGTGACGTTGAAGCTGTCGTGGATGTCTCCGATCTTGCGATGGAAGAAGGTGGCAAGTGAGTCGCACAGGTCTTGCGAAGGTGAGATGTCGTTGGTGTTGGAGCTGGGGTTGGAGAGTTCTTTTACGACGTTGAAGAGCTCTTTGCTTTTGTGTGCATTGTTGTCTAGGCGATCTTTGAAGGAGGCTCTTTTGGGGGATCAGATGAGCTGATGGTGTCTGCGGGTGGCATTCTTGTGGGCCACGTGGTCTGGTGTCTGTTCGCGGTGCCATTTCTGCTCTAGTTTTCGGCAGGTTTGCCTAGAGGTCATTGGTGAACGAGCTGGCTTTTTTGCTGGTGTCTGTTGGAGGGTTTCTTGATCGGGGCGAGGGTGCTGGCGCAGTCATCGATCCACTGTTTGAGGTTGCGGGCGGCGGTGTAGGGGTCGGCGTGTGGGTTCCGGGCGACGGTGGTGGTTAGCTGATCTTCGGTGACTTTGCTTCAGCAGTGGCGAGGGATCTGTTGGTTGCGGTGGTGCGTGGTGGGATTCCGGAAGGTGAAGTGGATGCCGCGATGGTCGGTCCAATGGAGTTCGGTGGTGTGGCTGAAGGAGACGTGGGAGCTTGCGGAGAAGATTCGGTCAAGCGTGTGGCCGGCAGAGTGGGTGGGTGTTGTGACAAGCTGTCTGAGTCGGAGGTTGGCGAGGTTGTCAATCAGGGTGGTGGAGTTGGTGTCGTCGTCGTTCTCGAGGTGGAAGTTCAGGTCCCCGTGGAGGATGTAGTCTGTGGAGGCGAGGGCGTGTGTACTGATGAAGTCGGTGATGGAGTCGCTGAACTGTGGCTGAGGTCCGGGGGGGTCTGTAGACCAGGGTTCCTCTGAGGATGGTGTTGGGATCGGTGTGGATCTGGAAGTGCAGGTGCTCGGCGGTGCTGAGGGTGTATCGGTACTGGTCGAGACTGAGACTGTTCCTGTGGATGATGGCGATTCCTCCTCCTGTTCGTTGGTGCGGTCCCTGCGGGTGATCTTGTAGCCGTCCGGGATGGCTATGGCGACGTCTGTGGAGGTTGAGTCAAGTAGGTGCCAGAGTTTAACGGCGTGTTTGCGGGCGGAGCTGGTGTTGAGAAGAATGCATCTGAGGTGGTTGCGTTCTTTCACGGTGGGTGGATTAGCGGGTCGGATGCTGGTGAAGCTGCAGTTCCGGCAGGCGAAGGGTCCTTGGGTGCGCTTTGGGGCGGCTAGGAAGCAGGTGTGAGATAGTTCGGTGTTGAGTGCGAGGAGGATGCTGGCATCGTAGTGGAGACGGGCATTGTGGCGTTCGCGGGGGCCAGGGTGTCTGGCGCTGGGCGCGGTCCAGGTGCAGACGGGCTTACCTTAGGCGTGCCTTCGGTGCGCCAGCGGCGCGGCCGCTCAGCGGCTGCCATATGAGGGATGGTGGGAGGGAGGAGCAGCTGGGAGGCGGGAGTTGGCGTCGAATGGGCAGCAGGGGGCGGGGCTGCAGGGGATGCAGCGGCGGGAACGGCGAAGTAGGGATACAGAAGGCAAAAAAGGGGGGCACAGAACAAAGGAGGGTAAACGAGGGAACCAGGAACAAGAAATACACAGGCAAAACCCAAATGAGACAAAAAGGGACAAGAATCAGACAGAAAAACAGTTAACAAATAATACACAGGCAAAAACAAAAGGAGACAAATGAGGCAGGAATCAGACAAAACAACAGTTAGCAATCAAGGCAGTATCGGACTACCGAGGCGGAGGGGCCTCGAACCTGTGGCAGCGGCGGTGACAGGCAGCGGGGCACACAGACTCACTGGTGGAGCTGTGCGGCGAGGGGGAGCGACCTGCCTTGGCTTCAAGTTATATTGGCTGCTGGCATACTGGAATTGTAAGCCCTGGCGAAGTGGATATCTACGTTATTTGAAGACCCCCGGAAAGGTAACTTTACTGTAAACCCCTACAATTTACTGTAATCCTAGGATGGGAAAAAGAAAAGGGAATCATTCTGACCCAGTAAGGGTGAAGGGTGACGTACAAAGTAACTCGATTAAGAGCTATCTGACCTCTGTAATGGGTGCGATTGAATGTGAGATAGGTAAAGTCGAGGCAAGGATGGAATCAACCCGCTGCTACAAAATCTCCCAGCGTAGAACACCTACGAAGGGAACATGGCAGTCCGGTCCTGATAACACCAAAGACTTTAAATGAAGGGGACTCATTACCCCCTAGAAACCCTTTGGAGTACCCCCTGGGTCAGTCCTCAAACCCCTGTGTGATTAAGGACACGCAAATCTTCACCAGTGGAAACGATGTCACGGCTGGATAGCCCTCCCTGCAAAAAAAGTAGACAAGATTTAGTCAGTTTCTGAGACTTGCCAATAAGAAACCCTGTGGACTTAACCACCTGCTCTCGAGTTAAAAAAGACGAAAAGATAAGAAAGGCGCAGGGAAAAATTCTACAACAAAGATGACATGGGGCGAAACCGCTAGGAGAAAATTGGGTGCAAATAATATTAGTAGCCTTGACCAATTGTGTGAGCAGATACATTCTGTACTTAAGTTGTTCTGTAGCACATTAAAAAAATTAGCTCATTTAGAGGAGTAGATCGAGAAAGTAATTGCTACCCAAGCAACCCTCATAAGAAGAGTAAGCACTCTAGAAGAACAAGGAACACCCAAAGGGCAAAATTAGGCCATGAAAGCATAGCACATGTCAACTCACAGAGTCGAAAGTTAAAACCCAATTTAAAATTGAGGCCGAATACCCTACCACCTTCTGGGCTAATTCAGGATAAACAATTGGCACGTGACTTACGGAATACAGCTCATGTGGGGCCAAGTGGTCCCTGTGGTACCAATCAAAGTAACCAAAACAATATATGTCCTAATATCCCACCAGAATGTACTCCATATATAATAGTTCTGGAAAATGTTCCGCCGCTCCAGCAGGGTCAATTTGAATCTCATATATCCCTGGTAAATAAGGTCTCTTTTTGGCTGAAAAGAAACTGAAATTGGTCTTTTGATCTATTCTGGGAAATAATCTTAACAAGAAGAGTTAACTGGGTGGGACTAGCACCAAAATCATCACCAAGGTACTGTATAATTGTGAACTTCAGGAACCCGTGCTTGGTTAAAAATCTCTTCCACAACCTTGCAATTTTTCTTTTACCCATGGTTGAAGGTGTTAGAGTACAGCCCCATGGTTTCTTTTATAAAAAATAAAGCCAGTACATCGACAGGTCATGCAAAACAGCTTATGGCAACCTGATGCTAAAAGAGAGAAGACCACCGTCCAGAGACCTGCAAATTTTCTCTCACTCTCCAATAGTTTTGAAGTCCTGTCAGAATTAGATACACATGACTGACAGTTACTGGACTCAGAGGGTAAAGAAACTTCACAAGAGGATTCTACTTCCCCATTGGCGTTTTTCCATCCTGCAATTAACACACAACAAGAGGGTCTTAGTATTTTCTCATGGAACATTGCGGGTCTCCGGTCTAAGATCAGTAATCCGGATTGGAAAACCTTGCTTGATCAACATCATATTGTTTGTTGCCAAGAGACTTGGGCAGTGGACGGTTGTATGTTTTTACTTCGAAAACAATTACCACGCATGGCATAACCACGCAAATGTTACTTCACAAGTGGCAGTACCACGCAGCTTTTTACAACGCAGCATTTTACCACGCTTACTTTTAAACTGCTATTCATCCCTAAACATAAAAACGTTCCTTAACTACGTTTTCCCTTCTTATGTACTTAATTACGTTGATTGGTTGAATTATGTCACGTAACTTTTTTGAACGTTTTTCTTTTGACCCTCTGCAAACGTGTCCCCAAGCAAGATGGCTGAAATTCCTTTCAAATAAGGTCACTTGGTATTTTCAAAACTACATTTTAAAATACACATTTAGTTACGATTTGAAATGTTTTTAAAATCAGTTTCTAAAACTTATTTTATTTATAATTATCCTCCATTAACATATATAAAGAATTAATTTAAAGTAAAGTAAATGTCCTTACCTGTCCGCTCCACGCCTTACATCAGACCTTGACTTCCACCAACCTCTGAAACAAACCACAAAACACGTCTACGATGATCCTAGAAAGCGAAAAAGGACTCAATGAAGTACGTTCTGACCTGAAACTGAACATGCATTTAAAGGAAGAAGATTTTCACTTGAGATTCTCGATCTTCTGCTGTTATTCCGGTCCTGTATCCTGTGAAATCGTTCTGATGTTTGTGAATTCCTGTCTTCTGTTCGTGGTAAGTGCAGTTTCCTATTTCATGAATGTTCTTTTTTTTTTATTCATTTCTCAACATCGCAACTGGAAACAGTTGTGGTTTTTGGGGGG
The DNA here is from genome assembly GCF_964204655.1 of Triturus cristatus. Lineage (NCBI taxonomy): Eukaryota > Metazoa > Chordata > Amphibia > Caudata > Salamandridae > Triturus > Triturus cristatus. The sequence continues at coordinate 627,219,144 of NC_140594.1, read as the reverse complement.
GAGCCCCCCTCCCCTTCAATCGCACGTTTTTTTTTTTGGGTGGGGGGAGACCCCCCCCCCCCGCCTTTTTTTTCCCCTTTAGCACACATGCCTTTACTACGTATCTCGTAGTAAAGGTATGCGTGGCAAAGGCTGTTCGTGGTAACCACGCATGCGTTGTAATTAGGGCTCCCGTTTTTATGGATTTATTTTTTTAACATTTCCGTCTGTATTTATCCATATTTATTTTTGTCCTTTTATCTGTATTTATTTTAGTCGCAAGCAAAAAAACACGTTGCCTCTAGTATTTTTCCACATTTATTTAAATAGACAGTGCACACGGTTGTTATAGGTTTAGCTATATGTATATATGCGCCAAATATGTTTCATGCAACATCCACCAAAAAACTTTTCTGTTAGATCAAAACAGGAACTCGCATATGAGAAATGGGAGTGGTATCACAGAGATTACTTGCAGTAATATTAGTGATCTGCTGCTGCTTTACAATATTGAAAACTCGGTCACTAGCCATTAGACAAGTGTGCCTGTGCACTTTCAGTGACCTGGCTAAAGACGGCAGCAAGCTCTCAATTCAGAATTTTTTTTTAAAGGCCCTTGCAATAGTCCTGCCAGGCTCTATTTCCCTCACATTTCTGAAGCATGAAGCCTAAAATATCTAACAACACCCAGCTTTTGATTCACATTTTTAAAACAAATTCCTTCCCTTACGCAAAGCCCTTTTTCCATAAGTTAAACAGTCTCTGCTTTGAAGACAATTGGGCGTGTATCACTTCCCTTATTTTACTTTGTACTGCCTAGTAGCATTTGAACAATTTACTGTAATGCTGTAATTCCACACAGTGTAGCTGCAGCCACAGTTATTCGTTGCACAGTGGAGGAAAAAAACGTTTTAACTTGAAAAGGGTCTTACAGATATGCCAGGAATGTTGTTTCTTCATGCTGCACCAAGTCACAGAGGAAAGTTTCAATTTAAGGCCTGAAAATATCTGAAAGCGAATGAGACCTAATTTTCCTAATGTGTTTAAAAAGCTGGTCTTTCAGACCTTTTTGGGTCACACATTTCTGCCGGTCTTACATTTGCGCCAAGTACTCACGCTACTAACAACGTCCCCACCTCCACTAATTTGAACACCTGTAGTGGTGCAAACAGTGAAATGCAAATCCACCCCCACCATTCACTTACCTGTGACCTAAATCTGACTGGGGTGCAGGCTCAGCGCCGGAGCTCCAGTGATGTCAAAGGAACAGCTGAAGGATTTTCCCGCGCCTACTAGAGATTAATGGCCCAGCAGCTGCTAATGTGGGCAGGCGTACACCACAATAAGGCATAGGGGCGTAGCAGGCAACCCTGGCTGGAACACGGCTTGCCAAACAATTCTCGGAATCCGAGAATCCGATTTGGTTGGGTTTTTCCGCTTCTATTCATAAATACAGACGGGGAAAAAAATATTTTTCCGTTTGTATTTATATGTATAAATCAGTTTAAACAGAAAACCGGGAGCCTTAGTTGTAATGCATGCGTGGTTATGGTAATGCGTGGAAACAGCCGCGTTGTAGTGGCCGTTTCCCGCAGTGGTCCCTATTTATATTGATGGCTTTACTTCTTATTATATTCCAACTGTTCTGTCTAGAGCGGGCAGAGCATAGAAAGGATCTACAAATAATTTGGGGGATTTAAATATAAGAACATGTGACCCCAGTGTCCGGGAATCATGTGGCATTTGTGATGAGAGGGATCAGCCTGTGAACCATCTTAAATACACGCTGATGGGGATTCATTGAATAGAGTTATTACGGATAAGGATCTGAAATTTGCACAGGATCTGGATGTGGTTATCGCCCGCACGATCCCAACATATGTGGGCCCCTTTTCATCTTAGACTATTGCTCACATTTTAATTAATAAAGACTTAGTGCAATGTTTTAGGTGTAGTTAGGGCAAGTTGTATGAGTGACCATAACGCCATTGTTTTAACTTTAAATCTGTCTGGGGCTAAAGAACAGGATAAAAAAATAAAGCATAGGGCTGTATATAATAGGAATAAGGGTATTAACATCAAATGGGAAAAGATTGATAAGCCAACCTTCCTTAAAGATCTTATGACAAATAATAAGTCAGACTTGGACACAGTACTTTCAGATACCGCCCCCCCCAGAGGACATTATTCTGGCCTTCTCAAATCTACACGGCCATCAAACGCAGTAGAAAAGTCCCCGAGATCTGCTCTGAAGACCATAAAGGCTTTCTGGGCGGCACTAAAAAAGAACCAGAGGAATAAGGATGAAATAAAAGTACGGAAAGATTACAGAAAGGCAATTGGGGATAGAAAACGTTCCTTGAAGGATAAGGCCTGGGAAGATCTAAAAGCTGCGTCAGCCGTAAAAGACTCTCGTGCTCTTTGGGAGGTGGTTAACTCAGTCTCTATGACTGGTGATGAGACGCTCAAAATAAATACCATTGTCCCAGCTGAAGCCTGGGTTACCCATTTCTCAAAAAGTTTCTCTCCGGAGCCAAGGACAGTAAATCGACCCCTGCCCATAGAATTTTCCTTTGATATGGGAATAGCCCAGGCCTTAGGTAATTCAACAGAGGAGTGAGGTACTTTTAGCAAAAGAACAAAGCCGCCCAGAGAAAGCTCAAGGGCTGGACAGAATTCCTGTGGACCTATATAAGCACCTACCAGATTTCTGGGCACCCCTGATTGCAAATGTTTTAAAAGCTGCAAAAGTAGGTCCATTAGCCCTGACAGGAACCAATTATAGTGCTGACTTTTTTAAAAGGGGGACAAAACCCAACCCTATTTCTGGGCATCTCTGATTATAAATGCTTTAGAAGCAGCAAAAGTAGGTCCTTTAGTTAAGACCTGGCAGGAAGCAATTATAGTGCCGATTTTTAAAAAGGGGGACAAAACCCAACCCTGTTGCTATCGCCCAATTTCACTGTTCGATAGCTCAGTCAAAATATTGTTCAGGGTAATTTTTGCGAAACTAGAACTTTGGGCACTGGAACATCAGGTGCTTTCAATTTATCAATTTGGATTCCGACCAGGACTTGGAACCGTGGAACAATATCTTAATCTGGTATTAATTGTCCTAAAGTACACTATGGCACAAAATGAATGTGTTCACGTAGCTTTTGTGGACCTAACCTGTGCCTTTGACACACTGAATCGTAGTCAATTATGGTCCTTAATGTCAGAAATGGGGATTGACGGAGCAATTATTACCCTGCTCAGTAGACTTCCACAGCAACAGTTCGCTATAGCAATGAGGGAGATCTGACGGAAGGTTTGCCCTCTGATATTGGGGTAAAACAGGGTTGTGTTTTGGCACCATTTCTCTTTTTTTTTTGTTTAGATTTTATTGAATTTTAACACTTTAGATACAGTAAAGCATCATAAATGGTTCCAAGCTCAAGTTACATACATGGGTTGTCAAAGATAATTTAGGCATTCAAATGTACATTCATAATTGCTTTCTCTCGTAGCTATCATAATATATCAATACAATCCCGCATTATACATACGTTGAAGTTATCTGTGTTAGACTTATGTGTCCTGGGATATGGATACTACTCAGATCTTGATGACGGAGCTACGTCTACCCATGGTTCTTATGAGGGCTTTTGAGCCTTCTTCTCTGGTGGGTGGGCTACAATCCCTGTCCCTTGCCGGTGTTATTTGAGCAACTGGTGTGTATCCTGAGCTGGAAAAAAAAACTGGATACTGAACTGGGGTATGGGTGTGGGATCAGCGGGGAGGAATGGTATGTGTGCAGACGGGAGAGGGGTGAGTAGGGCCTCTGTGTCGGTGTGCAAAGCTATTCTGGCGGCAGGCGGCAATCAATGCGGGGGGAGGGAGTGTGTGTGGGGGGTTTATTTCAGCTATTTTCGTTGCCGGATTCTTGGGCTTCGCCCTATGGTGTGAGCAGTGAAGGAGTGTCGGCAATAGGCAAATGTTCTACCTCATTGGCACCATTTCTCTTTTTATTATATATTAACGGGATGGGAGACCAACTGTGTAAGGTGGGAAAGGACATTCCTAGATGTAATACGTGTGAACTTCCCATTCTCCTAAATGCTAATGATGCTGTCCGGATAGCAAGGACATCAGATGCATTACAAATCATGCTAGATTGCTTTAATGTTATGAAAAAAATGAGGCTAAAAGTAAACCGTACAAAATCATTTATCATGGTCCAAAAAAAGCCAAAACAAGACATTTATTATTGGGGGGTGAAGAAAATGATAAATTTCCATATTTTACCTATCCGGGGGTATAATTTGAAGCTCATTTTAACTGGAAACATGCTTTAGATATTAGAATCATGCAATTTCAGAAATCTATTGACGCCATTTTTAGATTTACTAAAAGACTGTGGTGTAAACCAAGTAAGGAGATTTTATGTATTTATAAGAGCAAAAGCCTTTCTGTAGCAACTTTGGGGGCTGGGGTCTGGGGATTCGTAAATTACAAATCACTTCAAATAATAGAGAATAAGTTTCTAAGAAGACTTCTCTCAGTACCCCAGAGTTCCTCTGTTTCTTTTTGTCATGAGGAAGTTGTCCTGAATTATTTGAAAGATTATAATGCGATTCAACCGCTGCTGCAGTGGCAAAAAACATGAAAGAATTTAGAGGCTGTCCTCTGTAGAACAATACTATCAGACTGCATGAAGTTGGATAATAGTTTAGACATACCTTGGCCGAGGTATGTCAAAATGTGTTTCTCCAAAATGGGTGTCTTAAAGTATTATACAAACCCGACACATTACAAAATGTATCGTCTGCCACCATAAAGTCACTCTTTTTTCAAAGTTATGTTCAGGTTGGCCATATATACAGTGAGTCAAGTCAGAGCGCCTTCCTCAACCACAAAGAGAACCTGCCCTGACCCTCCAAATTGATCAAAATGAAAAAAGGAAATTTCTGTTGACAAAGCTGCGGTAAAAAACAATACACTTCTTAGTTGCCTTCCCTATTCAAGGCTCGTGGTTTGCCTCACTCGCAGCTTGCCCATGTGATAGTTATCATTGCATAGTACTATGCACTTTATTCTTTTTGTAGACTTTATTCCCCTCAGAGGAAGCAGTTTATTCCTCCATTATTACTTGCTGCAGGTATTACGAATTCTAATATGGCAATGGAGTTTTTACTTTCTCTAGGTACAGTTGAGACCATACATTGTATTTTAAATTATCCTTTTACTGTTTTTAAGATTTAAAGCAAATACTGATTATTTTAAAATGGGTGGTAGTTGTCTGTGCTGATTTATTGTTCTTTTGCTAAATGAAAATGTGTGTATAATCTTGTATGGCTCTTTTAGAGTCGAAATAAAGTATTCTTGACTTGACACAAGATTTCACTATAGCCTTGTGCCCCTTATGGACTGGGCCAGAGTCAGTCACACGTAAATCTCTTACAATCTGACCAGAGCATGGATTCACGTAAAGCTCATTTGTGTATTTACATATTATAAAGAAATTACCGCCCAGCGCAACAAGTATTTTGTTTTTCGGAGCGCTTGTACAGTTGTTATTCTAGCGTAGAATAGATGAGCTGCAACAACCTTTAGACAGTAGCAGAAATATATGTTTAGCAGTACTACGAAAGTAAAGGGATGGTACAGTTCTACCATTTTGCAATAATCATGAATATATACAAGTACATAATAATGCGTACCCCTACGATGCCTCCCTAACTAGATGTACCTATATGCACCTAGCATCTGTGTATGTGTTATGCCAAGAATCCCTCTATGGTTTAGTCAACCCCATTACATGAGTAAGGAGAGAATATGGGACCCCGTCCTGGTCTTGAGTTGGACACCCCGTGAGGGATGTTAGACCACTGCTAGCTGGAGCGTCTGCATGCAGGAACTTCAGCGTCTCTGGTCAGTGTATCAGCCTTGAAGTCACAGTCTCCTCTGTCTGTCTAAGAAAGACAATGTATATATACCCACAGGTCTCCCCAGGGTTCCTACCTTGTTGTGTTACTATGTCGGCCTAAAGGATGATGTTGGGCTTGAACTTTAACATAGATATTATACAGGAGATATCCGTCCTGCTGTGAGTCCTGCAGTGCTTCCAAGAAGCCTCATGCATAATGTGTGAGTATCGAACCAGGGAAAAACCTGCGTTCTGAATGCAGTGTTGTATCTAGGTGAAAGGTCAGTCCCTGTAAACCGTTATGTATGTAATGTAGGGAAGGATATAGGTGAAAGGTTGCAGTGTTACCTGCGCCTATATAGGGTACCTATATGGAATATAACACCATTGCGGTACATGTTGCTCGCTGGCCGGAGGTGCGCTCGCTGTTAAGGTCTCTTTATTTCAAAGAACTCTCGTAGCATGAGTGATGGTACTCTGTGCTTGCCCCAGGCACTCTGAACATACAGTAGGAATGGGAGAAGCTGCACGGATCGCATCTAACATGTCATGTCTCACTCATAACGCAGACACGTGGTGTGTATCTGTGCGTGCCTTCACTTTCCTTTTTTTTCAACAGTGCCGGCCGCCACCACCACGCCACTCCCGGTACGCTGCCCTTGAGCAATGGCGGCAAATGATTACCCCCCCCCCCCCCCCCTCCCGAAGCATACTCCCCACCGAAAAAAACTGCTCCACAGCATCAAACCCAAAACCTTGCACCACTAGCTGAATTGGCCCCCTGCAAACCCCGATCCCGAAGCCACCCCCCCCTCCCTAATCACAGGACCACTACCAAGCAGTAAATGATGTACCAGGAAGAGAGGGACCCTCTGTTACGTTGCAATCCTAATTGGAATCCTTTTACTCTGCTCCCTAAGGCAGCTGTCATTGAAATCCGTGCACTAGGTTCAGTGGGCACCTCTGCCACCTTGGTGCAGAAGCACAGAGGCCCCATGTAACTCGAGATTAGCTCCTCTTTTGCTCCACACAGACACATACCTAAAAGGGAGGGGAGGGTAACTCTGCTGCTTGCAGCTTTGACTCTCGCAGCAGAGCTAAGCTTCCTCCCCCACGGTGGCGCCGACCCCTCGGGGGCCAATGCATTGTTGTTCACACACTCTCCACAGCCATCATAGCACAAAGACTGTACTGCCCCCTGGTACATGACACCCGCCCTCCATGCATGTTGCCTAGTACTTCCACAATAAAAGCACTACATCTACCACACTTGTTTACCATCACTACCCCCAAGGGCCGTCGCTCCTCGATACTCTCTTCCATCTAGTAACCTCAGCACCTCTAACTCCCCCCCCCCTCCCCCCCCCCCCCCCCCCCAAACCCATTCTGCCATCTCACTTGAAGTTTTTGTGGCAAGTGTTGCTGGGCATCACGGACAGAGTGTAAGTTCAATTGTACACTTCACCAGTCAGCTGCCTGAGTATCATCAGTGGTCCATGTGGTGGTATCTCGTCACCATAGGAAGAGTTAATCTGTGAGCACCACATTTAGAAATGTAGAAGCCATCAGAATTTCCTACTTATAGCCATTAAAACAACCATTTGCAATACAATAGGTCTAGCATTTGTACCCCAGCCCTATGGAACTCTATTCCAATCACGGCGCGCATCACACAAGATCATTGGGCATTTAGAAAACAGATCAATACCTGGCTGTTTTCAACCATCTAGCACATACAGGAGGTACCCACATGCTGCGCTCCTGTTCAGTAGGTTTTTAGAAGCTGTCTTCCATCTGGCTAGCAACCCCCTTCCAAGGTCAGCCGTTCGCAAGCGCTGGGACGTCCCGTTACTGGGGCAGCCATGCACTATACAAGCACTTATAACATAACATTTGCGAGAATTTAAGCTATTGGCACTATAAATGACAATACCTTTTATTTATGTGTTTAAGTGCATGTTTACATACTGCTTGCAGGTATTCAAAACACATAAATAAAAGACATTGTCATTTACCATGCCAATAGCTCTAACTCTTGTATATGCGAGACCTATTGCATTGCAAATGCTTGTTTCATGATTCAAGGGGAGAGAGAGATGCACCCTATAACTTATCCTTTGCGGTGTGGACTTGTTCCAGAAACACTAAGTCAAGCCAAGCTTTTCACCAATTGCTGAGGTTGTAAGCTTCTGCTGCACCAAGCAGACTAGGCAGTCTCTTCTGAATACGGTGCCGCAGGTCCATCGGGCCAAGAAGGCAAGGTCACCTACCTGCATAGGCAGCAGATACGAGTTCACAGTCTCCTCTCACTATGGTGATTCCAGACACTTGCATGTGGAAGTTAAGTTCAGCTGTTGCAGTTTTCTATTTCTGGTTCAGTACCAATGTGATAAGGTAAGCCTTTTTCTTAACTTCTCTGTCCTACAGTGGAGCCTTTCTCCTAATCTGTGTAGGTGACTGTTAAGAACAAGAACCCCACCAATTAGTGAGCGAAGAGCCATGGAACAGGACGAGGTTCAGAAAATAGTCTTCTTCCAGTGGTTGAACGCAGCTGAAAATACAGGAGGTGGAACGCGAAGTAGAAGCACCTCCCCTTGCTTAGCTAGCTCAATTGAATGCCCAACTACACTGTCATTTTGGGAGGTCATCCTGATTCTGGAGGCACACTGTACCAGGATTTACTTGACATCCTCATACTCTGACATCCTGCTCCTTGAGGACTAGGAGCTAACACCGGCTTACCCACCACAGTTGTCAGGTTTCAGAAATTTGTTTCTGTAGCAGTGATATGTCTTTTTAGAATACTGTCCTCCATAAATTCACCCAGGCTGCCAGGCACTCTGTAAGGACGTAAGTGCCACAAAAACATTGCAGCTCTGCCGTCTCCACTAGTTTCCCTATTTCTTTGCTTTTTGTCAGTTTGTGAAGGCCGTGATACTGAAAGATCACTCAAACTGCAAATTGGTGCGATTCATGGTCACCCTTTTGAGAATCGAGATCCTGAATTGGTCTCCAGATAGGATCGTTTTAAGTGAGTGGCCCCTTGACTCTCCGCACTGACCGGTGGCAGCATAAGGAGCTTTTGGCCAGCATAACTGCACCTTAGGGAGCTAACTATTGGGCTCCCAATTTAAATGAAACCTAGAGATTGTGGACTAATGGGGGCCACTTTGTTTTCTTCGGTCTCGCCTATGCAGCGCGCATGCGCTACATAGGAGACCGTTAGCCGTCGTGCATATATTTTTTAAAGCACATACTCGTTCGTGCTTGTGGAGGCATACGCCTTGCGGGAGTGTGCAGTGGCGCGTCACAAGCACGAGTATGTGCTTTGAAAAAGAGCAGACTGCTCTCCCCAGCGCGCGTGCCCCACTCGCGGGTGCACCCCTCCGCCTCTCTCCCCCACTACAGCCTGCACGCCTTCTTAAAAAAAAAATTCAGAGCGAGGCACGCGCGCTTTTTCTTCACTCGTGTTTGTTGTCCTTTTCTTTTTGGACGTTTCCTTTTCTCCTCCTCTTTTCATTTTACTCTTTCTTGTTCTGTTGTATTTCACGTTCTCTATTTCGCAGTTTCTTACCTCTATCTCACACTCTCTCCTTTTACCTTGAGCTCTATATTCGTCTTACTCCCCTTTTTCTTTTTCTCCAATTCTTTTTGTTATGTGTTGCCCGTTTTCTCTCTCTAAGTTTCTCTCTCCGCCACAGTGGCGTAGTGAGGGGAGGGGCGGACTGCCTCGGGCGGCACGAGTTTTAGGTGCGGCGACCCCCCCGCCACCCCCCACTCGTGTGTCGTTGCAGTATCTTCTTCTACGGGTACATCGCCAGGCAGCACGCGCCTCCCGGAACGCGAGGACGTGTCGCGACCCTCTCTGTCTCATAATATAGTTGAAATCAATATACTTACAACAGGTTTCCTGGAAATACCACATATTTCCAAATCTTCCTGTAATAAGATGACATCAGCCTAAGCACTGAATTAAACTGCATTGAAATTACATTTATGTAGCGCTTACCACCCCTGACGAGATGCGGTAGCCCTGCATTTTGTGTTAAGGAAATGAAGCATGTGTCATACTGATCAGTGTTGGTCACGGAGGGATAATGGCATTTTAATGGCAGCCAATGTGTGACACAGTGTATGACCGGTCTCAGTTTGTTACAAACACCGATGTCTTGGTCCAGGTATATCCACAGTGGGCACAGGGAAAGGGAGGGGATGTACTTAGCTGGCTCCGCGGCTGGGCTGTCTGCCTCACATTCTCCGGTACAACATTAAACAAGAGGAAACAGTACATGGTGGCACGGCTGCCAGGTGTCCTTAATCATGTGTGCCCCCTGCATGCAACAATTCACTATTCACTACACTGCCCTCTTGAAAAATATTTCCGACTAAAAGTATAACACAGTGGCCAGATTTCTGTCTTTGTAATATAGATTTGCCCACATTTTGATGCACATACAAGAACTTTTTTCACAGATATCTGTGGGTACGTGTAGGCCCCTCCTCCATGTGCAATCACCCCTCATGCAATATTGTATATATTTTATTTCACACTCTCTCCTAACGCGTTTAAAAAAAATATATAGCACGTACGACGAACGCATTTGCAATGCAATAGGTCTCCCATGTGCGAAAGTTTAAGCTATTGGCATTTTAAATGACAATTATTTATCTATTTTAAAAACAACACATAAATAATAGGCATTGTCATTTACAATGCCAATAGCTCAAACTCTTGTAATTGCGAGACCTATTGCTTTTCAAATGCTTGTTTATTCTAATGCTTGCGACATATGTGAATAATATGAGCATAATGTACACAGGGAGTGATTCCTGCCATTGGAATGTGTGTTCATGGTAAGTGCTTCATTCGCAACTGGTGCACCTGTTGTTAGGAATTACCCTTTGCTGTTTACTAATAATAATATTGGTTTCAAGTGGGAGGATGGACGTTGGCCATAGTGGACAATCCCATTTTCTTATTTTGTTCTTTGTTTCCCCTGGCTGCCTCGAGGGAAATACAATGCTTCCTACTAGGGCAGTACCCTAGAAGGTTCATCTGGTCATAGGCCCCCTGCTTCGCATTATGAGCAGGTGATCTTCCCAGTTTCCTTCCTTAGGATGAAATGGTGCCTCTTTGGCAACACTTTTTGGACTTGAAGAGTACACTGACTGATTTGGAATTCAAGAAGACCAGATAGGATTTGGATTTGATTCCAAAAAGCTCGATTTGACGGTGTGTCTTTTTCGGTCTTAGCACCCCCCTTAAACTGAGAACACCTATGCTAGTTTGTGTCATGGAAAAAAAATCTTTCTATTTGATCAACTGGTCCAAAGTCCAGTGGGAGCAAAACTGGTTTCTTATCGCTGTCTATTATCACTTGTGTTATAATTGTTTCTCTCCCTATTGTCCTCTTGTGACGGGTTGCCTCCCGCGGCTCAAGGGGTAACAGGAAGTAAGGACTGGTGGACCCCGGTATCGAGTGACCATGATGTTATCCCCTTTCAACAGGATGAATGGGCACTCGAAACGGATGCATACTTTCCAGGGACCGTAGCAGGCACGGAGCCCTTTAACTGGGAAGACCGCGAAGGACACACCCCGCCCCCTGAGGACGTCACAGGACTCAGAGCGTCAAAAGAGGGAGGAACCAGGAAGTCTACGGACGGCGATCCCCGGAGCGGAGAAGAGAGCGAACGGAGTGGAGACGGAGACGAGGAGGAGGACGGAGCCCGAAAGAGAGAGACCGGAGAACAGAGGAGTCCACGAGCAGCGAAGCCAGGAGGCATAGGATCCGGTGCAGCGCCCTGCCACGTTCCCAGGGGAGGAGCGTGGCTTGGACAGGTACGGGACCGGGTAGCGGGGTGGGTAGGACGGCGGGAAAACCCGCGTTAAAACTCCCGACCCGTGCGGAACTTTCTCCCTTTCTTGTGTTAATACCCCTCCCCCTTCACCGGTAGAACCACTCGCATACCTATTCGTTTGGAATTTGAGCACACTGAAGGTGAATCCCCACACCCTGGCCCTGGTGGTAGGATCGAGATCTCTCGCTTGTTGACACTAATATAGTCCCTTGTCTTCCTTTGTTTTGGGGCGAGTAACTGGAACCACACCTCAAGACGGCTGGGGAAGACCGAACCCGCAAAACAGACGAACCAGAAGACCCTACGGGTTCCCAAGCATCACGGATCCAGCGGCTTTTGCAAGGGACAGACTTACAAGTCGGACAAGGAGAAAGATAATCCCAATAAAACCTAAGCTTAATCGAGCACGTCTAGAGTCCCTTATTGACAGCCCGTCACACCTCTACTGGGGCCTTGTTACATGACATCACCTAGCATTAGTAAACAATCGCAACAAGCTGTGTGAATTTGGACGTATATGCTGGTAATGCTCTAAAGTTTGTTGAACACCTTTAGGACCTGGACTTCTGTGGCCCCTTCTGCTGTTGGTGCTTCCAGTCACTTGGAGTTGAGTTTTGCCAGATTCTCCAGTTTGGAACAAGTCAGAAGGCCCTGCTCATGCTCTTCTAGCCTGCTGCAGACCTTACTTGTAACCCTCCAGCCAGTTGACTGAGTCCAGAAAGACATGAATCCATCTGTATGCATCTCTAGAGATCAGGGGAGGTCACCTGCACGTTCTCCTGCATGTCTGTTCCTGCAAGCCAGTCTGCTGATGTGCTGCCTAGTGTAATATAGCATCACACATGAGCCGGTGAAGGGCATCTTCTTGACCTATTGCATATTGTTGACATCCTAGCATATATTTTGCTTGAAGCAGAAAGCTGTCATTTTTCAGAGACCTTTTGCTTTTCTTTCTCAGTGCAGGAGAAGGTGCTTCATCTAATAACCAATAACATTGCAGCAGTGCTCTGCCTTATCAAGAATAGGCGATAGCGTGTGTGGGTCGTCCTTCCTTATTCAAGGAAGCTATGCTTGCCTGTTTGAAGCTTGGACCATGTGTTTACTTTTCTAGTATCTCATTTGACAGGCAAGGAGATTGTGTGCTGCTGCTGTCAGAGATGAAGAATCAATCTTCTACAAGAGAAGGTATATCAGGATGCAGAGTCAGAGATATTTGACGATTGGGAATTTCTTTACGTCCTTTTTTTATTCTCAGAACCAATACAAAATACAACTGTTTTCTACTAAAGTATTTCCTCTGCAAAACTCTCTGGGGGTGCTTGATAATTAGCAATTGGGAATTTCTGCTGCTTTGCATGTTCCCCTTGGTGCTGCTGATTTGCATGGTCCTAAAAAAGGTGAAGGTGTATGGAACATGCATGAACCTAATTACCTGTAACTGGTCCAGGAAATTGTAACATGCTGATGTACAAGATACATTGTTGTGATCCCCGTGTAAAATTTTAATAAAGATGAACGTTATCACTTTGAGAGGATCTACTGTTAATCATAAGAACACCCGTACTTCATTTCTGTTATTAACAGAGTGATATTCCATACTTAATAGCTACTCTACTTGTAAGATAACCACAGAACCAGCCTATTACAACCACTGCAAATAATGTTTTGATTGGTGCATTATTGAAGAGATAGCCTTGTTTGTCATTCTCTACAGCTACAGTTACTAGACTTAAAAAAAAAAAAAAAAAAGCAATGTTTCTCTATGGTGGGCTTAATGTTAGCTTGGTTACAGGATACTTTTCTCAAATTATGGTCATTGGAAGGATACCAGGACAGACCTATTTTTCAGTTGTAGTGGGCTTGGTTTCTGAAGGGGCTGTTAAACACATATTCTCAATTCTCCGCTCCTTTCATCTTTTGCCACCATTTATTGTGCCCTCATTGGGCCTTGTTTCTTCAAGGATTCTTTGAATCCTTGTCGTTTGACAGGGACAGGCTGGGGTTACAAGAGAGCCATTGATAAAGTTTGTCTTTAGAGGGGAAACTTCTAATGATGCAGAGTAAAGAAATTTGAATTGTTAAAGAGGATTTCTTTTTTAACAAAGAACACATCTGACAATAAAGAAACATTTCCAATCTGAAGTGAACTGACTGTGCCATGTATAATTGGCTTAACTCAAGATGAAAGAGTACAGTATATGGTACTCGGAGTATTATGTTAGTAACAGAGTCTCCTAGGCATGATGAGTGCACATATACCGTTTTATTAGAGTGCAGGAGACCGGTGGAAATCACCCCTCTATAATCTCCAATTATGACAAATTTGGAATCGGCTTAAAAAACGCAAGCCAAAAAAGTTGTTGTAGAAAAGCATGTTCTATTGTCATCCTATAAATCACTTCTCTCTGGTGGTGAATGACTTGCCGAATTACCGTTTTCATGCTCATTTGTAAATGATGGCTATCTGTAGCTTATCTTTGGTCAGGCATGAATGATCGTGGTTTCATCTTGTTTTGGACAGCACATTTATCTGGGGTTATGTCTGAATTGTCTTTCTACAGTGTTCTCAAATCATTCTGTATGTCAAAGTTTTTTTTTCATTTCAATGGCCATGGTAGAGTGACTTGGCTGGGGAAAACTAATCTGGCAGATCCTGTCTACATCCTCACCTTTTCAAGACTGAAGTTTCACAGGCTGGAGTACAGCAGATAGTTAGCTTTCTCTTTGTCCCGGGCTGAGGACTGTATAGCGGCAGGTGTTTGAGAGATTTGGCTAAAAGGATAGAAAGCTGTTTCCCATCAATACTGTCTAGGTTAATTGTGTTGCACATCATGGCATCTTATGGATAGCTGCATAGACCGTTTTAAAAAATAAAAAGTAAAGTAAAGACCAAGGTGTCTGTGTTTGCTTTGAAAGGGGTGATCTCATTTGTTGATGCTGGGTTTGTGGGATTCTGTACACAACTTTGCAACGCATTACAATCGCATGGGTTTTCAGTTGAAGAGGGCCTCTTTGGGATTGTTGTATTGCTTGAGCATACCATTATTCTTTATCCTTTTACCCACCTTCATTGTTGCTGTCTCTGTAATGTTTTGAGTCTTTTGTAGCAATATATTATACAATAGGAGAACAAGTTACTTTTGGAAATGTCTTTCTTCCATAGTTTTTTCATTGCCCTCCACAACTCACTTTTGCTTGAGGTTGTTCTGCAAGTGCATTTGATTATTGTTATTTTTTTCTTCCAATTACTGGCAAATGTTGCTGTTCTTTGGTCTCAGTTTTGTGTTTAAATCCGCTCAGAACATGATATAGAACGATTACAAATGTGTCTGATATCCGGTAAGTTATAGCCATCAAAGACGTTGTTACTTATTTTTGATGGAGAAATCATAGGCTAAATATTTTAATTCTAATTTTCTCTGTATCAAATATTCAGGCACATGCAACTCCTGTGTCATTGTTGCTCAAGCTGCTAGAGTAATCCTTTGGTCTTTGCCATACCACATGAGTAGGAAAGTGATTTGGTGGGCCTGGTGGACAAAGTGCCAAAAAATAGCATTTTCATAGTATTTTCCTAATCTTGGGGTTGGGGAGGGGAATGTTATGAAGAGTATCAGTAAAGTGAATGAAGTAGGTGAATGTTTTTTAATTATCTATCTCATCTGTGTTCCATGTAATTATTCCTATAACTTTAAGATCTGAGCGTGCAATGAAGGTCTAAGCGGGGAGGGTTCTTGCCAGATTTTTACAGTAATCACTGAATGTGGAAAGAAGTTACTTTTAAATGCATTGTCTGTTCGTTTATTTTATGTGGGAATCCTGAAAATCTTCCATGTTAACTGTCTTACCCAGAGACGTATTCAGCACACCTATTTTAGAAAACCACTTGTATTTTTGAACCTCTAGTTTGGCTGATATATTAGTCCTTGCTTACTTATTTTATCTCAGTAACATATTGCATGTCTAAGCTTTATTCTCATGTGTGGTTGCTTAGTCCTGGGGCTAATAGTTGGGTTTAGGATAATTCTTAAGGGTTGATGCTTCGCTGCATGTTCTGATGCAAATGGTTCTAGCGATTCAGTAGTATACAAACTACATGTAATTATAAGGCAAATCCTAGAGTTATGTTATAGCGACAGATAATAGGCTAGATGTAATCTTTTTATTGTTTAGTTAAGGTTTATTGAAGATGTTGTACTACTGGGTAGTTCATGTGATCATGGACAATAAATATAGTACGTGGTTAAGGGTTGCACTTAAGGTTCTGAGCCGAGTCCTGTGGGAAATGTGGCGAAATCTGCCAGGACTGCTGGTGAAAAACCAGGACTTTCCTGGCAAATCCGGGCTGCCTTGTCCCCCTACCATTGGGTGACTTGATTGTGGGTTTACAAAACGTGGTAAACAAGGCAGCTGTAGATGATGAATAATTGGAAAAGGAATGGGTATTAGCCATCTTTGAGTTGATTACATTTGTGAGGGAATCAGAAAGCCACATAGAGAAGACATGACCGGAAATATCTTTACAAATATATAGACTGTTCTCACAACAATTATAATCATTTTTAGATGGTGAAGCAGCTAATTGAGACGTAGGTGCCATTTCCAGTGGCAATATTTAGAGTGATCACTTAGATTCGTTTTTTTATGTTAAAAAGATTAATAATTTTGTTTTCAAGCTAAGAAATAAGTATATATTTATTTAACAAGTGATGAGTCTAATTTTTCCAAGCAAAATTACAAACATTTCTGACTTCAAAACAACAATTGATATGGGGCAGGTTTAGTTTTGAAAACCAAGGCAGTAGGTTAGCAGCCTGCTTATGAAAGTGGTGATATGAGTATTAAAATCGCCAGCAACGATAAGGAGAGCATTTGGATATTTATCAAATAATTTTGCCACATCACCTACTAAAATATGCACATTTCTACAAATGTCACTTAAAGGGACACATTTTTCAAGACCAGTCTGGTGTGGATCCAGGTAAAATATGAGCATAACAAAGTACTAGCACTTCATCTAGCATGACCTCTTAGAGTTGCTGGGCTACAGAATACCACATCGTTTGACATAAAACAATCATTGATTAACCACGTTTCCTGTAAGCGAGTTACTCACGAGTCTAATAAGATTGAATTATGCTCCTTTGTTTTTAGAAAACGTTATAGCCCGATGTATTCCAACTTAAGTCGACATCCTATATTAGGAATAGTTATGATTTTGCTGTAAATTCAGAACTCTAAAGAGCAATCATTGTGTGTGGTGGATTTCGCTTTTGGTATTTGAAGACAATATCTTTTATTTTCTGTGATGCATCATTATGATGAGTTACAGTCACATTTGCCACTTAGTCTTTCATCTAGGATGAAAGATGATGTGGGTGCAAAGGTCTATTCTTAGAGGATTTAGAGCATGAACTTGATTTGAAGGTGAGAAAGGCTTGAAAGACAATGCAGTTCCCTGCTTCTTTAGCTGTGCCGCATTTTTATACACACTGACTGAGCAATGAAGGGGGAATACAAATGAAGTAGAGATTGTGAGTAGTCACAGGCACCATTGCTTTGTGATAGGTATTCTGCCAGTTAGACATCTTTAGAGGCGCTTAGTCGCAAATTGTACAAACAATAAAACATATTAAGCATTGTTTGAATGTTAAAGTAATTTGATTACCCTGAATTATTGTGCTGCCCACATCAAGGGTAGGGAGGGGACTCGGTAGATAGAAGTGAGGTGGGTTTCTGTTCTTCTTATCATTTTCCATTATAGTTAGGGGAGCATAACAGATGGCAGAAGATTTTGACTCCACTTTTCCTACCTTTTCGGGTATGGTTTCTCCACAATTTGGCGCTAAATCAAAGCAGTGGGATAAGTTGGAAGCATCAGAAATTAACAAATCGTTCTTGTTTTCGTTGAGGCTTTTTTGGTTATTTTACAAATTTTTGTTCTCGTGTCCTTTTCCAGTTTGGGGACAGACTGTGTAATCGTGATGTTTTGCTGAATAAACTGTTTTACTTTTCCATTTTATGTGTAGTTTTGTTGTTTCTGGAGTTTGTTTTGGAATCTGAAGTTTTATTGGATATAAGGAATTCAGCATACATGGTTTTTTTTATATTTATTTCCTCCTCGTCTTGGTGAGGCTAGAGAGATGTATGAAATAATGCATCCCATTGACCGAGTTGAGTTAAAAGGTTCTGTTTATTTTGATGACTGGTCTTTGTTATTAGACTAATGAAAAATTTCCTAGCTAACGTAACGGAAAGTTTCAATTCTATTAAGGACTCGGAGGCGAGGATTATGCTCTATCTTTCTTTAATTCCAATAGCAGCACTTCAAAGTTAAACAAAAAAAAACACTGTTCCCATGAACCACAGGGAACATAATACAAAAACAATAGAGTGTCCATGGGTAGACAGTCCGACATCCATGCACCAATCACAGGGCTCCTGGGGGTATGCAGTCCTCTGTCCTTATCCATTCCTCCTCTTTCGATGCTGTAGGCCAGCTAGTCCCAGATCCTCACGAATCCTGTTTGCCAGAGTCGCCTGTGGAAGCAAAGGACAGCGTAAGCGAGAACCTTGGCTAAGGCTTAGTCCTGCAAGGAAGGAATTCCGTTATAGACATTCAACAGGTACAAGCGAAACGCAAACTCAGAAGAAGACCTATTATTTACCCCAGTACGAGGGTGGGAAAGGTATCCCCAGAACTGATACCCTGGGTGGGATAATCCTCGCCCGAGTCCTTAATAGAATTGAAACTTTCCGTTACGTTAGCTAGGAAATTTTTCATTCTATGTCAGGACCGGAGGCGAGGATTATGCTAGTTTAAAGCTTGCTCACCACCAAATGTGCCATATCCAGCACTGGTTTGAAATAAAACCTTTTAAAGGTGGAGTCCGAAGACCAATCTGCCGCATTGAGAATGTCTTCCAGACGAGCTCCCAGGGTGAACTCCTTCGAGGCCATGGCCCCTCTGGTAGAATGGGCACCAAAAACACGGAGATCAATGCCTGCCTCCTGCATCACCCAACGTACCCAACGGGTTATCGTGGGGGGAGGAGACCGCTTCCTCAGCGCGATAAGCAACTGTCGTTCTCTGGGATGGCGTAACTCGTCCGACATTTCTTCGTTAGCTTTGAGGCAGGACACCACGCAAAGCTTAGGAGAGTCCGGAAAGGCAGGATAGGAAATGGAGGTGGTACCGCATTTCGTCCGCCTTAGGATAGTGAAAGTAACCCCAAAAGGGGTGTAAATCTTTCCTCAGACATCCAGCGCCGGGACATCCGAAACCCATCGACAAGATATAAGACAAAGAAGCATAGCCAGCTTGGCTGAAAGCTCCTTCCGAGATAGAAAACGGTTCGGTTGCCAAGACAAGAAAAGGTTCAGGACCTGGTTCACATCCCACAGCTGGGAATAACGAGGCTCCGGCGGCAACGAAAGATGGATGCCCCGAAGAAGGCGACAAACCCAAGGGTGCTCATGCACCGGAGAGCCGTCCACTAAGGAGTGGCCGGCCGAAATGGCGAGCGAAAGGTATTGATGGTTCTATAAGCCAAACCGTCTTCTGCCAAAGCGGCTAAGAAATTTACAATTGAAGTCACATCTGCCGCCACGGGATTGAGATTCCGGCGCATATACCAACGCACCCAACGCCTCCAAGTGGATCGGTATCGCTTGACCGTACTATCGGCCCAAGCCTTTGACATGAGCTTCTCAGCCGTTCCCGAAAGGCCCGGGATCGCCCATCGTCCCCGGTAATCGGCCAGGCCATCAGGGCAAGGGATCCCTGCGCTATGAGCGGGTGAGGAAACCCGTCGGGATCGAGGAGAAGAGTCGGGAAGCGGGGTAGTAGGATTGGAAAATCCCAGGAAAGTTCCAGAAGAACTGGAAACCAAACTTGAGATCTCCAAATCGGGGATATCAGCACAATGTCCGCCCCCAGGCGACGCACCTGCGCTGAAACTCTCGTTAGCATGGCAAACGGGAGGAAGGCATAACCCGTCTCCTCTATCCAATCCTGGAGAAAAGCATCCGTGCTCGTCGCCAGAGTATCCGGCCGCCACCTGAAGAACCGGGGCAGCTGGTAATCTAAGCGGGATGCGAACAGATCCACAGAAAACGGGCCCCAGATTCTCTGGAGGTCCGCAAACACACCCGGATGTAGTTTCCACAGGCTCACGTCCTCAACATGCCGTGAGTGGAAATCCGCCACTTGGTTGTTGCGGCCCGGTAGATATTCCGCCGTGACGGAAACATGATGGTCGAGGCAATACTGCCAAAAATTTGCCGCCAGGTCGGATAGCGCTCGAGAGCGGGTCCCCCCAGGTGGTTGATGTAACGCACCGCGGATACGTTGTCCATCTTGAGGAGGACGCAAGAACGGACAGAGTCCTTGGTCCAGCACTTGATCGCAAAGGATCCCGCCAACAGCTCTAGACAGTTGATGTGAAGCAGCTGCTCCTGTGGTGACCACACACCTCCGGTAGCAAATTCGCCACATCGTGCGCCCCATCCGGACCTGCTGGCGTCTGACTCGATAACGATATCTGGCGCGGAACCGAAGATCGCCCGCCCATTCCAGGCTTCCATATTGGCAAGCCACCATTGCAATTCCTCCTTGGCCTCGGCCGAAAGGACGACTAATCGCTTGTATGGAGGCTGAGAGAAGACCGACTATGCGAGCCAGTTGGCGGAGGGAGAGGCGCGATTGTGCAAGGGACCTTCTGATCTCGTGACGGATCTTGGTCATCTTGCGAGAAGGCAGGCTGAGGGTGGCTGCCACAGAGTCTATCACGAAACCTAGGAATACCACTTGCTGGGCCGGAACCAGGACAGATTTTGCTTCGTTGATAATGAAGCCTAAACCCTGAAGGAGATCGACCGCCGTTTGAAGATGAGCCGACAAAACCCGAGGACATTGGGCCATAATCAAAATGTCGTCTAGGTAGACGTTCATGCGCATGCCGGACGCCCTTAAACGTTCGATCGCGGGTCAAAGAACCTTGGTGAAACACCAAGGGGCGGATGACAGACCGAACGGGAGGGTGGTGAACTTGTACACCGTGTCCCGCCACTTGAACTGCAGAAATCTCCTGTGAGGAGGAAAAATTGGAATCGCCAGGTAAGCGTCCTTGAGGTCCAGACGCGCCATCCAATCGCCGGGCCTGAGGAGATCGCGCAAGAGATGGATGCCCTCCATCTTGAAGTGGCGGTATACCATTCACGCGTTGAACTCCCTCAGATTGATAACTGGACGCTGTGTCCCGTCGGCCTTGTCGACCAAGAAAATATTGCTGAGGAAACCTCTGGAATGAGGCCGCACCTCGACGATAGCTTGTTTGTCCAATAAGGCGGAGATCTCCATGTCGACCAGTGCCATGTCAGCAGCTGAAAAAGAGAGAGGGCGAGGGGGAACCGACTGGGAAGGTTCCCCGTGGAACTCTATGTGGAACCCTCGGACCGTCTGCAGCACCCACGCGTCCCCCGTGACAGAAGTCCAGGCCTGGAAAAAATGTGCCAGACGGCCCCCTACTTTTAGAAGGGAAGAAGGGAGAACACTCACCGGACGAGTTGGAGGCTCCACTGCCCCAACCGCCTCTGCCTTTCCCTCGGCGACCTCTGGTCGGGTAGAAGTTTCCGAATCTGGCTTGATCCTGGTAGTTGCCATTACCGGAGCCTTGCCCTCTGCCCTGATTAGGACGGCCGGACGAGCGGCCCCTGACTCGTCCGGCCCCCCGGAAAACACGGGGACGGAAAACTTTCCTGATGGAAGAGTGGGCTCAACTTAACAAGGTGAAAGTATTCACAAATTTACCCAATTCCTTAATAAAGGGTTCTCCGAAAAGGCCTCCCTGGGCCACGGAGCCCGCCTCAGAGTCAGCGAGGTCGCCAAGCTTGGGGTCCACCTTGACGAGTAAGCTTCGGCGTCTCTCCATAGAGAGTACGCAGTTGGCGCTCCCTAGGAACACCACTACGCGCTGGGCCCAAGCAGAGAGGGTATCGGGAGAAATCAGAGAGCCTGATAGTTTGGCCTCTTCGGCCATATCAAGAATCTTTGTGGCAGGACCAAGAACATCAAGAAGTTTACCCTGGCAAGCTCGCCAGGACCTGTCAATACCCCGCTTGGGGTTCTTGACAAACTTTTGCAAGAATGTCGCCATGCGGGGGTCTATCTCTGGTGTAGCAGCCACCTTGCCCTCCAGAGAAGGCCGGGGGCATTCCGCCCTAAGACAGCTCCTGGCTGTGGCCTCTAACGGCCGGCGGATCCTGTTGGCGACATACTGGGCAACTTTCTCTGAGGGAGCCCAGTCTGAGGAGCGGGAATGCAGAATATCATCGGGATCTAACATGTCGGCGCAAAGATTCTGCGCCTCGCTAGTTGGTTCTGGACGGGACGGCCGCCAGGGACGGGATGGGCCGGCCTCGTCGTCGGCATCGTCTGCTACATCCCCCGATGGTGCGGGAGTCGCCGGTGTGGGGTTGCTCGCTAAGAACGCCTGCTTAAGGCGAGCGAAGGCATCTATCTCCACCCCAGCCTCTTTAGGCCGTTTGGAAGGAGGAGGCTGAGTATCAGCAAGAGTACCACCGGAAACGGGGGAGGGCGGAGGAAGGTTCGGCGCCCTGGCTAACGCCCGCTCTATTCTACGGGAAAGGCGATCATCCAAGGGCCCCATGGCCTGCTCCACCGCTTTGTGGATAGAGTCGTCCACCGCGTCATGAAAGTCCTCATCCCATTGCAGGGCCGCTAGGGGATCCTCCTCCCACTGACCGTCCTGCTGATAAGCCTCCTCGTCGTACGACTCCATGTGTAGGCGAGGGCTTCAAACAGGTAAGTGGGGCAGAGAGGGTAACCTCTGTACGAAGGGGGGCTGGGTGTCAGCCTAAATAAAGTGCGGGCAGTGCTCGCGTTGTGAAGGGAACAAAGCCCTGGGACCCACAGCCCTGGTGCGATGATAAACTTAGGGCACCCTGCCAACACTATATGGATCCCAATACTGACTCTCCAGAGCGTTATTGAGGCATAAAGGTACAGACTACACCCCCAAAGCGATTAGGATCGACAAGAGCCGTGCTGCCAAATGGCAGATACAGACAGCTGCCTAATGGCAGATACAGACTCGCTTTTAATGCGAGCGTTCGAGTTTTAGCACGGGGGGGGGCGTTCAAATACACACTGCCTCAAGGCAGGACAACAGGCCACACGGGCGTAACGGCAGGGCAGGCTCCTCGGCGAGACGTCTCAGGCATTGAAAAAACGCGCGATGAATGCGCGGAATGCCAGACGTTTCGTCGATGAGGCGCGCGTCGGGCACCCTCTAGCGGCAGGAGGAGCACCGCGAGCCTGGGCACCACAGTCACCGGCCGTTAGGGAGTGAGAACGCTCCCACGGCCAGGCGAGGGAAGACCGAGTAGCGGCTCCCTCGCAAAACACCTGAAGGAAAATAAATCTTCAAACGGGCAAACCCAACAGAATCTGACAGGAAAACGCTTCACAAAATTGAACGCGTCAAATAAATAAAACTGAAATTTGAAGATAACCATCAGAATACAGTGCCCGCGAAGCGCGTTCTAAACAAACAATCAGATAACACATTTCAAATGTCTCAACATTTCCCACGACAAAGTTACGAGGGAAGGGTAAATGAAAGCACTTATCTGGCTGCAGCATTAAAGAAAGAGGAGGAATGGATAAGGACAGAGGACTACATACCCCCAGGAGCCCTGTGATTGGTGCATGGATGTCGGACTGTCTACCCATGGACACTCTATTGTTTTTGTATTATGTTCCCTGTGGTTCATGAGAACAGTGGTTTTTTTGTTTAACTTTGAAGTGCTGCTATTGGAATTAAAGAAAGATAGAGCATAATCCTCGCCTCCGGTCCTGACATAGAATTATGTCAGAGTTTGTAGTTTGTGACTTAAAGATTAAAGTCGACATATTCTTGGAGTGTTCTTGTACTAGTAGTTTTCTTGCAAAATATTTTACCATTGATGAAAGTATTGTTTGAATAGAAATCGTCATGGTCGATATTGTTGAGTTTGCTGTATTACGCCTGGGAAGATTTTCTTCATAGTTGCAGACTCTTTTTTGTTCTAGAATTGAGGCATATCTCATTAGCAAAATGTCTGATGCTTCTGATTGGATAACTGAGATATCCTTGTTGTCCGGAATGAGAGAGGGCTGTATTTTGGGGATTGATCTGTACTTAAATACTGGACTTCTTGATTTACTATAGCTGTGCACCAGAACTTATTTTAAGGGCAAAGGATACTTTAAAGTTAAATGGACGAAATTAGTGTTCGATTGTGATTGTGAATGGGTGGGGAGAAAAGGGAGGTGCGTCCTGCGGACAATATCTACTCCCACTGATGAGAAATAATGAGAGATTATCCTCTTGGACTTGGGACGGTTAGGAATTGTATACTACGGCACAATGCCTGACTTCACAGACATGGTTAAAACACAAAAGAGTCAATGCATTAAAAAAATGTCCACAAAAAGATTATTCTTTTTTTTTTTAGTTATTAAAAGTAGATTATATTTCTACCATGTAAGCATATTGTAAGACTTCTGTTAAACAATTTGTTAAAAATTATAATGATTACACTCATGTTACGAGGTCTATAGGAAGAGGTGATAAGAGCTCCTTCTTTCCGTCCTTATGAAACTTCTTTGAGATGGTGATTTTTGATGAAACAAAAATAAATGGTTCAACCACCCCCACAACTTAACACTACACAACACTGAAGGATCATTTCAATTGTCATTTCACAATGCATGCAATAGATGTAAAGGCAACCAACAGCGGAACCTCCTTTATTAGTGCTTTAAAATGAGCCTCCACCTCCTCAGTTCACCTTTTGAGTTCACTGCAGGTAAAGTTGATGTATCTAATTATTTTCTCCTGCTCCTTTCCTGCTCCATCCTGTGCACGTCTAGATCATGCCACCAGAGGGGGCATGTCACCCAGCTCTCCCAGGGAGCACATCGCTCTGGGCACCCCCTCCGTTCTAGAGCCAGTGTTATGGCATCAACATCGAAGTTCCTGTCAGTGTCTCCATAAATGAGGGCTCCAATTGGAATGGAGGCGGGGTACAGGAGCTAGTGTTTTAAGTGTTTCTAGGGGCACGAGGACATCTACACTTAACTAAACAGTGAACAGTACTGCAAGGCAGTTTATTCACTAGCCATGCAAGTTGAAGATGTCACAGATATTTTAGATGACATTACCCAGAGGGGAATGAGACAACGATAACTGGCTAAAAAAAAACTATTAGGTCGATGTGAGCTGTTTTTTCACAGAAAAGCATATCACAAGGTTTACAGACTGATCAGTATTATAAGTGGTCTAATAAACAGCTTCCAAAACCTCTTACACTATACCGTCTTATGCAAATTAAGCAAATGTGTTATCTTTTGAAAAATGGTTATTTTGGAAACATAGCACTTTTTACATTGAATTAGTTTATAGATATATTTAGCTTAACATCGCCCACAGCTTGTTTAGACAAACAATTGAAACAACACTTTAAGTTGTATATACTTCATTTCAAAGTGATATATTTTGTGCATTCATAGGGATAATAGTTTGTGAATAAAATAGCCCTTGTCCTTTAATTCTGCTCTCTTGCCTCCTCTGTTTACAGCTGCTTCATATCAGCTGGTTGTCACGTTGAAAGGAGCATGTAAGGTAGGAGCATCTA
Organism: Triturus cristatus; assembly: GCF_964204655.1. Lineage (NCBI taxonomy): Eukaryota > Metazoa > Chordata > Amphibia > Caudata > Salamandridae > Triturus > Triturus cristatus. Next base: position 627,193,694 of record NC_140594.1, on the reverse strand, counting down.
AGGCATTGGAGGCACATTGTGAGTTTCGGACCAGCTGTATATAATGAGTCATTCAAGATTTGCCTCTAGTTGACGCACACTGTTTAAAATCAAGAAAACAAGATGTTGGACTTTGCTTGAGTTTAAAAATTCATGCCAAGTAGTGCTTCAACATTTCTAGATCATTTCCAGATTATGGTGAGTTACCATTGCCAAAATATTCTTTTATCCGTCTTAGTGTCCATCATTTCCGTCAGCCTATTTGAATAATAGCTTTTTGTAATGAGCTTTTCTAATTTTCCTTTCTCATGATTTATTTTTCTTATAGTTCATTAATATCTGTTCACTCGCACCTTTGAACAGCTGTGCGCAACGATCCTAAACATGATTCTTATGAAACATAGCACATAGTATATCAATTTTTTAAAAAGTTTCTCACTGAGAAATCCCTGTGAAACCTTTCAACTTCAGATTTTTTTTATATCAGATTTACATATTTGAGCTATTGCTATGGCATCAAATGAACTTAAAACTGCTGTTATACAAATCTTGCTTGATGCCTGTACCTTTGCACCAGACAAATACAGAAAATTGGGTAACTGTCATGAAACTGGGCATAAATCATTGATATTATTTTAAAAAATGTATTGAGTTTTTTACTTTTCCGTAAGAAAAACCCCAATATTTTTTTCCATGACCAATATCCTGGCCCAGGTACAGCTAGCAAACTTAAACCGAACCCTTTACAGTACCAATCGATAAGTGCTGTGAACCATTCATTGCTTTTTCCTATGTCTACGATATTGACTGTTCATTGGAGGGGTGGTGCTGGTGGGGGGGGGGGGGGGTGTCTATGGAGAAAGAATACGTGTCCAGTGGTCCTCAATGATGTGATAATATCGTCCTTCATCCCTCCACCTCCCCAGTAGCTTGTCAAATTTCAGGGGCACCACCTATCGCTGTAGATTGCTTTCCCCAATGTCATATGAGTCCATTCCCCGCTCCCACTCTCGTATCGTGGGACTTATCGGTCACCCCCATTGTTGGACGTTACCCCTTTTAGCCACCGTATGTCTCAGATTTATAAGTAGTTTCTTATATCTGATGGCTTCTACGTCTTTCCATATCCCCAATATTGTCAGTGGGGCATTTGACTCAAGGGTGCAGTCTCTGGCTTCTTCTAACCTTTGGGTCATCATTTCCCAGTACCTTTGGAGTTTGGGACAGTCCCACAAGATGCGGAAGAACATACCTCGCTGCCCACTGTTGTGCAGACATCCCTCTGTCTTGGCCCTTCATAGTCTATGCAGCAGTGTAATACTGTGGTATACCCTGTGCAGGATTTTCTGTTCTATTAGTCTGTATCTGGCTCTTCACACGGAAAGGGCCCGGCCTATCCCATTCATCTTTTATAGTCACATTGTCAGTTTGCCATTTCTCCTTCAATTTTGTCGGTGTCCTTTGGGTATTAATCATAACTGTGCTATATGTGAGAGCCATTATTAGTATTTTATTAAATAAATATTCATTTCCGAAATATACATCTTATAGAAATGCGCACAATAATACAATACCATAGGCTATTTCAGCTTTTCATCAAAAATCCTACAAATTCTTCACTTAAAAAACCATCTACTATTTAACAACAAAATTTGTTAAAAAGACACATTTATGACGTCACTCAGAATCAGACTAAACTTTATTCGATTTCAGGCAAGTGAAACCATAAAAGCATACTTAAACAGTTAAAAAGCCAGTTAAACACGTTTTAAATCCAGAATACAAATACATCATATGTTCTATAAATTCTTCCATATAAGAAATGCACATAGTCCTGGGGATAAAAGAAAAAACTGATCATATTGTAAGTTAAATGTTATAGGCAACGCCTTCCCTCACTTATTTTAATTGATTTCATTTTCTAAGCGGGTATAGTGTTGATACTTTTCCTCGCTCTACGTATGCTTTTTAGGAAACAAGCCACAGGCCAGATACAGTAATCACTCTCTAGCAGTTGCAGATACAGGAAGGCTGGTCGACATTGCCTCCATCGTCTCTCAAACACCTCAAACACTTCAGTTACAACTTTAATACCTTCCTGCGGTCACTTAAGACACAAAAAAAAGTGTGCGCCTTCTTAAGATAAGAGCAAGCAAAAATAATCAAATTTGATTCTTTAGAAAGCCCTCACTCACCAACCTAGTTGATGACATGCTTCATCATCGGGCCCCACCAGGAAGGTCGAGTACCTCCCCGGTGTGCTTCAACGCCAGAAATACTGCGAAGCTGGTTCGTTGTTGTATGTTTTTACAAGTGCTAGTGAAGGTGGAGTGAATTTAAAAGTGTCTGGGTTGTGTCCAAAAATAATTTTATTTGGCCAACCAGGCACCGTTCAAAAATGAAGTGAGCGATTTTGATGCTGGATAGATGTCTCACTGTGGGTGGTCAACATGTTTCTGCCTTTATGTGGCGGTATGAGCGCGCTAAGGCTCACCCTGACCTGGAGGTCATGAATGTGAAAAAACAGGAAAAATGATTTAAAACTTGCGGTTTCTGAGGGTACCTGATCCTTGTAGGGGTCCTGCAGTTATATGTGGAGTGTTCATTAATCACTCCATGGGTCTCGGGAGGGGGGGTGGTGGCTAGTAGGCACACCGCCAGCAAAGCCAGGCACCTGTTCACTCCCTCTGTAACCGTCCATGTATAGGAGTGCAGTGCATCTCTGCCCCAGTCCAATTTTTTTGGTCTCGCCTGACCCAGCGCATGCGCTGATCTGGCGAGACTTATTAAGAGGGCTCCAAAAAGTGCTACCAGGCCAGCCTAGAGCTACAGTGCATGTGCGCGGGCGCGCGTGCCACTTTTACCGCGATTACTTTTACTTTAGTGGCCGCACGGCCGCTTGGCATAGCCAATAGGTCTCGCTTTTGGGACCTTATAAGTGTTTAGTTATGCAACTGTTGCATGGCTAAACACTTGTAAGGTCCCAAAGGCGAGACCTATTGGCTATGCCAATGCTTGTTTCACGATGTCAAGGAGGAAAGGCTGCTCTATTGAGTCAAATGCCTTGTTTGTGTCTAGAGACGCCACTGCTATCGGTTCCTGTAGTCCCGCGGCTAAGGCCATGTTATTATATAAGCATTGTAGATTCAGATTTGGGGATCTCAGTGGGATAAATCCAGACTGATCGGGGTGGATCAAGTCTGTGATCACCGTCTGCAGCCTGTTGGCCAGTGCCTTTGTAAAGATTTTAACTCTTGAATAAGCACAGCTATTGGTCGATAAGAATCACTAGCATTATAGTTTTTCCCATCTTTGTAAATCAGCAATATTGTTGCTGTCCGTAAGTTTGTTGATAATGTCTGGGACTAAAGCGCTTGCCTATAAATGGCGTGTAGAGGCTTAACAATTTTTTAAATAGACTTCACGCTAGACAGTTGCGTTTGTGCATTTTCACAGTCTGCAATTGTGTATCTCCTCCCAGTAAGTTCCCATGCTAGGAGGTCTGGTTGCGCACCGTTAAGCCCCTTGTGGGGCACTCGTTAACAAAGTTGTCTAGGTCCAACGGTTGTAGTGTGGATCGTGGGTAGTAAAAAGCATGAAAGTAATGGGCGAATATTTTCGCTATTTCCTGAGACCCCGTCACCTCTCCCACCTCAGGTGTATAAATCTGTCGGATATGTCTCTGTTCCCACTCCCAGCGGATTAACCACACCAAGAGTTTCCCAGCCTTGTCCCCTGTTTCATTCCATTTTTGTTTAAGGCAGTAGTTTATTTTTACGTCACTAATTAGGGTAGTTCTGTACTCCCCTCTTTTGACAGCTAGGGAGCATTCGACTCCCATTGTGGGTCACTGTGCTTGTTCTGGTTCCATCTTCCTACGGTCCAGTTCTAGCTCCTTCACCCGTTTCTCCCTCTCTCGCTTCAGTCCTACTTCTTCAGAGATGGTTACCTCTCTGACAGTGGCCTTGTGGGCCTCCCAGATCGTGTCTGCTCCAGTCTCTTACCTAGTGCTTACTTTGAAATAGCACTCCATGGCCTTCATGAGTATGTCAATTATTGCAGGGTTCCCTAAGCACCATGTTGCTGTCCTTCGTTGTTTGCCTGTTGTATGCACCCAGTGTTACTCTTAGCGGTGAGTGGTCTGCCACCCCGTACTAGGTATTCTGCCTTCGTAAAGTGATCTAAGGATATGCTGAGAGTGAAGAAGTGGTCGATTCTCAGGTGGGAGCTAGCCGAGTGATAACAGTATCGCAGTTACTGCGGGTATAGTGTTCTTCAGATGTCGCCCATGCCCATTGCCTGTAGGAAACCTTCCAGTTTCCCTGGTGTAGTACTGGAAGTTTGTCTGGGGTTAGTTCTGTCCAACTGTGGGGAGACTACCCTGTTGAAATCTCCTAACCAACACTGAGGGCGTTCGGTAAGGCGACCAGTAGTTGCGTCTGAGTCTGCAAGGTGTATGTCTGTGGGCCTGGTGGAATATAGATGCTCATTAGCAGTAGACAAGTCCCACCCAGTCCCTCAACACTGGTGTGCTGCTTTTACTGTTGTCTGTCCTGACCTGTGCAGGGTGGAAAATAACAGAATTCCTGATTATTATCGGCACCTCCCTGGAGCCTGAAATAAACCTGGAATGGCATAACACCTTGTACTTCCCCGTCCCAATGAATTAACAGTGTGTTCCAATGAGATGCGTTTCCTGCAGGAAAACTACATCTGTTTGAGATTGTGTCAGCACTTTAGAGAGCCCTCTTGATCTTGTTCCCCAGCCCATTGACATTCCATGTTATTAGAGTCAGTGTTTGATTCATCCTAACTTACACTTGCTGGCATTTTGCTGCCTAGCGGTCTCATGGGTGGTCAGATGTATTCCAATGTAACATTAAATGCACTGGGTGACTTTCAAACAATAACAGAGCCCCAACGTCCTTCCCCTCCCCCACCTTACCATGGTGCGATTTCAAAACTAACCACCTCCCCAATGCACGACACATCTGCTGCCCCAACATATTAGACAACTTTAACACAGAACATGATATTCACGTTATAGTGGGATGGCTGTGTCCGAGGTACTCCTGTTGGGTCTACCTTTGCCATAGAAAGTTTGGCAAGGCAGTGCGTCAAGCAGAGTTGTTCCTATTCTGTTATGTTCGCCCATATGATGAGTTGCATGTACTTCGATGTTCTCCGTGGTGTCCTGCTTGGTGGGGGCGAGTTTTCTGTCACTCTTTGTCAGGGTCTGTGTCATCCCTGCTTCTTTCGAGGACTGCCTCTTCTGATGGGGGTTTTCTGACTTCATCCCTTCGGTTCTATGTCTGCGGCAATTACTCTGTTGCCCTTTACTAGTTGTTGTCAAATGCTTGCTGCGCCCCTAGTCTCTGGGGACCCAGGTAAGACGGATGGGGCAGGTCTGCAAATTGGTCTTTCCTCCAGCCAGCTCCATTCATCTTCAGGGGTGTTGAAGAATAAGGATTTGTCACTCTAGGTAACGTTCAGCCACGCCAGGAAAAGAAACCTGTATTTAAGATCTATCGCACACAGTTTCTGTTTAACCTCCTGAAAGGATTTCCTCTGCTGTTGTACTTTGAGGATGTTGTTCAGGAATATCACAGTGGAGAATTCGCATGAAACTTTGCCAATCTTACGGCAACCAAAAAGCACAGATACACCCCCCTCTCGGACTCACAACTTCAGCCTGGTGTGAATGTATTGTGTAGACGATGGGCCATCCTTGTCCTCTGAGATGCCCAGGATCCTGATTTAATTTCTCAGTGAGCGTTCTTCAGTATCTTCTGCACACACCTCAGGTGACTTTACTGTGTGTTGGAAGTCAGTGATCTTGGCTTGTGCCTTCCTGGGAGTCTTCCTTCTCTGTTGTGGGTAGCTTTCAAAATGGAGGCTGTGGATTGTGCAAGATCCAGTTCTGCGTCAAGTGTGGCCAGTTGTATTTCTTACTGCGAAGGTTCATGGTCTGTTTGGTATAGCGGTCTTTTAGCCCGGGGGCCAGTTGTTGGGCTAATGTCTTTTCTCATAGCAGTGAGCTCCCCTATTGGCCACTTGTTGTGGATTTGCATCCTCACCGGATCGGTCAGGGTCACCATTTCTGCCTTGCGCTCCTGATATGCTGGCTGTGCACCTGGGCAATATTGTTTTTCCTGTGCTCTGCTCAGTCTCGAGTTAGGGCGCCATTATCCACTGGTGCGTCGGCCGTGCCCGGCGCCTGTGACTGATGCACCCTGTGCTCTTGTCACCCGGCTGTTTACCGAGGCTCCACGCTGCTGGACCGACGTACGGGGCACTCATTAACGGCCACTTCTCACCCCTATCGGGGCTCCCCAAACACAGACATTATATCTCAGAAAACTCTCGCTCGCCCCTTTGATCTACTCAATACAAACAACTTGCAGATAATAAAATTAAATGGTGTCTAGGCGTGCACTGCCTTTCGATTTTAGATGTCAGCCTTTAGGACTGTTCGCAACACACTTATTAACACACTTATTATTGTCACAGTACAAGCATTGACGCAAAATAAGAGTTTGCAAGATAGAGCAGCGTATCACAAAGATGTATGCAAGGCCTTTATTTTTTTTAGGACTATTATAGCACCGACATCGCACTGTACACGTCAGAACGCTTTACATGGTTAAAAACATAATAATATACAATTTGCGATCAAAGCTATTCATAAGAAATTACTATCACAGAAAAATCACGGTTAAATTTGAATATCATGATTCTTAACCACTTTTACACTTTTTTTAATTGGATCACTCAGTTGTACATAATATCTTCTTGGTTATATACAAGGTAACAAAAATACTTATAATACTTTTTTTATTATAACTAACAATGCTCTATAACATAGCTTAAAAACATTGGCAACGCCAAGAGCACTGGCTGAACACTTATAAGGAACCAAAGGCGAGACCTATTGGCTATGTCAGTGCTTGTTTCTGTATATCAATGACATGCAGAAGAGTATCTGAAAATCTGATGTACTTAAACGAAAACAAAAAAAGGTATTCACTGGTATAATTTCTTGTTTGTGGGGTTGCAGTTAACCTTAAAAAAAAAAAACCAGAGTAGTTTCTGAAGTCTGAGACTTTAAAGACTTTTGTATGACGAGGACCCTTTAAGTAAATGGGGCAAAGCCAAAAGCTATGATAATCGGTAATTTAAAAATCAAAGATGAGGTTGCCTCGTTTTGAAAATGAAAGCTTACAGAAGGTGACTTATTATGAGTGCTTGGGCTTTCTGCATTTCTTATAAAGGATGATCAAATAAAGACAGTTTCAAGGGGAACCGTGCAGCCAGATGCTGCTATTTTGCAATTCTATAAAACCATGGGAGGCTGCGCAATTCTTGTTGTGTAGAAAGCAAAATCTATGATTGAAGCCAATCACAGTGTGACAATATGGGCCTATAATTTTAAAATCCAGCATTTTTTTTCAAACTGAATTGATGAAAAATCTTCTGCACCTTCTGCAAATTAAATTGCATCTGATTAGGTGGTAGATTGTGAATTTGAGATTAATCCATTAAAGGAAGTCCTTGAAATCCTGCCAGTATTATTATACTGGTTGCAAGTGTAGTGCTGAAAAAACAAAGTCAAATCTAAGTAGCTGACTTCATGACCCGCACTAATGTTCATAAATATGCACAAATGATCTTGAAGAACTCTGCAAATGACTGCAACAGTGCTGATTGTGTTTACATCATTTGAAGGAGTACTTTGGCCTATTTACTGGTTGTGTGTCCTTGTTACAAAAGAGAATGTTACAACTTGATTAGAGAAATTCTATTACCAGAGCATGCCAGGAGGCAGTCATGGTATTTTAGATTTCCTTGATTCACCTATCTAGTACAAAAGAGTAAGATTAATCAAGTCGCAATTAGAAGAGTATAACAGAAAGAGCTAATAAATCTAATTAGCTAAAAGCTTTATAATTCCAGAGCATAGTATTTATTAGGAGCAAATGTGCCATAGTTTTATGTTTGTCTATATTCACATTGAGGCAGAATAGAGTGGTGAAATGTGTAACAATCATTTTTTTGTCCCCATTCCCCTTCCCTTATTCCTTCTATATTATGAATCCTAGAGGACGCTAGAACTTCTAAATGTGATTGCTAAAATGAATGTTACTTTTGAAATTATCGATCTAATAAAGGCCGGCTGAAATGTTTTAATATTTACATTGATTTTCTTTTGCTTCTAAAAGTGTTGTTTTATAAACTAGATTTTACACAAGACCAGTTATTTTGATAGTCTCTCTCTCTCTCTCTCTCTCTCTCTCTGTCTCTCTCCCCCTCATACATGTTACTAAATGCACGTGACACCTCACTGTAACATATTGAGTTTCACTTTATGCCAACCCACTTATCGTTTTTGGTGTTCTCAAGCAATGGACAAAATACACTAAAGCAACGGACAACACACAGCCCGGGATTGTGTGTGCGAATGGCACTAAGTAGACCATAATAAGAGGCCCTTAAATGCACACAAGACACCACCTGGACATATTGAGTTTCACATTTTGCCAAGGCACTTTGCCCCATTGTCCAGGTTCGTAAACAATGGCCAAAATACACAGAATGTATTTTCAAGGCCATTTCACACCAAAGCAATATGTTCCCGAACATTGAAATACACATATCACATCACAAAATATAAAAATAAAATTATGTATTTTTCAACCAAATTGGTGATCCTACCAAATCTTAGGATTCCTAAGGATGAGTCATTGTAGCGTGCTGGGGGGGCGAGCAGCACGCTACTCCGGAAATCCATAAAGGATTAGTGGTGGATTCGTATGGTTAAATATGTAACTAATTTGAGTTGTGATATTAGTCAGTTATTTGGAGTGAGAAGGATAGCGGAGGGATAGAAGGCGGAAGAAAGGTTTGCATTCATATAGCACCTGTTACCAAATCTTAGGATTCCTAAGGACGAGTCATTGTATTGTAATTGCATTTATATAGCGCTTACTACCCCTGATGAGGTGTTAAAGCGCTTTTCTGGCGAGTAGCACGCTACTCCAGAACCCATAAAGGATTAGTGTTGAAAATTAGTATAGTGAAATATGAAGTAATTTGAGTGGTGGATATATTATTCAGTTATTTGGATAAGAGCAGGGTAGGTGGCGGGATAGAAGAGGGATATAGGTTTGTATTTATATAGCGCTTGCTACCTCGATGGGGTTTTGAAGCGTTTTTTCGGCGAGTAGAACGCTACTCTGGAACCCATAAGGATTAGTGTTGAATTAGTATGGTGAAACATGAAAGTAATTTGAGTGGTGGATATGTTTGTCGGTTATTTGGATTGTGAAGGGTTGGGGAGGGGTAGAAAAGGAAAAAAGGTTTATATAGTGATTACAATGGTTAGTCTAGTGTACGCACTAGTCTGTACCAAATCAACATTTTTGTATTAGTAAGACGTTCAGTAATGCCTAACCGCATTTCTAATCGGGGTCCTAAGCCCATTCTCAGTGATACTTCATCTTTCTCCTTAGTAATATCCAGCCACAATCCCGCATCGGATTGGTGCCCCTCAATAATGTCTCATCTCTCCAATGACCCATGGAAACATGCCAAAGTCAGCCCTCTTTTGAAACGACCCTCGCTTGATGCAGGTCAACCAGAACATTTCTCTCCTGGCGTTTCCATTGTTAAGTGCTACTCTGATGCTGCAGAGAGCTCAGAGGAGCACTGGGGCTGGGGGTAGCTCAGAGGAGCACTGAGGCTCGGGGTAGCTCAGAGGACGCTGGGACTAATAGGAGAATTGTGGCTGCAGGGAGCTCCGGACAGCAGTGAGTCTGCGGGAGCTCCGAGGAGCACTGAAGCTGTTGCGGGCTCCGAGGAGCACAGAGGCTGCTGGGGCCTCAAACGAGCACAGAGGCTTCAGGGGTCTCAAACGAGCACAGAGGCTGCAGGGGGCTCATAGGAGCACAAAGGCTGCAGGGGGCTCATGGGAGCACCGAGGCTGAAGAAGGCTCAAAGGAGCACCGAGGCTGCAGAGGGCTCAAAGGAGCACCGAGGCTGCAGAGGGCTCAGAGGAGCAGTGAGGCTGCAGAGGGCTCAGAGGAGCAGTGAGGCTGCAGAGGGCTCAAAGGAGCAGTGAGGCTGCAGGGGAACCAGAGGAGCAGTGAGGCTGCGGGGAGCACAGAGGTTGCAGGGGGCTCACAGGACCAATGAAGTTACAGGGGTTTAGGGTACCACTGAGGAAGCCTGGAGCTCAGAGGAGCTCCAAGGCTGCATGAGCTCAGAGGAGTCCCGAGGCTACAGGAGCCTAGAGGAGTCCCGAGGCTACAGGAGCCTAGAGGAGTCCCGAGGCTACAGGAGCCTAGAGGAGTCCCGAGGCTACAGGAGCCTAGAGGAGTCCCGAGGCTACAGGAGCCTAGAGGAGTCCCGAGGCTACAGGAGCCTAGAGGAGTCCCGAGGCTACAGGAGCCTAGAGGAGTCCCGAGGCTACAGGAGCCTAGAGGAGTCCCGAGGCTACAGGAGCCTAGAGGAGTCCCGAGGCTACAGGAGCCTAGAGGAGTCCCGAGGCTACAGGAGCCTAGAGGAGTCCCGAGGCTACAGGAGCCTAGAGGAGTCCCGAGGCTACAGGAGCCTAGAGGAGTCCCGAGGCTACAGGAGCCCAGAGGAGTCCCGAGGCTACAGGAGCCCAGAGGAGTCCCGAGGCTACAGGAGCCTAAAAGGAGTCCCGAGGCTACAGGAGCCTAGAGGAGTCTCGATGCTACAGGGTCTCAGAGGAGCAATGAAGCTGAGGAAGCTCAGAAGAGCGCTGAGACTGCAGGGATCTCAGGGGAGCACTGAGGATGCAGGGAGCTCACAGAAGCACTAAGGCTACAGGGCGCTCAGAAGACCACTGAGGCTGTAGAGGGCTCAAAGACGTACAGATGGTGCAGTGGGCTGAGAGGATCCCTGAGGCTCCGAGATGCACCAAGACTGCAAGCTATACTGTGATGAAAAGACTTGAAAATATCTCTGACTCACTGTCACCACTTGTAGGGCATAAAAGACAATGGTTGAAAATGATATTCTCCCACTGAGCTTCATCTCTAGCATCTAAACCGAACGAAGCTCGACAGATGTTGCAGACCACAGACGGTGATAGTAAAGTCATTGGCACAGCTGTTCATTGGTACAGAAGAATACTTATCATCTTGTTCCACCATCTCTGCTGTTGCACCCACGGTGGCTGCAACAAATGGAACGTCTAGCATCATTGTCTTCTTCCACATTACAGTGTGACTGACTGAAACTAACCCGACCACCTATGTACATCTTTGTACTTATGAACTCTTCTGACACTATTTTACTACTGTTGACGCAGTGTGTGGAATGCATGCCAAATGCTGTGATTCAATGTTTAGAAACAGTTGTTATACCTTAATATTATTGAGACCTGTTACTGCGCCATAACACATCACCACATACATTGCAAGTGATGTATTCTGCCAACCTGTGTTCCACATTTGTGCACGGGCTGAAATGTGACCACAGTAAGGAGTATGGGAGCATATTTATCTAGCTGGTTCAACTCCAGTAACAACTGTTGCAGGTCTGGTACCAATGTCCATAGCCTCAGTAACGTGGAATCTATTTCTTGACTCTTTGTTTCTATCAGTCATTTGACCTGTGGCCTCTCATCATTAAAAGGTAACACACCCAGTAACAAATATGTTCTTCTTAAGTGAAACAATTTAAAAATCTTCGCAATTGCAGCTTCTGTGGCAAAAAGACTGAGTAAAATATCTTCCACATTACACTTTCACTATGGCAAAAACACTAAGTAAAATATCTTCCACATTACAGTTTCAAACGGTTAAAAACAGTTTTGCACCGTGATTAGAAATTCAAGTTTCAAGTAATCGAAAGATTCAGCATTTGAAAACGGTCCAGTTTTTCCATCTGGGAGGCATTACGCAAGGGCGCCGGGTATCGATTTTCATTTTAAAGATCTGACATTTTCTATTGAACTGATAATGACTTCAAATGCTGTTTATATCAATTTGGTTGTGTAGTGATTCTTAACCTGTGGTCCAAGGATCCCTCCGGGTCTGCAAAACCTACTCAGGGGGTCAGTGACTGCTTAGCATTAAACGATATCTCCAATTTAATAAAGTGTATATAAATAAGGAAGAGAAATGTAAAGTTGAACATTTTAAAACGTTCTGTAAATTGAAATTGGAGGCTGAAAATGAAGTTAGTATCCTCAGATTGTTTTGTGGGAGCAGTGCAAGTGCATCAAACCGAATATAGTATGGACGATAAGGTGGCCTCAGATTAATTTAGAAAAGCGCCAAACTTCCCATATTTTTTGTTGTTGTTATATTTATTTGTGAATTAAAGTATTTAATTATTTGTGTATTTGTTGGATGAAGCTTGTTTCTCTATTTTTGGTGTATTCGGCAGTTCAAATCGGTGTAAATGCTTACGACCTGGTCCTTGGCTTGTAGTAATAACTTACTGGGGGTCCCCAGATTCCAATAATGGTACAATGGGTGTGCCTAGGTTCCAGTAATGATTAAGTGGAGATCCACAGAAGTCAAAAAGTTAGGAACCACTCCATTAGTGAATAAACACCTTTTAAGGCCACAGAGTGACAAAATGGGCCATTTTCTTAGCTTTCAAGCAAACAATGCTGCGTTTCGAGAGAGGGAGAGTTGCCCTACCGCAGAAGGTCCAAATGTGCTTTCACTTCAGGAAAACCAAGGTTTGAGCTGGTGTGATCTGGTGCCGCTGTGGGGCTGGGCAGCTAGCGGCGCGCCGACCAGGACAGACCGCTCAACTTGGTAATGATTTTTATTAGGCTTAAGCTAAACTAGTCTTTTTGAAATAATACAGCCTGGCTGTGACCCATGTGTGCCTCAGCCTCACTCTCCTGAGGCTTGCCCGGTGGTGTCTGTGGTGGCAGTCGAGTCCGCTCGTCAGCTGTTGACTCTCAGTATAATTAACTTATGATTTTAGGCTGCTGAGAAGAGATCTGTGTTGGGGCCTCTCACATCCTGTTTGGTACAGACTCGGCCCGGTCCCCACATAGGACAGAGAGTGGCCTGAAGTCCAGACTGATGCTCTGCATTATTTGATTGCTTGCCAGGAAGGGGCCAGGGGGTCCAGTCAACGTAGGCACTGCCTCTGAAAAAATATCTGTTAAAGACTTCTAACCACAGATTCCTTTCCTTTGAATTTTCCCAGGCCTTATACTTGATCCGCCAGATTTTTCGTGAGCAGTACCCCTGCGCGCTGGTAGATATTGTCAATCGGCTCCACTCGCTGGCCGCACCGAAAGGGATTTCCGCATCACCTATATAGGCGCCAGATCGGCACGCTGATGTCAGTTCTTTTCTTTCTGCTGCAGTGGACAGGATTTTTGTAACATTTTGTTGACCGTTTCTGAGGTATATTTTCCTCCTGGTGTGTTGAATACGCCATTTAGGAAGACCGGTTTAAAACCCTGTGGCTCCTGTCACCGCGATATGTTGGTGTCGAACCCGTACCTCGTGTGTTTGTGGTGCCTGGAGCGCGACCATGAATCCGAATCTTGCTCTGACTGCTGGGCCATGCTCTGAAAGCTTTGAGGCATGCGGTCCGGTATGCGGCTCTGCGAAAGTCATTGTCCGGCTTGAGAGGAAGGCTTGGGCTACTGTTCCAGGAGTCCGAAGTTCTCTTCATCCCATTTGAAATTGTCGGGGCACTCCGGTAGGTAACAAAAAACACAAGAAGTTGAAAAGTGCTTCAACTTCTCATCGTCTGTTGGCTGATGCTAAGGAACATCAGCGTTCGAGGACCTTTTCCACTAAACCTGCACCCGGGCTGAATCAGCACCTCTCCAGTTTTCTGGGCACCAGAGCGACCCCCACTCAAATTAAGAGTTCTGTGAGGCCATGCATCTGAATTTTGAGGGACCTGGCGCACCTTCAGGCCTTGCGGGGTCGAAGGAGGCCCCATGTGGTTCCGCCCCAGCGGCTCCGGTCCCAATAGCCCCCATGAATCTTAACCCACGCCGGTCGTGCCACTCCAACCTTTCCATACGCCAAAGCTCCTGATGCCACCGAAGGCCACCAGTGGCGCTAGCCTCATTGTGATCCCTGAATCTGACATGGAGCTGAAGCTGTGTCAACCGATGCCGATTTTGGCACAGACAAGCCCCTTGTGTCTTAGGTCAGAGCCTGATCCCTGTTCTGAAGGGCTAGGCCTCGGGGAGGAGCTTTCTGGCCCAAAAAAGATAATTGTCTTTGTCCCATCCTAGATCTCCAAACCCTCAACTTCTTTCTCAAACAGTAGAAGTTCAAGATGCTCACATTGGCACAGGTCTTGTCTGCACTGGACACAGGAGACTGGATGGTATTGTTGGACTAACAGGAGTCCTATTTCCACATCCCCGTCCTGTCTGCTCATCGGCGCTACCTGCAGTTTATGGTAGACCACAAGCATTTTCAGTTCACCCTGCTCCCTTTTGGCCTTACCAGCGCCCCTTGGGTGTTCACCAAAGTGATGGTGGTGCTCACAACTGATCTGCACAGTTTAGGGTTGCGAGTCTTCTCCGATCTCGATGACTGGCTGCGTAAAGTGGGCTCACCCCAAGCTGTCGTCTTCCACCTCCAGGCTCGCCATACCTCCTGTCTTTGTTGGGGTTCGGTATCAACATGCTAAAGTCACAACGGACTCTGTCTCAGACGCTCCCTTTCATCTGAGTTGTTCTGGACACAGTGCAGTTTCGGGCTTAGTCTCCCAAGCTGCAAGTCCAGGATATTCAGGCTATAATACCGATGTTTAAGCCTAATGACACTGACTCTGAGGCTTCTCAGCCTCATGGCGTCCTGTATACTGCTGGTGACGCAACCCAGATGGCATGTGCAAGCTCTGCAGTGGAACCTGAAGTTCCAGTGGGTGTAATATCAGGGGAATCTCTCCGACATGGTCTGGATTTCAGAGGGAACTGCAAAGGATCTGCAGTTTTGGCTAACGAACTGCGATTAGGTTGGAGGCAGACCCTCTCCCAACCGGATCCCACAGTAGTGACAGATGTGTCACTCCTGGGATGGGACAGCCACCTGGAAGAGGTGGAGATGAGTTCTCTGGTCTCTGGTGCAGTTCAGACTCCACATCAACATGCAGGAGCTCTATGCAATCCAACTGTCATTGAAAGTCTTTCTGCCCTCCAACAAGGGAAAGCTAGTGCAGGTGTTCACGGACAACACCGACTCCATGTGGTACTGTAACAAACAGGACGGGGTGGGATCGTGGAGCCTGTCAAGAGGCCCTACTTCTCTGGACATGACTGGAACAGCAGGGCATATATCCCTGGTTGTTCAACACCTGGCAGATTCTCTGAACGCCATTGGGGATGAACTCAGCCGTCGATGCCTAGTGTATCACGATGGCGTCTCCACCCGTAGGTGGCGCAAGGTCTCTTTCAGCAATAGAGAGACTCTTGGTTAGATCTGTTTGCCTCCGCGGAGGACACGCAATGTGAGCAGTTTTGTGCGCTGGAGTTTCCAAGGCAGCTCTTGCTCAGAGAGGCTTTTCATCTCGAGAAGAGCTCAGGCTTCCTGTATGACTTTGCACCCATGCCATTCCTTCCCAGAGTTCTGAAAAGATAAGTAACAACCGTGTCCAAGTCGTCCTTGTGGCTTTGGACTGGGCATGGAAAGTCTGGTATCCCGAGCTTCTGAACATCCGATCAGGCTTTCCCTTCGGGAGGATCTTCTGTTGCAGCAGCATTGGAGGGCTCCTCTACCCAAACCTGTTAGCTCTCTGCCTTCTTGCTTGGAGATTGAGTGGCAACACTTGATCGCTTTCTACCTTTCTCCCGAAATCTACAGTGTTATTCTGGCAGTCCGGCGTCCCTTCACCAAGATGGTATACTCCTGTTGTTGGAAGTGATTTGTATCCTATTGTACAGAAAAGTCCATTGACCCACTTTCTGCCTCCTTTTCTGATATTTTTCCTTTTATTCTCACCCTTGCCCATCAGGACTCTGCTTTGGGCACTCTCAACAGTTATCTTTCTGCTCTGTCTGCCTTCTTGCGGCTGCCTGACCAGCCCTTTTTATCTAAGTCCCCTATTGTAAATAGATTTTTGAAGGGAATTGGACATATGTCCCCCCCTACTCTTCTTATTATGCCTCAGTGGGACCTTAATTTGGTCCTCACATTCTTGATGCGTGCTCCTTTCGAGCCTCTTCACAATTGTCTCCTCAGGCTGCTCACCATCAAAACCCCATTTCTTGACCGATTACATTAGCCCGAAGGGTGTGTGAGTTGCAAGATTTAGCCTCCATTCTTATCACTTTATCCAGATATACTGGTGCTTCGTACTAGGGCTTCTTTCCTGATGAAAGTGGCAACACCATTTCATGTGGGCAAGTATGTCACTTTGACCACCTTCTACGCTCCTCCTAATCCTTCTAAGGAAGAGGAGCGACTCCAGCGCCTGGACCCATAAAAGTGCTTTGTTTTTCTACCTTGCCCGCACATGAGAGTTCTGGGTGTTTGGCCAACTCTTCTTGGGGTATATTGGAGTAAAGAAAGGTCGGGCAGTGCAGAAACGGACCATGTCTCGATGGGTTGTTCTCTGCGTCAAGATCTGCCTCGTACTGGCAAAGAAAGCAGCCTCCTGTAGGCTTACAACCTTATTCCACCAGAGCTCAAGCTGCAACCACAGCGTTAGCACGTGAAGTCCCCAGTCCTGGACATCTGCCAGGCACAACTTGGGCTTCCCTGCACACATTTACCAAAGTATTACTGCCTGGGCAGTCGGGTCTGTGAAGGGCATTTCGCCTGTTCGGTCAAGCTGGAATTCTAGCTTAAATTTGTCTGCAGTTCCACCACCGGAGATGGTATTGTTTTTGTATCTATTAAAATAAAAGGACTCTGCGGCTAGAAGTCTCTATAAGATGAAAAGGTTACTTACCTTTTAGTAACACCTTATCTTCTGGAGACCATATCTTGCCGCAGATTCCTTACCAACCCACCCATTTTCCCCGCTCTACGGATAGATTTATAGGGTCAAGGATGAATCCTTTGAGGGCTCTAGTTTAGACACACCAGTCTCAGTGCACTTCACGGCTTCGTCAGTGTGCCGAGGTGTCGCCTATATAGGTGACGTGGATGCCATGTCAGCGTGGACGATGCTGCCTGTAGCCGATCGATGCCACCAGAGGTACTGCTCACGAAAAATCTTCCCAATCCAATCTGACGGCTGGGGAAATATAAAGGTAAGGAAGCTGCAGCTAGGTATTGCCTCTACCAGATAAGGCGTTACCGAAGGTCTGTAACTTGTTCATTATGATTACACATTTGTTTAACAGTATGATCAGGCGACAAGGGCACTAGGTTACTGCCCTTTCGTTTCTGGTGCTTTGTAGCAGTTTTAAGGTCGTCTTCTTAGAGTTTCTCGTTGCTCAAATGGATGTAATTTCAGATTTTTTAATATGTATCCATCATCTTCATTACTTGATTTTGCTTATGAGAAAGCGTCACTCATAGTCATTAAATGTCACTCATAATACACTGAAATTATGAAAATGTCCCACATAAGCAATCTGAAATCTTGACAGCTATGGTTCCTTGAAAGGCAGATATTGTCAGCATGTCAAATTGGTTATATGTTGTGATTTTGATGATGCCATAAGAATTTTTGCACTCTTATCGTGAGCACAATATAGGCACAACCACAATGGTAAGTATTATTGCTCATTCTACTAAGATTGCATTCCTCACAAAATGTCATAAAATGTGTATGAAACTAACTTCCAAGTCTCTGAAAATGCTATAAAGGATGTTCCCAGCATCTGTACTGGTTGACATGACTGGGTTTACTACCTTCCATCTGCATAGGAAGCAGCACCTCCTAAATTTCCCATCATCCATCTGCTTAGAAAGTTACATCACTGCATTTACCGTCATCCTCTGCAGAGCCAGTGCCATCACTTCCTGCCTTCTCCTCACTTAAGTCCGCTCTTCAGGCTTCCCTTCACTCAGGCGTCCGCAGCGAAAGGCGGGCACAGGTTTGTGCAGTGTCTATTAGGGCCAGGAACCTTGACCACTTTGTCATCCCTATCATCCTCCTCGGCATTCTACAGATAAACCAAGATTAACACAAAAGAAGACCAGACCTTCAGATCCTTCAAAGACTTGACCATAGACAACCTAATGCTTGATCAAATGACAAAAAAGAGAAATACTATAAAGACAAATCTGGTTCGTAACTGCAATCCCCAGTTTCAAAACAAAAGTCTGCTTCGGAGCCGAAACCTTCAGCTTTGAAACAAAAGTCCACTTCTGTGCCGAAGCCTTCCACTTTCAAAAGCAAGATGGGCAAGTCCGGTGCGGCACTCAAACTTTCGGCGCCTACATCCTAATAAGATATTTCAGATCTCCTGGAACCAATTTTAGACATTATGAAAGACAAATTAGATACAAAGCAGAAAAAGCTTTATATCAATCCGGACACTTGACATATATTAGCCAAAACTCCTTCCAAAAGGAAACTCAGTTCAGAGGACACTGGATACAAAATCCCCCTTAAGAAGAAGAAATACATTGCTACAATTTATATTCATCCAACTTTCCCATCCCCCTCCACCACTTCCACAATCTTCACCTTTACCAATCCTGCCAGGCTTAGATCCACTACATATAACACCACAGGGATCTCCTCACACAGCCTGATTTAGGAGATGGAGATGATAATGATGACAAGGACAATATTCCTTTACCTACAGATCCCAGTGGTATGGTTATAATATTGATCCACCTATAGATAATGATCCAGACCTATACCATGCAAAACCTTCTTCTCCAGATGATGATGTTTCCTATCTAGAGCTAATTTCCAGAGCAGCAGCATATCATGAGGTCACACAGCACAAAGAGAATTAGATGACGATTTTTTAGCTGAGACACTAGGGTCTTCACACCGAGTTAGCCAGAGGCTCCTTATGTTGAAAGGCATGATGAGACATTCAGATGACCTTTTTAAGGACCCTGTTCGTGCACAAATTTTAACACCTAGGGTTGATAAAAAATATAAACCATCACCCTCTGATCTGGTTTTCATTAAAGGACAGCTCCCTCTAGATTCACTGGTAGTTTCCAAGGCTCGTAAAAGAGCGAACTCACGGATATCTGGGGATGCACCTCCCCCAGAAAAAGAATCAAAGCTTATTGACGCATCTGGTAAAAGGGTTTCTGCTCAAGTTGCTAATCACTGAAGCATTGTCAACTAGGTATGACCGGGCACACTTGGACGAGATGGACGGCCTACTTCCAAACCTCCTAGAAGAGCACAATAAAAAAGAACAAGAGCTAGTTCAAGAAGGAAAACTTATATCTAGTACTTCTATTAGATGTGCACTAGATGCTGCTGACACCGCAGCGAGAGAAGTTAACACGCATTCTCTTACATCACCATGCTTGGCTTAGAATTTCAGGTTTCAAACCAGAAGTACAACTGTCCATTTTAAACACTCCTTTTAACAAACAACGTATTTTCGGACTACAGGTTGATAAGGCTTTAGAAAAAATGAAAAACAACACAGACGTGGCGAAATCCATTAAGCACTGCAATCTCCCTCAAGCAGAGGCTCCTTTTGTCGCTCATTCTATAGAGCAGGGTCTAAAACTACATCCTCAGACCCTAACACTACCTCATACAAGTCCAGCATGCACCCCTCTTCCGGTTGAGGTTTCTTTAGAGGTGGGAACAGAGGAAACAATTTTAAGGGTAGCGGTAAGGGCATGTCAATAGGTAGCCCCCATTCTTCCAATAAGCAGTGACTTGCCTACGCTTCTCTCCGACCATCTAACACCTGTCAGGGGAAGACTGCAACTATTTCTCTCCATTTGGCAATCCATAACATCAGACAAATGGGTGCTAGACATTATCCGACATGGTTATTTGCCTGAAGCTCACCAGCAATCCTCCCAACATTCCACATCACACTCACAAACTCTCGTCAGAACATCGACAGCTTCTCAAACAAGAGGTACAAGCTCTTTTAACAAAAGAAGCTATAGAATCAGTTCCATTGCAGTACCTATGTTCAAGAGTGCACTGTACTTTTTAATCCCGAAGAAGGACGGCTCCTTAAGACCAATTTTAGACCTAAGTACTTTAAATCTATACATACTTTCAGAACATTTCCACATGGTCCGCTTCAACAGGTCCTTCCCCTGCTACAGCAAGGTGATTTTATGTCAACACTAGACTTAAAAGACGCATACTTTAATATTTCGGTTCATCCAGCTCATCGCAAATACCTCAGGTTTGTGATAGCAGTAAAACACTATCAATTCAAAGTACTCCCATTCGGAGTACCTACTGCTCCCAGAGTATTCACAAAATGTCTAGCAGTAGTGGCAGCACATCTCAGAAGACAACAAACTCATGTCTTCCCATATCGGAACGACTGGCTCATCAAAGCCAGTACACACCAAAAGTGCCTACATCACACTCAGACTACATTAAACCTACTCTACCAATTGGGTTTCACAGTCAATGCTCAAAAGTCTCACCTTCATCCTTCACAAATGCAGTCTATCTGGGAGCGACTCTAAACCCTTTCACAGCTCTAGCCTCTCCCAATGCAGCCAGAATACAGAATATTCAATCTCTGCTGATACAGTGTCAGACCAAACAGTACTTAGCAGCCAGAACGTTCATGCAACAGCTAGAGGTGATGGCATCATGCATCTCAAATTTGCCTCATGCAAGATTGCACATGCGTCCTCTACAGGAGTGCTTAGCACGTCAGTGGAATCAGTCTCAATTAACAGATCTAGTTTTGGTAGACAGCCGCACCCATCTCTCTCTGCAGTGCTGGAACACACCAAACTTATCAAAAGGGCGGCCTTTCATCGACCCTGTTCCACAGATCATACTAACAGCAGACGCATCCCTCACAGGTTGGGGTGCCGATCTTCACAACTTGACAATTCAAGGTCTATGGGACAACAAGTACAAAGCTCTACACATCAATTATCTGGAGCTTCTAGCTGTATATGTAGCACTGAAAGCTTTTCAGTCTCACCTTTATAGGTAAAGTTGTCCTAGTCCACACTGACAACATGACAGCAATGTAATATGTACAAAAACGGGGTGGGGGGCATTCTCTGCAACTGTCACGCCTCCCTAAGACAATTTGGTGTTGAGCAATTCATCACAAAGTCCATCTTCTGGCCGGGCATCTCCAGGAGTGGACAATAAGATTGCCTACCTCCTAAGCTAAAGGCGGAAACAAATTCACAAGTGGGAACTTCATCCCCAGTTTCTTCTTCCATACTTTCAACAATGCAGATTCCCTCAAATAGATCTGTTTGCCACAGTCGACAACTCAAAATGCCCAAACTTCACCTCTAGGTTCCCACACCCTCTATCCAAAGGCCTTATGGGTAAATTGGGCGGGATATTTGAATAGGTTTTTCTGCCTCTCCCTCTCCTTCCATTTCTGGTTCGGACGCCCAGGCAAACATCCCTCATACTGATTCTAGTAGCTCCCTCTTGGGCTTGTCAACCGTGGTTCACAACACTTTTAGAACTGTCAGTAGTTCTGCATCAAAAGCTACATTTCAATTCCAGTCTTCTCACGCAGAACCATGGAGAAGTCACACCTCCAAATCCCAAGAGCTCAATCTAGTGATTTGGCTCCTGAAGTCATAGAGTTTGGGTATCTTAAATTGCCACCAGAATGCATGACCATTCTCAAAGAAGCAAGAAAGCCTACTACCAGAGCATGCTGTGCAGCTAAATGGAAACGATTTGTTACATATTATACGAACAACAATATTGATCCTCTAAATGCATCTACTCAAAATATAATTTGTTACCTTCTGCATTTACAGCGTGCTGGTTTAGCCTACACTTCCCTTCGTTTGCATCTTGCAGTAATACCTGCATATTTGCAAAACAGACAGCTATCTCTGTTCAAGGTTCCAGTAATTAAAGCCTTTATGGAGAGCCTTAAGAGAATAATCCCCCCCAGGGTACCTCCAGCACCAGTTTGGAATCTGAACATTGTGCTTACACAGCTCATTGGTCCACCTTTTGAGCCATCATACACTTTTACCAAACATTACTGTGTGGATGTGTCGGCACGTCAACAAGCAAATGTAGGCCAAGCAGTACTAAAAACACCTTTTCAAACAGCTGCCACATCTACTGGTTATCCACCGCTTTGGGAGAATCCAGCTATATTGTCTATGCAAAACATGTGTATCTACAGCACACATGCCTCAAACGGATTATGCTACTTACCCAGTAAACATCAGTTCTTGGCATGTAGAGATGTGGATTCACATGCGCCCTCCCACCTCCCGTCACCTGTAGCTGTTGAAGTTTTGCATTATTTACATTACATATGCATGGACATGTCTGTACTACACTTACTTACTCCATTCTCACTCTTGTGGGAAAACAATCTAACAATGGAGTTGATGCCCATGCGCACTATCACCGAAAGGAGTCATCTTAACTCGTGACTAGGAAAGACTTCGCCGCAGAAAAACAACTTGCAAACATCCAGACCCAACACTAGATGGCAGGAGTACGCAAAGCATGTGAATCTATAGCTCTACATGCCAAGAACAGATGCTTACTGGGTAAGTAGTATAATCCTTCTTACTTCAGCTATGTGTGTTAGACCCAGTGCTGCCACGCATAAAATGAACACCAGCATCCTGCTATGGCAGTACACCTGGCTGAGTTTCTCTGATTCTAGGCCACATATGCAGCACCATCTGCTAAGTTTACCCTTTTACAGAGAACATCTGTTTGGCTCAAATCCGTTCAATGCTGTAAAAAATAAATAAGGACACAGAGACTGCCAATACGATGGGTGCCTTGCAGCCCTCAAAACACACATCTACTTGCTGATTAGAGCTGGGCAGAGGAGGAACAGAAACACCAACACCTCCTTGGAGGCATGGGTATCTCTGGGAAAGGTCCTTTCAGGGTGTGCATGGACACAGGTCCTAATGCTGGGGAGGATAAAACAACAAGGGGAACGGTGTCTCCGGCAGGTGTTCCTCTGCCTCCAAGAAGTGATTCTTCTGCCACCCCATCTGCATCCGGCCCACCCCCACATCACACAACACCTGTCTGGTGAAGACTGAGGCCCATACTTCCTCAGTGGGAGGTATAGCAGTTCCTGGCTTGGAGTTCCACACTGCGCCACCAGCATCCCACCTTGCTGTCATGTCCTCTGTTGCATTATATATCATGTGCGTGGTGAATCTATTGACAGAACGGCTATTTTATATTATTAATTCCTCATCCCCAAGTTATTGGACCCCTCTTTGAACAGACAAAAAAAGATTTTAAATGAGCTTTTCACATAATGTGGCATGCTTCATCATTGGACACCTTATCCCAGCCTGGTAAGATGGTACTACTAGAGCAGACTTGACCCCAATTAATAGGGGCGTTCTTAAGATATATTCTTTTCCTGGATAATAGTGGGATCAAGTTTATATCAAAGATACCTTAAGGTATGAATATGAATAAAATGTGAATAAACATATGTGTGTCTGTGCGTGTCCTTGTGTTTCCGTGCATGTGTGTGTCAGCGTGTGTGTCCGTGTCCTAGCGTGAGTGTGCGTGACTTTCTCTTCTACTTTGGAGTCTAGTTCTTTGAAAATGTGTGTATATAGATCTATCCGAAATTTCCTATCTTTCCGTATTTGAATTTCATAACGCTATTTAGGCCTACTCTTTACATCACTGTCTGGCAGGGGTGGGCTGCTCTGCCCCTGTTGTCACACAATCGTCAAGGAGAACGTGCCTGCGTTAATACCTATCCTCTCCCCTTGTGCCAGGCACCCTCTCAATTTACCCCAGTTACAACCATCTAAAGGATGAAGGGGTCTTAGCCAAAGGGGTCATCCAGCTTATGCCCCCTAAGTGTCTCGATCCACAAAAAGAATGGGACTAAGGCGCCCTGATGCCACCAAACCACTACATCTTGTTGAAGCACTTCCGCATAACCACCAGGGGCGGCTCCTCCGTTTGAGTGGAGGAGTTTCGCCTCACCAAAAATCGCCCAAAAACCCTGAAAAATATAATGGTAATTTATTACCATTTTTTTTCCCCCCCCAAACAGAGCGTCAGAACAGGGGCGGGAGGCTGCTGTGTTACCGCAGCATGTCACTCACCAGGCAGGAGAATGGCTGGTGTGGCTCTGTTTAAAGTGTACATGTATTTTTGGCCGGACGTCTTGAGGCGGCCAGCCACACATGCACACTTTAAGCAGCTCAAACCCAGCGGTCTTAAGAGAGCTGGGTTAGAGCAAGCGAAAGCCTGAACAGTGCTGTGAAGCGCCGAGTGAGGCCGTTCCTGCTAATCAGGGCTCTGTTCTCATGCTGCATGAGAGCAGCTCCCTGATTGGTCAAGGGAGTTGCTGCTGCTAGTTCCGGTGGAGAGAAGAGGACCGGAGGATGATGTCGCTCTGCGTCCAGGTGAGTTTTAATGTTTAAATTTTATTTTGCTCGTGTGCGCCCCCCTGTGGATGCCAGCCGCCACTGATAACCACCCAGCAAGATGTCATTGTGCTGCTCCAAAAAGGTGACCAAATGGTAGCTCTAGAACTCAACTATGCTTACTTGCACATACCCATACTTTCAGCTCACCGCTGTTACCTGCGCTTTCTTCTAAGAGGACAACAGTACCAGTTCAGGGTTCTGCCCTTCGAGCCACTATAGCCTGATGGTGTTTACAAAATATCTAGCAGCAATGGCTCTGGACATGTGCAGTAATGTAATTCACCTCTTTCCTTTCCTTATCTGGTAGATAAAGAGGAACACAAAGAACAAAGCCTAGCATATACTCAAACATTAGTGTTTCACAGGTTTGGCTTCTCCTTCTATTCAAAGATCTGTATTAAATCCGATCACGGGAGAGCCTATCCCAACAAGAGAAGGTGCTGCCATTCCAAAAGCGGCAGTCTCCTTTTCAGATTTGCTGTCCTCTCTGCCACGTGGAGTCAGGTGACTTTACGTGTTTGTTACTCTGGTTGTTGTGGCAATACCATTTAAACCTTGAGTGTACTTTGCCATATCTCACAGTAGATGCATGACTATTCGCTACTTACTTTAACATCTATTCCAAGTCCACTGAGATTTTACCAGTGCTTAATACACACCCCACTGGAATCTGTCCCAGTGACACAATGCCAGATCACCTTCTCGAGACGATCTAAACCACACGGATCTCCTGACCGTGTTGGTCACTTACCTCAGTTTCTTGCCAACCTAGACACGAGCCATGATGATTCCCTAAAGACCAATAAACACATCGCTTATTGTGAGCCACAATTTTCTGGTGTCTTCTTTGTATACTTCCACCCTGATGACCCGCATCTAAATAATGTATATTCTGGGTCGAAATGTTGACAACGATTACAGTGAACTGTTTTTTTATTTGATTTAAGATTTCAGCACTCCTGCACTGAGTGTTGGCTGTTACATCCAATTATCCTTATCAGTCACATGTATATATCTGCATTCTGTATTTCACTTGCACACCTTGTATTCACTTGCACTGCACCATTATTAATATTAAGAGCACCTTATTTAAGATTGATCCTCTGTACAAAGAATTAAGGTCTTGTTGAAAGTAATGTTGTTTGTGTGTGAATTACTCCATAAGTTAGTAAATTTCAGTCTAAACCAATTGATTGAAGATTTCTTGTAACCATTGCAGTGGAAGTCAAAGACTAATCTTCCCCCACAGGGACTATTTGTGTGTTTAATAATTGTCCTACCCAGGTCCCAGGGTTACTTGGTTGTTGCTTATTCTTAAGAAGTCCTTTCATGGTGAGCACAGTAATGAGCCTGTTGGTAATGGCATCATGTATTGCAATAGTGCTGCACGCAAGGCTTTACATGTGTCTCTTGTCTAGCAAGACAATGGTCAAAAGAGGAGTCTCACTGGGATCATCTAGTGCTGGTACAGCCCAGATTAAGCGCACTGCCTTTTGGTGTAACAGCAAGTACTTGTTGATTAGCAGGCCTCTTCTAGACTCTCTTTCACTGGTGTACTCAAGTGATGGGGAGCACTTCTTAATCACATGAATGTACAAGGTACCTGGACAGCACAACAAAAGAGTTACAATGCCAACTACCTAAAGCTCATCTCAACCAGTCTAGCTCATGAGACTTTTTACAGCAGGATTCAAGGCAAAACAGTCATCATAAAGATGGACTGCATGACAGTGACGTATTACATCGAAAAACAGGAGCACTCAACCCCCTAGCTATCTGTAGTGGCCCAGGACCTCTAGCTTTGGGGCAGTTGGCTTCACATTCAGCTCCTAGCAGAGCGTCTGCTGGGTCTGGACAATGACATTGTGGACCTTCTAAACAGTGCCCATCAACAAGTCCACATGTGGGAGATGAACCTCCAGAAGTACTTTTGCCAATCGAGCTCTTCCATTATCAATCTGTTCACCACAGTGTAAAACACAGCATGCCAAAACTGCGCTTCCAGATACTGCCCTCCACACAAAGATGACCTGATCATGGATACTTGCTTACACATTTTCTCCACTTCCCATGCGTATTGAGGACAATGCGGCCAGTGTCAATGACCCTCATCTTAGAAGTACCAATCCTGGAAGGACCAGAAAACTTCGGTACTGTATGCTTCTGGAGATGTCTCTACATCCACATCAAAACTACCTCAGAGGCTGGTCTTATAATTCGGTTTTCTGAAACTTCCAGAGGAGTCTGCACAGATCCTGTGTGAGCACATATACGTACCACATGTGCCTGGTATGCAGCTAAGTGAAAAAAGTGTCCACTGTTGCATTGGTAAGCGCATAGACCACGCAGAGTCTCTGTGCTGGGCATTATTTGTTACATTTTCAAAATACATATTTGGCATACACTTCTTTCTGTCTGCATGTAGCTGCCTGTATGCAAAATAGGGAACATTCATCCATTTTATAAGATTTCTGTTATTAAGGAATTCATGGAGGGCCTTACAAATGTCACCCCTCCAAAGACACCATGTTTGCCCACTTGGAACCTTAATGTAGTTCTCACTAGGCTTATTGGTACTCCGTCTGAACCACTACACCCCTGTGAGACACAGTTTTTGTCATAGAAGGGCATTTTTCTATTTGCCATCTCATCTCTTAGGTGAATCGGTGTTCCTCAGGCTTTAACTGTAAAGGAATCATTCATTCTGATGAATACTTGTAACTCCAGATTCTTCATCTTAGCAGGGATCGACATGAAACATCTACTCGAAATGCACTTGACCTCAGACTTTTAAAAGCTGAGCAAATGTGACAAGTTAACAAGATTTAAAAGCATTTTTATTGCTCATTCACTTTGTGAGAAATAAAGAAGCCTTTAAATCTTGCTATCTTGTCACATTTGCTCTGCTTTCAGAGGCAGAGGTCAAGTGGCGAGTAGGACCTACAAATAGCTCGTCTTTATTGAATCTGACTCGCAAATGCGAATGGGCGAGTGGATTTTTCGAGCCCTGCTTAGAATATCTCCCATGTGTCAGGATTGGATCCCGAGAATTTTGTAGCTGTGCTTTCATGTGACTGGGGTTGTGCCTCTTCAGGCTCACTCCATAGTGCCCTGGAAATTTTAACCGGATGTGATGCCTGGGACACTGATCCCTTACAGGTAAAGGTGTCGGATGTCCTTGTGCTTATTTTGTCTTTAGCCCAGCAAGGACTTTCAGTGGGCACTGTAAAAGTTTTTCTTGTTCTTTTCAGCCTTTCTTCGTTTGCCGGACCAACCACCCTTGTTTAAATAACCTTTTGTATTGAGATTTATTAATTGTTTGTCACACGTTCCCTCCCAAATTATTTGTGGATCCACAATTGGCTCTTAACTTTGTCCTGACATTAGTCATGTCTATGCCGTTCGAGCATATGCAAAGGTGCTTGCTGTGTTGTCTGACCTTGTAGATGGTCATCCTCATTGCGATTACGTCAGCTCATTGCGTGTGTGAACATGCATGCTCTTTCAGTGCAACCGCCCAATGCAAATTGGTGCCAAGAATGCAGGTAGCCTTCTTTCTGAAAGTTGTAACTCCGTCAATCCCTATACCAGCGTTCTTTGCTTCTCCGCCTCACCTCTTAGAAGAGAGGCTTCATCAGTTGGACCCCAAAAGGGTTTTAAGCTTTTACATTGATTGTACCAAGGCCTATTGAGTAAACCGTCAGCTTTTTGTGGACTTGTTTGGAACGAAGAAAGTGCAGAAGGTGGATTTTCCTCTGCGTCAAGATCTGCTACGCACTGTCCAAGAAATAGCCCCTGCTCGGTCTGAGCTCACTCCCCATTGCCAATACAGCTACTGCAGCATTGTGCTTGTTCTTCAAATATGCTGGGCTGCGATCCGGGCATAGGTACATACGTTTCACAAAGCACTACTGCAGTGCTATTGAGATATGGTGGGACGAACACTTGGCCTGCTTGGTCCTGCTAGACTTTTTAGTGTGCGCCTGCTCCACAGGCCTTCCTCCTTGGGGAGGTACTGTTTTGGTATATATTCTGTATTGAAAAGAAAAAGTTGCTCACTTTCGGTAACTCTCTTTTTGTTGGATACTCTATAGATTCTTCACTGCCCTTCAACTTCTTTTTTGAGAAATAGCCTCTTTTTAACATCTAAAACGTTTCCACAGTGGTACTGAGCACACTGTAACCAATAACTTTTTATGCTTTGTGTCTGTGGGCACAGAAAGGGAAAAAAATAAACTGGTTTATTTGGGGCTCCGCTCTATAGCTTCTAGGCAGTATGGAGCCGCCGGCTTACGGGAGCACTGTTACAACATTTTCCGTATCCAATCCAGGACTTGAGGGATATTCTAAGGTCATGGTTATATTGATAGATGGAGTATTCACCAGAAAGATCATTACCGAAGATAAGTAACCAGTTCTTCAGGTTCACAGAGATTGGGTTGCCTTTTCACGTTAACTAAACCATTTAATTGCATGTCCTCTGTCCACACCGAAACTCTGTAGCAGAATACGCATTGCACACTTTGGATGTCGCTAGGCATTGCTTAGGGGAGAAATTGCATTACATTCTATGCAGAGCTTTTGCATCTACTGTTACATACACTGCGTACAAACAGAAAATATTACTCTTTAACCATATGTTTAATCATGTAGTGTTATATGCACCCAGCCTCCTCCCTGGAATCTGGCGATGATCACAGATATCTCCAGCCTGGTCATGTTTTACAAAGCACAGTACCTACTGCTATCTTTGACTCTACACTCCGGTAACAATACTCACCCATTAAGCAGAAAACAAGTTGAGATGTGGTCTTTTTTTGGGTAATTTTTGACTAAAGGTGGAGTCACAGCAGTCCATGTAAATAGAAAACAGTTATTTTAATTATATAGCTCTTACTACCCCGACGAGGCGTCAAAGCACTTTTCAGTGAGTAGCACGCTATTCCAGGACCCACAAAGGATTACTGGTGAATTAGTATAGGGAAATAGGAGTATACTATTAGTATAGGGAGGTACGAGTTAATTTGAGCGGAGGACGTGCAAATCTGTTAGTTGGATTGAATAAAGTAATGAATGAATTGATGGGGAAGAATACCAGAAATGTTAATTGGGATATCATAGTAGTAAGTTGAGGTCTGGGATGGGTAAAGGAGAGATGGAGGAGGGAAAAGCCTGTGGGATTATAGAGAAAGATAATCAGAGTACACAAATGAGGTTTGGGATGAGTCAAAGGAGAGATACCTTGAGGGAGAATTTAGTAGGGTTGTTTGGAGATCATAGTAGTAAACTGATGTTTGGGGTGAGCCAGGAGGTGTAGAGGAGGGTGGAGTCTAGGAAGGGTTATTTTGGAGAGCATGGTAGTGGAAAGGGTTTGGGATGAGAGAGTGCAGATTGAGTATAAATTGATAGAGGTGTAGGGTGATGGTAGGACTGAGTAAAGCTTTCAAGAGTAATTTTTTGTACAATAGGATTAGAATAATATATATATATATATATCTACATGATTACATAGTGAGGGAATGCATTTGTAAGGAATATAATATATTGTATAGATCTGTGTGTTTTATTTTTGTGACGCCGTGAGAGAAGATATTGATGTAGTGGTTTTCTGTGAAAGATTTATATGTGCAGTACTGCTGGTGAGTGGTATTTGAATAGTACAGGAGTGGTGATGTGCTTTGTAGAAGAGAATGTGGTATGTAAGAGGGAATCGACTAGAGTTAGGAGTGTTTGTGTTTGATTTGATCACTGGAATAGTTAATATGCGTGGTGAAGTGGCATGTAAGGATTGTGTGGTTGTGTGTAATTGGTAAAAAGAGGAGGCAGGTGTTGGTGGATGATGTGGTGGAAGGCAGAGTGTAGGTTTTGTCATAATAATAGGGGATCTATTAGGAGCTAGTAGAGGATACAGCTGGTGTTTTGTTTGAACAGGGAGTGTGTATCCTTATGTATTAAAGTTATTTGGCTTTTGTGTTGGTGATGTGTGGATGTGTTGGTGGTATAGGACAGAGTTGTGTTTTGTGTGAGAATGCATGTGCCATAGTGTTGTAGTTTGGGTAGAATTGTGCGTAGGTGTGGTTTGTGGGGTTTAGTGTGGTGGTTCAATACACATTGAACTCTGTATGAGGTTTGCTTGTGGTGCAGGAGTAGAATGCCTTTGCTGATTTTGTGTTTGGATGTTGACGAATGTGGAGGGCTTAGGGTGTTGGCTTGTAAGGGATAATTGAGCAGCATCTCTGGCCCTAGGCCCAACTCGAACAGGCTCACAGGCAACTGCCCTTTTTCCTTATGCTCTGAGCCCTATGCTTAAAATTGCCTTATTGGCCAATGGAACCCCATCCCTATCCCTAACCCTAACCAGTCAGAACCCTAAGCAGTCAAAACCCTAGAGCCTACGGGAGACCTGGCCCTATTAAACAATCATAGCCCTAGCCCTAGCAGTCAATTATAGCCAAAGCCCTATTCTCCAAGTCCAATAGGAAAGCCTAGCAGCCAATCAGAAATCAAACTCCAGACCCTTAATTTTATAGAAGTACTAGTTCTAACAGCCAATCACAGCAACAGATGCAACAACCCATAGAAAACATATATAAGAGCCAAGTGACCTTAAACCCAGACTGCTGTGGCAGAGGAGGTGCTCCTCTATTCGGAATCTCCTTGGATACGGACAAGCACAATCCACACTGCCTTTCTTCCAGTTTCTACTTTTCAGGTAAGGGACAATTTTAAAGTCGCTAAAATACTGCTTGTTGTGCAGTTAAACGAATCACTTTTCAAGCCAAAAAATGTGTGCTGCATACACTTTCTGAGTACAGTTAAAAACCACAGAGCAGATCAAGCAGTCTCCTAAGCACACTAGTTAGCCACTGAGGTGTATGGAAGGTGAGTCTTACTGCAGTGTTTGTGAAAATCTAGGAGGGAAATGCATACAGTCATGGGTAGAACAAAACAGCAGTTCAAAAATACCAAGTTTGCAGAAAAAACTAGGCAAATGTAAACAAACACAGGCAGGTGAAAAGCACTTTTTAAAAATTACGACAAAAATATATACAGAGGTAAAGGGCTGGGCTTCCTATGAGGATTCAGGCGTGGTAACCAAAATGGACTTGAACATGCACTGCATGTGGTTTATACATGTGAGAAAGACTCGTTAGGCATCAACACGTTGCCTTCTGGAATTTTAAGCTTTTTTCTTTAACGTAGTATTTGTTGACTCAAAACTCCCTCCATGCAAATCCCTCATTTAGCTCATCCCCACTAGCAGCTGTGAGCAGAGGTCCACTCTGAGTCAGTGAGCCCTCATTGCAGTGGGCCCTCGACATTTGTGCCCCAAAGTTAAAAGGGGGTTTGAGGGTCTGCCTATATCTTTCGTTCAAACTGGTCCACAGCCCTCATGCGCCCACTAGAGCCCCCACCGAGCACCTAGACCTGGAAGACAACCTGGGTTGGGTGAGAAACCAAGCTCTTTAATCTGTGCGGCTCCTGGGGGCACCAATCAAAGAAAAAAGATGCGAGGGCTCTGGCTACAGAGTTGCGGCAGCGGAGCCTGCTGTTCCTGGATACACACCAACGAGGGAGTCACAATATTTGGCGGGGGCACACACAAAGAACAAGGGACCAACACTAGACAGAACCACTCGGAAATGTCAGAGCCCCAGTGTGCTATTTAAAAGAAAATCCCCCTGGCTGCAAACAGATGCCATGAAAATTGCGTACTGATGGCTTCAATTTAATAGAATTCTATTATCAAGACGTTGTGCTGTAGGCCAAAGTAAAACATTTGTGAGTGAAGCCACCCAGAGAGCATCAAATGGCCTACAGTCCATGTTCAAGACAAGCTTAACTTTGTCAACTTAATAGTCTATAACAAGAATTTGCAATGCAATAGGTCTCGCATTTGCGAGAGTTTGAGCTATTGGCATTGTAAATGACAATGCTTTTTATTTATGTTTTGGTTTTTAAAACCGATAAATGAAAGACATTGTCATTTACAATGCCAATAGTTTAAACTCTTGCAAATGCGAGACCTATTGCATTGCAAATGCTGCTTTGTAAAAGCACCTCATGCCGCACTTTCACTTTAATGGCAGCCACGCCCCTTTTTAGACACAGCCCATCCAAAAAAAGGTGTGAGGCCGACTTTAAAGTGAAAGCACAGAGCATACACATGAAGAGGCACAATTAGTAAGCAGACACAGAACACTCATGAGGAAACAGAATGCACACTGGATGTCACAGTCTACAGTCAGGTTGACACAGAATCAGTAAGGTGTCACAGCACACATGAGTGAACAGAACACACACAGGAAGACAAGAATTAGTAAGCGATCAGAGAACAAATGAAAAAGAACGCACATGGGATGACACAGACTACCCAGAGAGTGACACAGAATCAGTAAGCAGTTACAGAATGCGTAGGAAAAAGAACACAATTCAATTTCATCTTTATTCGGGTACAACGGTATCCATAAAAGTCTGTAAAAACACAATAAAAACCACATACAATGTGAAATAAAACATATAATTAGTCAAAAACATTACATTCATAAAAATATATATTTAACATCCAAGATATAACGGCCATAATGTGACAGCCATGCACGGAGCATAACTGTTCAAGTATAATTCAGATTTAGACCGTGTTCATCGAAAGGCGAGCACGGACAGCGGTTTTCAAGAAAGCACCTATGCAAAAATAGACTGATCATTACTGAGTTGAAGGAGCATGCTAGATGCTACCCTAAGGTCGGTGATATTATTTTTCTTGATTAAGGGAAGCAAAATACGCTTCCTTCGCCTGGATTGTGTTACATATAAAGAAGCCCCAGACCTCGGACCCCTATGTAGCCATTGGGAGTGAAAAGAACACACACAGTATGAAAGACTAGGCACAGTAAGACACTGAATCAGCAGACACAAAACACACATAAGGAAAGAGAACAGGTGGGATGACCCAATCAGTAAGCAGTCACATAACACACATGATGAACCTGAATATACGGTATGACACAGACTACGACACAGAATCCATAAGCAGTCATAGAACATATGGGAAAAAATAACACACGGCATGACACAGAGTACGTGGGAAGACACAGAATCAGTAAGTTGATACACTAATGACATAACTGGCTGATCGCTGTCAGATTGTTTGGAGTGACGTGTTCTCGCTCCCTACAAAGTCCCTCAATAATCCATTGCAGTGCTCTCAGAAACCACTAGCTGGTCGAGTACTACATATCTAAAATACAAAACTGGGTGACTGCCTGACTGGTGAAACTGAACCAAAGCAAAGCTTACTTCAACAAAAACACAAGTCCAACAGTAGGTTTACTAAACCGTGGCAGACAAATCTAACGAAATACCTGGTCTGTGCCATAAAATAATGTACAACGTAAAATTGCTTACTGTACACAAGAGAAAAAAAGTT
Source organism: Triturus cristatus (assembly GCF_964204655.1). Taxonomy (NCBI): domain Eukaryota; kingdom Metazoa; phylum Chordata; class Amphibia; order Caudata; family Salamandridae; genus Triturus; species Triturus cristatus. Next base: position 627,159,800 of record NC_140594.1, on the reverse strand, counting down.
AAGGAAATCAGTCAAATATAAGCAGCTGGGGGTAGAAGAAGTGATGCTACCACTCTCTCTTACCATGAACCACAAGTTGCCCCAGAATATATGACTAATTAACCCAAACACCACTTTAACCCCTTCAATGCTAGGCCTTTCCCCCCCTGTGCTAAGCCTTTATTTTGGCTATTTGGGGTAGTGCGCGCTTAGACCCCTGTAACTTTTTGACCACATAAGGTATCCTCGTCCAATTTGCGTCCTTTTCTTCCAGCATCATGGGGATTCTAAAGGTACCCAGGGTTTGTGGATTTTCCTGGAGGGGTTCCAGAAATTAGCCAAAATACAGCTACATTTTGTTTTTTGGGGGAAAAATGGGAAAAAAAGGGCTGCAAATGAAAGCGTCCGGGTTTTTCCCTGCAAATGGTACAAAAAAGGGGTTGTGGTGCTGAAATCACCATCTTCCCAGCTTTCAGGGACAAGCAGACTTTTGTCAGAAAACCACATTATTTTACACAGTTTTGGCATTTTTCTGGGACATTGCCTATTTTTGCTATTTTTTGTGCTTTCGACCTCCTTCTAGTTAATGGTAGAAATGGGTATGAAAGCAATAATGGATCCAGGAATGCTATATACTTTGGAAAAGTAGACAAAATTCTGAATTCAGCAAGGGGTCATTTGTGTAGATCCATCAAGGTTTCGTTATAGAAACTAACAGTGAAATATAGGAAAAATTGAAAATTAGTTGGAAAAAACAGCCTTTTGTGTCAACGTTTTTATTACATGTAACTTCTAATTATGACACCTCTATGAAAGCAATATACCATTACATCCGTTGGACCTTCCTGGTAGTGGGGATATATAGGACTTGTAGGTTCACCAAGAACCAGAGCCAAAAACTGATCAGTGACTTGCAATAGTTTTTTATTATGTACCGTGTATATAGCAATTATTCTGGGAAAATGTGTACGTGAAAAATCGGTATGAAAGACACCTACGTATTTCTGAAATGGGAACAAAATATAGAGTTTAGAAACAGTAGATATTTGCACATTTCCGAAATTGGGAATACTCATATTAGCATGAGAATTATCGATCATTTTCCAAAATTACTTCTTTTTTACACATTGTCTTTCATTTGGAAGGCAGAATTGCATCAAAAGTCAATAGGTAATAACAGTTGCTTTACAAATCTGAATTACCCTAAGTCTCCGGATAAAAATGGCACCTCACTTGTGAGGGTCTGCCTAGTGCACACAACAGGAAACGGTGCAAAATGCAACGTGGACACACCTCAATTTTGCAGTGAAAAATGACCCTTTTATTTTTTTGCAAAGTTCCTCGCTGTAGTTCTTGAACCATAGCTCTGCCGGCACCTGTGGAAACCTAGCAAAACTATACATTTTTTAAAACTAGACACCCAGGGGAATCCAGGATGGGGTGACTTGACTGCCTCCCACCAGGTTCTGTTACCCAGAATCCCTTGCAAATCTAAGAAATTGTAAAAACAAAACCACATTTTCCCCATATTTCTGTTATGGAAAGTTCTGGAATTTGCGTGGATCCACAAATTTCCACCCACCCCGCGTTCCCCAAAGTCTTCCGAGAAAAATGGTACCTCACTTAAGTGGGTCGGCCTAGTGCCCATGACAGGAAAGGGCGCAAAACGCAACGTGGACACACCTCAATTTTGCAGTGAAAAATGACCCTTTTTTTGGCAAAGTGACTAGCTGTCGTTTTTTAACCATAGCTCTGCCGGCACCTAGGGAAACCTAGCAAATCTATACATTTTTGAAAGCTAGACTCCCAGGGGAATCCAGGATGGGGTGACTTGACTGCCTCCCACTAGGTACTGTTACCCAGAATCCCTTGCAAACCTACAAAATTGTCAAAAAAACCACATTTCCCCCACATTTCTGTGGTGGAAATTTCTGTAATCTGCGTGGATCCACAAATTTTCTCCCACCCAGCCTTCCCCCAGGTCTCCCGATAAAAATGGTACCTCACTTGCGTGGGTGGGTCAAGGACCCGTGACAGGCAAGGGCCCAAAACCTATTGAGGCTACATCAAAATTACCTATCACAAACCAACTTGGTTTTGCATGGGGGGTCCCAAGAGTTTTTGGCCTGGGGCTCGGCAGCCATCTAGGGAAACCTACCAAACCCACACATTTCTGTAAACTAGACACCCGGGGGTGTCCAGCAAGGTATGGCTTGCCTGGGTCCCCGATCATTCTCCTACCCAGAATCCCCTGTAAACCTCAAATTGCGCCCAAAAATTCACTTCTTTCTAAACTTTCTGTGTGGGAAAGGTCTGAAATCTGCATGGATCCGCAAATTTCCTCCCACCCAGCGTTCCCCCAGGTCTTCCGATAAAAATGGTACCTCAATTGTGTGGGTAGGCATAGTGGCTGCAACAGGAAATGGCCCAAATCATACTGTGCAGACTTCAGTATTACCTATAGCAAAACTACCTGCACAAATGTCCTACCACCCAGCGTTCCCCTTGTTCTCCCGAGTAAAATTATACCTCACTTGTGTGGGTGGGCCAAAGGCCTGTAGCTAGGAAGAAACATAGGGATTTAGACGAAAATTCTAAGAGCTACATTTTTAAAGAAATAAGTTTTTAGCCAATTCTGCTTTGAACACCCACGCAAGTGAGGTATCATTTTACTCGGGACACTAAGGGGAACGCTGTGGGGTTGGACATTTGTGCCGGCACGGTGATTCCACACAAAAATATGTGGAAAATGTGTTTTTTTTCAGCTAAATTTGAGGTTTGCATGGCATTCTGGGTAGGAAAACTTTGGGGGATCCATGCAAGCCATACCTCATTGGACTCCCCCGGGTGTCTAGTTTTCCAAAATGTTTGGGTTTGGTACTTTCCCAAGATGTCCGCCGAGCCCAGGGCCAAAACCTCAGCCCCCCCCCCCCCCCCCCACCCATCAAAACCAGGTAGTTTTGCTATAGTTAATTCTGAAGTCTCCACAGTACGATTTGGGCCATTTCCTGTTGCAGCAACTATGCCTACCTACACAAGTGAGGTACCATTTTTATCGGAAGACCTGGGGAAACGCTGGGTGTGAGGAAATTTGTGGATCCACGTAGATTCCAGAACTTTCCCACACAGAATCTTTGAGAAAAAAGTGAATTTTTCAGCTAAATTCGAGGTTTGCAGGGGATTGTGTGTAGGAAAACGTTAGGGGACCCTCGCAAGCCATACCTCGCTGGACTCCCCTGGGTGTCTAGTTTTCTGAAATGTGTGGGTTTGGTAGGTTTCCTTATGTGCCGGCTGCGCTAGGGCCCAAAATCCACAGGTAGGCATATTGCTAAAAATAACTCTGTGCCTAGTCGACTTTCTGCTACCCTGGGGGAAGGGGGGGGGGGGGAATATCGGAGGGGAGGGGGTAAACACTGTGGCTATTTTTGGGGGGGTTGGGGGCATTGACATGCCCGTTTTGGGCACCCCCCACCCCAATTAAAATTTGCCCCAAAAAATCAATGGCGTCTAGTGGGCTTTTTGTCCCCCGGGGCGGGCAGATTGGGGGCTACTGCCCCATCTGTCCCCCAGGGGGGGCAGGAAGGCTGTAATTTTTGCGGGGAGAGGGTGGGGGCATGGGCATGCCCGTTTTGGGCAACCCCAACTCTAATTCAAATTTGCCCCCAAAAAATCCCTGGCGTCTAGTGGGCTTTTTGCCCCCCCCCCGGCGGGGCAGATTGGGGGCTATTGCCCCCATCTGCCCCCGGGGGGGGGGGCAAAAAGTCCACAAGATGCCAGGGAGTTTTTTGGGCAAATTTTAATTAGGGTGAGGACTGCCCAAAACGGGCATGTTAATGCCCCCACCCTAATTAAAATTTGCCCCAAAAAAATCCCTGGTGTCTAGTGGGCTTTTTGCCCAACTTCTTGTGTAGACTCCCTTAAACCCACTCATTTTTACTGGTTCGCGCCTAATTCTCCCTTCGGTTTGACATCAAAAAGAAAAGAAAGGGAGTAGATTTCTGCACTATGACGTGGATTTGAGTAGGACTTTAAAATGCCCCACTTTAATTTTTTTAAAGGGGAAAACAGTTACAGTGTGAGTTCTGGGGTCAATACCTTTACTCTTTCATCCTCTGCTGCCAGGTAATCTGGCACTAAAATGTGCAGAAATTATTTCTGCCGTTAGAGAAACCATGGGTATATCTTGAAAAAAGAGATACCTTTCCAATCATTATTGGTTGCATTAAATACCTTCCAACTCGTAATTCTGACCCTTTCGTAAACAAGTTTACACACACGTTGGAACACACTGACCTACTCGTAATTAGGCCCTGAATGTTGATGAACAGGCAACCGATGGCAATGCTAATTGGTCTGGCTTTACAAGAATGTTGTGTGGCAATGTAAGCATTACAAATAAATATAATGGGACTGAATATGTATTTGTGTGGATGCAAAGAACTGTGTAATAATATTGGTGTAGGTTGAAAGGTTAAGTGAGAGTTGCACTTTCAAGCCAGACCTTCACTGTTTGATTCACAGATGCCTGCGCCAGACACTAAAAGGTAGACGTATGTAGTGCATGTGAATCTACAGAGCTACACACTACGAACAAATGGTTAAATGGTAAAAAAATATTTACCTGTTAGTACATACACATATTAAGTTACTGATTATCAACACACCACACTGGCTTTTTGGGACTCTAAGCCCCATTGTGCAATGGAAGCCTGAGGCAAGGAGGAGGAGGGGCCAACACCAGCTATCTATATAACATAGAAGCACAGTTACGGTGCGTGGCACCCCACAGTGTCTTTTGGGGCCTCCAAGCCTCATAGTGCAACAGAAGCCTGAGGCCAGGAGGAGAAGGGCCAAATAGCAGCATGCTATATAGAGAAGGCAGAACTCCTGTGGGACGGGCACGGGCCATGCCTGGGTCAGCGGTGCTCCCGTCCATGCCTGTACTAGGCTGGGCTGGGCCACTGCCCGAACGTCCTGCACCCCAAATGGTACTTAATTGTTAAACTCCTGCCCTTCAAATGGCCCTCAAATTTCAGTGTGAATTACTTCAGACTCCTTGTTATTATAAATTGGGTGGACTTTTCCTCCAATTCAGCCATAGCTTGGGCAGTGTTTTTTTGGGGGGCGGATTCCATCCTAACTTGGGCTATTGAAGTTTACTAAAGGCGGGTCTATGCAGATTTTACTTAAAAGCATTAAAGTTGGCCTACTTTTTACCTTATTGGATAAACTTGTTTAGGAGCGTAGCTTTTATACATTGTACTAAACTCTTCCACTCTGCAGCTGGGCCACGAGGGACAGCAAACGCTCTTGTTCCTTACTTAAAATTTCTTAGTGCTACCACATACTTTGAAGCAAACATTGTACTCCACATAATTAATTATGTGTTTTATGTTTTAATAGTATGTTTTATTTTATTTTAAATTCCAGTTGCATTGTCATAATTTAGGGAGCTTACCTGCATAAAATTCAGTCTCATCTGTTTTCTTTGAGCCCTTTTCATCAGGGCCCATATGCCATTTCTGTCTCTTATAATGGGCAAAAGAGAAGCAACAGACATTCCTAGGGTTCTAAAAAAAATTAAAAGCTAGGCTACGTGCTCCTAATAATTGCACCATTGACTTCATAGACTAACTCCTTGTGGAGGTAGAAACCTAGCTCAACACAGGAAGAAAAGGGAAACCAGGGCAAAGTAGGGTGAAGAAGACCAAAGAGGTAGCTATATTTGCTACATCTAGCAAACCGACAGGTAAGTCACAAACACTATTAGGTCAAGGGAGTTGCAGCAGTTTTGAACTACAAAACGATCTAGTGCAAACCATCCCAAGCAGTAGCACAGACAACCAGAGCAAATCACAATCTGGTCCAGGTGGTCCAGTCAAATCACCAACTGCTCTAAGAGGAAAACGCTCTCTCTCCAGTTGTAATAGTTGGTCCACCTACTATAGAATGCTCCAATAGATTTGATCCACTGGCCATCTTGGGACCTAATGAGCACAGTCTATCAAAGAAGCCACAGACCCATTGATTAGTCAACAGACTATTACTATGCTCCCTGAAACAAATTCTGCCCTCTCTGTAGAGCAATCGCATTGTTTTAGGAAGCTCAACAATTAAGAGAACTTGTCGTGACCATTACGTATAAAATTGATCAATCCCAGAAATTGTGGTTCAGCTAAGGTGGAGAGCGTGCTAAGACCCTTGATCTATGTTCTTCTACTATACCAAATGGGCTAACCACAAGGACCCCCCATTGCTTAACAGTACTTGTTTTGTAAGAACAACTGCTGACAAGGTCGACTCTGATGGTATATATAGGCGCATAACAAAGCCCGAAGCTGAAGGGAAGGTTTCTTTAAGTGACCCTTACTGAACCAGCATTGTGCACAAGTTAACAAGCACCCTGGCCAGTTTACTGCAGATCCGGTTTTATTTGGGTCAGGCTCTTCTAATTTCCCCATACAATCTACTAACATCTACAATTACTGAAGTTGATGGCATCGAATTGCTCATGGTCATGGTTAATGTTCCATGTTTTGAAACCCAGAATGAGGGAGAATAAGGATTCATTAAAATATAATTGCTCACTGGATTAGGCATGTTAGTGCTATTCTGTTATTAGATCAGATATCGTAGAAGCACACCGATGCTCGAATGGCCCATATGACTTTATTGAACTAAGGGTTAGGGAAAGTTGGATTGCGTAATGGTGTATTGACCTTGATTTAGGATCTATTCCCCCAAAATGGCTTAGGAACACGATTCAAACTCAATCCCCTCACATTTGTAAATCACTTTATTTCCCATCCAATCCATGTACGATTAAATACCCACTTTTTCCCTAGTAGTGCAAGCAAATTCATTCAGAATGAGCAAACCTCTTGGGACCTTAATGCTGTAGATTGATTCATATTGAATTCAAACATGACTCTGGGTCAATCGGGCCAATGATCTCATCCTTTCCAGTATAAACTGCACTATTACCACTAGCATCAATGCGCCCACAGGGCCCAGACCTGATAGGGGGCCTTCTACTCCTGAAAGGAATGATAATATTAGTAGAATTTAGTTTGAAGGCACCCCTACGTGTCTGAGCCATAAGAACTTGAACTCTGAAAACCATTTCAACAAAATCAAGCTGATATCCAGGAATATTGCATTTTCTTGTAAACGAACCGAGCCCAACTGGCATAGTTACATTTACTCCCAATATCTATGTCTATTGCAGTAGTCCTGGATGGTAGAACAGTTTATAGTTGAGGATACATAGCAGGGACGGCTGGAACATAACATTTTAAGTCAGGGAGATCTGTTCGTGGCCTGGTCATATGGTGGAAAGTCTTGGTTTACTTTAATGTGAAGGATCATGATATTTCCCCATATCTGCTCAGTCTGACCTCGAAATTTATTAACAGTAGGTCACTTAACCGCTACAATGTTTATAATAGAACCACTGCCATCAATAGAGAGTCAACCCTTTGGACTCAGTTGGCTGTCCACTTAAGATCTTTAATGGATCATCCAGTGGTAATTGTGGGAGGAGATTTCAACATCACTTTCAAGCACATTGATAGCATGTTTCAGATCTTCGAAGAGGAGGATGAGGCGAGAGGCTTTCCCTATCTGGATGTGAAACCTCTCAGAAATTGCCCAATGAGTGTTATTCAGTTACTTTCCCTTACCTTGGAGCATGGGTTAAGAACTTGTAATGGAAGGGTCCAGAACATATGGTACGAGAATACATACCTTTAAGACTGGCACATACGTCAGTTGGCTCGATTATATACCGCTGGATGTTAGATTCTGGTCACAGATGATATTGCAGAAAGTCATGACCATACTGATCTAATACTGAACATGAAAGAGAGTTAGGATGACGACTCGTGATGTGGAAGCGGAGGACGCACTGTGAGGGACACTCCTGTGGCCTCCCCTGGCATGTTTTTTTCAAGAGTGAGGCATTCCTCTGCAACTCCCTGTTTTTGATCCGGTGACTGACGAAATCGGAAGCATTGCATTTACTCTAATGGCTGACAAAATAGTGTGGCTGGTTGGGAGGTGGTGGGTGGGTACGATGGGCGAATGTATTACCTAATGTTGCTAATTCTTTTACCCCTGGTTCAATTTATCTAATTGAGTTTCCAACTGGTGTTGCATAATGTCAATTACTGTGGAAATTGCATACCCTGACTTGTTGGACTCTTTAATTGATTCTACTGAACCCATGCCCAATCTGGATGTATGAATGTCCCCTGCTTGTTTTCCAATGATTGATGTTGTCTGATACGCTGAGAGTTACTTTGGACTGGAGCCACTGGGTGGGGTGCTGCCACAGCAAGTTCAGAGGTTCCTGCACTTGTTATGACATTCAATCTTGGATTAACTTGGCATTGACATAATATGATTTAAAAGTTATTTCCCATTCCTATGCTTGCAAGTGTGTAAAAGTAGCTAAGCTAGAAAAAGCAATAAACCGATTCCACCCAAAAAAAACAGAGTTAAGGTTGACAATAAAATAACAAGCATTGTCAAAGCCATTAGGTCTGGATAACAACATTGTTCTGTCTAAAAGACATGCAGCAGCAGTGAAACAAAGATAACAGAAGTTTCAGACTACATAGCTATCATCTCATTGCATTATATCATGTTATGGTTCCTGTCACTGTGTTTTGAAGACCCTTCTTTTGCATAATAGCCGCAGCACTGACATAAAACATAAACTACTCAGGTGGTCAGGTCTCATTTGTAGAGTACTATACCTGTCATCTGTTTCATAGATTGTAAAACCTTGCCTCAGAAGCATTCCACCTTGCTGCATAACCAGGAGACATGCAGAAAATGTGCTAAGCTTTGATTACATCTGCGTCCTTCGTTAGAGACTGTTTTATCAAACCACAGCTTGTTTTGGGTTGTTAATGTATAGCTTGTGAATTAATTTAAAATGAATCAGTGTGTTGACAATTAACAAGTGTAGGCTTAACTGTGCAGTGTGTATATTTTCTGGATTCACATGCTGTGTATTATTACGCCATGAAGTGGTTGGGTGTGGAATTTTCTTTCTTCTTCTGCGAGTGTTCTCATCAACCATTTGGTGCCATGCCCTCCTTATATGACATCAGACACATGCCCTGGATTCCCCTCTCAGTGGTCACCATCATCAGATTCTTGTGTTTCCATCTTTGGCTCTGGAAGCACACTAAGCAGTCTGAAGGCTTATGGAGAAAAACCAGGAAATCCACTAGTGATCCAGAGGAACAAGAAAACCTTTACGATAAACTGGAGCTGTAAGGTCAATTTGAGCAAAGCTTTTTTCTAGACTTGGACTCAATGGAGGAAAGGTGGCAAGATCTAGAAACTGACTCTCCTGAACAAGTGTTTGACACAAACTCCTACAAGCCTTCACACCGCAACAACATTGTGTTGTACAATGCCTTTGTCAAGAGAGCAGCGATCTGTGTCTGCCACCCAATACATTTAGCTGTCTCTTCCTTCTGTGGCTCTGTTTTAATCATATCAGCATAGATTGTTGGTGTCCTTTCTCTCTAGTAGTCTAGTCATTGATGGATGTTGGGAAGGGTAGAGCGGGGAATTCAGTTTAGGGTGCTCTGGTAGCATGTCTTTTTTTTTTTTTTTTAAATAAATCTTATTAAGCATGCTCATCACATAATGCAAGAGTGGACAATACATAGTGGGTGCAGAGTTACATTGCAGTATGACAATCGAAAAAGTAGGTGTGTGCTTTACATGTAGGGTCTGGCAGATCCTTTAGAACGGAATACACAACAAACAGTGGGTGCGCTCTTTATTTGCTCCCTGACATCTCCATCATGAGAACTATCATCATGCCTGAGGTTAGCGTGCATTTAGGTCTATCTCTCTATACATTTGCCATGGGTCCCATATTTTCCCCCAATTCTTGGGGTATCCCCTGCTGCGATACACCACTTCCTCTGGCACTAATCTAGATCTTTTTCCCAATCTTCCACTGTTGGCGGGAGCCTTATCCCCTCGCAATATTCTGTTAGTCACCCCCGCTGCCAATGCCAACCCGGGCCTGTCTGGGCCAGTCTGTCTCCCCCTGTATCATCAATACCAGCCATTTCGCTTCAAATGGGACTTCAACTGAGAGTACTTTTGGTATAACAGGAGCTATATCTTTTCAGTATTGACATATTAGAGGACACTCCCATAGGATGTGGTAAGAGGAGCCTATCTGTCCATAGCCCCTTATACACAGGGGCTCTCCCGCTGCTCCCGTTTTGTGAAGTAAAGTGTGGGGGTAATATGTTCTGTGAAGGATCTTTAGTTGTATTAGCCTAAATCATACTCTAATCGCTATGTCCCAGAGGGCCGTACATTGCACTCTTCCCCCCCCCCTCCCCCCCCCCCCCCCCCCCCATTTTTCCTCTGTTATTTCACCCAAGCCATCTGTCCAAGTCGCCCTCAGTGGGTCTGGGGGGTTATTCTTTAGTTTTTTATAAATCACTGAAACACCCCGTGTGGGATCGGGTCCACCAACAGGCGGTCTTCCAGGGGAGAGGAGTCAGGCAGGGTCGTTCCCTCTTTAATGTGAGCCCTAAGCGCATGTCCCAGCTGGTAGTAATGGAGGGCCTGGGAGATTGCAAAGTCAAATTCTTGTCTTAAGGTCTCGAAGGAAATAAAGGCTTAATTTCTCCATATATCCGCACGATGCTCAATTCCTATCTTCGACGACCTTGGGAAGCCAGTCAGGCTGGTGACCTCTGCCAGTCTATCGCTGTGCCAGAGGGGGCTCTTGGCCATCAGTGCATCTCGTTCTCCCACATGCCTCTTGGCTTCGGTCCAACATCTTACCACTGTGGCAATATGTATAGGGAGGCCCTTCCTTCCCCTTCAAGTGTATAGAATGGTTTTGTAGTTATTTATTTGGCATTGCCTCTCTATCGACTCAATAGGCAGGTTTGTCCCAGCCTAAGAATATCCAATAATTTATCATCAAAAGTTGTGAGGCCCAATAGTACATTTTGACTTCTGAGATTGATAAACCCCCATTATAGATCCCTCTCTGGAGTTCCTTGAGAGCGATTTGGGGTGCGCCTCCCTGCCATAGTAACGTATGGCGCTCTTGCTCTACTTGTTTGAAAAAAAACTGGGGATGGGATAAGACAAGTTTTGCAAAACATAGAGATACCTTGGGAGGGACATCATCTTATATAGAGCTGCTCTCCTCGGTAAGGATAGAGGAAGGGTACTTCAATGCGACACATCTGATCGGAGCCTTTCTAGTTGAGGGGTGAGGTTACGCTCTCGGAAGAGGGATTGATCTCTTATCATGGATATTCCAAGGTATCTGAATCCCACTAATTCAACCGGGGCTTTGCATTGTGCTGGCAGCCTGGGGTGGAGGCTGAGAGGGGGAAGACCACTTACTTAGCCCAATTAATTCTATAACCTGAGTTGCTCCCAAACAAGCCGAAAATATGTAGAATATGTGCTATCGAGAAGTACGGCGGGACACATACAACTGAATATCATCGGCATATAGGGAGATTCGCTTTTCCCACCCGCCTTTCGAAGGGATCCCCCACATCATCAGATCGGCCCTGATACACACCGCCAGAGGTTCCAGTGCTAGGGCAAAAATCCGAGGCGATAGCGGGCATCCCTGCCTCGCCTCAGGGGAAAGGGACCTGATAGGGCTCCATTTACCTTCACTCTTGCCAGGGGGGCTTGATATAGCAACCCCGGGCCAAAGCCCAGTCTCTCCAGGACGGCAAATGGGTATGGCCATTCTATACTTTCAAATGACATAGACACATCTAGCGCCAGCAGCACCAACTGTGATACCTGCGGTAGAGCTGTCATGTGCAGGACTCCTTATAGTCTTCGTAAGTTATGACGTGTGCTTCTGCGGAACATAAAATCTGATTGGTCAATATAAATATGCGAAGAAAGAACCGGGGTACGTCTTGCCGCCAAAACCTTTGCCTCCATGTTAAGCAGAGAAATTGGCCTATATGAATTACACTCTTCCGGGGGTTTGCCTGCTTTGTGAATTACCACAATTATGGCAGTATGTTGATCTTACGGAAGTCGCCCCAGTTCCTTAGCAGCCCTAAACATTTCTAGCATTGGTTGGGTCTCAGTCATACTTTTAAAAAGCTCCACTGGCTACCCATTGGGCCCTACTGCCTTCGCAGATTGGAGAGCTCTAAAGGCACCTGTCACTTCCTCGGTCGTAAGATCCGCCTCAAGAGGCCAGAGGGAGAAGTCTTTTAGAAACTCACCACAGTCTGTCTTGTTCTGATGCTGATCAGAGTGTATACATCTGCGCAGTAGGAGGCAAAGGTGTTAGCTGTAATGGCACTCATTTGTAGGACTCCCGACCTGTGTTTGACCCCCACTACCCATGCCATGTCTTTATTCCTTTTCTCCAGCCAGGCCGGTAATTTGGAGGCCTTGTCTCCAACATCATAGAGATGGTGCTGTGTTGCCAGAGCGTAGGACTGCACAGCATTATCAGCTAGGGACCGCAAATCGTGCTGACTCAATCGCAATCTGTGTTGCACCTCCTGGCCACCACCACTCCGTTTCAAGGGCCAGGATATATCGCTCAATGGCTCTACACTCAATCACAGTCTCCCTCTTCTTTCCCCCAATCAGGGTCTGGGCCTGTGCACGAATCACAACCTTAAATGCTTCCCAGATAATGCCTGGGGAGGATTCTGACCCCTGGTTTTCTAAAAAATATAATTCTGCGGACGTACACAGCTTGTTTGAGACTGGTGGAGGTTATGAAGTCTCCAAAGATCCGTCTTTCTCATGGCTGACACAAAGGTCTGGAGGGACCCACCCCATCTGGGCGGCCTTGTGACACCCCCAATCTCTTTTGGGCGAGGTCCTTTATGACATTCATACCCCCCCCCCCCCCCACACACAGTAGGGTCCCAACCGGGAGCTTCAAGAGGAGTGCTACCAGTCTAGGGACGACCCCCGCATGATGTCTGGTGGCTGTATATACAGAGCATAGGTTCAGGGTGCGACCTTCCCACACACCTGTAATGGCTGCATAACAGCCCTGGGCATCGCACCACAACTTAGATGCTACGAATGGTAAAAGTTTTTACTAGAATGCCCACCCCGTGAGTCTGTGGAGTAGCCCGCTTGGGCCAGGAGTTTATATCCAAAACGGTCTAGTGCCTTTTAATGATTGACCCTCAGTTGCGTCTCCTGTAGCTGGACAAATTCTGGGGAGTGGTGTTTAATATGCTGGAAGGCTAGGGTAATTTTCATCCCATTTACATTCTTGTCCATATGTGTATTCGTTGAACCTCTCCATCAGTAATGACATAGTTTAATGCCCAAAGCATCAGCAGAACACATATGTGACAAACATATCTCTGCCCCGCTACCCTTGAACTGTGTTTCAGATGAGCATAACCATATAACCTTTCAATAAATGTGAACTTCCCCTACAATTTCTCCCTCCCTGCTTACTGAGTTAAATACCTTCCACTTCCCCAACCTGCTGAGTGCCTGTCACCCAAACTTGTGCATGGAACAGTGGGAGGGCGTTACCTTCGTCACCAACACATATAAATCAAAAATAGTCAATCATAGTCACCCCTGTACAGTAGAACATCATCATTGCACTTCTGTGCAGGCCTACCGCTCATCCCCACCTTACTCCGGGTGAGGTTAAACCACAGGCATTGCTTAATTAGGCCACGTTGATCGAATGCTGCCCAACTCTCGTTACCACCCCTTACCCAGGCGAACACCACCATGCATCAGGTACTATTCATAATCTGTGTGTGTCAGATCTTCTCTGTACCAGAGCGCTGGGCTGAGATTCCAAGTTATGCAAGTCTGTGGTCTCTCCTGGTCCAGAGTCATTTGTTTTATTTTGTCTGCGCCCCACTCTGCTCCAGCCCTTCAGCCAGTCCAAGGCTTCATCCGGCGTCACAAATAGGTGTGATTTGCCCTTGGCGATTATCCGCAGTTTGGCCGGGTACATCGTCATGTATTTTTATATTTTTCTCTCTGAGGGCCTTTTTTTTAATTATAAATTCAAAAGGTCTGCATTGGCGCTGAACCTGGAGAGGGAAGTCTGGGAAAAACCTAATGTTCGAGGCATATGAGTTGCAGATTACACACTGTGCATAGATCGCCATCTGGTGTTGGGCACTTGTTTTTGTCTTGGAAAGTCTTGGGAATCACGAGGTATGTGACTCCTCCTCTGGATCATAGTGCGCATGGGCATCGGTTCCATCCTCAGATTGTTTTTTTCCGCCATCGGGCTTGGATGTGTTCTCGCGTTCCAGTTCGGAACAGTTAACTGTTTCTCTTTCGACGCGCAATCCTTCCCATCTCGACGGTATTGTTTTCCATCTCGTTTCCAGCCACATGCGACCTTTCAACTTCGAAGTCTTCGATTCCGGTCGTCGACAAAGGCCTTCGGGTCTACCCAGGCCTCATCTTCGGCTCATGGAAAGGATGCCATTTAAAAAGTGTCCTCGATGTGGGTCGAAGTTTCCCCACACCGACCTACATGAGGTGTGCAACCTCTGCCTCTCACCGGAGCACGAGGCCAGAGACTGTCCAGCTTGTGCCTCCTTCTGCTCCAAAAAGACCATCCGGGACCGACGAGCTCGAAGAACAATGGCGCGCGCTCGTCATCTTCGATCCCCGATGACATCTTTCAAGAGGGCGTCGATGTTCCGGAGCAGGGTCGAGTCGAGGAAGCCATCATCAGCGCCTCGAAGACATCACTCCAGCTCAAAGAGCCGTGAGTACAGACGTCGACCCCGAACCACTCCCCCCCTCGACACCATCAAAAAAGGCTTCGGTACCACCTCCACCTTCGGGCCCAGGTGCACGCCGAGACACTGCTTCCCATGCCTCCCATGCCCCGCCTTCGGGCCCGGTAAAGAAGCCTAGTAAGCCTTTAGGCGACTCTGGCTCGAGTCAGCCTACCCTCGGTACCGAAAAGCAAAATCCGGCACCGAAGAAAAAGGCGTCATCGACCTCATCCACGCCGACCGCTGCTCCCACATCGAAGCACTCTGTGTCGAAGGCTAGCACCAATTCCTCGGCACCGACAACACCCTCGGAGCCAACGAAAAAACTCCTGCCGAAAGGCCCCGATACTTCCAAGCCAAAGACCTCAGAACCGAAAAAACAGCAACCGGTTCCAACTGATAAAGACACTTCAAAACTACACGGTTCCAAGTCTAGAACCGCTGCTGAGTCGACGCTCAAAAAACTTACGGCACCGAAGCCCTCGGCTCCGAAGGATCTGTCTCCCACAGATGAACTGTTTCGTCCAGATCCTACCCAAAAGACTTTAATAAAGGATCCTAAGACTGGTCATTTAATGCTCAGCTTCAAGAAAAGACCACTAGAAATGCCTGTGCCCGCACCGCCACCAAAGAAGAGAGACTTTGCGGATTCCTTCTCCTCCTCCTCCTCCTCTTCCTCCTCCTCCACCACACCACTCTCCCACACCATCACCTACCCCAATTGATGATGATGATAACACCTCAGATGATGCAGGGGGCGGTGCGGACGATCAACCCCTTGGGGACCCTACTCCTAGCCTCCCCTGACCCCTGGGATGATTACAGTGTCCCAGATGTCCCTTACACCCCACAAGATGATATTTATCCCTCCAGGCCCCCCCCCCCCGAGGATAATATCGGATTCAACCAGCTCCTTCAAAGAGCTGCCCAATACCACGGGGTGGCCCTGTATACAGACCCAGTAGAGGAGGATTTTCCTATGGATACCTTTGATACCACACAAAGGTCCACCTCAACACTGCCCATGCTTAAAGGGGTCATTAAGCATGCACCGGAGATCTTTAAAGACCCCGTCAGGGCTCTGGTCATCAACCCAAGAATAGAAAAGATTTATAAAGCTGCCCCTACTGGACCATTATACATTAAGGGCCCCGCACCACTAGACTCCCTAGTAGTCTCTAATGCCAGGAAGAGAGCGAATTCCCAAACGTCAGGTGACGCACCACCACCAGACAAGGAATCAAAACTCCTAGACGCCTCTGGCAAACGCAGTGTCACAGGCAGCAAATATTTGGCGCATTGCTAACACCCAACCGCTCCTAGCCAGGTATGACAGGGCACATTATGACGAGCTTGAGTCCATAATGCAGCACCTCTCTGACAAATATAAAAACAGGGCCAGTGATCTAATCCAAGAGGGTAACACCTCCATCCGCTGTGCCCTAGATGCAGCAGATACCGCCTCAAGGGCAATCAACACCAGTGTCCTTTTGCGCAGGAATGCCTGGTTATGTATATCCGGTTTTAAACCCTAAGATCAGAGTTCTATACTCAATCAGCCTTTTGATGAGCAACACCTATTTGGCCCCAATGTAGACGTATCCCTCGAAAAAATGAAGAAGGATACAGACACCGCCAAATCTATGGGTGCCTTGCAATCGCAAGCTCCCAGACGGTCCTTTCGTCGCTCATCCTTTAGAAGCACCCATCGAGGCTACTCCTCTGATATCCCCTCCACCTCTTACAAAGCTCCAGCACAATCCACCTTTACTAGAGGTTACCAAAGGGGTGGTTACAGGGGGAATAACAGCAGAGGCAAAAACAACTTCTACCGCTCTGCCTCCACACCTACCCCATGACTTCCCTCCACTTTCCCCCGACTATTCCACTCCAGTCGGGGAAAGACTCCACCAATTTCTCCCTGCCTGGATAAACATCACTTCAGACAGGTGGGTCCACGAAATCATTCAATCAGGCTACTGTCTCGAACTAACATCTACCCCCCAAACATACCACCCAAACACCATCCAATGTCACAAGAACATTTGTTACTATTAAAGCAGGAGGTAATGTCCCTCCTACAAAAAAGTGCAATAGAACCAGTTCCCATGCACCAACAAAACAAGGGAGTCTACTCTATTTTCTCATACCAATAAAGGACGGATCTCTAAGGCCTATTTTAGACCTCAGACCCCTAAACCTATACATACATTCAGACCACTTCCACATGGTCACACTTCAGCAGCTCCTCCCTCTGCTTTCCCAGGGCGACTTCCTTTCCTTGCTACTCTAGACCTCAAGGACGCCTATTTCCACATTCCCATTCACAGCGCTCACAGAAAATATCTCAGATTCGTAGTGGACGATCAGCACTATCAATTCAAAGTACTCCCATTTGGAGTAATCACAGCACCAAGAGTGTTTACCAAGTGCCTAGCAGTGGTGGCAGCACACCTAAGACGACAACATATCCATGTCTTCCCATATCTAGACGGCTGGCTCATAAAAGCCAGCTCATACAATCCGTGTGTACAACACAATCAAGCCACTATTCAACAACTTCACGACCTGGGGTTCACAATAAATCACGCCAAGTCCCAGCTGCAACCGTCCCACACACAACAATACCTCGGTGCCACAATAGACACCTCAAGAGCGCTTGCCTATCCCAGTCCCGCCAGGATAGCGAGCATGCAAGCTCTTCTCATCAGATTCCAACCGCAACACTCTCTTCCAGCTCGAGTCTTCATGCAACTCATAGGGATGATGGCCTCTTGCATACTCATAGTGCCTCATGCAAGGCTCCAGATGCGTCCTCTCCAAGAGTGCTTAGCACGCCAATGGAACCAGGCTCAAGGTCAGCTAACAGATCTGGTGTTGGTCGATGGTCGTACCCATCGCTCTCTGCAGTGGTGGAACACCAAGAACCTTTCCAAAGGGCGACCGTTCCTCGAGCCAGTTCCTCAAATAGTGATGACAGCGGACGCATCGCTCTCCGGCTGGGGAGCTCACCTACTACATTACACCATGCAGGGCAGGTGGACACCTCAACAAAAGTTACTCCACATCAACCACCTGGAGTTACTAGCCATATTCCTAGCCTTAAAAGCATTTCAAAAACAAATATCAGGCAAGACTGTCTTAGTCCGCACCGACAACATGACAGCCATGTATTATATCCAAAAACAAGGCGGGACACACTCTCTGCAGCTCTCTCAGCTCGCACAGAGCATATGGAGGTGGGCTATACCTTAGAACATTTTTCTCCTAGCCCAAGATGTCCCATAAGTCCAAAACTCAATAGCCGATCTATTGAGCCGTCAAACACAACAAATCCACGAGTGGGAACTTCATCCGCAAGTTCTTCAACTGTTTTTTCAGATGTGGGGTCAACCACAGATAGACCTCTTCGCCACCCAAGAAAACACCAAATGCCCAAACTTCGCTGCCAGGTATCCTCACCCATCGTCAAAAGGCAATGCGATGTGGATGAACTGGTCAGGCAGATTTGCGTATGCTTTTCCGCCTCTCCCACTCATTCCGCTAGTTGTGCGCAAACTACAGCAACACTCCTTAACGCTTCTCCTAGTTGCTCCAACTTGGGCCAGATAACCATGGTACACCACACTGCTGGAACTCTCCGTAGTTCCGCACCAAAAACTACACCTCTCTCCACGCCTCTTGACCCAGAACCATGGAGAGATCCAACACCCAGACCCAGCTCAGCTCAACCTAGCGATCTGGCTCCTGAAGTCCTAGAATTCGGTTACCTTAACCTTCCTCCTGACTGTATGAACGTCATCAAAGAAGCTAGACGGCCTACCACTAGAGCATGCTATGCTGCCAAGTGGAAAAGATTTGTAATATACTGCCATAACAACAACACTAATCCCCTAGATGTGTCTATCCAACACATCATAGGCTACTTACTACACCTCCAAAGATGCAACCTAGCCTACACGTCTATCAGACTGCATCTTGCTGCCATAGCAGCATACCTACAAAATAGACAACATCTCTCACTTTTCAGAGTACCTGCCATAAAGGCCTTTATGGAGGGACTCAAGAGAAAAATTCCCCCCAGAGTACCACCTTCGCCTGTGTGGAATTTAAACATCGTTCTCACAAGACTAATGGGGCCTCCATTTGAATCTCTACATAAATGTGAACTACAATTCTTAACATGGAAAACTGCTTTCCTAGTAGGCATTACTTCTCTACGAAGAGTTAGTGAACTGCAAGCACTAACCATTCAAGAACCCTTTCTACAGATGCATCTTTAATAAGGTTGTTCTCCGAACCAATCCTAAATTCCTCCCTAAAGTCATTTCTCCCTTCTACCTCAATCAATCTGTGGAGCTGCCCGTATTCTTCTCGCAGCCACAAACAGTCGCAGAAAGAGCTCTTCACACCTTAGATGTCAAAAGAGCACTACTGTACTACAAAGAGAGAACACAACCTTTTCGTAAGACCAAACAACTATTCGTGTCTTTGTCACCACCACACAAGGGCAACCCCATATCAAAATCTGGCATAGCTAGGTGGATTGTCAAATGCATACAGATTTGTTACCACAAAGCAAAACGTACATTATCTCTTCCTCCTAAAGCCCACTCTACATGAAAGATAGGGGCTTCAATGGCATTTTTAGTTAACATTCCGTTAGATGATATCTGCAGAGCAGCTACATGGTCTACACCGCACACATTCACAAAACACTATTGTGTTGATGTGCAAACTAAACAACAAGCTTGTGTGGGCCAGGCTGTACTCAAAACATTATTCCAAACTACTGCAACAGATACTGGTGGTCGCCGCTAGGAGGGGATACTGCTATACAATCTATGCACAGTGTGTAATCTGCAGCTCATATGCCTCGAACGCAATATGCTACTTACCAGTATGCATCTGTTCTTGGCATGTAGAGCTGCAGATCTACACACGCCCACCCGCCTCCCCGGGTACCTTTTATCTGTTCCAGTATTATCTTACTTAGATACAGCATACATGGGCATCTTTCCTGTTTTCTTACTAAGCTCCATCATTTCCCTGCTGGTGAAAAACAATTTGAGGATGGAACCGATGCCCATGCGCACTATGATCCAAAGGAGGAGTCACATTCCTCGTGACTTCCAAAGACAAAAACCAGTGCAAACATCCGGGCCCAACACCAGATGGCGATCTATGCACAGTGTGTAGCTCTGCAGCTCTACATGTCTAGAACAGATGCATACTGGTAAGTAGCATATTCCTTTTGCGTTTCCATATTGTAGGTCCTCATGTAACCTGGCTGCATGCAAAATAGCGTCACAGTCCCTAAAGTTGAGAATACGAGCTATGATGTTATGCGGAAGGGGGGGGGTGGGGGCGCAGGGCGCAGCAGTGGTCCCAGCGCCCTGTGTGCTCTCTCCACTGAGAGAAAGTTGGTCTTTTCTGGCGGAGTGTGTTAAGTATCAGGTTTTTTATGAATAGGTCAGCAGACTGCCCCTTCGGGTACCCTCACCATTTGGATATTGTTCCACCGCGCTCTCCCTTCTTGATCCTCAAGCCTTGCCAATACCTCTCCCTTCTGTTTTGGTAGTTTAGCCACTTGTTCTTCTACGCATTTAGTTTTGGATTGCAGGCTACCTCTATTTGTTTGCGCCACGGCCACTTTCTCCGCCATTCCTCGAAATACTCTCTTAGTAGGTTTGCCTCTTTAGTCACCACATCAAGTTTCGTTCCCAACTTATTTCTCAGGTCTCCAATTGCTTTCATAATGTCTCTGAGTGTGGGATCCGGTGCATGATTTGTTCCTCCAGGCGCCCCTGGTTGTTTGGTGGTGTCCTCCGTCTCTTCTGCCGCCCGAGGGGGGATGATGTTGCTCTCAATCTGGTCATTTTGCTCCGGGTTAAGGCCTTTTGTACGCACCATGCTTGACCAGGATTGTAGCTTAAGCCTGTATCCCTCGGTTTAATGCCTCTCTGGGCAAATCAACTCGACTTTTCCAGTGCCGCTAACTACTTCTTCACCGGGGTTTAGATTGCCTTCCCGGTCTCCCAGGCCAAAAACCTGACTATTGTGTGAACCACTTCTGTAGTGAAGCAAGCCTTCAAGGTTCTTAGATCGTCCAAGTTACTGCCAAGGCTCTGTCTTATTTGCACTGGTAGTCTACGTCCCTGGCAAGCGCCACTATCCGTGTGGGCCGGACAGCCACGAGCCAGATCTTTGAGGATTTTTCAGGACAGCCTCACCATACTAATTTGTTCACCGCTGGAGGGGTAGAAATGTCTACCACCCCACCCTTTGAACAGGCCCCATCTGTGCAGTGTGAGGCTGTCCCGTGCACCACACCCAGTTCGGCCCAGCCTGGCCCTTTCTAGGCGGACCTGCTGTGGCGATTTCCCGTGCGCCGCTCTATCACCCCACGCCGGAGGCCCTTTAACCAATGGGTCGATACCCTCTTACCATCGAGTTTAGTTTCCATCGGGCCTCGGCTTCAATTTGACAGGAGAGCGCCGGCCTCTGGAACTGGCAGCTATCTGCTGGGTACTTCTGGGGCCCCAGCCCACACCTAGCCAGGAGCGTCCACGGCCTGAGCACCGCAGGTGAGCCCCGGGGGCCCTCGAAGAACATCCTTTGGGCAGGGGCTCTTCCCACCCCTCTGCTCCGTCGATGCAATGCTCTGTTCAGCCAGGGAGCAGGTGCCTTAACGTTGTGTATAAAAGCAATCCAGGCAGGCCGCACCGGTCCCGCTGTCGTCCTTCACCTTGCCTCTTGGTCACGCCAGCCGGGGGACACTAGTGTCAGGATGCCTCTGGCATGCACCCGGTGCCTTCAGAGTTCGCCCAGTGAGCGGAGCCTCTCTGACTGCCTCCGCTCCTCCGGTGTCAATGTATCAATAAGCCCAGACTGGGTGTCGCCATTTTACCCGCAGCCACAGTCTGGTCGGAGCGCTTTGATCTTCTTTCAATCGCCTTATTTGCCGTGGCCGCCCCCCCACCTATTATCTCCCTTATTCCCCCCTTGTGAATCTCGAAGGGGGGTTAGAAATTAGAGCAGATGATTATGGATATCGCAGAGTTATTTTCTGGCGATCAGAGGAGCCGACTCACTGTGTGGCCATTCCTCTCAAAAGCAGGCCGCGCCCCTTCTCTGGTGGCAAGTCTTGTCTCTCTGCTCCTACTACTACCCCCCTCATATAATCCATTTTACTCTGGGATAATTGCTCACTTTAGTGTTCTAAGATATCTGGTGATCATGCGATACAGCTTTCATGATACACTAGCTCTTACAAGCTCATTGAGTCCTATCTTACTATCTTTCCAGTGATTAAATCCACATCATATACCATATTCTCCATTTTTGTATTTCTGTATCTTAACTGAAAGATGGTTGTTATTTAGCAAATTACTCGTATACGTATTTCTTCATTGCCATTTTTTATGGTTTATTTTTTTCAGTTTTTGGTGTGTTCAGCTTCTGTTTGTATCACAGAGCCTCTGCAATATTGATCTATTTCTATGTGTTTTCTTATTACCGACCGAAAATGTTTTATAGAACAAAAAAACATATATATATATAATCACATCCTCTTTTTTCTAAATGCTTGTAACATAATGCATGTGGTGTTTTGAATTGCCCCCCAGTTTTGGTAGGCCAGGATTTTGAAGAATTATCTTTAAACCATGCAGTGTGATTTTGAGATATAAAATAGTCCCTTATGCATTGCAAAGCAAGCCAGTAGTATGTGATGAGAGAGAATTACTCATGTGGATTGAGCTAAAGCCCACTCAGTGTATATGTTAGAGTATTGATAACAGTAGGTATGTGAGGCAGCTGCACTGTTATTTCAGACCAAAAAAGTAATGAAATTTTTAGGCCCAAGGTGCAACCTTCACTTTGTCCCAATTCCACCAAACTAACGAATCCCTGTTATGACTTAGAAAACTTGAAATAACGGGCATTGCAGACTAATTGTTGGCTTTAATAAGAGCCTTAGTGCACATTTGTAGCATGTGTCCACATATGTGTATGTGTATATATGTGTGTATGTGTGTGTGTGTGTGTGTGTGTGTGTGTGTGTATATATATATATATATATATATTACCTACTGGCGGTCGCCAGTAGGTAGTTATAGTTAGGACCACGTTTCCATAGGAAATCCGCAACATTCTATTTTGAATAACTTTGGCGCCGGTCGACGAATCCTCGCGAATTTTTCAAAATAGGTGGGGCACTCCGCTCCGCTCCTACCCTGAAAGTCTCGGGGGCATTCGTCAAGCGGGGGCTGAGATAAAAGGGGGGTCCCAAAACGCGTTTTTCCCATGCATTTTTCCATAGGACCTTTAGACACAGCTACAGCCCGAACGGCTGAACAGAATTACTTGAAATTTGGCAGAGAGGTAGTCCTCAGGTCAAGGAAGTGCCTTTTGTAGGTTTGGTGTAAATCTGTTCAGTAGATTCAGAGAAAATAGCCTTTAAATCAATATATATATCTGAGCCAGCTTACGGTGCGCTTACGGTGCGCTTACCGTACGCGTACGGTGGCGTGCGCGAGCGCGATTTTGATTGGCTGTTAGATCTTAGTAAACATTCGAATCGGTCGAAACCAGGAAGCGGCGGCCGCCATTTTCTCTCTCGCTCTCTGAGTTGGGCAGCAAAAACGATGCCAAAAAATGTCTAAAGAGGCAGTTTGTTGAGATCCTAACCACCCAGCATTGATATAGGGGTCCCCAAACAACCCCCAAGCCCAAATAAAAAATTTTTTTTTTTCGGAAAATCGCCGGTTACGCTTACCGTACGCGTACGGTAAAAATTAAAAAAAAAAAAAATTATCCACACCCTCCCCACCCCGTGTGCAAATGGTGCCCGACGGTCACCATTTGTGCATGGCTTATTACAGGTAAGAAATAAACAAAGAATAAATTTCACAAAGATGCGCATAATATGTCCCCCATGTGCGCACGGTGCGCGAAGCGCATTGTGCGTACATGGCCCATCCCGCATAACGTGGGCACGCGGTGCGCGCAGCGCACCGCGTGACCACCGTGCGTGCACGGCACTAACTGCGTAAAGTGGGCGCGCGGTGCGCGAAGCGCACCGCGTGCTCACCGTGCGCGAAGCGCACCGTGCGCGCACGGAACGAACTGCGTTAACTGGGCGCGCACGCCACGAATGGCGTAAAGTAACTTAGCATTTAAAAAACCGTACAAATTCACTGAAAAAACCATAGGTTTCACACACGTTATAGTTAGGAATTAGCATTTAAAAAACCTTGCAAATTCACTGAAAAAACCATAGGTTTCACACATGTTTTAGTTAGCTGTACATTTCACTCGTAAAAAACCAATGAAATTCCCCCGTTATAGTTAGTGCAGGCAACTATAACTCACGCGACCGCAATCTTCTGCTGATGACATATGTGTCTTTATGAAAAAAAAATATTTGTAATATATGTATAGCTAAAATTTAATGGAAGAAGACATGGGCAAATAAGTGTCTAAATACAGTATTAGCATCAGCAGAGGATTGCGGTCGCGTGAGTTATAGTTGCCTGCACTAACTATAACGGGGGAATTTCATTGGTTTTTTACGAGTGAAATGTACAGCTAACTATAACATGTGTGAAACCTATGGTTTTTTCAGTGAATATTATATATATATATATATATACATTGAAAAAACCATAGGTTTCAGGGGCGTTATAGTTAGTTGGACATTTCACTCGTACAAAACCATAGAAATTTCCACGTTATAATTAGTTCAGCTAACTATAACTCGCGCACCCGCAATGCACTGCTGATGATGTCACATATTACATCACTCATGACATTGCGGGCGCGCGAGTTATAGTTAGCTGAACTAACTATAACCTGGGAATTTCTATGGTTTTGTACGAGTTAAATGTCTAACTATAACGCCCCTGAAACCTATGTTTTTTTCAGTACACTTCTAAGGTCTTTGTAAATGCTAATTTCTAACTTTAGCGTGCCTGAAACCTATGGTTTTTTCAGTTAATTTCTAAGGTGTTTCAAATGCTAGTTTCTAACTATGCCTACAGAGGGAGGACATGTGAAGAAAGAAGAAAAAGCACACAGAAAGAAGAAAAAGAAATGCAGAAAGAAGCAACAGAAGTCCTCAAAGACAAAGAAAAGTGCAGGAAGAAGGAAGACCAGCAGAAAGAACAAACAGAGGAGCAGAAAAAGGCCTTGTTGCAAAATTATCCTGTACCCTCAACTTTTTCAGATGGGTACTGGTGGTAACTGACTCCGACTAACCAGTCCTAGAGCCAGTGCTATGCTAAAAGACACTTAGAAAACAGTGAAAACACCTACATACACTAGGGAACACTATGCGTTGGGGTCCCCCCTGTGATTAGCATGGCCTCCTCTGTAAGCCCCTAGTATATAATAGGGCAGGGGGATTAAAACTACCTCTTAAAACGCACCACAGGGCGCGTTTGCACACTGGTGAAGGGAGGGTGGGGGCTGAGCGGACGTGTGCAAACACGCCCTGTGGCCGTTTTAATTTGGTGGATAAAGTCCCCTTGAATCCTGAGTGCCCCTTGGGTACAACTAGCCCATCAGGTATCTCCAGTTAGCGCCACAGAGCTGCGTTGCAGAGAGGTGTAAAAATGGGCACGGCCTGGACAACCTTTCTGCAGCGCAGTGGCGCTTACTGGAAGCACCTGGTGGGCTAGTTAGCCCCCAGGGGCCCTCAGGATTGAAGGGGAATTATTTCCCCAAGTTAAAACGCACCAGAGGGCGTGTTTGCACACGTCACCTCAGGCCCCGTCCCCTCCCTTCCCCACTGTGTAAACACGCTCTGTGGCCTTTTTAAGTTGGGAGATAAATTCCCCTTGAATCCTGAGGGACCCTAGAGGCAAATTAACCCACTAGGTACCTCCAGTAAGTGCCATTGCAGAGAGATGTAAAAAAGGGGCACGGCCTGGACCACCTCTCTGCAACGCAGAGCAGTGGTGCTTACTGGAAGCACCTGGTGGGCTATTTGGTCCCCAGGGTCCCACAGGATTGAAAGAGAATTATTTCCCCAACTAACAGCTCACCACGGGCGCGTTTGCACGATGGTGAAGGAAAGGGGCGTGGCCTGAGTTGCAGCTGTGTTGCAGAGAGGTGTTCAGCGGCCACGCCCCTTTTTACAGCACTCGGCAACGCAGCTCTGTGGCGCTTACTGGAGGTACCTGATGGGCTAGTTGGCCCCCAGAGACCCTCAGGATTGACGGGGAATTATTTCCCAACTTAACAAGCATTGGCATAGCCAATAGGTCTCGCCTTTGGGACCTTATAAGTGTTTAGCCATGCAACAGTTACATAACTAAATACTTACAAGGTTCCAAAAGCGAGACCTATTGGCTATGTCAAGCGGAAGTGAAAGTGATCGCGATCAAACATCAAAGCGGCCGTAAAAGTGAAGGTAATCGCGGTAAAGCGCGGCGCGCGTACCCGCGCACATGCACTGTAGCTCTAGGCTGGCCTGGTAGCACTTTTTGGAGCCCTCTCAAAAAGTCTCGCCAGACCAGCGCATGCGCTGGGTCAGGCGAGACCTAAAAAGCGCCCCAGGATGTGTTTTCACATGTCACCTCAGGCCCCAACCCTTCCCTTCACCACTGTGCAAACACGCCCCGTGGCACGTTTTATGTTGGGGGATTAACTCCCCTTGAATCCTGAGGGACCCTGAGGTGCAACTAGCCCACAAGCTACCTCCATTAGGCGCCACAGAGCTGCGTTGCAGAGAGGTGTAAAAAGGGGTGTGGCCTTAGAACACCGCCCTGCAACGCAGCCTCCTGGCGCATACTGGAGCTTCCTGGTGGGCTAGTTGGTCCTCAGGGACCCCAAGTATTCAAGGGGGATTCGTTCCCCCATCTGGAAACGCGCCAGGGGGCGCTTTTGCAGAGTGCTGCAAGGAGGGGTCGGGGCCTCCGGCGCAATGTCGGTCTTTTTTCTTTTCTTTTGTTTTAAGAAGGTGGGCTGTGTGGCCCCCCTTATTTTCCTAATATTTTGGCCCTGGGGACCCCATCTCCCAGGGCCTGACCCCTTTTTTAGGTCTCGCCTGAGCCAGCGCTTTAGCTCTGCTCTGGCGAGAGTTTTAGTAAGCGGGTTTTGGAAGTGCTAACTAGTTGCTTTTTTCAGGCCTCCAGCTACAGTGCATGTGCGCCGGGCGCGCACACCATTTGTCAGCCTGCGTGATCACTTTTGCGGCCGCTTTGATGCTGTCAGTGAGCTGTGCGGCCACTGAGAACATCAAAGCGGCCGCGAAAGTGCACACCATTTGCCAGCCTGCGTGCCTCTCTCCGCCTTTGTGCACGCGACGTGCCCTACCCCCCTCCCTTATCCCACTTCCTGCTTGTTTAGTAAGTTTTGATCCATTTAAACTAGAAAGATTTTTTTGTGTTCAAATCTGCAGATCATGCAACAGATGATAATTATGTGGCACATGCAGCAAACCAATAATCATGCAAAAACAGAGCCGCTGAATGGCATAATTCCAGTGGCCTTGATCATCCCCACATTTGCCATTGGTTAGCCTCTGCAACGCAGCGCAGTGGCGCTTACTGGAAGCACCTGGTGGGCTAGTTAGCCCCCAGGGGCCCTCAGGATTGAAGGGGAATTATTTCCCCAACTTAAAACGCACCATAGGGCGTGTTTGCACACGTCACCTCAGGCCCCGTCCCCTCCCTTCCCCACTGTGTAAACACGCCCTGTGGCCGTTTTAAGTTGGGAGATAAATTCCCACATTTGCCATTGGTTAGCCGTTAACCCACAAGCCAGTCCAATTCACTCGGAAAATGCAGTGGAAATTGTTTTCTGAGAAGACAAATTTCACATCCGCCTCCTCATAATTTAGAGAGTAAAGACCGAAACACATTTTTCATGTCAGCGCTATGGTCGTCACCAGGCATAACCACCGACGCACTGTGCCACAGTTGCATGTGTATGGACAGACCGCAAAAGCTTGGTCCCTGCCAGCATCTTCAAAGTTCATAAAAAGCATCGCCATTTAATACTATGTACGTCAACATTAAGAAATGACACGGGAGGCACTGTAACCAGGGAAATAGAGTGCATGCATTTAGAAACGTTTGCATTGCTACCTAGAGCTTTGCTGCATTATGGGTTTTCTCCACACATCTTCGTGCAGTGACGTGATGTTCCAGTGACAAGGCCAATTCCACGGTAATAAATTACCATTACATCCAGACTGAAAGGCGTTTTATTTTCATTTCCTAGATGAGACCGGTGAGATTAAACCGGGGTGGGGGGGGGGGGGATAGAGTTCACTTGAAAAAACCACTCAGCCGAGAGATTGTGGATGAAAATGTTTGAAGTTTTACATCCATTAAATGCGATATGTGAGTCTGGACGTTTCTTTTATTAAAAATAGATTCCTTCAGATTCAGTTCGTGGCCATTCCATTCACAATAGCACAACAAGCATTGGCATAGCCATCAGGTCTCGCCGTTGGGACCTTATAAGTGTTTAGCCATGCAACAGTTGATGTTGTTGCACCAAGGATATTGTGCTGGATAACTAAACACTTATAAGGTCCCAAAGGACAGACCTATTGGCTATGCCAATGCTTGTTTTATTTTTTGTTATATAATTTTGGAAGGGGGCCGCGTGGCACCCCCCTTCCGAGGCCATAATTGGCCCCGGGGACCCCATCCCCCGTGGCCTGGCCTTTTTTTTTCTTTTTGTAATAATTTTGGGAGGGGGGCCTTAGGCCATTTATGGCCCCGGAGACCCCATCCCCCGGCCTTTTTTTCCCCTTATTTATTTATTTTTTTGATTTCTGAAGAGGGGGGCCGAGTGGCCCCCCTCCCGGGCCACTAATAGCCCCGGGGACCCAATCCCCCGGGGCTGACCGTCTCCTTTGGGGACCATGGGGTGGTCTCCAATCCCCCCGCAGTCCCGCCGGCTACCTGCGGGAGCCGGCATTGCTTTTCCACATGGGGAGCTGCGAAGATAGAGCAGGTTTCATGCTCTCTCTTCCAAATACCAAAGCAGTTTGCTATGGCAGGGCGGGAGCCGCGAGGTTCCCGCCCTGCCATAGCAAACTACAGTGTCCCGGGGGTGGGCACCCCGGGACACTGCAGGAGCCGGCCCTGGGGGGTGGCAGTCCCCAGGGCCATGACAGGGCTCTAGGAGGGGGGCCGCGCGGCCCCTCTCCCAACATTATGAAAGCCCCGTGGAGTTTGGTCGCCGGGGCTGGGGGGTCCGTCGCAAACCCCCCCAATTATAATATTTAGAGCCCCGGCGAGGTGACGGTCCCCGGGGCGTGTGGAGGGGCTTGAGCCCCCCCCCCCAACACAGGTCATTTATGCTTTTTTTTTTTAACACAAGCATATATTGACATAAAGCCGGGGGGGGGGGGGCGGTCCCTGGGGCGGCCTTTGAGCACCCCCAGACATTTATTTTCAAAGCCCCGGGGTGTGGTGGTCCCCGCACATTTTGTTATAAAGCACCGGGGGTGGCAGTCCCCGGGGCTGGGGGGGCCCTCTGGGCCCCCCATTACATAAAGCACATTGCCCCCGGGACTTGGCACCCCGGGGCTAATTCGCAACGCAGCGCTGGAGCCCGCGTTTCTTTTTTTTTTTTTATCGGCAGGATCCGCGCAGCTGATCTAAAAAAAAAAAAATGGGTTTCTACCATGCCCCCTTTTTGCGCTTTGCGCATTTGTTTCTCTGCTTTCTTGTTCCTCGATTCTACCGCGTATCTTCCGCGGCAATAGATATATATGTGATTTTACTTTTGATTCTCTCAGCAACTACTGAACGGATTTACACCATTTAAAAACAAGCATTGGCATAGCCAATAGGTCTCGCCTTTGGGATCTTATAAGTGTTTAGCCATGCAACAGTTGCATAACTAAACACATATAAGGTCCCAAAAGCGAGACCTATTGGCTATGCCAATGCTTGTTTTAACTGCTGCAATCTATTGACGCCTCACGGAGAACATCAAAGCGGCCACGAAAGTGGCCGTGAAAGTAATAGCGGTAAAGCGCGACGCGCGCATCCGCGCTCATGCACTGTAGGTCTAGGCTGGCCTGGTAGCACTTTTTGGAGCCCTTACAAAATGTCTCGCCAGACCAGCGCATGCGCTGGGGTCAGGCGAGACCTAAAAAGGCACCTTTCTGAGCCAAGGGCTACCAATTTGCCAAGTTTGGTGTAATTCCGTTCAGCAGTTCGGGCTGTAGCCGCGGCTAAAGTTTCCTATGGAAAATTGCATGGGGAAAACACGTTTTGGGACCCCCTTTTTTCTCTGCCCCCGCTTGACGAATCACCCCGAAACTTTCAAGAGAGGAGCGGACCGGAGCGCCCCACGAGATTTGAAAATTTCGCGAAAATTCGTCAACCGGCGCCAAAGTTATTGGAAATAGAATGTTGCGGATTTCCTATGGAAAATAGGTCCTAACTATAACTATCAACTGCCGACCGCCAGTAGATAAAAAATATATATATATATAATATACTTCTGTTTATCCTACTGGCAGTCATCAGTAGATAGTTATAGTTAGGACCAACTTTTCATAGAGAAAGCATTTATTTGTTTTGCTAAGAACTTTGGCGCCTTTTGAGCTGCTGCTGCTTGGAAAGTTTTGGGCAGATTCATCAAGGGGGCCTAGATAAGGGGGGGGGGGGGGGGTGGGGTCCCAAAATGCCTATTTCCCATTGTATATCTTTCGGCATTTTTCAATCTTTAGACACGAATACAGCCCGAACCGCTGAAAGCAATTACACCAAACTTGGTAGAAAGTTTGGTCTTGGTCAGAAATAGTCCTTTTTGTGATTTGGTGCAAATCCGTGAAGTCATTTTTGAAATGTTAAAGGAAAAAGAAATGTGTATATCTAGCAACGTGGATCCTCCGCGGTTCCGACAGATCTCATTCTGAGATCTAATGGGCTGCCAACATTTAAAGCAGGAATTGTTGGCAGCCATTATGGGATTCTGAGTCAGCCGAGTCCCTAAAAAAAGAGACATTGCAGGGTAGGAATACCCTGAACACCCAGGCCTGGTGCAGGGGTCACCCTCCTGGGCCGTTTTCGTCCCTGAAAACCTCCACATCTCCTGGGCAGGCCCTGCAAAAACACAGAAGGGGGCAGCACTGCCTCCCTTCTGGATCCATTGATGGCCCTGGGGACCCCCCCTCCCCAGGGCCGGTTCCTTATGTCCTGAGGTGCACACCCTCAGCACATAATTGTTTGCTGTTGATTGGAGGTAGCTTTGACAGCTCCCGCCAACCGAGTGCTAACCCCTAAGTCCTGTCCCAGCGCATGGTAGCAAGAAAACTGCTCCAGCTCGCTTGGAGTTGACATTTCATCTGTTTTCCTGCCTCCTGTCAAGCAGGTAGGAAAGCAGCTGTAAGAATTGCTCCCACATGCAGGGAGCAGCATTTTCTTGCTGCTCCTTGCATGCAAGAGCAGTGCCGGCACCCGCTTAAGGTGAGGAGCCAGCTGGGACCGCAGGGGCTTTAAGGCTCCCCCCGCAGACCCCACTAGTGCACACTGGGTGCTGTGGCTGGGGCCAGGGCACTGTGGAACAAGTGACTGGGAAATGGGCTCCCCGGACCAAAATCGCCCAGGGAAGAGGGCAGCATGGCCTCCCTCTCCTTCTGTTAATTAACTGGGCCCGGGGATGGGTACACTGGGGCCAACACCAGCCCGGGAGGGGAGCCACACAGCTCCCTCTCCTTTCCCTAATAGGCCAGGGGATGGGGTTCCCCGTGGCCAATATCGGCTCGGGGGCGGGAGGGCTGCCTGGCCTTCCTACCCCTGTAACCAATTGGCCAGGCCCTGGGAAATCGGGTGTCTGGTGCCAAAATTGGCTCTGGGAGGGGTGCTGCCTGCCCCCCTTCAACTTATTGCCCGTGCCCTGCGGGGATGTGGTCCAAGGTCCAAAATTGACCCAGGGAAGAGGGCCTCATGCCCCCTTCCTCTTCTATTAATTGGCGGGCTCAGGGGGATGAGGTCCTTGGAATCATAATTGGCAATGGGGGTGGAGTTACCTTCCCCCCTCCCCTTGAACTAATTGGCAAGGCCCCAGGGGATGGGCTCTCGGGGGTCAAAATCGGCCAAGGGATGAGTGCCGCTTGGACCCCCTCCCCTTGAACTAATTGGCTGTGTCACGTGGTTACATTAGACCCAGATAGAAACTCCATTTTACATGCTCACCCTCTTAAGTTGCCGTCTCTCGATGAACACGATGACATTTGACACATTAATTTGCGTGCAAATACAGAATTATATTCTTCATAATTGGGTTTGCTTCCACTTACACTTCGTAGGCTCACTATCTAGCACCTTGATCATTCTGTAGAAGGGCAAAGTTCATCACACAAACTGTTGTTATTTGTTTTGGCCTTTCAGTGACAGAGCTATCATGATATAATAAATATTAGCAGCTGACTGGGGCTTCGGCACAGTAATATGGGCGATGGTATTATATTTATATGACATCAGTCCTTTGTTTAGACAGGAGCATTTTGCTGGCACTGAGGCCAACCCATGCCAGAATTCCAGCCCAGCTGATTCCGGTTTACCTCATGCATGAAATGCTGCCCAGTCTCCACCAAGACGGGCAGCCTGATGACACTTACCCTTAGGTAACTGGGAGTTAGATCAGCCTTCAGGGATTTGAAAGATTTACTCACCCTATACATGTAGGTTAGGAATCACTTGGTAGGATCACAATATCTTACAGTACTTGTATGCAAGCATATATTCTCTGTAATATGCAAAATGGTTGACCTGTTCATCTTTTTCACCATTCTTGTAATGCTAATCACCTTATTCTGTTCACTTCTATTGGTCATTGCAGAGCAAGTATTTCACTCAAAAATCTCAATGCACGAGTGGCACTGAGGACTTGCTTTCAATCCACATACTCTGGGGGCGTCGTCACCCCAGATGTTCAGGCATACCACGCGGCTGCGCAATTTCTCATCCTTAATGACTGGTGGTATGGTGATCAGGGGGACCCAGCATATGTGGTCGAGAGTTGGCTGTTGGTTGACAATACCCTACACACGGTCCTTTATTCTGCATCAACACTTCGGGAACTGCCGCTCGCCACCAAAACGGTCTTCATGATGTGGAAACTTGCACTTCATACAATGAGCTGGTGGGGGAAGCTTACGATAGACACTCCTGTGGCGAAACGGACAGCTACCACAGTTGACGCGGTTGTATGGCTTTGGGGGCCATCGGAATAGACACGGTGGGTGCAGTTATGCATGGTCGGAACCTAAAGTCCTTCCAGGAACTCCAGACAGAATACCCTTGCCCCGCTCACAATCCATAGGTATCTCCAATTCAGACATGCCTTCTCCCCGTATTTAGCACAACAGGCAGACATATCCGAATTCAGCCCCTTAGAGGCGAAGGTCTTTATGGGTGAGCTGGGAGACCGTAAAATAACCAAAATTTACCGCACTCTCCTTAAAAATACACCTACAACACTACATAAAACTAGGGATGCGTTAGAGCAGGACCTGGATCCACTGGATGAGGATGATTGGGTGGAGGCATTGAAGTCCCCAGGGTGCGCGGCAATTGCGGCCCGCCTGCGACTCATCCAATTCAAATATTTACATCGGGCCTACTACACTAGGCACAGATGATGGCACACCTGCCTGATTGCATCCCCACATTGCTTGCGATGTGGGACAGCGGAGGGTACCTTTATACATACGGTGTGGCAGTGTACAACACTATAGAGGTTTTGGAGAGGGGTGACTACATGCTTGTCAGAGGTTCTGGGGTGGGATATCCCGCTTTCTCCATGACTAGTTATGTTGCATATCACTGAGGGCCTGGGCGGCAACAGATACAATCGCCACCTGTTTCTTGGCCTCACCTTGGCGATGAGAGATATTGCCAGGGCGTGGAAGGATGAATCCCCTCCGTCGGTAGTGGTGTGGAAGAAGGGTTTAAACTTCACCATGGGCCTGGAAATCGCTGTTTATGAGGCGAGAGGGTGCCCCAGAAACATTTTAAAATTTGGAAAAGATGGGCAGATTACAGAGGGTTGTACTTGGAACCTGCTCACCCCGTTTCTACTATTGAAGAACAGTTGAAATGACTGTAATGAGCTCGGACTCAAACACTACAGATATTTGCTATTGTTATGTATGGCTTAGACCCACGTATATAAGATTTACTTGCTTCTCTTACAGATATAGTGTGACACTATTGTTAGTTTTTACAAAAAGTTATTTAGTAAAATGTTTCATTTATAAAAGATGCTACAGTATCATTGAAAATGTTGATATCATTACCTGTGGAAAAGTTTGCGTATTACTGGTGTCCCTTGAGGCACCAGACATGTACCGGCTGTCAACAATAAAATTAAGTTGTGAAAAAAACAAAAATACCACTAACTTAACCAAGAACACCAAAATTGGTTTGATGGCACCCTACCGCATACTCAAAACAATGTTTGACTTGGTCCCCACAGAAATAAGGGAGCAACATGGCCAGACTTAGCCGGTTACACACCCTATCTAAAAATAAAAAATCTCACTGTTCCAGACCTACATATGCTATCTACAGATCTTGTTAGAAAACATAATGTTTAACACCATCATCATAACTTTATTCGGTTCGCAGAACAGAGGGGTACGTTAAACAGAAGATGGACTCAAAACGTTCTTCTGACTTTATAATAAAAAGGAAGATAAACCTAAACAGTCAAAACCTCAAATAAAAAAAGCAGGTTTCTGGCCTTAAAATCAAGCATGCCCCAGATATTGAGGACACTGCTTCTAAGTGGGGAGTGGGCTATGACCATGCTGGACAGCGTAACGGAAGTCACAATAGTTCGCTGGAGCCTGATGTATTGTCTGGCAGCAGTAGTGAGTATATCCACATGGAAACACCGGATACAAGAGTGAGTGTCTCGCATTGATTACACGAAATGCAACCTAAATGGAGGAGGACATACCACAATTACATTAATGTTTTCTTTTGGGAGAAATTGTCATTCGGCTGGGACATTTTCTTGGTTGAAAGGGATTAGCCACTAGAATTTTCATGGGGTGCCCTGATGCAGAAACAGTAATTTTACCTGCCTTTTCCGACCTCGTCCCAGGTGCAGTTAGACATTTATACGCTAAGAAGTGGGCCTTAGCACAAGCTCTTGTGTTCTACTGCAACCATGTGGAGGTGGGATGACGGGTCCCCTTATCACATTATACCTGTGAGGTCAACCCCACAGCCACAAAGATAAAACCCCATGAAACATGAGGCTTAAAAACAAGTTAGATACTCACATAACTTGAATACCAAGGTGTAACTGAAAGTTTCACCTCCCCTAGGAATAATGCTTTTTTCCAGTAATTTAACCAGATCATTCTTATTGTCTAGAATTAGATTACAGACACTTGAACTCCGCTACATGCACATTTGCTGCACAAAAAGCGCATAGCGCAGCACTAATGATCAACATAGTACAGAAAAAATACTAAATCACATAAGATAGTTTTACTGGATTTTTCTGCCAAAATATAGCGCCTAATAGCAGGTACTTGACCACATTTAGTGTGCTAGTTTCTGAAAAGCCGTTCTGTCGATTTCCCCAGGGGTAAAAGAACAGCCCAGGGTTGTTTTCATCCCGGGTTACAGAACTGTTGAAACAATTTGATTACCAACGTTTGGATGTTTTACAGGATCTGAACAATTTACAAGAAGCTCAGGGCAACGTCCAGCTGAAACGTTACGCCATTGGAGAAGTGAATGACGCACTAGTAACTCCTGGCTGGTTTCCAAGGATCGGTGATCTAGTCCGGGAGGAGATAGCAGACAAAAAGGAATTCAGGCCATCCTGTACCTGTCCTGGCTGTTGAAGGTACCATAACTGTACTTTAACTGCCCCTTGCTGGCTGCAAATACTAGTGATTTGTGTCAATAGATCTCATCAAACCACAACATGTGGCCGATTCTACACAGTAGACAACAGGGCTCCTGGGTAGTTACCGGACTCTTCTCACTACCCTTCTGAAAGTCCTGATTGAAGCTTTGATCAGCGATGAAGCTTTTTCTCCATGGCTGAGGACAGCTAACCCTGAAATTTCACTTTTTCCTGTTGCAACAACGTCCTTACAAACAACATATACAGAAACACAGATTTCAGCTCTACAAGCAAAGATTGTATCTACAGAAACTTACCACCAATAGAATCAACTCCCAGTTCTATATAGCCTCCAGAGCTGCCTAAAATAGATTGAACAGCCTCTGGCTACTTCCTCATCTTTGACTTCTCTTCGGATTTATTTGAACCACCACATCTGTCATCTAGAGGTAGGCTGTGTGTGTTTTATATTTAGATCAAATAGTCCTACATTATCACTCCATTGATAAACATTTGGATTACAATTGCATCACTTTTCCTGTTCTTCTGGATTGGTTTTGTAACAGTCTTTTTCTTGATTCGGAACGGACACTAGCTCCCAGAATTCCATATGTGCTCAAAATGTCTCTGCTTGTAGCTCAAAAGCATTCGCAGCGAGGTTTGCATAATTTTCTGGTCACAATCTAGCTGACCCGGTACCTTATTATAAACTCACACCTTCATGGACTAAGAAAGCTATGGTCACTGACAATAAGCTGATTTAGTCTGCATCTTTTATTTCCCAGCTGTCTGTACAAGGGATTGACTTTTGGAAAGACAACGTTGATTTAAAATCTATATGGGGAACAAGAGATAAACAGGTTTTGGGGAAAAGATGCTTTTTTTAGAGCATGCCTTAAACCACAACAAATGATTTTCTGAACAAAACTGTGCAGCAAACATGCTGTCTTGGTCTGGGCAAGATAAAAGTACCAAACATTCACACATTTGCAGGATTTGTGAACTGACACAATTCACAAATTACTCAGAGGAAACAGACACAATGCTACGCAATTGTTCATACAGTTCTTTGCATACCAATCAAAAGGGATGTGTGGCTGTTGGATACTAACTGATGCCAGGCACATTTTCTTGACAACACTGAAGGGTTTAGGATCAGTAGGCCAGACCCACGTTCTGTGCAGACACAACATTGATTGGTAACAACGTAGTGTCTGGAAGTTGTGCCTTGGTTGGCTTAAACAATATACATTGTCTCAGGTAAAACAACACTTGTTGCTTATTTCTGATGACATGGGATTACAAAATTTTTTACCAGGTCCTTGACCATGTCAAAAGCACTTTCTGTATGCAATGAAGTGTGGAAAAATTCACAGCTGGCAGATGCAACTATCATTCACTGTTGCAGAAATACCTTCTGCGGATTGGCTGATCTGCTGATTTATCTATTTGCCAATTTTTACATTTTACTTCCAGTACTGCTTACAGCATCATAAAGTGGGCAGATATGAGGCTCTAGTAGAGGGGTTTGTACATGAGTCATGGATCTTACCTTTCAAACTCCAACCTAGGGACTGAGGTTTTTCTTAGAGCGGCTGACTGCTAGAGTACCTTAGGACATTTCTGTGTTTGCAGGGAAGTTTCGCTTCATGGCACATGTAATGCGTTTAAGCCAACCGTTCATGATATTTGAAAGGTTCTCCAGGTGCTGTGATCCATCTGGCTTTCAGATTACGCTCTAATGGGAGTTATTTGATGCTGAATGATCAAGGCTGCTGTGAGATGAGACTTGGCATTGCCTGTCGCTTAACGATCTCTGCGGTTGTGACCTGTATTCACAGGTACTGTTTTCACCTGCCCGCACTGTTAGCGATGTAATGCTCTGGCCTTCGATAGAGCTTACAAATGTGCGCTTTGATGCTTTAAGCAGACTGAAAGCCTTATGGTTTCAGAAGGATGTGGCCTTAATGTTTGTAAGGGAGGCATTTGATGTTAAAGTTGCAAAATCCTCTTCGGAGATACAGTTGCTACTCCGCACTAATTTACCACACCTTTTTGGGGAACTTGTGCACCACATTTTTAACATATCTAGTACTGCAGAGGTAGTGTACTTTAAGACATCTGGCTCAGGGTTGGTTAGTGCCTTTCAGACGGCTTTCAGAGTTTCCCCTTCATTGATACACTCTGTTTGGAAGCATTTTTGGAGGCTTATCGCTTGTCCTGTTCCTAGTTGTCGGGACAGTGCTTTTAATTTTTTTGCTCCACAATGGATGACAAATCACAAAGCCAAATGTGGCTGGCACTACCGCACATGCTCCTGTGTTGAGAATGCATGATATGTTGATTTGGCGCATCCTTGCTTCAGGAACTAAATAACCTCTGGTTCTTTTCCTTTTGTCCTGTCTGACTACACTGCATGCTGTGCACTTTCAAGTGTGCCCTGGACATATATGTTCGGAAACGCAAATTGTCCAATCTCCGGACATTGACCTAATGGCTCACTTGAAATGCTGTCCCTTGAGCTTGCCATTGCTCCTAAATTAATACTGTGAGCCTTCCTGGGATGCCACGGCTCTTGACGATTCTCCTTAATATGCAAAATAAAATTTTCACTTGCAGTTTCCTTAGCAATTTTTCAACAGCTCTACAGCTAAAACAGCAGAACGAAATTATTTCACATTTGGCACAAAGCTAGATCTTTACCCAGAGCGAAAACGTTTTGCAGTTTGGTGTCAATCTGTTCAGTAGGTTTTGAGAAATCAATGATGGAAATGTATAGATATCTGGACAGTTGGGTATGCATTAGTTCTGTGGGCACACAGCTTTAAATGATACAGCGATCTAATTGGCCGAGAGGGCTTAATCCCTCCCCATCCCCACCACCCACTGCATGCTTCACTCCCAAGGAAGCGAGAAACTCCTGCGAGTCTCATGGGG
Organism: Triturus cristatus; assembly: GCF_964204655.1. Classification (NCBI taxonomy): domain Eukaryota; kingdom Metazoa; phylum Chordata; class Amphibia; order Caudata; family Salamandridae; genus Triturus; species Triturus cristatus. The sequence continues at coordinate 627,121,254 of NC_140594.1, read as the reverse complement.
CGGAGTAGGGATACTCTGACCCTGACCCTTTTGGGGTGGACGTGTCCCAATGAAAGGGAACAAATACTTCTGCAGGCGTGACACCGCTTTCTCTCGCGTGACACACGACACACAAGGGGTGGGTGTCCTTTGGGGCAGGCCAGACACTGCGGCCAACCCAATGCTGTGCATGACAGTGGGTTGCTAAACCACGGAGTGTTTGACACATGGTCTGACCACAAGGTGGGAATGGTAATGACCTGTTATTTTATGTTAAAAAGAAGACCTAGAAATGTGCTCAAGAAATCAAAAGTTAAAGTGACGTGATAGGTGAAAATATAAGTTAAATGTAACATTTTAAACTCAAATTCAGCAGGTATAGCTAATGAAGTAACTATAATTGATTGAATACTTTATTCGATAGCAATGTATCATAAAAGTAAATACAATACAACATACATAGAACCATAAAATTAATATAAAGACATATAAAAATATGCATATTTTTATATGTCTTTTTATTAATTTTATGGTTCTATGTATGTTGTATTGTATTTACTTTTATGATACATTGCTATCGAATAAAGTATTCAATCAGTAACTATAATTTGTGCCTTACACTGCTTGTGACCTGACATATTGCATTGGCCATGACATATTCTTTGACTTCAGTGATAACATCACCGATGATATCTGAAATTACATCATTAATGATATCACTGTGCATGATGAGTACACAAGTTATAGGTACTTCATTTAACTATAACTTCTGAATTTCAGTGTTTTTCTTTGAAAACACACACCCTGCCCTCCCGCCCCACCCGCCTTCCTATCTTGATCAAAGGTACTAATGACACATACCTACAATACCAGAGTCCTTGTTTACTCCAGGAAAAAAGAGCATGCACCCTGCTGGCTCATAATGATGCTCGGGGACTGCACCTTTTTCAGGACATCTTACTCCTGGTGTGCCACACTGCTATGGTCCTGGAGAGTCAAAAAATGCCTACCTTCACTTTTTGAGTGTGAACTAAACAAGGTGTCCCTTAATTTGGCCATGGATACTTGTAGACATATAGGCACAAAAGCATCTGTAAGTCGTCAGAACATCAAGTACATGGATATTTCCTCCTGGATGGGCAACGACCGGCAATTTCAAAGGAAATATGTGTATACCTTCTCACTCCTTGTCCCCCCTCCCCATAGGTCAGAGGGCCATTTAGAACACCCTGGAGGTCCATGAGGACCTCCAGGGTAATTTTAGTAATTTTGTTGTTTCCAACTTGAACTTGCAATATTTGTTTTTCATAAGTGCTTCACTACTATCTGTGGATAGCATTCAGTCTAGCTGCTTATTGTATATTGGCTCTTCTGCAGTATCAGCAAGCAACTTTCACTGAGAGGAGCGAGCTGTTTCTTGCTATGCTCGGCTCATAGGACACCGTACCAGTCTGGTTGGGATGTCACTGTGATCTTGAAACACACCACACCAGAATGTATGTGGGCTTGGCCACCACCCTGGCTGATCAAGATCGTGGAAGAGCTGGCATTGAGGTCTGTCTCCCCAGCCATCTCAGTATTTCAGGAAGCTCTTTGGTCCTGGCAGTCTGCCTCCTCAGGACTTTCTCTCCTTTGGACTTTCCCTTTGTGATTTCTCCTCTCAGGTAGTGGACTTCACCGTGGACAGGTAGACTTTTCTTCTCCTGTGGACAAGGAAGTGCTCGATAAGGAGTTGCTGAACTATTCACAACTCCACGCAGCCCAGAGTGCAGACTTTGCGCCCATGCTGTTCCAGTGCAGTCTCCTCCTTTTACACAAAGCTGAATTCTAAGAATTCAGGACCGCCCCAGCAGCCTTCAGTGCCGGTTGAACTTTATCCCACTATTGATCTATTCCTGTTGACAGTGTAGCTCCTGCTGTTAAAGATCAGCCTTAAACAGCATTATCTTTGATTCAGCTATTACCTCTGGTCTTGGATGAACTGATTCTCATTCCCAACTACTCCTGCTCAGTCTTGATGGATGAGCAATCATTCTTCAGACGTTTACTCCTTACCCTTAATACCCCCTGGGATGAGGAGACATTGTGTGATCTGGAAACCAGCTATGACTCAACTTTTTGGAACCAGGGTCCTCTCCTCTAATGATCTCATCATTGTTACTTTTGGAGACAATGACACTAAGAGTAACAGAGTCACCGTAAAAATAACTTTGTTTTATAGGTATTTTCTATTACATTTCAAATTGTGACAATCAGAGTTTAGAGCATGGCACATGGATATATAATGACTAACACATACGTTTCTATACATGTAGAATTGTTATATTAGTGTTAGAGGCATGTGTGCTGTAGATACACATGCTTTGCATACTCCTGCCATCCAGTGTTGGGTTCGGATATTTGCAAGTTGCTTTTCTTCTAAGAAGTCCTTTCCAGTCTCGAAGTAAAGTGACTCCTCCTTTCAGTGATAGTGCGCATGGGCATTGACTCTATTGTTAGATTATTTTATTTCCGCCATCGGGTTCAGACATGTATTGCAGTGCTCTGATTCGTAACTGTTAATCTGGGTCCCTTTGGCGCGCAATTCACTGTACCTATGTCGGTATTGTTTTGATCGTGTCTTCCACCTTCTGCGTGTCGAAATTTAGAAAACTTTCATTATTCAGTCAGGAAACTCTTACCGTGGCTTTTGGAACTAACTCGTTTTCCTCTACTTCTACTTGAAAATCCATTGTCAAGTCTTCTGCTGATGGAATGGACACCATTTCAGTTCTCTCCTCGGTGCCATTCCAAATACCTGTGCACCAACCTTCAAAAGATCTGTAACCTCTATCTCTCCCCGGAGCATAAAGGAGAAGACTGCGATGCGTGTCGATCGTTCCAATCTAAAAAGACTCAGCGGGACTGTAAAACTCGACGAAGAGGGATGTAGCAACAGAGTTTCGATGCCACCCCCCTGATATCTTCGGAGAAGATATCAAGAACGAAGAAATGGAAGCGTTAGCAGCAGAAGAGGTGGAAACTTTCTTCATCCAGGACTCCGATTCCAAGTTGGAGTTCGAACTAGAGTCCCACGACGTTCCGGCTTGCAGGATGCCGTGAGTATCAAAGCCCCTCTGCCCACCAAACCCGCTTCCTTCAATCAAAAGGCGGTTGGGCCTCCACTGCCATCAGGCCATGGTAGACACAGACACTGATTCCAATGCCTTCCGGCTCAGCACCGAAAAAGCAAGTCAAGCTTTCCGGTTCGGGCTTGAGCCGATATGACACTTCTTCTATTCCAAAGCATTCAGGTTCGAAGGATAAAAAGGACAATCTAGTTCGGCACCGAAAAGTTTGGCACTGAAACATAAAGATGCTCCCCTAAAGCCTCTATTCTAGACACCATGAAACAAAAGCTGGATCCAAAACCAAAGACAATCCATATAAACAATGGCACTGTACACATTACAACTAAGCAAGTAATACCATCTTCCAAAAAGAAGATAGACACTGAATATAAAATCCCTCTTTAAAAAAAAAAGGACATGGCTACTAGCCCTATTAACATTCCTCAAACCCTCCACCTTCTCCACAAGGTCCTATAATACCAGCTTTAGACCCTCTACACATCACACCACCAGGCTCTCCAGGAACAAATCCTGATATAGACGATGACACTTATGATCAGCCACCACCACATGTATGGGATGACTATAATATAGATCCACCTGCAGACACAGATCTAGATCTATATCCAGCTCCCCTCCTGATAATACTGCATATCAGGAGTTAATTGCTAGGGCAGCAACTTACCATGGAGTGACTTTACATACAGAAGCCCTAGAAGAGCATTTCCTGTTTGAAACTTTAGGAAACACACATAGAACATAAGTCATTGCCTATGTTATAGGGTATAATGAGGCATGCTGATGATATTTTTAAACATCCAGTTAGGGCACGTATCATAACACCTAAGGTGTGTAAAAAATATATACCCCACCATTGGACCAAGTTTTTATTAAGGGCCAGTTGCCTTTGGATTCTTTAGTGGTCTCTAATGCCCATAAAAGTGCAAACGCGCAAACCAGGCACCACCTCCAGACAAGGAATCAAAACTAATAGATGCCTCAGAAAAAAGAGTAGCTGTTCAATTAGCCAACTATTGGTGTATAGCCAATACACAAGGTCTGTTCGCTAGATACGAAATAGAAAGATTTATTACAATATCGCCCTGAAGAACACAAGAAAAGAGGGCAGGTACTGGTACCAGAGGGGAAACTAATTTCCAATTCTTCTATTTGGTGTACCATTAGGTTATGGATACTACAGCCAGAGGAGTAAACACCAGTATTTTTACAAGAAGACATGCATGGCTAAGAATCTCTGGTCTCAAACCAGAAGTTCAACAAACTAATGCCCCTTTTGAGAATGAACACCTCTATGGGCCTCAAGTGGACCAATCACTTGAAAAAATGTAAGAGGACATAGAGGTGGCAAAATCTATGGGGGCGTTCGCTGGCCATTTTATAGAGGATGCTCCACAAGTAATACCACAGATGCGGCTGCATCTTCACAAAAGACCCAAACACAATCCTCCCCCTTTAGAGGATTTTACAAAGGTGGATATAGAGGATCAATTTCAAAGGAAGAGGTAGAGGCACACCAACAGGTTCCTCTCCATCTCCTAACAAACAGTGACTTCATATCTTTTCCCCTGATTATTTATCACAGGTCGTGGGAAGACTGCAACAGTTTCCCCCATATGGCTGGCAATAACATCAGACAAATGGGTATTGGACATAATCCAACATAGGTATTTACTGGAGCTCACAAACAACCCCCCCAATATTCCACCTCGCACTCTGATTTGTAATAGGACATTAACACTATCAGTTCAAAGTACTCCTATTGGGAGTAACAACTGCACCCAGAGTGTTTACCAAATACCTAGCAGTAGTAGCAGCTCATCTACAAAGACAACAAATTCATGTCTTCCCATACCTAGATGATTGACTCATAAAAGCCAACACACATTGAGTGTTTACAACACACTCAAACTACCATAAACCTTCTACATCAGTTGGGATATACAATCAATGCACAGAAATCCTATCTTCAACCCTCACAACGGTAACCTTATCTAGGAACTATTCTAAACACTCAAATAGCTCTAGCATATCCCAATATAGCCCGGATAAACAATTTTCAAACACTGCTACTACACTTCCAAGACAACCAGTATCTCCCAGTTAAGACCTTCATGCAGTTACTAGGGATGATGGTGTCATGCACTGCGATAGTGCCTCGTGCAAGACTAAATATGCGTCCTCTACAGGAATGCTTAGCACATCAGTGGAATCAATCACAGGGTCAGCTAAAATATCTAGTGTTGGTAGACAGCTGCACTCATCGCTCTCTGCAGTGGTGGAACACACAGCATCTATCAAAAGGGTGTCAGTTTATCGACCCTATTCCACAGATCGTGCTCACAACAGACGCATCTCTCACATGGTGGGGTGTACATTTACAACATTTAAAAGTTCAGGGTCTTTGGACCACCAAACAGCAAAAACCTTCACATCAAGTACCTAGATCTGCAGGCAGTTCGGTTGGTGTTGAAAGCATTTCTACCTCACCTAATAGGGAAAGTTGTCCTAGTCTGGACAGACAATAGGACAACGATGTACTATCTACAATAACAGGGGGGGTACACTCTATACAGCTGTCACGCCTCTCCCCCAACATTTGCCGTTGGCCAGTTCATCACAAGATTCAACTATTAGCAGCACATCTTCCAGGAACAGACAATGGCTTTGCCGACCTCCTCAGAAGGATGCAGCAATAAGTCCACGACTGGGTACTCCACCCCCAAGTGCTCCTTCCCTTCTTCCAGAAATGGCGGTTTCCACAAATAGATCTCTTTGATACAGCAGTGAACTCAAAATGCCCAGACGTCGCCTCCAGATACCCTCATCCTCTATCCAAAGGCAGTGCCCTATGGAAGAACTGGTCAGGGAAATTTGCTTACTTTTCTGCCTCTCCCTCTCCTTCCATTTCTAGGTCGTAAGCTCCGGCTAGACATTTCTCACGCTAATTCTAGTGGCTCCCACAAGGACTCGCCTACTTTGGTTCACCACGTTACTAGAAGTGTCAGTAGTCCCACACTCAATTCAAACCTTCTCACACAGAACCATGGAGAAATCAGACATCCAAACCCCAACGAGCTCAACTTATTGATTTGGCTCCTGAAATCATAGAATTTGGATACCGGAACCTACCACCAGATTGTATGACAATTCTTAAAGAAGCAAGAAAACCTACCACTAGGGCATGTTATGCAGCAAAGTGGAAAAGGTTTGTTATATATTGTAATAAAAACATGACTGATTCACTGGATGCATCTATACAAAATATTATTTGCTATACTTTGCATCTACAATGAGCAGGCTTAGCCTTTAAATCTATTCCACTATGTCTTGCAGCAGTAGCTGCTTATCTTCAAGATGGACAACATTTATTCTTATTCACAGTTCCAGTAATTAAAGCCTTTATGGTAGGTCTTAAAAGAATAATACCACCCAGGGTACCACTTGCACCTGTCTGGAACCTTAACATTGTTCTCACAAGGCTTATGGGTTCACCTTTTGAACCATTCCACAATTGTTCATTAAAATTTCTTTCATGGAATGTTGCCTTTCTAATCGCTATCACTTCACTAAAACGTGTGGGTGAGCTGCAGGCATTATTAACCCTAGAAGAACCCTCCTTCCAACTTCATAAAGATGGGGTGCTTCTTCGTACAAATCCCAAATTCCTTCCAAAAGTGGTCTCTGCTTTTCATATTAACCAATCAGTTGAGTTACCCGTGTTCTTCCCTCAACCTCATTCAGTAGCAAAAAGAGCTCTACATACACTTTGTCAAAAGAGCACTATTCTGTTATATTGATAGGACAATAGATTTTTGCAAAACAAAACCACTTTTGTTGCCTTTGCTCCACCTCATAAAGGAAATCATATCTCTAAATCCAGTATTTCTAGATGGATTGCTAAATGTATTCAGACTTGCTATGTTAAAGCTAAAATAACTTTAACAATACCTCCTAGAGTACATTCTACTAAAATAAATAGGAGTATCCATGGCATTTTTAGGTAACATTCCCACAGCTGACATTTGTAAAGGAGCTACATGGTCTACACTACACACATTTACCAAACATTATTGGGTGGATGTATTAGCACATCAACAAGCTAATGTAGGATAAGCAGGGCTAAAAACACTTTTTCAAACAACTGCAAACCCACTGGTTAGCCACCGCTTTGGGAGAATTCTGCTATACAGTCTATGCAAAGCATGTGTATCTACAGCACACATGCCTCAAACGGATTGTTACTTACCCTCTAAGCATCTGTTCTTGGCATGTAGAGATGTAGATTCACATGCACCCTCTCTCCTCCACTGACACCTATGGTTGTTGCAGTTCTTGTTACTTACGTTACATACTCATGGATATTTCTATACTACACTTTCTTACTCCATTCTCACCCTTTTGTGGGAAACCAATCTAACAATGTATACGCTGTCCATGCGCACTATCACCGAAAAGAGGAGTCACCTTACTGGACTGGAAAAAGCTTTTTCGAAGAAAACTACTTGCAAACATCCGGACCCAACATTAGATGGCAGAAGTATGCAAAGCTTGTGAATCTACAGGTCTACATGTCAAGAACTGATGCTTACAGGGTAAGTAACATAAACCTTCTGTTGATGTTTGTAGGTCTTAAGCTTTTGGACAGTGCTTTAAATGGTCCGTTACTGAGTACCAGCACTTTTTTGTTTTGAGAGGAGAGTACCAGCACTTCTCAAGACATATGTAATACTTTTTAATTGAAGAGTACCGGCACTTCTCAGAAACAAGCAGATACTCTGGTACAGAGTACTTGCACTTCTTTTTTTTTTCCATTTCAAGCCCTGGGTGTTATATGTTACTAAGATTCCTTTTGAAGTAGCATGTTAACGTTCTTAAACTATAAACATGCACTTTATTGCCATGATGTCTATTTTATGTAGCAATCAGAGCCTGTTAAACTGTTGTATATCCTGTATAAATGCATGTACAAATTACAAACGGAGAAAATTGCTGCTGGTGCTGGTTTCCACAAACACTATTACAAAAAATAAATAATAATCTTAACCCTACAGAGATGTGCTGAAAGGCGCTTAATGGTGAGACATTGTGACATGTCATATCTAAGTACTATTAATTTAATGTACCACAAAGAAACCAGAGTAAATGCATGCATTGTTTTTCTAAAGCACTCTAAACTAATCTCAATAGTAAACAAACAACAACTAGCCTATAACTACTTGATTAACCGCTCACTAACCTTCCATTCCGAAGCACCATGCTACTTGCAGAAAGTACTTCAACACCCTGTTTGGTGTATTAAGTACTGTATGAGTGCCATTCTAATAGTGTTTTTCTCGCAGGGCTTTATCAGCTCAACCCGCCAGCTTACCCCCTTCGAGTCTTTGGTCCGCAGATTTGATGGTTCATGGGGGCTGATCTCCAGAACTTATTCTGTCCTGCAGCACGCCCAACAACTCCTCCCTCACGGATATCAGACGCGATGGGTGTCTGATCTGGCCGCCGAGGTCGCTCCGGAGGCGTGGACTCGCCTGTGGAGGGACAGCCCCAAGGTGTATCGTAGTACTCCCCAACGTGAATCAGCGTACAAATTGATGACACGATGGTACTATACCCCTACTTGCTTACATCGGATATTCCCAAAATCTCCTTCGCTTTGCTGGAGATGCCAGAATGCCGAGAGGGACATCCTGCACATCTGGTGGTCCTGCCCGGGCCTTACTCTGTTTTGGAAGGAAGTTCTCAGCCATATCAAAGATGTAGTGGGGTTCCCGATCTCTTCTGACCCGTCCTTAACGATTCTGAGCATTAAACCAGGCGTGCTCAAAGCTATGACCACATCGGAATGGCACCTGATCCTCCATTTGCCTGAGGGGGCGAGGCAGTCCATTGCAGCCACCTGGAAGAAGACCCACCCTCCTTCCATAGCGGCCTGGTTCCTGTGACTGTGGGATGTCCTGGCCCTCGAGCTTCTCACAGCATGTCTCAACCATACCGACACCTGATTTGACCGTGTTTGGAAACCACTTATTCAACACTTCACTAAAACTGAGCACTCCCGCCTAATACCCCCCAGGTTACGCACCTTGCAACTTTTTGAGGACTCCCTGGTGCCTTTTTCTAGGGGTCGGGCGCCGGACTCCCCAAGCAGCCCTATTTCCACCTAATGGGTGGATTCGCCCCACTCCTGAGCCCACGGATCCCCATTCTGGCCTCCTGATCCCCATAGCGCACCTGGCTTTGATTCTCCCCCTCCCCCAGAAAAAGGGGCTTGCCCTTTCTCTCTGTTGATCTTCTTCTCTCCTCTCTTTGTTCTTCCTTCTTCTTTCCCTACACTCTGTCTTTCTCTTGATGATGGTTTTAGTTTGGGTTTCTTTTTTTCTGTGAAACATAGCTTGATACTTTTTTTTTTAACACTTTATTGATGACCGCGATGTGGCAAATACATAACATAGGCAATATGCAGTCTATACAGTCTGTTTTTTCCTTTGCCCTTAGTACACGAATTACAATATATATGCCCCCACAGAAATTCTGTTTCCATTGTCCTATAAAACAATAAAACCAAAAGGAAGCTAAGAGTCGCATTCTGTAGCAATAATGCTACCAAGCAAACAGTGGAAAATGTTCTCTCGTGAGTGTCATTACAAAGTTGTATATGTTAACATTCAACTAATAAAGCTTATTCGAACTCATTGCCCCCCCCACCACCTCCCATCCCTCCCTACCCCACTTCTGGTCGTTCTTACTTCAACTAACACGGTGATCATAATTGGTCTATGTACATTATTCTCCTAGGGGGTGTAATTTTCATAGTAAGAACATAATTACTCGGGTCTCAGGGCTTGACTCCGAGAGGCCATAAGGCGTCGTTGCGTATTGCTGGGTCAGGTTAGCTTATGTAGGGGATAGATCCAGTGCTTCCAGTTCAATTATCATAGCCTCCCACTCCAGTGAGATAGGATGCTTCCTTAGCTCTCTCTCTTCTTCTGTGCAAAGAGCTGCACCCTCCGCCCGTCCCCACTGAATCATGTCAGTTTGCCAAATAGCCGGGCATCTGGGGGACTTCCACCTCATAGTAAGTACTCTGATCGCTAAAATGAGTGCTAGGTCCAAGAACCTTAACCGCACCTTCTGCACCCCCTGAGCACCGATGAAGGCCCACCAGGCAGTTTAGGACCTCATCCGGAACCGAGAGCTGCGTTACCCTCGTCAATGAATTGCGGACTCTCCCCCAGTAGCCCCGTATGTAGGGGCATGACCACAGCAAAACATAGCTTGTTTCTTATTGCTGCAATGTGATATAGTTACTAATTGGGTGGGGAAAATGCTTAGGACATTGGAGGTTGCCACTTGGTCTTTATTGCATGCCCAGTCAAGTAGCGGTGCAGTTTTTCCTTTTATTGGATGTTCAGACTCTATATGGGCAGCCTTATTTTGACCCTTTTCACTGGCCTTCCTTAGACTTTGGCCTTGTTGCTTGTGTCCCGGGAGGACTCTGTCCTACGCTCTGTTACCTCACCATGCTTGTTGTGCAGGGGGTGTTTGGTTTCCTTTTTCTTTTGGATGGGTAGAATCCTGCCCCTCTGGTAACTTCTCCACCCTACTTTGTAATGATCCTTTCTTGTTATTGCAGCGATGTGTAAGTATGATTTGCTTGACTTCAATAAACAAAATTTCAACAAAATGAAAAATCATTTATGTTAAGTCAAGAGTCATGGGGTGGAAAGAGATGAGAGAGTGGGCACTGGATGGAATTTGTGGAAGTGGGAGGAGGAAACGATGATACAGTGGATGCCAAAGAGAGGTCCAGGATTGGGAAAGTGAATCCCTAAGTCTTAAGGGGTTTGAGAGAGAGTATGGTAGCAAGTTGAGCAAGTGAAAAGATTGTATCCTGGAAGTTTTAAAGATTATATGCTGTTGGCAGAAGAGGTTGAGAGAATGTTTTGAAGTTGTGTAGGCTTGGAAGAGTACATTGGGGAATAGGAGTGGATAGACAGCAAGTCTTAGAAAAGAGGGTGGATGTGAAGAGAAAGGATGAGGAGTAAGAATTGATCTTGGGTAACAAGGACGGTGGTTTGAAAAGGAAGAGAGTTTTGAGAGTTGTCCTCTGAGTTACAATTCTTTCCATTCAGGTGAGCAAAATGCTACTCTCTAAAACAAATGATTGCAGATGTTTTCGGGGTTTCATTGGTGGCCCTTAAACATTTAGATTGGTGCATGCAATGTTTTGCGTGGGGATGTCTGTCTTCTTTGACATAAGATTATTTTGGATGCCTTCTACTATCTAGATTTGTTTTGTCCTCCTATCACCTTAAACTGCTTAACCAACATTCATCCAGTCTTGAAGTTGAGGTTGGCAATAATGACCAATTCCTTGATGGCCCCTATGACTTATCCATCAACAATTATCTGGGATTACCCCCTATGCAGATATTATAGTTGTAATCACAGGATGTCTCATCTGACCTTCCGGGCCAGACCCACTTGTACACTTCATAGCTTGTCATTGTATCTCGCCTACCAGCATCACATAATCTAGCCTTTCTATATAACCTGGGGGGTGTGAGGGAGGGGAGGTGTGGGGGAGAGAGGAAGTGTTACAGATTTGCCTGCGCAGTATAAAATATGCATTGATACTTGCCACTTTTTCTGTACATCTAGCGCTTACAGATTGCATCCCCAAAGTTCTTCAGGCAGCTTGAAGTCTCCATCTGCCACATCTAGCGGCACACAATACCAAGCTGCCACCTCTTTCTTCCTAGGGGAAGTGTCCTGAATCTGTTGCTCAAAGTGAGACTGATTTCCCCCTCTAGACTCAGCACTGTGCGCCCATGTTTGTAACAGGACAGTTCTCCATCCGTTGTTACGACATGGGTTCCTCATGGTAATAGTTTTCTCTCTTGTAACAGCTGACTCCATTTGCAAATCCCTTCCTTTTTCAGTGGCTCTATTAGCTGTTCTCTCACAGTCTGATGTCTCTGGAAAGTTCCAAGAGGCTACAAATTCGATAAGGTAGGGCAAACCTACCAAACTCCTAATATCCACCCACAGTTTAATGGTTGTTTGGAGCATCTTAAACCTTTTTCTTAAAAACATTACTAGTCTCAGATTTATAGAGGAATTATGATTCTGCTAGGCCTATATATTATTTTGCATAGTCCAAGATAACCCTCCTATCTGTGATTCATTGGGGTCTTTAAATAACACCCTACTATTCTTCCACTGAAAGCCCAGCAGTATAGTTGAAAATCAGGAGTTGCCATACCCCACCTTCTCCTTCCCTCTTCGTAAATTTTTTCATGAAAGCCTAATTTCTTTTGAAGCCCATATAAAGCTGCTGACTTTTCCCTGCAACTTATTTATTAACTCCTTATTAAATCTCAAGGGGATATTATTAATTAAAAACGTGAGTTTCAGCAGGATAGACATTTTGATCAGATTAGACCTTCCATATATCATTGGAGTAGATCTGCCCAAAATCTCACTGTTCTCTAAAATTCATCTGTTGCCTTTTTAAGAATAACCTGGACAAAATTATGTATGTTCTGGGGCACCTTAATTCCTAGGTACCTAAGCTTCTTCATTATCACTTGGCTAGTTCCAAACCATAATCAGTTTTTTGTTATTTCACCAAATATCCAGAGATCCTCCCATACTCATGCTTTATTTGCTGTATTATGGAATAGCAAACTTTCAATTTAGAGGCTGTATATTGTGACTTAGCTGTTGCCTCACCTCCTGATTGAGTAGCAGCTTCCCATCTAAGGTCCACCTTGGAACGTCCTCCTCTCGAATTGGAAATAGCTCCACCACCACCGCGTAGTGATCCAGTAAGTGGGCTGGAATGTGACCGACAGTTTTTATGCCATCCACCATTTCACAATTCATTAAGAAGAATTCTATGCTTAAGTGATTGCCGTACTTTCTTTTATGGAAGATGTACTCCTTAGAAGGATCTGACCTCAGTCTCCAATCGATTAGACTCAAATCCTTAATCAGTAACCTAACTCTTGACTACATCTTGGGGTAATTAGCCATTTGACTTGCTGTCGACCTATCTTATGTACCATCTAAGAGCATGTTGAAGTCACCACCCACTATAATGGGGGTGTTACATGCTAACAGCTGTAGATAAAGATCTCTAAGTGGCTCACAGTAATTGATATGTGGCCCGTAGAACCCTGCTATTGTTAATAGTTATCCCTGCAGCTGTAGCTGAGCAATTATCCATCACTGTGCCACAGTTGAATGCAAGATCTCAGCTGAGGAGTTGCTCTTTATGAATATGGCCACCCCTTTGGGGCAATACTCCTGATATGTACAGACAAACTGCTTGAGCCAGTTCTGAGACCCAAAACGATCACTTCCCTCCTTGCTCAATAGGTGTGTCTCCTGTAATATAATATGGAGCCAGTTGCCGAGGACCTTATGCCCCCTGCTCTAGATCCTCCTATTGCTCGTCCAAGGTGTTTTTAACTGCTTAAACTGTGGGGTTGTACTTGTAGGAGTTGTATTTTTCTCTTGTACTAGCCTCTTCATGTTCTCTCCGTCTTGCATATTTACCTCCGCACTGGTTCCATCAGCCACCCTTGTCGATAGATCCTTAGATGTTACTCTTTCTCTAGAATTGGAGCATGGTCCTTAAAATAGGATTTTTAAGGAGTAATTCTGATTTTAACTGGAGGATTTTGCTATTCCCTCTGATCACTATTCCTATGGTCTTGCTGACCCGTATGTGAGCTTTATGTTTTCTGTCTGTTCTTTTAAATTTAGAGCCAAGGGTCAGAACACCTTAGGTTATTTTTCCTTGCCCACTTGGTAACCCCTATTGCTTTCCTTATTGTGGTGCTTCTCAACAGGTAACATTTTCCATTTGCTTTTGGCCAACCCTCTTCCCTGGTTTCCCTTACTTCGAGCAACAGTCGCCCCAACTCTTTCACCTACTTCCCCTAGCGTGGGAGTAGATAGGGGGTTTCTTCTGCAAGATTGGGGGACCCATTGACTCTGTTACCAGCTTCTGTGCCTCTTGTACCCACCGTTGCGGCCATCCAACAAGCTGCTGTCTGTGACAGCTCTGGTCAACACCGCGTCTTCTAGGAGTGCACTTCTGTGCTGGCGCTGTCCGTCCTTCCCCAGAGAGGGATCCAAGCAACCTCACATCAATCTTACTAGAGACTCCCCTCTGCCAACGCCCAGAGGCTAGAAGCTCTGTGGAAATGCCTCAGGAAGAATCTATTGTGGAAGCAGATGAGTTCCATCACATTTCCATGTAGATGGACTGTGTTCCTCAGGAGGGAGGCTCCTGATCAGCCGACTAGCTGACTGCCATGTTTCAGTGTCCCAACTGGAAGACCACCCCTTCCAGTATCTAGGGTTGCGTGTAATTGTTAAATTTATGCTGAGGTTAAGATTAACATGGTAAATATATTTTTTGTTCCAATTTTTGGCATATAAAGCCATTGCCTGTGAAAATGTAGACTTGCACTTTCACACATGGAGCTCTCCAATGTAAATAATGTGTCTGAAAGGATGATTGGAGTGAACTGTCTCACCCTGTGTGTCTGGTGGCACAAACATATACCTTTGTAACAAGAATTCCACTAGATTTTTTTCCCAGATGTTTTTCACGTTGGTGCTTAGGCTTAGTGTTAAGCTTTGGGTTGGGGTTATGATTAAGTATAATGAATGAGATCAAAGCTAGTGTCATACTTAAAATAAAAATAGGAAAGGGTTATATATAAGTAAGGTGGCAATGGGGTGCACCTATGCAGGGGTGCCAATTTATTTTCCTGTCGTTGAAAGTGATACCTAAGGGACTGAATTTGGGTTTTGAGTTCTTGTGAAGAAGATTCTTGGAACTTGTGTTGCATCATAGAGTCCACTCTAATCACCCTTTGTTATTAGACAGCTCTTATGTCTACTGCCTGTTTCATGTACTCATGTATACAAATACTTGTAATTCTTCAACTTTTAAAATATAGGGTGATTTCAGCATTAATGTTTCAGGCTCTTGTTGTGATTAAACTTGTTGGCGAGTCTGCTTTTTAGACCATCACATCGCCAAATAACTCTGGTTATATAGAATCTGTCGCCTGATACTGACATATTGTATCCCAGGTATACACTTTTTTAAAGCTAAAATACTTATGTCCAGCAACAGATATGTAAAATGTAGCATAATGGGTATTTATGCAGTCAATTACCCAAATAGAAAGCATAAAAACAAAAGCTCCTGTGGAGTGAAACTGTGGTATTCTAACAGAACAATCCAGCTTACCATTTCTCTTGCTGAGTTTTTATTTGCCTGTCATTTTGTAAAGCATACACAAGAAGATGATGGACAGAGTGCTGAAACTTTTTCAGACACTCACCCCCAGTCACAGATCTGGTTAGAATCCATCATCGTTCTTTAGCTTACTTCCCCTCCCCAGCTATATGCAAATCAGTCTTGACCTTGTTCCTCATGGGAACAGTCCAGCCTGAACTGCCAAGCTCTTCACTGAACCGGAAAAAAGCATCCTGGGACCCATTTGTGGGTAACACCCCTCATCTGCCAGGCTAGCTTGAATCCAGTGGCAAAGTGAGCAAGGGACCCACGTCTTGGCATACCCTGCCAACTTAGGGCAAGCAAAGCAAACACAAGGAGATGATGGACGGAGTGCTGAAACCTTTCTGACACTCACCCCCAGTCACAGATCTGGGTTGAATCCATCATCGTTCTTTAGATCACTTCGCCACCTCAGTTCAGACCCAGATATATGCAAATCAGTCTTGACCCTGTGTCTTATGCATTGTGAGTTGTCTGTTACTTGAGGTATGACCCATCAAGGTCCACTGCTGCCAGCCACAGTATTTTAGTGGGCATCAGGAAGAGGTCACATTTCAGTGGATTCACCCTTAAGTACACTTTCAACACATAGGCTTGAGTGTTAGAAATACTGTTTTTAAGTGAGCTATATTGTTGCCTGCTGAGACCTTTAATAAGTTCTTGTGTCGTCTGCTTTTGGTGACCCCTGGGATACTACCCAGTGCCGGCTTCTCCTTTGTGGTTTATGTGATGATTAAAGACCAGTGGTGGCAATATCTAACCTTGGGGTACACTGCAAATCGCAGGGAAGCACCGTGATTGTGAGATTTGACTTTGACATTTTCATTTTGACATCCTCTTTGTTTATTGTGATTTGTGAGGCAAGAGAGTTGAGCATGAATTAATGGTCAGTTGAAGCAAATGTCGAGGAGGATGAGTAAAGAGGAGTCTCCGTTGTCAGTGAAATAATTAGTTCAGTGACTTTGATAGTTGCTGTCTCTGTGCTGCACTATGCTCTAAATCCTGTTTGTCCAGAAAGAGGAATCTAGATATTGTTTCTTGCAGTTTTGTGGCAATGGTTTTCAAAGTGATTTTGTCCATGACCAGGTTGCTGATTGGGCAAGAGTTTGCAACTTCATTGTGGCTAAGCTAGGCATTTTCAGCATTGTGGTTCATCTTTTGGCTTAGTTATCAGTAAAGATTTCTTGGATGAGGGATGCTGTTTAATAGAGTTATTCACTAATAATTTATTTTACTATTGTGACAAATTGTGGTCTTCTTATGATGTGTTTCTAAAGAAATTGAGGCAGTTTAGGAGGTTGTCTCTGGTGGAATTGTTGAATTGTGACCACTGAAGCAAGGCGGGAAGGTATTAGTGGGTTAACAACTGATGGTAAGTTTCCTGCTAATGTAATTTTTAGATTTCGCCAGCAAAATCACTCGTTTAACAAAAAAACAAAAGCAAAAAAAAGAAAAACTTAAAACGGACTTGGAGCATGCCATTTACTTACCATTACTTGGCTACAACGTCATTCTATTTACCTTGCCTTTTATTGGTCAGAGCCTCCTCCTCGCTTTGGCTTCCTCCTGGGGTTCATGTGTGTCTCTGCCATGAGCATGGACCTAGTACAATTTACTGTCTGCTGCCAGCGTCCTTCCACTGGCACTCTAAGAAAAAAATATGTTTTTTTTTGTTACCTGCACTCTTTTACAGGTCATGCCCCTCTCTCTCTCCCCACACTCGTTCCGCTGTTGCTGCGCTCTCTCATGTTGCTTTCCCACCCCCACCCTCCTCCTTTGGTCCTTTGTTGCGTTCCCACATTCCGCCCTCATCCAGCTCTTTTTACTTGCTTTCCCACATCTGCTTCCTTCTCTGGCTGTTTGTACTTGCTTTTCCATACCCGCTTCCTCCTTACGCACTCCGTGCTTTATTTCCCACGCCCTCCTACTGGTGTCCATAGAACATGTCTAAAGAAACATTGACAAAGCCATTAGATGTCTCATAGGCAAATCCTGTTGGCTTTGCCAATGCCTGTATTTTCGTGACGACGCTGTTGATCATCCTACATTTGTCCATGGAATGTTCTGTGTTGTGGTGACCAGTAGTATGGGCGACTCATCTTTTGAGTCCTATGAAGTGACATCTGCTGTAGGTGTGCATTGATGGTGTTAGCATAATAGATTGCCTTGGTGCTTTTGATGAGTCTTTCAGGGTCGGACTGGCCTATAGGGCAGTCTAGCAGTGCTAGATAGGCTGGTCTGATAGTTCAGTGTGTGGGCCTGCTTTATGGTCTGCTTGACTGTTTTTTACTGTTGATTTCCTAGATATTAAAGAAAACATTGCCTGCATCAAGTTCAAATCCATGCAGTCCTCCATACCTTGCAAAACACCTATACAGTGTGCCTTTACAAGTACCACATTTCCCCCAATATGCAAATGTGTGCATATTTATAACTGTCTGATTCGCTAATCGGGTGACACTTTTATTTTGGCAGCCGGACCTATCTTCTTTTCCAGTCCGACCCTGGTCTTTTTTATTTTGAATAGTGTTTTTCAGAGGTCATCACTTTACCTGGAGCTGCAGTATCTGCCATATCTTCTAATGCCTTCAGATCACACTTATGTTCTGTGAACTTGAAGGTGTGCTAGGTGGCTGACTGCTTTGATTTTAATGAGTGGATCCTTATGGGATCCTAGGTATGCTTGCTGGTTTCTCTTGTGTGTCTTATGCCACAGGATTATGCGCTGACTCTGTGTAGTGGCATCTAATACAGTGATAAGAACCTTGGTGTCGGTTTTCAAAGAACTTGCCCTGGATGAACTGACTGCTGCTTCAATATCTTTGCCTGGCCTTGATAACTTGTTCTGATGTGTCAAGAGATCGAAGGCTTTGCTATTGTGCTATGTTCCATCCATATGTTGCCTAGGATCAGCACGGGTAGCGGAATAGGTCCAGGGTGTTGCTTTTGATATGATTGTGAAGTGTGACATCGCTGATTCTGCAGTGTCCAGAAAGCAGAATAGTGTGTTCTTTTTCATGGTCTCTGTGGCAATGTTTTCTGGAAGATATCTCAGAGGAAGATGTTGCTGGAGTAGTTCCTTGAAGCTGTGGTGATGAGATTTGAAATTTCAATGCGGAAAGACAGACTGTATCCTCAAAACCTGTGGAAGAGCTGGAATGTCACTGGGTTGTTAAAAGCATCAGTGACAGGCAAGGAGTTTCACTGCCTTGATTAAGAAAGGTTTTTAGAGTGTCGTATATGTTTTATGTAATATCCAGAAGGGACAGGAAAGTGGGAGAACACCTGGTGTCCTTGACAAAGAGTGCATTTAGGCTATGTGTTGTAATGTCTACCTTGTCTTTTTCACTTAAAATCTTACTGGTGATTGAGTATTTATGAATACAGGGTGCAAAGAGTGAGCTGGTAATGAGAGAGTTCTGAATGAGATTGTTAGGGTTTACTTTACTTAGTGACTGCATGAGGATGCATTGTTTGTGTTTTCATGATATGGTGATGGTGCTGGGTGAAGGGGGTTTGAAGCATATAGTGACAGCAGGGAAGAGGGGCAAAGAATAGAGTGTCTGGTGCAGATGTCTTAGTTCTTTGTTTTCCAGGCTTTTATGGGCCAGATATGAGTCTGCCCATGTCTGTATACTATTTGCTATGCATTTTCAGGTGAGACTCATTGGAGGGTCTGAAGAAATAGGGTACTGGAGAATAAGTGGTGGCAAGAGGGCTGCTTTAAGGCTGTTATAGAGACTGAGTAAGTTGACAGGAAACGAGGTTTGGGTTGGATTTGTAGTTAGAGAGCAGCTGGGTCAGCTTGGGTGCCACGGTGGTGTCTTGGGTCTTTCTGGGACCTTATTGGTAGTTTTTGAGGTCGTGTTCCTGTTGGTAAACATTCTTAGACTTTGAATGACTGTCCGCAGAGGACAGCTAAGTCACAGGATTATGGGTACCCCAGTACCGTCTGGGGCGTTCTTCCAAACCTTTCTGGTTTTGATAAGCTGTATTTAGATTTGAGCTCCTAGCAGGAACTGTTGGAAGATTGCCCAAATCTTTATAGACGGCAAGCTTTTTGCGATTATATGCCTCACTTACGTCTTTTTAAATTGTTCAGCAGTGGCAGGGTTCAAGCTTATGTGAGGCACACCTTGCTGTCACTGACCGCTCTCCAGTACCAAATAATTCCATGGCATCTCTCAAATAAATGGAAAAAATTGGTTCTGTTGGGTGCCACAGTTGGGGCTGCCGTGGTCTTATTCAAGAGGGATTTCTTTTATTTAAAAAGTTTCAGTTTAATAACTGCAGTGGCCTCTATGACTCAAGCACCGTTAGGCAGTTTTTAAATAACTTCGTTCTTTCAATAAGTATTGTTGCTGTCTATGGAAACACAGGGAATCCGAGGTTACTGCAAGCTTATTTTCTCCTCTTTAAGCCTAAATTTTAGTAACAAAGTCAGACAGTCAAGCCTTATTCTTCAAGGGTGTTGTGGTGTCAGTGTTTAGCTAAGATAGCACGCACATGTATCTCTCACAATAAATGTGACGTCCAAGTAGTATTATTATTTTCTAAATAGATATGGTAATATGCTCAGTAACTTTAACACGTTTGATGGCATTAGGTTTTTTCTCTGTATGCCTGTACATGATGTGACTGTGCTGTGTCTTACGCTTGCATGGAGTCATGAAACTATTTAAAAGTAAGTCCAACCCAATCTTATTACCAAGTGCAGTGTCAGTAAACGTTCTTGGCAGCACAGTTTAACACCTGATTCACTTCTTGTGGATTTTCTTAGAGAAGCTACACAGGTTAGGGAGACCTCATTGATCTACAGAGCTCAAATTGTTCATAGTTTGTCAGTGAAAAGGAGGGGCTAGACACTCGGTGCTAAGCAGTTCTGGGACAGGTACCAGGACCTGCATGTTGAACTGGCTGCTATACATTCGTGTTCTTGATAGAATTTCTAATACTTGTAATAGTGCAGAACAAAGTCAGAGTGTTCCTTGTCCCTGAACTATAGGTGCTTCCTTTCAGTTTGAGAAAACAATAACGGCCATCACGGAGACACTAAATCCAGTGACTGATGGAGGTGGGGTACTACTATCGCCAGGCTTAACTTAAATTCTATATAGTGTGGCAGATAGACCTCGTATAACTAGACACTGTTCTTGATGCACTATAGACGCTGTTCTTGATTCAGCAGTGCATCCATGGCAGTGGAACGGAAGATCTTGAAGGAGTATGCTTTGGCGTTGTTTAAAATATGATTTAAAAGGATCAAAGTCTAAGCACAAGATGATTAATCTTTAAGCTGTACAACCATTATGCAGAGCATTACATTTTCTAATATTTTGTTGTCTTTTTATTGACAGCCCGTAGCTGAACCAATTCCTATCTGCAGTTTTTGTCTTGGGACGAAAGAACAGAACAGGGAAAAGAGGCCTGAGGAGCTGATATCATGTGCGGATTGTGGCAACAGCGGTATGTACTTTTACAATATTACGCGCTTGGATCTATAGGTACTCGTTGGTGCTGAAGGGCAATGTTTTTTCTCTGTGTCTTTGATAGACAGTGGAACATAACTATGTCTGTCTCCTCATACAGAGAGGCTCTTATCTATTCACTTGCATTTTGATGGTTACTGGTATGTGTTAGATATCTATATTTTATATGCTTTTGAATATTTCTTTACAGCTGTGTCATTGGGTGCTTAATGTTTTTATCCCCTTGTCTGTCAATGGATATTGGTCAAACCCACCATTTGATGGGGGCCGATTGAACCTTTTTAATGGCACACATGTATGGTTTAACTATCATGCATCTTGGACTCCTAATGACACTAATCGACAGGCTGCAAAGCTTACAGAACCAGGCGACCAAAGTGTGCCTCAATCAGGAAAATAGAACAGTGTGAAACAAGCTCTGAGAGTACTCCAGTGACTCTTGGTGGATGCAGTCATCTGGTTTCTTTCTTTGTACTCTACTTCTGGCATTTTGGAACAAATGACTAGAGTACTTGGAGATACTGCCTCCCCAGTCTGCCAGTAGTCTGCATTAAGCGAGTGCATACCGGATGAGTCAGCAAGACTTCTAGTAGCTAAAACGTGCAGGTGACCCTGTGCCTCATGAAGGGCAATGCTCTGATCCCAAACCTGGGGATGTAGCAGAACTGCTTGTATTTCATTAATTGCCTGAAAAGGTAAGTTTTTATTTTGGTCTTTAACTGAACATGAAGACAGAAACTGAAGAATGATGTACAGGGACTCTTGACTTGTTATGAACACGGGTTTCAGTCTTTTTGAAAGCATACAACGAGGTTATGTTTCTTGGTGCAAAGGGCAAGTCATTCCACATAAGAGAAAACTGAGCCAAAACAGCATCTCCATCCAGGTAAGTATTAAGGAATCTGTAACAGTGCAAATAAATCTAAAAAAAAGTGAAGAGGTCTAATCAGATGGTAACAATCTAGATGATCAGCAATCCATTTGGAAACTGCCATAGATCAAAAGCTGAACAAAGCGAAACACAGTTAAATGGATGCAGGCCTAGGGTGGCAATGTAGACCAATCAAAATGGGAGTGGTTCGACAGAACCAGAGAGCTGCAACCAATAAATGTGATGGTTGAGTTTGAATAGACTAGAAGCAATCAATTAACAATGACTTAATGCCTAGATAGTTCCTGTTACAATAAACCAGTCTAGGGCTGATGAGTGTCGAGATGACCTCTTGGCTACATGGGTCTGAAAAAAAAGTAGAATTGGGTGAATTGTTTTGAGATAAAAAGTGCAGTAGGGTGTAACGGCTGCTACCTGACTGTCCTTCTGCCGGAAAGCATCAAATTTGACCCCAAAACATTTAGCAGAGTTTGAAGGGTTGTGGTAGATGCCACACCAGTTTGTACACTAACTTTTCATGACCAAGAGAATGCTTACATTTTGTTGAACTCGTAGAAGATAGCTGGCACACAGAGCTTTATAAACCATACCAAACAATAAATAATATGTGCTAGCATGTCTTTAGCCTTTATTATTGATGGACAGTGTTATCTATATCTTTGGATGTTGATAGACACTGTTTTGAATTGGTACAGTCAGACACTGGCATTTGCCTTTTACTCTTTTGGGACGTTCATAATATTAACTTTTACAATTTTTAAACTCTTGTTTATAAAATTACTTGCATGTAAAAAAAAAAAGGAAGAAGTATCTTGTCCTTTTATTTTGTAAGAGTACACAGGAAAATGCTTAAAACAACATAGTAGTGCAGTCCTCCCTGACCCACAATGTCTTCTACAAGTGTAGTTCCTTTGTAATGTTTTGTACACAACCAGAGAAAGATGTCAGTACACTTTGCCATTCATTTGTACCCGATTTTCAGAACCTCTGTTCAAGGTTAAAAGCACTAGGCAGATCAGAAAAACGGAGCATCTTAGGATTTTCAGCATTGCTACATAACTACCATCAATTGGTACTGATTAGATGAATTCTTATAATAAGTCTAAGCACTGGCTTTCGCTTATGCTAGAATTCGGACCCATCGTTCTTTTACCCACTATGCCACCTCAGTTTTGACCCAGCCATATGCAAATCAGTCTTGACCCTGCCACAGTAGCAGCAGTTCAGTCCCAATTGCCAGGTCTTCCCAGAACCGAAACACAAGCAACCCAAGGCCAGTTTCGCCCTGATTGAGGCTCGCCAGTCAGATGTAGTTTGGTTTCAGTGAGCAAAGGACCCACTACAAGTTATGCCTTCCGTTTTTCGCTAGCAGAGTCTTTGATGGCCAAATGAATGCTTGATGTCAAAGTGATGTTTACTTTTGGGAGTTCTTTTTTAGAGCTCAGACTTAAAGGCTGTTAAATAGTTGTTCATAGAGACCTTCAATTGAGAGATCATTCCAGCTGCAGCAGCTGTTAAATGGTTTCAAGCTGCAGTGCTTCCTGAAACGCTTTTAATTTGTTTGAACAGGAGTCCGTGGGACCCAGTTGTCTCAAATCTCGACCATGGTAACCAGATAAAGGTTGTCCAAAGAGCATGACTCTGTCTAGAAATGATCTTCTGTAGCATATCACCTTTATAGATAGATGTAAAAGTTACAGTGATTTGCTGCTGCGTTCGCGGACCCCAGAACACTTCATGGCAATTTATGTTGTCCATATATGCACATACAGGATGCTATTGTCCACATGACAGCAACACTCTTCAGGAGCATAACCAAGCCAAGATATTTCTGAAATTTAGACTGCGAAGCCCCAGAAATGTGTATTCCAAGGCTGCATTGCAACATCTGTAGAGAAAAGGGCTGAGTACCTGTATGACTGGTGGTAAAAGTGCAGCCTGATAAACTGCCATTGAAGAGCTGTGATAGACTACTGTCCTTTTAAGACTCCAGGAGCTTCCAATGCCTATGACACATTCTACTAGCAGTTGCCTTCCAGAGACCGTTCTTTTGTTCCAGCTCCTGTGAGAAGGATCCTAGAACACATTCAATGTTTCACTGCTCCCTTTTGGTTTTTTTAGAAGCTTTTTATCAAAATGTAACTTTTTTTCAGCTTGACTCTTTATCCTCTACTTTTTCAACTTAGCTCATCGTCCATCTCCTGGATGAACCAGATTTTGTAGCATTTTGCTGATTTTTCAGTCAAAATGCTTACACTTTTTGTAAAATGCCTAACCTGTGGCACTTGGAAAGCTGCCACTGACTCACACAAGGAGCGTGTAGTGTCTTTCCTCCTCACACTTAGTAAAAGATTCTGAGTTTGCCAAAATATTTCTAAAAGAACAGGAAGTTATCAGGCTAACGGGTAATTGGAAGACATGAGGGCAAATGAAGAGCATAAAAAGAAGAGTGCTGAAAAGTACTGCAGCCGTGCAACTTCGACTGATCAGTATTCAGCTTCTTGTAAAGACTCCTACAGAGAGATATAGCACGAGGAGACCGAGCAAAAGTGACAGGAGACATTGTCACTGCCATTCTTTTTGATACTCCCCATTATGAAGGATGAGTCACAGGGTATCCCATGGCTTGAAAGTACTTTTTGAAAAAAAACATTTTAGCCCAACACTAAATGGAAGGAGTATGAAGAACATCTGACTATGCAGCATTGCAAGCTGCAAACAGATGCGTAAAGCGTAAGTAACAATCTCCAGTATTGGATCTTTCATAGATTCGTATGCTTGAATCATTACCCATCATCGAAGTGGGAGTCCCACGGTACCATAATAAAACAGTATGTATCACTATCATAGCCTATAATGGCAATATAAAAGTCAGTTTAATAGCCTATCTATGTCCTTTTTTCTTTTTTTTTTAAAAGGGCCAAACTTGAACTATAACCAATTGGGCAACTGAACCCTTTAGAACAGTACTAACAGAGGCTGAGTCCCTCAGATTTTCTACCGCACGTCGTGTGACGGGAGTCTCCCTGAACTCTACTCAGTTTCTTCAGCTGTTAGTTCTTTTTGGATAATCCAAGATAATATTTAATGTCTCTGATCCTAGCACTAATATGTGAGAGTAGCAGTAAGTAAGGTAATGGACTACAAAATAGGTCTAACCTTTTCCTCAAACTCTCACATTCAGAGAGATGAGGCTATTATTGGGACTACAGAAACTTAAATCTGTCACTTCTGATGAGGACAGTGACGATTCCATCACCTCATAGGAGCGGTCAAAGGGAGAGGTCGTGCCAAGGGTCTCCAGAGGGCGTGCAGAAAAGCCATAAAAAAGACTTACTTTGAGTCTTGATAAGGCGAGAGAGTGAGAGTGAGACAGACTTCGTCAGAGGCAGACCCTACCTCCCTCTTCAGCCCTGACACTACCTCAGGGAAATCCTCATAACCTAACAATGAGGCGTCTATGGCAAAACTGGCTTCAAAATCATTAACAACCATGTCGACTATAGCCTCTCCAATAACTGCTTTGTTTACGATGGCATCCTCTATGGCAGTCGTCTATGACGGCCTCATCTATGACGGTTGTCTACGACTGCCTCGTCTGTGATGGCCTCATCTACGACAGTCATCTAGATGGCCTCATCTGCGGCGCTCATGTGCGATACATTGCAAGCATCAAAGGCCACAGAGGCTTGCCTAAAGTTGTTTCACAAACTAGGTATCCTTGTGAATTATCAAAATCAGCTCATCCATCCAAGAAGATTCTGTTCCTAGGTTGCAACAATAGATACTTTCCAAGACAAAGACTTTCTATCCCAAGCCAAACAACAAAGGCTCTAGGAACTGGCTCTCAAAAAAAAGAAGAAAAATTTAGTGTGTCTGTTCAATTTGCTTCTGGACTTCATGTCTTTAGCGATCAATATGATTCCTCTTGTCACCTGAGAGTTAGACTCTTACAGGAACAGCTACAAAAACAATAGATTCAAACAAAAGAATTGGTCAATGGCCTGGTGAACTTTACACTGGTACGATGAAAGCTGTAGCGTGGTGGTACAAGGCCTCCCACTTATCAGAGGATCTCACGCTTTTACCTCAAATACCTCACTTCATAATGACTACAAATGCCTACCTGGAGAGCTGGGGTAGCCATCTACAGAACCTGAAAATTCAAGAAAAGTGGTCTCTGCTCTAAAAGAGCATGCATATCGATTGCCTGGAGCTCAAATCCATCTAACTCAGTCTCCAAGATTTCCTGCCAATGATACCATAGTCTTCGGTGTTTGTTTGCACGGGCAGTACCACCAGCATGCAATGAAGAAGCCTTCACGAATAGAAGTTTGATCGGTTGGCGCTAAATATAATTTTCTCATTCTGGGGCAAACTGACTCTAGATTTCTTTGCAGCAAACGAAACCCGCCAAAGCCAATTCTGTGCAAGTTGTCATCCACATCCAGGATCGTAAGAGAATACTTTTTAACATATGGTCCGGGATCTATGCTTAACTTTCCCCCACTGATACCTTTAATACCAAAGGTTCTCAGCAACAGGGGGCACTAGAGAGCACACGCACAAGATGGACACACTGCTGTGAGGCTCCGGCGGCCCGGGATACAAAATCCGTTAAAAACCCTTCTTAAGTTCCAGTTGCGATTTGTTTGCAATATGACCTACACTCTCCTATACACAGGGAATATAATGAGATAAATTGGAACTCCCTTCGTTATCAGGAGCCAGAGAAATAGAGCTTGCGGCGGGCACATCATAATAAAGTTAGAGACGCTGCCTGGCTTAGGGGTAAAATCGAGCTCTAGGATTCCGTGACCGGCCTAAGCACATAAAGCAGTGCTCGAGGTGAGAAAAGTCGCATTTAGAGTGGGACCCGGTTAAAGTGCATGGACATGCTCCGCTATGCCGCTATAGCGAATACTGACACACGGACATTAAACAAAACGGCAGCATGATTGGTATGCCTGCAGCATGGGCCTGCTGTTAAACAAGTTAATACTGAGAGGACCAGAGCGCAACGAGGTGGGTGAGTCAGGCTGCAACTATTTTATAAATACACACGTCAGAGACTGGAGAGTGAGGCTCGAAAGCCGCTGCAGAGACTTTTGCGCGCTCATAAGCTCCTGAAGCATTGTATCTTTGTGGCTGCATCCCAAAGTCAAACGTCTGGCCTTCGGTTATGTCGGACTGGCCTATGTGCATAGTTAAGTGCTCACTGTAAGGAGTGGCGAGGGAGGGCCTAATACAGTTCTTAAAAGCAGCCTTAGAGCTCAGTGCTCAGCCTTACTGTCCCCATAACTGTGGTTGCAGCCGGGCCTACTGAAACATCACTTGAGGATCTGGACATGATACTGTCAATAAGTGTCTTATGAGGAGAGCACTGGAGTTGCTGAAAAAGAGGAATAGTACAACGGAGTCCACAAGCATGCACTAGCAACTAATATAAATATCTGCGCGTAGGGGCCCTATCCTGCTCCACAAGGCTCCAACACCGAAAATCAGTTGGGGAGGAACTGCAATATGCATAGCTAGTACACTGCTGCATGATATACTAACGCTCAAAATCAGTGCCTAGAGAATGAAGATTTGATACGGATGCCAATATTGAGTGTTAAGGAGTGGATTGCTGCTGTATGGAAAGTCAAGTAAACTGCTGGCACTGGATGCAAGGGTCAGACTGGTCCATTGCCTAACTGGGGAATCACTTTTGACTACGACAACTACAAAGATGGATACAAAATGAAAGTCCGCCACAAACAATACAAGCACGAAGCACAGAGTCCCTATAAAAATACTAGTTGAGTACCAACCATGGATAGAACTGAAGGTAAACCGGCCAAACTGACATTTGAGGCCCGTAAGATATCGCGTACGCTGCATGAGGAATCTGAAACTACCGAGCCAGATCATGGCGCAGAATATGGATGCAGACCTGAAAGCTTTGCTACTCACTATGAAACACAGTCTTACTTCAATAGAAACTAAGATGGATTCAATGTCCTCTCGTATGGACTCCATCGCTCAGAAAATTGAAAAACATGAAACGTGCATTGCAGAAGCAGAACACAGGATATCAGAGCTGAAGGATACGTCTGATGATAGGAAAGCACAACTACAGCAAATGGACCGCTTATTGAGGGTAATTGCGGCCAAAAACGAAGATCTTGAAGCTCACTCCAGGCGCAATAGCATGCACATTTTTGGAATTCCTGAAAGTACGAACACTGGCCGCATGGAAGAATACATAGAACGGATGCTCCAAACCATTTTTGGCCCAGACGCCTTTTCTTCATTCCTGGTTATTGAGAGGGCGCATCGATCTATAGGACCGCGCCCCCACCGGGTGCCAACCCAGACCCATAATTGCTAGACTTCTTAATTATTGGGCTTGCGATGCTGTCATCAGGTTAGCTAGAGATAAGCGACAACTCCAGTTTGAAGGCAACACGCTGGCGATATACCCATAATTTACGCTCGCAGTACAAGAGGCCAGGAATAATTTGAGTCCGTGGAGAAGCTGCTGCTACGGGCTCAAATAGGCTACGCCATGCTGTACCCAGCAGGCGTCAGAGTCACCCATTAAGGAAAACAGCATATCTTTAACAATCCACAGCAGGTAGAAAACTTTATAAAACGTGCCCCCCGAAACGCGACCGACACAGCCTCAGTTCGCTCACCTGATCGCTCTATATCACCCCTGTTGGAGCAGGGATAACCATCTTCATCTGAGAGATAAGTGAATAAGACTAGACTTTTCGATGGTCCATTGGTTTAGATACAATAGGGGGAATTTTGGTACCAATGTATGAAATTGTTTCCTGCAACATTATGACATGCTGTTGGGCTGAACTTTAGACCGATTTAGTACTCAGTTTTCTTTTTGTGAGCGTTAACACAATGGGAACAGAATGTAATGAAAGTTCCTTGGGACTAATATAATCTATATTCCCGGGCACCCCTCCCCCTTCTTTTTTATCCCACCTTTGCTTCTGAAGGGGGGAGGAGAGTTGCAGGGCCTTCTGGTGATACCGCCTAGGGAGAACCCCTGTACTTATTTTTGATTCTATAATTTCTTAGCGTTGAATTGTACTCAGTTGCGGTTGCAGCTATATACATTTACTCACTCCTATTCTTCTTTACCCATCCACCTGAATCCTTATGGAGAAGAGCTGTGATGTGAAAACATCCCGTTAATACCCCGTACAGAACACAGTTGGGGTTTTCTTGTAGAGATAAGAAGGGGGGGCCAACAGCCAACCTGTCTGTTGGACTCAGGTGCGCACAACTCAAGTGTTATACAGTCCTTCACTTATGAAACCATGAAATTAATCTATTTTCACATAGAATTTAATGTTTTAACATTAACATGTTATGACCATAAAGTTTCAAACTTCAGGAATCTGTCCCGTAATTCACATTTCAACAAACATATTCATACAAATATAGAGCTGTAATTATAACAGTCGCTTGATTAACAATACTAAGTCAGTATCATGACATCCAAAACATAACGGGTATGAATGGCATAGCCCAATGCATTTCGGGACTGTTGTCCCTTCCTCAGTGGCATAACTGCAAAAAGCAGAAATTAACAATACATTACTGTGTCATGTATATTTTCGTAGAACAATAGTCACCTCTTGACCATATACCAGTCTGACCCTTTTGAACACATGAGTAGTCCTACAGTGCCAATCTCATCATGCTAGAAGCTTAATCACAGGATGTGGGGAAAAAATAAATGATCCAACCGAGTGCAACAGTCAAGATAATAGTCAGAAACAAAAAGAAGAAAACAAGAAAGAAAGAAACCGCGCAATCAAGGCAAGAAAGAGCTTAGATAACGTATCTGTCAAAATCCTACATCAATATGAGTTGTACTCACTGGATTTGCGAAGAATCAATAAGCGAGGTCAAATAGACCCAGTGTTCAAAAGTATATAAACGGAAAAAGAATGAACACTCTCATTATGCTAGTTACACCATGCAAGATGTGTCAATATCAAACAAAGCAGATTTAAAGAGTGCATACCTTTAAAAAACGAGGAAGCGGTGACAAAGCAATAAGTATCCAAATATAACCAAGTTCAACTTCTGCGCTTCCAGAAGTCCATATAGAAGGTGCTGTGGTGACCATAGAGGTATGAATTTTAAAATGCGCGGTATTCTACTTCAAGCTAGCGAGTTACTCGGGGCCTCTATACCCAGATGATACACACAAGAGCTATGGACAAAATGACGCTTACCCTGATTCTGACGTGTGTCTCGCAAAATTCTGTAGAGAATAAAAACAATATAAGAGCTCCACCAATGCAAATAATATCCACGCCGACTAGAAAATAGCTTCTCAAAGATTCTCACCGGGATATTAACACCAAGCTCCTCGAAAAAACAGGGCATTGTAACTGAAGAACGCCGCCGTATTTTTAAATCGAAATGGAACCTTGTCACATGACGGGGGAACCCTGTCACGTGACAGGGGAAAGTTTAAAAAAAACAAAAAACTTGAGTGCCATTTTAGAATGTAATAAAGCCTAATCATACTCAAAAACGCGTATCTAAGAGCTCCGCCAAAGCAAATGTCTGCCAACTGGACGGTAGTTTCTCAAAAAAATCTCGCCTGGTTCTATACATCTAGCTCCTAGAAAGAACGGCGTTCAGAAACTGAAGAATGCCGCCGTGTTTTCAAACAAATTAGAACCCTCTCATGTGCCGGGGGAACCCTGTCACCTGACGGGGAAAAGTGGAGAAACGTGAGCACCAGCAAGAAAAGCAGTCAAGCCTAATCTTGCTCAAAAACACATAATGTCGCGGCTGACTCTCTTGCATGAAACCAAAACCCAACGAACTCAAGAATACAAAAATTGAGTAGATATCCTGAGGTTAAAAATATAAAACCGAAATTCGTCGACAAACACTCTACGTTAAACTCTGTATTCTCAACATCACCTTACCCAAAGTGTTCACTAATATAACCCCACACGGCGGCCATCTTAAACTGGTGCATACCACTAAAACATACAACGATTCGAGCAAAGCACTTGTTTTAGAAACTTCAATGTTTAAACTAGATACACTTGCTTCATGTGCTGACAACCACGAAAAAACAAACCACTGAAGTCAGCTGTAATTATAAACAAAGAAGAAATCCCTCGAGAACAGAAATATCGTAATTAAGACAGAAAATGTAAAAAAAGAGATAGAGGTCCCATCACCCAGATCAGTGTGAAAAAATGTGTATGGATCAGTATATTCACAGTTTCTACCCAATAATACTATTCTGTAATAATTTAATAATTTCGTACCCTGATTTTAAAATTAGCAGATGAACTGGCACTTGAGTCAGACGTTGGGTCTGATGACTCTCATAGAAAACAGCTCATTTCGAGTCTGTCATTGAGCCCTCGTGGCTTCACGGTGTCCAAACGTTTCATTCAGAAAGTTTCTCTCTGCAATAAACGTTTGATATCCAAACCTGGATACTTGGCTACAATTTCAATTATCTGAAATTTAATCTGTGCTATTGTATGATGAGGTTTAACCCAGTGTGTTGCCAAGCATGAGATAGTGCTTTTGTTTCGTATTCGACTTTTATGCTCTGAGATCCGAATTTTGAGTTTTCTTTCTGTTTTCCCAATATACAACATGCCATAGGGGCATTTGATTGAGTAAATGACATTATTGGTATTACAGTCCCCTTTGTAACGTAGCTTGATGGTTTCACCTGTATAAGGGTGGAATATACAGTTCCCTATGATGACATTGTTGCAGTGTATGCAATTTAAACATTTATGCATTTCCACAAAAGCCTCTGTATTAGGAGTGATTTTACTCGTAAGAAGCTCTTTGATATTTCTGGACCTTGTTTATGTGAATAACTGTTTGGAGAAAAAAAAATTGTTGAAGTTAGGTTCTTGCTGGAGAAGCTCCCATCGTTTTACAATGGATTGCCTGATGTTCTTAAAATTGATTGAGAATTTCTAAACAAACACCGTGCGTTATTCTGTTTTATGTCTTTTCTTTAACAAATCCTCGGGCTTTTTAGTGACTGCTTTACTTGCTTGAACGTCAAGAAGATCCAAAGGGTACCCTCTCTTCACGTATCTGTCTTTCAACTCCTGGATGGAAATCTGACAGTGTGTGTCTTTCGAAACTAAGCGTTTAACACGTAGAAATTGGGAATATGGGAGATTCCTGATCAATGATGGCGGGTGAAAACTCTGATAAAGCAAAGCACTATTCCTATCTGTGGGTTTTTGATACAAACTAGTGCTTAAACCATGTTCATTGCATTTAACCCAAACGTCCAAAAACGCAACTGCCTGTTTGCTTATGGTGTGGGTAAACTAAATTCATGAGTTTCTTGAATTGAGCTGATCAATGTTCTTTAGGAGATTGGCTTCTGTCCCTGTCCAGATAAAAAACATATCGTCTATGTACCGGCAAAAAAATGGACAAATGATTAGTCCATTCTGATCTTGCAAATATGTGTTCTGCCTCAAATTTTGCCATAAACGTATTGGCATACGATTAGGCTCCAGCAAACCCCATCGATGTGCTACTCAACTGAAGATAAAACTTCTTGTCCCATTCAAAGTAACTATGGTGAAGGCAGAAATGCAATAATTCTAGCAGGAATATCTTGTTGGTTCCGACCGAATCTTGCTGAAGTAAAGACCACTCTATAGCCTCCAGACCTTCAGAGTGTGCGATAGATGTGTACAGTGCAACAACATCTACTGTGCACAGTACACACTCATTTGGAGATGTTAAGACCACGTTCTCAAGTTTTGTAATGAAATCTGCAGTTTCCTGTATATAAGGTGAGCCATGTTTGAACAAATGGCTGTAAAAAAGTATTGATGAATCTGCCGGCAGATTCAAACACAGACCCACATCCCGAAACAATCGGAATGGTGGGTCGTGGAGATTTTTATGGACTTTGGGAAGCATATACATTTTTGGTCTAGGTTGAAATGCTGTTAGTAGATATTTCGTAGGGGTGGGCGGAATTTGCGTAGTCGCGCTACGCAAAGCTCCACGAAACGGTAAAAAATCTCCGCGAGCATGCAAAAGTTCAGCGAACACGCGGAATTGCTTGTTCTGCCCGTTCGCGGAGAAATATCTTGCGAACACGCAGTTTGAAAGCACGACCAAGCAAAAAAATTCTGCGAAGCCGCGGAATTTTTGGCAATTCCGCGTTCTCTGCGGCACGCGAAATTACCCAAGTTCTGCGAGCGGAACGGGATTTACCACCCAGGCCTAATATTTCGCTGTATTCTCCTCAATCCACTCCAAATTTACAGCTTTATCAACAATCTGTTGCAATAAACAGGAGATTTCCGATGTAGGGTCTTTGTCTAATAGCATGTATATGCTTGTGTCACTAACGTGCTCTCCCACTTTCATTTTGTAAAAGTGCGTGTCCATGAGACCCAGGGCTCCGCCCTTATCCGCCTTTTGAAAAGTAATCTCGTTGTTGCCGGACAGCTGTGCTAGGATGCTCTTTTCTGCATGACTTAAATTATTAGGTGAATTCTTCTTTGTCTTGTAGTTTAATTTTTTAAGATCCTCGCTGACCAAGGATTCAAATAAGTCCAAGGACTTATGTGACACTGGAGCACGAATGTGCTTTTGGGTTTGAAATCTTTTGTCTTGACTTCTTTAGGATCTTGTGGAGGAACTATATTTTAAAAAAAATTCCGTAACCTCAAGACTCTCATGAATTTGTATAACGAGATTTCAATTTCCATCAGTGATCCTGTGTATGTGGGAACGAAAGAGATTCCTTTGTTCAAAGCAGCAATTTCCTTAGATTTGAGGACATGCAATGATATATTGATTATGAGGGTTTGCCCTGGCTCCTTAGGCCTTTCTTCCCTTT
Organism: Triturus cristatus; assembly: GCF_964204655.1. NCBI lineage: Eukaryota > Metazoa > Chordata > Amphibia > Caudata > Salamandridae > Triturus > Triturus cristatus. The sequence goes on along the minus strand of NC_140594.1, from coordinate 627,087,548 downwards.
GTCTTTTTCTTTGTCTTCTCCTTGTTTTTTGCTTCCTTTGTCTAAACTCCCATCTGGCGGTTGCCCCATGTCCGGTGCCTGGGGAAAAAAAGAAACCTGCTGTGATGATGACCCTGCCTTATCTTTAGTATTTTCCTTAATCATCAGTTGTGAGCTTTTTTCAGGGATTCTTGCAGTGTCTATGTCTTTGTCTGTTGCAATACTTTCCTCTCAGGATGTGTTAGGCCTACGTGTGAAACGAAGCTGAGCATACACCTCTGCCCAGGTGTATGTCTCATTAAGTTTATGGTCAATCGTATCACGTTTGAATTTTCGTAGCTTGGTCTCCTGCAGTTCTTGCCGCATTAGTCTAGTTTGGTATTCAAATCTTGCAAAAACTGTTTCCATTCGTCCTCTGGCATTCGGTTTGATAGATCTGTAGGAATATTCACAATTTCCTGAATGGTTTTAGCCAGCTCTTCTACCAAAAGGAGGATTAAATCCAGGGTGCATTTATTAAGAATCTGATACCATTTTTCCATAAATTGGGTATTGTGCTGCAACCGGTATAGCATGGGTTTATGGACTAGCCTTAAACCACGTGGTATTCTTCGACCCTTCTGATACTGTATTAAAGTTGAAGCATGAAGTCTCTGATTAGGCTCACGTTTAGTGATGAATTTCAGTTGTTTTAGCTGGTGACTAATTGATCCGCTGTGTACATTAAATTAATTGTTTGGCCTCTTGGATAAGACCATACATTTCATTGGCTTGTTCTGAGGTGTAAGCTTTTGTGGTAGCTCTGTTCTCAGTGATAGTTGCTATTAATTCAAAAGAATTTTTTTTCAATGGCTGCAAAAGTCCAATATTAGGTAATTGAACTAGGAAACGAATTTAGTGGTGTGGACTATGCACTCCGGCTACATTTAATTAATCCTGAGATTTCTCAATATAATGATCAGTGTGCTGCATCTGACGGTGTGTACCTAACACACTGCACTAAAACTAAGAAGGGGGGGCCAACAGCCAACCTGTCTGTTGGACTCAGGTGCGCACAACTCAAGTTTTATACAATCCTTCACTTAAGAAACCATGAAATTAATCTATTTTCACATAGACTTTAATGTTTTAACATTAACATGTTATGACCATAAAGTTTCAAAGTTAGGGAATCTGTTCCGTAATTGACATTTCAACAAACATATACATACAAATATAGAGCTGTAATTATAACAGTCGCTTGATTAACAATACTAAGCCAGTATCATGACATCCAAAAACATAACAGGTATGAATGGTATAGCCCAATGCATTTCAGGACTGTTGTCCCTTCCTCAGGGGCATCACTGCAAAAAGCAGAAATTAACAATACATTACTGTGTCATGTACATTTACGCAGAACAATAGTCACCTCTTGACCAGTGTGACCCTTTTGAAAACATGAGTAATCCTACAGTGCCAATCTCATCATGCTAGAAGCTTAATCACAGGATGTGGGGAAGAAAGAAATGATCCAACCGAGTGCAACAGTCAAGATAATCGGAAACAAAAAGAAGAAGAAGAAAAAAGAAAGGAAGAAACAGCACAATCAAGGCAAGAAAGAGCTTAGATCAAGTATCTGTCAAAATCATACATCAATATGAGTTGTACTCACTGGATGTGCGAAGAATCAATAAGCGAGGTCAAATAGAGCCACTGTTAAGTATATAAGCTGAAAAAGAATGAACACTCTCATTATGCTAGTTACACCATGCAAGATGTGTCAATATCAAAGCAGATTTAAAGAGTGCATACCTTCAAAAAACAAGGAAGTGATGACAAAGCGATAAGTATCCAAATATAACCACGTTCAACTTCTGCGCTTCCAGAAGTCCATATAGAAGTGCTGTGGTAACCAGAGAGGTATACATTTTAAAATGCGCTGTATTCTACTTCAAGCTAGCGAGTTACTCGGGGGCTCTATACCCAGATGATACGCACAAGAGCTATGGACAAAATGACGCTTACCCTGATTCTGACGCGTGTCTCACAAAATTCTGTAAAGAATAAAAACAATATAAGAGCTCCGCCAATGCAAATAATATCCACACCGACTGGAAAATAGCTTCTCAAATATTCTCACTGGGATATTAACACCAAGTTCCTCGAAAGAACGGTGCGTTGTAACTGCAGAACGCCGCCGTATTTTGATATCGAATTTGAACCTTGTCACATGACGGGGGAACCCTGTCACGTGACAGGGATATTTTTTTTTTTTAACGTGAGCGCCATCTTAGAATGTAATAAAGCCTAATCATACTCAAAAACGCGTATCTAAGAGCTCCGCCAAAGCAAATGTCCGCCAACTGGATGGTAGTTTTTTAAAATATTCTCGCCTGGCTCTATACATCAAGCTCCTCGAAAGAACGGCGCTTAGAAACTGAAGAACGCCGCCGTGTTTTCAAACAAAGTAGAACCCTGTCATGTGACGGTGGAACCCTGTCACCTGACGGGGGAAAATGAAGAAACGTGAGCGCCATCTAGAAAAGTGGTCAAGCGCAATCTTGCTCAAAAACACCTGTAATAATAATGTCGCGGCTGACTCTCATCAAACCAAAACCCAACGAACTCAAGAATACAAAAATCGAGTAGATATCCCGAGGTTAAGAATATAAAACCGAAATTCGTCGACAAACATACCGCTTTAAACTCTGTATTCACACATGGCGGCCATCTTAAACCGGTGAATACCACTAAAACATACGACGATTTGAGCAAAGCACTTGTTTTAGAAACTCCAATGTTTAAACTAGATACACTTGCTTCATGTGCTGACAACCACGGAAAAACAAACCACTGAAGTCCGCTGTAATTATGAACAAAGAAGAAAGCCCTCGAGGACAGAAATATTGTAATTAAGACAGAAAATGTAAAAAAGAAAGAGAAACGTCCCATCACCCCGATCAGTGTGAAAAAATGTGTATGGATCAGTATATTCACAGGTTCAACCCAATAATACTATGCTGTAACAATTGAATAATTTCGTACCCTAAATTTTAAAATTAGTAGATGGAACGTGCCCCCCAAAACGCGGCCGACACAGCCTCAGCTCGCTCACCTTATCGCTCTATATCACCCCTCTCGGAGCAGTTATAGCTATTTTCAGCAGAGAGATAAGTGAATAAGACTAGACTTTTCGATGGTCCATGGTTAAGATATAATAGGGTGAATTTTGGTACCAATGTATGAAATTGTTTCCTGCAACATTATGACGTGCTGTTGTGCTGAACTTTAGACCGATTTAGTACTCCGTTTTCTTTTTGTGAGCGTTAACACAATAGGAAAAGAATGTAATGATAGTTCCTTGGGACTAATATAATCTATATTCCCGCCCCTCCCCCCCCCCTTCTGTTTTACCCCACCTGTGCTTCTGTAGGTGGGGAGGAGAGTTGCAGGGCCCTCTGGTGATACCGCTTAGGGAGAACCCCTATACTTATTTTTGATTCTTTAATTTCTTAGCATTGAATTGTACTCAGTTGCTGTTGCAGCTGTCTACATTTACTCACTCCTATTCTTCTTTACCCATCCACCTGAATCCTTATGGAGAAGAGCTGTGATGTGAAAACATCCCGTTAATACCCCGTACAGAACACAGATGGGGTCCTCTTGTAGAGATAGCATGCTTGAGAATTGCGGACAGCAATAAGATCCCATGCATGCTGTATGTACTTTTGTGGTGTTTTGTTTTATTGTTTGAGGGGGGTGGGAGAGTTTACTCTGCCAAGATTGGGTTGTTGTTTAGGGAGGGGGGTATTGGGTTGTATTTTCAGTAGTACAAAATACAAATTATTATAACTGGTGTATTACAGTCATTGGTATACATGTGCTTACTCATGCTACAAGATTACACATTATTTTTACACTCTCTGTTAAACTCATGACTGGACCAACGAACTGCTCAGAAATCCAGTTCATGTCCTGGAATATCCGAGGTTTGAATAACCCACGCAAATGCAGTCATGTCATTACATACTTAGATAGACACACCCTACATGTAGCTTTCCTGCAGGAGACATACTTTAACCCCCAGGTTACTCCTACGTTCACAGCTCGCTGGGCAGGACATCAATGCTTCTTCTCATACTCCACTTATACCAGAGGTACAGCAATGCTTATTCAGAAAAAAACATACCATATGTAGCTATGGGTTCCTTTGAGGACGCGCAAGGCCGATAAAGTATCATGTGGGGCAGATCAGGACCACCACCTATTACATTAATGAGCTGTTATCGGCCTAATTCAGATGATCCCACATACTTTACTACACTGTGGAGGAAAGTACTTAGCGTCGGAAGTACATATGTTACATAGGGAGGGGAATTTAATATGACATTAGAACCACACAAGGATAGGTCACATCCCGTGCCCCATCACTATACACCTTCGCAAAGCCACCTTATTAGTGAAAACTGTCTACTGGACACATGGAGATACCTTCATTCAAGTGGGAAAGTGGGCACACATTACTCAGCTGTACATTTAACATGGTCTAGGCTTGACTACTGGATTGTTTCTAGGGGGCTTGGTCCATGGATTGTTAAGGTTGAGCACTTGGTACGGACCTATTCTGATCCTTCTCCGGTGAAGAGGGCTCTGCCCCCCCAGACTGTACGGTGCCTTATGTGACTTGGCGACTTGTCCCGACTATGTTACAGGACACAGAGTTTGAAGCGGAAATTGGGAAAAATGTCCAGGACTTTTTCCATCGCAAACTAGGCTCATTCACTCCTATATCTATGGCATGGGAAGCCTTTAAAGTTACTATGAGAGGGTATTGCATTGCGAAAGAGGGTGGAGGGCTGAGAGATATACGCACCACACTAATGCGACTGGATACCGATCTTAAAAGGCTAGAACAGGAAATGTATTCCGCCTCCAGCAGCAATCACCAAGCAGAGCTTGGAGATAAAATGACTGAGTACACAGACACTGCCGAACGGGAATGTTTAGTTCCCATACTCAAAAAGCTGTATGACGAAACTAGAGAGATCGGTATCCTCCCCCGCACTATGCGTGAAGTAGTGATTTCCTCCTTATTAAAGCCTGGAAAACCCGCAAATAAATGTGAGTCTAATAGGCCTTTGTCCCTAATTAATTGTGATGCAAACTTTTTGTCTAACAGGCTAAACCTCCTGATGGACTCTCTGGTTTTACCTGACCAGACGTGCTTCGTTCGGGGACGGGCTACATCCCGTCATCTTCGGACTCTTTTCTCTGTGATGCAAGATATAGATCCAGGGCTGGTGGCAGTAGTGGTATTTGTAGATGCCTCCAAAGCTTTTGACTCTGTTGAATGGGATTATCTCCGCTGCATATTGAGCCGAATTGGAATGCCTGCAGATTTCCTCTCATGGATCGAGCTCCTTTATTGCCAGCCGCAAGCACAGGTTCTCATAAATGGAGTATACTCATCCCCTTTTCTCATCGCCAGAAGCACGAGGCAGGGGTGCCCAATATCCGCCCTCTTCTTTTCGCTCGCCATTGAACCGCTAGCAGCCAAACTATGGCATTGTCATCAAGAATTCGCATTGCGTTACCCCACTAGACACATTCTAGTGTCTCTATATGCAGAGGACGTTACACTATATCTCGGTGACCCGCAGGTAAATCTAAACCCTTTGCTCCGAGAATTCATCGCTTTTGGAGAGTACTCAGTTGAACAAATAAATTGGGGAATATCCCAGCTGTTCCCACTTACTGGAACTATTCTTCCATTTCCCCTGGACTACCCAATATAATGGTGCTCAGGAGAGGTTAAATACCTGGGGGTCATGATTACCAGAGACGGAACTGAACTGATGCCCTTAAACTATGGTAAGACACTAACCGCTCTGACAGACTCCATCACGAGATGGATATCTAAGTCCCTCTCCATTGCAGGCAGAATACTGTTAATCAAAATGGTGATATTGCCCAAACCTCTCTACTAGTTCATTAACATTTCATATAATCATGGAAGACCTTTCTTCACTGCCCTTACGACTCAGATGATGCGCTTAGTGTGGGGTGCTAAACAACCCAGATTAAAATGTTAAATACTACCACGCCCATTTGCGGAGGGTGGCTTCAAGGTTCCAGATTTAGAGCTATACTATTTATGTGCACAAGATCACTTTACGGCATACTTCTTTCATGCCGCACCTTACGGTGGAGAAAAGGGTATATACGGAGTGGACTCCACTAACAGGGCACATTGCGATTAAACCAAAGAATAGTTGCAGCTGGGAAATAGGCAAAGGGTGGCATGCAGGTGGGGCAGGGGAAGAGCGCTTACATTTAAGGAATGGATCCAGGATCTTTTATTTTGGCAAGAACAGAAACTAACATATGCTGAACCCTTACCAATTGCGTCCAGACCTAAGGGTATCTGGGACCCCTTAAGAGCCTATTTGGTGAATAACCCACAGAGATCCATGGGGAACCAAAATGAGAAGGATACATGAGATGGAGGGAGGACTGAGCGAAAAGTCATGGCCAAGTGTTCCCTTGTAATTCCCCATGAACACACATTGCGATGCTAAATGATGAAAGATTTGAGATGTTAGAGTTGGACTCAATGAATATGAATTTTGTATTTTCAGTATGATCTGAAATGTTCACAATGTAATATCACCACCGATAAAATGTTTAATATATGCGGACAATGACTACAGAATTGACATGGAATGTAAAGCGTCAATATGTGATTTTTGATTGCAACGTATATGTGCTCCTGATTTTATTATATTTGAACTTCAATAAAATCTTAAAGATTTGTTTTTTTTAAAAAAGGTTCTCAGCAACAGGAAAGCGGAGGGGTGTTGTCTCATCCTGATAGCCCCCAGGTGACCCATGCAGCATTGGTTCATTCAGTTCATTCTACTATTGCAAAAAAAATTCACCTTCCAACATCCCATAATTTTTTAAACGATGAACTAAGGCCAGGTCCTTCATCATGACCTGACTACTCTCCTCTTATGCTCATGGTTCTTAAATTCCATTAATTCAACTATCTCAATGTTCCTCAGGGCTGCAGATGTATTCTCTCCAAGTCAAGGCAGAAGCCACAATAAAGACATGTAAACTGTAATGGAAATATTTCTGTCAGATAACTAGTCTATCTCCCCTCTTTAGATCTGTTACGGTTGGCACATGTGTCTGTTAAGGAACGGCTTACAGCAATATCAAGGTCTAGATGCTCATCACATTTTCTCTCTTTCTGCTCTTGCAGACTTATCTAACACTTTATGAAAGAATTATTCAGAGTTTTTTCCTCCATTAAGGGCTCCTCATATGGAAGCTCACCTTGTTACTAGCACTCACTTTAACCAGGAGGGTAAAGGCTATACAAGCTTTCCCAACTCAAGAGCCTTCTTGAGCCTCCTGACACATTCGGAAGGGTGCTCCAGTCATGATGGCAACCATCGCTCAATGAATTTCTGCTGCAATCCAATTCTGCCACTGAGAGGCTGGCAAGACCCTCACAGAGAAAACCAGAGTGCACTCAACTAGGGCAGTTTCCACCTCAACTAATTTGTTTACGGAAGTGCCTCTGGAGAAGATATTTGCATTTGAATGTTATGTATATATTTTCTACATACCATCCGCTATTTAACATACACACTATAAGTTACACAAAATACAGTAACTGCTTGCTATTCTGATCCAAGCATGTGAATCTATGAAAGATCCAATATTGGAGAAGAAAATAAGTTACTTATCTGTGACTGCAGTTCTCCAGTATTGGTATCTTTCATAGATTCACGTGCAACCCACCCTCCTCCCCTTATAGCTTAGGATCATTTATTTCCACTTGGGCTTGAAAATCTGAGGGACTCAGCCTCTGTTGGGAGTGTTCTAAAGGGTGCTGTTTCCTGATTAGTTATAGCTCAAGTTTGGTCCTTTAAAAAAAAAAAACCTAGATAGGCTATTAAAGTTACTTTTTAATAATAAATGTATAGAGTGCATGGCTACCTCCAACGAAGGTGTGCCGCGGTGGGTTGCAGATTCACAGTGAGAAGAAAAAATGAGAAGAACTACTGGAGGTTAAAGAGCCCGGTTATTAGAGCCCTCCTGAAGGCCGGTTCTGACTCCGTCATGCAGAGGTGGAGAGGCATAGCATTCCAGAGCTTCGCAACTTCAAGTGATTTGATCTCAGGACCCGGTCTTGCTGGTAGTTTTGCAATCCATGTCTCAGATAGCGCGGGCCCCATTCCCTGGTGGCTCTGTAGGCCAGAGTAAGTGCCTTAAACTCAATCCTCCTACTGACGAGAAGCCAGTGGAGTCTCCCCAAATGCGGGGAGATACGATGGCGAAACAGCCTATTCCTAATTAATCTAGCCGCAGCGTTTTGAATTATTTGTAGCCTAGGGACCAGATAGGCTGGTAGCCCTAGATAGAGGCTATTCTAGTAGTCCAGCCGGGATGTGACCAATGCGTGGACCACTGTCTTCCTGCAATCTATTGGAAGAAATTGAAGGAATTTCCTCAAAGCTTGCAACTTCCAAAAGCATGAGGAGACCTAGCGTATCTGGGTCGTGCAGGAGAGGTCATTGTCGAATATAAACCGTAGATTTCAGGCGGAATCCACAGGAATTGGTGGGGGATTCAGCTCCGGGGGCCACCAAAGCTTAGAGGGTAGAGGACTCGGTGGGTTGAAAAATAGAACCTCTGTTTTTCCTGTGTTAAGTTTTAAGTAATTCTCCGTCATCCAGGCAGAGATGTTATTCAGGCATTGCTTAAAATTGGCAAAGGCTGCTTCCGAGTGTTCTTTGAACGAGAACACCAGCTAAGTATCATCAGCGTAGGAGACCACTCTCACTCCACATGTCTCGCCCAAGGTCACAAGGGGAGTGAGATATACATTAAACAGTAAGAGGCTCGATGCTGACCCCTGAGGTAACCCCCAAGACAAGAGGCTTCTGAGAGGAAACATAAGGGCTTAGAAACACTCGTTGTGAGCGGTTCTCCAAGAACGATTGGAGCAAGGACAAAGTAGTTCCCCACACTCCTAGGGGTTTTAGTCTCTCCAGGAGAATCGAGTGGTCTACTGTGTCGAATGCTGCGGCTAGGTCCAGCAGCACCAGCATTGCTGAGCTGCCCTGGTCCACAGCCTCTCGCACGGTTTCAGCAACTTCCAGAAGTGCTATCTCCGTGCTGTATCCCGCTCTAAAACCAGATTGAGAATCATGGAACGGATTGTTTGGTTCAAGGAATTCAGAAAGTTGTAGCTGAACTTCCTTCTCAAGAACTTTAGCTGGTGTAGGTAAAAGGGAAATTGGCCCAAAGTTCTTGTGTTCTGTTGGGTCAGCATCCTGTTTCTTTGGGATCGGCTGTAGAAAGGCCTGTTTCCATGCAGCAGGGTAGATACCTTTTGTCAGGGAGGAATTCCAGATCTGGTTCAGGGGAACATTGAGGCAGGGGGCAAGCAGTTTAAAAAACTGAGCCGGGCAAGGGTCTCCCGGGTATCCAAATTTACATTTGTACAATTGCCTTAGAGGTACATCGAGTGGCAGTGGGTGGAATTCAGACCAGGTGCCATTCAGATCAGAGGCTGACTTTTGCACAGGGGAGGACGTGGTAGGTGGAAAAGCGGAGTAAATCATTTGGATTTTCTCCTGAAAAAAGTCCGATAAGTCAGCACAGAGGGTGGGAGAGGGGTTAACTGTGCAGTCTAGAGCCGTGAGCTTAGTGAAGCATCGGACAATTTTAAATAGCTCCTTGACCGAGTTGTTCGACTGTTTAATTTGGTTAGAGAAGTAGTTTCTCATGGTGCTGTGCTTAAGCATGTGGAATTTTTTTAAAGCCTCTGTGTAGAAGCATTTACCCACGGGGTCATAGGATTTTTTCCAGTTTCTTGCATAGACGTTTCTCTGCTCTTAGTTTCATGGAGAACCAAGGGGCTGAGGTCTTTTTCCTAGAGGATGTCACTGTTCTAAGAGGGGCGACACTATCTAAAGCAAAGGTGACCCGCTTGGGTCATCCTTTAGCAGGAACGGTGCGTTTTGAAGCGCGGGTCCCGTAGTATTAGGGGTGACCTTCCTCCAGTTTCTCCTTTTGTCGGAGATTGACTTGGAACTACAGCATTTAGGTTAGAGTTTGAAGTTCAATGCTTCTTATAAATGGTCTGTCCAGGTCAATGGTAGCGGGGCCTCTACTATAAGATTTGGATTATTGGAAAAAATAAGGTCCAGCATATGGCCCGCTACATGCGTGCTGGCAGTGAGACTTTGCGTCAGGTTTAGACCTTCAAGGATTTCTGCCAGCTGAGACACCTTATCGCATTTTCCATTATCCATGTGGGCATTGAAGTTGCCCAGGACAGTGAAGTTGGCGTTCTTCAGCGAAAGATCAGCGACAATGTTGCATAACTCTAATAGGTGGCAGGCTTGGGTGTCGGGGGTATGTATGTCAGAATCCCAGCCACCGACGAGGAGGGCGAGATTCTGATGCAGAAGGACAGAGCCTCAATGATCCCAATGTGCTCTGATCTTCTATAGGAGATCTCCCAACCATCCCTCATAATAATAGCCACACCATCTCCTACCTTGTTGGCTGCCCCCCCCCTCCCCAATTTAGTACACATCATCCAAAAACCTTCAGGTACGGCCAGCGTCAGATTATTGTTAGAGCTCTCTTTTAGCCAGGTTTCTGTTAAAAACATGCGATCCCTAGAGTTAGACTCCAGTGCGAGCCAGAGGTCCTCTGCGTGTTTGGGGAGGGATCTACAATGAATCAAGCAAGCCTTAATATGGGTGCACGTAGACCTTAGGTTTTTTTTTATGGGCGTCTTTAGAATGGCCGAACTGCCTTTTGCCCTCCCTCCGCCAACCACCAACGTAAAGAGACATGCGTTACAACTGTACTCCTGGTTGACCGACCCAGGTCTAGCTTGGCCCTACCTGCACAGGCCTCTTTATTCATATTTAATAGTTGATCTCTGGACCAAGCAATATTGGGCAAAGAGAGAAAACAGGCAGCATGGCTGGCACTAGCTGCAGTCCGGACGCGGATGGGCGCAGCTGGGCTTGCCTCTGGCACGCCCGTTGTGTGCGTCCGCTGCGCGTCTGCGTGCGGCTCTCATTAAATAGGGATCTGAGGCTGGTCGGTCAACAACTAGACTGCCAACCCAAGAGGTCGCAGAGAAATGTCCCAACTGGGAGGACTGAAAATGGCCGCACCCGAAGTGTCAGCCAGGCGAGCCAGGAGCCCCTCTTCACCGGTGTGAACCAAGTGAGAGGGCTAGTGCAAATGGTGAGTAAATCAAGTAAACTCTCCTGCACACGGAGCAGCACAGGAATTCCACTCACACCCCCGTCAAGTTTCCCCCCTGGTAAAAACAACACAGAGCAAGTGAATGAGCAGTCAGATTCAGAGATTTAAAATAATAAAATAATAGGAATGTTAAAAACGGGCAGCAGGCCTACAATTACCCCCACTGGAGTCCGCTGCGCATTCGCGTTGCGGCTTCCATTAAATAGGGATTTGAGGGCGGTCGGTCCACAAGTAGACTGCCGACCCAAGATGGCACCGAGAACTGTTCCAGCTGGGAGGACTGAAAATGGCTGCACCGAAGTGTCAGTCTGGCGAGCCACAGTACCCCTCCTCACCAGCATCACCCAGGTGAGAGGGCTAGTGCAAATGGTGAATAAATCAAGTAAAAAGAAGGGAAAACGCTCACTCTCCGGCACTCTGCAGGAGTCCCACTCACACCCCCCATCAAGTTTCCCCCCTTGTATAAACAACAGAGAGCGAGTGAATGAGCAGTCAGATTCAGCGATTTAAAATAACAATAACAGGAATGTTAAAAATGAGCAGAAGGCCTACAATTACCCCCACTGGAGTTCGCTGCGCATCCGCGTAGCGGCATCCATTAAATAGGGATTTGAGGGCGGTCGGTCCACAAGTAGACTGCCGACCCAAGATGGCGCCTAGAAATGTCCCAGCTGGGAGGACTGAAAATGGCTAGTGCAAATGGCGAGTAAATCAAGTAAAAAAAGGGAAAACGTCCACTCCTGCACCCTGCAACATGTAGCAGTACAGGAGTTCCACTCACACCCCCGTAAAGTTTCCCCCCTAGTATAAACAACATAGAGCAAGTGCCATTGTCATTATAGGCTATGATAGTGATACATACTGCTTTATTATGTTACCGTGGGACTCCAACTTCAATGACGGGTAATGATTCAAGCATGTGAATATGAAAGATCCCAATACTGGAGAGCTGTAGTTACAAGTAAGTAACTTATTTTCTTTTATTTTCTTCTTTCGATGACAAGGACAAAGAACATCCTAGGAAAGACCGATCTGCCTTGAATCCATGAATGCTGGGGAATTTAGGTACTTTATGTTCGTGGCCTGTGTAGCTGTAGATACACACTCTGTGTATACGTCTGTCATCTAGTGTTGGGCTTAGATGTGGACAACTTGTTTTTCTTCGAAGGATGTCTTTTCAGGCCACTGGATCTAGTGACTCCACCTATTAGTGGTTTTGCGCATGGGGATCGGCTCCATTGTTAGATTGTTATTTCTCCACCATCTGATTCAGATGTCGTTGTGAGCTCCATTTTGAGGTTGTGTGGTGTTCTTGCTGAGCCCTAGGATCTGTCCCCTCGTCGGTTTCTATAAAACAATCCTGCTTCTCGCTTGTTTTATGGGAAAAAATGTTTTATTATATAGTTTTAATCATAGCATATAACAGTGGCTTAATATTATGTAAATCACAGGTTGCTTTGCATACAGTTGAACATATCATAACTCCCCCCACCCTCCCGAACCCGGTCTACTTCGTAATAGTAGGAAAGGAAGGTGTCAGAATCTCATCCCCCCCCCCCCCCAGTCTTACTCTGATTCAGGACCTTTAAGTGGTATCTATGGTGGGCCTCCGACAGCCATAGTAGGTGTAGGTACTTAGGGCAGGCGAGTTTGCGTAATTCTGACGTCAAGAGGCTCAAAAATGGCTTCCAAAGGTTGGGGAATGCTGAGCCTTGGTTTATCAGTTTGAGGTTGATTTGCTTCATCCCTATTATGTATGCCCCGGACTGTTCTAGATATGATAAGATGGTGCTTCTTTTCAAAAAGTGATTTAGGCCTTTAACATTCAAAGTGAGGACTATTAACCGGTCTGACATTGAGTTGTGGGAAAGCATTCACTACTAGGGTCACCTTTATGTATCCAAGCTAGTGTATGGGCAAGGTGGGTGGTGTGTTCTGCAATTAGGGTTGACAGCGTCAAAGGCTCATGCTTGTGGCGAGAAACAATAATAGACTAACATAGGTTATATAAAAGTTCATTTCCCGCGGGTCCATGGTGTGTTCTCAAGGTGGGGTCGTGGATACGTCCCTCCCTCCCTCCCTCCCTGCCCGGCCCACCCTTACCCAGAGCAGAAAGCAGTGTGGAAAGGTGGAGAAGAGGAGCATCACAGCAAGGAAAGAGTACAGGCCATTGAATTGTATGCTCTATGCAGGTTCAGGGAGTTGCTGGTCTTAAGAGTCCCCCGGACAGTGAGCCTATGACAGCTTGTTTCTCCCTGGCTATGGTTTCTGTATCAAATGATGATGTTCAGCAGGGGATGTTCTCGTGCTTCTCTCCTTGGGTGCCCTTAGTGTCCAAGTCCTTTGTCTCGCCCTGTATGGACTCAGGTGGATTGTCTTTCAGGTCCAAGATGTGGCGCTCCTCATCCAGCGATCGTGTTTGGTGCAGTTTCCCTTTGTAAAGGAAGATTAGATGGAAGGGATGTCCCCATGAGTATCGTTCTCCGGCTGCCTGAAGGTTTGTAGTGATCGGGCAAAAGGCTTTGCATTTTTAAAGGGTCATGGTTGCGAGGTCTTGATAAAGTACTGGATGGTGGCCCTGGTGTTGCAATGGGTGGTTTGTCTCTCGCCCCTTGGAGGATGCGCTCCTTCAGGGGGAAGTCATGCTCACACGCGTGAATGTCGGGTGGTGGGGCGTTAGGGAAACGCTTGGGACCAATTCTGTGTGTTCTTTCTAGTTTAAGGTCTACCTCCGGGGAGACCTCCAGGAGGGATCTAAAGATTTCTTTCACAAAAGAGGAGATGTCTGAACCCTCTGCTCCAGATGGGACACCTTGTATGCGAATGTTATTCCGACTTGATCTGTTCTCCAGATCTTCACTGTGGGCTTGGAGGTCCAGGTGTTGATCCCTGAGGTGGAGTATTTCTTGTTGAAGTTGCTGCATCTCCTCCTCCCTGCTTGTCTCGTGGTCCTCCAGTGTGGAGACTCTTACCCCAAGCCCCTCTAAGTCCCGCCGGGTGTCTTTGAGTTCCTGTGTAAGCTCTTTCTTGAAGGACTAGGTTCTTTACGCAATTTTGCGAACAGCGATTCCAGATAAAGGCGAGTGATCAGTTCTTCCGGAGCGCCAGCAGACCATCTGGGGGTGCTGTCGACATTGTGTCAACTCACCTGGCCCCCGGTGGGTTTTAGGAGCATATCTTTAAGATTGTGGTCTTTCTTTCCCTTTCCAGACGCAATATTTGGAGGTGAGTGGTATTCTGCGGAGTGATCCAGATAGGTATTGTCAGGAAATTGAGAGGCCACTTTTGAGTGAATCTGTGGGTCCAGGGAGACCACTTTAGTCTTCCTATCTGGGTTCGGCTTTTCGACCTTTGTGGTGGATCAGATTAGGCCCCTGTGCTGCCCCTCACCAGGTCCATGATTAGTGAGCCTGCGGTAGGCTTCACAGGAGGTCCAGGTAGATATTGACCTTGCGGAAGTCACTTTTCTTCAAGTGTTAATGCGTCTCCTGGTGGCTCTGCCCTGGGTGGTACTGGTATGCTAGTGAGAGTGAGAGTCGTTGTGTGTGGTGAGGGGACAAGGGTAATGTCCAGACTGCAAGTTCCTTGAAGGGATTCCAAAAGGCCCTCTGCGCTGGGTGGGTGAGCCCTGGGCCCGTCTTTTGTCCTCTAGGGTCGTTAGGAAGCGATATGCCGCGCTTCTCTCCTCTGAGGCTATTAGAGCGCTTCTCCCGATGTCACTGATGATTTCAGAACTAGGTCGTTCTTCCCGCCTTTCCGTTGGTTCACCTTCCATCCGTGGTGCTACTTGCCACACCAAGTATCCTGAACTTTTTGTCTCCTGACCAATGAGAGGACACCTTTGCGTTCTGTAACAAAATAATTCTTCGGAACATACTCACTCGTCACCTCTGTTAGCATGGCCTATAGGCTAGAGGCAGAATACACTCCGGGCATCTTTAGAGAGCGTGGGAAGGCAGCTATTGAAGAGGTGGATGTTCCAGGCGTAGAAGTAGAGCCAGAAAAATGTAGATTTTGAGGTGGACGTTGAGTCCTAAGAGCCTTCATCGGTCTAGCAGCAACAAAGCAGCCACAAAAGGCCTGCAGTGAGTACTGATGCTTCCCCATATCACTTGGAGGCACGAGCCTTGAGCTCCTGTGTAGCATATTAGGCCTTCTGTTTGCCACTGCCTTTCCGCCATGGCCGGAACAGCCATTCTGAGATGGACCTGGCGCCCATTCCACACTCTGCGCCAAAGTCCTCCTCAAAGCACAGAACTTTGGCCACCGCTTCGGTGTCAGATTAGAAAGCACACACTTGCCCATCTTTGGACCTAAAAGAGGTGGAGCCGAAAATTTCAGAGCTGAGGCATTTGCATCAAAACACTTGTAGCCGAGGATGAGTTTGGCGCTGAGACCCTCTAACATGAAGCATTGGGTGCCGAAATATTGTTCAGCGCACTTCAGTGGGCGACCATCTTCAGTCCCATTGAGTTCATCTTCCACTGCTGCCTCTGCAGCTCTTAAGACTTCGGTCAGCCAATCCTCGAGTGGCTGCAGAACATGTGGATGCTCAACAGCAGCAGATCTATATCCAGCTAGGCACTGGCCGGATCCCGCTGAAGCCTCCATAGGTACCAAAGGACTCTGTTCCTTATAAGAGAAGTTGACTTTTGAGGAGGCCTTCATCCCACCGGCTCTTTCTGCTTCCAATAGGCCTAAGAGACATGACAGAGTTACCTCTCCCCTGTCTCTCCTGCTCGTCGTCCTTTTTCCTTTTCTCCCTCCTCCTCTTTCTTCTCGCCCCCCTGTACCTCCTATGTTGCCTTTAGAGTTGCCACAGTATTCACCTCAGGGTTTGTTACACTTGGGAGCGGGGACAGTCCTAGGCTTCCTTATGACCCATTTGACCCCACTTAGGACACACAGGGCCCATACCCTAGGGATGATTATGATATTGCACCCCCTGCCGACGCAGACCCAGACTTGTACCTGTAGGAAGCTTGCTCTGTATATACTATACCAAAGTGAGGTATAGTGTGCACATGGTCCAGTGGAACCCCCAAAGGTAGGCAGAGGTAAAGTAGATAGCACCTCACTCTTTATTTATGGTAGTGTGGCCGAGCAGTAAGGCTTTATCAGAGGACGGTGTAAAGCATTTGTTGTACACACTTGGTCAGCAAATGAATTCACACACTCAAAAACAGAAATTAGGACCAATTGTCTTTCTATAAAAATATTCTTTTAGTTATCTTATGTTCGTGGCATATGAGCTTCAGATTACACACTGTGCATAGATCGCCATCTGGTGTTGGGCCTGGATGTTGCAGTTGTTTTTCTCATGGAAAGTCTTTGGAAGTCACGAGGTATGTGACTCCTCCTTTGGATCATATTGCACATGGGCTTCGGCTCCATCCTCAGATTGTTTTTTTCCGCCATCGGGCTCGGATGTGTTCTTCGCGCTCCAGTTCGGAACCGTTCCAGTTTTCCTGTTCGGCGCGCAATCCTCCCCCCTTCGACGGTATTGTCTCGATCGCGTTCTCCAACTCTTGACGCGACTGTCAACAATCTACTCTTCGATTCCGGTCGTCGACGAAGGCCTTCGGGCCTACCTTGGCTCCGGTCCTGACTGATGGAAAGGACTCCGTTTAAGAAGTGTCCTCGATGTGGGTCGAAGTTTCCCCACACCGATCTCCATGAGTTGTGCAACCTCTGCCTCTCCCCAGAACACGAGGCAAGGGACTGTCCAGCTTGCGCCTCCTTCCGATCGAAGAAGACGATTTGGGACCGACGAGCAAGGAGAACAATGGCTCACTTGTCGACTTCGATTCCCGACGACATCTTTGAAGAAGGCGTCGATGTCCCGGAACAATAGCACACTGAAGAAGGCCTCGTCAGCGCCTCCGAAGCTGACGACTCCGATGTCGAGGACATTACTCCGGCACAGAGGGGCGTGAGTACAAACGTCGACCCCGACCCTAAACCCCCTCCACGCCATTGAAAAAGGTTTCGGTCATGCCTTCGGGCCTAGGTATGCACCAAAAGACTGCTTCCCATACCCCGCCTCCGGGCCCGGTTAAGAAGCCCATCAAGCCTTCAGGCAGCTCTGGCTCGAGCCAGCCTACCCTCTGTGCCGAAAAAACCTCATCGGCACCGACACCGAAAAAGAAAACTCTCCTTTCCACGTCTGCGCCGATCTTGACACCGAAGCTCTCGGCGCCGAAGACTTGCACCGGCCCCTCGGCACCGATAACGCCCTCGGAGCCGAGCAAGAAGCCGAAAAGCCTCGACTCCTAAACCTCGAAGCCGAAAGCCACCTCGGAACCGAGGAAGTCCTAAGACACTGCTAAACTTCATGGTTCGAAACAAAGAACCAGTGCCGAATCGACGCCGAAAAAACCCACGGCTCCGACACCATTGGCACCGAAGGATCTGCCCCTTACAGACGAACTGTTTTGACCCGATCCTTACCAAAAAACGTAAAATATCCAAAGACTGGTCATTTGTCGCTTAGCACCAGAAAAAGACCACTGGACAAGCCTACACCAGCTCCACCACCAAAAAGGAGAGACTTTGCCACCTCCCCTCTGAGGATTCCTTCACCTCCTCCTCCTCCTCCTGCTCACCCCCCACCTCATCATTCTCCCACACCATCTCCAGATGAGGATGATGATGATGATGACATAATCTAAGACACGGGATGGGGCGGACAACCAGCCAACAGGGGACCCTACTCCTACAGGCTCCCCAGACCCATGGGACGACTACAACATCTCAGATGTCCCTAACGTCCCGCAGGACGAGCTTTACCCTTCTAGACCCTCCCCCCCAGAGGACACCATGGGGTTTAACCAACTACTCCATAGGTCTGCCCGCTACCACGGGGTTGATCTCCACACAGACCCCGTAGAGGAGGACTTCCTCTTAGATACGTTCGACACTGCACACAGGTCTACCTCAATCCTGCCGATGCTTAAGGGAGTTATAAAGCACTCACCAGAGGTTTTTAAAGACCCAATTAGGGCCAGGGTCATTAACCCACGTATTGAGAAAAAATATAAATCCGCCCCAACAGACCCACCCTACATGAAAGGCCCCGCACCACTAGACTCCCTGGTAGTCTCCAATGCGAGGAAACGTGCCAATTCTCAGGCATCAGGTGAGGCACCACCGCCAGATAAGGAGTCCAAACTCCTAGACGCCTCTGGCAAACGGACGGCAACCCAGGCGGCCAACATCTGGCATATCGCTAACACCCAAGCGCTCCTAGCCAGATATGACCGGGCACATTATGATGAGCTGGAGACAATCCTGCAACACCTCCCTGATAAATATAAACATAAGGCCAACAAATTGATTCAAGAGGGCAAAAACATTGCAAACACTTCCATTCGTTGTGCCCTCGATGCAGCTGACACCGCCTCCAGGGCAATTAATATCAGCACCCTTCTGCATAGGCATGCTTGGCTACGCATCTCAGGTTTCAAACCTGAGGTTCAAAGTTCCATCCTCAACCACCCCTTTGATGAGAAACCTCTGTTTGGTCCTAATGTCGATCTAGCCCTGGAAAAAGTGAAGAAGGACACAGACACTGCAAAATCTATGGGAGCCTTACAGTCGCAAGCTCCCAGGCGCTCCTTTTGCCAGTCCTCCTTTAGAAGCAACACCAGAGGCTACTCCTCCGACAGCGCCTCTACTTCCTACAAAACCCCTACCCAATCCGCCTTCACTAGGGGTTATCAAAGAGGCAGTTGCAGAGGTAACAATAACAAAGGCAGAGGCAAAACTAACACCTCCCGCTCTGCCTCCACCCCCACCCAGTGACTTCCCTCCACTTCCCCCAGACTATTCCACTCCAGTCTGGGGAAGACTCCACAATTTCCTTCCTGTCTGGGCTACCATCACCTCAGACAGATGGGTACAACAAATAATCCAATCAGGCTACTGTCTAGAGCTAACATCTTCCCCCCCAACCATTCCACCCAAACAGCGCCCAATGTCACACGAACATTTGTCACTTCTAAAGCAGGAGGTAATCTCCCTCCTACAAAAAGACGCAATAGAACTAGTTCCTGCCCACCAACAAAACAAGGGAGTTTACTCCCTATATTTTCTCATACCAAAAAAGGACAGCTCTATCAGGCCCATTCGGGACCTCAGACCCCTAAACCAATATATACACTCAGACCATTTTCACATGGTAACAGTCAAGCAGGTGCTTCCTCTGCTCTCCCAAAACGACTTCCTAACTACCATAGACCTCAAGGACGCCTATTTCCACATTCCCGTTCACACCGCTCACAGGAAGTTTCTCAGATTCGTAGTGGACGGTCACCACTACCAATTCAAAGTACTCCCCTTCGGAGTCACCACAGCCCCAAGAGTGTTTACCAAGTGCCTAGCAGTAGTGGCAGCACACCTGAGAAGACAACACATCCACGTCTTCCCATATCTAGACGACTGGCTTATAAAAGCCAGCTCATACAACCAGTGTGTACAACACACTTACGCCACGATCCAACTACTTCACGACCTGGGCTTCACAGTAAACTACCCCAAGTCCCATCTGCATCCCTCCCACGTATAACAATACCTCGGGGCCACCATAGACACCTCAAAAGCGTTAGCCTACCCCAGCCCTGCCCGGATAGCAAGCATACAAGCTCTTCGTGCCAAATTTCAACCTTAACACTCACTTCCAGCCCGAGTGTTTATGCAACTTATAGGGATGATAGCTCTTGCGTAGTCATAGTACATCATGCAAGACTCCAGATGCGTCCTCTCCAAGAGTGCCTAGCACGCCAATAGAACCAGGCTCAAGGTCAGCTAACAGATCTGGTGTTGGTAGACAGTCGTGCCCATCGCTCTCTGCAGTGGTGGACCACCAAAAACCTTTGCATAGGGCGACCGTTCCTAGAGCTGGTTCCTCAAATAGTTCTAACAGCGGACGCATCGCTCTCCAGCTGGGGAGCTCATCTACTACATCACACTATGCTGGGCAGGTGGACACCTCAAAAAAAGTTACTCCACATCAACCATCTGGAGTTACTGGCAATATTTCTAGCCCTGAAAGCCTTTCAAACACACGTCTCAGGCAAGGCTGTCTTAGTCCGCACAGACAACATGACATCAATGTACTACATCCAAAAACAGAGCGGCATACACTCTCTGCAGCTCTCTCAGCTAGCACAGACCATATGGAGGTGGGCCATACCTCAAAACATTTTTCTCCTAGCACAACATGTCCCAGGAGTCCAAAACACCATTGCAGATCTGTTGAGCCGTCAAACTCAACAAATCCAAGAGTGGGAACTTCATCCACAAGTTCTTCAACCATTCTTTCAAACGTGGGGGCAACCACAAATAGACCTCTTCGCCACCCACGAAAACGAAATGCCCAAGCTTCGCCGCCAGATATCCACACCCATTGTCCAAAGGCAATGCAATATGGATGAACTGGTCAGGCAAATTTTTGTACGCTTTTCCGCCTCTCCCACTCATTCCATTAGTGGTGCGCAAACTACAGCAACACTCCCTAACTCTCATCCTAGTTGCTCCAACTTGGGCCAGACAACCGTGGTACACCACATTGCTGGAACTCTCCGTAGTTCCGCACCAAAAATTACACCTCTCTCCACGCCTCTTAACCCAGAACCATGGAGAGATCAGACACCCGGACCCAGCTCAGCTCAACCTTGCGATCTGGCTCCTGAAATCCTAGAATTTGGCTACCTTAATCTTCTCTCTGACTGTATGAACGTCATTAAAGAAGCTAGACGTCCTATCACTAGAGCTTGTTACGCAGCCAAGTGGAAATGATTCGTGATTTATTGTCACAACAATAATATGAATCCCTTGGATGTGTCTATCCAACACATCATAGGCTACTTACTACACCTACAAAGATGCAACCTAGCCTACACGTCTATTAGACTACACCTTGCTGCCATAGCAGCGGATCTACAAAATAGACAGCATCTATCCCTCTTTAGAGTACCTGCCATAAAAGCCTTCATGGAAGGCCTTAAGAGAATAATTCCCCCCAGAGTGCCACCCTCACCGGTGTAGAACCTAAACATCGTTCTCACAAGACTAATGGGGCCTCCATTCGAACCTCTACATAAATGCGAGCTTCAATTTTTAACATGGAAAACAGCTTTCCTTGTAGCCGTTACTTCCCTCAGAAGGGTCAGTGAGATACAAGCACTCACCATTCAAGAACCTTATCTGCAAATGCATCATAATAAGGTTGTTCTCCGCACTAATCCAAAATTCCTTCCTAAAGTCATTTCTCCGTTTCACCTCAATCAATCTGTGGAACTGCCCGTATTCTTCTCGCAGCCACAAACCATTGCAGAAAGAGCTCTGCACACCCAAGACGTCAAAAGAGCTTTACTCTACTACATCGAGAGAACACAACCTTTTCGCAAGACCAAACAATTATTCGTGTCTTTCTCACCACCACACAAAGGCTACCCCGTCTCCAAATCTGGGATAGCTAGGTGGATCTACACCGCACACTTTCACTAAACACTATTGTGTAGATGTGAAAACTAAGCAACAAGCTAGTGTGGGCCAGGCTGTCCTCAAAACACTGTTTCAAACAACTGCAACAGATGCTGGTGGTCGTCGCTAAGAGGGGGTACTGCTACACAATCTATGCACAGTGTGTAATCTGCAGCTCATATGCCTCGAACGGAATATGCTACTTACCAGTATGCATCTGTTCTTGGCATGTGGAGCTGCAGATCTACACACGCCCACCTGCCTCCCCGGCTACCTTTATCTGTTCCAGTTTTATCTTATTTAGATACAGCACACATGGGCATCTTTCCTGTTTCTTACAAAGCTCCATCATTTCCCTGCTGGTGAAAAACAATCTGAGAATGGAGCCGAATCCCATGCACAATATGATCCAAAGGAGGAGTCCCATACCTCGTGACTTCCAAAGACTTTCCAAGAGAAAAACAACTGCAACATCCGGGCCCAACACCAGATGGCGATCTATGCACAGTGTGTAGATATGCAGCTCTACATGCCAAGAACAGATGCATACTGGTAAGTAGCATATTCCTTCCTAGAACCAAGCATGCCTGGCACAGGTTAGTGATAAATACTTTTCAGTAAATATACAGTTGTAACACAGTTTGGATTGTAATTGTATATGCATTTTGTTTTGATTTACAGAACTGTTACTGAGAAATGCAATGCTTTGGAAATACAGTACATATACTTTGGGCTTTTTAGTAAAATGACCAGTACATTACTTTCAGGATACTTTTCTAACACAGTGTAGCATACCTGGATACTACACTGGGACATTTCCTGTAAACAGGTAAGTAAAAGCGTTTTTGTTATTTAGTACAGTTGTAAAAGGATTTCTTAGATTTTCCAACTCCACACTTAGAAACTTTTCATAGAAAACAGTCAATATTATCCTATGGAGAAAAATAGTGTTATTGGTTCAAAGGTAAGTACTTTGTTGTGGGAGTGGGTATTCTGGGGTTAGACTCGGGGGTCCCCCAGGGTCAAGGATTCACTCTTGTGGCACCCTCAGCAGCACTAGGGCGGCTGGTTGCAGACTGCTGAGGCCCAATGTTATCCAATGGGGGATAGGGGACCTCCGGTTGATGGCAATTGGCGAGCAGGCCACTGGGTTGTGGGAGCAACGCTCCTTGACGTAAGCACATGTCAAATGGGGGTTTAGCCAGCACACAAGATGCACCCTCGGCAGCACTGGGGCGGCTGGGTGCCAAGTGCTTTTTTGGCATCAGAAGCCCTGTAGCTTTCTATGGGGAGTCTCCGGTTTGCAAACACACTGCAGGCTCAGAGACGAATGTCTTCTGGGTGCGACCATCACTTGGAGAGGTAAGTTGGGATGTTTGGGGTTAGTTAGGCACCGTCGGTTGGGCCACCCAAGGCCATGGGGCGTTGGGTGCAGGAGTGCCTTTTCGGGTCGGGTCAGCTCCTGGTCGCGGTTGGGGGTACCTTCCGCTTTGAGGGTGCAGGTGTCAGCTGGAGGCTTGAGGCAGGTCAGGGGTCGCCTGATCTCAGGTCAGGATCGCTGGGAAGACCTCCTCTTGGTGTTGGGCCACTCGAACTCAGGCCGTGGGCTTCGGGTGCAGAGTGGTGCAAATTCGCGGATCCTTGCGGAGCTTGAGTCTGTTGTTGAACAAATCACGGGGACAGAGTCTTTGGGATGGAAGGCAGGCAGGTCCTCCGGGTTTCTCGAGGTTGCTGGCTGCAGGGCACACCGGGATTTAGCTGGAGCAGGTTTGAGGTGGGGACAGGCCGGTAGGGCTGGGGCCAAGTCCGTGGGCGTCGTCCTCTTGTTAGCTTCGGCACGGCTGTTCGGTCCTTCTTCTTCATTTCTTGTTCTGGTTTCTTGTCTGAGAAAGCAATGTTCAGGGGTGCCCCTAAATACTAGATTTAGTGGTGCTACAGGTAGGTAAAATGTGGGGACCAATGGGTCCCTTCCCTGGGGTGTGTACACCCCTATTATGCCACCCTCTAGTGGAAGGGGGGCATAAACCTTTCCCTGGTTGGCTGGGTCCCCATCTGCAAGATGACGGGGACTGAGAGTTGTGCATTTTTCATTAAATCACACACTGACATCAGTGTGGGTTTAATGTGCTGAGAAGTTTGATACCAAACTTCTCAGTTTTCAGTGTATTCATTATGGTGCTCTGGAGTTTGTAATGACAAGCTCCCAGCTCCATATACTCTTAATGGCAGCACTGCACTTACAATGTCTAAGAATGGACTTAGACACCGTAGGGCTACAGGGCTCATGCACCTGTACCCTCACCACTGGTATAGAGCACCCAGCTAGAGGGGTGACTGATCTATGCCAGGGCAGTGGGTTGTAGGCTTGGCACATAGGGATATGTGCCATGTTGACTCTTCACTTTGTTCTGCACCAAGACACGCAGCCTGCAAAGGAAGTGTGTGAGTGTAAAGGTGCTGCAGCCCTTAGAGGCCTTCCCTGGTCACAGTGCTCTGGGTACCTGTGATACCATTTACCAGGGTCTGACCTGTGGCCAGAGATGCCAATTGGGTTTTGTTTTCAATGCATTTTTAGGGAAAGAACATAGGCCCTGGGTACCTGATTGGCACGAGCCCAGGGCACACTCAGTCAAAGCACATCAGCAGTTCTGCAAAAGGTGGGTGCTACCATGCAGAAAGAGGGCTCTTTCTCACAGTACCCTGCTAAGCCTTCCCCTCCTGATTATGTAATTGCAGATCAGGAGGTTTTACATAGGGCTGCCATGTTCCATAATGTAGAACTTAACAAGAAGATAATTATTTCCTTGTGGAAACCCTCCCCTCCACCACCTAACTCTTCCTACAATACCTCCCAATGATCAAAGGGGTCCAGAAACCTGCCAAGGAGATTTTCTTGGAGTCTGTCAAGGCGAGAGTTACTATGGTTAGGGTAGATAGGAAGTACAAGCCTCTCCTATTGACCCTCCGTGCATTCGTAGCCTGACTCGCTGGTGTCCCTTACTGCCAGAAAGTTCCTTAACACTCAGGACACCGGCGATGCACTCCCTTCAGATCGGGAAACAAGAAGATAGACGCTGGAGGCAAGAGGGTGGTGGCATAGTCTACTACTCATTGACAAATCACCAGTTCCATTGATTTGCTCTCTCAATATGACCGCGTGCATTTGGATCAAATGGCAGACATGGTGAAGCATTTCCCAGTACAGTACTGCAAGAAAGGTTAGCAGTTTTTGGCAGGGGAAGGTTCTCTCCAACACTAACATTAGCTGTGCTTTGGATGCCGCAGAACCAGCCGCTTGCAGTATTAATTCCAGTATTCTGTTGCTGAGCCATTCCTGGCTGCTGATTTCCGTTTTTTTTAGCCAGCGGTCCAGCAGCAGTTACTAAATGTGCCTTTCGATGGTCAGCATCTCTTTGGCCCTCAGGTCGATGAGATGCTCAAAAGCATAAAGAAGTCTCAGATATAGCCAAAGATATGGGCGTCCTTTAAACACCGCCTTCTCAAAGCTCCTTTTAGCGTTCACAGTTTTGTGGTGCTAATAAGACCCACACTTCAGAACCCTCTTCCACCTTCCCTGGGCCACCACAGCAATCCTCCCGGGGATACTAGAGGGATGAATACAGGGGTAACAATGGAAAGGTAAGAGTGCAGCTCCGAAAGGAACTTCCCCTTCATAGTGGTGGCAACCTTCAAGTTCCCCTGATCACACAACAACTGTTGTGGCCTAAGATTGCAGGTTTTTTTTTTTTTATCCCCTTGGCCAGAAATAACCTCAGACTGTTGAGTTCTAGATATCGTACCGAAGAGGTATTTTTTGGAAATCTCCTCCCTCCCGCCAAAACAGATTGTCTGAAGAACATCGACAGACGTCCTTCACGCTCATCTTGGTGGCACCAACCTGGGCATGCCAGCCATGGCCCTCCACACTATTAGAACCCTCTCTAGTCCCACACAAGAAGCTCCCCAACAGGCCGGATCTTCTCACACAAAACCACAGCACTCTCAGACACCCCAACCCTCAGCAGCTCAACCTTGTGATCTGGCACCATAGGTCTTAGAATTTGGTTAAGTAATCTACCAGAAGAATGTACGTTTTAGGAGGCTGGCTTAATATATGGTGTACACTTATTTAAGTGAAGCACCTTGCACTAATCCAGATAACCCTTAAGGTGATTTTAGTGATTTTAGACAACCATAGAAAGCTCTCTAAGTGGTAGATGTGGAGAGCAGCCTTCAGGCTTAGTCAAGAATGAGTGTTAAGCAGCTTGTTTTACCACAACGAATCATCTAGTGTAGGTGAAACGAAAAGAACCACACAGTGTAGTTATAAAAATATATTTATTATACACACACTCACTGACACGTTGGTATAACTCCTACCCGGAGATATCAACACAATACACACAATATTCTAACTGTAAACAGGTAAGGAAGGACAAATACACAGGGGTCTCCAGGGGGGAGACCAAACCTTATACTAAAGAAGTGGAATGCAAACTGCGACTGAAGTCGAGACTTGGATCAGAGGACTCAGAATAGCTGGGGCCAGAAGGAACTACCTGCGGTAAGTACCCAGGAACCCCAAGGAGGCTGTGTAGAGTGGAAACACAGCCGATACTCAGTGTAAGTCAGTGGGAAAGTTGCGGTTGCAGTTTTCAAGGAGGACCCTTCTAAGTGGACCCTGAAGAAACCCCATGAAAGACAGAAGGTTGGAGAGTCACCCCACCCGTGGATAACCCAGTAACCAGGATACCTACACCAGGGAAGCCGGGTGCATAGGTGCGAAGTGGTGTCAGAAACCGTCGTAAACCATAATAGAGGACTTCAGGAAAGATGCAGCTTGCGAAGAAGGTGAAAGAGTCTGGTGGAACCCAGGGATGGATTCTTGAAGAGGAGAACCTGCAAGGAGAGGGGGCAGAGTCTATGCTACTCGGAGGTGACCAGGAGGTACGAAAGAGCAATGGCCACTGACGACGGAAGATGCAGGAGTGATGACTGTGACCTTGCCGCTGCAGCTCTGAGTCTCAGGCTACGCTGTGGAAGACCAGGAGCCTTTTACGAGCTGTCCCACGTCTGAAGTAAAGAACCAGGGGGTCGGTGTCCAGGGGGAGCACCAACAATCCTTGGCAGCAGCAACATATTTGGTAAATGAAAAAGGTGCAACGTTGGGACCAGTAAGGTCCAAGGGACTCCCCAATCGCAGGAAAGTCAGAGCCTGCCGGAGCAAGCAGGGGAGCCCACTGCAGCAAAGGAAGACCCTCAAGAGGACCCACAGGCCAAAGGCACAGGAGTCACAAGAGGACGTCGAGCCGCTCACCAAAGATGCAGGCCCACGGTGTAGACGATGTGGTGAGGACAAATATCTTGGCAGGAAGAGAAGCTGGAGCTTTCTGTAGCCCGAAGATCTCTGGAGTACAGAGCTAACAAACCTTGGCAACGGCAAGTCAAAGTGGTTCATAGGTGTTCTGTTCCAGTGGTTCCGACAAAGGATACTGGCCTCAAACTTGCTGAGAGGATAGGTCAGGCCTCGAGAGAGTTCCAGAACCACCACCTGTGGCTGAGCCTTTTCGGAGTTCATGGGACGTCAGGAGCAGCAGGCCAATCAGCTTTGTCGTTGTGCCTGCAGATGCAGGGGAGTGACTCCTTCACTTCAAGGAAGATTACTTCGGGCGTCCTTGATGGCTACAGGCCTGGAGAGGAACCTGGATGAAGCATAGGCACAGACGAAGACTGGCACAACAGCGAGACCAGGAGCAGCAAGAGTCTTCCTTGGTGCAGTCTCAGTTCTAAGCTGAGTCCAAGGTGAACAGATGGTTGAAGTTGAATTCGTTTCAAGTTTGAAGCTTGTCACATGACTAAACTGAAGAGCCACCCACAGGTAAGCCCTTAAGTATACTAGAGAAAGGGTTGGGATGATTCAAGGGTCCCTCCCAGAGGAGGGACTGAACAGAGGGGAGGATACTCCCATGTCCTTTGTCCAGTTTCACGCCAGAGCGGGAGCCAAGGGCTCCCTGAACTGGCTCAAACTGAAAGTAGGGCACCAAATGTGCCCTTCAACGCAGTCTGGTGGCACTGGCAAGCACCCACACCCCAGCCCAATACACTAAGTCCTGTCTGGGAGGTGGTCACACCTCCCTGTGACAGGAAACCTATTGTTCTACCTTCCCCTGCTTGAGCTCAGCTCAGCAGCAGGAAGGCAGATCCTGTCGTGTTTGGGGTCCGCAGCAGCACTTGCTTACTTGCAGACCCTGGGAGGCTGTTACTAGGAGTACTGAGGGCTTCCTGGAGGAGCCCCCTGGTGCATGGAAACATTCCTTCAACAGCGGTAAGTATGTTTGGATATGATTCCAACATCTTTGATACCAAACATGCCCAGGTTCATCACAGCCAATATATGGTTACCCATCGCCCAAGGATGCATTGCCACTTTGAATCAAAATAGCTGACCGCACTTACAACCCCTGTAGAATTGATTCACCGGTTGGTAGGGGGTGTCCTGCTCATGCAGAGCACCCTCACATTTATAATCTAGCACCCTACCTTAAAGATTGAAAGGCCTGCCTTCAGGGTGACTTACAGGTTTTCAGTGCAGTGACCTCCGATATAAGAAAACTTTTATCTGTCGTAAGTGGTGTTAGCACCAGCTTACACAGGCTGAAATGGCAGGCCTGTAGTTACAGTTTAAGTTGTCTTTCATGGGTGGCCTAATACTTGCTGCAGCCCATGGGAGACCCTTTGTGCACCTATGCCCTGGGTACCTTAGTACCATATACTAGGGACTTACATGGGTACACCAGTAGCCAATTGGGAATGTACCAAAGTACTTACCACTGTCAAATTTAGGTAGAAAGCAGAGTGACCGGGGGTCCCGTTTAGCAGGATTCCAGTCAGACTAGTCAAAAATACACCGACACTGGGCAAAAAGTGGGGTTAACCATGCTAGAAGGATCCTACCTTCCTACATACTTCTATTCCAAAAGAGGCATGGTGGCCTACTAGCGGGGCCTGTTGCACAGACGGAAATGGTTCGTTCACTACTGTCTTCCAAAACACATCAGTACACTCACAGCACATGTGCAACATATTGTATGCTACCTCCATCACCAGCAAAAATCAGGACTTGCTTACACATCTATTTGTTTACATCTGGCTGCTGTATCTGTCTATTTGCAGAAAGGGCAACTTATTTCACTATTCAGAATTCTAGTTATTAGGGCATTCATGGAGGCCTCACAAGATTTATTCCACTACGGACTTCCCCTGCCCCTGTTTGGAACCTTAACATAGTTCCCACAAAACTAATTTGCTCCCCTTTTGAACCATTTCACTCTTTTCCACTTCAATTCTTCTCATGGAAGGTGACCCTCCTTGTAGCCATCACCTCTCTCTGAAGAGTCAGTAAAATACATGCCCTTACCTTGGAAGAGCCATTTAGTACATCAAGATATAGTGGTTCTCAGAACCAATCCAAAATTACTGGTGGTCTCCAGTTTCCTTACTCTTCCTGTCAAAAGAGAGCACTAATGTAGTACATTGACAAGACAAAGTCCTTTCTTAAGACTCAATAGATAACAGCTTCTTATTTCAGGTCCCACAGCAGACGTGCTCTTTCCAAGGCAGGAGTTGCATGATAGTTGGTTAAATGCATATGGACCTATTATGCCAAAGCAAAAGGAACACTGCCCGTCCCTCCCAGACCAAATTCTACTCATAAGAAAGGGGCTTGTATGTCTTTCTTGGGTATGTGTACCATTAGCTGACATCTGTTAAGCAGCTACCTGGTCTACCCCTCATACCTTAACCAAACACTACTGCATGGGTGTCTTGGCCAGACAACAACTAGGATTGGCCAGGTTGTCTTAGACCTACTTTTCCAATCTTCTTCAAGGTCCTCCGGTTAAGCCACCACTTTTTGAAGGACTACTTTACAGTCTATATACAGAATGTGTATCTACAGCTACACATGCCACGAACGAAAAATGTTACTTACTCTGTAAGCATCATGTTCTTGGCATGTAGTGCTGTAGATTTACTTTTGCCCGCTCTCCTCCCCAGTGGTTGTTGCACATATCTGCTTTGCTTAAGTTATCTTTATTTCTTTGCGTTGCATGGTCTTATTTTCTGGATTCTCTGTTCTCAATTTCCAGTCTTGCCCTATGTTCGAGGGGAAAAACAATCTAACAATGGAGCCGATACTCATTTGCAATACCACTTATGGGTGGAGTCTCTAGGTACCGTAACTCAAAAAGACTTCCTTAGAAGAAAAACAAGTTGTACACGTCCTAGCCCAACATTAGATGTCAGAAGTATGCACAGCATGTGAATCTACAGCACTATATGCCAGAAACAGATGCTTACAGGGAAAATAACGTTTTCCTTCCATGTCATGTCCGGATGTGCACAACATTATATCAAAGTTGCATAATTAGAAAAGCAGTTATTTCAAACTACGCAGTGCGCAATTTTTGAACATGCAGAACAGAAACAAACTAGAAATTGGTGTAGACCATGCACTCCACTATAATTTATATTTAACCAGTGATAAACAATATGATTATCACCTGTGTGCTGTGCCTCTCTTCGTGTTTACCTCACACTGTGAATACAAGAGAAACTGGGGGGCAACAGCCTATTGGCTGTCTGGACAGAGGTACGCACTTCTAGCAATATATGCAAGAATATTAATACCAATACAAAACAGAATTTTTTAACATTTTGCACATCCTTTTTAATGCGAATCAAAATTTAATTTCAATCAGCAACATTGCGTAAATTATAAACGCTTTTTACATTGCACGAGTCATTTTTTGTTTCAACAATCATAAACAAAACAGATCAATGAAAATGGCGGCTTTATACAACGTTGCTATTCGGTTATTCTCACGAGATTGGTTGTCGCCGCCCAGAATACAAGTGGATTTTGATCTTGCGCAGATTGGAAGTAATCGGCTACACTATTGGATTGATTTGGCATTCTATGATATATAAATCATCTTCTATTAGCCCGTGGCATATATGCCCCTGGCGAAGGGACGTGTGTCCCGAAATGCATAGGGTTGCCATTTGAATTATGTTCATTTTAACATATGGTCTGTTTTGTTTACTATTTTTGGAACAAAAAATGACTCATGCAATGTAAAAAGTGGTTATAATTTACGCAATGTTGCTGATTGAAATTAAATTTTGATTCGCATTAAAAAGAATGCGCAAAATGTTTTTAAAAATTCTGCTTTGTATTGGCATTAATATTCTTGCATATATTGCTAGTAGTGCGTACCTATGTCCGAACAGAAACAAACGGTAGACTCCTTCAATCCACTCACATGGACATAATATAGCATACAGATCTCTTGACATGATTGTACAAATCATCTTTTTCATATTAACCAATTAGAATTGTTACTAAACAATGCATTTGACAGACTGTTATTCGGTGACCAAACAAACACACCAGATAACCATAACTCCAGTCAGTAAAAACTCCAGAAGTGTGTACAAATACTGCACAGAGTCCAAAAATGTCTACGAGATAGCTTCTGGTACAACGGTACCCTATAGAAATGATAAATAAGTATCTCGTGAAAATCCTTCCTGAAAGATAAGTTTGTCAGATTCGGTGTCTGTATCAGATAAATAAGGGAGCCCCATTATTGGCACTGACATAGATGGTTGCGGCGGAAGTTTTATTTGAAGTTATAACTGTACTTGAAGGTGCTCGTTTCTGTAATGGGACTTGCGCCTTTTGGGGCAGATATATTGATCGGGTTACAAAGTTAATGCTTGAGGAAAAATGTGAGCGACCACTGGTTCTGATAGCTAATGTTTAAAATAACCAATGGAAATATATCAGTTAAGTATTTGACGAGCAGTATTTCATGCGACTCAGTTGTCCCTGGATTCAGCTAAGGAGTTCCATTTGCTAATGTAGTTTGACTATTCCTGGAGAAATTGTCTGACTTCCCCAAACCCTTTTTAAAGGTGTTTTTCTGTTCTCCCTTAATGTTTCCTTCTGACCGTTTCAGAGCACCCTACATTTTATAGGACCAAAATACCAGGTGTTCTCGAATAATTTAATTGTATCCGTTTTGATGTAGGGTGGCAACGTAAAAGTACACTCTGCTGTCTGCACCACTGATTAGGCGATCTGTGCGCCTTCTAAAAATCGCTGCCATCCGTATGTAGGTGGATAATTGATTCTGCTACAGGGCTATCTTTTAGTGGGGCTGCACTGCCCTCTCCTGTCCTGATTTAAAACTACAGATCCATGTTTGAGATAAAATGTAACGAACTCGTTATTGCAATTGTATTTATATAACGCTAACTACCCCAGACCAGGCGTTGAAGCACCTTTTAGCGAGTAGCACGCTACTCCAGAACCCAAAGGATTCGTATTGGATTAGTATAGGGAAACACAAATGTATTAATTTGAGCGGACATGCGAGTCTGTTAGTTTGATCGAATAGGACAAACGAGGGATAGAGGAGGGAAGAGTCCAGATCATGGGTACTTGCAAACATTTGCACAGGGGCCACGAAGTACTGTCTGTGGTGTGACTGATGCCAGTAGGGGTTCTGGGTGGGTCAGGAATTGTGTAAGGAGGTATAAAAGTTTTTTTTACATTAACAGGCAAGCATTTATTTGCAGGTTAATAGATGCTTGTTTACCATTTTTTCCTGAATATTAGTGTTCAGCAACTAAACAGCAGCTCGTGCTGCCGTTTACCAGGGTGGCATGGCTGCTTTGAGTATCACTGGTCTAGATAGTGTTATTTGCGAGGTCATATTAGTTAGATGAGGTTGGGGATGAGTCAAAGGGGAGATAGAGGGAAAAGTCTAGAAAGGGTTATTAGAGAGATCAAAGTAGTAAATTGAGGTTTGGGTGGGTGAAAGGAGCGATATACTAGAAAAGAGTCTAGGAAGTGTTATTTTGGAGATCATAGTGGTAAAATGTGGTTTGGGGTTGGTTAAGGAGGGATAGAGGAGGGAAGAGTCCAGGAAGGGTTATATGGGAGATTGTAGTAGGAGAAAGAGCTTTGGGGTGAGTCAAGGACAGATAGAGGAGGTAAGAGTCAGGGAAGGATCCAAGGGAGATCATAGTAGTAGAATGAGGTTTGGGATAATATGTTATTTTCTGTCTTTTGTGGAGTGCCATCATTCTAAAAGGCGCCGTGCATTAACATTGGACCACACCATAGCAGGCAAAGAAAGAGGAATTCACAATTCTGCAACTTGTGACATTTTTGCTAATAACCAGGTGTTTAGAAATTTCCAAAATATAAAGAGATTAGGCGGAAGTCTTAACTCATTGGAAATCAAAAGGTTATGTGTGTGATACATGTTGCTAGAAGAAAGGCTGTCCCCAAAGATAGCATGATGAGCTTTGCATAGAACATTGAATTTGGCACTGGACGCTACTGGGAAGCAGAGCATTGAAACAACGAAAGTGACAGCTGGATCGACTGCCCTTGTGCTAAAAGCGGGCGAGCAGCCACATTTTAGACAATTTTAAATTATCTGCTACTGGGGCAGACTCCGGTGAATGGATTTTAGTAGTCCAGCCTTGTTCCTATCCTATCACTATAGTGACTTCTCTTTTACAATCCTCGGGTAAGGAAGGATGTGGAAAGGTATCTGTAACATGAAAGAATGTTCAGAAACCTGTAGTGAACTCAGGATATGGACAGGTTAGTGTTTATTTTAAAGCCTCGTTTCTTCCACACTGAGATGGGAGCCTATTAATCCCCCATGTTGGTATGCAAGACGTCCGGACATCTGAGGCCACTGTCCCTCCAAACAACCACGATCTCTGTCTTGTTCGAGAAATTTGAGACACTTGCAGTCAATCAAGTACCAGACATCTATCATATGTTAAGTATGACCTCCAGGTACATCTTTTAAGAATAAAAAGCATATGGTGACATCAGCGAACATATAACAGCAGCAACTCAAACACTGGATGAGCTTAGCAGGGTACTTCAATTATATATTGAAGAGGGAGAAGAGAAATTCTCTTTGTGGCTCCCACAGTCAGTGGATGAAAAGATCAGAGATGAAGATGGAAGGAGTAATGGCCTGCACTGTGGGTAAAGAGAGTGGACTGGAACAGAAATCGCAACATACCTGACTTTCCTGTTTTTTAAAAGCAGCAGACATATCCGTAGAGAAAGGACATAGAAATGTATGTTAGGACCACCATCCTAATACTCAGGAATGGAGTCTAGGCTTTATTTGGACCATCGTGGAAGGAATGCCCATGTGCATCGACTGTAGACTTCAAGATGTATCTAGGAACTGTGATGGGCTGTGTGGTCCTGCTCTCCATCACCTTAGTTACTGCAAGTAACCAGGAAATAGGTCAGAAGCTGGCAGGACCTTTGTAATAACTTGTTCAATTTTTATTTGTGTAATTATCATTACTGAGAGTAGTGAGCGTTGAGCCTCTTAGACGGACATTTGCTCCTTCTACATTGAATGGGTACATGTGAAATAGAACGGAGCACCTGCACTACCAGCAAATGATGTGTGGTGCTGCAGTGCAGTTATTGACTGAGCTAGCATTTATTATCCCTTCTCATTCTGCTGTTGCAAGTGTGGTAAGGTTTGGAGGTGTACCATCTCCACCAGGTGGTGGTGTGCTTCCTGTCGTGCAATAAGCAAGTTAAAATTATCTGTCCTTAAGCAGGAGGGTAAGATTTCCTACTTCGGGCTCATCAAGACAGTGAACCATATTGAGACCACAAATGGTGTTCTTCAGGGCCAAGCTTAATTTTTGGTGTCTGCAGGACAAAGAATAGATTCTTGGATTAAAGGTGATGCATTTCAGTAGGAGTGGAGATTCAATATGTTTATTTTCCTTTTTTTTTCTTCTCCAGATTGCAACATTTGTTTTGCGGTTATCTGTTAAATATCTTTTGGAAACTTTATTCGATTTGAAAACCAATCATAAAAGCATATATATAACCGTACATTCAATATAATCTATCAGAAGATACATGATTATTATTCTTACTACAACAAATAACCATAATAGGTACATTACATAAAACAATTACTCAAACCGCGAAAACAAACTATAAGAGGGTTGCTACATGCACGATTAAAACTATTTTTATGTGCAATTGATATTCCTCCTGGATCATTACCTATAAATACCAATCCTTCCCCCTATAATGAACGTTAGAAAAAGTTGAAGCTAGAGGCATGAATGATCTAGTACGACCATTGGCCCTAAATTATACGAGGGCATGGCCAAAATGCTTCTGGACTTCAGTCCCCCCTCGACATTCTTAGCTTTAAAGGACCTCCTAAAAAGTTGGGACAGGCAAAAAAGGGTAAAAACATCTTGACGACAATTTTGAAAAACAACAAAGCTCTTCGTACCTGCCTAAATCTAGCTTTTCTGAACAGGCCCTTAAAGAAATTTTTTCTAGGATAGGCATAATACGGGCACAGATGAACTAGATGCAGGGTATCCTGTGGAGACCTATTGTCGCAGCCACAGGGCCCTCTCTCTTCTGAGTTGATAATAAAACCTGCCGGCACCGCCAATAAATGATTAATAAAATTTAATCTAAAACACGTTATTATAAATCTGTCATGTGCGCTCGTCAGTAGTGTTAAATATGGTTCTATACCCTGGTTTGTTTTAACTAAGATGTGATCTCTCACCGTGTGTCTAATGAGTTCAGTGGCTTCGCGTTGCGCCGTGGTAAACTTCATATACAAATCTTTATTAACAGCCTTGTCCTGAGTTATTATTTTGTCTGGTTTAGTAAATAAGTCTGCACGCCCTAAATTAGAAAAAGAATCCCTGACATATTTTATCCAGGGAATTTTCAACCCGTGATCTAGTGAAAGAGAATACTGGATTACCAGCCTTGTCAGACCCACCTCCGCATTCGTCCAAACCTTCAGCCAGCACAGGAGGGGCTTAACAGCTACCTGGTCAGAAATGTAATTTATCCCCAATTCTTCGTGCACACTAAATGCTGGGATACTATAAGGGACCTTCAGTAGACTTCTCAGATATCTATTCTCTTCCCTTTGCAGGTTATTAACCTTCTCGAATCCCCACACCTCACCTCCATTTAAAACCTTTGAGCAAAAGATTGAATTATATAACTTTAAAATCATGCCTGGAGTCCAACATCCCAACCTTCTTGCAAAGCTTGTAATGGAACCTGTGGATCTATTCAGGGCCAAGCACTTCTCCTCCAGTAAATGTTTAAAATTTAGATGGCCATCAAAAAACATGCCCAAATAAGCAAAAGCTGGAACTTTGCCTAGGTTGTGAGAGCCTATGGTGTAATTAAAGGATTTATTTGTCTTCTTCCCCATTTCCATAACATACGATTTTGAAAGGTTGGTAGACATGTCCAGGTTTTCCATAAACTTCAAGAATCCATTAATTAAAAGCTGCAAGCCATTTGGGGTGCGGGCGAGGAGCACCACATCGTCTGTGTAAAGCAGGACCGGAACCGCTCTTGCACCTATTCTCGGCGGATCTGCTTTAATGGCGCTCCAGGGGGAATCTAGGCCGTTAATATATAAAGTAAACAGAAACGGTGCTAGTATGCATCCTTGTCTGACCCCACTAGTGCATTTCAAAAAGTCTGTTACCGTCCCCTCCTGTGTATATTTGACAGCAGCTGTAGTGTTAGAGTGTAGTGATTGAAGAATATTTATTATTACTGTGTCCACCCCATGTTCACCCATGATTACCCACAGTTTGCGACGATTCACGCGGTCAAAGGCCACAGTGAGGACCATGAAGGCGAAGTATAACGCCCCTGCCTTGGCTACTGTGTATTTTGCGGTGATCAGATACAAGTTAAGGCATTGGTCTTTGGTGGACTTCCCGGGGCGTAACCCATATTGGGCATCCGTAATAATGTGTTTGTCCTCTGCCCGGTCCATCAGCCTGTTCAGGATCACCCGCCCTAAGACCTTCGCTGAAACATCTATCAAGGATATGGGGCGATAAGTGTGGACTATCCCTGTCGCCTTTCTTAAAGATTGGCACAATGATGGCAGAGGACCAAGATGTTGGCATTATTGAAGTTATTGCGTCATTTAATACCCTGGTTAAGAGTGGGGCCCAGACCTCTGTGTTACTACGAAAGAGGTCTGTTGGGATCCCATCTGGTCCCGGTGCCTTACTCCTCATCAGGCCCTCAATTCCTAGACTCACTTCGTCCAAGGAGAGGGTCACAAGATTAGTATTTGATATTGATATTGGAGTCTGTGGCTCGCACCGGCTATACGTTTGATTATAGAATTCCTGGAAGTGTAGCTGCCATTGGTCAGGGAGAATGTTGTTACTTAGCCCCGGCTTGTTCGAGTCTGTGAAGCATGGGTTATTAATTACTCTCCAAAAGCGGGCAGAGTCTTTCAATTCTGCCACCTCGATGAGCTCCTTTCAGGCTGCATGCTGGAGTTGGCCCTTTCGTCCTTTAACTGCTTGCTTATAACTTAAACGGCAAGCTGCCACCCGCTCCCTATCCCTTTGAGTCTGCTTAAGTCCTGCTTTTAACTTTCTTAAAGTCTGCGAGCATTGACTATCAAACCACCTGGGTGCGCCCCCACTGGGCACGTGTTGCGGCCTTCAGCAAGCTATCCACCAGATTAGCAATATTCCTAAAGGCCTCTGTTAACTCTCCCCTTCTACGCCTAAATCTAAACATCTGATAGTCATCTAGCCGCAGATTCCTTAACTTAGAATATCCCCAGGCGTCAGACTGTATCCGGAAAATGTTTGCAGCAGCACCTCTGCATGCCAGAGGATGGCGCCACATGACCCCGTCCTGACGTAGTCCACGTACGTGACGTCAGCGAGGTCATATAAGTCCCTCCCGGCACGCTAACGTCAGTTTCCTTCTGTTCCGCGTGCAACGCGGTTCCGGAGTAAGCGGTTCCTCTGGCCTGTTTTCAGGCCCCTTTTTGATGCTTCGCGTCTGGAACAGTGTCCGATGCCTTTGGGCTTTAAAACGTGTACCTCCTGTTCATGGCAAATGTCCGCGAAGGACCCACATCTTATCTGTATGTGGTGTTTGGGCAAACACCACAACTCGACGGATTGTGACGCCTGCCAACACCTCAAGCCGAAGTCTCGGTGGGAGTGCCGAATGAAGCTCCTTTCGACTCGCCTGTCCCGGTCAGAGTCGTCTCGTCCTCCGGCCTCCTCATCGCCGGCAGGCCCCTCTGGAGATATGGTGTTGTCAGGTTGCGGCCCGGCTGGGTCCCCCTCTACGACCCATAGCACCCCTGCCACGCCACATAGTCCCGTGGGGCTCCCTGTGGCGTCGCAGATGGTTGCTGGTGCTCAAAGCCTTGCTCTGAGCAATACTCGTCCTTCTGTGGCCGGGGTCGGCGCCGTTCAGGCGCTGTAAACTCGCCTCCCCGGCTCCGACTCTGCTTCTTACTTCGGATTCGTAGCCTGTTGTGGTTGAGGCTGAGTCGGCGCCGGTGCGGTGCTGGAGGCTTGCCTCCCCGGCGCCATCCCCTTCTTCGGAAGCGGAGCTTGTCGTGGTGGAATTGGAATCGGCGCCGGATGGAGTCGAGTCGGTGCCAGACAAGCCAGGGTCGGCGCCAACCGAAGTCGTTTTGGCGCCGCATCGACGCCGGGTTGTTGACTCTTCTCCGGAAGCTTCTGGAGAGAGTTTGGCGTCGCCTTAACTTCCGGCGATGCCGGATCTATCTTTGCCTGTGCCCCCCTTAGAATTTGTGGACCCGGAAGGTTCCCCGCCTCCTCAGAAGCCCCATCAGGACCCCCATTCGTCAATGGGGCTTCCTTCCTTTGGGCATTGGTCGCACCCTCACTGTCTTGGTAGACTTAGTTTACAGCCCTCACCTACAGATGAGTTGCTGTCCCCTCCTCGGAGGGCTACCGAGGCCGGTTGTCAGGTCCTCAGATCCTCGGAGACGTACGATGCTATATGGGTTCCACCTCCTGATAGCTCAAAAGGCCTGATTGGTAAACACAGACGCTATCGAGAGATCAGGTGAGGGAAGGAAAGGATGGGGACAGCAGGGAGGGAGATCTGTGAAAACAAAAGCACAAGCAGTCAACACCTAACCAATCTCATCAGAGCACAGTGCATTCAATGTCCCTTATCTATCCTAGACTCGTGCCCCTATATACCTGTAAAGGAAAAGAACGCTGGTCTTGAGATGGATAACCTCTGAGAAGCCACGTGTCTGTCTTGTTTCTATAATGGGAAGAGCACAAGTACAACAGGTTTCACACACTGATAAAGATACAGAGGAGATCAAGGAGGAGTGGTGCTACCATGCTTGTCCTATCGGGGCATACCTAGCACTTCACAGCCACTGTCCTCTGGGGTAAGGAGCTAACTTCCACGGAGCTCTACCAGACCCTGAGATGCAAGACGAGAAGTAAAACAGGACGTTAGCGATACCCTCTGTAGTTCTTGAAAGCACCCACCGGTGTGTAGTGTCTCAGAGAACCATTCCAACAGAGACTATTCTTTATATGACTTGTATAAGTTCGGACTCTCAGATTCACCCTAAGCACCACCCGGTGCTAGTATCCACAGGCAATTCACAAGCACAAAAACTGAGGCAATGTATCTGTTGTCTGAGGTCAAACGGTATTGGCAGCATACCGCTCAGCTCTCGATTACTGTTAGTCACAAAACTTGTTTCCACCACTGTGGAGGGAACCTTCCTGGTTCATAGCAAGGGGCAGGAACTAGCAAGCCTGCATGAGTCCACTACGACTCTTCCAACAGGCCCGCACTGCCTTCCCCTGGTTTCCACAAAGTATTTTACTTATACCCCTGTCGTTCAAGGGCGTGTCAGGCTAGCAAAAGGGAGGAGGATTCTCCCGTGCCAAAGCGTCGGTTTCACAAACACGAGGAATGACGTCTTTCCCCCGTACAATTACAAATATACGTTACGAGACTCTTAGGCTCAAATAACTGATATCCTGGTGCCACTGCACCCTTATCACAAGAATTTACAGGCTCTAATAATAGGACAATGTTCTGGTGCTTCCGCACCCCTACCAGTACTTGGCGTTTCGTCCGATCGACTGGAATCAGCAGCGCCGCTCTTCGGTAACCCGGAAGCCTTTCTGGATTCCCCGGCGAGCGTCCTGACGTCAGCGCTGGCGTCCGGACAACGGGAATCATGGGAAGTGTAGTTTTTTCTAGGTCCTCCGGCGCGCTGGGGCTACGGAAGTCGTCAGTGGTCTCGGCCGGCTACGGTGGCTCCTGACACCGGTGCGGCGTTTCTTAGAGTAGTCTTCTTAGCCACTTGTGTTCTAAACATGCAGCCCCCTTCGATCCCCTTGCCTGTGGACCCTCTGCTTGATGTCCTTCACCATGGGTTGGGGAATGTGGAGCCGCTTCTGCCCTTTGAAGCTTCTCTTTATGACGCCCTTTTGGGCACCTGGGCTCGGCCAGCTTCCGGTGATCCGGTGGCTCGTTCTGGCTTGCACCGCCACCGTCCTGCTCCACATGATCCACTTTGCTTATTTGTTCACCCAGACGTGCAGGGGTTTGTTTTGCAAACTGCCTTCCCCTCCTTGCCTCAGTTAATGCTTCCTCCCTCCCGGAAGTCCAGATGGCTTGAGTCGTGGGGTCATAACATCTTCCCCGGAATCCAGATGACTTGAGTCGTGGGGTCGTAATATCTTCGCCTCCACTAGTGCTGCCCTTCGTTCACTGAATACAGTGTGTAGCTTGGCTCGGGCTACCTCTGCCCTGTGGGGCTCTGCAGAGTCTCTTCTTTCGGCCACCTCTGAAGGCGCATGTGTTGACCTCCTTCTTCTTTTTCGGGATGGCCGTGACCTTGCTGAATTCACCATCTACTCGGCCTTGGATACTGCCGATTCCTTAGGCCAAGCTATGGCTGGTTCGGTTGCCTTGCGGCGCCATGCTTGGTTGCGGGATAGCGTCTTCCCGGAGAATATCCGGGAGCGTCTTGTTGATCTACCCTTTGATGGGGTTCTATTGTTTGATGCACACGCCGATTCGGCTGTTCGGCGCCTCCTTGCGGGCTTTCGCCCTCCCCCTTAAGCCTATATTTCCCAGGTCTTCTTTTTGTATATTCTGGGGTGGTTACCCTTTCATTTAGCATCCTTTCGATGCATTATGTGTTTTGAGCTGGCAGTAAGCCTACTGTGGCAGTGTTCCACAGGTTGTTGTGTTTGGCCCTCTGACTGTGGTTTGCCCTAAGAGGTGTTCCCCGTTGTTTGGGGTGTCCAAACTCCAAGTGGGGTACTTGAATGCTATTATATAGCTCTGCTTTATGTCATGTGGGCCTAGAGATCCTTTGGGCTCTATGCGTCCCTTGGTGCTCTTATCTTGCCGTTGTACGGTGTTTGATGTTGTGACTTGACGCTATCTTCTATACGTCATGGATCGTCTTGCTTATATGCCTCATTTTCCTCCTTGGGAGGTTTTCATGGTGTTTTTCACGCTTAGAATGCGGCTACCACCTGCCATTCATGCACTGGGTGTGCTCCTAGAACACCCATGTTGCATGGTCGTGGCTCGTTTACCCTTCTTTGATATATTTTATTAATTTTTTTATTTATTATTTAAGGAATTTTATATAGCGCTGGCCTGACCCAAGGGTATCGGAGCACTTTACATCAGATACAATGCAAATAATGACATAAAACAATAATATGGAAGGTCGGCTGCGGAGAGTTCTGCTTCGCGGTCTTGCTGACATAGAGCCTGTTTCCGGGCTCCGACTGCTTCTATCGGTTCCCTAGAGAGCGGTCGAGGAACAAGGTTTTGAGTTGACTCTTGAATTTTACAAAGGAGGGGATGGTTCTGATGTGAGGGGGAATGGAGTTCCAGATTTTGGGCGCACTCCCGGCGAAGGATCGAGCCACAGTTTTTTTTTCTTCGAGTTTTCAGCAGGATGAGTAGAAGAGAGTTCGAGTTTCTGAGGTTCCTGGCCTGACTGGCTTTTTTGAGTTTAGCCGCCAAATATTCGGGTTTGCCTGTGTGCAAGACTTTGTGAGTGAAACAGGCTGTTCTGAAACTTGCCCTCATTTTTACTGGGAGCCACTTGAGTTCTCTGAGTGCAGGAGAAATGTGGTCGAATTTCTTGAATCCGGTGACCATTCTGGCTGCCGCGTTGAGCGTTGTTTTGAGGGGAGCAAGATGTGATTTTGCTATTCCTGAGAGGACTGCATTCCCGTAGTCCAGTTTTGACAGTACCAATGCTTGGGTGGCCTGTTTGAGATCATTGGGCAGGATGAAAGGTTTTATTTTGTTCAGTAGCTTTAGGTTAAGGAAGGAGCTCTTAGCTTAGTTCTTGATGTGTATGGACATGTCGAGTTTCGGGTCTAGCGTGATGCCTAGTGATTTGACAGAGCCGTCCAGGGTGAGGTTGCCGTTGAGCGCATCAATAGCTTGTAGCCATTCAGCAATTTGGGGGTTCTCCTCTTTGTTCGAGATGAGGAGTATTTCGGTTTTGTCGGAATCTAGTTTAAGGTGGTTACTTGACAGCCACTGTTGGACATCTCTCAGTACGTCATTGAGTTGTTGAATGTTCCTTATGGAGGCAATTTCCAAGTAGATCTGAGTATCGTCTGCATAGAGATGGAAGCGGGTGTTGGCTTTTTTGAGTAGTTTGGTGAGAGGTTCCATGTAGATGGTGAAAAGTTGCGGAGAGAGCACTGAGCCTTGCGGGACTCCCTTGTTGACTGGATGAAGGTCGGACGTAAAGTTTTTGATTTTGATTTTTTGGGTGCGGTTGTGTAGGAAAGAAGAGAACCATTGGAGGACCACCTCGCCAAGACCGGCTCTTTCTTGGAGAGCCCTAATGAGAAGTTTGTGGTCTACTGTGTCAAATGCTGCCGATAGGTCAAGAAGAATAAGGAGGCAGCATTGGTCTGAGTCGAGTGAATTGTGGATGTCGTCGATGATGTTAAGGATCGCGGTTTCCGTGCTGCAGCCTTTTCTGAAGCCAGACTGATGGGAGTCGAGGAGTTTGATATTGTCCAGGTGTTGGATTAGTTGTTGAAGTACGCATCTTTATAGGGTTTTGGACAGAAGAGGGAGGTTACAGACCGGTCTAAAGTTGTTTAGATCCTCTGTGTCAAGGCCGGGTTTTGTCAACAAAGGCTTGACTTGTCCAACTTTAAGGCAATCTGGAACGACTCCATTTTTCATGGAGCTGTTTATGATCGTGCACCAGAGCGGTGCAAGGGAGAGCTTCAGCTTTTTGGTAAGTTGGGTTGGAATGGGGTCTAGGATATGAGATGAGGGTTTGGCGGTGGAGATGAGATTGATTATCTCGGTTTCCTGCATGGGGCGGAAGATTAGCCAGGGTATGGTAGAGGGAAAAGGGCAATGTCATCCACCTCCGACGTGCTGTTCTTTGTGAGGGGGGTGATGTTGTCTAGTGAGAGTTCGATCTTAGTGACTTATCAT
The DNA here is from genome assembly GCF_964204655.1 of Triturus cristatus. NCBI lineage: Eukaryota > Metazoa > Chordata > Amphibia > Caudata > Salamandridae > Triturus > Triturus cristatus. The sequence continues at coordinate 627,044,377 of NC_140594.1, read as the reverse complement.
TAAAGAAGTTGGCGAAGTTGTTGCAAAGTTCTTTGGACGCCTGTATTGACGAAGTAGCGGGCTTGGAGGTTTGTTGCCTGATGATGTTGTATAGCTCTTTGGGTCTGTTTTTTGCGGTGTCCAGCGCGGAGCGGAAGAACAAGGATTTTTTGTTCTTGATGTGGTTGTTATACTTCCTGTGAGTGGTTTTGAGTTGTTTGCGGAGGGTAGTTGTAGAATCATTCCTCCAGCGTCTTTCTGTGGCTCTTAGTTCTCTCCTTTCGGAGTTGATGTCATTGTTGAACCATGATCTGGACGGAATGGCTCTGCTTGTTTTTTTTAGCTTCAGGGGGGCAAGTTGGTCAAGCAAGACCTCCAAATTTGAGTTGTAGAGTGAGGTGAGTTCGGTTGTGGTGAGGTGGTCGTTGGCGCTGGGAAGGAGCGAGCTTATCCTTTCTTCTATGGCGGCCATGGGAATCTGCGTGGGGTTTCTAGCCCATTTGGGGGGGTCTTGCGCGGGTGGCTGAGAAAGCATTTTTTGGTTAATGTGAAATAAGATCAAGTGATGGTCCGACCAGTCCACGGGGAGTATGTGGTCGATCGTAATTGAGTCTTGTTGAGCAATAATGGCATCCAAGGTTGTTCCTTTATAGTGCGTTTCCTCTGAGCAGTGTTGGGATAAGTTGTTGTCATGGAGAAGGTTGGATAGCGTTTGAATTAACGGGTTGTTTGTTTCATTCCAACGTAGGTTTAGGTCGCCAAGAATTAGGTTGTTAACGTCCCCAAGTGCACAGTGGGCAATCAGGTCGGCCAAATGTTCCCCGAATGCGGTGGTGTTGCTTGGTGGGTGATAGAGAAGGTGGCAAAGTAATGATCCATTATCCTTCGTCTTGATATTGGCGATAAGACATTCAAAGGTGCTGTACTTACAAGAATCCATTTCCATGATGGCGATGTTGTCCTTATGAATGATAGCTACACCTCCCCCTCGTTGATCTTTTCTGTCTTTGTTAATGATGGTAAAACCCGGGGGCACAAGCATATCTAAGCGGGTGAGGAGAGATAATTGAGCCAGGTCTCTGTGATGAACGCAATGTCTATGTCCTGCGAGAGGATGGCTTCTGCTAGTTCAGTTGCATGCATAGAGGCAGATCTGCAGTTAACGAGCATGCAGTTGGTGGAAAGCTCTTTTTTACTATGAGTCTTTCCAGGGGGGGCCCTAGGTAAGGTGGTGAGGAGGGGCGGGGGTCTAGGGGGTTTCATGAGTGGATGGTCTCTTCTGAAGCCGGTGATCACTTGGATCTTGGATTTAGGGGAGTCAGTAGCAGGGGAGTCGAATGATGAAGGTATATCGGCCCCTTCTTCGCAGGACAATGCGGTAGGAGGGGAGTCATATGATGAGGCTAAATCGGCCTCTTTATAGAAGGACATTGTGGCTTTGGTTCTTGTGGGTCTTGATGTCAAGATCACAGTGTTAGTTTTTATGAGTCTCTGTAGCCTGGGCGAGGGGGCTTTGATACCTACAGATTTCTGTGACGGGTTCTCCAGTATTGAATCTTTCATAGATTCACATGCTTGTATCTTCCCCGTCGTCATGGTGGGAGTCTCACGGTAACAGAATTACCACAGCAGTAGAAGAAAAACTGCATAGCAAAATCCCATAGGGAATCATCTTATTTGGTAACCAAATCTCATCATTATGTGGTCCAAGACTCAGCCAATCGGCTGCTAGCCCTGCCCTCACACTCCCCAGCAGAGCCTTCCTGCCTCAGATTTCCAACCGCCTTCGTGTGAGGAGGAGTCTCCCTGAGCCTTGCTCAGTTTTGTTCCTGTGTGAACTTTTGACCTCTGGTTCAGCTAAAATTTACTTCTCATTGCTGGTTTAAGGTACTGTGCTTCATTTTTTCTTGTTCAGTATGGCTGAAAGCTCTAAGAAGAGGCTCTTCGGGCCCTGCAGATCCTGTGGAAAGCCTAGATTGTTTTCTGAGGACCCACATAAGGACTGCTTATATTGCTTGCACCCAAAACATGTGCCTAAAGACTGTAAACATTGCAGAACCTTTTCTGCGAAAACCCTACGTGACAGGGAGGCACGTCTTCTGCTGTGGCTTCAGAAAAAGAAGGTCACTTCAGAATCTGACTCTGAGGAGGAATCTAAGTCTTCAAAGAAGAGAAAATCTTCATCTTCGGAAGATATTTCAGAGCTGAAGAAGCAGAAGACAAAAGACAAAGGGGCCCCTGCGTCTTCATTACCTCATACTCCTCTTAAAAAATCTAAAGAGTCAAGAGAAGTTTCCTCAGCCCCGTCGACGAAAATCGGACCGTCATCGGCTGTTATTGCTTTGAAACCGTCGATGACCACGTCAACGACGACTCCGTCGACGACCACCATATCGACGACGACAGCGGCATTGACGGCGACTAAAACCTCGGCGTCGAAGATAAGCCCGTTGACGATCCCGTCGACGGCCGCATTACCTTAGTCGACGAAGACTTCGCCGTCGACGACTACGGTGTCGACGATAATACAGCTGTCCCCGTCGACGAGATCTCCGCCGACGGAAGCCCCGTCGACGGGAACCTTTAAATCTCCTAAAGTCAAGAAAATAACATTGAAGTCTATGGCGTCGTCGACGGGCTCGGCGACGAAGCACACTAAGTCTACAGATTTTACAACATGGACAAAAATTTCTCTGCTTCCGCCTTCAAATCTACTAGACTTGCAGTCAGATGATGAGGAGTCTTCAGGAGTGGCTTATAGTCCCTCCCAACTTCGCATTAAGAGTCAGGAAACGGATGAGGAAGAGTTTCATGAGGTTCAAGAAGTCTTCTCATTTCAGGATCGCCCTCCGAGAGATTCACGGAGATATGAATCTTTTCAGCAGTCTTATGACTACGAGGAAGAAGAAGAGCCTCCACATACTTCTAGAGAGGACTCTATTTCCATGCCGGTCTCCTTGGTGACTGACTTGCGGCTGATGATAAACGACTACTATCGGCGTTTCCCGGACGCTAACTCTCAAGCGCCACAGCCGGTGGAGAAGCCGACACAGGTACGACCACCTCATTCTTCTCCCAAAACTTCCACTCGGAAGATACGATCTCCACAGATTATGACAATCAGAGATGACTTGGAAGACAGTGACGCCGATCAACTGGAAGAAGGAGAACTCCTTTAAGATAAGCAGGTTGTCGATGAATGGGACCAATATATTCTCCCAACTACACCGTCGACATCTCCAACACCCGCGCACTCTCCGCCGCAAGATATAGGAGGGTTCCATGATATCATGGAGAAAGCATCAAAGCGCTTTGACCTTCCGCTTCCAGTTCAGGAAGCCGAATGTTTTCTATATGACTTTAAAGAGGAGTCACGCAAGTCTATGCGATCCATCCCGATAATCGCCCATATTTGGGAGGAAGGCTTGAAGATAATGAGGAACCCGGCTTCAGTTGCTGCTTCAGTTCCTCGAATAGACAAGAAATATAGAGCTCCAGAATAGTCTCCGGCCTGTTTGATTGGTCATCCTCGACCAGACTCTGTGGTGACGCAGGCCGCCCAAAGAAACTCAAAAAATCCGGTTTCAAAAACAATGGTTCCACCGGACAAAGACGGAAGACGAATGGGTGGCGCAGGGAAGCGCTTTGCGGTGATGGCAGCGTCTTCCATAAAGGCTTCTAATGCATTAACCCTTATCAGCAGATTCAACAGGCAGATGTGGAGCGATATAGCAACCTTGCTCTCCCATCTTCCAGAGGATAAAAAAGAAGCGGCTGCTATTCTTCAGGATGGAGCTAGGGCTGCATCGGAATCCATAGACATCGCTATGGATTTGTCCTCAGTGGCTTTTCGACAAATGGCAGGTGCAGTAGCTCTGCGAAGACCAGGATGGTTGAAGGCCACCTTGTTCAGACCAGAGGTACAGGCCAAAATAGTGGACATGCCATTTGATGGAGAGAACCTGTTCGGGAAGCATGTCGATGAGGCCCTCCAAAGCATCAAAACCGACACAGGTACAGCGCGGGCGCTGGGATCTCTTCAACAGGGCAGGTTTCAGTCCTTTCGGAGGAGAGGATCCCGAGGACAATTTACACCAAGATCCTCGTTCCAATCGAACAGATATCAGCCATACCAGCAGCAGGGATATCGTCAATACTCGAACAATCAACAGTTTCGATCCTCAAATAACTATCAGCAACAGTCCGGGGGAAGGTCATCTGGGAGAGGAAAGTCGCAGCAATCCAATCGACGACCATGACTTCTTCAACATATCCGCCACTTGTCCGAGAAGCAGCACGCATTACCTGACTTCATTTTACCCAGCTTGGCTGTCAATAATAACGGACAGATGGGTTTTAGATGTAATACAACATGGCCATACACTGGAGTTCATAGAAAAACCTCCAATTCAGCCTCCTATACACAGGAGACAAGAACATCTATCAGCCCTCAAAGCAGAAGTGATAGCGTTATTACAAAAGGAGGCGATAGAAGAAGTTCCGCGGCTTCAACGCGGGAAAGGCTATTACTCGCATTTCTTTCTCATAAAAAAGAAAGACACATCAAAATGGAGGCAGGTAATGGACCTGAGAGGTCTAAACAAATTCATTCAAAAGAAATCATTTCGAATGTTATCCCTGCAGGAAATTCTTCTCCTGATTGGCAGAGGAGATTATTTGGCATCCCTGGACCTCTTAGATGCTTACTTTCACGTCCCAATCCACGTAAAACACAGAAAATTTACCCTTATCAGCAGATTCAACAGGCAGATGTGGAGCGATATAGCAACCTTGCTCTCCCATCTTCCAGAGGATAAAAAAGAAGCGGCTGCTATTCTTCAGGATGGAGCTAGGGCTGCATCGGAATCCATAGACATCGCTATGGATTTGTCCTCAGTGGCTTTTCGACAAATGGCAGGTGCAGTAGCTCTGCGAAGACCAGGATGGTTGAAGGCCACCTTGTTCAGACCAGAGGTACAGGCCAAAATAGTGGACATGCCATTTGATGGAGAGAACCTGTTCGGGAAGCATGTCGATGAGGCCCTCCAAAGCATCAAAACCGACACAGGTACAGCGCGGGCGCTGGGATCTCTTCAACAGGGCAGGTTTCAGTCCTTTCGGAGGAGAGGATCCCGAGGACAATTTACACCAAGATCCTCGTTCCAATCGAACAGATATCAGCCATACCAGCAGCAGGGATATCGTCAATACTCGAACAATCAACAGTTTCGATCCTCAAATAACTATCAGCAACAGTCCGGGGGAAGGTCATCTGGGAGAGGAAAGTCGCAGCAATCCAATCGACGACCATGACTTCTTCAACATATCCGCCACTTGTCCGAGAAGCAGCACGCATTACCTGACTTCATTTTACCCAGCTTGGCTGTCAATAATAACGGACAGATGGGTTTTAGATGTAATACAACATGGCCATACACTGGAGTTCATAGAAAAACCTCCAATTCAGCCTCCTATACACAGGAGACAAGAACATCTATCAGCCCTCAAAGCAGAAGTGATAGCGTTATTACAAAAGGAGGCGATAGAAGAAGTTCCGCGGCTTCAACGCGGGAAAGGCTATTACTCGCATTTCTTTCTCATAAAAAAGAAAGACACATCAAAATGGAGGCAGGTAATGGACCTGAGAGGTCTAAACAAATTCATTCAAAAGAAATCATTTCGAATGTTATCCCTGCAGGAAATTCTTCTCCTGATTGGCAGAGGAGATTATTTGGCATCCCTGGACCTCTTAGATGCTTACTTTCACGTCCCAATCCACGTAAAACACAGAAAATTTCTACGCTTCATGGTGGCGGGGCGTCATTACCAATTCAAAGTCTTACCTTTCGGACTAAAGTCCGCGCCGAGAATCTTTACAAAGTGTATGGCGCCAATTGTGGCCCACCTAAGACTACAGGGTCACCAGATTTTTCCTTATCTGGATGATTGGCTTATCAAAGGAAGTTCGTTCAGAGACACCCATCGCTCCCTTCACGTTTGCATGGAGCTTTTCGATCAGCTAGGTCTCAGAGTCAACCTAGAGAAGTCCCATCTCAGACCAGCGCAGTCCATTCAATTTCTGGGTGCTCTAATCTGTACGGAGGAGGCCAAGGCTTACCCGTCAGAGGAGCGTATTCGAAAGATCATACGGTTGTCAACACAATTGCAAACAAAAAAGTTTGTTTCAGTAAGGATCTACAAGTCATTGTTGGGAATGATGTCCTCTTGTATCCCCCTACTTCCAAATTGCAGGTTCCGCCTGAGGCCTATACAAGAACTGCTAGACGAGCAATGGCTTCAGTCGCAGGGATCCTTCGAGGATCGAATAGTAATCACTCCTCAGATCAGAGACGCCCTGTCATGGTGGAAGATCAGGGATCATTTAGCGGAAGAACTGACTTTCGAATCACAGGTCTACAATTTCGTGATGATGACGGATGCTTCTCTTCAAGGTTGGGGAGTGCATCTCCAGGAGCTCGAAATTCAGGGCCACTGGTCAAAGTCCGAAACGCAGCTCCACATCAACTTGCTAGAGCTGAGGGCCGTGTTCTTGGGACTCAAGGCTTTTCTACCCAGAATTCGCGGATCTACGGTTCTGGTGAAGACGGACAGCTCCACGTCTATGTTTTACCTGCTAAAACAAGGGGGCACAAGGTCGAAACTCCTGTCAAAGGAAGCACAAGACATTTGGAAATGGCTTCTAGCTCACAACATCTCGCTTCAGGTGCAACATGTTGCAGGAGTGGACAACACAAGAGCGGATATTCTGAGCAGATCTCCCGAAATCTCTCACGAGTGGGAACTACATCGGAAGCACCTTTCCAGAGTTTTCAAGGTATGGGGCACGCCAAGGCTAGACTTATTCGCTGACCGCCACAATTCGAAATGCAAAAACTTTGCAAGCAGGTTTCCGCAGAAGGGATCATGGGGCAATGCGCTACAGATGTGCTTGACAGGAATGTTTGCGTATGCCTTTCCCCCCTTTCCTCTAATACTGAAAGTCTTAAGGAAAATGAAATCAGAGCCGTGCCATCTGATTCTGATTGCACCAGCGTGGCCGAGACAAGCGTGGTTCTCCGAACTGATCAGACTCTCAATGACACCCAGGATACAGTTCCCATTAGTGCAGGATCTGATAACGATGAACAACGGACAGATACTGCATTCAAATTTGAAATCGCTCAGCTTGTCAGCATGGAACCTCACGAGCATGAATTCCACCTGTTAAAGATCCCTCAGGACTGCAGAGACATTCTATCACGATCCCGGGCAGTCTCCACAAACAAAACATATGCGGCGAAATGGAAAAGATTCTGTCAGTGGTGTGCATCTAACGACTTGCATCCGTTTCGGGTCTCTTCTGATCAGATTCTCCCATATCTACTGACATTGGCAAAATCTGGACTCTCTCATATGTCCATAAAAGTACACCTAGCCGCGATTTCAAGGTTCACAAGAGTGCCTGATCAGCCCTCTCTTTGGTCCCAAAGAGTTATTAAGGAATTCCTCAGAGGGTTCTTCAGAATGTTCCCTCCTGTTCAAAGACCAGTTGTTCCTTGGTAGCTGAATACAATTCTTACACAGTTAATGAAACCGCCCTTTGAGCCAATCCATAAGGCGGAATTACAATTTGTCTCATGGAAGACAGCGTTATTGTTAGCTCTCACATCGGCAAGAAAAGTCAGCGAGATTCAAGCATTCTCGATTGCAGAACCATTCCTACAATTCAGGCAGGACAGAGTGATTCTCTGGACGAATCCCAGATTTATTCCTAAAGTCCCTTCCAGTTTTCATCTGAATGAACCAGTAGTTTTGCCTACATTTTTTAAAGACCCGTCAACAGCGGCAGAAAGAGCATTGCACTCTTTAGACATTAAACGATGTCTCAAATTCTATATCGACAAGACCCAATCATTCAGAAAGACAAATCAGCTTTTTGTAGCCTTTGCCTGTCCCAGGAAAGGGGTGGCACTTTCTAGGTCGAGTATCTCGAGGTGGATATCGTCAGCAATATCCTTGTGTCATAGCAAAGCTGGTAAACCTTTACCATCTAAAGTACGTGCACACTCCACAAGGAGGATGGCAACTTCTACGGCTCTATTTGCAGGGGTGCCACTGCCAGACATTTGTAGAGCTGCGACATGGAAGAATGCGCACACCTTTACTAGACATTATTGTCTGGACGCAGCGTGGAGAAAGGATGCAGCAGTGGGACAAGCAGCTCTACGGCACCTATTTCATTAAGGTATTTATCATGTAGAATGATGATGATTGAATGAACAAATATATGTCTATTGACACAAATGTTTCAAATACTGCAATGTATGTTAACAATCTATACAAATGAGCAGAGCCCGCGTTTATTAGGGTTCTAGCCTGGAAATGCAGTTTGGGATAAGTACTGCTTACTATTCTGATACAAGCATGTGAATCTATGAAAGATTCAATACTGGAGAAAAAACTAGTTACTTACCTGTACACTATGGTTCTCCAGTATTATCTTTCATAGATTCACATGCGGCCCGCCCACCTCCCCATTTCTCAGGCAGAACCTCATTGTCTCTAGATGTATTTTAGTCTCGCACTCGGGGCTGGAAATCTGAGGCAGGAAGGCTCTGCTGGGGAGTGTGAGGGCAGGGCTAGCAGCCGATTGGCTGAGTCTTGGACCACATAATGATGAGCTTTGGTTACCAAATAAGATGATTCCCTATGGGATTTTGCTATGCAGTTTTTCTTCTACTGCTGTGGTCATTCTGTTACCGTGAGACTCCCACCATGACGACGGGGAAGATACAAGCATGTGAATCTATGAAAGATAATACTGGAGAACCATAGTGTACAGGTAAGTAACTAGTTTTTTCTCAGCGACCAATCTGGAGGGTCTCTGAATTTGTGTTGCGGGGGTCACTACGGGCCCATAAGGGCGCTTAGGGTGATTGGGGCTGAACGGAGTGGGCGCCTTGGGAGGGGATTGTTGGGGCTTTTGGGTCTTGTCGAGGATTTTGTTCAGGCCCCGGAATATAATTTCTAACTGGCTTTCATGTGAAGCGAGACGCAGCGTCATGTTATCGTGGTCGCGGGTGAGGGAATCTTGGGTAGGATCGCACTGTGAGGTGGAGGCAGTGACTAAGTAATGTTGCCTATTGCTGCTTGTGCACCCCATGTTGCTTCTGTTTGGGACCCTGGGTAGGGGGTGAATTGGGTCATGTCGTGGTTTTGTCCACCTGAGGTCTGCAGGAGTGCTAGTGTGGATAGTGGTCAGTGTTGGCAAGGCAAGATCATGCTGTTGATGAGGGTGGATCGTAGGGAAAGGTTGAGTTTGGGGTTCCTCTGGGAGTTGGAGATCACGATTCATGGGGGTGAAGCAGTGGGAGGTGGTGGCGTTGGGCGAGATGGTGTTAGATTGCTTACCCTGGGTTATTTTGCCTGGGGGTGAGAAATGGGTCGAGGAAGAACGAAGCGAGTGGAGGAGAGCAGTTCGGAATGTGGGGAAGAGGAAGTCGAAGGCCTCTAGGTTCTCATTGTTTGCCTGTGTCAGGACTGTGCCGTTAGTGTAGATGGTCACAGACGTGTTCCCGCCCCTTGCCGAGCGGTTAGGGAGAGAGATCGTTAGTTTGCAACTATGCGGAGTAGTCGTGGTGTTAGAAATGTAAAGTAGTGATCTGAAAGTGGCATTCCAGTTATCTGGTCTTTCAGTGTGGAAGATGAAATCCATCTTGATCTGCCCTTTGGAGGAGCAGTGGTATGTGTCTGCGAATAGTGTTTCTGGGTGCTGTCTAATCAGTCTATGCTTGAAGTTTCTTCTCACTTTAAGAGAGAGAAGGAGTTCGCACCGTGGAGTTTCAGGAAGGTCGATGTGGGGTGGTTGGAGGGAATTGGCGTGCCTGGTGACATTGCTGGATTTCTAAGAGGGGGGGGGACCGTGAGACTGAAAGGGTGTCTTGGACGTTAGGTGTGTTTGGACGATTTGGCTAGAGGGAAGTTAAATTGTCTCCTTGGGCTGGGTCAGGGTGGTTGGGTTTAACAGCTGTGCGTCCCCTTAGCGGCTATAGGGGAGTTAAAATTGTCTCCTTGGGCTGGGACAGGGTGGTTGGGATTAACAGCAGTGCGTCCCCTTAGCTACCTGAAAATGCTGATCAAGGAAAATTGCTTTCACGGAGCCGCCATTTTGTGATCAGGGATCCGAATCCGTTATCGTCTGGTCTGTGCCTCCTTAGCGGGTGTTGCTGCATGTACGCTCGTTGTGTGGTTTTGTTTTCAAGTTGAAGGTGTACAACAGCGGAGAGGCGTCAGCCGTGCTTGGTCCCGGGCAGGGCCAGGTTAGATCGCATAGGGGCTGAGTGAAGGAGGTATATTAATGATTAATTAAAGATGCTCGGGGCTATGGGTACATTTTTCCATTACCTTATCAGTTGTGGCCAACCTGGGAGAGCTGTTGACGCATTCATGGGGTAGGTTCCCTGTCGTCGGTTGACGTGTTGACAGGGTAGGTTCCCTGCCATCAGATCTCCATGTTACAATTGTGCAGTTTCTTTGTCGGGGTGTGTTCGTTGAAACGCAGAGGGAGACCCTCTTCAAATTAAGCCAAGCGCTGGGGCATTGGTGGATGAGGTTGGGTTCGTAGCCTAAAGAGTCAAATTGGCCGGCGAGTTTATAGCAGTAGCAGTAGATCGCTTCGTTAGGGCGGACCCAGGGTCATCCTTGCAGTATAAAAGGACCGGGGGTGGACCTCCTGTCGACCATCACCCTGTCAGGCATGTCCGGCTGCTGCGAGGTGGCAGGGCTCCTCTCTACTGCGCACAACTGCTGGTTAGTGGCCCCTGAAGTGGTTATGTGTATTTCTTTTTAAGAAGTGATCCTGCCTTTGGTGGTAGACGGTTCTCATTGGGACCGAGTTCATGTCCGAATCGGCCGTCTTGGGCCAGGTGATGTCCCCTTGCCGACTATCAGTGAGTCAGGCAGGACCAGCTGCTGCGTGGTATCAAGGCTCCTGGGTGTAGTTTCAGGGCTGCACTTGGGATTGTCCTTGGTCTACGCGGCAGGGTGTCTTTCAGTACACTTAGGTGCACTTCATTGCTTTTCCTGCATCTACAGCAATAGGGTCTCTTTTGCGTCCCACTACCTTGGGTGGTTCCCCGGCTTTACACTGCTCCCTTCTTGGTGTTCAGATACTGAACGATATCTCTCTTTCTGGACGAGGGTTAATTTTTACTCCCAGTCGGAGGATGTGGTCTAGAATTCTGATATTCTTTCATACATTTATACGCCTATTGGTACTCTGGTGCCTCTGCTGCCACTTCCTTCGGATGTGCCCCTTTCATTAGGGACAGCTCTTCTGATATCAGTCGTCCTAGGGTCTGCACCCTGCATATCTGTATTTCGTGAGTTAGTTCTCACCTTAGTCTTCAAGCTGCCTGGTTGGGCAATCCTATGCTTATTTTAGCTACGCCACCTTGTTGTCTCTGTGGCTGTCGGCTCTGTGTATGTTTCAGTGGTGGCCCGCATCAGCGTGCTTCAGATTGTCACTGTTCGCCCCGTCCCCCCTTTTGGTGCCTGGGTGTGCACATGGCGTGTTTCTTGTTCCCGCCTGTCCTTCTAGGACATTGCTCAGTTCCTACCTCTTGCCCTTTGATTCCTGGCTGTAGCTTCGCCGGCCTTCCTTCCATGGGCTAGCCTGGTAGGCTCTGGTTGCATCTCTTCCTGTTTCTCCCAACCTTTGGTTGGTGTCCGCATAGTGCGCAATTAAGCTGAGAGTGGTCCGTCTTCCTCCTTCGTTCGGGACTCTCTCTCTCTTTTCTGGTATATAGCTGGTTCCGTTTCTGCATCTCCTACTTATACAAGTATGGTGTAGCACCATTCTGGCATTTTTTGGGACGCCTTGCCTCCCGTTATCTTTTGCTCTTCCGAGCAAATTGGGTTGCTGTCTGGATGTTCCGCCACAGCTTTCCCCATTGTCTGTCACTCTGTTGCCGGCTCAGTGCTTGGGCACCCGGGGTATGGCTGTGGTATCTATTCCAAGTTAAGGAATCTGCGGCTAGATGTCTCTATCAGATGTACAAGTTACTTGCCTTCGGTAACAATGTATCTGGTAGAGATGTTGTCTAGCCGCAGATTCCTGAACGCCAACCCATCCTCCCCGTTGTGCGAGGACCTTGCCAGGTGGATTTCTCCACTTTGCCTCCTTTCAATTGGTGCTGGTCTTCATCCAGGGTGTTCAATAATTTTTTTTTTTTTAATCTCTTTATTGAGTTTCAAACGGAGACATAGGCACAAGACATCACAAATATTGCCACCCAAGGCACCTAAAGCAATCAAAATAGAACAATCGTGAGAGAACAGATTATGACCAATGAGCGTGCTTCTCGAAGCAGAATCGTAAATTCCCTTTCAGACTAAAAACAAACTTGTATTTGGGCTTCACATGTACGGTGATCGTAAAAAGACAGAAATCATACAGTTTAAGGGCCAGCTTCCTCAGTAGTGGTGTAAGTCTGCAAATATTGTTTAAGTGGCTCCCAGATATCTTTAGGTCTAGATGTAGTCGGCAGCTCCTCTGCATAGAGTGCAAGAGTTTCTTTACAGTAAATTAAGTCTGCAATCCAATTTTTGTGCTGAGGTCCCGGCCGCCCCTCCCAAGACATGGCAACACGCCGTTTGGCCAGCAACACGGCGATACGCACAAATCTGCCTATCACACCTTTCACGTATGGTACATAGCAAAGCAAACATGTGACTGGTGTACATTGCAACTCAGCACCCGTCATCTTGTGTATGTGACTGAGAATCTCTTTCCAATATGTAAACACCACAGCGCAGTTCCATGCAAGGTGACAGAAATCTGCGTTTCCGTGTCCACACTTTTTACACCGCGCGGAATCACGGAGCCCCATCTTATACAATTTAAGGGGAGTATAATATACTTGATGAAGAAATTTTATATGAATAATTCGTAAGTTGCCGTTAGGTAGAAGTCTCCCTGTCAAGGCGCATATTAGCTCCCAGTCCTTTACCGTTAGTGGGACTTCCAACGCAGCATTCCAACGCTCTAGACTACGATCCTCCCCCCCTCTGCACTTCCTCCTGAAGAGATTTATAAAGCTTAGTGATTAATTTCTTCTTTGTGGGAGCAACTAGTAGCAGTTGTCGAGAAAGGAGAGTCTGCGGCTCTGCCGGGAACATTGGGTAGTGAAATTGTAAAGCCCGCCTAAGGCGATGTATAGTGTATGTAAATAGTGGCGTTGGATTGGTGATGAAATCTAACCCAGTGTCCAATGTGCACGAGCCCCCTGAATACAGATCGCCCATATGTGTTATTCCCACATCTTTTAACGCCCTCATTGGACCGGTTTCCCGCATAACTGACAGCGCTGCATGCCCAGCCAGAGGCAACGCTGGTGAATATAGAGGAAGCTTTCCCGCTATCCGACCCATTGTCTGCCACGAACCCACCGTCACATCAATTGTATTGATCTCTTGTTGCGGTGTGCCCCTGTGGACATGAGTAAGTATCCCCGACAGTGGTATAGGGTATTCCTGAGAATATGGAACATGTATCCACATTCAATGGAGTCGAAGGCCTTTGTGGCGTCAGGCATGACCGCCACAGCTTGGAGATCGGGATTTAAAATATGATACATGGCAAATATTGTGCGGAGGTTATTGGAGGTGGAGCGTCCCGGCACGAAACCAGATTGATCCGGTAACACCATGATCGGGAGCAGCGGTTGCAGTCTAGTGGCCAGTATTTTTGCCAGTATTTTAGCATCAAGGTCTATTAATGATAAGGGGCGATATGATTCGCATAGTGTCGGATCTTTATCCTTTTTTAAAAGAGTGATAATAAGCGCCTGCCTGAGAGATGGCGGCAGCATTCCTGAGTCATGAGCTTCCGCATATACCTCTAGTAAGTACGGGGTGATAATATCCACATATTGTTTATAAAATTCGGAAGTGAGCCCATCCGGGCCAGGGGCCTTGCCATTGGGAAGTAATTTAATGGCTTCTTTAATATCAGACTCCCCGATAGGCTGGCCAAGATATTCCCGATGGCGGTCCGCAAGCCACACACAAGCAACCTCCTCTAAATATTCAGACAGAGCAGCTTCATCGCATGTGCCACGAGAGGCATAAAGCTCGCCGTTAAACATTCTAAATTGTTCCACGATTGATGTCGAAGCTGTTCTGTGTGTTGTTGAGGCAGCGGGGAGCAGCTAACATTGTTTAAATTGCTCGTATAGTATTTGCACCTTTTGTGAAAGACCTTAATTGGGGGGAAAACTTTTTATCCTCGTGTGAGGAACAATCTTTTATCTTTTTACATATTGTGTATTGTATACCGTGTGTGCTTTTGAAAAGGAAACGGGCAGAACTGCAATCATTGGAACCTTTACTGGGTTCCTTTCCTCCAGCCTAGCGCTCGGTTCCCGAGTGAGGGGCAGCGCCATCTTGTGAGTTAGCGCTCTAGCTTTCACGGCCCGAGCTGCATATAGGGAACGCTGGCGCGAACGCGCCGGCGGCGCGCCGAAGGCGCGCCTAAGGCAAGCCCGTTTGCGCCCGTCCGCGCTAAGGTCGCGCTCATCGCCAGCGATGCTGTTCGAGCCGGGGGTAAGCTGGACTTGGGTGGAGGTAGTAGCCGTGTAAGCTACTCCAGTTTGGAGTTGCGTAGGCTGGGAGTGGCGACAGAGGGGCTGGGCACTTTTATGTTGGAACACACTGCCCTTCCAATTTCTGACTTTTTAAGACAAGAGAACCTCGTCTGTCGACTACTTAATGTGAGATCACTTCCAAAACACTGCACAGAAATCCAGTTGTTACTGGAACTCCATGAATTAGATGTTTTATTCATGACTGAAACCTGGACCATCCCTGCGTGTGGGGTGGAGCCAGGTTGGGCCTGTCCTCCTGGTTTTAAAATCTTACACAAACCAAGATTGAGGGGAAGAGGAGGAGGAGTCGGGGTAATTTACAGAGATGCTTGGAACTGTGTGGCTCTAGAGATTGACACAATTGAGGGATTCGAGCTATTTGGAATTGCTATTAAAGATGCAAAGGGTTATATTTTAACCGGTGTAGTCTGTTATAGACCGCCAGGGGCACTTTGCTTGAGGCAACAGCAGTCATTGTTAGAGGCTATTACCAACTTGGCCGCTACCCACGCCAGGGTAGTGCTGCTAGTTGACTTTAATTTGTGGTTGAATGGGTCCCTGGACTCCGGTTACAACAATGTCATCCAGTCATGTATTGGTCTGGGCCTTCACCAACGGGTGACCGAGGCTACTCATAAGGACGGTCATATACTAGATCTTATTTTTTCTGGGGACCAAGTTCTTAATTTGGTGGGTATTTTGCCAATGGTTTGGACAGATCACTTTTTGGTAAAATTTTTGGTCACTATGCCTCGTGACAAGGCCTCAGCAGTGAGCTCTGCTACTAACTATGTGAGTAGGGATTGGAAGTCCCTTCTAAGAAACAAAGGTCAGGGTTCGGTCTTTGATTTGAAAGACTGTTTTTTGCAGAGTAGACAAGTGGAGGAGAATTATGCATTCTTTTGTGGACAGATTTTTTCTGTTCTTGACTCTACGGCCCCTCTTAAAGTGCATAAGAAGGTAGGAAGAGCGTCTGCACCATGGTTCAACGATAATCTTAAAAAACTGAAACTTGAGTGTAAGCAGGCAGAGAGAAAGTGGAGGAGGAGCTACAATGACAAGGATAAAAGTAGTTGGAAAACGTTGATAGGGTGCTATAAGACAGAAATAAATGTGACCAAGGCTAACTACTATTCTAGCACTATATTAAAGGCTCAGAATCGACCAAGGTGCATTTTTAAAATTTTCAACTCCCTGACTAACCCCGAGTGCGGCAAGAATCAGATTCCCCCTTCGCAAGAATTATGTGATAGCCTGGCAAGCTATTTTTATGACAAAATTAACATGATTATTGCAAATTTGGGGGAAACTCCCTGCTGTCAGGAGGTAGTAAGTCCGGTACATTCCAGGGCTGAAAGTGGACCATGGGTAGGGGATGTAACTTTTCCTTCCCACCCGGAGAGTTCATATTGTGGGAAGTTTTTATCCGAATTTCCGATCCTCTCAGTAGAAGAGTTTGGTAAAGCTACTTTAGGGGTTATGTCAGGCTCACCTCTAGACCCTTTGCCATCGAGAGTCTGGAAGGAATTTGAAGGGGAGATTTCTCCCATACTTAGGCTGATCTGTAATCAGTCTCTGTCCAGTGGTGTGGTTCCTGTGCAGTGGAAGCAGGCTCTTGTGATGCCTCTGCTGAAGAAGTCCACATTGGACCCAGCAAGCCCTAGTAATTACAGACCCATCTCTCTTTTGCCGTTTCCGGCTAAAATCGTAGAAAGAGTGGTGGGCAAGCACCTCTCACAACATCTTCAGAAGAACAATATTTTGGAGGAGGTACAATTTGGGTTTCGGCCTGCGCATTGCACGGAGACAGCATTGGTGACCGTGTTGGACGAGCTCCGTATGCAGGCAGACAGGGGCAGGTCAGTAGCTCTTGTACTGCTTGACCTGTCTGCCGCATTCGATACGGTCAACCATGCGATTTTGTTGAGGAGGCTGGAAGAGATTGGGGTAACCGGGTGTGCCCTTAGCTGGCTTCAATCCTTTCTCGCTGGGAGGAGTCAAGCAGTGGCTCTGCCTCCTTATCAATCCTCCTTCTCTAAGATGGAGTATGTTGTCCCCCAGGGCTCTGCAATTAGCCCGATCCTTTTTAATATTTATATGCTTCCTTTGATGGCTATCATTAAGGCATATAATATTATGACTGTAAATTATGCTGATGATACGCAACTAATTCTCTCCTTGAAGGGCGATGATACGACATCATTAGAAGCATTTCATGATTGTTTGAGGGCGATGTCTCATTGGTTGAGATTAAACTCCCTTCAATTTAACGCTGGTAAAACTGAGGTTCTTTATTTCTCTGCAGGAAAGGCCCCGCAGTTGTTGCCGGAGACTTTCTGGCCTTTGGACCTACCTAAGACTCTACGCCCAGTGGAGAAGGTGCGGAACCTGGGCGCTATATTTAACAACAAATAAACGTTGGAAGCTCAGGTTAACCAATTGGTAGGAAGCTGTTTCGCCATGATTCGTACGCTGCGAAAAATTCTGCCGCTAATGCCTTGTCAGACGCGAGCTCTAGTAGTTCAGGGCACCATACTTAGTAGACTGGATTACTGCAATGCGCTGCTACTGGGCTCTTCGAATCATCTATTAGACAGATTGCAGCGCATCCAGTCTACAGCAGCTAAGCTGGTGCTTGGATGGCCGAGTTACGCATCTTCGTCTCGGGCCTTGTCGGAGTTGCACTGGCTCCCCATTAGACAAAGAATCCAATTCAAATCTCTCTGCCTGGTGTTCAAGGCCTTGCATGAGATCGGCCCTATCGCGTTGCAGAGGAAATTTGTTTGGTACATTCCAGGGAGATGTTTGCGTTCTGAATCTGCCAGACTGGCTACAGTACCGAGATTCAAGAAATCTAGATCTGGAGGTATAGCCTTCAGTGTGATTGCTGCCAGACTCTGGAACGCACTTCCGTTGGAGTTAAGAATGGTGAATGACCTCCTTCCATTTAGGAGGAGTTTAAAGACCTGGCTTTTTCCTAGGACCTAAATCAATGTTGTTTGCTCTGTTGCCTCTACCCACACTTAATAGTTTTTTTGATATTTAGCGCCAGGATGCCTGCAAGGTGATAGTGCACTGTACAAATACGATAAATAAATAAATAAATAAATCTACCACTGGGCCATATACATTGATGAGTGTGATCAGTGTATTATTACCCAACTTGCACTTTATTAGTGCCCAACGACCTTCACTGTCAGTTTGTGTCCGTGTTGGAGTAAATGGTATGCCTTTCTTTATCTAAATAAGAACAACCCTGGCGTATGTCGAAAATGAAGAAGCAGCCCTGTGCCCTGCCCACTTGCGTGCAATACTGTTCTCTCTCTGCTTGGACAAATGCGTTTCTTGCAATAGGGCAATATGAATCTTGTGTCTATCTAAATACGCCAGTACTTGCCTGACTTTCTTAGGAGTATTGAGCCCTCGAATATTCCATGTTATACAGTTGTATCTCTCACCCATTACTGCAGGTACATTGCGTGAGTCTGCATATAAGCACTATTAACTGCAAACACCTTAAAAGCCCATGATAATCTGTGTCTGTCTCCATTGCGTGCAAAATAACGACAACCCAACTGATGCAATAACCCTCTCCCACCCCCGCCCACTTTGGCAACCCCAATTCGCCAAAGACAGTCCCTACGATAACCTCCCCAACCAAAAAAAAAACGTCGGACTCCTGTTACATGAAGGGGTATGTATACCCATAGAGGGGGAACGTAGTGTCGCGCATCACACTCCCCTATTAGAGGGAGCGGGCCGCCCCCGGCTGTACAGCCATTGCTAGACCTCCCCCCGCACCCAGAACCGACATATAGCCTTCACCTCCATTCCAATATCCAGAGCAGTCAGATATTCTCCCCTCAGCAACATTGGTCCTAGTTATCAGTATACTCTTCTGCCCCGTTGTGCATAACATCCAGAGGTGAGATCATCAGCAGCAGTTCCCAACGCGAACCAATCAAAAGGAAATCCCTCAGCAGTGGCAATTTGCTTTAGACACGCCAACCTCACCCCAAGCAACTCATCTGGTGTGTGCAACTCGGGCCCAACCAATATAACAATTAGCAAACAGGCAACCGATTTCACTTCCCGTATCTGCAAACAAAACAAGCATTAAAAATGCAATAGGTCTTGCCTTTCATTAAGTTAAAGCCATTTGCTTTGCTATACAATACCATTAGCAAAGCAAATGGCTTTAACGTAATCAAAGGTGAGACCTATTTCATTTTCAATGCTTGTTTGTTTTTCTTTCAAGATTTGTAGCTTCTCATATGTTTTCCTACCCTCTTTACAGACATAGTGCTAGCATCTACAAAAAATAATAAAAAAGAAAAGTTGATCACCAGTTGAAGTTACGATGGGAGATTAAAACTGTGAATGATTTTTAAAAAGCTCAGAGACCTCAATTTTAGAATAATAATGATTTTGTTTCTGCTATCTTTTTGGGGAACGTTGCTTTTTACACAGCGTGTATGGATGACAAGTATTTGTGCATTCTGTTGAACCAGTTAAATTAAAATAGCAAACGTAGGGTATGTTTTATTCACCCTCTTGCGTTTGAAAATCAGGACACTTTAATCATTTGTATCTTTTCCTGACAGCTTCAAAAAATACATGAGCTTTTGCGTTGGAAAAAAAATGTGCATTTAGAGGGTTAAAGACTCTAGGAGAATGCGGAAACACATAGTTAAAATGAAATAAAATATAAACAAGTGGCCGCGAAAGTGATCGCGATCAAACATCAAAGTGAAAGTAATCACGGAAAAGCGCGGCGCGCGCGCGCCCGCGCTCATGCACTGTAGCTCTAGGCTGGGCTGGTAGCACTTTTTGGAGCCCTCTCAATAAGTCTCGCCAGACCAGCGCATGCGCTGGGTCAGGCGAGACCTAAAAACAGGTGCAACAGCATAGCACAAATATACAGTATTACTAGTCAATGTCTGAGGTGTGGCCGGGTCCTTTGTTCTTACGCCTCAGAGTTTTCGCATAGTCCATAGCCAGTTTCTGATTATTGAAGATTTTCGCCGCATTATCCACACCAATACGCAGGCGCGCGGGATACAGCATGGCATAATGCACCTGTTCCTGTAGCAACACTTTCTTTACACTTTGGAACTCTTTTCTTGCAGCTTGAACCGAGGCTGTAAAGTCTGGATAGAACGAGAGTTCACTCCCTTGGAACTGAACCTTCCCCTTCTGGCGGGCTACACGCAATACAGTGTCTCTATCTCGAAAGTTCAGAAGACGTGCAAAAATGGGCCGGGGCGGCGCGCCCGGAGGCGGGTGCGCCACCAGCAATCAATGAGCACGCTCCACCACCAGCATATTGGACAGAGTATCCGGCCCACACGTATCCCAAAATAAAGCTTCAACGTATTCCTCTAGACGCCCTACATTTGTGGACTCCGGCAGCCCCAGTATGTGTACATTATTGCGCTGAGAGCGCGCTTCAATATCCTCATTCTTGTCTTTAATAAGCGCCAGTATCTTTTCAATGTCCGTCGTCTTGGCGGCCACTTGCTGCAAGCCATCCTCGGTGTCCGAAATTCTTTGTTCGGCTTCACCCAGACGGACCCCCTGCTTATCCAATTTGGCTGAGATAGTGTCCATGCAACCGTTAAGCGCCTCAATCTTACAGTCTATGGACTGCAGGCTGGATTGAATCGCCGCCAGCGTCTTCTCTAAGGCTGAGGGAGCCTTCTCCGGCGTGTCCAATTCCGAGTCCGAAGCCGCAGTTTGCGTTGATTTGTCAGGTTTACGCGAATCAAAGTTTAGTCGAGGCTGATTTTTATCTGGCTTCCCCATTGTGATAGATGTAGCGGCCCGCCAAGACAGAGGATCTGTAGGAGAGTAGGGTCTGCTTCCTATGGTCACCTCCACTTTTTGCTTTTGCTTCACTGGTTTTCGACTTAGATGTGGCTGTGGGCCTGCTAATCAGACCCACAGCCCAGCTGTTCTCTCTCTAAATTCATACTATGTACTTTAGGTACATAACCCAATTGGTAAGGATCACCTTATAGGGCCCTGTACAGTGTACCTTAGGTACCCAGGGCATGGGTGTACCCTAGGCCTACCAGGGGCTGCAGCATGTATTATGCCACCCCTGGCTGGCCTCCCATCATGACACAACTGGCTGATCACTCAGCTGGGCAAGGTCGTGTAATCACCCCTTGCTTAGGTATAGTATTCCTATACCTACCTTATATATAGACACATGGGTAACCTTTCAGCCACTCCTATGGCAGGCCTTAACAATCCTGGAGGCAGAGTGCTTGGTAACATGTGAGATGGTGCTCTAGCGTGAGCTGAGCCTGTCTGCAGCTTTCGGAACCATGTCCTTATAGCTGTTCTATGATTTCGCCTACCATATACTCTTAAAGTGCCTTATAATCCTCGCGGTTTGTGCTCTCGGGATTGAGAAGCCCCAACCCCGAGCACCATCTGCACCGAAGATCAGCCCTCCACACTCCACGAGTTCTGCGCGGGGCCCTTCTGCATTTTCCTGCTCGGCGCGTCTATCCGGTTGCTTGCCAGTTGGCTAGTAGCCTCCGTGACGACGAACCCTTGACTTTTCACCGCTGGTTTGGCTCCTCCGGACTGGCCCTTGCTTCCCTGTGAAAGAGAAGCCCCTCAGACCTTCCTGGTCTGCACCTGAAGCGAATTTCCCATTCCGCGTGGGTTGCCTTTGCCAAGGCTTGTTGACTCCAATCGGGACGTCGACTCCACCAGCAGCAAGATCCTTCGTGGGACAGCTCGTACCCTGGTTCTGGTCGTCCTCGACACCTCCTGGTCCATGCAGCTGCAGAGACCAGATTCAAGACATCACCTGTGTTCTGCACGACATCGCCTGGTTCCACACGGTCACTGGCTAGTGACCCAGACTTTGTCCCCTCTGCTTGCAGGTGTTCATCCTTCAAGATCCATCCTTTGATCCCCCGGACATCTTCCTCCTGGCCGCCTGCCAGCATCTGTTCTTCAGGCATCCATAGGATCCAGCGACGACACCCGACACATCTTCACACCTATGCACCCGTCTCCTGTGGGTGAGGTAACGCGAGTACTCCGGTGCTCCAGTGGATATTGACTATCCAAGTGTCTAAGTCTTTAGTTGCTTCCTCCTAGTTACTTCGGAAGTGTCCTTATTCTTCCTATTTCTAACTTTTACATTCCCATTGACTTTAATGTAACCCGCGTGTGTGTTTCCACACTGCACACGCTTCCCGTGGGCCTCCCACTTCCTAACTATTGGTAGGGTAGTGTAGCCCCAGCGATTCCCTAGGCCCTAGGCCTACTCCCTGTTTGTGACGTGGTACTTATACCACTTTCTTAGTATATGGTTTGCATGGCCCCTGGGCCTAACTGTATTTTCCTGTGTAACTTAACGTATGCTACTTAAGAAATTGTTTGTGCTTAGACCTCTGAACTCATAAAGAGTGCGGAGGGTATATGTTAGAATAAATACATTCTAGTTTTATATATACCTGGTGTGGTGTCCTTTCATTTGGTATTCAAGGGATTATAATGGTATAACAGCTGGCTTCACATGCCATACAGATTTTAGCCTAAGACTGCTCTTGTCCATGCTACCACTAGGATAGCTGGTCTATAAGGTTGACTTTACAACCAATCACCATAAGGGTTGTTTGGACTGATACAAGGTGTACACTAGAACTAGTGACATCATATATCAGGCCAACTTCTCACATTGGTGAGCAGCGGTTGGGATCTGAGCTTGCTGTTGTGATACCATTATAATCTTGTGATATCAAATTGAAAGATCACATTAGGTACTGTAAGGTACATATAAAACAAATTCTTAGAATAATTAAGTTCTACTGAACTTAGTTGTTGTAGGTTGAAGGGCCTAGCACACCCTGACTACAACTACTAGAGAGGTTTTAGTAGATACAACTAGTGTAGGTAGGTGCACACACCACACCCTCACTAGATCATGTCTCTGAGAGGAGATCAAGATGATTCTCTCTCAGGAGGGGGATATCCTAGAAAGATACCCTCTAGATATGATACCCTAACTTTTCAGGAGATGAGACAATTGTGTACCTCCAGAAAGTTAAAAAAGGGTTCCAACCCTACCCTCATTTATCTAGTGGAGATCTTAGAAGAGTATGATGCTCAGAGAGCCTCACAGGATGGTACCTTAGGTACAAATGAGGGTCTGCCCTCTACAGAAGACTCCCCTCACAATACCGATCAAGATGAGTCAGAAGGGACTTCAGGAGATGAGGTAGACAGCCAGGTCCAAGTTGGAAGACTTAGTCAGGCTAACTTAAGCCTACATGGGAGTCAGAATGGGGTCCCCCCATTCAGACCCTCAAGTGGACTTAACCAGAGAAATAGGAGAGGAAGATCCCCTTCCAGGGAATCTATCCACTCCCATGTCTCTAATGGCTCCAATGCCTCTTCTCATAGGGGAATGACTTCTCCACAGAGAAAAGAGCATAAGTCCAGAATGAGGGAAGTCAATCTGAGGATTGAAAGGGAAGAACTTGCCCTTGCCAAAGAGATACTTGCTCTGGCCAGAGAGCAAAAGTTAAGTGGGTTAGAACCCACTGGTGGCAGCACTATCCCTAAGGATAGAGACAGGACCTATGACAATAGAAACCTGAACAAGATTGTCCCTCCCTACAAGTGTGGGGATGACATCCACAAATGGATAACTGCTTTGGAGAGGGCTTGCAAAGTACAGCAGGTACCCCAAAGTCAGTGGGCAGCTATCTTGTGGCTCTCCTTCTATGAGAAAGGTAGAGACAAGCTCCTCACAGTTAGTGATGAGGATCCTGACAATTACACTGTCCTGAAGAGTGCTCTGATTGATGGGTTTGGCCTAACCACTGAACAATACAGGTTGTTGTTCAGGGATGCCCAGAAGACACAGACTCAGCACTGGACTGACTTTGTAGATTGTGCCACTAAGGCTTTGGAAGGCTGGTTATTAGGTAGTAAGGTTAAGGACTATACAGGATTGTATAATTTGATCATGAGAGAGCAAATCCTTAACAACTGTCAAAACCAGCTGCTGCATCAACACTTGATTGACTCTGACCTAACTTCTCCCCAAGAATTGGGAAAGAAGGCAGATAGGTGGGTCAGGACTAGAGTTGAGCAGAAAAACCAGAACCAGGTTGGTGATCAGAAAAAGGCAGACCAGAAGGGTAATGAGCAGAAAGCTAAAGACCAGAAGTCTTCACCAGGCCCCCAAAAGGCTCAGGTGGAGGGTGGTCCCAAAAAGGATAAAAAGAAAGATGGCCAAAAGAAACCTTGGTGTAACTATTGTAAGTCCAATTCCCATTGGTATAGTGAATGCACCAAAAAGGACAAGCCCCCAGCCACCATTGCCCCTAAGGCAACTGTACCCCCTAGTCCAGCTGTAAATGGTGGTTCCCAGCAAAAGGGTGTAATAGGGTTAACCCTGGGAACTGAAGTGGATTCTGGCCTAGTCAGAATACCAGTCAGTCATAAGCTTTTATTCGATATGCAAGATATCTTGTAAGCACATAAGAAATACAATTATTACAATAAGCACATAAAAACACAAGCTACAAGAAGCCAGTAGGAAATTCATAAAAAGATAAAAGGACATAAATTGCCCGTTAATAAATTAGCTAAAAAGAGAATTAAACAGCTACTGACAATCTCTTACAACGAATAAGCCAAGACCACTTTAAAAATTTTGCAATTCCACACACTAAGGGGGGGGAAGTGTCCGTAGTTAGGATACGTAGGGCTTCAAGATAGCTGCGTGTGCCCATATTGCGACAAAGGGGTTTCAACCAGACACTCCTAGGCCTTGCATAATCAGGGCAAACAAACAAGACATGTACAATGGTCTCGGCCTTGCTTCGGCAACACGCACAGTTGGGAGAAATACGGGCCACAGGTGACCAACTTGATACCAGTGCGCCTAGGGGGAGGCATCCAACTCTAAATTTGAAGTAAAGGGCTCGATCAAAAGGGAGAGTTATCAAGTCCAGGTAGGGTTCAAAAGCCACAGTGTCTTTAGTTTGCAAAAAGGCGACAGTCGACTTGCAATGATTAGAGTTAGTAATTAAACGCTCCGCACACCAGTTCCAATAAAGCGCCTTGACAACTTCTTTTGGAGGGGCTGAACGTGATGACCAACAGCTTCCTAGACCGATATTCTCCAAAAGCTTTTTAGTATCTCTTAGCCACTTTATCTTAGCCCAACCCCCCAAGCTCATTATTTCCCCCAGGGCATCAGCATAAGATTTTAGTTCTTCACCCCTCCAGATTCGTGTCCATAGCAAAAGGGGGCGAAGCTGGGCCTGGTCTTTAATGTTTTTACAGCCCATGTCCAGCCGAACAGGTACGGATGGAGTGCTCAGGGGCACGGAGATAAGGGATTTCAATAGCTTGCTCTCCGCTGACTCTAGGGCATTCAAGCAACAGTGGCCCCACAATTCTGCCCCATACAAGGCTGATGACACTACTTTAGCCTTGTAGATATCAACTACTGGGGTGAGTGATCTCCTTGGAGAGGCCCTGAACTCCCTCATTAGAGCACCTCCCACTCTCCTGTGGCTGAGGACCATTTTATCAATATGACTAGCCCAAGACATCCTATGCGTAATCCGAATACCGAGGTAATCGAATTCGGCTACTTTCTCTAGGGGGATCGAGTTAAGTGTCGGTGGGCGGCCCAGTTTCTTAGGAGGATTTAGGACTAGATATTTTGTTTTATCCACATTTATTGTTAATCCTCTTGCACCACAGAACTCCTGAAATCGCGTTAATAATTTCTGGAGACCTTGAGGGGTCTTCGAAATCAGGAGCGTGTCGTCCGCAAAAAGCAGGGTCGGGATACGGACTCCTCCGAGACAAGGGGCGTCGGCTGGTTCTTGTTGAAGATGTTTTACCACCCCATTCACATAAAGTGAAAATAGGGTGGGTGCCAAGACACAGCCCTGTCTTACGCCCCTAGAGACTGGAATCTTCTCAGTAAGTTCACCGTTTTTACCCCAACGGACCTGAGCAAAGGTATGGGCGTGAAGGCTGATGAGAAGTGACAAGATATAAGGGGGTAAACCCAGCTCGTAAAGTACCCTCCAAAGGTCTTCCCGGGGGACTAGGTCAAAGGCAGTCTTCAGGTCTATAAAGGCCAAATAAAGACTGCCCTTGCCCAGTTCCACCACCTTCCACCCCAATAATACCAACCTAAACACCTGCTCTATTGTCCCCATTCCAACCCGAAAACCTGCCTGAAAGTCTGAGAGAATTTTGTTCTCCTCCACCCAATGGAGAATCCTTCCAAGGATAGCTTTACCAGCTATCTTTTGGGTGGAGTCGATCAGACTTATGGGTCGGTAGTTCCCCGGTGTTTCCCTGCACCCTTTTTTATATATCGGGACCACCACCGCCCCTTTCCAGGATTCTGGTACTGCCCCTCCCATCATGATATCATTAAGTAGTGCTGATATAACCCGCGCCCATTGCGCTGGAAATGCCCTCATAAGGTCCCCCGGGAGGCCGTCGGGGCCCGCAGCCTTGCGTGGGGCTATCCACCCTATGACCCCCTCAATCTCTAGCGGAGTAAAGAGATCATAGGCATGAGGTTCAGTAATTCGAGTGAGGTCCATCCCCGCATTACAATCCCCATCTGGAGGGAGGTATAGGGACCCGAAATGCTTTACCCAGCTTTGAGGCGGGATGTTACAGGGTCTCACAAGTGCATCGGGGTTTTTCCGTGCACTTATAAGATGCCAAAATGCCCTTGAGTCCCCAATTTTACTGGCCTGGAGCAGGTCATCCCAATATTTGTCTTCCCACTCCCTCCTGGCTACTTTAAGGGACTTGTTGTAGGCCTTCCTTGCTTCCTGTATCACAGGACGGGACTTAGCTTTAATCGCCTCAACTAGCTTAACCTTATAAACCCTACATAATTGGGTATACCAGCCATCGGCGTTTTTTTTAGAGTGTTTATTACCCAATTTGTTATGGTGTAAAGTAAAGACATTAGTTAAGGCTTCTGTCAGGGAAACAAAGAGCCCGCTCACTCTACCCACACCTTCCGTGGATATTCCAAGGTTTAATACCGTGTGGTTTAGGTGAGATTGTATTTCTTCTAGCTTCCCCTCTGATAAAACCAATTTGGCCCATTTAATTCGCCTACCACAAGGGGAGACTTCCGAGACCTCCGGTGGTGCTGCTACCCGATTTATAGTATCCTTGCTTGAGTGTCGCCACCACTGGGCCATACTTAAAGAAAGCAGGTTGTGATCGCTTTCAGACGAGGGGACCACCTGCATATCCTTTACATGGGGCCACAGACATACGTCTACTAAAAAATAATCTAGCCTAGAGGTATGTCCTGGCCTATTGTACGTGTGGACGCCCAACCTATCCGAGGGTGTCCTCCCATTAGCAGCCCTTAGATTGAATTCAAGGCTCAGGGAATATAACTGAAGCGCCACTTCTGACCACCTTCTAATCGGTGGGATTTCCAGAGCCGGAATCCCCCACCTGGTATCCTCCTCTTCTTGGTCGAGGGAAACGTCCGAGCCCAAGGGCTCGAACGTACAGTTCATATCACCAGCAACCAATATACGAGACTTATATGAGGTATTGCTTAACAAAGTCTCGAGGAGAGATATTACAGGAGACTTTCTCCCGCCCACGGTTCCCCGGGCATAAACATTATAAACATTTAAAACAACTCTCCCCCTTTGGTCTATTAGGGTGATGTTTTGTATGTCAGGAGAACCAGTGGGGAATTCCAAAATTCTACAATCTAGAGATGCCGCGACCCAAATAAGGAGGCCACCCGCTGGGCGCCCCCTCCCTGAAGACGAAACCTGCGCAGGGGAAAAATAGGACGAAAAACCCACCCTGTGGACCGGCACACAACTCCATGTCTCTTGGAAGAGGCACAGAGAGTGCTCGTCTACCGGAGCAATAAAGTCAGGCAGAGCCAATTTTCCTGCGATCCCTGCGACATTCCAGCTGAAAACCTTAAAAACAGGGTCCGCCACAGCTGGGGTGTCGCAGGGCGCCGGAATGCCCCCACCTGTAGAGCTCCTCGAGGAAACATGAGGGGAGCGAGGGTCATACAAGGTGAGCATAGGGTCACCTATCCCACTTGTAGGATTTCTATTACTAAATGATAATGCTTCCACTGAGTCTGCACTATGCCCAACTTCCAGTCAAATAGGTCCTGCTGGCCACAAATGTTTCTCCCTAGTATCCCCTAAAGCCTCGTCCCGGTTCAGGCCAAGGGCAGGGGGACTTAAGCTTCCGCAGGTAAAATCAGCGATTTGCCTGGGGTAAAAGAAGGAAAGATCTACCACTTTAACCCCCGGAGCCCCCATGTTGGAAATAGGGGTGCAAATCGATGGTACCACTCTTGGATCTTGGAAATTTATAATTATACAGTCCCCCTCCTGCGTTTTTTTCCCCTGTCCAACCCAGTCCACTCTACGGACACTTAGTATAATGCCATCCACACCTAGCGGGATTGGCTTATTTACCTTTAGCCAGTGGATACACTTATTCTTAAGTGATTGATGATTTTCCAACTGGCCGTCCTTTAAAGGGGGCACATTAACCATGACTGCCGCAAAGGGTTGACAGTCTGGTGGAAGGTTTACTGGAGGGATCCGTCGTACTTGCTTACTAAAGGCCAGTGAGGGGGTAGATGTAATGGTAGGATGGGGGACGGGCCTAGGGGCTTTCTCGAGAGCTAACCTGTTGAAATTGGTGCATACCCCTAGTTTTTTGGGGACTTCCTTTATGCCACTAGCTTCCTGTGGCTGCTTTTTTTGGAAAGACTTAAGCTTATTTTTATCGGGCTCTATGTGGATTAGGGAACCCTTTTGCTGGGGTCCTGCTTCTGGA
Organism: Triturus cristatus; assembly: GCF_964204655.1. Taxonomy (NCBI): domain Eukaryota; kingdom Metazoa; phylum Chordata; class Amphibia; order Caudata; family Salamandridae; genus Triturus; species Triturus cristatus. Next base: position 627,015,884 of record NC_140594.1, on the reverse strand, counting down.
CTTGGGGGAGATGTGGAAGCTAAAATTGATGGAGTATTGGACACTCCCTTATCAAAACATATTGGGTGCTTAGGGACTCGCTGCGATAAAGGCACGTTCCCATTTGCAACCAAGTCCTTAGCTTCGGTCACTCTACTTAATTGTTTAACTACTGCTTTAAGTGAATGAAAGCCGTCAAGGGTTGATTGCTCGAGTTTGTCTATCCTTTCCCCAAGGCCTTTAACTTGAATTAGCAACGGGTTCAAGAGGCTATAAACCTTCTCAAAAATATTTTCTGCCGTTGCTAAGTCAGGAAGCTTTAGAGGCTTCACACTATTTACACCAGGGTATACCTCCTCGGGAGAGTTCAAAACATCCCCAGCTATGTCCGGTTTATTCACTATAGCTTTACCCCTTGTAGTTCTCATTCCTACTCCAAAAGGCTTTCTTAAGCTTTGGTAAAGAGCGGCCTGTCTAACTGGGCAGCCCTTTTTACGTTTTCGAGCCTTCTTACTTAAGGGCCTAATCTCCTGTCTAATGATTGGAGTTTGGGGGTTTTTGGGGGACCTAACTATCTCCCCTTCTGGTAGAGCCAAGGGCGAAGTGGACGATGTTAAGGGCTCCAGATCACTGATGACTTCACTTGGGATATTAATGGATGATGACGTAGTCAATTTACCAAGGCCATCGGCCTCCATGATGACAGTGGGAAAAAGAGCAGCCAAACTTTCTAACCTACCTATATTTTGTTCAATACCAACCAGCTGGGGTGGGTCTATGGAAGTACTAGACACACTAGGCGAAGTAGCGGGCTGAACCTGGGTACTGGCCGTTATGGACGATGATTGAGCGTCGACCCCCAGGGATGAACGTCTTGAGGGGAGGTAAACCTCAGACAGACGCCGCTCAGACATGGCAATCTCCTTTTCAATCACCGCCGTCACCCTGGTAATAAAGCGGTCCATGGTTCCAATAATGGGGCTAGCCGCATTTGGCCCCCTTGCGCTTTCAGTCCTTAACAACTTGCCAGAACGGGTAGACATAGTTTTCTGGGTACACAACCGGGATATGTACTCACAGTTCTTGCAGAGGAAAAAGACGTGGCCCAGCCCAGCCTCCTTCAGCCCCTGACGGCCACAGACGGCCCGGGCTCTGCCCGGCGCCGCCCGCGCGCGTCCCGCGACGCGGGGAGAGTGTCCCAAATTTAAATGCCTCCGGGCGCGGGAGATATAATCGCGGTGCTTCCGGGTTGATTGGAAGCAGGGAGCCTGGGTAATGTAGTTCCCTCTGCCTCCCTCCACACTGCGGCCACAGAACTGCGAACGCGGCGGCGGGAGGGAGGAGACGGCAAGCACAACAGACGCGGCACCCACGAAGGAGCAAGAGCTCAAGCCAGGATCCGGAGAAAGCAGACAGGTAGCAGTGTTGTAGAGACGTAGTCAGAATACCAACTCAGGCTGTTCTGATCTGTGATGGGGACATAGCTTTGTCCTCTACTGTGAGCCCCAGTAACCTGGGCAAGTACAGACCGACTCCTTTAATCCACCATAGGATGGCTCAGGCCTACAGGGACACAGGTGCTAGTTTCACAATGGTGACTCCTGCCTTTGTGGACCCTGGACAGATCATGCTAGGTGAGAATTACCTAGTGACCAACGCTAGCAATGCCACTACCTCCCTGAGGGCCTCATGTAGGTAGCCAAATACCGGTCGGTAACGGCCGATTTTCGGTAATTATACCGTTACCGACCGGTATTTTGGCCATTGGTATGTAGGGGGACATATTTTGCTTTCGGAATTTACCGAATCGGTAAAATTACCGATTCGGTAATAATACCGAATCGGTAATGTTACCGAATCGGTAACTTTTCCGATTCGGTAATTTTACCGATTCGGTAAATTCCGAAAGCAAAATCGAGATGTAGGGGGAGTGTGTGTGTGTGTTTATGAGTCGGTATTTACCACCAACTTATAGTTGGTGGTAAATAATGAATGTATGTGTAAATGCATTTTTACGCGCGTAGCAGTGTGCAATGTGGCATACATACATGCCCTTAGGGCATGTATGTGTGCCACATGTGCACACATGGCCGAATCAGGGGTGCAACAGGGTGTCAATGTGACACCCTGCCACCCTTGTATGTGTTCCCCCCATTACCGAATCGGAATTTACCGATTCGGTAATGAGGCATACCTTCCCATCAATGGGAAGGTATGCCTCATTACCGAATCGGTAAATACCGATTCGGTAATTACCGACTAGTAACGATTCGGTAAAAAATACCGACTCATTACCTACATACCAGTTACCACTTCTAAAATACCGATTCGGTATCGTTCGGTATTTTAGAAGTGGTAACTGGTATGCTACCTACATGAGGCCCATAGTGTGGCAAATGGTTAACTTCTCCTGGGGAGGAGTAACTGGCCTCAAGAAAGTTGTGGTAAGTTCAGACCTTCCTGTAGAGTGTCTGTTGGGAAATGACCGTGAAACTTCAGTTTGGGCTGAAGTGGAGTATAGGACCCATGCAGAAATGCTGGGAATAGATGCACATGTCCTTGCTGTGACTAGGTCACAGGCAAAAAAATGCAACACTGAACAAGTGCTGGATCCTGAGACAATGGACCAAACACAATCCAAGAGAAAGAGCAGTAGGGTTAAGGCTGTGCCTTCCCCCTTGCCTCAGGCAGAGAATCAGCCCTCACAGGAGGATGTTTCTGAGAGCCCTGAAGGAACTGTCCTAGAAGAACTGGAACCTGACCAGGTTGAGTTTCATGGGACAGGGGGACCTTCAAAGGCAGATCTGAGGCAGGCACAATTAGACTGTCCTTCTCTTGAACCCCTCAGACAGCAGGCTGCTGCTGAGGCTGCAGGGAATGCTCAAGGTACCCATAAAGTGTATTGGGATGAAGGGCTGCTGTACTCAGAGGCTAGAGACCCCAAGCCTGGTGCGTCCAGGAGGTTGGTCATACCATTGAGTTTCAGAGGCTTCCTTCTTAACTTGGCCCATGATATTCCCCTTGCAGGACACTTAGGCAAGAATAAGACTTGCGACAGACTTGTCCCTCACTTTCACTGGCCTCACATGTCAGAAGATACCAAGGAGTTTTGTCGCTCCTGTGTCACCTGCCAAGCCAGTGGCAAATCGGGTGGCACCACAAAGGCCCCCCCAAATACCACCACCAGTGGTGGGGGTCCCCTTTGAGAGAGTGGGGATAGACATTGTTGGACCAATGGACCCCCAAACAGCATCTGGGCACAGATTCATACTGGTGATAGAGGACCATGCCACCAGGTACCCAGAAGCTATATCCCTGAGGACCACAACAGCTCCTGTTGTGTCAAGGGCCCTATTTGGAGTGTTCTCCAGAGTGGGGTTTCCAAAGGAGGTTGTCTCTGACAGAGGTGCCAACTTCATGTCAGGATATTTAACTGCAATGTGGAAGGAGTGTGCGGTTAACTACAAATTCACTACACCCTATCACCCACAATGCAATGGGCTTGTGAAAAGGTTCAACAAGACCCTAAAAGGGATGATAAAAGGTTTACCAGACAAGCTTAGGCGAAGATGGGACATCCTTTTACCCTGCCTTCTGTTTGCTTACAGAGAGGTCCCACAAAAGGGGGTTGGCTACAGCCCTTTTGAACTTTTGTTTGGGCATCCTGTGAGGGGACTCCTATGTCTAGTAAGGGAAGGATGGGAGAGACCTCTCAGACAACCCAAGCTTGATATAGTGGATTATGTGCTTGGCCTCCGCTCAAGGATGGCAGAGTACATGAAGAAGGCTTCCAAAAACCTTGAGGCAAGCCAAGAACTCCAAAAAGCTTGGCATGACCAAAAGACTGTGCTGACTGTGTACCAGCCAGGACAGAAAGTGTGGGTGTTGGAGCCAGTGGCCCCAGCAGCACTCCAGGACAAATGGTCTGGACCCCACACTATTGTTGAACAGAAGGGAGAAGTCACCTACTTGGTGGACCTTGGGACTCCCAGAAGCCCCCACAGGGTGCTTCATGTCAACAGGTTAAAGGCATATGTTGACAGGGCAGACATGGGCTTGCTCCTGGCTACAGATGAGGGGCAGGAGGAAGAGAGTGACCCTCTGCCAGACCTGCTGACTCAGAACCCTGATGATGGTTCAGTTGATGGTGTGGTCTTTTCTGACAGCCTCACTAACCATCAGCAACAGGACTGCAGACAAGTTCTACAGGCCTATAGACATATGTTCTCTCTGACCCCAAGTCGGAGAAACCGGTGCACCCATGAGGTGGACACTGGTGACAGTCTGCCTGTGAAGAGAAAAATCTACAGGCAACCTGACCATGTCAGGGACTGCATAAAGATTGAGGTACAAAAGATGTTGGAGCTGGGAGTCATTGGACCTTCAGAGAGCCCTTGGGCTAGTCCTGTAGTTCTTGTGCCAAAACCTCACACTCAAGATGGTAAGAGAGAGATGAGGTTTTGCGTAGATTACAGAGGTCTCAATGCTGTCACTAGGACAGATGCCCACCCAATACCTAGGGCAGATGAGCTCATTGGCAGCTGCCAGGTTTCTGAGTACATTTGACCTGACAGCAGGCTACTGGCAAATCAGACTAGCTGAGAATGCAGAGGCCAAAACTGCTTTCTCAACCCCAGGAATCACATTATCAATTTGTGGTAATGCCCTTTGGCTTGAAGAATGCACCTGCCACTTTCCAAAGGTTGGTGAATCAAGTCCGTGCAGGCCTGGATGACTACTGTGCAGCTTATCTTGATGATATTGCTGTCTTTAGCACCACCTGGGAGGATCACCTGGTCCACCTGAGGAATGTTTTAGAGGCCCTGCAAAAGGCAGGCCTCACTATCAAGGCCACTAAGTGGCAGATAAAGCAGAGCAGGGTTGTGTACCTGGGCCACCTAGTAGGTGGGGGTCAGGTTCAACCACTGGAGACCATAAAGGACTGGACTACTCCAATTACCCAGACACAGGTCAGAGTTTTCTTGGGCCTGTCTGGGTGCTACAGAAAGTTTAAGAACTATGGGTCCATTGTGACACCACTTAATGACTTGACCTCCAAGAAAATGCCAAAGAAAGTTCAGTGGACAGTAAGCTGTCAGAAGGCATTTGATGACCTGAAGCAGGCCATGCGCACTGCACCTATTCTGAAAAGTCCAGATTACTCCAAAGAATTCATTGTCCAAACAGATGCTTCTGAGTTGGGTGTGGGAGCTGTTCTTTCACGACTGAATATAGATGGTCAAGACCAGCCCATTGCTTTTATTAGTAGAAGGCTGACCCCTAGAGAGAAACGTTGGTCAGCTATTGAGAGGGAGGCCTTTGCTGTGGTTTGGGCCCTGAAGAAGCTGAGGCCATACCTGTTTGGCACTCACTTCAAGATTCAGACAGACCATAAGCCCCTCTTGTGGCTAAATCAGATGGAGGGTGAAAATCCCAAACTTCTTAGGTGGTCCATTTCCCTACAGGGGATGGACTTCACAGTGAACATAGACCTGGGACTGACCATGCCAATGCAGATGGACTCTCCAGATATTTCCACTTAGAACATGAAGACTCAACTGGTCAAGGTTAGTTTAATGTCCCTAAGTTTTGGGGGGGGGGGGGGGGGTTGTGTAGGAGAGTAGGGTCTGCTTCCTATAGTCACCCCCACTTTTTGCTTTTGCTTCACTGGTTTTCGACTTAGATGTGGCTGTGGGCCTGCTCAGCTGTTCTTTCTCTAAATTCATACTATGTACTTTAGGTACATAACCCAATTAATTGGTAAGGATCACCTTATAGGGCCCTTTACAGTGTACCTTAGGTACCCAGGGCATGGGTGTACCCTAGGCCTACCAGGGGCTGCAGCATGTATTATGCCACCCCTGGCTGGCCTCCCATCATGACACAACTGGCTGATCACTCAGCTGGTGCAAGGCCGTGTAATCACCACTTGCTTAGGTATAGCATTCCTATACCTACCTTATATATAGACACATGGGTAACCTTTCAGACACTCCTATGGCAGGCCTTAACAATCCTGGAGGCAGAGTGCTTGGTAACATGTGAGATGGTGCTCTAGCGTGAGCTGAGCCTGTCTGCAGCTTTCGGAACCATGTCCTTATAGCTGTTCTATGATATCGCCTAACATATACTCTTAAAGTTCCTTATAATCCTCGCGGTTATGGTAACTATGGTTTGGCTTCATCAAAACATGTTGTGTAAGGTGTCTAACACTTTGGAATACTACCCCCACACCATTTCTGGCGATGAGGATAGTATTCCCCCCTTCTAGAGGGAGAAGACATGTTGAAGACCTACTACCCGGTTAAAGTTAACCAGAGCCCCAGCATCACAAAATGGATGCTGCTGCCACGGACACAAGTCTGACCTCCTGCTGCTGGGAGTCCTTCCAGCGAGGGAGGCTTGGACAATAGGATTCCTGCCTTGGGAGGTGCTAGCACCACCCTAGACAGGGCTTAGTGTATTGGGGCAGGGAGGGATGAAAGAAACGAGACACTGCCTGGGGCACACAAGGTGTCCCATGCATAGTCCGGTTCAAACCAGTGCTGGGGCACTCCAGCCCCAGTCCTGGCGCGAAACTGGAGAAAGGGAAGGGGGTGTAACCGCCACCCTCCCTGGTCCCACCCATAGGAGGGACCTAGCAGGTAACCCATCCCCCCAGATTAGTATAAGAGTGGGAGCTGAGTCCCTAGGACTTTGGATTATCCTGAACTGAAACTAGACATGAAACTCTGGTCCTTCGACATTCGACGACTAGAAGTCTGAAGAATCTCCCTTGTGGCCAAGGAGTGGAAACAGAACCAACAAGCGATCTGCCGTTTGCTTTGCCCAAGTTCTACGAGGAACCGCCTGCAGAGCCCGACCAGCGCCTTGACCTCCAGACTTCTCTGACCCTGATCCACAGCCAAGCTGAGATCCGTGGAGGCGACGAGAGACGTGGGACCGGCTACCTGGGAAAATTGGCGAGTAGCTTCCAGCGCAGCTTCTCAGGCACCCTCGAAGTTGTGCTCAGGGGATTGAGAAGACCCAAACCCGAGCACCTTCTGCACCGAAGATCAGCCCTCCACACTCCACGAGTTCTGCGTGGGGCCCTTTTGCATTTTCCTGCTCGACGCGTCTGTCCGGTTGCTTGCCCGTTGGCTAGTAGCCTCAGTGACGAGGAACCCTTGACTTTTCACCGCTGGTTTGGCTCCTCTGGACTGGCCCTTGCTTCCCCGTGAAAAAGAAGCCCCTCAGGCCCACCTGGTCTGCACCTGAAGCGAATTTCCCATTCCGCGTGGGTTGCCTTTGCCAAGGCTTGTTGACTCCAATCGGGACGTCGACTCCGCCAGCAGCAAGATCCTTCGTGGGACAGCTCGTACCCTGGTTCTGGTCGTCCTCGACACCTCCTGGTCCACGCAGCTGCAGAGACCAGCTTCAAGACATCACCTGTGTTCTGCACGACATCGCCTGGTTCCTTCCTGGTTCCACACGGTCACTGGCTAGTGACCCAGACTTTGTCCCCTCTGCTTGCAGGTGTTCTTCCTTCAAGATCCATCCTTGAATCCCCCGGACATCTTCCTCCTGGCCGCCTGCCAGCATCTGTTCTTCAGGCATCCATAGGATCCAGCGACGACACCAGACACATCTTCACACCTATGCACCCGTCTCCTGTGGGTGAGGTAACGCGAGTACTCAGGTGCTCCAGTGGATATTGACTATCCAAGTGTCTAAGTCTTTAGTTGCTTGCTCCTAGTTACTTTGGAAGTGCCCTTATTCTTCCTATTTCTAACTGTTACATTCCCATTGACTTTAATGTAACCCGCGTGTGTGTTTCCACACTGCACACGCTTCCCGTGGGCCTCCCACTTCCTAACTATTGGTAGGGTAGTGTAGCCCCAGCGATTCCCTAGGCCCACTCCCTGTTCGTGACGTGGTACTTATACCACTTTCTTAGTATATGGTTTGCGTGGCCCCTGGGCCTAACTGTATTTTCCTGTGTAACTTAACGTATGCTACTTAAGAAATTGTTTGTGCTTAGACCTCTGAACTCATAAAGAGTGCGGAGGGTATATGTTAGAATAAATACATTCTAATTTTATATATACCTGGTGTGGTGTCCTTTCATTTAGTATTCAAGGGATTATAATGGTATAACAGCTGGCTTCACATGCCATACAGAGTTTAGCCTAAGACTGCTCTTGTCCATGCTACCACTAGGATAGCTGGTCTATAAGGTTGACTTTACAACCAATCACCATAAGGGCAGTTTGGACTGATACAAGGTGTATACTAGAACTAGTGACATCATACATCAGGCCAACTTCTCACAGGATCCACCAGAGAAGGACAAAAATTCAGATCCAGCTGATGTACAACACCACCAAGGACACGACGCTGCAGCAGGGCGTTATAGCGCCAAACCCCAATGTCAGTCCGTGTGTTAGCGCAGGCGTAGGGTGGTGTTGAAAGGGCACACCTACACACTCACTTCTGATAAGGGCGCCCACACAACTGGACCCAGCAGTTCCTCACCACCTGGCCTCTGCAGAAAGACTGTACCCAAACAGGAGGATCACTCACCGCCGACCAGAAAGCTTGCAGACTCTCTCCTCACGACCGCTGATGGCACCAACACAACTGAGCAGTGGCATCCAGGGCCGTTACTGTGCACCGTATCCTTAGTGACAAGACCGGGGTAAACAGAGTCACGAGGGGACCATTCCGCAGGAGCAGGCAGCAGCTAATATTCAGCAGGCAATGGTGGCTGCACCAGGCCGCACCACGAGGCCTCAAGCGCTCCACACTCCAACTGTCAAGCACCAAGGTATACTGCAGGAGCAGAGAAGGGAGCGAGACACTCAAATGCCCCAGGGGATGCCCGCGCCACGCCCCTACCACATAGCACTGCCAAATCAGTCACAGGAATGCTCTCTTGTAGCGTTCGCCCCTAAGTGTGCGGCCCAGAGCGGCACCGCAAGCCGGCCGCTTGTGTGCGACGCGCCCCCGGAGGCCAGATCAGACCGCAGCAGCCAGCTCCCGTACCTCCTGGCGCTCGCTCGCGCACTGCAACGGATTGGCTCTCCGGTCGTGGCCGCCACCTCGGGGGGTCTCTGCAGAGGTCACCGGATAATAAAGGGCGTGTTCCACGGCACCCTAGGTTCGCAGGAGGGCTCGTCTCACCGCCATTGTCGCACCCGTTACCAGTTCGCCGCCATCTTCTATGCGACCACAGCACACGTCGCAGTTCCAGACGGAGGGGCAGTGTCGTCTTGCAAATATCGAGGTATATGACCGCGTTAGGGTCAAATCTTCAGGTCCACAGCTCCGGGCGCTCGAGGGGCCACAGCAAGGCAAAATATTCACAGGATAATAACGGCGGCCGGCAGAGCTGCACTACGGTGCTGCCATCTTGCCGCGCGCCAGACCATGCCCCATCCAGGGTGTTCAATTTGGTGCAACCCTTTTATGATTTACAATATGCAGCCACCTTCCTCCAGGTTGCTTCTCATCCTGTAGAGCGGTGCTTATTGCTTCGCCTTCACCGGGAGATTCTGCTTCCTTTTCTCTGCATTTCTCCACCCTGGTCCTTCCAGTGTGGGATCTTCTCCTATTGCTTTCCCTCCTCCCACCTCCTCTTTCAACTTGAGGATCCGGTCTCCTGTTCAGTCGTCCTTGTGGGATCTGCTGGGCTGTGTTTCAGCTTTTCATTACTATTGGGGAAGTGCCATTCTTGTAATGCCTTCTTGCAGTAGATTGTTGTTCTTCCTGTGCTGCGCCCTTGTTGGCCGACCCAGTTCTACGTTGTAATAACAGGCTGTGTTTGTCTGTCAGGATATTCTTCCCTTGTTACTCAGCCTCTGGGGAGGGTCAACGCTTCGCTTTGTGGGGTTGTTCCTTTACTTCTTGGTTTGTAAATAGACAGCGTCTGATACTGTCCTTTATGATGGTATTATGCACCATCCGATTTCTTTGCCTTACGGATTTTTTCTCCTTCGCACACTGTTCTATACTTTCACAGTTTTGTTGGTGGCTCCGCGTTGTGCTGTGGAAAAGTTTCTCAAAAGAAAACTGACGTCAGCGCACCGGGAGCGGCTTATATGACCTCGCTGACGTCACGTACGTGGACGACGTCAGGGCGGGGTCGTGTGGCGCCGTCCCTCGGCGCGCAGAGGTGCTGCTGCAAAAATTTCCGAATCCAGTCTGACGCCTGGGGATATTGTAAGTTAAGGAATCTGCGGCTAGACAACGTAAGTAACTCGTACATTTCAGTATTTCCTGGTAACCCCTGTCAAATAAGGAAATATTAAAAGCGACGCTGTCTATCTCGGCCCATCTCCGCCTTCTGCTTTGGTTTGTCACCTCAATCGAGGAGCCCCCCTGCCTAGCTATTTAATGCTGGCGGCTGGGACTGGCCAGCAAGCACTAAAGTGAGTGGGTTATGATCGCTGAACGCGCTGTGTTGAATGTTTAAATTGGATACATCTCTTTTCAGTGAAGGGGAAACAAAAATATAATCACTTAACGAGCGACAACCTCTCCCTTTTAATGTGGGGTGAGCCGGCCTGCCCTTATTATTAGCAATCATATCCAACGTGTGGGTTAACCCATGGGAGTATAAGAGACCAGTCAGTTCTGGCCCCCCTGCGTGTGCTCCAGATGTGTTCCTTTCCTTAGTGAGTAGGATGACCAGTCTCCCTGCACCACCCTCAAGTATGGGCACAAATGGCAGTTAAAACCACCTACTAAAATAAGTTGTGATTGGGCCAACCCTTTCTCCCGTGTATGCTCCAGCCATGTATTTAGTTCTTGGAGACTTATCGAACCATGCGCGTTTGATCTTCCATTATAAAAATTTATTAAAATTGCCCTAAAGATGTTATTCGAGAATTGTAATCCCTGGGCGACATTTGAGTCCCATGCCAAATTCTTCAAACTGCCCTGTATTCTCAGATCTATGAACATAATCAGGCCCCCTTTGCGCTGCCTGAAACCGATCTGACTGCTTGGCGGAGGAAGTTTTTGTAACCTTCAATGAATACATTATTGCCTGTCTTCCAAGTTTCCTGTAGGCAAATTATGTGGAACTCCCTTATATAGGTGAGCCACTGCTCGTCCCCAAGTTTACTTGACAATCTTGCTATGTTCCACGAGATAATTTTTATGTCTCCCCTACTGCTCATCGCAGCAGAATCGGCAAGCCCGATACTGCTCTGCAGAGTAGCAGGTCAAGCTATATGAGGTGTCCCCAAAGTGCCTAACTCCCTGCCATCCAATGGGACTTGTGATGTTATCCTTGTATGGAGGTCCTCGCTCCTCTCAACTAAGTCCGTATTAGCCAAGAGAGTATCACTGAATCGCTCCCCTCCCTCCCTATGGTTTAGTCAATCAATATCATTCAAGCCCCTTGGAGGCGCAAATCTGTTGGTTACCACCACGGGCCTACCACCCCACCCAGGTCCCTGCTCTTGTCCCACGTAACCTTGTGTGAAATTAAAACTTGGCGATGGTCTATAAAAGAAGCCCAGAGGGAGAGGTTTGATACCAGAGTTTACATTAAATAACCCAGCTGAGTGCAAGAGTATCCTGTGCAGTAATTCAGGGTATCTAAGCGTGACAATTACGCACTCTCCTGGGAAAGCTTTCCTCGAATTACCAATCCAGGAGACCCTCCTGGCCATAAGAATGTGCTGATGCTCTTGCATATTAAAAATACTTGCACATCCAGTGCGCCACTTTGTTAAATTACTGCACAGTCTACTCCTCTTGTGTGTTATTGTTCCCTGGCACTTCTGTCAAAACCACTGTATAAGGGGAGCTTTCCGGTGGAAGATCTATTATTGGCGGCTCGCTGCTGCTGGGGGCCACTGACCTATCTTCCCTTCTTGATTGGCTTTGAGATGCGCTAATCTCCCTTGGTACCTTTTGATAATTCTCTGGTTGCACGTTCTCAGGCCCTGCCTCCGCTGCCCTTGTTTCCCTTGCTCCCTAAGCCCTGGACTGAGCATTGGGGCATGTTACTACAGGAGTTGCGGGGTATGCTTTACCGTGTCAGCCCGGCTATCTGTTTGAGGCTCAGAACCCATTAATAGTAATGAAGTTGTAATCCCTGGAGCTGGGCCTCCCGCCTGCAGCGCCCTCTGTGCCACAAGTATTGCTTATGAAACCGGTAATGGATGAACAGGATAATTACATCGATAAACCCCTGTGATAGATGAATTTGGTGGGGCACCATTTAACTGGTCAAACAGTGAAAGTTTCTCCTCGATTGCCCACAATTTACATAATAAGGGATCCAATAAGACAGACACCAATGTCTTGAGCCTTCTCCAATGATCATTACTACAGTCAGAAGTCAGTGCACTAGAGAGTGTACCATGCAACATGTGATGGCCCTTGTGTGCCTTCCGGAGCCGTGAGTTCTTGGGCAACTTAGAGGGAAGCAACTTTGGACTGGGCTTTTGGGAAGCGACTCGCTTAGTCCGTTTTGCCGGCGGTTCATTATTTAAAGTCCGTCCTGCCATGCTGCCCCTTGGGCTAGCCCTTAGGTGCTTCTTGGATCTGGTGGTAACCTCTCTGGGCACGGGATTTAATATTGTTAGTGCTTCACTAGAGGCCAGAGGTGCAAGAGGCACAGCGGGCAGGACCTCTGGGGATCGCGGCGCCACCGGCACTGTCGAAGCTCGACTCCCCGCCAGGACCGGCTCCGATAAGATAGTTAGATTAGATGATTCGGTGTCAGCATCAATCAGTTCTAACGCTGTATCCGCTGACCCCCCAGGTCTGTCCTTAGGTGTTTGGTCGTCATATGAACGCCCAACAGCTGATTGGGCAGCTTCGGGGGATCTAGCCCTATTTATACCACCCAATAAAGATCTTTAATGTGTCCCAAGAGTGTCCAAAGAGAGTCTTTTTTCCGGTTAGCTCTATTTCATGTGTCAGCTCTGAATCCGCCCGTATTAAAAAGGCGTCGGGGGTCCCCACAAGGCCCCCCCGAGGATATCCTTACGTTTAATCCGTTTGGTCATTATAGTCTAATTGATAAAAACGGTCTATAAAAAAGAAACAATACCTCCGCTGTGAGAGTCCTACACCACAAGTCTGGTGTCGGAGGGTAGGCCCAACCTCTTCCAGGCTCTGACGGGCGGGGACTGGCCCGACCTTGGCCCGGGTTTTGCCCGGGCATGCCCGCACGTGTCCCGCGCAGCCAGAGACCGCGGCTGACTTCAAAGTGCCTCCTGACGCTTTTTAGGTCTCGCCTGAGCCAGCGCTTTAGCGCTGCTCTGGCGAGACTTATAGTAAGCGCGTTTTGGAAGTGCAAACAGTGGCTTTGCAGGCCTCCAACTACAGTGCATGTGACCCGTCCGGGCGCGCGCACCATTTGGAGTCCTGAAACCACTCGTTTGCTTTCACTTTCGCCGTGATGGAAACCCTTCTCCAAGCCCTGCCAAACATACCCCGTGCACCTCCTTCCAGATCTGTCCTTGCTAATCACCCGAACGCACTCGGACAATTTAAAGCAGAGTTGTATTTTTTTATTATAAATGAGAGCAGTCTTTAGTTGTTAATTGTCCTCTTGGTTTGCTCCACACACGCTCCGTCCCTGCACCTCCTTCGAGATCAGTTCTTGCTAATATAGCACTGTTAACACACACGCTCCGTCAGGGCACCTCCTTCCAAATCTGTTATTGCTAATCAAATGCATTTTCGTTTTTGCTTCCGTTTAAACAAAAAAAAATATAACCATTTGGCAGCCTGCGTGCCCGCCTCCACTCCCCCCTCCCACTCCCCCCTCCCACTCCCTCTTCGTCAGCTTCAGAGCACGCTTGTTCAAAGTGCTGCCGTGGCCTAAAGCTACTGTGCACGTGAACGTGCACGCGCGCCCTCCGTTGCACGCGATCGTAATCGCGATTGCGATCACTTTCACTTTCGCGGCAGTTTCGCGGCCGCGGTGCCAAAGCTTGTTTAAATGTTGCTGACAGACCTTGTTCGCTTCACTTCTCCTCTCCTGGTATCTCTCTGCTGTCTCTCTCCTGTCTCACTCACTCTCTATCAAACCCTCTTTCCCGTTACTACTTCTCTTTTCTTCCCTATGTTACTTTGCATTGTCCCTTCCCCCATTGTCCTCTTTCTTCTCTCTCATCTGCCTGCCATCTCTTTTCATGTTTTATCTCCTTGTCACCTCTCCCTGCGCCATGTCCCCTCCTCTCTTTTGAATGCATTAAGTTTACCTCTTCCTCCCGTACCTCTTTCCTTCGCTCCTCCCTTCTCTGTCCACGCGTTCGCTCTTCCTCTCACCCTGACCTGTCTTCCCTTTCATGTCTCACCTCCTGTCGGTCAGAGAGACTCTTTCTTAGACAGACTCCGGTTCACCGCAGAGACTGGCCCCGTCAGCCACAGATGCCCGGTACTGCTCGCAATATTGTTACAGCTGTAGAAACGAGGTTAGCAAGCGGGTGAATACAAATTCTGCCCGTATTGATCGAAGGTCATATAATTACTTGATAACCTTTCTAATTTACCGAGTACCATCGTGGTTTTGAAAATTTTTAAAAAATGTGAGACATACATAACTGAAGCTTTTTTTTTTCGAATGCACAACCAACTGATCGTTCTAAAAGTAATCTAGAACATTCACTGAATGAATTGTAGACGAAAGCTTGAGTTTCCAAAGCTAAAACTGTTGCTTTTTTGTATCTATATAAGTGCTATACTTCTGTGCTTTGTCACAGCTGTGATTCGGTGTTTCCAAAACCTCATAAAAAGAGGATTTAAAGTGCTTTGAGTGGGCGCCGTGACTGTGGTGACTTTTTTCTGACCGACAGTTTTGCTCTTGCCTCGGGTTAATCCCGCATTTAAAAGGGAAACATGTTCATTGCCAGAAAACACTGTGGTGGGTCCAGTGCCTGCACTTAATTGCATTTAAAGTGCCTTTGTAATGTTATTGAGGTCTTGGGGAAGGGAGCTGGACAGCATATGAAAGGATAGTCCAGGTGTCATTGCTAAGGTATTTTTAGAGCCGTTCTGTATCGAGTTTCACTCGAGTAACTTTATTTATTGCTCAGCAGATTAGTGAACAGTTGGTTGTTCAATCAAAATCTAGATTGCCAGTTGTACTGCAGGCTGTATACATTATACCACGAAGTATGTAGGATTTGAACTCTGCATAAGCACCTAGTTATTCAAGGCACTGAAAGGCCACCATTCTACCTTGTAGGGGACGATGCTGCTAAAATAAATGTATCTCGGGTTGGAGGGGCTCTTTCGAAATTACATTACACAACACTTGTTTTAGGGATCCTAGACTATTTATCTGGTGCACACTGTGTGCTCATGGGGGTGATTAGTAATATGCGCAGGGGCTTGACCATATGGATGTAGAACTGATTGAGGCATTGTCAGTAAGCTGTGTACAAAGCACAGCCCTTGCGAGTACAACCCACGGTTTTCTCAAAATATTGTGTGTCAATAGCACCACTATTTCTTGGATTCGATAACCTTAATGTTCAGTCGATGTTTTTTCCTTTGAACCCGAGTGTACGCATATAGACACAATTATTCTGTAGAGTAATCCCACGAAAAGTTTACTTTTTCAAAAGTAAAAAGTCCTAGATTATATTGTACTATTGACATTTGAAAAATGTGCATGCAGGGCTGGCCCAAGACCAGATACCAACATATGGTACGCTCGTTTTTATTCATCTGTTACTTAAAATAGCATTTTGTTCTTGCTTGCTTTTTTGCCGCATCCAGATGCGGTTTTTCCTCTAGCATGGCTTCCTAGTGCTTTCGTCTGCCTGGGGATGACTCTCCAAATACTCCTGAGGTTTGATCGCAGACTGGAGCCTGGTTCCGCCTGTAGCTTTGTGGGTATGGTTTTGTGCTGCGAGACGTCTTTCTGCTTGGTGGTTCTGTTTTATTGATTGTACCGTAGATACATATTATGGCATGTGAGATGTGAGTGTAGAAGGCCTCATTGATTTGCTTTCACATCTTCTAAGTTGGTAGATCTGCTCAGTGCTCATTGGGTTAAAACCAGCTGCCCTGTTGTAGTTGTGTTTGTGGCAGTCTGAGGTATAATAGATATGGGCGTGGTGTTGTAAATAGTGTTATTTATGTTTTGAGTTGTGTGTCGCACCACCTTAACGCCTCACATACTCCATCACTAATAACCCACCGTGATCACTAGACACTGGATATATGGGGGAGCCCTCAAGCATAGTTGAAGTGTGTGCACGCCTCTGCACCTTTCAGCAGGTAGAAATAATTCGTGGTCTATCGCTTATTCGTTTTCAGTTTCACGGACTCTACATTTTATTTCTTGCTCCTGTACATTTCTTTGCTCTGCTTTTCGTCTGCTGAGTGAACTCGTGCATTTCCTGCCCCTCTGAGGTTAAAGTAGTTTGGGTAAAGGCTGCTCCAAGCCCTCTCCTCGCTGGCTGAGAGGTAATTGTTGGCATTCAGTTTTCACAGAGCTCGTCGCTCTGGTTCGCAAGCTTCCAGGGTATTTAACTGATCTGTTTTTCCAGGATCTTTGTATGGATAACTGTAGCATATTAAAAACAAGCATTTGCAATGCACTAGGTCTCGCATTTGCGAGAGTTTAAGCTATTGGCCTTGTAAATGACAATTCCTTTTATTGATGTTTTAAAAACCAACACATAAATAAAAGGCATTGTCATTTACAATGCCAATAGCTCAAACTCTCGCAAATGCGAGACCTATTGCATTGCAAATGCTTGTTTGATTGGCTGTGCGGGATAGCGACTCCTGCCGCGAGAAGAAGCAGGCAAACAGCGGCTGACGGCGGGACCCGCGCTGCGGGAGCCCGCGGCTGCCTTTCAAGCGCTTCCAGCCCTTTGATTGGCTGTGCGGGATGGCGCTCCTGCCGCGAGAAGAACCAGGCGTACAGCGGCCAATGGCGGGACCCGCGCTGCGGGATCCCGCGGCTGACTTTCAAGCACCTCCTGGCGCTTTCATTGGCTGTGCGGGATGTCGGCTCCTGCCGCAAGAAGAACCATTTAAGAGTATCTCTTTGATCTGCTATAGAGCTGCTTCAAGCATTTTCTGCACTGGGATCACACTATGAAGACCTGTCTCTCTCCTCTTTGTTCAGACTATGGAATCGACCATTGCCCCTTCGACTGAGTGTAGTACTCCCTTACAGTTTACCTACTTTTGCTTTCTGTATCTTGCTACTATGTAGACCTGCCAAGATAAATTAGATACTAAATGAACTACAACATTAACATTTGTGCCTCTGGTCTTAAACCCCTGGAACACTTTCAGCAAAGGAAATCGGGAGCAAAGTATGAAAGGAGTCACCTGGAAGAACTGCTTTGAAAGTGGTACTTTATTATTTTTTTTAAAAGGAAAAAAAGACTCCTTATGAAAAAAGCCAGTATCAGCTTACTCAAATATTTTTTTTCCAAAGGAGAATGACACATCTTCTCTCTTTGTTAAGTCACAGGGAGTATAACTCATTGTTGGAGGCTGGGTGTGGCCTGGAAGTGAGCACAACCTTCTTCTCTCAGACGTCTTAAGTGGAGACCTGTGTCCTTATATATTGCTTTGCCACTTGTTCCATTATTTTTCATAGACGTGGATGCAGAATGCCTAGAACAGAAGAGCATATGGGTAAAAGAATGATTGTTTTAACAAGAGGCTCCTGTGTGGTGCACTCCTAAACGTGATAGATGACCAGAGGTCAGCACCTCAGGCAAAATACTAAGTCTTTCTCATGAAACTATTTGATAATCCTCAAGGTGACCAGGAACCTATCCACTAAAGCAAAGAGATTTTACTCTGCCCTGTATCCAAGCGGACGGTCAGTTGCCTTGTAGATCATACTTGATGGTTTGAATCTTCATGAGTCAGTTCTGGAATGGACTCATGTTTGTGCCTATAGGAAGTTTGAAGAAGAATATTCATTTTCCAGCATACCACTATTTACAGCCCTGAGCGCTTTACAAACCTTTTAATGAAATGGAGTTCATATATCCAACTTGTTTTAGAAACCCTTCTTCGGGGACTAAAAAATCCTTGCTAAACTAGACTACAATACAGTTCTAGCTTTCTACTTGATGTGGTGTGCATGATTTCTTTTTCCTCCTGAATGGGAAACAGTCCTTTACTGCTTCAACCAATTGGCTGTTTTTCCCGATTCTTGTTGGAATGATGGGAGTGTGGGCCAGATTTTCCACTGGCAGTGATGGTCGGTTGTGAGCCCTAGGAATGAAGTTCAGTTGAGTCACAAAATGCTTAGGGCATATTTGGCTGACCTCATTAGGTTTGTTGTAAGTTGTTAGCTCTGCATTTTTTTCATGTTTTTAAATCTTCCTACATGCATTAATAAAAGAAGGCTGAGGATGTATGAATTGTTACAAGTTACTGTACTGACTCTTGTAGTTTTACACCCTCTTCGTATGTATTACTCACCATTCTTTCTTTGGCCTGTTGAGGGCAATCTATTTGATGGTGAGAGAAATAGTGAGCTGGTAGCAAATTCACGTCCTCATTACACCTTATTTTAACTTCTATTTTAACTTTTGCTCAGTTCTATGTGACCCTAAACCCGCATGAATTTGAGAGTGTACTGTTGTACTGTTTAACATAGGAATCGTGCTGCATTTACCATTGCGCTAGGGTGAGCCCAGTCAGCTGCCACTTCCCTTGCTGTTCTCCCCCCGGGTGAACAACTAGAGACGCCATTTTGGTTTGTGCGTGCTTTAGTTATCTGAAGGGCATCCTTACAAAAATGTGCGCTGTGCAACCACCAGTGCCTTGTGGGGTTTGTGCCTGTTAATTGCATTCCTGCTGCTGCTCCCACATTTTAACACTTTTAAATCCTCATTACACTGTATTTGAACTTCTATTTTAACTTTTGCTCAGTTCTATTGAACACTAAAACCGCATGAATTTGAGTGTGGACTGTTGTACTGTTTAACGTAGGAATCGTGCTGCATTTACCATTGGGATAGGGTGAGCCCGGTTGGCTGCCACTTCCCTTCCTGTTCTCCCCTGGGTGGACAACTAGAGACACCATTTGGGTGTGTGCATGCTCTAGTTGTCCGAAGGGGAGCCCTACAAGAATGCCCACTGTGCAAACGCTCACAGCGGGTGCGTGCAGCGGGTACGCCGCTGGCGCGTAGAAGGTGCATCTAAGGCAAGCCCGTCTGCGTCCCGGAAGCGGCCAGCGCCAACCACTCTGCTTGTTCTGCCCTCCACTGCATGGCTGTTTCCCGGCCCTATAGCCGAGACAAGCTGCTCTTGCTCCGTCCTCAACTCTAACATTCGAGCAGATGGGAGGTTTTAAACAACATATCTACTGTTTGCAAGAGCTGCAAATTCTGCTTGTCCTCAGGGCTGGCTGTCCCCGCTTCGCCTAGCACCTCTCCTATCAATAGGCAGAGGGGGCAATCAATCAGAGCGACTATGATAAATGCCCCCTCGCTAGGTAAACACCCCCACAATATCTTTGACCTTCTTTCTGATGAGCCTACCGACTTGCTGTTCATAACAGAGACTTGGCTCCATGAGTTTTTTCACCCAGTGATTGAGCTGTCCATTCCTGGGGGATATAAAATTTCACGCATCGATTGCTGCTAGGGGTGAAGGCGTAGCAGTGGTATTTAGGGATAAATGGATTTTCCACCGGGATCAGTCTTTGGTGATGGGGGGAGGGAGAAGTTCTGGTCTTCTGCATCACCATCTCACCACACTTCTCGCTGGGCGGCACGCTGGATTATAGACCCCCCCCCCACCCTTTCTACTACTTGGGAATTTTAATAATCATCTGGACCGTGGGGATACAGGGGATACTCTGGAGTTTTTAGATTCACTGAGCCTCACCCAGCTCACTCAATGGGATAGCCCCCCCCACGCATCATGGAGGTCCTATTCTTGATCCATTCTGTACTAACTTTCCCATTGTTGTTAAAGGTCCTCTCCCGGTGCCCTGGTCCGATCACTTCGTGATCTACTTTTCTTGGTCTACCAATAGCAACTGTTTACCGGGCCTGCACCTGCCAAGGTAGCTCCTCTGCTAAAATTGATCCAACGGCTTTCAGTCTCGCCCTGGCTGGGACACGGCCAGCCCTCTCTAAGGACCTGGAGGGAGCTCCTGATGGCTTCACCAGCTGGATCACCCAGGCGGTTGAGCACCTATCTTCTACGTCACGTCATAGGCGCTCCAAGGACTCTCCTTCGAAACCTTGGTTCTCCATTGAGCTTAAAGTCCAGAAACAACGGTGCCAAAAATTGGAACGTGTTGGAGACAGGATTATTGCCCGTTGGCCAAGTGGCTCTCAGGAAAGCTCAGAAACCATATTATGCTTCTATATTTCATGCTAAAAACCTTTATTATGCTGAACGTATTGCTCTTTCCAGGAACAACTCTAAGGAAATCTTTTCCATCGTACAGAGCTTCCTATCTCTTAGAGCAAAGACCATCACGCTTCCCACCTCAGCTGCTTGGTGCGAGAAACTTTCTAATTTCTATATTGATAAGATCCAAACTCTTCAGGTGAATTTTAACTCTGGTAATCACTCTGCGGTAGGAAACTTGCTGACGAAGGAGCCAAATGTTACCTCACAACCATCACCCTTTCTGGTGGCTTTTATACCTATTGCTCCGCTAGACTCGCTGATGGTCCTCAAGTCTCTGAAATCAGGGTCACCGTCTGACCCATCCCCGGCCAGTCTGCTGTCCTCAGTCGCAGAGACGGTCAACCCTGTGGTTAACAGTCTTATCAATCTCTCTCTCCTGGAAGCTACAGCTCCTATAGCTTGGAAACAGGCCAAAATCCTACCACTGCCGAAAAAAACCCTTTTTGGATCCTTCGATTCCTGCCAGCTATCGCCCCATCTCTCTACTTCCTGGCATGGTGAAAGTAAATAAATTAACAGCTCACCAGCTACGTCGAAGGGTTCGGCCTACTCCACCCATCCCAATCAGGTTTCAGAGCCTTGTACAGCTCCGAGACTGCTCTCATCGTAATCTCTGAAGCCATTTGGTAATGTTTGGATTCAGGTGGTAGGGTGGCTCTGATTTTGTTGGACCTCTCGGTGGCATTTGATACTGTGCCACATTCCCTGCTGTTGGCCCGCCTCTCTGATATTGGAATCTCTGGGTCGACTTGGAATTGGCTGAAGTCGTTCCTAGAGGGCAGAACACAACAAGTCTGGCTCTCCCCTTTCTCTTTTTCCCCTCAGATCGTGACCGCAGAAGTTCCTCAAGGGTCTACTTTGAGCCCCCTACTCTTCAATATATGTCACCTCCCTGGTTCAGTTGGCTGAGGAGCTTAGAGCTAAGATCTTCACTTACGTGGATGATACCCAGCTCCTTTTTACATGGAAAAAAACGGACTCTCCCACCTCTCTTGCCAAAACCTGTTTGACGGCCGTCTTCCAATGGCTCTCTGCGCAGGTAAAGTGCAATGAGGATAAATCAGAGATCTGCCCTTTTGGGACCTTCCCCCCTCAGCTCAGGGAATCACTCTGACCGGCGGAATATTCCATGCCTACCTCTGTGGGCCTACCCACCAATAACCTAGGGATATGGTTTGACGAGAATCTTCTTTTCGCTACTCAGATCAAGAAGCTTGCCGGGCAGTGCTTCGGCACACTTAAATCTCTTAGAAAATGTCTTCCTCTCCTCCCTAGGGCAGCTAGGGAAACGGTTACCCACGCCCTGATACTGTTACGCATTGATTACGCCAACACCTTGTACGTAGGCCTCCCAGGATACCTTTTGAATAGATTAAAGATAGTCCAGAACGCAGCGACGAGGACTCTTCTTAACATTCCCATAAGAACTAGCGCAAGGCAACACCTGCGCGATCTCCACTGGTTATCTGTGGTAGGAAGAGTAAAGTTCAAAGCTCTTGCCTTGGCCCGCTCTGCCCTGTATGGACTTGGTCCAGTCTATCTAAAGAAAAGCTTCAGGTTCCATGTTCCTGCTAGGCAGTTGCGTTCAGCGACGCAGCTTCTTACTCACATACCACGTTTTCGCCTCAAGAGAATTGGTGGAGTTCTCTTGCTTTCAAGGCAGCCTCTGCCTGGAATTTGCTTTCCTGGGTCCTTTGTAGTACCCAGGACCCCAAGCTCCTCAGAAAAAGACTGAAAACGTTTCTCTTCATCTAAGCAGTCCTTTTCTTCTCCCCCCACTTGGCTCGCGCCAGCACACTCTTTGAGTAGCTTTGCGCGCTATAAATTGCAATAACATAACGTTCATGAGTACTGGAGACTTGAATTAACAAATGCTTGATCAAGGTAATATCGTGCCTCCTCACATTTGAGCACAGACATCTGTGATGCATAGAGTAGTGGTGTGTTAACTTTTGAATTTGCCAGTGGAGTCTGGACACTTTGTCCTTCATGTTGGCTGGCAAAGTCAAGCTTTTCTCCCTTGCAGCCAGATTTCCCAGCAAAACGGTAAGCTCGTAATTCCCTCACCTTTCCTAACTTCTCTTTCAGGGCTGCTGTTAGCTGATTGTCATCCTCTATTCCCCCTTCCACTGCAAGCTCCGTCTTATGGAACAGAACTTCTGGTGGGTAGGGGATGCTGCCACCATTTAGGCTGTGCAATGGATGAAAGAAAACTGCAAGTGGGTATGGGGGCCAGCGGTGATGGCCTTAAGCGTCATCAAAAATGCGTCATAGCTGTTGCACATGGCTGTTTTTTTAAAATTGCATTTGTTAGTGGCATGTCAAACTGTAGATACACATGCACTGCATACTCCTGCCATCTAGTATTGGGCTTGGGCGTATACAACTTGTTTTTCTTCAAAGAAGTCTTTCAAGTCATGAGGTATAGTGACCCCTATGACTAGTAATGCGTATGGGCATCGATTCCATTGTTAGATAGTTTTTTTCTGTCATTAGGGTCGGATTTGCATTGTTTGAGTCTTTCGTGTCTCCCGCTCCATTAGCTAGAGAGAATCGATTTGCATTGCCATTTCGATTGTCTCCATTGTGGTGCTTCCAACAGATCCACGTCATGAACTTCGTCAATGTCCTGTTCAGGGTCTTTCCCCTCTAGGGCCTGTCCTATTGGGTTTCAGCTTTGAGAATGCGCACAAAGTGTTGGAAAAAATGCTCTTTTATTACTGTCCACATTGCCATTTCGAGTACTTGTGGCCAGATCAACACTCAATCTCAAACTTCCTCTTGTCGCAAGAGCACAATGGGACCTCCTGCTCCGCCTGCCTTGCCTTCCAATCCAAAAAGGCCATCTGAAACAGTCTCCTTGCTCGACATGCTATGGAACAGCAGCAAGACAAAGAAACCCCCAACATCTTTGGGGAGTACGTCGAAGGAGTAACGGATGTGGACTAAACAGCGCCAACCTTCAGCCCAGACCCAGATTCAAATTGTATTCCGAGGCAGCAGACCAACAGCCTACACCAGTCCAGCATCAGAAGATGTTGACACGGAGTACAGATCCTCACCGCTCTCACCATCAGGTCACCTGCCGGCCCTCCGGGTGTCAGGCATCGAGCCCACAGTCAGGGACACAGCCTTCTGGCCTGCCCCTGCATCCCATCCATGGCCAGGGTCGCCCTAAGGCTTCGAAACCACCACCAACCCCATCCCTAGCACTAAGCCAACTGCTCAAGACCCGGCCCTCCTCAACGCTGACAGCTTCATGACACTCTCTGGGTCCCGCGCTGGCGAACTATACAGAACTAAAACAATGGTCGGCTTCGAAACCGCCTTTGAAGCTGAAACAACCTTCGGTGCCAGTTTTCTATCCGTTAATACAAAGGAGGATTGGGCCATCTATTGTGTAAACTAACAAGGTATCTAGTTTTCGATCCATGGCATACTGCGAGGGTCAGGAACTGAAGACTCTACAATGTCTCCAGGAGGAGCTGGAAACTTGTCAAAAGAGAATTTTTATTCACCCCACAAGGGGAAGGTTACAGGGAAACCACCACCAAGATTGCAGCAGCCTCCTCCACCTCTTGAGCTGAAGAAGAATCCGTTGCCCTCTCGACTTGTTGTCCCTCCACCGCCTCCACCAATAAAAAGGCCTCCTCTGCCAACTTCACGGAGTGCTCACGTCCAAAGGATGGCCATGCAATCTGCAACCACTGACGCATCCCCAACTCCGTTTATTTATTTATTTATTATTTTTATTTATTTATTTATTGAAATTTATAACGCGCAACAGCTACCCTCAATGGGTTTCCCGGCGCAAAGGATAGACTCAAGAAGAAAGCAGACCATATGAGAGACAACACCTTAAATCCTCAAAGCGGCACCGATCATTGAAAAAGTATGGTTTTCAACTTTTTTCTGAAAGCAAAATAATTTGTTTCCGTTTTTAAAGAAATGGGTAGGGAGTTCCAATATTTGGGGGCAAGATGTGAAAAAGCCCGTCCCCCCATTCTTACAAGTTTAAAACGAGGAATAACAAAATCGCAATTGGCAGAGGATCTGAGAGTGCGTCTGGGCTTAGAAGAGTGGACCAAACTTTGTAGATATCTTGGTGCAGAGCCTTGCTTGATTTTAAAAAGATAGCATAAGGCTTTGAAGTTAATACGACTAGGGATCCGAAGCCAGTGTAGGTCACGCAACGCCTGGGTGGCCGATTGTCTTCTCGGAATGTTACAGAGAAGTCTGGCCGCTGAATTTTGGACCACCTGGAGTCTGTTAACAGTGGCCACATCAGCACCAAGATAAAGGACATTTCCGTAGTCCAGGCGAGATGTAACTAACGCCTGGACAACGGTTCGTCTGGTGGAGGAAGGCAGCATCCAGAGAATCTTCTGGAGCCATCGCAAGATGGCAAAGCAGACGGCGGCCACCTTAGTGGCCTGCTGTCGCATGGAGAGTTGGTCATCAATGATAAAGCCCAGGTTACGGACCACAGAAGGCGGCTGGGGAATTTCCCCAGGCCAATGTTGAGGGCCCCATAAATCCTTATGTTTTCCTAGGATGAGAATTTCGGTTTTGTCACCGTTTAGTTTAAGAAGATGGCTTTGCATCCACTCCGCTATACGTGACAACCCGACTTTCAGAACCGATATGTCATTACTCTCGCAGCTGGAAAGGGAGAAAACAATCTGAGTGTCGTCGGCGTATGAAATAATAGTTAGCCCTGCTTCCTCAGCAATGGAAGCCAGGGGTCTAACATATATATTGAACAACAAGGGGCTCAGTATAGACCCCTGGGGGACACCATACGCCGAAGAACATGTGGAAGAAGTGGCTTTCGCGGAGAAGACTTGGAAAGTGCGCTCACTTAAAAAGGAGGCAATCCAAGCCAACGCAGAGCCATCTATTCCTAGTGAACAAAGAGAGTCCAAAAGAATGGAGTGGGACACGGTATCGAAAGCCGCGCTCAAATCCAAAAGGATGAGCGCAGAGGTTTCCCCGCAATCGATAGCGTGTCTCAGACTTTCCGTTACTCCCAGGAGGGTGGTTTCTGTAGAATAGTGGGCGCGAAAGCCGGACTGGGATGGATGTAAAAATTCCAAAGATTCCACGAGGTGATATAATTGAGTGTTAACATGCCTTTCCAGCACTTTAGAGAGTATAGGCAACAAAGATATTGGTCTAAAATTAGCAAGGTTAGACATATCGGCTCCAGCTTTTTTTAAAAGGGGGACAACCATTGCGTGCTTCCAGTCCTGTGGCACATGGGACTCAAGTAAAGAGGCATTTAAAAGCCTCATGAGAACGCGCCGGGATTCAAGATCAAACTGCTTAAGAATTTTGACGGGTATAGGGTCAAGAGGTGAGCCGGATCTTATGCTGTTTAAACAAGTGAAAAACAAAGCGTCATCAAAAGGTTGCCAGTGCGTCAACTGCACCAAAGGGGAAGGCAGTTCAGTCCCAGCAATCTGTCCCAAATGAGATACAGCTACGTTCAAAGGAGGGCTCATAGAATCATATATGCGCTCAACTTTGGCAATAAAGAATTTTGCGATAGAATTACATTGGGCCTCATCTAATGCAGGAGGGATAGGAGTAGTGTCTGCACCTGTCAGTTTTTTAACGACAGAAAAAAAGAGTACGAGGGCAGTTCTGAGCTTGTGTGACTGTTTCCACAGTGTAGGCAGCTCTCGCAGATTTGCATTTGGAATGATATTCTTTTAATGCCTCTTTGTATACAGTCTTCTGAGAGACTGAATAAGAATGCCTCCATTTACGCTCTAAGGCCTTGCATTTAGTCCGCAAGACCTTCAGATCAGCAGAGAACCAAGGTGCCGGGGAGCGATGAGGTCTAGAATGTTTTAAAGTCGGCGGTAAAAGGGTAGTGACGGCATTAGCAAGCCAATAAGAAACAGCAGTGTTCAATTCTGGAACAGAAACCACACCTTCATCAGGACAGGTGTTTAAGAGGTGTTGATTTAGTGTATCAATATTGAGTTTATCCCAACGATAAATTGGTACACCTTTGTCAAGAACACTAGTTTCCTGGTTCTTAATGTGAAGTAAGGAAAAGGAAACAGCGAAGTGGTCAGACCACTCCAGAGGACAAGCACTCCGAGAACAATCAAAGGGAAGATTGGATAGAATGGGGTCCAGTTGATATCCAGCGGAGTGAGTTGGGCCAACATTAAGCAAGGAGAGATTAAGGGCTTCCAGATCAGATAAAAAACGTTTACTAATAGTACACTGCGAGTCTTCAAGATGCAAATTAATATCACCAAGAATGGTAAAATTGGCTGCCTTAAGCATTAAGGGGGAAATGATGTTCGCTAGTGAGGATGTCCAGGAAAGGGCATTTCCAGGGGGGCGATAAACTAAAAGGCCAGATAAAGTAAGTTGAGGATTAATGACCAGTTTAAAAAGAGCAGTCTCACTTCCAGGCATCGGAAGGGCTGCAAACTTGCACGTATAAGAAGATTTAAAAATTATGGCGATTTCCCCCCCCCCCCTTTCCCGAACTTCTGTCCAGTCTTACGATTGCATAGTTACTAGGGACAGCAATGGCCACATCAGGACCAGAGCAGTCCTGGAGCCAGGTTTCCGTGAGGAACAACGCGTCAGGCTGCTCCTCAGCAATGAAATCGTGAATGTGATACTTCTGTTTGGGGAGGGATCGGCAGTTGATACTCCAAAAAAGGAGTGGCGACTTCTTTGAGTGCGTCAATGGTCTCCTCCGTCTGCCACGAGGTTGAGAGCGGCGTATGACGTTACAAAAGGACATTCGGCCAGTGGTAAAACTGCAACCTGCGCAATGATAATTATGAGTGGGAAGAGAGCAAATAGTGCAATGTGTACGGGGAGTAGACCGCAAGGATTCCAACACCTCACCTGAGTACGATAATAAACCATTTACACTACTCATGGGAGTCATGGCCCCTTTTGGCCCGGTCTGGCACGGACGGGCTAAACTCAGGCGGAAACTCCGGCGGAAATACGGCGATCCACTGCGCGTATCAGCTGCGCGGGGAATAACCCCATTAAATAGAGGTCGAGCGTCGGAGTGACGTCTAGACCGTAATGCGAATAGGCGCCGTCAGGCGTCCCACTCACCTAAGATGGCCGCCAAAAACGAGCTATGAGGACGAGGGCCCGCAAAATGCGGTGAGTCTCCAAATTACAGTGCGTGTGAGGGGCATACAATAAAACCAGGGGCAAACAACATAAATGAAAACAAAATAGACAAAACAGGTAGTTTTTAAAAAGTAAAAGCGCTAACACGCGCAAAGATCTACCAAATGCACGAGAGAGTGCAAGTAGCGCGCACTAAGTAGTCTTCAAGGTGCTGCTGAATTAAGGTCTGTAGGTGACCAAACACCTGATTAGTTCCCCTTAAATAGAGGTCGAGCGTCCGAGTGACGTCTAGACCGTAATGCGAATAGGCGCCGTCAAGCGTCCCACTCACCTAAGATGGCCGCCAAAAACGAGCTATGAGGACGAGGGCCCGCAAAATGCGGTGAGTCTCCAAATTACAGTTCGTGTGACTTACTTTCCAGATAAGAGCAAGTAACACCTCCCAGATCAGTACAGCTAATGGGCTCTAGAGCTTGTAGCAGAGATCTAGAACACAATCATCAGGTGTGCTCTAGACATGGCTGCCAATGGTATTAACTCCAGCATTTTATTCCACCATAACGCCCTGTTCCTTGCCTCTGCCTTTAAGCCAGAAGTCCAACATCTGATCAACATGCCCTTATATGGGGAACACCCCTTTGGGCCTCATGCTAGAGAAGCTCAAGAAGGACATAGACACAGCTAAGGCAACGAGGGCTCTTCAGTCCCCATTGCCCCAGCGGGTTGTTTTGTCGCTAACAAATTAGTGACAACCCCTAGACTGCCTCCTACCGGAGACAACAGCAGCAAGCCTCCTGAGGTTATTCCATAGTGCCTGTAGGGGGAATAGTTGGAAGGGCAGAGGTTGTGCGGCAAAAGCAGCCGTATCTGCTAAGCTGTGACTTTCCTCTCCCTTCACCCTGACCACACAACACCTGTCAGGGGACGCCTGCATGGGTACCTTGCACAATGCAAAACCACCTCATACCAATGGGTTCTTTCCATTGTAGGGCAGGGTTATGCTTGGAACTCACTGCTCCACCACCAAGTATTTCCCTCCAAACACTTCTTCTCCACAGAACACCTGCGCCTCCTACAAGAGAAAGTACATGCGCTCTTACTCAAGGGGCCATAGGGCCTGTGCCGCTACAGTAACGCAGTAAAGGGGAGTACTCTCTGTGCTTTCGCAACCCCAAGAAAGACAGGTCCCGCAATCCCATACTTTATCTCCGGACCCTCAACAAAAGTATTTCCACATGGTCATTCTCCAGGAGGACATTCCACTGCTGTATCAAGGCAACCCCATGACCTCCCTTGGCCTGAAGGATGGCTATTTCCGCATCTCGATCTACCACGTGCATCAGTGCTACCTCAGGTTTGTGGTAAGTGGACTGCACTTTCAATTCGAAGTTCTGCCCTTCGGGGTAACCATGGCTCCCAGAGTCTTTACTAAATTCCTTGTGGTTGTAGCCGCTCATCCCTAGAAGGGTGGCACCCATGTCTTACCGTACTATGACAACTGGCTGAAGAGTGCAAGCAAACAGCAGTGCTTTCCCCACACCCATATCACCTTCGATCTCCTCCATGATATTGGTTTTATCATCAACGTGTCTAAGTTTCACCTTCAACCCCTTCAGATACAGCTGAGGGGCAGGTGGAAAGGAATGACCCCGCTTGGTCAAAGAGCGAGCCCACCTGTTTACACCCCTGTTCGCGCCAGGGCTGAAAAACCTCTGAGCTCATCTCTGGGGAGAAGTCTGGGTTGTCAATAATCAGCATCGTCTGCAAGGGGAGCATTGTTAGTTTGTGTTTGAGGGCCACCGCGTCCTCGATTTTCAAGGTTGTGGCCGTTACCAGCGAGTAGTATAGGCCCCATGCCCTATGTTTGCGAGGCAGCCAGATCTCCCTCCAGATATTGGCTCGGGCTATCGTCTGGTCCATAAAGGACCAGTGCTTTTCTGATAGCAGTCGATTCCCTCTACGAAAAAACGAAACTTTGCAGCCTGTGGTTAGTGGTATGGTCTGAAATATAAAGAGAATAATACACTGGAGTTATTTCATTTTGACAGCCGCAATAGGGCCGGACCATGACAACCCCGCGCGTTTCCATGCAGAGAGCGTCTTGTTGGTCTGAGCTAGAAAGGGTCCGTAATTAGCTACCAGCATCTTCACCGGCATGGAGGCCAGTAGTATGCCTAGGTATGGTATAGTCTCCGTTGCCCACCCAAAGGGAAACTGTGCTTGCACTATGGCTACTTGGGGCAGGGCGACCAAAAGGTTCAAGATCTGAGATTTTTGGAGGTTAACTTTGAACCCTTGTACTCTGCTAAACTCCAGGAATTCCTCAAGTAGGGACAGGAGTGAGGTTTGTCAGGGGCTAGATAATATCATCAGCATTGAGGCTAATTGTATGCTTGTCTGATTCGAGGCAGATCCCTGAGACCTGCGGATTGTTCTTTACCCTCTGCGCCATAGGTTCCATGTAGAGTGCAAAAAGGAGCGGGGAGAGGAGGTAGCCCTGGTGGTTTCCTCATGCTATGGGGATAGATGAAGACAAAGTCCCATTGAATGGGACCGAGGCCCTTGAGGCACTGTAAATGCAGCTTATACATGCTATAAATCTGTCCCCGAATCCAAACCGGCAGAGCATGGCAAGCAAGTAAGGCCAGTGGACTCGGTCAAACTAATTTTTAGCAAAAATGGAGAGGAAGAGAGCCTCCCTCTGTGATCGCTGGATAAGGTTGGTAGGATGGAGGAGGCATTTCATATTGTCCCCACACTGCCTCGCCGTGATAAAGCCCGCTTAGTCAGGGTCAATTAGGCCCGGCATAATAAGGTTGAGTCGCGCCGCTAGGATGTCTTTAAAAAGTTTGACATCCGTGTTGAGCAAGGAGATGGGCCGATCGACCCCACAATCCCAAAGGTCCTTCTAGAGCTGAAGAATCAGAGATGGATACCTCTAACATCGTATCAGTAGGGGAGCCGGATTCTAGGAAAGAATTGAACATCCAGGTCAGCAGGGGTGCTAGCTCTTAGCAGAAAGTTTTATAGAAAAGAGGGGTGAAGCCGTCCGCGCCCGGTGCCTTGGAGGGTTTAAGGTGCCCAACCGCAGCCACCACTTCGTCTACTCGAATATGTTGGTCTAGCTGGGATGCAAGATCCGAAGGAAGGCATGTCAGTGGGACCTCTTGCATGTAGTCTTCGAAGTCTCCGGTCGGAGCATCAACACCGGTATATAGGATGCTAAGGAAAGACTTGAAAGCCTCGTCTATCTCAGGGTCTGTATGGACCACCACCCCATTCAGAGTGCAAACAGAAACCACAGACCCAGACAGTGCCTTGCCACGCAACCTATGCACTAGCATGTGACTGCAACGATCTCTACTAATGTAGAATTTATGCTTAAGTTGCAAGAGGGGGTATTCCGCCGGATCGAGATCAAGGCGTGTTGGAAATGGGGGTCTCTAGTTAGCAAGGGCTTGCACCTTTGTGCAAGTAGGGACCCTTCTTCCTAGTCAGGATAAGGGAGTTACACTCCTAAAATAACCCCTGCTCACCCCCTTGGTAGCTTGGCACGAGCAGTCAGGCTTATCTTAGAGGCAGTGTGTAAAGCATTTGCACATAACCGACAGTAAAACTGTGTAAGCACTACAAAAGGACACCACACCAGTTTGAAAAATAGCCAATATTTTTATATACAAGACCAAAAATGATAAGAATCCACAATATAGTACTTAGAAGTCTACAGTTATCAAAATACGCTTTAAAAACAGTTCCTTGATGTCGATCGCTCCGTCCGGGGCTATCACGGCATTGTGAGCTAACAAACAGTTCAGGCTGGTCGCGGACCAGCTAGGGTACCGGTAAGACCCGCAAACAGTACTTGTTCGAGATGCAGGGCGCCGAGGCCCTTGAAGTCACTTGCGTTGCAGGTCGAGCTCCTTTCTGTTGGGATCTGGAGCAATGGCGCCGGGAGGCGTCGGGTGCTGCGGTGCGAAGTGCAGCAGCTGCGGTGTGCGGTGCCCTCAGGTCGTGGTGCGAGCAGCGGCTCGGTGGCAGCATCAGACGGCGTAATCGGTGAGACCAGGGTCGAGGTGCGGGTTGAAGGCGGTGCGCTTCACAATGCTGGCAGGTCACGGTGCAAGCAGCGTCGTCGTCGTTACTGAAGCGCTGTCGTCGGCTGACGAACGGGAGTCGATGGTGCCGGCGTCGGTAGGCCAAGGCTGCGGTTAGGGATGAGGGCGGTGCGTCGTGTAACTTTATGAGCGGTGCCCCCGAACCACGGTGCAAGCAGCGGCGTCAATCTCGGCGTGGAGCGGCGGCGTCGGGAAGGCCAAGGCGTCCTCGTGAAGCGAGGTGGTGCCCACAGGTTGCGATGCGAGCAACGGTTCAGTGGCGGAGTCAGCAGGCGTCGTCGGTGAGACCAGGGTCGCGTTGCGGCGGTGCTCTCTACGGTGCCCAGGCTTCGACGTGAAGCAAGGCGGTGCAGAGTGCGGTGCCCAGAGGTCGCGGTGCGAGCAGCGGCTCGATGGCGGCATCAGCAGGTGTCGTCGGTGAAACCAGGGTGGCGTTGCGGCGGTGCCTTCCGGACACGGAGTCGGCAGCGGTGTCGAAGGCGTCGTCGAGTTGCTTTTCTTCTGTCGCAGCACAAAACACAAAGTCCCCAGTGCTG
This sequence comes from Triturus cristatus, assembly GCF_964204655.1. Classification (NCBI taxonomy): domain Eukaryota; kingdom Metazoa; phylum Chordata; class Amphibia; order Caudata; family Salamandridae; genus Triturus; species Triturus cristatus. The sequence continues at coordinate 626,983,762 of NC_140594.1, read as the reverse complement.
AGGGCAGAAGAGCTTGAAGTCTTTGCTGTTCCTGAGTCTTCTTGAACAGGGGGGCAAGCTCTACCTCACGCCCTTGGAGAAACTCACAAAAGTAGATTGCAGAAAGTTCAGTCCAGTCCTTTCACTGCCCAAGACAGAAGCAGCCACTGTAGGCCAACACAGCAAAGCACACAGCAAAGTGGTAGTCCCTCCTCACAGCTTCTCCAGCTCTTCTACTTGGCAGTCTTCTTGATCCAAAAGAGTTCTAAAGTTTCAGGGGTCTGGGCCCCGGTATTTGTATCCAAAAATCCTTTGATCCTCTAAGCAGAGGGTGTCTATGCCCAGCCAGAACCAGTTCTGCCTTCTCTGGTGTGATTTCCTGGCAGGGGGTGGAGACGGCATTTTCGGAGGCAGGCCAGGCCCTTTGGGGTGCAAGGAAATCTCCTCCCTCTTCCCCCATCGCAGCCCAGGTCTATTCAGCCCTTTCCTGACCTACCTAGACTATCGGGAGCCACCCTTGCTTCCTAGCCATCTGTCGTCCAAAACCCAGACAGGCAATCCACATTCCAGCAGAGGCACACGGGATGACTGAGCAAGAAAATACCTACTTCCTAAAAGTGGTATTTTGAAACACAGAATGTAAAAATCACCTTTTCTAAAAGATGCATTGTTCGATTTTGAGTCCAGGCATACTACATTTTATTTTCCCACCTAGTTCCCAGGGCCAGTTATGTTTATAAGATGTTATAAACAAACTTCCCATTCTGTCCTATGGGGAACAGGTAGCCTTGCAATGGTCAAAAACGAAATGGGCTGTAATTCACTATGAGGACATGCCACACACACACCAGGGCATGTGCTACCTTTCACATACACTGCACCCTGCCCACAGAGGTACTTTGGGCCTACCTTAGAGGTGCCTGACATGTAAGAAAAGGGAAGGTTAGGGACTGGCCAGTGTGTGCACGGGCTAAGTAGACATGACAGTTACAAACTGCGCACAGACTCTGCAATGGCAGGTCTGAGGTACCTTTTCCGGGCTACTCACGTGGGTGGCACAATCCGTGCTGCAGGCCGACGTGTAGCATTTGATTCCCAGGCCTTGGCACACTCAGTGCACTTTACTAGGGGCTTACAAGAAAACCAAATAGCCAGTCATGGAAACACCAATCCATAACATACTTTACCACAGGAGCACTTGCACTTTACCTCTGATCAGCAGTGCGAAAAGTGCGCAGAAACACTACGCAGCAAAAACAGAGTCAAAACTGGGAGGGCAGACAGCAAAAACTCAGGGGAAACACGCCAAAATATGCCAAGTCTAACAAGGCGTTTTAGGAGAAGTCTCTGCTTCTCAAGTTCCGCCAGACCCGAGGGGCCCCTGTGCGTTTGTGAATCGGAGACCGCTTGTTCAATCTGTTGTCGCTTTTCCCTACACATTTTATTCTCAGCCGCTGCAATAGCAATCAATTTGCCCCAAAGGACGAACTTAAGCGCCTCTGATACTGAGGAAAGACGGGTCCCCTTCAGATCATTATTACCGAGGTAGGCCCCTGAAGCCAAGCGGATCGCTGCCACCGTCTGAGTGGATTGCAGCATGGCGTAGCGCAGTCGCCACCTTGAAGGGCCAGCTTGTGCAGTATTCAATTGTAGCGTCATTGTGATCGGGGCATGATCTGACAGAGGTCGGGGCTCTATGCTGGCCTCTCCAACACAAGCCTTGAGAGCTGTGGTCATGAGAAAGTGGTTGATTCGAGCATATGACTTGTGGGCTGCAGAGTAAAATGTGTAGTCTCTAGAGAAGGAGTGGAGATGTCTCCAGAAGCGAGCCGTCCGCCAGCCATTGGAGGCCAGCAGTTGAGAAGGCCCCCGTATGGGAGGAACGCTGGCTACAGCGGTCCATTTGTAGGTTAAAGTCTCCCCCTATTAGAATGTCAGAGGAAGTAAGAGGCGACGACAGGGTATTAATGATGAAGGGTTCTTGCCTGTGGTTAAGTGCGTATTTATATACCTTAGTGAAAGTGATGGCGCCCCATTGCAATCTAATTACTGGGACCCTCCCCATAACTTCCATGAATGTGGAAATTAACTTGCCATGGACCTTCTGGGCGAAGAGGATAGAAACCCCATTTTTATTATTCGGACCTTAGGATCAATGCTATTTTGAAGGAACCAGCATGGTTATCTTTGGCAAGTAAGTGCGTCTCCTGGAGCAAGTAGATATCGCCACCGACTGCTCTAGGAGGGGCAGCACCGCAGCGCGCTTTATTGGGGCATTTAAACCCGAACATTTAGACTGACGATGCACAGGTCCTTGGTCATATGGCTGGGGCCTGAGTTGCGTACTTAATTACACCCCCTAAGGTCTCATAAGTAGGATGGGGGCCCTACGAGACGCAACTGCTTAGTCCAAGTTAATAGTGGAGGTGCGGAGGAGTGAGAAATGAAAGAAGACAGAAAAGACCTCAAGGATAACAGTTTAGTAGCATTTGGAACAACAGAGTACGACCAGAGTCCGTCAAGACAGCATGGTTGGTGTGGAGCATTGTCTAATTTTTGCATCCATTGGCTGCTTTAAAGAAGACCAAGGGACCACAGTTGTGTATCAGGCAGGGCATTCGGAGAGGCAGTCCTGCAGCATCACACTCTCCCAGCTGCCGCCGCTCCATCATCCGACAGCCCCTCATCTGAATGCCGCTTAAACTGATCCCCCTTTGTTTCAAGACGCTTCTGTGGAAGTGGACTTTCCTGAGAGCGCTTGGAGCACCGATTGCCGCGTTTTGTTCATGGTGTCTGGGTTCTGACTTTTTTCTGATAGGGGCACCCTTGACTTGCTTCCAGCCTTGCTGCTTCTGCATTCTGTGGTCTGGTGAATATGACAGTCCCTTCGTTTCAACAGGGTCTTCAAAATGGAGCATGGCGCAGGCTTCCCTCAGGGATCTCAGTTGGTGTAGCGTTCCATCGTGGCGAAAGATGATTCGGAAGGGGACACCCCATGAGTATGTTATGCCTGCTTCCTGCAAGTGATCAGTAACCGGGTGGAATTCTCTGCGTTTTTGCCTGGTGATCCGGGAGAGGACCTGGTAGAGCACCGAAAAATGGCCTTGAAACTGGAAGCAGTTGTGCCTCTCCGGCTTTCTTTAGGATGTCCTCCTTTGTTTGAAAATCATCTACGAACACCAGGATGTCAGCGGGGGATTCTTTTCTGATCTGGGGGTCCTACCCTATGGACACGGTCAAGCTGCAGCTTTGTTTCACTTGCATGACCAAGTATGTGACGAAAGAGTTCTACAACGTAGTCTTGAAGGTTAGCTTCCTCAGCCTTGGTCAGCACTCCCCTGAGGCGAATATTATTCCTGCGGGAACAAATCTCCAAATCCTAGTTGTGTGCCTGTAGATCGAGATGTAGCTCCTTAAGACGCAGGATGTCTTGCTGTGGCCACTCCATCTCTTCCCCTCAGCTTGCTTCTCGGTCTTCTAGTGCTACCACTCTGTTCCCTACCTCTTCAATATTGGGACGAACCTCCCGAAGTTCCGCCACCATTTCTGACCTCATGGATTGCAGGTCTCCTCTAAGTGATGCAAAGAGAGATTCCAAAAAGGACTTGGTGATTGCAAGACTCCTCATCAGAATCCACCTTGTGTTCGCCTCCGGCCGCCATCAGTTTTTCATCTGTTGGTGCTCCCCCATGTTTCATGAACATGTCTTTAAGGGAGCTGTCTTTTTTAGATCTCGCCTGACCCAGCGCATGCGCTGGTCTGGCAAGACTTATTGAGAGGGCTCCAAAAAGTGCTACCAGGCCAGCCTAGAGCTACAGTGCAGGTGCGCGGGCGCGCGCGCCGCGCTTTACCGCAATTACTTTCACTTTCGCGGCCATACGGCCGCTTTGATGTTTGATCGTGATCCCGATCGCGATCACATTAACTTTCGTGGCCGCACGGCCGCTTTGCATAGCCAATAGGTCTCGCTGTTGGGACCTTATAAGTATTTAGTTATGCAACTGTTGCATGGCTAAACACTTATAAGGTCCCAAAGGCGAGACCTATTGGCTATGCCAATGCTTGTTTTGCTTGGTTCATGGACATGGCGTAACCCTGTTGCAGTGCTCAGTCAAGAGATCCGCCTCAGTGGTGTATACTGGGCCAGTGGCCTTGATGAGCTCAACATCGCCACCCGCCAGTTGCTGGGGAGTAGCCATGTCTTCCCACTCACCGCTCTTCACCACTCTGGATCAGGTGCTCTGTTCGCAGGGACCCTGCTGGTGCACCAGTCTCATTCCCACTCACTGCTAAGTTCAGCAGTGGGCTCCTGGGTCTGTACTGAAGTAGCAATCCCACCTGTAGTTCTAACAAGGACAGCCGGATGAACCTGCTTCCCTGTGCACATCCCGGGCTTCTCACCTTGCCGTTCGCCAGTATTGCAGCTCTCGAGCCTTCACATGTTGCAACCGAGTCCTCGCGGAGCTGGGCCAGGTCTGTCCCCGGCAGACCTGTCCCCTGCTGACCCGCCCTTCCATGTCGCCGTAGACCCAGCCAGGCCACCGCTGATCAGCTTCCTTGCGGCCGCCCTGGCCCGCGGCCCTCGGCGTGCTCCTTTCTCGGCGTCTCAGTCGAAACCTGGGACAAACGGCCTGCGTCTCTGCCGTGAGGTAAGCCCCCCACCTTCTGCTAGCTGCAGGGCCCCTCGGGGATCATCAAAGTGGTGCTGACGGTCTTAGAAGTGGTGCTATAGTGGCGGTGGCGGCACAGAGAGAACGAAAAAAAGCACTTCTCAGCCATCTGCCATCTTGTACATGCCCCAAACTAAGAGTTTTATAACATTGTTTGAGTATCTACACACAACATCAATGATGTCTTTTTTATTTTTTCAAATAACCCAGTTGGATTTAGAAATACTGTACCGAAGACCATTGCATATTTAACCACAATAATCCTTTTTTAAAAGAAAGTTATTTAATAATTGCATGACAGGTGTCCATGGGGGCCCATATGGAGGAGAATGTCTTCTTGGAGATTCTAAAGGAATGGCTCCTTGTTTCCAGTCAGGTAGTTAGTGTGGAAGGCATCTCAGATTTGGCAGTTGTTGGGCACTGCTGTGGATTATCAGTGAGGTGATTTTCTTGACTGAGGCAGACACTACTGCCTAACGTACATAAAAATACCATAAACCTTCCTGGCAAGTCACTGTGTGGATCACAGAGTCTGGATGATGTAAAAGATTCTGACATTGAAGACAACGATCCTTGAGAAAAGCAAGTTTCACACATCATTTGAAAATCTCTTCTACTACCAAAATTTTCATTTAACTTTCTGATAGCAAAAAAAGGCTACAACAGAAGAAACAGTCTGCCCAACACAATATCAGCAGTAAATTGTGTCACTGACACGAAACAGTTATTCCTCTCTTCACCTTTAAGAGTCCTATGCTCTCATAGTGGAAAAATGTATTCTACCATTGGCAGAATGGTGGGAAATCTAACAAGACAGACCGGTTCTAAATGTCGTCCAGAATGGCTGTACATTGGAATTCAGATTGTGCAGTTCCACTTAAAGTCCACTCCTTACCATAGTGTTTGACTGCAAGATAAATTGCAAATCTTGTTGAAAGTGAAAATGGAGTTTATTGGAACACATGTCCTTTAACACATAGACAATTAATAAAACACACAACCCTATAAAACAAGAGCATATCATTGAATTGTACATCTTGTATGAATTTTAAGTGGATCCGATTCTTTCATCCCAGAAAGGCAAGAGGATCATGCTACTTTTTATAGTAAGGCCTAAACATTCTTTAGGCAAGTCCAACACTTTTAATGAAAAACAAATGCATACATAAAGATAAAAGGAAGGGTTTAGTTAATCACCAGCAATATCCTCCACTTCCTAAAGGTTATATGCAATAGGCCATCAATAAGAATTTTCTCTTATTCTGGTAGCAAATAGACACTGCAAGTTTCTATGATTTATGCATGACAAGAATTACAATCAATATAATGTCTTTGCACCTGACCTGAAATCCTCTCCACATGGTTTCACAAACACAAATATCCATCTAGTGGTATGTGGACGATTGTCAAAGGGGGCCACCATCACATCGAGAGGCATGATGTCAAGGATGGAGCTGATACCGGTGTGCTCGCCCTCGACAGGTATGCCGTCCAAAACACCATCAAAGGTGGGGTTGAGGCACCACTCGCTCGACTTCAAAACGTTTTCTGTATTCGCTGTGGAGACTCACATTAACGTCAAGGTCACTGTCGACGGCTACAGTCCATCACCCATTGACCTCGCAGAAACAGGTATCGACGTTGAATGCAGCGGAGAAGCTACCATTGACTTTGAGAGGAAAACATGTGACGTTGCACACAGTGAAAAAGCTACAGTCGACGTCAAGAGAAAGACATTAAATGTCAAAGGACAAGGCACTACCTTTACCAATGCCTACCTACAGCTGAATCAAGGCCTTCCTCAACATCCAAGACCAGTTTACACTCACCTTTGAATATTTCTCCATGCTGCCTTCGAAGTCAACAGCGTAGACCTGTGCCCCATACATCAGACTCTAAGACATTCTTCATCAGGAGTCACACCTGAGGTTCACATTTCAGATACACCATCTCCTAAGGTAGTGATACTCTAGGTACAGCACGGGGGCAGCATGCTGCCCTCCTGATCTTTACATGTGGCCGCCTGTGCAGCAGCAGCATTGGACTGCTGTTTACTCGATGCAGCACTTACGTAAAAGAAAAAGTTAAATATGCAGCAAACTCTTATTTAAAGGTTATTTGCAGTTGGAGGTAACAAGGCCCTTAACTTTAGGAACACCTTCATTTTCGAAGTCAGCCACTAGATATACATGCTTTGCTTCCCCTACACCCACTTTACACCCCCGCTGGCATCAGTGCAGCCCTCGGTCACACCATAGACCAAACTTTGCGGCCCCGGGGAAAATGTTTGCGATTACCCTTGACCTAGGGTGTTACCATCTCCACAGTTTTCCTCAGGCACACTGTCTGTGCTCCCTGTGACTCCGACAGGACCATTAAGTAGGCCACATTTCCAGTTGCGGCACATAGGACGCTTCGAAGATCTAGGAGTCCACTGCCTCACCGCTCCAGATCTGAGGTAACATTCAGAACCAGATTAACATCCAGATCGAGAAGATCACATGGCTCTAGATCTGGACATAAAAGAAGGAGATCTCCATCTTAGTCTACAACTTCTAGCTCTTCAGTCAAAGATTACTCGTCTACTCTAACAAATACACCTCCTGCAAGCGTGTCCCCTGTGGATGATCTTCTTACCTTCAATTAAGTTTAAATAAGAGGAGCAACAAAATTAAACACTAACACCCCTACAACCACAACATCCTCTTCTGTTATTTTTGAGACTCTGCATCACAGAACAGTTAGACGACTACTGGAGCCTGTGATGCAATTATACCAAACGCCCGCATCAGTGAAGTTTGCCCCATCTCGACTACTTAATAAATATAAACCTCCTGACCCGGTCATACTGTTCTTCTGATCCGATCCTCTTCCTGATTCAGTCATTATAGCTGCGTCAAGAAAATCTCACACTTTTGCTTTGTCCTCTTCCGTTCCACCCGACAAGGAAAGCAAGCAAATAGTTGCTGTTTGTAAGAAGATGTGTTGAACATTAGCATCGACTATGAAGGTGGCAAGTGCTTCTGCTTTGTTGAGAAGCTACGATATGCCTCTGATTCACTAAAAAGGTTAATAGGAAAACTTCCAAACAGGGACAAACTAGATTTTCAAGAGATCTTGAATGAAGGAGGCTTGGTATCTAACCAGATTACAAGTGCAGCAGCTGATACATTGGATCTTGCTGCGCATGGATGTTTCCATGGTATCAGGGCTCGCAGATCATCTTGGCTTAGACTAAACTGCATTAAACCAGAGGTTCAACATCGGATTATAAACTTTCCATTTTCAGGTAATACTTTTTTCGGCTCCTATGCGGATGAAGAGATGTCGTGAATGAAAACCAAGATGGACATTGTGAAGGCTATTGGTTCAGAGAAGCGGAAGGAGTATCTAAGGGGATACGGAGCTTATGATGGAATATTTTTTATCTACCTTTGATCTTTCCAGGCCCCAGGGTGGATTATCCACCACAACGTACAGTTATTAAGCTTGATGACCTAGCTCTTAAATTCCTTCATTAAGGTCATCTGTATCTCCCACATCAGTGTAGGAAGATCGTAAGAGCAGCAAAATGCTCTTTGACCATGTCATTGTATTCATTTAGTTGAAGAGGTTGAACATCTGAGGCATTGAGAATCTCCATAAGTCCTCAAGCATACAATTGCCCTATACCTTCTCCACTTAGCAAAGTTATGCTTGCAGTTTTGATCTATTATGTTACATCTTGTGGCTATCCTAGCTTACTGAAAGAGTCCCATCCTAAATTGCCCAGTCCTTCGCCCTGTGTGAAAAGATTTCTAAGAAGGTATTAACATGTTTACAATGTGTTCCACCTCTAATGTAACCTAATATTTTCTCAAAATGCATGCATTCCCTCTCTGACCCAATATATTAATCTTACATTCCCCATCTTTACTGGGAACTACTTTCCTCATCGTTTTGAGGTTCATCCTTCTTTTGTTGCAAAAATGGCTTTGGATTTCTCTTTGTCAAAATAAATCATTTGTCACCTTCTTCCAAAACCAGTCCTCTGCTGCTGAGACATCCTTCAATACGTAGTGGCTTTTATATGTCTGGATAAGATCAGATATCTTAGAAATAAGCTGTATGCTAATTGTGCCCTATTTGTGCTGTGTTGCCAGTATTAACACTGTCCATTGAGAGATTGAATATTCATGCATAGCCGTCTGTTACCAGACAGCAAACAACCCCCTTCCCTGTAAACCAGCAGCTATCTCATGAGGAGACATGTTGATATAACAGCAGCGAGATTTGCAAAATGTCTATCTGAGATACTTCTCTTAAATTCTCTTTTTAGGTATGCGTTAACCAAGACCCTTTGATTTTGCAGCAGTTGTATGTATAAACATACTTACAGGGACTTTCAGCCATCCCTCTTTATCTGATATTCTGCCATTGATATTTTGTTCTGCCTACTGTAACAGAAAGCATTGGGCAGTGGTTCAGCCTACTTCTTCCACTGGTTAGCTGTGAGTGACAGCATTTTTCCATTTCTCACTGAAGGTATCCACATATAAAATAGTTCCATTCAATGTCACAGACTACTATGGCAGTACATTCTTTTTAAGACCAAAACATATTTGTTTTTTTGACCGTATTTTTAGGTCTCACCTAGACAACACATGAGCTTTTTCTTCAAGACCTTTTGTTTCTGAACAGTGGGCTTGGAGGACTCTCATTGCTTACCATTGATGGCTTCAATGTCACTCTTATTTGCTTGCTTTTTATTGGTCAGCTGGACTAGGCTTCCTTCCTCTTCATGTGTTTGTCCCGCCCCTGGAGCACTGACACATTACTTGCGTCCTTTCACTACTCATTTTTTAGGCACTGCTATTTTTTGGTGTGTTAGTACTCTTCCAGAGTGCATCTTTTTCTGCTGGCTTCCTTGTGTTCTTCTTTCCTCTCTGTGTTCCTCCCGTGTCTGTATGGCTTGCCTACAACTGCCTACCTCCCCTTGCTCCTCCTGCCCTTGTCCCTGGTGTTGCTTGCCCCCACCTGCCTGCCCTCCTTATGCTGTCCATGTGGATCGGTCATAGCACAGCTGTACAAAATAGCTAAAAGACATTGACAAAGCTGGTTTTTCTCCCACTCTCTCTCTCTCCCCCCACCTCTTGAATTTCCTACTGCTTTGTTTTTCTTTTTGCATGTGCGACCGCCCAGTAGCTCAGCCAACAAAACCATTTTACAGAAAACACTTCAAAAGAAAATAAGCATGGGCAAAGACAAAAGACTGGTAGCCAACGCCTGACCTACTTGCTTTGCCCATGCTTGTTTTTAGATTGATGCAGTCCCAGAAGATTCCCCAACAATAAACTTTTGCCAAAGCCAAAACCAGACTTGAAAAAGACAAAAGGCAGGTTTACAGTGCCAAACTAATGGCTTTTCCTGTGCTTGTGTACAATTCTATTGATTCTCTTGTGCTGCCTTTATTTTGGGAAAGAGCTTAATAAAGGTCCCATGATGCAGATGTAAATGTAACCCGTTTTTTCTACTTTTCTATCCTCGGAATCTTTATTGATGTCCAAAACAACTGACCTGATAAATGGTTCCTGATGTACCCTGACCACTCAGTCAAAATGATAGTTGAGAATTATGGAGCAGTGGATCTGTAGGTTAGCTTAAAAGAGAAGTGTTCATTTTCACATATTTAAAGCCACTGCCTATATGGCTCCATTTTCTTGTATCTCCTTTGCTTTTTTTAATGAATTTGAAAGGGCTTGAACCAACCTGGTTTTTTTTCAAATTACTTTATTTCCTAGATCAGGATTATTTTTAAGTGGGAAAAATAAGTACATGTTTGATTACTATTGCCTACATAAGGCAATATCTGAAAATCATGCTTTTAAAAAAAGGAATGTATTTTTCTGAAGGTACGCAAAACTTTTTTGTGAAATATTGAGTGCAAGGACAACATATATGCATATGAACTAAGATTATAAGTAAGCAATCTTTTGGTACAGTTCCAGTAGGGATGTACCAGCAAGAAATGTACTATTAGAATCCACCACCTTAAGTATATCTCTGAACTGCTGCTGTGTCTGCTTCTGAAAATACTGCTGATATGGCTATGTCCCCCATATTCTTACCTGGAGGAGGACCTTGGTCTGGATGTCTGGGACCTGCGTCTGGCATGTGAAGTATGTGTAACCAGGTCATATGACTAGGGCTAATAAATGTTTTGCATTCTGCGTTGGGCCGTCTGTCACTAAATAGATAGACTGATGTACTTTCCCAGAAACTTTCCACCTCATCCTCTCCCCATGATATTGTGGGCAATTATGGGTTTTCAGCCTCTTCAAAGGAAGTGTCAGACCGGAAATGTCACCTGGAGGGGCAATATCAGTGAGATGATGGTCTGTATTCAAAGTATATCTTTAGTCGACAAACTTATGCTTTCTAAACTAGACGGATCACTCATAAAGTGAAATCTGGAATTGCTGCCCCCTCCCCTACCCATATAGTCGGAGTGTTTGCTATCCTTTTGATTCTGGGCATGATGTAAAGGTCTGTTAGTATGTCAAGAGTAGTTCTCTACACTATGTCAAGACCTAGTGTACAGTATTGAAAACAGTTATGTCTGTATTCTATTTTTACATACCCTTTAAATCAGGGGGAGGGGGGGCTGATAGGAATTGGAGATGATACCAGAGTGGGTTAGATGGAAGCAAGGAATGTGAGTGATATTGTGAAGTGCATACAAGCAAAATAGCTTATAGGCACTTTGTCAAATTTTATAGCGCAACTCTCTATTCTCAAGTCTTCCAACATACAGCAAGTTTCATACACTGCCGACCCAGCTGCACATACTGCAGCTATAGTTGTTAGAATGATGTAGAAAGGGGCATGTAGCTGCTGTCAGTAGAACAATGAGAACCCTTTCCTCTCGCCCTGTGCAGTAAAAATCTCTGACATGAGCCACTGACCCAATTCAAAGCTGAAGGGTGACCATGCATAGGTTGTCTGATTTCATTAAAATTCTCATGTTTGCACTTTCCTGAATAAAATGAGAAGTGATCATACAGCCTAAAACACGCTTTAGTAATAAACCTTACAAACTTTTTTTTTTTTTAACAATCAGTGATAGACTTCTTATAAAAAGCTCTTGATTACACAAAAGAAAATGAATTGAAAATAATAATTTATTTATATCCAACAGAAATCATTATTAATGACCCTTTTTACCTAATTAGATGTACGGAGGGCCAATCTTGTACTGCTAGGTTTAGAGAATAATCAGTTGATGAACAAGAAACGTTCAAGAAAAGACCCAGCACATAAAAATGCACTGCAAAATTGCACGGGAGTGACATGCAAACCTTGGCACTGTATGCTCTAGTAGTGCTTTGAATTTATTTCATTGTATTCTTGCATTCTGTAAAAACTCTTCACAGAAGTAAACTCTTCACATGCCATTACATACACTCTTAAACTTGGTCCTACTGGCTCAGAAATTTTCCTCAGGACTTACTTCCTTGGTGAGGTGTTAAGTTGGTCTGCAGCAGTGGAAATGGAAATTAAGCGTTTTCTTTTTATCACCCTTTTGAGGTAGGTTTCCCTTGATTATCCTTCTCCAGCCACACTACCATTTTTGAGTTTATTGTCAAAAGAGAGAGTCCAACTTTGAAACTAAGTTCTGCAATGCTTTTGGCTTACTCCTCTTTTCTTTCCTCAGGTCATCCATCCTGTTTGAAGTTTTCATCAGAGCTAACTGTTCGAGTGAAAGCTCTAAGGTGGCAGTGTATAGAATGTAAAACGTGTAGCACCTGCCGAGATCAAGGCAAAAATGCAGTAAGTATCTAATGGTTGTATGGGTGCAAATTTTGAAGGTTTGTCACATTTACTTGTTACAGGAGGCAAGTGAGCTATGTGGAGATCAAATAGAGGTACCTAAGAGGAAGCATAGTAATGGCTGTTAGGGGTATTTACTGGCACTGCAGTTTCAGATTGATTTTACATCTTCCTTCTGTGTAATAATCAGTAGAGTCCTCATTCCCTCAGTTTCCCCCAACATTTTTTATTTTCTCCAAAGTAGGTTGCTGTTTCTCTCCTGTCAATTTACCATTACTTGCTGGTGATAACCTAAGAGCTTTGTCCTGTTTCTCTTTCCTTCCCTATTCACTAATGCCTGCTGTCCATGTATCCAGAGATCTGTTGTCTTCCCACTTTTGTCTGTGACAGTAACAATGTAGGTTCAAACTGCCCACTTATAGCCAGACAACCTACGTCATTGGTGAGTCATCTGTCCCTCTTCTTCTTTCAATCTCCTGCCCATGAGCTATCATTTGGAACTCCAGAGTTAAGTCATTCAGTCTCTTATGGATAAGAGGGAGCACTTCCTTCTGCTCCTATCTTGTATTGTACTGTGAGCAGTTTGAGAGTTAGGACACACAAAATTAGAGAAATTGACAGAATATGGTGCAACACTACAAATGTGTATTTTATTTGCAAGTTCCAGATCTTTACTCAAAACGGTTTCTTGAGAAAGCATGGGCTTTAGGTCCTGCCAGAATGTATAAAGCTGTTGCAATTTCTGCATTGAATGCAACTTGCTACATATCTCTGGTCCAAGTGATGCCACTAATGCACCTACAGGGTTTCTGAATGAATGTTGCAGATGGGCATTTGTCTTCATCACCAAATCTAAGGCCTTGGGTAGTGGTGATTGAGCTTACTTGGCTCATGAAGTCTGTTGTGCCATACAATTATCTTGATGGCAAAACTGTGTATTAGCGAGTGTTTATGAAAGAGAATCACTGGCTGAACTGGCGCTGACACTTCAGACTTTGCATGATCGTGTCTAGAGGGAGGAAAGGTACAGAAGGAATATAAAGAGTGTCACTTTTGACAAAGGCTAGTAGAGCAGCATTTGTTTTGGGGGTGGTCAACAGAACATATATCCTGGACAGCTGACTCTCCTTTACTCCTTGTTATACATGCAGGACATGGATGTCTTATTTATCAGATTATTTGCTAAATACAACATAATCTTAGTATCATGTGCATATGTTTGTATTGCCCCAGTACTGAAAATTCATATAATAGGTCAAATAAAGCACCTCAGTTTACCTAAGTTAGTTGACAGTCTCTCTTCTGCCTACTGTCTCTCATCCTTGACTAAATATGCTGCCTTCTGACCATCCTACTTTGTCAACCTATTTTTTCAAAACACTCAAACTGTCCTCTCGTTTTGCAGCTCATATGAACTGTGGCCCCTTTATCCTACTTTATTTTCCTACTACTTACACTCTGATGAATGATAGTAGCCTTCATTCTACCTCGTCTCCTCATTACTATTTCTAACCCCGTACTAAGCATGGTGAGTTTCTATTTCAGGTTTCGTGGGATTAAGACTGATGTCCTTCTCCTGGTCCCTTAGCCTATCTTCCATTCCTTGTTTCTTCCAGCCCTTTGAGCGAATAGGTGAAGAAAACCCATGGTTATCTTTTATCTGTATCCAGGTTCCACAACAAAAGTGCCGTTCTTCTCATTCCCGAATCCCCATAATGGCACAGGGTGACCAGGGGCTTGGCTAGTTACCTTTTGCAGCATTTCATTCTTTTTGAGTCAATAAAATCAGCATGATGCTGGTTTATTGTAATACCTACTGCTTCTACATCCTGCCACCTTTTGGATAGCCTGATACCTAGTGTCATGGATTACGTCTTCTATGAAAAGGTATAAATACCTCTGTGCACAGTCTTTCAATGAAAGTGCAATGGGTCCTTCCTTATTTTCTACAAATTATGTTTACTGGAACCTTTAGTACTTGTGAATTGCAGTTGCTTTTTTTCTGATAGATGCATCTAACCGCAGATTTCTCTCCTGTACAATGTTCCCCAGGTGCCAGACTGGATCTGGAAATCTTTCAGCAGTGCTCCTGCACTCCAATAGGTGGCGCCATGTGGCTCCATGCCGAGTCTGCACTGTCTTGGAACTGATGCAGCAGAGCTGCATATAAGCGCCACCTCTGCTTAACTCAGTTCCTTTCCTTCCACACCTTCCAGCACGAACCTGGAGCTCTGCTCCTACTTTTATCCGACTTTTGAGGATTTCAGAGAATAAGTCAGTGTGCTATGAAATGATGTCCCCTTGAAAAACAACAGTCTTCAAAACATTCTTTGACTGTAGGAAACTGATGTTGAGATCACATACCTATAGAAAGTGTATCTAGTGTTTGTGTTTGTTGCGCAATTCGAAGTTGTGAGACAAGTGCATTCTTATGCACGAAAGATGTATGTCGTCAAGCACCATAAAATGTTGAAACCTTTGCGACAATCCCGCTGCAGGTTGTGGGCTCTGGCTCAGTTCCAGTCTCTGGCCCAGTCTTGCGAAAGTCCACCATTAGGGCAAACATTTTTGTTAAGTTAAAATCTAAATCAAAACAGAAACACAAAAAAGCAGAGCAGATTCTTCCCCACCCCTTGACTCAGTGTCCAAATAGAAGGCACAAGGGTATCACAATACTAGCTGGTCTCCTATGGGGGCCCTGAGTACCGTGCTAATCCCCCATCTGATCCTGGTGCACTCTGTTTTTTCTGGGCCACCCGCGACGCTGCAGCAAATAATGTCTTCAAAGAGCCCAATGCTGCAGATAGTTAAAATTTTTCCAGTGTCTTCAGGCCGCCAACAGGACGTCTTGTAGTGCCCACTTTTTCCATGGGTCTTGTTCCAGGTCTGTTACTGACTCTGGTAAGTCACCTATGCCAGTGCTTACCCACGCAGCAGGTCGCAGCTCCTCAATGCCGGTGTCTGACACCTGTCACAGGAGATTACATGATCCAGATTCTGATGTCCGACATCAAACTGATTTCAGCCCGATCTTGACCATTGTCATTCTATGAACTAACTAAATCACAACTTGTTCTCATAAAATCTGTTTCCTCGCTGGTTCCTCTGTCAAGGCTGCCCCCCCCCCCCCCCAACAGAGGTTCCATTGTGTTTTTGGCTCTGAGTCGGACTAAGGGACACCAAAAGGATATGATAATGTGGGACCATTATGCTGATAAAAATTATTACACAGACTTGCAAGAAGCCTGTGGGCTTGATTCGTCCCCGTATACTGAGATGACTGAGGAAAATGTATTTATTGTACTTTAGAGAGCAGCTGAAGTGCGGGATTTACTGTTGAAACCAAAACTAATGTCCTTACACCCTGGATCAACTTCATCTAAGCTCTTGCTTCCTTCTGATGATGCCCCTATGCTTTGTACTTTGATGTAGGTTTGGTCAAAACCATGTTCTTGCCCGCTAGTGAATAGACATGTGGCCAGGTGCTATAGGCTGGCACCTGGATACCCTGACTTCCAAACACCCTACCCCAGAGAGTAGTGGTGTAGGCATCTTCTGATTAATCTGAAATCTTACCCCATTGCACTTCCGGATAGAGAACCCAAATTAATCGAGGTTTTTGGGGAATGAAAGATCTCTTAGGCCAGTTTGGCACTGCAATCAGTAATGTGGTTTGTTTGTTAGGATGCTATATGTATGCCCTGTGGGATATAGTTATGGAGATCTTGCCGACTTTCCCAGTAGACCTTAGAGCCTTTCTGGCCCTAATATTTGAGATGGACAAGACGCTTCCAAGCACCTGATTTATGCTGGCCTGGACACTACTGACTGTTTGGGAAGGGCAGGCGGCACTCCTGGCGAGCTGTGTTGCTTCACATGGATGCAGGCCACAGGCTTTTCAGGAAATGTGCAGGCTTCCCTGAAAGACATGCCCTTTGATGGCTCGCGCTTCTTGGGCGAGAAGGATACTTCCACTCTTGAGTGATTGAAACCTGGTAGGGCCATGGCACGCTCTTTGAGGTTGCTGACCCCTGATAAGCAGTTCCCACACCAGTTTCGAAAGTTTAGGGGGTATTTAAGAGAAGTGGCGTACACACAGCATCAGTCACTCCAACCAGCATCAGTCACCTCCAACACTCCAGAATTCACCTCAGACTATGTCTTTGCTTATGCACATATCTGCCTTTGATTAGCATCTTTCCCACTTAACACTTCTGTGACACTTGATTTAAGGACTTGTTAGGTGGTGCAACACACTTCTGCACAGGTAGGGTCACTTGTTTCCAAGACTGTTCCCGGGGGCTCACTGAACGGATGGGAAAGCCAGCTAATGATCCTGAGTTGAACCGGAGTGAAGGAGTTAGAGGTCTCTTGACTATCACAACAGCCTTTTGTGCCTTTTTAAATGTGCATTATCCGCTTGTGATCGTTCATGTTAAGTGTGTAGAACATCGGCCCCAAGGCAGTTTGGATTAGGCATTGCTCATTCCCCTACCAGTGCTAGGTTCAAGTACGTTTTTAAAATTTAAGAGCTATTGTTTCCAAGTGGTAGAGGAACTGTAGACATCTGATTCACTGGCACTTGTGAGGACAGAAAAATTATGTTTGAGGCATGTGAGCTGTAGATCACATGCTTTGCATACTCCTGCAATCTAGTGTTCGGTCCAGATGTTTCCAATTTGTTTTTCTTCGAAGAAGTCTTTCCAGTCACAAGGTAGGTTACTCCTCCTTTAGGTGATAATGCGCATGGGCATCAACTCCATAGTTAGCTTGTGTTTTTCCGCCATTGGGTTCGGACGTGAATTGCTGCGCTCCGGTCCGACACAGTTTCTACGGTTTCCCTCGGTGTGCAAGACACTCACCCTCGACTGTATTGTTTTCGATTGTGTAATCCATTCTCCGAGGATCGTATTTACTGAAAAATCCCTCTTTCAATCGGGTTGCTTGTGGAAGGCCATCGGGCCTACCCCCGTCGGTCCGCCTCGTGAAGAAATCAAAACTCCTTCTCAGGGGTCTCACTAATACAAAGAAGAAGTTGACACAGAAGCTGGAATATAAAATAACATCTTTATTAAACTCAAATGAGTGACTACGTCACCCAGAAGCCTTAGCAACTGAATGAGGCAGTCCAAAGAGTACAGAACACTGGGGTCTTATATATGTGAGGGTTACAAACTCAGCATAAAATTAAAGGGCAGTCCTAGCTCATGCAAGCTGCAAAATGCCCTATATGGACATGCAAGATCTGCCAAATATTAGCCAATAGGAAAACATTCAAAACAAGGCATCATGTAACCAGAACGTCCCCCTTGAGTTGTGTTTTTGCCCAATCCCATAAGTCAATCAATGACAGCACCTATAGGTCAATCAGTAATGGCAGAACATGTTTGTGTGCTTCAAAGGAAAGGTTGTGGAATAGGAAAACACAGGGAGAGAATAGCGAAGGCCAAAAGATGAGATACGGCATGAGAAAAATACTAAAGGCTAACAGATAGTTGATATAGAGATTAGGTAGTCCAGACAAGGATTAGTTTAGGCCGGCTGGTGTCTGAGATGGGTTTCAAGACCAGGACTGAGGGGTTTTTTGACACGTTGCAGTCCAAGGGGCAGAGACACTTTGTGAATCGAGCAGCCTGTGTAAAGGCAACACAAAATGGCGGTGAATGTAAAATGGAGTTGAAATTAAAGAACCTCACTCGCAGTAGATGGAACGGACTCCACTTAAATTCTGCCCTTGGTGCCATGCAAAGTTTCCGTGCACCGACTCATACGAAGTGTGCAACCTGTGCTTGTCTCTGGAGCACAGCGAACAGGACTGCGATGCGTGTAAGGCTTTCCGATCGAAGAAAACGTTTTGCGACCGTCGGGCTCGACGTCGTGACATGCAGAGCCAACGCACCGATTCCATTCCAGGCCTCTTCGGAGAAGGTTCGGAACATGAGGCCAGAGACGCCATGGGAGCCGAAGAGAAACAAGACCCAATCTCCATCTCCTATTACGGCTCCGAGGGGATGAAGGCAGCGTACTGTGGGTACAGATCCTCCCTTGCCCCAAAGTCCACCTCAGTCCAAGAAGGCGGCTCCGATCCAACCCCCGCCTCTGGGCCACGGTCGGCACAGAGAACATGTTTCCGACACCCCGCCCTCAGGCTCGGCACCGATACATACCCAGAAGACTTTCGGCTCCAAACAGAGCCGTTTGAAAACGAGCATCGAGCCGAAACTTTTGAGATTGAAGTCAAAGAAAGGCTCGGCCCATCCTCTTCGACGGCGAAAATGTCTTCGGTCCGAAATCCTCAGCATCCAAAGTCCCGGCACCCAAAACACTGACACTGAAACAAACAAATGTGCGGATTCCATCCAAAGAGCAACATTTTGATGTTCCGCCCTCCAACCTGGATCCAAAACAGCAGGAGCTATATATTCACCCAACAACTGGACATATTACCACAAAGGTAACAATAAAACGCAATCCTGAGACAGAAGAGGTCTACCACATTCCTTTAAAAAGGAAAAATGTTGGTACTAATCCTTCTCCTCCTCCTCTTCCATCACCTCCTTCTCCTCAGTTTCAACCATTACTAATTTCACCTGAGCACTCACCACCACATACACCTGAAGATCAGGATGATGGGGCCGGGGACAATGAGCCAATACCCGCAGACCCCAGGACAGATCACAACACCAATTCCCCCACAGGGAATGATCCTGAAATGTACCCTACCAAGCCTTCTCCACCTGGCGACAGTGTAGGATACATAGAACTGCTGGGTAGAGCTGCTAACTACCATGTCGTTCAGTTGCATAAGGAATCCCTGGAAGAGGATTTCCTTTTTAAGACACTTAGTAGTACACAAAAGTCCTCACACACACTCCCCATGCTCAGAGGTTTGATCAGACATGTAGACGATATTTTTAATGATCCGGTCAGGGCACGTATCCTCACCCCTAGAGTAGACAAGAAATATAAGTGGGCACCATCAGGTCCAACATACATAAGTGGGTAGTTACCATTGGATTCCTTGGTAGTTTCCAATGCACGCAAAAGGGCCAATTCACAAACAACACGAGATGCTCCACGCCCAGACAAAGAATCTAAGCTGCTAGACGCTTCGGGGAAAAGAGTAGCCTCCCAGGCTGCAAACTTTTGGCGCATCTCCAATACACAAGCACTGTTAGCCAGGTACGACAGGGTGCATTTGGATGATACGGAGCAGTTGCTCCAATTTCTACCTGATGAGCACAAGTCCATGGAATAAAAGTACAGGTATGTCTTGGGTTTCAATGGATTAATGCCAGTTTGGACTACATTCTGGTTCTCCAAGTACAGGGAGGGAATGGTTCCGGGAAACATGCAATGTGTGAAGGGGCATATTGGACCACTTCTCTCCATGTGCCTGGGTCGGCATGCCCTCCGGGGAAGACCAGAAGAAAGGCAACAGAACTACAACAGTGCTTCCAAAAGTTTTAAAACCAGGATCCAATTTTTAGAGCAAACTTTTGCGACCCAGATAGCTTTAATGGAAATGAGGCGGATTAGTTTTTAATGAAACCCAAGCATTGTGTAGTAGTTATTAACAGACAGCGCATTTTCTTTTAAAATGGCCATTAAATTTAAACAGATATACAGTTTTACTGATAAAACTATGTTGCACATAAATGTGTGGAAATCGGGTTTCGGTGAATATGTATCATTTGTGCATCACCAAGTAACATGTCTTGATTTGTTTTGATTCTAATAAAATATTTGTTTCCTTTAGACTTCAGAATTACAAAAAGTGCACCATTTTAGCTTTCCTAACTGCTGAATTTGTACAGTTCATTTACAGGTATTAACATTTTGTTGTTTGTTAGAAAAAAGACATCCTGCACCTTTCCTTTTGAACTCCCTGTACCCTAGAAAAATTGTCACGTAATTCACGTAGCTTTTCTTTCTCTTACTGGAAGTTGAAGGTTTGTTGACACCAATTAGCAAATAAAAAAAAAAACAAGTAGCAATTTGTCAGAAGACAAAATCTGACATTTGACCTCTGTCTTTGAAGAGAATCAAATATGACAAGATAAATACAGAATTCAAAGGTATCTTTATTCTTTGCATGGACTTTCGCGACCCACCAACAATTAGCTTGCGACCTATCAGTAGGTTGCCACCCATAGTTTGGGAAACTTTGAACTAAAGTCCAGGTTGATAGACTGGGAGGTATTATATGCCGAACAACCCTGTCCAGAACTTCTACACTGAATATCGATGACTGGAGAAGAGCACAAGCATCTGGTTGAAGATGAGGTAAGGGTGCTATTTAGGTGTAAACAACACAAGCTGTATGAGGTCGGTAATAAAGCTGGTAAACTGCTTGTGTGGTTAATGAGGCGGGAGGAAGGGGTACTCTGGATACACCAGCTGGGGAATAGCGAAGGGGAGATGGTACATACGGCAGAGGGAATAGACCAGGCTTTTGCGGCCCACCTTGCCGATCTGTAGCTCTGGGTCCGAAAGCAGGAAGGATGATTTCTGGAAACTTGTGGGAGATGTACCAACCCCGATGGTTTGCTTGGACGATTTGATCGCATTAGATAAGGTGATAGGTATTTGAAAAAAATGGGAAACTAAACAACAACTGTAGAAGGGGAGGCTCCCTGGGCCGCATGGCTTCCCAGCCAAATGCTTTAAATGTATGGGGAGAATGGTGGGGGAACCATTACGCAACATGCTGTATGAAGCCAGAGGGGAGAAATGCCTTCCCCGGAATATTAGAACTGCCACTGTTGAACATATTTGTAAGAAATGCAATCCCCGAATCACTGTGCCTCCTACAGACACAATCTACCGAATACTGAGTTGAAGGTCTTGGCTAATTGTTTACTGTAGGTGATTAACAAATTAATCGCCCCTGACCAGTCGGGATTTATACATACGTGATCTGCCTGTTATAATCTACTGCAGCTATTTGGTTTTCTGACGGGCGATGGCTCTGCGTGAGCCAGCGGTCTTACTGAGCTTAGGCACTGAAATCAATTTTAATTCAGCCAAATGGAGTTAATTATTGGAGGTACAGGGCAAGATGGGTTTTGGGGATGAGTTCACATTGTGTATTTGCCTCTTGTACACCAACCCATTCTCCAGAGTGAGAGTGAATGGGATGTCATTGAGGGAATTTACTTTATTAAGGGGAATGTTTGCTAGAGCTTCCGATCTGTTGGAGAATTGGGGGCCTTCAGTGTAGTCTGGAGAAACAGGATGTCATCTGCTTCAATGCAGATGAAATGCTGTTATAATTAGTGAACTCGCTACAATAGATCCCCAGAGCCCTCAACATAGTTCATGAGGCATTCAGGAGTTCACATCAACTGGCACAAATCAGTGGCTTTCCTATCGAGGTGCTAGAAACCTCCAGCGGACTGGCCATATCCCCAGCAATAGTCCCCTGATGTATTCCAGTACTCGAGAATTTATGTCAACTGGGATCCTGGTGAACCCCATAGATCTAACTTGGGGCTCATACTGGAGGAGCATAGATTGAGCCATTTGACACTGGAGGACACTTCCAATATCTCTGATGAGTAAGGGATACCTATACAAGATGATTATGTTACCCAAATTTCTTTATTTGCTTCAAAACACATATGAGGTCCCAGACTAACCCTTGTTGATAGTGGACAGGCCGCTCCTTGGCCCAAGTGGGTACTTGTAGAAATTAGAGACTGGTATGCTGGACATCCGCCAGAGGCAGACTTGGAAGGCAGAATATAAAAGAGGGCCACAATGAAGCTGGGCTGGAAGGAAAGGGGGATGCTGGAGATCCCTATAAGGTAATCTGACATGTTAACTGATCTCCAGGGACTTTAATGCAACAAACAGTAGGACATGATGGGGATAAAAAAAAGGGGGTGATATATGGGGCCTGTAGGGACCTCTTTCCTTTGGAAAGATGAAAAAACAATTCGAACTAGCACACTCTCAGATCTTTCTGCATATGCAAGTCAAACATGCTCTCTAAATATGATGTAGCAGATGAATCACCACTGTTGTGCCGACTATTGGCGGCCTCACTACATACGCATGCCATCTCCTAAATTTGTAGGACACTTTTAAACAGCAGCCTGCCATCTCTTTATCTACTGAGGAGCAAATAGGAATGTGATGTGGGGGTTCTGGCAGATGAAGAATAGGGCGAGGCGTGCCACCATCCGAGAGGGGTTGCCGCTAAGGTAGGGTCCGGATGGTACAGCCTAAAATATGTGCTTTAGTAAATCAAGTATTTTCTGTATGGGGAAGGCAGATGATGATTGATGTTTGCGTGAATGTGGTCCTCTAGGGACATCTGGTACACTCACTTTGGGAATGTCCTTTTCTACAGCTTTTATGTGCATGCGGCCCGTTGTCTTTCAGAGGTCACGAAAGAACACGTGGTGTTAGACCAGAAGTTGGCCACCTTGGGTATATGAGGACATCAAACTGTGCCTAAATAGACATTCTTGTTCTACAGTGTGGCCATCATGGTTGCTTGGAGAGACATAGCTCGGTTGTGGGGTAGTGGGGAGACTCCAACAGTGTCGCTTTGGAAGGCAGCAGTGGGTTTCTGGCCAAACGTACAGTGTATAAGGCCAGGGGTTGTCCCAGAAAACTGGATAACATATGTGGTCAATGGGGTGACTTCGGAACCGTGAGCAAAATGTGCGCGGTCACAATGTCTGCTATACTGGAATTCTCTGAATACACTGATCAACAATGAGTGTGCCACAGAGGTATCAATTTGTTGTATTGTTCTTAAGTTAACTGCATAAAATGCAATAAAAAGAATTAACAACAGGAGAGATCCCTGAGAAGAGCTCATGTTCTCCTACATGGATCTCAGTCACTGCTGGACAGAGCCCTAAGGAGAGCCGCTGTCATCATGCATCGAGCTCTAAGGAGAGTTGCTGACTTCCTGCTGAAGAGATCCCTGATGAGCCACTGTTCTCCTGTTGGAAAGATCCCAATGAAGAGCTGCATATCTCATGTATGAAACGCTCAAAGAGTCCTTGTCCTCCTGCTTGAATTTCTGAGAACCATGCTGAGCTAATGTGTGAGGTCCTGCGTAAAGTCATTGTAGCCACTAAGGGATCCCTCAGAAGAGCAACTGTTCTCCTGCCTACTAAGCCTTTGTAGCCAGTCCCAAGAAGAGCCTTTATACCCCTGAATGAAGTCCAGGGAAGAGCAGCTGTCTTCCTGCAGAGATCCCTTCCAGGGCCGCTGTTCTTCTGGGTAGTACTGTGAACACATCTATTGACCTCCTAATATAGGTGGATTGTGTCAGGCATTAAATTGGCTTACCAACTGGCTCAGAAGCCATTGGTCGCTCGACCTAAAGCGCATTCCACAAGGGGGAAAGCGGCTACTGCTGCTTTTCTCAATAATGTCCCACTACGAGATCTGCAAAGCAGCCACTTGGAGATCTGTCCATACATTTACGAGGCATTATTGTCTGGACTCGGACACCAGAGCAGACACTCAAGTAGGACAAGCCTCCTTGAGGAATCTGTTCAATAACTGATTTTTTCAATGTTTTTACTCCATATATAGTGCAGTTCTCATTTGCCTGCAGGTGGAAGGTGGGCTTGCTATTCTATTCAGTGCTTATGACTATTGATGAGGATCTCCTGGAAGAGAAGGATAAGTTACTTACCTGTAATCCCAGTTCTCTTCCAGGGGTATCCTCCTCAAAGTCATAAGCAACCCACCCGCCTCCCCAGGCAAATATGAGGATTGTATTATTAAACATGGAAGAAGTATATCTTTGTGTTTAGGACTACGGTCCCGCAAAGAACAACTGACCCAACTGTCACCCCTGAGGCATGCTGGGATATTGGAGTGTGGGCTGCCTTAAAGGCACGGTGCCAGTTTTTACCTGTACAAGGTTTTTCAGTCTCTATGGTATTGTATTGCAATGCAGCCTGCAGGCTAACAATGTTTTGTGGATCTGTGTTTTGCACAGTGTTCTCTTTTCTTTATCATGAGTTTTTACCTCATTACAAAAAAAAAATAAAAAAAAGAGATTTAGGTGTATTATTATACCTATGGTGGATTATTGGATATTTGTGTCTACATTGTCTAGCCTTCTATGGGGGCTGCATTTGCTTGGAAAAAATAATATATGTTTATACATATACAGAGCTGTGTATATATATGTTTTTCATATATAATTTTATTATTTCCGGGGTCCCCGCACATGGGCGGGAATATTCAGTGCTTATGACTTTGATGAGGATACCCCTGGAAGAGAACTAGGATTACAGGTAAGTAACTTATCCTTTCAGCACATGGCAATAGGATAAACAGGGTATCTTTTCTGCATAGATGGCATGATAGCAATCCAGGGTTCTCTCTGCATACGATCTTGCATTTCAGTACAGTGCACAACAAGCCTAAAAGCTTTTTCCATAGTAAGTATTCTTTAAAAGTTATTTATTCTGATGTATAATTCTGACCACAGATTCTTCACCTTTAGAATATTCCCCAGATGCCAGACTGGATCCAGGAACTTTTAATATCAGAATTCCAGTGCGCCACTAGGTGGCAACGTGCGGCTCCCTGCTGGCTTTGTTTCACCCAGGTAGTGATGGAGCAGAGCCGCATATAAGCACAACCCTTGTGCGCCAGTGTCAGTGCCTTTCTTTCATATGGATGCTTCTAACCCCAGATTCCTCGCTTTTAGAATATTCCCCATGTGCCAGACTGGATCGGGAAACCTTTTATAGCAGAGCTACTGCACTGTCAGCAGGTGGTGATGTACAGCTTCGGATTGGCTTTGTTCTTCCCGAAAAGTGACAGAGCTTAGCCGCATTTTAGTGCCACCCCTGTGCGTCGATGTCTGATCTTTTCTTTCATCGCCTTTGAACATGGGCCCAGCTCTTCACTTCTACTTTTTTCAGTGTTTTGATGTCCTCAAAAATGAGAGAATGATGAGGGAACCATGCCCTAACTCTAGTAAATAGATATGAGTCGTGGACCTGCACAAGGTGCGTCTTTGTTGTTTGGGCTTGACGCAGAATTCCAAATCGTCCGATGAGCGCACCCTTATGCAGCTGAAGTCTATCTGGGACTGCGAAGAGAAGCTCTATGTTGCTGAGCACTGGAAGAAGTCCCAGGCCTCACGTAAGTTACGCTCTCTTCCCAAGTCGAGGGCCTGGACCCGGTTACACACGGGCTCCTGATTCTGCAACTTCAATAAGTCTTCTTCAGGGTCAGATTCCTCTAGTATGTTGAAGTCCAAGCAAAAGCATAAGAAGGCGAAGCAGGAGTCAACCTGATGCTGCCAATCTTTATCAAAAGTGAAGTTGTCAGGGCGTTAATTTGCCAGCCGATCTCTCTTCCTATCTTCGAATGAGGAGTTTATTTCGCAGCTGATTCCAATGTGCATCGGATTCCCCAGGCTGTCAGTTAGGCCACAGCAGAGTTGACTCTATTAAGGAGGCCATGCCTCATATCTTTGGCACCCTTCCAGTTCTTTTTGACGAGTCTTAGGACCCCAAGTATTGGCAGGAGCACTCAGTAGGATTACCGCTGGCGATTTCTTCGTCTGCACCATCTGAACCCCTTGGACCAATCTCTGATTCAGCTTTGACTCTTGTGCAGACTTCCACACAGGCTGCAAAATCCACATCTGTTCCTTCTTTATCTATGCTGGAGCCAACTCTATCGGAGAATCCAGTACTGACGCCAGAGTCCAACCCTAAACCGGGGTCAACTTTACCATGACTGGGATCATGCTCCAAATGTGGTACAACACTTTACATGATCACCAAATTACGTTACACATGGTCAGCAGCTCTTGTCATTTTGCCACATCTCCTGCCCAGGCTTCATAGAATATGTACAGGCCTCCCTTATGGGTATTCCTTTCAATGGCCCATACCTATTTGGAGTGAAAGCTGCCTTAGAATGCATTTAAAAGAGTAGGGCAACGGCACGCTGTCCGGCTCCAGATCAGGAAATTCCGATACTACTTCAGGAGGGTTGTAATAAAGAAAACACAAGTCTACCCAGACCCCAATGCAGTCACTCCAGTCCTTTTGTTGATGGGGCCATAGATCTAGCAGACAGCTCTCCGGTCACTGCGGGCATCAGCCCTCTCAGTCCACTTTTCCTTTGGCAGCAGCCTCCATTCTGCCATAGCTTGCTATTGGTGGTGCGCAGCCACTCTTTTTCGAGTGTCGATACTTCACATCTGAAAGATGAGTCCTCTAAATTGTAAAGCATGGCTAAGTCCTATGCTCTTTCTGCTCTATCACTTTTTCCTCCAACATCAGAATGCTTCTCAGAGGTGCACCTGTCCATTCTAATAAAAGCAGTGCAAGCTCTTTTTTTTTTAACTGAGTTTTAAATAGCGCATACTTGACCCGAAGGTATCGGAGCGCTTTACACGAGCACCAGGTGCGTTACATGATGACACATTCATTTTTGTTAGGCACGGGGAGATTGTGATTTGCCCAGAATCACAGGATGTTGCTTGTCCATGCCAAGACTCAAACCTGGTTCCCAAGATTAGAGGTCGCTAACGGAGCCATCGAGACGTTTATGGATTTAGAATCAGACAATTTTCCTTGTGCCGAAGAAGGATGGATGGCATCAGCATATCTTAGATCTTCGCCTTCTGAATGCCTTCATAAGGAAGTACAAATTCAAAATTCTCAAACCGCCCAAGTTCTGTCTGCCCTGTATCTGGGTGATTGGATGGGGGGCTTGGTCCTGCAGAAAGTGTATTTCATGTACATGTCATGCAGTCCCACAGATGTTTTCTGTGGATTATGGTAGGCTAAGAGTATTTTCAGTTTGACGTGCTCAAGCCTTTGTCTTCGACAATGCCCCTCGTGTGTTAACAAAAGTGAGGTTGGGTTCACTAACCATCTTCAGAGGATGGGTATAGCTGTTCTTCCCTACCTCACTGACTGGCTGTTGAAGGCAGGCTTGCCACAGTCAGTGGGGGTGCACCTCCAGGCGATGTTGAACCTCTGACATCATTGGGGTTGTCGATCAACGTGCGAAAGCCACACCTGACTCCTATGCAGAGGCTTCCTTTTATAGGAGCTGTCTTGGACACATCAGTTCAGGGCCTTTCCTCCATCATACCGTGTCCAGGACATTAATACTATGAACCACTAAGTGTCAGTCTCTGTCCTGGATCTTGGGGAAAGCAGCTCTGGGGCTTCTTGGGCTTTTAGCCTCTTGCATCTTGCTGGAATACTGCATCAGGTGGCATATGTGGGCTCTGCAAAGGAACCCGAAGTCTCAGTTCGCCCCAGCACCATGGAAACCTGTTAAATGCCATCCAGGTTTCGGAAGCGATTGCTCTCAAACTGTCGTGGTGGCCACTCAGCCAGAGTTGGACCAATGGCAAACACTTCTCCCTTCCAGACTCTGGTTATATGTGGGAGGTTGAGGTTGGAAACCCAGCCCTGTATCAATCTGTTGGATTGTAGGGCATTCATCTGGCCCTGAAGGCCTTCCTACCGACCATCAAGGGGATGCTGGTAGTGGTACATGTTCTCACGACAACACTACCTCTATATTGTACTGCTACAAGTAGAGTGGGGTGGTGTCGTGGGTCTTGTGCCAAAAGTTTCTGTGCCTCTAGGGTTGGATAAGTGTTGTCAGGGCGTCTGTCTGATTGTGAACCTCCTGGCTGCAACTTTGAACGTCAGTGCAGACTAGTTCAGCTGGTGGCCCCTGGTGGATGGCAAACGGAGTTTACATCTTGAGGTGACACAAGCCATCTTCTAACAGTGGGGAGAACATTGGCAGATTTTTTCGTCACAGTTGAACATGCAGTGTCAAATGTTTTGAGTGTCGGAGGAACCATGAAAAGAATCACTTGGAGATGCATTCCCATTTGAAGTAGGAAACCACACATTTCCACCCCTGCCTCTCCTTCATGAGTCCTGAAGAAGACGAAAAATGACCAGGTCCAAGTCATCCTAGTGGCTCTGGATTGGCCCAAGAGAGTGTGGTATCTCTAGATATGAGCTTCTGCTCCATGGTCAGATTACCACTTTGAGGGAATCTTCCTGCTGCTGCAGCATGGCAGGGTTCTGCACCCAAACCTGCGCAAACTACATGTCCATGCATGGAGATTGTGAGACCGCAGTTGATTGCGTTCAGTTTGCCCCCTGATGTTGTGGATGTCAAAATTGCTGCCAGGCGCCCATGAACAAAATCTGTTTATATCTGGTGCTGGAACAAATTTGTGTATTTTGCGGCATCAAAGACACCGAAGTAATCTTTCTTGGAGTGAAGGAGTCACTCCTCTGTATCTGCAGGCGCCGCAACTAAGCTGACCAGTCTGCTGCTCCTGATGTCCTCCGGGTATCGCAAGGACCAGCAACACAGGTGATGGTTCTGCAACTCCTTTGGAGCCTGCACTGTCTTCTCACGGAGTGTGAGGCCAGTATCCCTCGTTGGAACTGAAGCCCTGTGCACTGCATCGAGTTGCCGTTACCAAGGCTTGTTGACTCGCTTCTCCAGAGATCTTCGGGCTCCAAGAAGCCCCAGCCTTCAGCATCTCTTGCTACCAAGATCTTTGCCCACACCGCATCCTCTGCACCGTTGGTCTGCATCATTGTTGAGCTGCTCGAGGTCCTTTTCCGACTCCTGCGCCTTCGACCTGTGTGTCCTCTTGAGGGTCTTCTTGGTTCCAGTGGGCTCTCCTGCTTGCTCAGGGCCTGCTCTGACTCTCCGGCACTTGGTGAGTCCTATGGACCTTGCTGGTCTCGACGCTGCACCTTCTTCATTTACCACGTCTTTTGCTGCTGCCAAGGCTCATTGGTGCCCCTGCCGGACACAGACCCCCCTGGTTCTCAACTTCCGACGTGGGACAGCTCGTGAACAGCTTCTGATCTTCCACCACGTTGCCTGGACCTTACAGCTGCAGCGACAAGGTCACCATCAACTCTCCTGCATCTTCCATCCTCGGTGGTCATTGGTCTTCTGTGCTTCCCGGTCACTTCTGAGTGTCATAGACTCTGGCCCCTCTGCTTGCAGGTACTCCTCTTTAAGAATCCACCCTTGGATTCAACCAGACTCTTTTACCTAGTAAACAAAATGCCTTGCAGACAGCAGCACATGCCCTGTCTCAGGCGAGACCTAAAAACGGAGTGGCGCTGGCATTCATTGCTGATATTTCACTTAATGACAACTTCAAGTCAGCCACATAGTCCTCCCTGAGAATTTCACTTTTTAGATATCCAAGCTAACAACATAGCGGAAGTGGGTACACAAGTAGTCAAACACCTGTTTTGCAAATGTGCACTAATTTCACCCAGCCTACCAAGGAAAGTGAATTCCATGACCAAATTCAAGCTTGGCATTGAACCTATAAAAGATTCATACTGCAAAACAAAATGGGTGCTTACCTGTAGGAGTAGTTTTGCAGCTTGAAGAGATTTCTGGATCCACATGCGACCTCCCCAGGTGTCTTACAAACAAACTATAAAGCAGTAACTTCTCAAAACATGCAGAAAGTAAAAAAATAAATATGGACACAAGGGAAAAAAGAATCTGAAGATAGAAACCGCGCAGAGGAGACTCTGCCTCACACGTCTAACATCACAAGGGAACGGACATACCATCAAATGGTGGTCAATGATGCTTGCAAGGGAAAAAAAGGACAAGAAAGCAAAAGCGTCTGAACCCAAACAGTATACTGGGATTGGGAAATAATGCACACCATGTGAAGCCAGAAACTTCTTAAAGCTGCAAAACTACTCCTACAAGCCAGGAACCATTTCGTATTTCTGCATTAGCCAGAAACCTAGGAGTAATCTTCACCTCCTCCAAACAGATGGAGTATTTAATTACTTGAGCTGCCCCTGCAGCTAGATAGTAATTCTTAAATAAGTGTAGAATCCATCCTGACCTCCTTGACCTTCTTTTCTGAACTGACAAAACCCTGATAAACTCACTAGTTATTAACAAGCTGGACTATGGCCAAAGTTTATTAATGGGCTTTCATCATCACACATTTGCTCCTCTTGGCAAAGTTGTAAACTTTGCTGCCGGACTATTCAATAACCCGTGAAATTTCCACCTCAGTGTACCAACATCAACCTGGTTGTTAAGAACAGAGCCGTCTGCAAACGTTTAACACTGCTGACCGTCAAAACTATACATGGGTCAGCGATAGGCTCCCTTTCAGAGACTTTTACCCAGTATATCTCCTCACAAAACTTATAATCAGCCGACTGGCCCCACCATAGAAAACCAACCCTGCTTCGTGTAGGACGTGGAGTTACGAAAAACTCCACTCCATGTAGCAGAACAGATTTTTTTCTTTGCTTACACTCGCCAACATTAAGTTAGCGAACACAAGTGAGGAAAATCTTACTCCAGACCACCTGCCGGTGAGATTTCTCAGTGCGGGCGATCACGGATGGCCGCTACTGCTCACATTGAGAAACCTTCCATTCACGTTCAAGAAGCTGCTGCTCGAGTATAACATCTACTCATGCGGCAGAAAAAAGCAGCACCCTCTTGCGCTGCACATGGTGCCATTCGCGCCAATTAGCCATCGCGGATCAAACATCCGGTGCTAAAAATCAGCGTGAACAGCGCACTAACGCACTCTGCCACTTGCAAAACTCCATGTAGCGCAGCAGAGTTTTTGGGTCACACGGAACTCCGCAAACTCCACCCAGGCCTAGTGACTGTATGGGTGAGTGAGTGCATGTGTTGGTAGCCGTATGAGTGAGTGGGGTGTGTGAGTATCTGAAAGGGTAAGTGAGTACATGTAGTAGTAGCTGTATTAGTGAGTCGGTGTGTTATTGATTGTATAGGTGAGTGAGTGGCTGTATGAGTGAGTGACTGGGTGTATGAGTTGCTATATCAGTGTGTGTCTGGATGTCTCAAGGGTTGTATCAGGCTGTCCCTTGGTGCGTAACTTGACAAAGTAAGTTTGTTGAATGACAGAGAGCAGTAATTAGAAAATTACTTCAATAGCTGGTGTCATTCATCTGTTTAAAAAGAAGAAAAATATGTTAGTATTTTTACAAAATTCTACAATAAACTTTTAGTTTCTTCAATACTTAAATTCACATTATAGTAAAGCAATTCCTTTCCCTTTTTTTACTGTTCTCGACTTTTGTATTGTACACCATAAATTTTTATTGCAGAACGATTCATCCTTTAACAGTGGGGAACAATCAATCACAGAGACTGTAGGAAAATAAAACCCGGTTCACAATTCAGCACCTGTTCTTTTCTTATTCTAAATTCATTTTGGTGATTTTTTTCAAAATCATTTCCAAATAAAGTGGCATCTGGTGGCAGTGAGGATCAGTAGCCACATCCTGTTAAAACATCTAAAGGCGTACCACACAGTGGGTGTGTGAGTAGTGAGTAAGTGGATTTGTACATAGTCGAGTGAGTGGCTGTGTGGATGAGTGAGTGGGTGTGTCAGGGGCTCAATGAGTACGTCAGTGGGTGTGTCAGTGTGTGCATGAGTGAGTAAATGCATGTTGTAGTAGCTGTATGAGTGAGTGAGTGGATGTGTGCGTAGATGTATGGGTGAGTGAAAGGGAGTGTGAGTGGGTGTGGTAGAGGGTGTATGGGTGAGTAGCTGCATATGTTGCTAACTATATGAGTGAGTAGTTGTGTGAGTTGCTGTATGGGTGACTGAGTTCATGCATGAGTAACTATATGAGTGAGTTTGTGGTTATGTGAGTGGCTGTAAGTGGTGAATGAGAGGATGCATGAATGGCTATATCGGTGAGTGAGCGGGTACATGAGTTTCTGCATGGGTGAGTGACTGGGTATGAAGTGGGTGTATGAATGGGTGTATAATTGGCTGTATTGGTATGAGAATGGGAATGTAAGTGGCTGTATGGGTGAGTGAGTGGATGCATGAGTGGCTGTATGTGTCTTTACTAGAGGGTGAGTGCCCATCGTCAGAAATTGATTGTGCCATGGACATTGCCATCATTGGATTTAGACAGCTAGCTGGGGCAGCAGTGTTAAGACATCAGGGATGGCTCAAAGCTACCTACTGGCCAGAGGTTCAAACCAAATTATTAGATCTGCCTTATGATAGGGAAGCCCTGTTCAGTAAACACATCAGTGATGCTCTCCAGGCCATAAAAACAGATATGGACATGGCTAAGTCATTGGGGACCTTACAATATAAAAAGCTTCCCTTTCGGGGCGTTCGAGGGCGAGAACAACCATCTTATAGTGGGGGATCCGGACAGTACCGCTATCCCACATTTCCCTCAACTAGTCAACAATTTCGACACCAATACCAGCAAAGGCAGCTACCATCAGTGGTCTATAATAGATCCATTCCAAAGGGAAAATTGGGACGACAAGGCAAAGATACCAGCCTCTGCCGATGACTTCCTACAGGCACCGGCTACTCTTCCCTTTTTTCTATCAAGTGTAGCAGGGAGAATAACCAATCATTTGTAAAGCTAGCAACAAATAAGTACTACCAATGGGTTCAATTAAGCCACACATTGGTATTCATCTAGACACCTCCTTCAACCAATCCTCAAACCTCCATCCTAAAACATCTGCAATTTCTTAAGTTGGAAGCCAAAACCATGCTCAAAAAGGTTCTGTAGAGAGAGTTCCTCTTTTCTAGAGAGGATACCTTTTCTATTCCCGCTTCTTCTTAATTTGCAAGAAGTCAAAGCAGTGAAGACGATTCTGGATTTAAGTAACCTAAACAAATATCCCAAGAAACAGTTGTTTCGCATGGTTACATTACAAGATAGATTTTAGCTCCTGAACCAAGGAGATTACTCAAATTTCAGAGCACGTATTTTCATATAACCCTACCCATCAAAAACCCAGGAAATTTCTAAGGTTTACAGTATCTGGCAGCCACTATCAGTTCAGGGTGCTCCACCTTCAGTCTCAAATCAGCCCCTCGCAATTATACAAAGTGCTTAGCGCCTGTAGCAGCCTTCCTTAGGCAACAGAAACATCAGGTGTTCCCCTATCTTGATGACTGGTTGGTCAAGGCCGCTTCCAACCAGGCTGCACGGATGTCCATAATGACCTGTATACACCTGTTCAACAAGCTGACCTTCACACTGAATCCAGACAAGTCGGTCCTTTAACCGTCACAAAGGATAACATTCCTAGGAACCATGCTGGAGTCAACGCTCAACAAAGCGTACCCTACAACAGAGAGATAACAAAAACTGGTGACTTTAACTAAATGAATACAAAGAAAAAAGTATCTTTCCGTTCGCCTCTACAAATCCCTACTGGGAATCCATCTAGGCCCATACTGTCTACAAATGTGTCGGCTCCAAAAGGAATTAGACATTCAATGGTTACAAGCTACAGGTACCTTCGACCTCAACGGGGTCACACTAGCAATGGTCAAAGCCCTCACCTGGTGGACACAACCGGCACACCTGTCAGTCGGTCTGTCCCTTTTATCTCAGGCTTCTCTTTTGGTCAATACTGCCAATGCTTCCGAAGGAGGGTGGAGAGCTTACCTCCAGGACCTGCAGGTCAGTGGCAAATGGCTACCTTTTCGTCACTGCTTCCACATCAGCCTACGTGAACTGAAGGCAGTACATGTAGCTTTACAAGCTTTCCTTCCTAGAATACAGAATTTAGCAGTCCTCATTTGGACAGACAATACAACCACAATGCATTACATCAACAAGTAAGGTGGCACAAGATCTCACCTGCTATCCTAGGAAACTCAACAGATCTGGGAATGGTCATCATCACAAGGTGCTTCTAAGTGCAGAACATGTACCTGGGAAACAAAACGCTATAGCAGACACCCTGTGCGGACTGAAAACATCTTGCCACAAGTCAGAACTGGAGTAACAAATTCTGGATGAGATTTTTATCCAATGTGGCACACCATACCTGGACCTCTGCGACTCCCCAGAATAGGAAAAGCCAGTTCTTTGTAAGTTGGCATCCTCAACTGGGGTCCTGAGGGAATACATTTTCGATCGAAATCTTTGCCTACCCCTTTCCTCTGATTCTTGACCTCTCAAAAGTTCTCATGAAAATGAAGACCAAACCCTGCAAGATAATTCTCATAGCCCCAACATGGCTGTGCCAACATTGGTTCACATAACTACTCATCCTCTCACAGGAGCATCACATTTGACTGAAATTGATCCCATGTCTGCTGATGATGAGCCGGGGACAAGTACTGCATCCAGACCCCAAGTCACTTTGATTATCAGCCTGGATCCTGAGTTTAACAAATTTGAGCATATGAACATTCCATTGGACTGCAGGGACATATTAGCCAGAGCCTGGGCAGACAGTACTAATAAAACACATCGCCTCAAGTGGAAAAGATTTTGCATATATTGCCAAAGAGCTAATGAACATCTCAGCTCCTCTCTACCCAAAGAGATTCTATGTTATCTTTTACACCTTGCTCAATGTGGTCTGGCTCTCGCCTCTATTAAAGTCCACCTGGCAGCCATTTCTGCCTTAGGAAATTGTCCAAAATACCATCACTGTGGTCTACTAGACTCATTAAGCGATTCCTCAAAGTATTATTCCGAACATTCCCGCTGGTGAGGCCTCCTCCTATGCTTTGGCAGCTCAACACTGTACTTTTACAGTTAATGAGAGATCCATTCGAGCCTATCCACAAGGCAGATATCAAATTTCTATCTTGGAAAGTAGCTCTCCTTCTAGCTTTAATATCAGCAAGAAGGGCCAGTCAAATTCAGGCTTTCACTATACAGGAACCTTTCCTCCAGTTCGGGGACGATAGGGTTATTATACGCACAAACCCTAAAGTAATTCCCAAAGTCCCGTCAGACTTTCAAATCAATGAACCTGTGGTTCTCATGTTGTTTTTTGCCGAACCCTCAAACGTCAGCCGAACGAGCATTACTCTCTTTGGATAGCAAAAAGTGCTTAAAGTTCTGTTCAGATAGAACTAGGAGTTTTCACAGATCGAACCAACTCTTTATAGCTTACAGCGCTCCAAGAAAAGGTTTTCCTCTATCAAAACAAAGCATCTCTAGATGTGTGTCTAGCGTCATTCTATACCGTCACTAGAGTAGGCTGGCAGACTTTTAAGCACAACAGTGCGTGCTCACTCCAGAAGAACTATATCTACTTCCATGGCATTGTTTGCTGGTGTGTCACTGCTAGATATCCATAGAGCACAACCTGGAAAAGTATGTGCACCTTTATGCATTACTACTGCTTGGAATTTGCAGTTCTCAATGAAGGAGCAGTGGGACAAGCGGTATTAAGGCATTTTTTCCAATCAAGGTATGCCAACCCTTCATTCTTGCATTCTCTTAACTTGTTACACACATTTTACTTACTGTTTATACGTATGCTTTGTATTTCTCTAGAGGATGTGTTGCTTTTAAAGGAAACTGTGATTTTTCACCGATGTTTAGTCTGATTCAAGCATGTGAATCTATGCAAGTTCTTTCATAGACCCACATGCGACCCACCCTCCTCCCCTGGGAAGCTCACCTTCTATCTCTCAGTACATTTTCATGTATTCTCACTTGTGCTTAAAAACTCTAAGAGACTGGTGCTTCTCACAGGAGTGTTGACGGGTTGAGACTTAAGTTTAGTCCTTTTTAAAAAATAATAACTGATAGGTTAAAACCGAAAGGCCTAGGGCCTCTATGGTTGATGTCTATTATTAAAATGTTTTTTTAAGGTACCGGGACACCCATCTCAACGACGGGGAATGATTCAAGCATATGAATCTATGAAAGATTCCAATATTGGAGAGCTACAGTTACAGGTAAGTAACTTATTTTCTTCCTTAATTTAGTGAAGATTCCCTTTGACGCTTCTCTCCCTTAATCGGAAACGTTATATTTTTCAGGATAACATGCTGTTTTGTGATTCGTGTGATCGGGGCTTCCACATGGAGTGCTGTCACCCTCCCCTCACCCGGATGCCGAAAGGTAAGACCCTATATGTGCATTAATTAGTTTACGGTTGAAAATGTCTCTTTGTGAATTGTTGACAGAATTGCAAGGGACCAGGCTGTACGTAGTAGGTTAGGCTATTATCTAAGAGAGTAATATGAGTTTGTGGGAGACAGGAAGAAACATTCACTACTTTACTCTCTGAATTGATCAATGCTTTTTGTTTTTTTAAGGAATGTGGATATGTCAAGTATGTCGACCTCAAAAAAAAGGAAGGAAACTTCTACACAAGAAAGCAGCTCAAATAAGAAAAAGATATGCCAATCCTGTCGGACGTCCAAAAAACCGGTTAAAGAGTCATCACACACTGTGAGTATAACAGCAAATGGGGGCATATCTAGAGGAGGGGTGGACATAACTGGTACAAGGTAAAGGACAACATATATATATTTGGCATGGATTGAAAAGTGGCGCTTACGAGGGATGGATGATAAGGATGGTGTCTGAAGAGGGAAGGAGATGGGGGAGTAAGCATAAAGTTGTTTTGTATAAAGGAGAGGACCAAAGGAATGGGTAGTATCTGTGGTGAAGGTTAATTTAAATGAATACTAAAACGAAGGGAGACAATGACATATAAACGGTATGGAGTAGAGGATAAGGGCACCCTTTATAAGGAATTGTTGATGGGGAATAGAAGGATAAGGCTTCTAAAAGTTTGGTAGTAGGTGAAGGATGTAATTGTCTCGAGGAAGGTCATAGCAAATTTTTCCATCATTTACTCTTTAATATATATTCACAAACTAAACTCATTTCCAATCTTAAAAAAGCAGTGTATTTTTTTTCCAAAACAGATTTTATTCATCAACTAACACGTATAAAGCTGGGCTCTGTAACCCAGAGGCATCTGCACAGTAAGTACAAAGCTTCATGACTTTGAGTTTTCAAAACTACCCAACAACCTCCTGGTCTCACTAATGGCCTCCCACATACAGCCTAGCTGTGCCCTTTGCACCACCACCGCATGCTCCAATAAACAGAAATGTAGGAAACAACAGCTTGCACCAGCAGGGTAATATTAAACTGGATGGAGGGGCCCCGCTGCATCATCCGGCTCCAACAGCAAGCCCTGATAGTCTGCTCACCGCTTCCAAACTTTATAAGGTTTCTGCGGGCACCCTCTTGCAGTGAAAATAGGAAGTTCCAAGCCCATACAGAAGTCCAGTCCCTTTTTCCAAACCGACACTGAGGGTGGCGCCGGTGCCTTCCACGCCCTAGCGATGTCCCTCTTTACCAGAGTAAACCCTAGCAGCATAAGATGACGTTTATAAATATTACCCCCAATCCCGTCCGTGACATGAAAAAGCAACAATTTCGGCGAATGGGGCAGGTCCCAGCCCAACACCTCAGAAAGGCAGGTCACTACCCCTCTCCAGAACCGTGGCCAGGAGAGACAATGCCAAATCGTGTGCATCAGGGTCCCTTTCTCCCCCTCACATCTAAGGCACATAGGGGAGGCCACTAGACCCGCCCTCCATAACAGGACCCGTGTGAAATAGACCCAATGAAGATATTTAAACTGGACAAGGTGCAGATGTATTGCTATGGCCGCCCCCCGCGGGGAGGCCAGGATATCCGTCCAGTCCTCCTCATCAAGTGAGCCAACATCTCCCTCCCAGGCCCCTCTAAGCTTCTGCAGTGTAGGGGAGCTGTGAATCACTAGGGACTGGTAGATCTTAGAAATTTTATGATCCTGAAGGTCCCCCATAAATACTTTCGCTTCTATCGGGCTGAACTCCGCCAGCGACTCCAATCCCTCCAGACTAGGGGAGAGGGCGTGTCGAAACTGAAGGTATTTGTAAAATTGGGTTTTTGGCATTTGGAAATCTTTTTGTGGATCTTGAAAGGACTTTGGGATCAGCCCCCTCATGACGTCCGCCAGGGTAGAAATACCAATGTTGTCCCAACCACGAAACCCTGACAAAGTAGCTAGTTGTGGCAGGCGGACATTATTCCATAAGGGGGTTTCCTGTGTCAGCGTATTCTACCACCCCATCCTCTGCAAGGCTTTTCGCCAGATTTGGAAAACTACCTGGGTCGCTTACGGCAGGGATCTACGTACCGGTGTCAAGTACAGTATCGTGTGTAAGGAGAGGTCCTCCATAAGAAGCTGCTGTACAGCATAAGCAGGGTAGTCTCTGCCCCCATACCACCACTCATTTAAGACCATTAAATGTGAGGCCATGTAATATGATAGTACATCAGAGGTCACCAATCCTCCACAGTACGTGGAGAGGAGGCATTTCCATAGGGCGAGTATCACCATTCCCGCTGCCCATAAAAATTGACCCAATGCTGCATTGACCTGCCTGAACCATCTAGGGGAAATCGGGTAGGGGTGATTCTGCAGCTGATATAGTAAACGGGGTAGAGAGACCATCTTGAAGAAGGCCGATCGACCATATATAGACAACGCCATATGAGACCATGTCTTGAGATCTTCCCGGACGCGAACCAAATTCCTTTCCTATGCCACAATGGTTGAGTCCGATACAAATACCCCAAGATACTTCATCCCGCCGGTCACAACCCGAAACGACGAGGCCCAGGTGCCCAAACCAGACGTTTCCCCATGGGGCCACAAGGTAGACTTACTGGGGTTCAAGTAGAGACCCGATGATTCCCCAAAAATCTGCATAATTCGAAGCAGCCGCGGCCTCGTCCAATTGACAACCGTGAGAAAGAACAAAACGTCATCGGCATATAATGCAATATGATCCGACACTCCGTGTGCTCATTCGAAGCCGGTCACCTGCGCGTCCATACGGACCCAGGCGGCCAAAGGTTCCACCGCCAGGGCAAACAAGTAGGGAGACAGCAGACAGCCCTGCCTGGTACCCCGTCTAAGAGAGAAGGTGGAGGAGGTAGAGCCAGCAACACGTACCGACGCAGTAAGATCAGTGTAAAGTAGGGATATGTAGGACAGAAAGCGTGGTCCAAAATTCAATCTGCGTAGCAGCGCGAATAGATATACCCAACTAAGGGAATCAAATGCCCTGTCCATATCTGCCAGAAAGAGCGCTGCCCGTTCACCCAGCCTACGGATGGCCGCAACAGCAACCTGAGCCCGACTAATATTATGTCGGGTCACCCACTGGAGCATAAACCCGGCTTGATCTGGGTGTACCAGGATAGAAATGTGGGACCGCATGCGGTTGGCCAACGCCTTGGCCAAAATTTTAGCTTCTACGTTCAGGAGCGAAATGGGACGATAGGAAGCGTGCTGGTCCGGGGGTCTGCGGACGGGTTATGGAACACTACAACCTCCGCGTTTCGCCAATCCCGAAGATGACACCCCCGCTCATGAGACTCCTCCACCACTCTAAGGTAGTGGGGTCCAAGCTGCAGAAAAAAATTCTTACAAAATTCACAGGGAAACCAAGTTAAGGTCAGAGAACTGGCTCGCCCCGCATCTGCCTGACATCGCCACTGCAACACCCAACGGCTCCAAGATTAAATACCGGGACCGTGCCAACAGACATAGAGGTGGCATTGCCATAGTTCACAAGGAGTCAATCATCTGCACCACCACCTATGGCGAAACCTCAGTGATCATGGAACTTTCAATTCCACACCAACAACAAAACCACAATCAAAGGCATCCTCGCATACAGACCCCCAGTACCACAAACCGGCCTAAGCGGAGCCATCAGAGTTTATCACCCTGCTCGCCACCTAATCTTAGGGAGATCTCAACTCCCACCTGGACAATCCAACAGATACCAACTCTACTGACCTCCTGGAACGAATTAACACCAGCCTCATGCAGCTAGTCTCAGACCCCACACACAGAGCAGGCCATTCGCTGGACTCTATCTTAATGTCCAGCAACAGAGTCCGCCACACTACAGAACTCACCTGGTCCGCCCATTTTATCGTCCACTTCACCATCCCTGAACCACCCCCAACCGCCACAGTGCCCCCTTACGCAGATGGAACAAAGTCACACAGCACCAATGGACGATGCACTCAGCATCCCCCTGCCCAACGTATTCACCAACCTGAACCGGGCAGTAGAGAATTTCAACACCTGGATCACCAGCGCCGCCGACCGAGTCGCTCTCACCAAATCAGGCAAAACGCACAGATCCACCAAACCAGCCAGGTGGTACACCCCAGAACTCCACACAGTGGTGTTTCAGTGGGCGCAGCATCAGGGGAATCTGTCCGATTACGTCCTGATTTCGGAGGGCACTGCTCAGCAACTGCAGTGGTGGCTCACGAACCAAGATTGGGTCAGTGGCAGGTCCCTCTCCCTTCCCTAACCAGATCACACTGTGGTGACGGATGCCTCCCTTCTGGGATGGGGCGGCAACATGGGGGGCGATCGGAGGCCTCTGGTCTCCCACGTAGTCCGGAATTCACATCAACCTTCTGGAGCTCCGGGCGATTCGTCTTGCACTGAAGGCAGTTCACGGACAACACCACCGCCATGTGGTATTGCAACAAACAGGGCGGTTGGGGTCGTGGACCATATGTCAGGAGGCCCTCCGCCTCTGAACATGGCTGGAACATCAGGGCATTTCCTTGCTGGTTCAACACCTGGCAGGTTCTCTGAATGCCAGGGCGGACGGACTCAGCCGCCGTTGCATGATGGATCACGAATGGCGTCTTCACTCGGAGGTGGTGCAAGATCTCTTTCAACAATGGGGAGAGCATTGGTTAGATCTATTCACCACCGAAGAGAACGTGCAATGTCAGCAATTCTGCACGTTGGAATTTCCAGCTCGCCGACTCTTTTCCTTGTGAGTGGAGTTGCGGTCTGTTGTACGCCTTTCCGCCTATACCACTTCTGCCCAGAGTGCTGAAGAAGATCAGGTGTGACCGGGCCCAAGTCATTCTTGTGGCTCCGGATTGGGCACGAAAAGTCTGTTATCCCGAGCTGCTCAACATGGCCATTGATCCTCCGATCAGACTGCCTCTTCAGGAGGATCTTCTGTCGCAGCAGCAGGGGATGGTCCTCCACCCTAACCTGTCCAGTCTCCCCTCCTTGCGTGGAGATTGAGCGGTCGGCAGTTGACGTCTTTCGACCTGCCTCCCGAAGTCTGTGAATTAATCTTGGCAGCCAGGCGCCCCTCCACAAAAACTGTATACGCCTGCAGGTGGAACAAATTTGTGGCATGGTGCACAGCAGAGGCTGTGGATCCCCTTTCTGCTCCTCTCTCTGAAGTACACTTGTTCCTTCTCTTCTTAGCCCAGCAGGGCTCTGCTCTGGGCACTATCAAGGGCTTCCTTTCAGCCATCTCTGCCTTCCTTCGGCTGCCAGATCAGCCTTCTCTTTTCAAGTCCCCGGTAGTTAACCGTTTCTTGAAAGGCTTAACGCATCTTTTTCCTCCAATTCCTTTCGTTATGCCTCTGTGGGGCTTGAATCTTGTACTGACTTACTTAATGTGCGCTCCCTTTGAACTGCTTCATAACTGTCCTTTACGTCTCTTAACCCTTAAGACTGCTTTCCTGGTAGCCATCACTTCTGCTAGAAGGGTGAGTGAGCTCCAGGCTCTCTCCTCAAAATCTCCTTTCTTGTCTGTTCATCTGGACAAGGTGGTTCTCCAGACCCGTCCGTCCTTTCTTCCTAAGGTGGTCACTGCCTTCCACATCGGGCAGACCATTAATTTGCCCACCTTCTTTCCCCCTCCACATCCTTCAAAGGAAGCGAGGCTCCACCGTCTGAACCCAAAACGTGCGCTCTCCTTCTATCTGGATCGCACAAAGCAGTTCCGGGTGGATGATCAACTTTTTGTTGGCTACGTGGGTGCAAAGAAGGGTCGGGCCGTACACAAAAGCACCATTTCTCGATAGGTCGTGTTGTGTACTAAGGTGTGTTTCTCTCTTAAAAAGGAGCCTCCAGTCTGGCTACGCGCCAATTCCACCAGGGCGACGGCAGCCACTACTGCTGTTGGAGGGAGGATTTATTACAGGACAAGGAAGCTAGGGGCGGTACTCAGAGCCCCGGGAGCCACCACAGAACGGAGCAGGAGAGTTAGTCAGGGACAAAAGGGGCACCTTAATTTGAACCGGGGTGCCTAGGAATGCTTGCTCTAAAATTGAAGAAAATAGACATGTGAGACATGGAATTGGAGGCAGAATACAATGGCAGTTTAATGAGAAGATGCAACTTCAAAGAAACTGCAAGACAAAGGCATAAAATACAGAATACAGAATTCAGATAATCACATGGAGCTCATCATGATACCCTCTGTATCTGCACTATTGTACTGTCAGAGAAAGAGAACGCATCTATAAGTGCAATTGAAGAAATAGGTTACACCAAGGAGAAATGTTTCAGAGTATAAGAACTACCTAGGAACTCTCACGTTTACTCTAGAGCAAGCATTCCTGCAATTACAATGAATACATTATGTGAATACAAAAAGGAAAAACAAATAAAGAGAACAATAATTAAACATAACAGGACATTTCATATGGGTAAAATACAACATAATGCTAAGCAGACGCAAGAGCTTCTTTTGCTCTTGGGGAAAACTCTACGCAGTCCGTAACCCACATACAGACAGCGAGGTAGTCCGCTTGATGTTTGTGAGTGCTCCCTATTTATACTGTTTTTTGGGGTTCTTTGCACGCAACTTCTACCTACGTAAGTTACCCAAATAGCTTCGTCTGCAGTATTTACCAGACATGTCGTCATTTACCCACTTAATGCTGACAATGAACTAGGTGAAAAGGTCAGTGTCTCAGGCCAATCGCTTGTCGTAAATTTCGCAGAGCAAGCAGAAACTATAAGCAGACATTGTACGCGACTCAGAAAATATAAACAGATATTGTGCGCGAATTGAATATAGACACATATAAATCTCCTCAGTTCTCCTAACTTGACACTCTGCGGTTGCCACTTCCCTTAAAAGCGGGACCCCTGCTCAGGAAACAAGTGCCATGCCAGGATGCTGAACTTTGATTCCGATCACAGAGCACGGTAGGGTGGGGGCTACTAGTTTGGAGCGGGAAACCTCGCAGAAAGAGGAACTGAATATGAGTTGGGTCAGACCCGCCATCAGCCTGCAATACACTAAAACGGCAGAGCTATGGTCAATGTAACAAAGGCCTATATTTCGAACAGAAGGGCCTACACAGCAGTATCATGCTGGCTAAGTGGGAGGGATGTCCCAGGGTGACTATATAGCAACACGGGACCCACTGGTCAATAGGCCAGGGGCCCCCTATGATACAAAACCTACCCTCTCTCATTCCCCCCTCTTGTTCATAATATGAACAAACTCCTGACAGCATACCAATCAGGTCTTTGAGGTATTTGGTAATGGTAGACGCATTTAGGGTGGTCCTATTGTTACTTCCACAACTTCTATAAGTG
This sequence comes from Triturus cristatus, assembly GCF_964204655.1. Taxonomy (NCBI): domain Eukaryota; kingdom Metazoa; phylum Chordata; class Amphibia; order Caudata; family Salamandridae; genus Triturus; species Triturus cristatus. The sequence goes on along the minus strand of NC_140594.1, from coordinate 626,940,053 downwards.
CCAAGATATTCACATTCCCTGTTCTATGCTTGTTCTCCCTTTGCTAATTATGCAGTTCTCAGGAGGTGCTACTGCTACGTACTCGGTATGTCTACAGAAGAGGATATTGCACATTAGGACAAACAGGTATGACATTGTAACACATGCTCTGCCAACCGTCCCCTTGTCCCGTCTTCATCAATGGTAACTCATTCAATGTGGTACAAAAGTCATTATAATAGCAACAATGGGGTGTCAATGCTGCTAGTAGCATCCATGATAATTTTCTCTAATTGTTCTGAAAGGCTTGAGCAAGTCTTGAGGCATTGTTCCAGTCGTTGGTACGTGTGGCTAGTGTGACTAGTTGGAAGAATGTCTTATCTTCTGCTGCGTCTGTACTATGTTCCAAAAAGGTCTGCTGCATAATGATGTAGTGCCTCAGAGATGATACCTTTAAACAGAAAAAGTAACCGTTGGTGCCCGTCTTCAAGTAATTTGAGAGGTTTGCAAGCACTTCTTATTACTTGGGCACATTCGAAATGAAGAAACAAAGTGAAGAAAAGGTAAAGATGTCACATCTTGTAGACTGAGGGGTTGGGGCGTCGATGTTTCCAGACGTTCTTTAGGTGACGTATCCTAGGGGCCCGCTTACACACTCGTCCTTTCTCCTCTGTGCAGCACGTGCAGCCCTTCAGGATGAACTGGGATATCATTCCCACTCGGTAGTTTCTGTGGAACACATGTAGTATCTGTGTGGCTCCTTGCCCCTTGCACAACCCCTCAATCACATGTGAGATGAACGTCGGTTCTCGAAAGCACGGTATGAACTCTTTCAGGAGGCATTTGGCAATAGTTTGTGCACTGCTGTTCTTGAATTGGCAGGCCTTAGTCCACTTGCTGATCATGCACACAATAACCAACACGTACTTGTAGTTTCAGTAGGGGGTATGTAGGAGATATGTTGGTGAAGTCCATTTCATGTGGGGAAATGAAGTGTCCTGAGGCAGTGGAAATACAGCTTTAGGAAAACAGTCTGGTCCTCCTATCACATCGTACAAGTGTTGAACCATGAAAGAAGACAGGCCATGGGGGCAAGCATTATGGTTGGTAAACATTCCTTTCCATTTGGGCCTATTCATATCCCTTTTCTGTTTGCATACATCCTCCCCTGTTCTCTTCTTCCTTTCCTTCCACCCAGCCCTTTTATTATTTATCTAGTGTCATTTGCTATTCTTTCTTGAACATCTGCCTCAATAAATTCTTTACCAATTGATACACAGTCCTTGTGAGAGGTGTGTGCAACACATTCTACAATTGGAACTGGAAGCAACAAGCCTTGCAATAGTTGAGTTATTAATGGTATACGCTGCATGTGTTGTCCAGCTGAGGTAAGGAGGGAACTCCAAATGAAGAAAAGAACCTAAAAATGATATTGGCATCCCTATACAAGACCTTAAAACGAAGTTCACTATCTTAAGAGCAAAAGAGGAATCAACACACTGTACCACAGCTTGACCCAACAGAAAACACAGATGAAAATCTCTGTCACAGTAACACCTTTAGTAATCAAAACACTCATAGTTGTCAAATTGTGCCCAGGGATGTGTAATTCCTATAGCCCCACGCCCAGGACACATTTCCTTTTTATTTCAAGAGCAACAAGTTTTCATGCATATTTCGTCTTTGCGACAAGTAGGCCCAACCCTCTACAGCACAATCCCTTTGACTGTCAGTTTACAGTACCACACTATGGATCAGGGAAATTGTCTTCAATAAAGGCAATATTTGTGTCCATGCGTTAATGCTGTTCAAACTTGCATTTATTGTACATTAATGAAAAAGGCTTTATTATTAGGATGAGCGCTCTAAGTAACTGTTGTAAGATCAGACTGTACTCCTGACAGTGGTTAGAGTATGAGAATGTGTACACACTCATTTCAATTCTTAGCAATGTGAGGCTATGTATACTGCTCTCAGAATGCTCTTCAACTAGATGCAAGCTTGAAAGCACTACTGATAATACTTTGCCTTTAAAATAAAATGTTCACAAAAACAATGCAAAACATTTAGCTAAACTACTGTAATAAGGTATGTACCATCTCATTGCAACATAAGAATAAACAAGCATTGGTAAAGCCAATGAAATTGTTGTTCAGCCTTTTGTCCTTCTCAATGCACAACTTGTCTTGGCAATATTTTCATAATACCTCATTGGTGTGGGAGCTGCTGGGCCCTCATCATTATAACAAACATTGGTAAAAGCAGAAATTGTTGTGGTCTCAAAAATCACACATTGCACAGTAGTTCCTGGCACTGGATAAAACAACTGTGTGTGAATATGCTCCCTGTGAAAGAACAGAATGAAGTCACTCACAGCGAAGCCGACCAAGAGAGGGAGGGAGAGACAACATTTTACTAAACATGAAAGGTCACTGTTAACACCAGACCTAATTAGGGGCAAAATCAACAAACATAATATAAAGACAACATTACTACTTTTCTTTACTCCTATCCTCTGTGTCCCTGGCAAATGTACTGCATCTGAGAATGCATTATAGCACATTCACCTTACACGGTAATCTATTCTTCCCATATTCTTGTGAAGATGGCGATGTTCCTGTTGTGGCTGATCACCTGTCCTCTTCTTCTTTGGACTCAAGGTTGATGGGGCGGATCCTTCTCCTTCTGCCTAAATACCTGAGTAGAAAGAAACTTCGCAGCGGGTGTTAATCTATACAAAAACATGCCTCTCACATAATTTCAATGCCACTTTGATACCCAGTTGATGTGACCTATACATATATTAATTGATCAGGGAGAAGTATATGGGGCGTTCAGTTGTTGTCAGAATATTGTAATATTCGTTAGTGAAAACAGAGTGATCCATGGGCAATAAACTATTTTTGCTTTCTCTCAATTCTCAATTCATTACCCTTAAACAGTCTGTTCAGGCATTGCTGAAAGTTGTTGCTGCTTTTATATCATAATGGACACATGGTCTAGCTGTCATCCAAACGTGTGGGAAAATGTGGTAGGCCTGAGCCTGTGGAATGATAAATTTTCCTATTTGTATTATATTTCGAACCAGACACGAGGTGATGAAAATAATAACATTGAGTCCATGTAAGCAAACATCCCGAAGACGGAAAATCCAATATGCTCTTCTTGTAGACGCAGGGAGGAATCTAGTGATAATAACCTCTAGTCATTCATTAACTAAGAAAGCGAAAGAAGAACCCAAACAGAAAATAGAAACTCTCAAGAAAGATAAAAACTTGTAGTGGTTGAACTGCTAAATATATGCAACCATCTCTAAAATCTGCAACTTTAATTTCAGAAGGCCTCGACACCTTTTATTCTGACAACACTGCAATACTGAGCATTGCTTACTCTATGCATCCAGTCTTTTAACATTGAGATCTACTTTATATCTGCACATATTAATTATTCTTTTGTATTTTCCTAGTACTGGAGCATCCTACGAATCTCTGGTTGTCTCATATTTTGAAGGCTGCACACAGCTGTGCATATCCGAAAACGTATTCCTCACTTCCTCTCACCCATCTGTATATAGACACATACATATTCCTTCACTGAACTTCTCCACGTGAAACCAGAAAACACTGTATTCAATCTCGGCTTCACCCGTTACCAAATTGTGTCATTCTAGGCAACTAGTCCTTCTTCACTTCCACAAACACAAATACACATACATTTTTCTTTCTACAAAATCCTATATTTGCTGCTAAATACAGGAAGCATCTTTCCTGCCTGGCTCAACGCCCAGAATCTGTAGTCAGCCAGGACTGCTACTTCTGAAGGCAGCCTCAAAAATCTGTTAACCCTTCAACATCATGTAACATCCAGACACGTGTTGTCTTTAATTGTACGTAAAATATAGCTTAGTTTAAAATAATATGGCTTTTCTGTAAAGCGCACGTTTACTCAGAATGGTATTGTGGCGCAAAATAGCAAATCTTTACTGTTCCCCTAACTCAATGGTACTTATTTCGTCCAACTTGGAAAGATGAAAGGCTGAGGTGATCTGGCAGCACTTGATGTGTGCCCATGAAGTCAAACCATGGGTATATCTAGCATGCATTCCACTCCATCATTTTATCTCTAAAGTGTCACTAACTTTCTTGGCCATGAGACACAATTTCAGGATTCTTCCCTATTAACTAATCCCAACTGTGTGCTCTTTGTGGCAGCACTTACTGGATCTGCCCTAGCATGATGGGCTACTGCTTGTGCCTGCTTCACTTGCTGCTGAATTTGGAACGCAGGTAGGAGTAAATTATTCTGTACTTGGTTGCTCAGTACTACAGCACTCAGTGCAACCTTCAGTGTGAATTATAATTGGCCATCCAAATAGAGAGATATTAATATGCATTTGAAACTGAAAGTATCTCCTTTTCTGCCAGGAGACTATATTACTTATATTGATGGCTTTTTGTTAGTCTTTTAATATTGCAGTCCATGACCCATAAATATCATAAGTAATAGCTCCATTTTACCTGGTATCACAACTTCTATCATTGTGCTCTGGGTGGTAAGGGACGGCAGTCCTTAACCTCATCTTATTAGGTCATTCTTCCTTTTGTGTGATTGGTCTATCATTTGACACTGGGCCAAGTCTAGGGTGTAAAGCAACCAGAAAATGCAAAAAGGTGCTGTGCGTTGTGGCGAAAAGTGCATGCAAAAACCTTTCTCCCTTTCCTACTACCACTTTACTGAATATTCAAGTGGGAGGATTTTGTACTATGGGTGCAAGCACGCCAGAAAGGTGAAATGAGAAGCGTGAGTGTGTAAAGAGTCAAAATAGGGGAATCTTTTCAAAACACTGTGCATAAAAAGATGTAATTAAGAATTGTAAAGGCAGCTACTTGGAAGCTAGACACAGTATTCACTGGATGCACCGCGCACCAGTTGCGTGGTCTCTAGTTGAACCTGTCTCAGTTAAAGTGGGTGTGCTTGGCACGAACCCAGATGTTCCTGCTTATCACTTCTTACTGTAGTGCACAAGAGAAGTACACCTACATATAACATCTCCTATGGCACCACTGTGAGAGAAAGAGATGAGGAGGGCCCACAAGAAAAATAAGAGAAAGTGTTTCCCTTCTAAAAACAAAGGTCTTACGTTGAAGTGCCACTTTTATTCATCAAAACATTAACCCAGCAGAGAATATATTCATCAGTTTGTTAACTCCTGAAAGGCTATTCAAAACTACAACTGTAATTCACCAAAAATAGTGACACAAAAATAGATGTTTATGACGCTCAATTATCCAGAAGACACACCCTTAAATGAGAAAAGTAATCGTGCAAGTATTTAAAATTTCAAAATACATTTAAATGCAATGAAAGGGTGAAATTTCATGGTCCTGGGGCACTGCACCAAGGCAGTTTAACTTGAGGGGGTGCTTCTGCAAAAGTATGACAATATAGACGTGTGAACGATAGGGAAGAATAGCTGTCTTAACTGTATGAAAGAAGAACCCCTTTGTTGAAGGAAAATTCAATATATAGCCTGGAAGTCTTAACAAAGTCTTGGCATTTAAAGACACATATCTGAAGCGAAGAACGAACTCATATAGTGCAAATACTTACAAAATGCAACATACACTTTACTGCAATGCCAGGAATGCACATGTTAAGTTAGGAGGGACAACCATTAGTGCTTTGCAATAATGTTTCAGAATAAGGGCTATGCAGAGGAGAGAGAAAAAGACCATTCCATAGCACAATAAGAAATCAGAGCTTCAGCCAAAGATGCTCAAATAGAGGGCTGAAGGAGACCACACAGGCGTCAGTGACCCAAGGGGTCACTGCAGCAGGGTAGTCCGTTGAATGGATTACGGAGCAGATCTTTATACTCTTTTAATGACGCACAGTTGACCACAAAAGGACAACATTATCAGGTGCCTCTGACCTATAGGACATGACGTACTTGTGGTTACTTCTGGGAAAAAGGCCTATAAGCCAGATAAGCGAGGGGAGAGACACTAAATTGCAAATCGAGAGAAGGTGACAGACATTATATCTATTCAAGTACACCGCACGTAGCTGACAAAGGAGAAGAACAGAGGACACCCATTACAAATATGGAGAAAGAAGTCAAAAGGCGTTGACCACTGCCAGGCCTAAGATAGGAAAAACCACAATGCTACGTGAGGAAGAAAAGTAGCTCCGCTTTTGGAAACTCGCAGTTGAAAAATAAGACACTGTTCAACGTTCAAACAATACAATCTACACCAAATAAGTGATCAATATTCAAAACAAATGTGAGCTGCCAGATGCAGTCCCATAAACAAATATTTGTGGCACAAGGTGAGAGACGCCAGACACAACCTCCTGTTGCCGAGGACATGCATAAAAATATAAATGTGAGGAAATAGTTAAACAATTCGAGATATATTGTTGTGCACTACGTGGTCAGTCATCTGAAAATGACCTGTGCTAATTAAATGTGGTGCTGAGCCACATGGATCAGACAGGGGCTAGGGGGCTAGGGGGCAAGGAAAATGATATAATACTATTTATTCACAAAAAAAAATGCAACAGCTCTAATACATAAAAACAGTTACAATCCTAGTTATTATTGGTCTTACTAAATACACGAAAGGTCGGTGCGCCAGGATTGTGTACCGCTATTATTCTGTCATCTAGTATGTGCAGAACTACCCCAACTGACTCTTGTTCACTATAGCTCATCTGTATCTCTTAGTACTATATATATATATATATATTCTGCTCTCCTTATGTGTCAATAGTTAGGGAGGAGGCAGGGTGGTCAAGTATAAGCTTGTCCCCTAATGCCTCTTTGATGGTTAAATAAAATGCCTCTTTAATCTCCCGTTTATCTGGGCCGTTATAAACTCCTTCTGGTGAGAAGTCAGATCACTTCAGTTATCAGTGGCAGATCAATGCATGTGGGAGTACAAAAAGCATTTACATTCCTCCCTAGTTATTGAATCTCACTAACAAACCAATCTTCTGCATTTGGCAGTGATCTTCTGTTACCATGGTAACCCTACCTAGCAGGTCTTATCCTAATAAAACGATACAGACCAGTCAACATCAATTTAACATAACCATCATGTTCTTATATATTCAATATACATCTGCATATCATAAAACATATCATCAAAAATACACATAACAAAATAACTGTGCACGTAAATAATATGGCCTTACTAAAAGCAGCTTCTGTGTCAGCCAGTGACCCTTACTGCAGTGCCCATATAAGCACCAACCACAATAAAGTGCAATTGCTTCACTTTAATGAGCCTCTGTATGCATTATCAGACGGTAACCTGAAGTCATGCAGTCATGAAATTCTACATGTGTTTCACGAAAGAAGTAAGTCAGGCACGTTCAGAGTGTCTATTCTCAGACAATGACTGCATACCTTGCCCTCTGAAGGACAAAAATAGAACACGTGCTTCCTATTTACAAATGGCGCACGCACAAAAGGGAAACTGTCACAGAACTACCAAAAACTCATAACATCCAATAAACCAACCCGGGGAACCTCTTAAAATCCTCATAATCCAGGCGATATCCGTTATCCAGTAGCTAAGTGGACCGACAAGATCCAACCTCTTTCCTACCTTGTATTGATGTAGGAGAGCCTCCACTGTATCCACACAGCACTCGGTGGAGCACTTTTTTATTGCTGAAAGAATACGATAGTAAATCGTATCTCTCCTTCTCTTCTACCAGGCCGACCCGTAGCCCCCTGGTAAAGAGGCGCTCTCTGTTTCACTATATACAGAGAGACCCAACAGCAAGCTATACCAAAAAGAATAGCATTGAAAAGACTGCAGACATAAACAGCCTCTCCTTATCCCTTATTCTTTTTACTTTTTTATTGTCTTTCTTCTATGCCTGTTTTCCTACAAAACTCATAACAATGTAAAAATGTAAAATGTAAAAATGTAATAATAAAAAAAAGAGCTAAATAAGCCCATGAAAGGCGCAAGACGCAGCCTTCTCCTCCGGGCACTCAAGACAAAAACAATAGCACACACATCTATATATAACAAAAGGAAACAATAAACCAACAATTTCCTGACCGTACTGTCCAGCTCAGAATTCCATGCCGCACACACAAGCCTCCCCAGTTAAAAATGTCCATAGCGAGGCCAACCAGACAGGAGACAGGAAAGAACTGAGAGCGCCGAGAAAAACACAGAAGCCTCACAAGCGCTCCTTTCATAAACCGTCACCAAAGCGTCACCTCACGTCAGGTAGTTATAATACTCACCCGAGTGCTTGTACTCAAAGGCTTCGGCCAGAAAGGAGTCACGAGTGCTCAGTCTGCGTCCCCTTGAACCCAGCCGTTACTGCCCCCGTCTGCAGGCACTGCTAATCCGAGTCACGGCACCAAAATGTTGGAGGGAGGATTTATTACAGGACAAGGAAGCTAGGGGCGGTACTCAGAGCCCCGGGAGCCACCACAGAACGGAGCAGGAGAGTTAGTCAGGGACAAAAGGGGCACTTTAATTTGAACCGGGGTGCCTAGGAATGCTTGCTCTAAAATTGAAGAAAATAGACATGTGAGACATGGAATTGGAGGCAGAATACAATGGCAGTTTAATGAGAAGATGCAACTTCAAAGAAACTGCAAGACAAAGGCATAAAATACAGAATACAGAATTCAGATAATCACATGGAGCTCATCATGATACCCTCTGTATCTGCACTATTGTACTGTCAGAGAAAGAGAACGCATCTATAAGTGCAATTGAAGAAATAGGTTACACCAAGGAGAAATGTTTCAGAGTATAAGAACTACCTAGGAACTCTCACGTTTACTCTAGAGCAAGCATTCCTGCAATTACAATGAATACATTATGTGAATACAAAAAGGAAAAACAAATAAAGAGAACAATAATTAAACATAACAGGACATTTCATATGGGTAAAATACAACATAATGCTAAGCAGACGCAAGAGCTTCTTTTGCTCTTGGGGAAAACTCTACGCAGTCCGTAACCCACATACAGACAGCGAGGTAGTCCGCTTGATGTTTGTGAGTGCTCCCTATTTATACTGTTTTTTGGGGTTCTTTGCACGCAACTTCTACCTACGTAAGTTACCCAAATAGCTTCGTCTGCAGTATTTACCAGACATGTCGTCATTTACCCACTTAATGCTGACAATGAACTAGGTGAAAAGGTCAGTGTCTCAGGCCAATCGCTTGTCGTAAATTTCGCAGAGCAAGCAGAAACTATAAGCAGACATTGTACGCGACTCAGAAAATATAAACAGATATTGTGCGCGAATTGAATATAGACACATATAAATCTCCTCAGTTCTCCTAACTTGACACTCTGCGGTTGCCACTTCCCTTAAAAGCGGGACCCCTGCTCAGGAAACAAGTGCCATGCCAGGATGCTGAACTTTGATTCCGATCACAGAGCACGGTAGGGTGGGGGCTACTAGTTTGGAGCGGGAAACCTCGCAGAAAGAGGAACTGAATATGAGTTGGGTCAGACCCGCCATCAGCCTGCAATACACTAAAACGGCAGAGCTATGGTCAATGTAACAAAGGCCTATATTTCGAACAGAAGGGCCTACACAGCAGTATCATGCTGGCTAAGTGGGAGGGATGTCCCAGGGTGACTATATAGCAACACGGGACCCACTGGTCAATAGGCCAGGGGCCCCCTATGATACAAAACCTACCCTCTCTCACTGCCTTAGGAAGGGGAGTACCTCTAAATGACATCTGTCACGCAGCCACGTGGGCATCACTGCACACGTTTACAAAACACTACTGTCTGGACAGCCAAGTTCGTAGACCCACCTCCTGGGTTGGTATTGCTGGTGTATCTATTCTAAGGTAAGGAATCTATAACTAACGTGTTTCTTTCAGATGACCAAGTTACTTACTTTTGGTAACGATATATCTGTAAGAACATTAGTTAGTTATAGATTCCTTACCGCCCCACCCATCCTCTCCATTCTGTGTACTGATTTCTACGGTTAAGGACATCCTTTCGGGGCCCTAGTTTTGTGCACCAATGGTCAGTGTCTTGCATGGCTCTGCGTTTCTGGCGCGGAAAGTCGTGTACAGAACTAACGTTAGTGCGCAATTGCGGCGTCTAGGTAGCTGCTGCGACGTCATCCCGGCGACCACGACGCCGACGATGGACGCGGAGCCGACCGATGCGACCTTCCGAGGCACAGAGGTTCTGCTGACGAAAAAACTTTCCGAATCCAGTCTGACACCTGGGGGTAATTCTAAGGTAAGGAATCTATAACGAACTAATGTTTCTTACAGATATATCGTTACTGAAGGTAAGTAACTTGTGCATCTGGCCTTTCAGTGCCCATAGAAAAAGTCCAACTTAGGCATGCTATTTTTCACTTGCGCTGTGATTAAAGATTTCCTGAAAGGTCTTAGGAAAGTGTTTCTCCTCCCTGGAAGCTGAACATTTATCAAAGTTATTGCATCCCCTATTCAATCCCTGCATAACCCAAATCTACAACATTTATATTGGCATTTAGATTGACCCAGGCACAGGCCATATTGTGGCAAAAATTCAGAAGGGTATGTTTTGGAACACTAAGGGGACACTAAAGAGCCACCTCCAGGTAAAGAAGCAAACTACTTCATGCGGCCGGGAAAAGGGTGGGTGGAGATACCTTGTGGCTCATTGCAAACTGTCAATTACTCCTCTACCAGTATGATCTCTTTCTGTGGAGGAAAGTACCTCTTCATTACCTTCCTGAAAATTATAATAAGAGGGGAGAGGACCTTGATTTGAAAGGGAAAATCGTTTCCAATGCTGGTATCTGCTGCTATGTAGATGCTGCTGATGCAGCACACTGTCTAATCAACAGCAGCATCAACTTAGGTTGCCATGCTAAGCTACATATTTTGGGTTTATGTCTGGCACACTGGCATGGGATTACTATTTGATGGTTTCTTTTTTTTTTTTGTCTCTTCAAAAAACAAAGAAGACACTGAAACCATCAATGGCCAGATGTACCACCACCCAATTTGTGACTCGCAAATTGCGTCGCAATCACGAGGCGCAATTTGCGAGTTGCAAATTGGGATGTACAACAGTGTCAGAGACACTGTTAGGGATTCCCAATGGCATCGCAAAATGCGAAGCTCATGAATATTAATGATCCACTCGCAATTTGCAACCCCATTGGGAATGGCTGGCCCTCCCAGGGATAGTAGCCTGCTGAGCTCAGCAGACCTCAATGTCTGGGATTGCTTTTCAATAAAGCACTATTTTTATTTTTTTTAAATGCAGCCCGTTTTCCTTAAAGGAAAACGGGATGCATTTAGTAATAAAATGAAACGTTTTTGTTTCTTTTTTTAGGGTCAGGTAGTGGTCCCTTTGACCACTGCCTGCCCTTAAAAAATATTTTCATAGCCAGTCACAAAGGGGAAGGTGTCCCCTGGGGACCTCTTCCCATTTGCGACTCCATTACCACCCTCTTAAATTGCGATTTGCTAAATAGTCTTTGTATATGGCCCATGAGGTTTTTGCATGCGCGAACGGGTCGCAAACCCGTTTGCGCATGCAAAAACGGGTCGTACATCTGTCCCTAAATGTATCGGTGGCCTTCAATAGTTGCATTCTATCCAATGATGAGATCTGTCACAACAAGGCATCCCTTCCAACAAACAAGCTTATCAAGGTAATCAGTTGTTTTAGCAACAAGGTCAACAACAGGAAACCACATGAAAAATGTTTTTTCAGAGAAGAGGGTTTCAGAAAATCAATTAGGGTCACGGCAGGAGCTCTGGTGCATCTATACTATGATTCTGTTGGCATCGTCCTCTAATCACAAGACTTCTGCGGAGGGTTTACCCCTAGGGCTGAATGAAAGCAGGAGGCAAATGGGTATTGTAAAAATAGTAACACAGCTGTCCCATAAAATTCAGACACCTACTGTCAGGTGTACCCCTCAAAAGCATAGTATCAACAGAAATAATATTTTATTGCTGGAAGCAATACATTCCCTGTTAGAAAATGGAGTTAAAGGGGAGGTATTATTAAATCAATTTGCTCAAGGTGTCTGCTCTGTGAACTTCCTGATACCAACGATGGATGCCACACTGTGTCCCATGTTGAATAGGTTCCTAAAGACCATCAATTTCAAAATGAGTGCTTTAAAAGAGAAGAGCGCACCTCTGCAATAAGGCACTTTGGCTGTCCCCTACCTCAAGGCGTTCATATCCTTCAAGTACCTTGGATTTATGGTAGATGCAAAGCATTCTCAATTCACAGTTTTACCTTTCCGCATAAAATATGCAACAAGAGTGCTCACCCAATGTTTTGCCTTATCTGGATGATTGGCAGTTAAAATAGGAAGCAGCTCAGCAGTGCCTGTCTCTCACACAAATGACAGTGTCCCAATTTAAGCATAGATTTCATCATCAGTCCAACAAAATCACGTCTGGAGCATTTGCACAAAATTATTTGTGAGGGACATTGAATACGGAGTTAGGTCTGGTTTTCCCAACACGACTATTTGAGTCTGAATGCAATTTTCTGTAAGTCACATCCCCTGGCAGTAAGAATGGTGATGAAGTTGCTGGGCAAGATGACCTCTCACAAAGAGTTGTTTTTCAATACTTGTATACAAATCCACCCCCGCAGGAGTGTTTTGGCATTCTATTGGACGCAGGCATCAAGAGATTGAGAAAACCGTGCAACAACAAATACTACTTAATCATTCTGTTGGAATTAAAGGCAATGTGTCTAGCTTTTCAGGTTCATTTGCTGATAGACCCAGACAATGTGACAACCATGTGTTACATTCAGGTACAGGCTATGGAAGTGGGTGGGCACCAGAATCACTTCCCTAAAGGCACCTTCAAGGATCAGACAAAGCCTTTGCAGACCCGCATAGCCGAGAGAATCTGAACACGTACAAGTGGGGTCTGAATCCAGACATTCTTACCTCGTTCTTCCGAAAGTGGGCAACACTGGACATAGAGCTGTTCACCACAGTTCATAATTGAAAAAAGTTTTTTAGGCTTCTTCTTCAGATTTCCACACTCTCAAGAGAAAACTTTCTGGATAAATTGGTAAGGAATGTTTGTGTGTACTTTTCCACCTCTTTGTCTGATAACAGCAGTGGTGCAAAAAATGCATAAAGCGCCCATGAGTTGCTTCAAGATAGACCATACAATTATGACGTTCCCAGTTTGCATGAAATGTCTGAGGAGTCGCACTGGCATCTCATGGTTTGCCCAGCCCCGTGATATTTTAAAATAAACAAATTCATCATCATAGTCAGTCAGTCAAATTCTTTATTCGATATTTAAAAAATATCATAAAAGTACAGAAATACATTAAAAAACAAACATCATTCAATTCATTTCATATACAATGGATACGAAGAGTTCATTTAATAGCAATTCGTTCAGAGTTGACCCCTAGTGTTCCTAAGTCTTACTGCAACTTTTATGAAGTTTATAGTACAGGCTAATGTTAGTGGGTTCTCAGACCTTTGTAAATATAAAAGAGCAACCTTAGCATGTCTAAACTTCATTTGTTTAATAATCCTTATTAAAAATCTACGTCTGGGTACCGAATAAAAAGGGCATAATAAAACAAAGTGAAGGGTATCCTGCGGAGACCTATTATCGCAGCCGCTGGTACCCTTCTGTTCGACTGTAACTGTAAAACCAGGTGGATCGGCCAACAAATGGTGTAAGAGGTTGAACCTAAAGCGAGTAATTAAGAACCTGTCTTGAGCATTACACATAAGGGTGAGATACGGTTCCATTCCTTCTACTGTCTTTACCATACTGTGGGCAGAAACTGTGGGTTTGCATTCTTCGAGGGCCGCTCTACCTGTACTCTCTTTTTCATAAAAAATTCTTTTGATTCTGGGTTTGTCCTCAGGGATTATTGTTGTTGTATTATAAAAAAAGGTCCCTACAACCCAGTCCCTCCAGAGCAGTCCTTACATAGTTCAACCACGGGATACACATTCCCTTATCTCTGTTCAAGCAGTCTCTTATTATTTGTCTGCTCAGACCTGCCTCTGTGTTGGTCCAGATTCTCAGCCAGGCCATGAGGGGTCTAATCTTAATCAGGTCTTCTATGTATACCCTTCCCAATTCGGCATGGCTGATATAAGCCGATATGCTTTGGGAGGTTTGGAGGATCTTTCTCAAAAACTTGTTCTCCTCAATCTGTATTTGCTGGGTATGTCCATAGCCCCAAACTTCTGCCCCATACATTACTTTGGGGCAACAGATTGAACCATATAGGTGCATTACTTGTTCTGGAGACCACCTACCCAACCTACGCCCGTAGCTCATTATTGCCCCTGTGGATGCCACTAATTTTGAGCTTCGCTCTTCAATTAAAAATTTAAAATTTAAAAGCCCATCAAAAAGTAGTCCCAGATAAGAAAATGTCTTAACCTTTTCCATTTTATGTGTGCCTATTTTATATGAAAACTCTTTACAAGGTTTGGACTCAGCCAGTAAAACGTAAGACTTAGATAGATTTGCAGATAAATCTAAATTAGCCATAAAACTTACAAACCCATCTAATAAACACTGGAGGCCTTTACGTGTGCGAGCTAAAAGTACCGCATCATCAGCATACAACAACACGGGGACCGGTCAGGAACCTACTCTAGGGGTGTCAACATTCAATTTACACAAAACTTGCTCTAACTCGTTTATATACAGAGAGAACAGGAACGGGGCCAAAATATATCCCTGTCTCACCCCGCTCGTGCAAGGGAAGGGTGCCGTAGTAACACCCTCCAAATTAAAGCGCACCCTAGCAGAGGTGTTCCAGTGGAGTGCTCTTAAGATATCCACTAGGCCCTGATCTACCCCTAATCTGATCATCATGTGCCATAGCTTTTCCCTATTGACATGATCAAAAGCGGCTGAGAGATCCATGAACCCCAAATATACAGCCTGATCACTTGCAACAGTATATTTAGCCACTAATAGGTAGAGGTTCAGGCATTGATCTGTAGTTGATTTTCCACTCCTGAACCCATATTGCAGATCCGTAATTATTCGGTGTTCTGCGGCCCAATCTAATAGGCGATTTAAAACTACCCGCCCCCAAACTTTAGCTGTCACATCAATTAATGATATGGGTCGATAACACTGCGGATCATCTTTTTTCCCCTTTTTAAAAATGGGGACTATTGTGGCCTCCGACCAAGAACGTGGCATACCTATTGCGATCACTGTATTAATTACCCTTGTAAGGATTGGGGCCCAGAGATCAACCCTACTTAAATAAAGATCAGGGGGGATTCCGTCCGGGCCTGGGGCTTTGCTTTGTGTCAAGCCTTTAATGCCCACTACCATTTCCTCCAATGTAAATTCTATTTTAGACACCCATGGGCAAGGTCTCCCGTCACCCCTACTGTTTCCATCTGAGTGATTATACAATGATTTAAAATGATTAGACCATTGGTTTGTAAGGATAGATGTTCCGATTACTGGAGCAGTGACATCCTGGAAGCAAGGTTTGTTAATTATTTTCCAGAATGCACTTGAGTCTCTTCTGTCTGCGGCATCACGTAGATCTTCCCATGTCTGAGATTGTAGTGCCATTTTTCCTTTCTTTAATTACTTTTTTATATACGGACCTGCACTGTGCGATACGCCTCTAGTCTTTTGGGACTGTTTTTAAACATTCTTTTAGATCTTTATGGGCCTGAGAACAGTTTTTATCAAACCATCTTGGGGAAGATTTTACTTCCGATTTCGAGGATGATTTTAACAGGCCATCTACAAGATGTGCCATAGACTCAAAAGCTTCGACCACAACGGGTCCTTCCAGTGCGGGATCCAAGCACACCCCGATCATCTCTTTATCTTTCTGCATGAGAGATCTATAAAAGGCATCACCCTCCACTTTTGCCCATCTAAGGTGTCTCCTTTGATCAGTAGCCCTCAATATACTAGTTGTCTTGATCCTCTCCTTTATATTGCTGGAGGACCAATTCTTAATCTTTAAAACTAGTGGGTTGTGGTCACTGAATATGCTCCATTCAGTGCTTACCTCATGTATCCAATCCCAAAATAGCTGAGAGACAACTATATAATCTATGATGGAGCAATGCCCTCTTCCCTTAAATGTCGGTATAACCTCACCGCCTTCTTTGAGATCTACCAAATCTAATGTGTGCCATAACGCGTGATTTGCCAGAGCCCTCTCCAACTCCATCCCTTCCAAAGTATGTTCAACGGTCTTAAATTAGGGCACCAATGACAATTTAAATCTCCTACCAAAACCACACACGGGGCCATGGCTGTCTTCCTTTTGTTCAACTCTCCGGTCAGGCGAATGTCCAAGTCGTGTATTATACGCCCCTTCCCACACCCCGCTGTGGCATTGTATATATTAATCAGAATAACTCTTAGCCTACTTGCATGAAGCCTAATTGCTTTTATATTGTCTGAGTTCCAGTTTAAATCAGTCCACATTCCATCTAACTGCAAGTCCACATAGATGATTAGCCCCCCTTTCGCTCTTCCCGGGGCCAATTTCTTTGCGGGAACAAAAAAACATTTATACCCTGCGAGGTGGAAGGGATTATGGTCCAACACCCAGGTTTCCTGTAGACAGATTATATTAAATCTAGTGATGTATTTCCTCCACTCCTGGCTACAGAATTTAGAAGCCAGCCCAGCTATGTTCCATGAGACCATTTCGATCCCTTCTTGCAATTGTCTCACTTTTGGGCCAGAGTCATTAGAGGTTATGTAGTCAGAAATTCCAGTACTTATATCTATGTTACACACTAATGGAATCTGCGTAGCTTGTGGGTGCTGTATCTGAGAAGTCATACAGACTGCTTCTTCAGGGATCTCATCCACAAGTAAGCCTGCTGGACTACCCAACCTATTTTCTGCTATGCAACTGGATGCAGTAATTTCATCTGGGAACTTACCCCCCGTTGAAAGGTGCGTACAGATTTTAGTCACCTTGGGGTAACAAGATGGGGATGATTTGAGCAGTATCTAATTCTGCTGAAGTTTGCTCACCATAATCTTTTGCCCCTTGTAGTCAATCTAACTCCTCCAGGGACATAAGGGGCTCAAATCTATTTCTCAAGGGCAACCTACCTCTTCCCGGGGGGACGTGTAACTTTGTTCCCTGGTAAACCTTGCTACCCCACATGCGCTCATCTGTGTCTTGAGGGGCCCAGTTTCGAGACCGTGTAGTTCTACCATTATCATAAAATGACCCCAAAGGTAGAGAGCATATACTGCTACTTTGAGCCACCGGGCCCCAACTTAGTATATAATCAACAGTTCTGTGGTCCCTTAAATTTACCACCACGCAATCACCTACTGCATTCTTCTGCTTATTCCCCAGCCACCTTAACTTTCTTACATGCAGAATTTCTCCCTGTACATCCCTGGACAATGGTCTATTCTTATTCAGCCAATACGTGAGTTTGTTCTTAAGCTCGTCGTGTAATTCTGTGTGGCCAGATTTTAATTCTGGGACCCCTGTAAGAATAATAACGTATGGGGCCGCCTCTGGGGGCAGATGTATACAGGGGCCATTATCGGCGGGTTTGGGAAGGGATATTTCCGTGGATTGGGGCAAGCCTGACGAATGATGTGCTGGCGCCAAATTTGCAGAAACTAAATTCGAAGAAGGGCCTGTATATGTTCTATCTGGATGTGACTGAGTTGGAATTGGCAGTGATAATAGTCTTGTGTTAATATTGGAAGTCCCTGCTGTAGCATCGTCTAATAAAGTGGTAGGCATGTTTTTCTTAGGCTGCGTGATATGTACAGACAGTGGGTTTATGCTCATTGGGTCTATGCCCGCATCATTGATCATTGGTGGTGAGGGAGCATTACCCGTCTTACCGCCCCCTGACTTCACCAAAGATACAAGTTTATCCAACCTACTTAAAATTTGTTGCATTTGGGCATTAATCATTTGCTCTAAATGTGACTGTAGTCCGCTAATGATGTTAGACACCCACCCCGGGGGGGACTGGGTGTCCATAACTAGATCACTACTATCTGCAACAACTACATCATCTAAATGATTTGAGGCCGGACCGCTTTTAGCCTTTCTGGAACCCACTTGTCTCTTGCTCTTCCCCTTTTTCTTAACCACTCGCATCTTAGCCCCTTCACCATTTCCATGTGTTCCCCTAATAGTAGTTATCTGTGCAGGTGTGGTGATTATTGACAGAGCCTCTCGGGGTGAGTCACAAATGGTGATGGGCATATTGATATCAGGTGAGGAGAATTGACTCAGGTGGGGGGTTAGTGAAAGTCGTCTTTCCGTACGCTCAATTTCATTAGACACGTCGCCAATTACTTTGAGCAACATTCTTTCAATAGCAGTCTGCTTCACTGATATTTGGGGAGAGGTTTCATTTGCATTGGTCATCTGTCTCAAATTAGGATGCCCCTTACTGCTTATTTTGGCAGCTCGTGTTTGAACTTTGGTGGCCATTCTACTAATTAAGTTGTTAAGAAAATAGCACTACGTAATGTAACCCTAAGTAAGCCCCACAACGGGCTTCCGAGGAACTCAATTCCTAAGTGTTAGTAGCAAAGTCTTATGATGAGGGGCCACAATAGTCTCAATATATGCACATTGCGGCAGTACCTTAGTTTGTTATCTGCTACCTCGACTGGTTGTTAGGGGGCTGGCCCAGCCCTGCCTCCTCCTGCCCCGGACGGCCACAGACGGCCCGCCCTTTGCCCGGGCTTAGCCCGGCGCACGCCCGCGCGCGTCCCGCGAGGCTCGAGGAGCTGATATCCGTGCCCCAATGTCAGGGGGCGTGTCCTCTGGTGGCAACAAGGCTCGTGGGCTCCTGGGACAGGTAGTGTGTTCCGAGTACCTGTGCGCTCACCCCCACAGCAAACGAAGTGTCTCCCGCGAGGCGGGAGGTGCGAGGAGCTGATATCCGTGCCCCGGTGTCAGGGGGTGTGTCCTCTGGTGGCAACAAGGCTCGTGGGCTCCTGGGACAGGTAGTGTGATCCGAGTACCTGTGCGCTCACCCCCACAGCAAACGAAGCGTCATTAATCACTCTTTCTAATAATTTGGCTACTGAAGTCAGAATCAGGTTTCCTTAACTTGCAATCAGGATGCATGCATATTCTTAATAAAGCACCTTGTCTACTATATGGTTGTGCTATGTAGCAAAGTGGAAATGCTTTTTTCTTAAATATGTATTTAAATTTTGACCTCCACTCACTACAGCTCCATCCAACATAGCAAAATACCCTTATTCCTCAAAGAATCAGCTTCCATTCAAATGCATTTGTGATCAATAGCCAATCCATTTTACTTTGGAAAATTGCTGTCATTAAAGCCTTCATGGAAGAGTCAGGAAGGATTATCCCTCCTAGGGCACACTGTATGCCTATGTGGGATCTCAGCATTTTCCTTACGAGAATGATGAGTCCACCTTGTGAGCCCCTGCATTGATGCTTACTTCAAGCCATAACATGGAAAGTTGCTCTTTGGGTAGCAGTTACTTAACCGTTCATAGATAGCAAACTACAAATGCTATAATTGGAGGAACCTTTCATTGAAGTCTGCCATTAAACCTCAACGTTCTTTCATAATTCTTCAGGCAGAACAGGAAGGGCACATGATGTAAAATGAGCATTCATGTACCACACTGATAATGCCAAGCCCTTATATAAAAATAAAATTGTTCTTTGTTTCTTTTGCAACAGCACACCTTAGCAAACCCATTTTAATTGGGGGATTAGTCACATAGATTGTGAGTTGCATTCATTTTTGGAACACATGTGCAAAGAGACAATCTAAGGTGGAGTCTATATGCTGATGCATTTTGTCTTTGGCTTTGTGATCACGAGTCATTCTCAAAATAGAAGCCTAAACTCTTCAAATAAACAACACATAATGTTCCTACCTCAAAACCTAGGTGACCGGATAGTGCACAACATGTGATCTACATGCCATATGTCAGCCAATTTGTTAAAGATAAATAGCGTATTCCTTTTGCTCATTGTCTTCCTTCTGCTACCTAATAAGTAATACAAATGGCTCTTAAGAAGCGATTATGAGAAATATCGCAGATCATCAAAACCATGAAATCTTGGGTTCAGTGAAGTAGATGGGCGTCCGATTTGAAAGAGTCTGAATTAAATTATCTGACAATTGCTGAATTGTATCAATGTTAGTTTAATGCAGATTGAAAGCTGCAAATACAGTGTTAAAGATAAGTTACTTTTATTCTTTTCAGATGTGAATGTTTTTACATTCCGAACACATGCCTGCTGAATGCATGCTTGTGATTTTTTTGTGTGACATAGAATGCAGTGAGTGATGCAGCTGGTGGTATCTTCCTGACAACGGGTGAATGCTCAGTGTCAAACAGCATAATTTCACATATAGCGATGAATTGCAAATGAAAAGAGTGAGTGCCTTATAATGACCCTTCCTTGTAGTCGTATGCGTTTTTAATATATATTTTTTTTAATTATTTTCCTATTATGAAATTGCAAACATTATAGACTCGGCACTTGGCATTGGGTATCATAATTTATATGTTCGAGGCATGTGTGGCTGTAAATACACATGCTCCTGTCATCTACTGTTGAGCCTGGATGTCTGTACCTTGTTTTTCATCGAAACAGTCTTTTGAGTTATTGTTAGATTGTTTTCTTTCTGCCGTCGGGTTCAGAAGTGTGTTCCGGTGCACTTTTCGATTCACATGGTTCCTTCCCTCTGTCAGTATTGTACTTAAATTTCGTCTCCCTTACTTTCTGTCTCATATTGACATCTGATTGCTTCGCTCAAACGGGGGTCCATGTTGACCGCAGCCCCTCCTGGCCCTTGCCCTTCGGGGCCTACACTCATCTATGTCGTCTCTCTCCACCATGCCTTGACAGTGATGAAATGGACACCATTTCTGTATTGTCCTCGCGGCAACGTGAACTATCCTTAGACTGATTTCCATCACATCTGTAGTTTGTGCCTGTTGCTGGAACACAAGGCCGCCTGCTACGCGTGCCACTCCCTCCACTCCAAAAACATTTTTTGTGACTTTTGCGCTCGTCTACTCGAGATGCCACGTAGGGGCGGAGACGACACCCCATACCTATTCGCCAACCGTCGGCTGCAGATGAAGTTTTCTCCCCCAGAGAGAGTTCTGGCTCTGACCTGGAGATCGAGGTCCTTTCCCCAGCACAGCAGTCCGTGAGCATGGCACCCGCTTTCTCCCCGAGCAGCCTTCAGCCAAAGGGCATTCAGTCACTCTGGAATGCCAGAGACAGGCTTTTGGATCACCACTGCTTTCGGCTCATGGTTGGCACTGAAAAACCAATTCATATGCCCCGCTCAGCTCTGGCTCGGTCTAAGGAAGCCTTCAAGACCGACTGTTTCGGCACTGGCCAAACCAAAACAAGCATCAAGCCGATCCTCGGCACCAACAGCATCTCCTTTGGTACTCACAGGATCCTCGGTGCCAAAACCTTAAGGCACCCTTGGAGTTGAAGACTTCGATGCTGATCAGCAAGTTGAACAGCAGCGCAGTCTAGCCGATTCTCCATAAACTGCAGGAGCAGCTTAACTCAAGGCAGAAACACCTGTTTATTCACCCCCCTACACAGGCCTCATCCTTGTATGCACTTCCGGCCCTGCTGCTTCACCCTTGAAATGTCAGTGGTCCTTCGAGGAGGCCTTGGACCATACGATTCTAGTTAAACAACGCAAGAAAGCGAATAAGGCTACCAGTCCCTTACCTCTTGCACCACTGTCACCTCGCTCTGTTCCTCATCCTTTGCCCTTCCCACCTGATTCTCCTGGGGACGTCATTTAAATCAGACCTCAGGGGTCTTCACACTCTGACACGGGTGGGCGAAGAGGGTGTGATGACACATTTGACACTTCTTCACAGGTTGATTCATGGGACTCCTGTGATGTAGACCCTCCAGGGGACACAGATCCAAACATTTAGCTTTAGCTCATCGGTAGGGCCACCTCCTTACACAAGGTGGAACTCCACACTGAGCCTTGATAGGAGTACGTCCTCTTCAAAACCCTTTCCTCCACTCACCGTTCCATTCAGGCTCTTCCCATGCCTCTAAGGTATGTTACTTCGAACCCCTGACAATTTAACACCTTGTTTGGGTTAGGATTGTAACTTTTAAGGTGGATACAAAATATAAAGCCTTCCCCTCTAACCCCATCTATATTTGCGGTCATCTCCTCCCCGACTCTTTAGGAATCATCACTGCCTCTAAGCGAGCCAACTCCCTGGCCACCGGGGAAGCCCCGCCACATGAAAAAGAAAGCAAATGCTTTGATGCAGTAGGACGGCGCAGTCGGCAGACTTTTGGCGCATAGCTAATTCTGTGGCCTTATTGCATGATACGATCAGGCCAATTCGGATGAAATGCAGGAGCTCCTCCAATATCTCTCTGAAGAGTGTAGGAAAAGAGGTGAGACCAAGCTCATATTCAACACCTCTATCACCTGTGCCCTAGACACAGCCGACACCGCTGCCAGAGGAGTAAATTCTAGCATTTTGCTACGTAGACACGCATGACTCCGTATCTCAGGGTTTAAGCTGGAAGTTCAGCAGAACCTTCTGAACATGCCCTGTGATGTTGAGCACCTCTTTGGTCCACAGGTGGACCAAGCTTTAAAAAGATCAAAAAGGATACGTGGACAGTCAAAGCAATTGGGGCATGCATTCACCCGCTCCACGCAGCTCTTATCGCAGCACTCCATTACCGTGAAGGCTCAAAGACCACCTCCCCTGAAGCCTCCGTGTTCTACCAGCACACCCATGGCCAGGAATCCTCTCGGGGGTTATTTTGGATGGTCCCATTGGGGCAGCAATGCCAAAGGCAGAGTCAAGGATAGCTCCCCAAAAGAAGTTCAACACGCCACTAAACCCTGACGTGCCTCTTCTTCCGCCCGACCACTCTACACCTGTCTGGTCTGCCTAAAAGGCTTCTTTCCCACATGGCAAACTGTCCCCTGAGACCAGTGGATGTTGAACATTATCCAGCCCGCAAACACTGGCTGTCCCCGGAACATCACAGTCTGCTCAAAGAGGAGGTCAGAGCCCTCCTCTTCAGAGGTGCTATAGAACCAGTCCTTGCCATCAGCAGGGTAAGGGTGTGCACTCACTGTACTTCATAATACCCAAGAAAGTCGTGTCATTCAGGCCCATTCTGGACTTCAGAGCATTTTCATATGGTGACCCTTCAGGATGTCATTCCGCTTCTCTAGCAGGTTGACTTTATGACCGCGCTCAACCTAAAGGATGCCTAGCTCCACATACCAATACAAAAGTCTCATTGCCGGCATCTCAGATTTGTGGTCAGTGGCAAACATTACCAGTTCAAAATGCTTCCCTTTGGGGTCACTACTGCACCTTGAGTGTTCACCAAGTGCCTTGCGATGGTGGCTGCACACAGCTGCGCGGAAGGGGCGTCCATGTTTTCACATATCTGGAGTATAGGCTTGTTGAAAGTGCCAACCCCCAGCAGTACCACAAATACACACAGGTCACAATATATCTGCTTCATCGCTTAGGGTTTACCATCCACGCCACAAAATTCCAGCCCCAACCCCTACAGATCCAGCCCTACCTAGAGGCTATTCTCCGCTAGGAGGTAGACATAGCCTATCCACCTCGTGCCTGAATCCAGTCCTTTTAGGCACTGCTTCCCTTGGTCCAACCAAATCAACAACTGACAGAATAGTCATGCGCCTCCTAGGCATGACATTTTCATAGTATCTTTTGCCAGGCATTACATGCGTCTGTTGCAAGGATTTTTAGTGCAAAAGTGATCTCAGTTAGAGTGCTATTGTGATGATCTAGTGTTGATTGGCCCCCGCACTCATCACTCTTTGCAGTGGTGGAACACCAACAACCTGTTGCAGGGGTGGCTTTTCCTCGAACCAGTTCCACAGATAATTGTTACAAGAGACCCCTCCCATACGGGGTGTGGCGCACACTTAGAGGCTCTGACATGTACAGAGTTTGTGGGAGACCAAGTACTAGGGCCTCCGTAACAACTACCTGGAACTTCTAGCCGTTCACCTAGCATTGAAGGCTTTCCTACCTCACCTGATAGGCAAGGTTGTTCTTGTCTGGACGGTCAATATGACAGCCATGTATTACCTTCAGAAACAAGGGGAGGGAGGCACGCTTTCCACAACCTTCTCGACTATCCCAGAACATTTGGTATTGGTCTCTCCACCACAAAATGTATTTGTTAGGGTAGTACCTTCTGGGGATGGACTATGATTTTGCTGACCTCAGTGGGATGCAGCAACATGTTCATGAGTGGGAACTCCACCTCCAAGTCCTTCTCATTTTCCCATATGTGGTTTCCCACAGGTAAACCTGTTTGCAACAGCAAAAAAAATGCTGAATTTACAAACTTTCTCTCCATGTTCCCACATCCACAGTCCAGCGGCAATGCAGTATGGATAAACTGGTCAGGAATATTTGCCTATGCTTTTCCTCTTCTCCCTTAGGGTTTGGAGGCTTTAGCAGATATCCCTCACTCTCATCTTGGTGGCACCCACTTGACCCTTCAGCCCTGGTTCACGACTGCACAAATTCTCACTGGTTCTACATGAGAGGCTCTACAGCACACCAGACCTTCTCACCCAGCACCATGGTGAAGTCAGGCACCCAGATCCCAGGTCCCTCAACCTTGCGATCTGACTCCTCAGGTAACAGAATTTGGATACTTTAATCTTGCACCTGAATTCATGAACATTTTCAAGGAAGCCCGCAGACCTACCATTCATGCCTGCTACACGGACAAGTGGAAGAGATTTGTCTGCTACTGTCTCTCATTCAGAGCCGCAGTACAAGACCTTATCCGTTACTTACTTCACTATTGTTTGTGGGATACTTTACCTACATACGCTTATATCTAGCCGCCATGGCTGCCTACCTTCAGAATGGACAGCATGTCTCTCTCTACCTTTGACCCTGTCACCAGGCAGGTCGCTCCCCCCATCCGCCACGCTGCCCCCTGTGGGTTGATCCTCCGTTGCCGCTTTTGCCACCTGACTGTTCGCTCCCTTTTTTCACTTCTGTACCCCTGCGCTTGGCACTCTGTGCCACTTTGTTGTTTCATTCTGTGCCCCAGTGTTTTTTGCTTTCTGTACCCCTGTGCCCTGTTGTCCCCCTCCTGCCGTCCTTTTCCTGCCGTTTTTTCCCGGTTTTTCCCCCGCCGCTAAGCCCCTGCGGCCTCGCCCCCTTCACTCCCATTGGCCGCCCCGCTCCCACCTCCCAGCTGCTCCTCCCTCCCTCTACCCTCATATGGAGGCCGCGCAGCGGGCGCGCCTAAGACAAGCCCGTCTGCGCCCGTCCGCGCCTGGACCGCACCTAGCGCCAGAACCCCTGGACCCCGCACCCCCCGCAACGCCAGACTGCACTACGACGCAAGCACCCTCCACGCACTCAACAGCAGACGAGACCACCCCTGCTACCAGGCTACCCCGAAACGCACCCAGGGGCCTTTCACCTGCCGGATCTGCAGATTCACCAGCATCCAGCTCTCCAAACCACCAGCCAGAGAACCCAACCACCTCCGCTGCATCCTCCTCAACACCCGCTCCGCTCGCAAGCACGCCATCGAACTCTGCGACCTCCTAGACTCCACCGCCCCCGAGGTCGCCTTCCTGACTGAGACCTGGCTGAACGCCACCTCAGCAGCAGATATCGCCATTGCCATCCCACAGGGCTACAAGATCTCCCGCAGAGACCGCACCAACGGAGTGGGAGGAGAAATCGCCATCATCCACAAAGACGCCATCAAAATCTCAACGAATACCGACGACACCCTCACCACCGCCGAGCACATGCACTTCCAGATCCACACCGACCCCAACACCACCCTCAGAGGAACTCTCATCTACAGACCTCCCGGACCCCGCCCACAGTTCAGTGACACCATCGTCGACCTCATAAGCACACACACCCTCGCTTCCACGGACTACATCCTCCTCGGGGACCTGAACTTCCTCCTCGAGAAAAACAACTCCGCCAACTCCACCACCCTGATCGACAACCTCGCCAACCTCGGACTCAAACAGCTCGTAACGACACCTACTCACGCCGCTGGACACACGCTCGACCCATCTTCTCCCCAAGCCCCCACGTCTCCTTCAACCACACCACCGAACCACACTGGACCGACCACAGATGCGTCCATTTCACCTTCAGAAAACCCACCACACACCACCGCACCCAACAGCTACCGCGCCGCTGCTGGGGCAAGGTCACCGAGGACCAACTGACTACCGCCCTCGCCCTGAGACCACCCACCGACCCAGACACCGCCGCGACCAACCTCACACAGTGGATCAACGACTGCGCCAACACCCTCGCCCCTCCCAAGAGCTCTACAACCAACCACACCAACAAGAAAGCCGCCTGGTTCACCGAGGACCTCCGGATCTCCAAGCACACCTGTCGGAAGCTGGAGAAGAAATGGCTCCACGACCGAACACCTCACAACCACACAGTCCTCAAGAGCGCCACCCGCAGACACCACCAACTCATCAGCACCGCCAAGAAGACTGCCTTCAAGGACCGCCTAGACAACAACGCACACAACACCAAAGAGCTCTTCAGCATCGTGAAAGAGCTCTCCAACCTCAGCTCCAACACCAACGACATCCCGCCATCTCAAGACCTATGCGACTCCCTGGCCACCTTCTTCCACCGCAAGATCACCGACATCCATGACAGCTTCAACTCCGACCCCCCCCCACACCCACCACCGAGTCCACCACCCCTGCGACCACCACTCGCACCGTCTGGTCCAGCGACGAAGACACCATCAAAACCACGAACTCCATCCACTCCGGATCCCCGTCTGACCCCTGCCCTCACCACGTCTTCAACAAAGCCAGCACAACCATCGCGCCCCACCTCCGGAAAACAATCAACTGTTCCTTCGAGACAGCAACCTTCCCAGAAAGCTGGAAGCACGCCGAGATCAACGCCCTTCTGAAGAAGCCCAAGGCGACCCCAAGGACCTCAAGAACTTCCGGCCCATCTCCCTGCTCCCTTTCCCGGCAAAAGTGACCGAGAAGATTGTCAACAAACAGCTGACCCGCTACCTCGAAGTTAACAACATCCTGGACCCTTCCCAATCCGGTTTCCGCAGCAACCACAGCACCGAAACCGCCCTCATCGCCGCCACTGACGACATCCGGACTCTGATGGACAAAGGAGAAACAGCCGCCCTCATCCTCCTGGACCTATCAGCAGCCTTTGACACGGTCTGCCACCGCACCCTATCAGCACGCCTCCATGACGCCGGCATCCAAGAGAAGGCCCTGGCCTGGACCACATCCTTCCTCTCCGGCAGAACCCAGAGCGTCCGCCTCCCCCCCCCCCCCCCCCCCCCCCTTCCGCTCCAAAACCACCGAGATCATCTGCGGCGTCCCACAGGGATCTTCCCTCAGCCCGACGCTGTTCAATATCAACACGGCTCCTCTCTCGCCCACGTCGCACGACAACACAACCTCAACATCATCTCCTACGCCGATGACACCCAGCTGATCATATCCCTCACCGAAGATCCCCACACCGCCAAAGCTAACCTCCACAGAGGAATGAAGGCCGTAGCCGACTGGATGAAGGACAGCAGACTGAAGCTGAACTCAGACAAGACGGAGGTCCTCATTCTCGGACCCACCCCATCAGCCTGGGACGACTCTTGGTGGCCCACGTCACTAGGCACAGCACCGGAACCCACGGACCACGCACGCAACCTGGGGGTCATCATCGACTCCACTCTCTCCATGACCAGGCAAGTCTCCGCGTCCTGCTTCAACACCCTCTGTATGCTCCACAGGATCTTCAAATGGCTCTCCCTCGACACGAGAAAAACCGTCACCCAGGTCCTCATCACCAACAGACTCGACTACGGGAACGCACTCTACTCAGGAACTACAAACAAGCTCCTGAGACGACTCCAACGCATCCAGAACGCCTCGGCCCGACTCATCCTCGACGTCCCCCGCCGCAGCCACATCACACCCCACCTGAGAGGCCTTCACTGGCTCCCAGTCAACAAAAGGATCACCTTCAAACACCTCATCCACGCACACAAAGCACTGCACAACACCGGACCCACCTACCTCAACAACCGACTCAGCTTCCACACCCCCACCCGAAGCCTCCGCTCAGCCAACCTCGCCCTCGCCACAGTCCCTCGCATCCGAAAAACCACCGCCGGCGGCAGACCCTCCTCCTACCTCGCCGCCAAGACCTGGAACACTCTCCCCACCATCCTACGACAGACCCAGACCCTCGAGACCTGGCTCTTTGACCAGTAGCCCCCCCCCCCCTCCTCACAGCACCTTGAGACCCTCTTGGGTATGTAGCGCGCTTTACAAATGCAATGATTGATTGATTGATTGATACCGGTCATTAACGCTTTAAAGGAGGGTCTCAATTGGGTCATTCCTCTCCCAGCCCCACCAGCACTCTCCTGGAATCTCAACATTGTACTCGCATGATTCATGGATCCTCTATTAGAGCCCCTCCACACTTCTCTTGGAAGTTGGCATTTCTAGTTGCTATCACCTCACTCAGGCATGTCAGTAAGTCTCAGGCATTAATCCTGGAAGAACCTTTCTTTCAAGTACATAGGGAAAAGGTTGTCAGCCGCACAAACCGCAAATTCCTTCCTAGGTAGTCTCTCATTTCCACCTTAACCAGTTCATTGATCTTCTGTTTTTCCCCATAATCTGATTCAGTTGCGTAATAAGCTCTTCATACTTTGAATGTAAAACAAGCCCTCATTTGCTACATGGATAGACCCAGACCATTTAGAAAGACGCAACAACTCTGTTTCTTTCTCTGAACCCCACAAAGGGAAGACTCTATGCAAGTCAAGAATTGCCACGTGGATAGTTAAATGCTTCCTGACAGGTTATGCTAAGGCCAAGAGGAGACTACCCACTCCTAGAGAACACACTATAGCCTATCTCAGGAACATCCCAATGTTCGAGGCATGTGGGCTGCTGAATTCATATCTGTGCATAGATCGCCGCCTAGTGTTGGGTCCGGATGATTGCACATTGTTGTCCTGGAAGAGTCTTCGAAGTATCCTGAGATGGGTGACTCCTCCCCTGGACCACAGTGCGCATGGGCATCCTCTCCATCCCCAGATTGTTTTTTTCCGCCATTGGGTTCGGATGCAACTATCTTAGCTCAACTTCGGAATACTTAGTTTTAGGCCAAAAGGCCTATAGTTTTCGTCGGTACAGTTACCGTTCGGTATCGACTACTAGTTCTAGTGATCCACACCGTCTTCCAACTTTCGGACCGAATTGGTCAAGACTTCGACGCTCGATCGACGATGGAATCGAGAACTCCGTTCAAGAGGTGTCCATTGTGCCACGCCAAGTACCCTCACATCGACGTCCACCCAGTCTGTAACAAATGTCTCTCGCCGGATCACGACGAATCGAAATGCATGGCCTGCGCGCGGTTCCGATCCAAGAAAACTCTACGGAACCGACGGGCAGCAAGGCTCAAGGCGCAGCAGGCAGCGCCCGCACCCACCAACATATTCAGCACCAAGGACGCCGAGAGCGTGGAAGAAATAGATTCTAGCCCCGCTTCAGAGCATGGTTCCCGATCGGACGACGATGACGAAGAGCTCTTTCGACGTGAAGAAGCCGTTGACGAGGTAGGGGACTTCGACGAAGCCTATGGGGCTGAAGAAGACAGCTCTCCCGAGGAGCTAGGCCAATCCGTCGAAACGGAGGCCGAAATTGCACTTCGTCGTCAGGCTCCGGTCGAGGGATCGCCTTCGGGCCTTACCCAAGACCTAATACATGGTTCCTCGGCCCCGCCTTCAGGCCCGGCATCGAACACTATGCAAGAGCCACTATTCCCAAAGACGACCGGGTCGTTAAACCCAAACACATCCATCGCTCCAGTCCCTTCAAAATCGAAAGCGAAACTGGTGGTGGTCGGATCAAAGGCGTCGAAACAGTCCACTGCCCCGGCGCCGACGCCGAAAAAAGTCGTCGGCTCCGAACGCGTACAGAGAGACTTCGGCGCCGAGCTCACCGCAGCAGACGCGGTCAACGCACAAAAGAAGCGCGCGCTCGGGCACCACAAGGCACCGACATCTTCGGCGCCGACACCGAAACCTGTGGCCTCCGCAGTCAAAATGGCCGCCTCGGCTACGTCGACGCCTAAAGCACCGATGCCGAAGAAGTCCTCGACTATCGATGCATCCCTTCAAACCAGTGACCCCCTTCCGACAAAAAAGTCGGGGTCGGCCTCCACGCCTCTTACCAAAATGCCCACCAAACCACCATCTCAGTTTGCTGTGCAGCAGGTCTCTGCATCTCTACAACGCATCCGGGACCGGGTAGCCCTCCACTCTACCTCGGGTCCCGACACTACCTCACCCTGTAGAGTGCACTCGGAGCCCACCAACATTACCTTTGGGCTGCCACCGACATCGGCACCGAAACTCTTTCAAATTCGGACACGTGTCCTCCACACACAGTCCACCACCTCTGGCCTAACAGAACAAGACTCTTCAGGGCCACAATTTATCGACGCCGACACTGGCAGGCTAATGCTACACAAGCGCAAAATCACGCCAGTCAGGGAAGAGGTGACATACAAAATTCCTCTTAAACACAAGCTACCGGCGGTGCAGGAACCAGTTCTACAAGAACACTTCCATCCCCTCCAACTAGATCCGCAGTCCTTTTCTCCTACCCCTTCTGAATCGGACCCGATGCAGGAATTTGGTGGGGACAATACCATCTACCCCGGGGACGCAGATCCCGATGAAACACAAGACCCTGATCAGGCATGGGATGACCCCACAGACCAAAGTGTCACGCCACATACTCAGGATGCGCAACTCTACAATATTAAAACGTCTCCTACAGAGGACACGGCCGCATTTAATGCCCTTATCGAACGGGCTGCTGCTCATCACGGGGTGGAGCTACATTCTGACTCCATTGAGGAGGACTTCCTGCTTGACACTTTCGCATCTTCAGAAAGGACTGTCAAGACTCTGCCCATGCTTAAAGGGGTTCTGAAGCCTGCCAAAGACATCTTCAAGGACACCACAAGAGCCCTGGTGTTAAACCCCAGGATTGAAAATAAATATAAGCCTGCACCTGGTGACCCTAAATACATTAGGGGTCAGTTGCCATTAGACTCTATGGTGGTTGCCAACGCTCGCAAAAGAGCCCACTCACAGACAACTGGTGATGCTCCTCCCCCAGACAAAGAGTCAAAGGTCCTTGAAACATCGGGCAAACGTGTTGCAGCGCAAGCAGCCAATATCCTGCGCATTGCCAATACACAGGCACTCCTGGCACGTTATGACAGGTCGCATTATGACACGCTAGAGTCACTGCTCCAACACCTACCAGAGGAGTATAAAGAGTCAGCGGAACTCCTCATTAGAGAAGGACAACTCCTCACTAATGCGTCCATAAAATACGCCCTAGGCGCAGCTGACACAGCGGCCAGGGCAATAAACACAAGTGTCATGCTGCGACGCCATGCCTGGTTACGCATCTCAGGCTTCAAACCCGAGATCCAAAACAATATCCTCAACTTACCAGTTAACACGGAATTTTTATTTGGCCCAGACGTTGACACTACCCTAGAGAAAATAAAAAAAGACACAGATACCGCCAAATCTATGGGGGCGCTACAAACCCAACAATTCCGTAGTGGCTCCTTTCGTCGCACTGGAAATAGGGGAACGTCAAGGGGTCAGGGGTCACAACAACAGTATGCTAAAGGTGGCACACAAACCACCTACGACAAAACCAACAGGGGTGGATATCGTGGATCCAGCACCAAGGGCAGGGGACGTGGATATGGCAACACCAGGTTCTCCCCAAAGAACAAACAGTGACGCCCTCTCCCTACCCCCCGACCACTTAACACCTGTCGGGGGACGACTCCAGCTGTTCCTGTCCGCATGGAAGAACATCACCACGGACAGGTGGGTCAGGGACATCATTCAACATGGGTACTGTCTGGAACTAACTTCCACTCCACCCAACATACCACCAAAGCACCGTCCTATGTCAGCCGAACACTTAGATTTACTCCAGCAAGAGGTGCTTGCTATGCTCGCAAAAGGGGCCATAGAAGTAGTGCCCATCGCCCAGCAGGGCACAGGGGTGTACTCTCTGTACTTCTTGATCCCAAAAAAGGACGGCTCGCTCAGACCTATCCTAGACCTGCGACCCCTAAACCTATATATACTATCGGAGCATTTCCATATGCTCACCCTCCAACAGGTTCTCCCACTACTCAGTCAGGGGGGATTTCCTAGCTACGCTAGACCTGAAGGATGCATACTTCCACATACCAATACACCCTTCACACAGGAAAAACCTCAGATTCACTATTCAAGGGAATCACTATCAGTTCAAAGTTCTCCCCTTCGGAGTAACAACAGCACCCAGGGTCTTTACCAAGTGCCTGGCGACAGTGGCCGCGCATCTGCGAAGACAAAATATTCACGTCTTCCCTTCTTTGGACGACTGGCTCGTTCAGGCCAAGTCAGCACAACAATGTGCCACCCACATGTCCCACACCATTCACCTTCTTCACGATCTGGGATTCTCACTAAATTACCCAAAATCAAGTCTCCAACCTGCGCACGTACAAC
Organism: Triturus cristatus; assembly: GCF_964204655.1. Lineage (NCBI taxonomy): Eukaryota > Metazoa > Chordata > Amphibia > Caudata > Salamandridae > Triturus > Triturus cristatus. The sequence goes on along the minus strand of NC_140594.1, from coordinate 626,907,417 downwards.
AGTACTTGGGCGCGACAATCAACACTCTGGCTGCCACGGCTCAGCCAACTTTAGTGAGAATCAACAGCATGCAACTGCTGATCTCAAAATTCAAACCTCAACACTCCCTTCCGGCGCGAGTGTTCATGCAGTTGATAGGCATGATGGCCTCCTGCATCTTCATAGTCCCACACGCGAGACTACATATGCGCCCGCTTCAGGAGTGCTTAGCACGTCAATGGAATCAGGCTCACGGGCAACTAAAAGACCTAGTGTTGGTGAGCGGTCGGGGCATACAACTCTCTGCATTGGTGGAATCCACAAAACCTTTGCAAGGGCCGACCGTTCCAAGAGCCTGTTCCACAAATAATACTGACAGCGGACGCGTCTCTCCAGGGATGGGGAGCTCATGTACTCAATTACACAGTGCAGGGACTATGGACTACACAACAAAAGAAGATGCACATCAACCTTCTGGAACTGATGGCAATCTTCCTGGCGATGAAAGCATTCAAAGTACACCTGTGCAACAAGGTCGTGTTGATCCGGACGGACAACATGACTGCCATGTACTACATACAGAAGCACGGAGGAACACACTCTCCACAGTTGTCTCAGCTAGCTCAGAGCATGTGGAAGTGGGCCATTCAGAGGAACATATTCCTCATGGCGGAACACCTCCCAGGCAAGGGCAACCAGATGGCGTATCTGCTCAGCAGACACAGCCACCAGATGCACGAGTGGGAGTTACACCCCTCAGTACTCCAACCGTACTTCCAGCAGTGGGGTCATCCAGAGATAGACCTATTCGCCACAAAGGAAAACGCAAAATGCCAAAGCTTTGCCGCCAGGTTCCCACATCCACAGTCGCAGGGCAATGCGATATGGATGAACTGGTCCGGCAAATTTGCGTCCGCTGATACCGCTGGTGGCACGCAAACTGCGACAGCACTCACTGACACTCATCCTAGTTGCTCCAACATGGGCACGCCAGCCATGGTACACCACCTTTCTGGAACTTTCCGTGGTGCCGCATCAAAGGCTGCGGATCAAACCCGCGCTTTTGACGCAGAACCATGGAGAAATTCAGCACCCAGATCCGCAACAGCTGAACCTGGCAATCTGGCTCCTGAAGTCCTAGAGTTTGGCTACCTAAACCTGCCACCTGACTGTATGGAGATCATTAAGGAAGCTAGGAGACCCACTACCAGAGCTTGCTATGCAGCCAAATGGAAGAGGTTTGTCATTTATTGCAACAACAATCACGTTAACCCGCTAGACGCATCTATTCAGAACATAATCTGCTATCTATTACACCTATACCGATGCAATCTGGCATACACCTCAATACGTGTCCATTTAACAGCAATAGCAGCCTATCTCCAAAACAGGCAGCACCTCTCTTTATTCAGAGTGCCTGCCATCAAAGCCTTCTTGGAAGGACTTAAACGGGTGATTCCCCCAAGGCACCCCCCAGCACCGGTGTGGAACCTCAATTTGGTCCTCACCAGACTAATGGGTCCACCCTTTGAACCTCTCCATTCTTGTGAGATTCAATTCCTCACCTGGAAAGTGGCTTTCCTGGTTGCCATCACTTCCTTAAGAAGGGTTAGTGAACTCCAGGCACTAACCATTCAGGAGCCATTTATACAAGTTCACGCAAACCGGGTCGTACTACGTACCAACCCCAAATTCATGCCTAAAGTAACATCGCAGTTCCACATGAACCAAACCATTGAACTGCCTGTTTTCTTTCAAAACCCACAAAATGTCGCTGAGAGGATGCTCCACACACTAGATGTAAAGAGGGCCCTCATGTACTATATTGACAGAACTAAAACCTTTAGGAAGACTAAACAACTCTTCGTTGCCTTCTCTCCACAACACAAAGGCAACGCCATTTCCAAAACAGGTATAGCCAGATGGATCGTTAAATGTATCCAAATTTGTTATCAAAAAGCTAAACGCACATTAACGATTCCACCACGAGCCCACTCAACACGAAAGTTAGGGGCGTCCATGGCTTTCCTAGGAAACATTCCTTTACAGGAAATATGTAGAGCAGCCACATGGTCCACTATACATACATTTACCAAACACTACTGTGTAGATGTACACTCAAAACAGCAGGCAGCTGTAGGACAGGCTGTTCTCAAAACTCTTTTTCAGACTGCTGCAGCTGGCACAGGTAGCCGCCGCTAATAGGAGGTACTGCTGTGTATTCTATGCACAGATATGAATTCAGCAGCCCACATGCCTCGAACTGAATATGCTACTTACCAGTATGCATCTGTGCTTGGCATGTAGGGCTGCTGACATTCATATCGCCCACCCTCCTCCCCGGCGCCTGTCGCAGCTGCAGCTCTCAGAATTACTGTATAGCATGGTCATCACTTCCTGTATCTACTCCATCACTGCCACAATGGCGAAAAACAATCTGGGGATGGAGAGGATGCCCATGCGCACTGTGGTCCAGGGGAGGAGTCACCCATCTCAGGATACTTCGAAGACTCTTCCAGGACAACAATGTGCAATCATCCGGACCCAACACTAGGCGGCGATCTATGCACAGATATGAATGTCAGCAGCCCTACATGCCAAGAAAAGATGCATACTGGTAAGTAGCATATTCAATCTGATGTATGCAGAGCAGCTACTTGGTCCACTTCACACGCTTTCACAAACCATTTTTTTGTGGATGTCCTAGCCTGACAACACGCTAATGTTGGCCATGCATTTCTTCATACACTCTGTCAATCTACTGCAACACCCACTGGCTATCCACCGCTTTTTGGGAGAAATGCTTTACAGTCTATTTACAGCATGTGTATCTACAACCACTCATGCCTGGAACGGAAAATGTTACTTACCCTGAAGCATCTGTTTGTGATACGTAGTGCTGTAGATTCACATGCGCTCACCCTCCTCCTCTGATACCTGTGGTCTTTGGAACGTCTCTTACTTTGTGTTTCCTCGTATGCATTGACATCTCTTTATACATTGCTTTGCTTCAAATTCCATCTTCACCTACTGTGCGGGACAACAATCTAACATTGGATTTAATGAACATGCACATTATTGCCAAGAGGAGGAGTCACAATACCTTGTGATTCTAAAGACTTCTTCGAAGAAAAACTATTTGTACACATCTGAGCCCAACACTAGATAGTAGGAGTATGCACAGCATGTGAATCTACAGCACTACGTACCACAAGCAGATGCTTACATGGTAAGTAACATTTTCCCTTTCTGATATGTGTAGTTTGTACACGGAACACACACTATTAATGATCTAATTCAAGTTGTATGGTAATGTTCCCAGCAGGGACTCCAAATCTTCTTATAGTGCCTCAAACAGCCTCTTGTTTTATGAGTCGTTTTGTGTGTCTTGGAACAGTCGTCAATGCCTCTTACCTATTTTCCCAATGTGGGAGTCTTTCCCTTTGCTAACAGTGTGCAACATCTCACTTAACACGGACATAACCTTGATTTTTCATAGCCTTTCAATATTCCACATACTATTGTTTTGCAGTCTGCAACAGTTGAGTGGGCTACCATCCTTCTGAGCATCTCATGTGGATGTTTTCTGTATTGAGAATTTACTGGACATTCTCATATTGTCTATAGAAATGTGCCACGGGCCTCTTTGCAGCCTAAACAACTGGGGATAGGGCCCGTCCATTAGGCTGGCTGTATGAAAGTTTACTTGTGGACGTATTATTTGAACTGAAATTATCTGAGGTGGGAAGAAATGACTAGCGAGCATGAGGCCATGTTTGCAATAGCATATTTCTTATCCTCTGCCTCCTCAAGGTCCTGTTCTCAATTTTAATGCAGATTTTTAAGTGGTCCTGGTATGTTGACTACTAATGACCTATATGTTCAAGAAGTGCCTATTTTGTTAATCTGTTCCAAGGTTAACTTGAGATCCAAAGGACTGAAATCTCGGTGGGCTTTTAGTTTATCTCAGTACGGTTTAAGAGCATGGCATAACTGTAGGTACTTAAGGAATTGTGTTATTTGTAAAGAAATAGAAAATTTGGAGACTGTTGCTCCCACAATTTTGTGTGGTCTGAGAACCACGAGTCCCCCAATTTTGATGTACCTATTAAATCCCAGGGTTGAAATCCCTTTAGACTTACGTCATACGGAGAGCTGTGTGCCTTTCCACTGAGTTTGTTTCATTAACATTTCTGCAACTTAATGCATTTTAAAACTTTTCTCCAGCATAATATGGGTATCTTAGTGATGGATGGTAGTGTTTTTATGATTGTGGCCCCATGTAGAATGGAATTTACGATAGGTTTCTCTAGGATGTCAAGACCTAGTGTGAACATTGAGTCACTTCTTTGGCAGAAAAGCCAGTTATTACTTTTGATTACTTGGGCAGCACAGTACTACAGACAGACATCAGGTGCACAGCATCATTTGGCCTGCACAAATTTGCATTTTATACCCAAGGAGACACCTCCAGCCCATAGAAATGTACTAACCATAGATTTGATCTCAATGAATTAGTTCAATGGGGAACATGCGGTAAGCTTTGGAGGGTATGTAAAAGCTAACACAGAGAAATCATTTTAAGAAATGCTCCCTTTCCCGTTAGGAGGACCGGCAGGGAAGACCACCCCTCCCACTTTTCCTTTTTGCGTTTAATCAGCAGAGCATAGTTTGTGCGAGTCCGTCGAGAGTGCAGCAGTGTGTGCATCAAACATGAAGGACTGTCACCTCTCACAGGTACATTAATGGACTTCCAGCAATGTACTCCCAAGTCTCTTGTCTTTGCCGTCGATCTGTTGGATTTGCATTAGTCTATAGATGGATGTATCAGGTTGTTGGATATATATCAGAATGTTGTCGATGTGTAAGCACACAGTCCTTATACTTACTTCTCCTCTGAAACACCCACAAATCTGCGTATTGTCTCATCCAATCAGCAAGTGGTTCTATAACCAATGCAAAAATTCGAGAGGTAAGAGGACATCCCTGAGTAGCGTCCCTTCGCAACAGATATCGGGAATAAAGTTCTCAATTTATCCTGACTTAGGCCCCTGGTGCTGCATATAGAGCTGCTATATATTTAAAAAGGAGCAGACAAAGTTCATTGTTCCAAGGATTTGTTTCATAAAAGGCCTGTGGCCTGTACTGAATGCTTTCGCGAAGTCCACTGAGATCACTGCAGCTCCAGCTCTCGCCAGTGCCATGTGCAGACTCCCAAGAAGTGATGCATGCCTCTACCCGGCATAGACCCATTCTGAACGTTATGAATTGGAGTACGTTACCGTGGTTAGTCTACTACCAAGGACCTTTGCAAAAGTTTAGGCCACAATATTTATTAAAGAAATTGGGCGGTATGATGAGCATTAGTTTGGTGATTTGTCAGGCTTTAGTATCACAACCACAATAGTGCCATGCTGGTCTGCTGGTAAGGCATTTGTATGTAAGGTCTCTTCAAACAAGTTTGGAAAAAGTAGTGAAGCATGTTTATCAAAGAATTGTAGAGGGAATCTGTTTGGGCCTGGTGTCATGCCCACTGGCATATCTGCAATATGGTTCTGAATTTCCTCCTCCATTAGCAGGACGCTTTTTTTCCTCTCTATATGCGACTGTTAAGGAGATGGTAGGTAGCTAAATGCGCCAGAGAAGGGGAGGGGGTTTGACCTTTGCTCGCAGTGGGATCTGTTGCTTGTATAATGTTCTGTAATACTTCACAAATATCTCTGTTGTTTCTGTGTCTTTGATAATCATCTCTTATTCGCTATTAGGCACTGAAGCGACAATCCTGGTTGCAACCTCCCTGTTGGCTAGACAGTCAAGTGATCACTCACTTTCTCTTCATAGTAATATAGCAAGTGTTGGATACCATTGGGGCCATTTTTGCTAATTTACACAGTTGTTGCTTCATTGTGAGCGTGACCGACTCAAGCTGCCTAAAAGTATCAGCAGTGTGTGAAAGCTATTTTTACATTTCAAGGAAAGTAATATGCTTCTGAAGCGCATCTGATTCATGCTGTCTGCCCTTGGTATTCCCACTGAGAAGAGCCATCGCCTGCCATTGGATAACTATTTTTAACTCCTCCCAGCGAGTAGTGGGTGAGGGGACACAGCAGAACTTTAGCACTAAGTATTAAATGATCTAATCTCGAAGGTCTGTTAGTTCGCCATCTTTCAGCCATCATGTATTGAGGCTCCACTTGCCTCTTGGGACTTGTCAGTTCTACTGGAGAGTGATTGGTATCCCTCTCAGGACTACCAGTGCTTTTGTAAGGGCGCACATCTTTTGCTCGGACAAATATGTAGTCTGACCGTGAAAAGGAATGGTGGGATCAGAGTAGTAGATGTATTGCCCATCCTGTGTATGCCTCGCTCACCATGTTACTCAATATCCCATCAAGGTTGTCCTTTTCATTAATGGCCTAGTTCTCTGTACTGTAGCAGTGCTGTTTTAGCTAGAGTAGGCTCATCATGGAGTTAGTCTTTCCCTATGGTTACTTCCCCGTTGTGCAGTCTTTGAAGGCGGACTCTTCTGAACCAACAGGTAATATATACTTACTAGTGTCTCTGGACGTCCTCATAACAATCTTGGGATTGCTACGTATCGAGCAAGATCGCCAGTGTAGGCTTTCGTTACTATGAGTGGGAAAGTCTTTTGAAGGAAAAGGCGACTCTGCAAGAGCCATGAGTAAAACCAGTGTGGTAAAACCTGGTATAGCCAAAGCAGCTGAGAAAACTCCAGTTTGTGTCTAATAGGTGGTTCTCCTGTAAGGAAAGTGCATTTGGGGAACGTTTCTTCACAGATTGCATGACTGCCCTTCTCTTAGTTTTTAATGCCGATTACGTTCCATGTTATAAAGTGATATGCTCTGCAGTTATGTTGTGTGACATAGTGTCTGTGTCTTATTCTGTTCACACATTGGTGACATGAATGAATGTGCCTGTTTTAAACCTAATAATTCAAATAACAACATTCCCAGATTCTCCCAACTACCCCCACACCACACTTCCAAAGTGTAAGCGTCTGTTGCCCATAAAGATATTTTGTTTGCACATTAATTAATAAAAAAACTAGTCTTATAACTCATGTGAGAACATTGTTTATGCTCCTTAAGTATATGTGTATTGTGCGCAGTCCCACTCCTTTGGTGGTATGTACCATGCTGAGCATTGTTGTACCTAACTATTTGCCTAACCATTTGAATGTATGAGCAAATTGATGGCTCCTGTCCCAGGAACACTTATGTTTGAGATGACATTAGTCTGCTTGCCTTTTCAATTGGGGTGGTACCTACTTTACGTACATTGTACTCGCTCACCACCTTTCTTTATTTTCATGCCTGCTGCAGCTTGTTGTTATAAGGATTTTCACTGTGCTTCTCCTCTCAGTTGCTGTGGTGCGTACCAGCCCTTTGTCCCCTCTGAGTCAGAGATTTCCCTTCTATAAAATCCTTGCCCCCTTCGGTTGTCTGATATCTTCTCACCATATTCCTCCGTTGATGAATTCTTCACCTGTGCCTTGGTCTTTGGTGTTTGTGTTCCAGTCCTCTCTTGGATGCAATACATTTATCAACCATGTATTTTGTTCCGGTACCCATTGCCAGGCCTGATAATGAGTTGTGAAGTATGATTTATTTTGGAAAATGACTTATTTTTTGGCGGGGTTGAGCAGCATATACTTTAAGCTTTTCACTCTCATTTTATGTGTTGTATGTTTGAATGATATCCCTCTGTATTTGAACCAGTCTGGTGTAATCTGGAAAGTCTAGGATTTTTCACGAATCAAACAACCCTTCCTTTTTCTCTCTGAATATCTTCAATACTGTGAGGAAATAGCATTATTGAATGGAGTGCAACCTCACTGTGTATTATACTCATGAACCTCTTTAGGATCTTTAGGTTTCGTTTGTGAAACCTTTAGCTCAACCCTGGGCAGCTGTGCCTCTGAGCAGCAAGGCTTACACAAAGGAATAAGAGTAAAGCATATAAACAGCACCAAAAGAATTGAAAAAGAAATCGACACAAAACCAAATGAATCAAACACCAATTTTTATGTATTTTTAGATACCACAGTAAAAGAGATCTGCCGGAGTGTTCCAGAGAAACAGAATTTATAAGGTATAGTAAATCAGCATTTCACTCAGCCACGAACAAGCATTGGAAATTTAACTAACTTGACACTTAAAATCTTTTTCACCAACAAGTTTGGCTAGGTGTAATTTGATCACTTGGAGTCACTTTAGGCAACCAACTCCAGTGGGAATCCAGTCAGGGGGTGCCAGCAAGGTCCTCAGAAAACAGTGACCTCAGCAGGTTAAGCAGTCTCCAGTCAGTTCTAGGCACTTTTATTATTTACAGGGCTTTCCCTGTGGAAGTGGTCCTGGTGTTAGAAATGAAGGATGCTGAGGCTGCTCAATGGATGCCTGCGGATGCGATGTAGTGAACGAGGGGATGGCAGTCGGGGGAGTCTTGCTGTGACGACTCTTCATTCAACGAAGGGAATGAGGATGTACTGATCACAGGGTCGACATCCCTCAAAGTCCTTATGAGGTTGCCAAACGTCCAGACGCCACTGTACTACAGTTCGTCCAGTATCGCAGTCACAGGCCAATTCTTCCTGGGTCGATAACTCATTCCAGATAAACTCCGACGACACTACCGGGCGCATCAAACCTAGGTTCTACTTTGTGCCTCGGGCCCTGGTCCCTGATATTGCACGGTGGCAGATTCTGGGCTACCTACATGTCCCAGCAGCCCTCTCCGCTATTGTGTCTGTGTGCTATTAATAGGAGGGCAGTTCACTGACGGTTGGACTCTCTTGGCTTTGGCTAGGCTCTGGTGATAACTTCTCCTTGAGCAGTTCACAGTAGGCACAGTCCCTCTCCTTTGCTAGCCACGAAGCTCAGCAGGTGCAATCCACACCAATGCAGCCTCTCTTTGCCAGTTCCATGATGCAGCAGTGCAGTCCTCCTTCAGTCCTTCTTCCAGTCCAGTCAAGATCTGAGTTTGGGGTGCTCTACTTGGGCTCAGAAAATGCCCTCAGGACAGAATGCTGTTGGCAGCCAATGGGTACCAGGTGATGACCACTTACTTTGTAGTGTGGCATTTGGGTACAACAGGATGCAGCACTCTGTCCACTTCCAATATGGCACGACCCCTCTCCCGGTGTGTGGAGCTGTCAAGCCAAACCCAGAGGTGTGGCTTTCAAGGGGTTACATGGCCCTGGAAAACTGATTTGGCAACCGGTTTCCCCTCTCCAGGCCCTACTGGTAGCCTGTGTGACTGAACAAGGGGGCAGCCCCTCTCCAAAGTGTTAGTCATTTGTCCTTCAAAGGCAACTTCTTCTTTGAAGCTCACCTTTTGGGCCAACATCTGTGTGACTTCCAGTAGGAGGGAGGTGTCACCCCCTTCCAGAGCAGGCCCCTATTGACTGCTTTCCTGGAAGACGTTATCCCGTCTCCCCAAGTAAGCGGAAAGCTGTCTCCGCATCAGGACCCCGTGTGCGCCCAGTATGGGCACAGGGGACTAAAGGCAACAAAGTGGCAACTTTGTTAAAGTTGCACACTGCAACTTCCTACATTAATTTCGACCTGAGAATCAATTATAGCTTAATGTAGTTGTTTGCTACCTTGGATGGTCCACTTGGGTCTCAGTGTTCCAAAGTTAGTGCAGCTGAGGGGTCAGCATGCAACTCTTTACTCCCCAATTGACCGATTAAGCTGTTCCACCGTAAAAGACAACAGTTTTGCACTTTTACTATCAGAACATGTAAAATTACATGTCCTTCCCATGGGATATGTTGCACCTTGTCATAAGACTCTCTAGGACTGCCATAGGGGTGACTTAAACATATACCAATGGGGAAGTCTAATGTTGCAATTACTTTAAAAAGCAAAGTCAGACTAGCAGTTTAAACTGCTCTTCCAGACAAAAAAAGGGCATGGTGGTAGTCTCATTTTACTCATGTCACTCCAGGATGGTGTAGCCAGTGCTGCAATCCTTTTTTTCCCCCAAGAGAACCATCTAACTTACTTGGCCTGGGTACCATTGACTAGGTGTGGTATTCTGGATGTCATAGCGATGCTTTGCCTGTGTCATCTGGTACCTCTAGCTCATTATTATGATGTAGGAATGTTCTAACTGTTACCTAGGTTAGAGAATGTAATGGTTTGAAGGTGGGGTTCTGAGACTACGGACGGTTGGAGGAGAAACTGTGATACATGTTGAGCTGGCTGTAGGATTGGATGGTTCTTGTTATTTTGGAATAAACCTGCTTATTTCTTATGAATCTCCTGGGTCAAGACTTCTTATTCATGCAAAGGAGATTCCCACATTGGCGTAGTCGGCAGGATCTGTATTTCAACGTGCCATGGAGAGAGTTCTTGAAGGGTGTGATGGGGTTTGTGTCTATCAGGATGACATTTTGGTATTTGCAAAGGATCACAGGGAGCATAGGAAGGTGATTTTTGAGGTATTAAACAGACTTGAGAATGCCAACCTGACCATAAAATTAGAGAAGTTCTATTCATTATTTAGGGCACACGATTTCTGGTGCGGGTATCTCTCCGTAGCCTGATTTGGTTAACACAATTTCTCGCATGCCACCTCCATCTTCAAGAGAAGAATTGATGACGTTTTTTGGAATGCCGGAGTATTATAACAAGTTTGTAGAGGGATTTGCAGAACATTGCTCTAGCATGAGAGCACTCTTGAGGAAAGGTGTGGAATTTAAATGGTCTCTGAGTGTGATGAGGAATTTATTGGGCTTAAGGAAAAACTCTGTAATGCACCTAGCCTTAAAGGTTTTAATCCTTCAAGAACGTCTGTTGTAACTACGGATGCAAGTATAAAAGGGTTGATTGCAGTGTTGCAACAGGAGAGTGAAAATGGTTTGGAAACTGTTACTTTCATTTCAAGAGGCCTTAAGGATACGGAATCACGCTATTCCGTAATTGAGCAAGAGGTGCTTGCAGTATTTTGGGCTATCAGGAAGCTAAAGAAGTTTTTATGGGGTACCAAATTTGATGTTAAATCGGATCACAAACCTCTATGTGAGATTTTTGAGAAAAAGGGTATTGACCAAGTTTCTGGAAGGATCAGTAAGTGGGTCATAGCTCTTCAGGAGTATGATTGTGAGATAAAATACATTCCTGATATTGAGAACACAGTGGCTGATGCTCTTTCTAGGTTGGTAGAGGGTTACGATGAAGAGGAAGACACTGATGATTGGGCTGAGGGCGATACGCAAGTGTGTTTGGTCAAAACTGGCATTATTGATGAGGATCAATGGCGGATAAAATTATCTCAGGATCCAGTATTATCTGAAGTAATGAGTTTGATTCAGAAAGGGTGGAGTAAAAAAAAAAACTGGGTCAATTGAAGCTATAAAGTTTTGGGGTGTGAAGGACGAATTAGGAGTGTGTAATGGTATTCTGTTACGTGGGACACGGTTGATACCTCCTTTAGAGATGAGGAAAGTACTGGTGGATATGGCTCATGAATTGCACTCTGGTATGTCTAGGACCAAGGAGCGAATTCGTTCTTCTTATTGGTGGCCTGGAATGGACTTACAAATTGAAAGAGTTATTAGAGATTGTTTGGTGTGTGCCACAAGTGAAAAGTCGAAAGTTGTTAGAGTTCAACCTATGATTATCAGGGAGCTTCCAAGTGGCCCGTGGAAAGAGGTAGCCCTGGATATTGTGGGTCCTATTCATTTCAATGGTCAACAAAATTATATTTTTGTGCTGTTGGACTTATTTTCAAGGTGGCCTGAGATACAGTTTACATCTGGTATAGAGACTGTTCATGTGATTGAGATTTCTTGAAAATCTCATGGCTAGAGAGGGATTCCCAGAGTCAATCTTAACGGATAATGGGGTACAATTGGTCTCAAAAGAAATGGAGTCGTTTCTTAAGGATAGAGGCATAAAACATAAGAAATGTTCCCTATACCACCCAGAAACCAATGGGATGGTTGAGAGGTTCAATAGGGTGATTAAGGAGACAATTTCTTTAGCAAAAAGCTCTGGAAAAAACTGGAAAGAAAAAGTTTTAAAGAAAATTGAAGACTATAGGATGACTCCGCACAGTTCAATGGGTCAGTCTCCTTTTGTTCTTTTTAAGGGGAGAGCTCCTTGTACTCAGGTCGAACCTTCATGGGTTCGACGTTTGGGAGATACTGTGTTTAGTTCTTCTGTCAAAAAGAACAATGAAGGGTGGAGGAAAAGAGAGGAGAACAAGTGTCGAGATAGGAAGGCAAATTTTGATGTAACAAAATCTACTAAGCATAGGGAAGTCAAGGTTGGAGATGAGGTTGTTGTAAGGCTTCCGGGTTCTAAAGTAAGATTCTCTAAACCTCTGCATGTAGTTAAAGTGTTTAATAATGCTGTAAGAACAAATGACCATAAGATTTGGAACTTAGGAAGAATTTTTGTGTGTTCTGATTTTAGTGTGGATTCAGAGAATACATTGAGAGAGGATACTGTGTTATCTCATTTCTCACGCAAATCTTCTAGGGTTCAAAGGAAACCAGAATATTTAAAAGATTATATTTCATGATGTGTTGGGATCCTTTATAGTTTTTGCGTAAAATGTTTTCGTATATATGTTGCAAACATGTTTGTCCAACTCATGTTTTTTGTTTTTTTGTTACCGGAGGGAGGTGTGTGGTATTCTGGATGTCATAGCGATGCTTTGCCTGTGTCATCTGGTACCTCTAGCTCATTATTATGATGTAGGAATGTTCTAACTGTTACCTAGGTTAGAGAATGTAATGGTTTGAAGGTGGGGTTCTGAGACCAGGGACGGTTGGAGGAGAAACTGTGATACATGTTGAGCTGGCTGTAGGATTGGATGGTTCCTGTTATTTTGGAATAAACCTGCTTATTTCTTATGAATCTCCTGGGTCAAGACTTCTTATTTCATGCAAAGGAGATTCCCACACTAGGAACTTACAGGTAAGGTAGCTTAGCCAGTTGGGTAGGAGCCAATTCAACATACCAGTTTAAAGGTATGGGCACATGCTCCGAGGTCTGATTAGCAGGCCTCAAAGTTGAAAAACCACTAGCATAAATCCAAAAAGAGCATTTTCTAACAAATACTAAGTCTCTGTTAAAATTCTCACTCTCAAGGAGAGTACAGGTGCCCTACAGGGTTATTTTGCAATAAGCGACCAATGTGCTCTTTTAACTAGAAAGCATGAAGAGAGTCTGTCCGCCAGCAGGAGACATTTCAGCCATGTCTCAATGAATGTCTCTCAGGGAAGCCAAGGAACCATAAGTATTTATGGCAGAATCGTCCCTCTACATCATCTGCATGCGCTAGTAATTAGCTGTAGGTTATTTTAAATTGCTGGATCATGGTTTCGAGTTCTCTGACCGTGTCCTTGAGTTTTGAGACAGGGCCCCCACCTCTCCCATGCGGCAGATCACCTTCCGGAGATCCTGTCGCAAGAATGTCAAGCTTGTTCTCCACCTTGCAGGTTTAAGTTTTTAGAGCCAGCCACGAGGCCTGCAATACCTGGGAAATCACCTCAGGTGAGTTGGAGGTGTACCCTCTTTGACGACTCGTGCTCCAGCAGGGTCTGCCACCAGCGTCTGATGCCCATGCCTGGTGGGGCAGCACTTTGGTATGTTTTGGCCATCTTAACTTATTTAGGGACAGAGTCTGCTTTCTCTTTGGCCACTAGTCTGCTTCCGATATGAACTCTTATCCAGATAATTAAGCTACAAAACTTTTGTGTGCGCGCTTTTGAAAATGCACTATCATCCTCTTACACTGGATGTTCTTAGATGCTTTTTCCAGTATCGGTAATGATTCAATGAATGAATTAGCTGCTGACTCACCAGCCCTGTTGCCCTCGGGTGGTAAAAGCAGTCGGGTAGTTTTAAAAGGTCTAGAGCAATTGATCCTGTCTACGGCCTATAGTTTTGTTTAACCGCTGCTCAAGCTGTCCAACGTTATCCGCCTATTGCCTCCCATTGGTTGATCCTCAAAGCCAGACAACTCTTCAAATTGTCCTATGGGGCTCTGCAAGCTGCTGCGCCTCCACCGGGGCTGTTTCAGCATTCTTCCATCATTTGCGTGTGGGTGGGAGGTTCAGGGCACAGACTTCAACACCATCTGTTTCTATTTCTTCCCCGTATGTCATGACTCCCCTTCCAGGAGAGTTCTCTGGGGAGGGTTCTGGTCTGACAAAAGGTCATCACACACCCTCAAGCCAAGCCCCTCACATTCCCTCTGATGCACTCTGTTTGGATGCCTTAATTTTAAGTAGACAAAGTTATGTTCCCTCTCAGGGATCTCCATTGGTAATTATAAGCACTGAATAGTCCTGTCCACCAGTTCTTTCAAAGTCACATTTACTTCGACTTACTTTTGATAGATCATTAGGCACATGTTGTGCAAATGGTAAGTGTTTGCAGCCTTAAAACAGGCTATATTGTCAATTATATTGAATTACTTTAAACATTGTAAGAATAAAAGGCTTAAGCCTTTAAAAGTCACTAGAAGAAATTAAAAAGTGACCTTTTAAAACCTCTTTCAAAAACGTTTTGCTTCTTTTTAAAGTAAGAGAAGGGGACATATATTGTAATATAGTTGCATAGGCTGTAGCATTGAAACCAATGAAAATATAACACAGTGGCTTAAAGGGTCTCTTGACCTCTAGTGTCCCAACATGCCCTACAATTGTCAAGTGAATTAGCAGTATAAAGTTATACTTGCTGTTATCTCTTCCCTCGATGAGGAGGGTGGATTATTTACGATTTCAACTGAGATTCCCCTTAGAGGGAATTAGGATTTCAGGTAAAAAAAAAACCATTCCTTCTCTCTTAGGGGATCTCCATTGCTAATCATAAGCACTGAATAGATTGGCAAGTTTATCCCCAATAATTTTGCAAGGGAGGAGATAAAAAAGGGAATAGTATAATCAGGTAAATAAGTTTCCCCGGTCTTTGGTATCAGCCTTAGAATCCAAATCAAGACAATAGTGTCTTGTCAAGATGTGAACCGATCTCCAAGTTACAGTAGGTTGTGAACTCCTGCGTAACACACATAGGGTCTGTAAGTAAAGAGCTGGTAGTGCTGCAGAGCACAGTTCTTCTCCATACCATTTCTCTTTGCTTTATTTGTGTCTTCAAGAGCCTGCCAGCTTTTTTGCCATGTTCCTACTGTTTTGTGTGAATCATTTGAAGCACTTTTCTCAGTGAGTTAAGCTTATTCACTCCTATTTTATTTGAGTTAATTGTTTTACGTTGTCGTCTGGCAAGGATAACCTGTAGCTTTGTGGGACAGCCAAGATCTATTGCTCTAATAAGGACTTCTGTGCCTTTATCTGTAGCTTTTCATATTGGCCTCTTGAAGTAGTCTGGCTTGCAGGAAGGCCTTACCTGGTGCCCATAGAGTTTGTACCGACGTGCCCAAACTGTTGTTGAAGATCTAATTATTCTGTCATCTGGTCGCAAAGCTTCTTTTTCTCTGCCACTTCTCTATGGTATGATCCAAGATACTGCATTGCTTGTATGCAACAGGCAAACCTTGGGAGCAGCTAGAAGTCTATCCTCAACTCTGTGTTGAGAGGGCTGGGGAATTATTTATACTCTCTGTTAATGGGATGGAGCAACCTCCATGGGTCTCATCAAGTCGCTTAACATATTCCTGTCTTGGTTGTTACTAAGATCTGGTTCGCTGGACCTGTACAGGATTTGGTTGTTTGCTACATTACTATCTCAGCAATTAATAGCTGTTTGGCGACATTCTGCGCATAGTTAGTGGAGGTTAGTAATACTATGAGTACTGGGGGCATATATGGAATCCACTATGATGCAGTGTCTTTGGATATTCAATTTCACAAAGACAAATATATATATATATATATACTATATCTATATCTCCCCTCTTGTCCGTTCATGCATTTAGAGCGGTCAAATTAGGCACTTATTCAATAGTATGGCTAGCCCTCTCTTTTTTTTTTTTTGTAGGAGGCATGTGTTTGGGACAGGTTGAGTTCCCAGCCTTGTTCTTGGGAGCCGCTGGAAATGCATCTCTTCCCACTCAGTCTCTTCTAAGTTTATTTGATCCTTCTATTGTGAGGTGCATCTCTTCCAACAAGGCAATATCCGTTTTCCTGTGGGCCAGATATGTTAAAATGTTCTTCCTTTTGATAAACTACGAAAAGACATTGTCTTTAAAAGATTAGATTTGTGCGTCTTTGGTAGGAGTGGACCATGCTAATGAGAGTTTTCCACTCTGCGTGTAAGCTGTCTACTATTTGCTTTGGGCCTTGATGTTGTTACGCAGCTCAGTCAAGCTTCAAGGGAGAGCCAGAGGGAGTGTGTTTAAGCTGTTTCTCTTCATTAGCGAGAGGTGACTAAGGGGTTATAACTAAATAATGCATATTTCTTTTATAAACTTGAAACTGTGGGGTGCTGTGAATCTAAACCATTCACCATCTGATTAGTATCTTGGTTTCTTGTGACTGGAACGTGATATTTATAATTAACATCAGTAGGTTTAGCCTACTGTCATTTGGTAGAAATTGTGTCAAGGGAATGTAGTCTAAAGCTACAGCATTGGTGTATGGGAAAGATATATGGAAATAGGTGGTCGAGGATATGGTTAGTCTTGAAGGGTGTGTGCTAGTGGTATGATATCATACACATATAAGTGTGGTCTGGTTCAAGAACTATGGATGGGGGGTAAGAGGACAGAGAGGAGAATTGGTGTTGTGCTTGGATAAAGGGAGGTGTTAAATTGTGAGTAGTATTGAGGATGAAAAACCTTTTTTGCCATGAGTGATTGGCATTGGAGGGTCTCCCATTATGGGTCTATGTTGCGATTAAAAAGATCTAGTATCTCACAAATATGCTGGGAGGTTACAGGGGAACCTTTATTACTAGATTGGGTTATGTATATGTATCTTAGACTGGTAACCCAGGCCCAGCAGGTGTGATATAATACTTTGTTACTCGATTTCCAGTCGATCAGTATTACTTCGTTGGCGGCAGTGAGTAGAAGGTCAAGGAGGAAAAGATCCATGTCAAAGAGATTACTTGGAGGATCTGCAAAATGTGTTCCTAATACAATAAGTGGGAATGATAGTGAGATGATAGCTCGAAATATTTTTTGTAGGTGTAGGGAGATCTCTCAACAATAGGTGGGCAGATGGGGGCAAGAGAAGAGCACGTGTTCTTTGTCGCTGGGTGACTAGTCATATAGCCAGCATGTATTTGCGGCTTTGAATTTGAGCTAGAACAATTTTCCCGCGGTCCAGTACATGAAGTGAATAGCGCAGAATTTGGTCTGGGTCAGTGAAGGACTCAATATGTGCTGAAGTAGGTGTGATCCTATCTTGCCCAAGCATCCACGCTAGGGAGAGCATGGTCTTTAACAGAGATGTGAGAGCCCGTTTCTGTGCTGAAGGTGGGTGACGCTAGGTCTTAGTAGTGATGAGTATTTTGTCAAATTTAGATGCAACCAGACCACTCAAAAGTGGATGTATTATGAGTAGGACAAGCTTGGATAGCTTGGCTTTAGTTGTTGGAGAGGTCATGTTTATGCTGTAGAGGCGACTTAAAGTAGTTCGGAGTTTGTTTAGAGGTCTGATATGGTTAGAATCCCCTTGGCTGCCCAAATCGGACCGATTGTTTGAGAGGTGGGAACGTGTAGCTTCTTATTGTGCCATAATGATTTAAGAGCGGACTTAAGAATATTCGTTGCCAAGCCTGTATCTAAAGAAAGAATGGCAGCTATAGTGTCTTTGAAAATTGTATGGGACTGGCTATAAGGATAGTTCATCATCGTCCGTGTGGACAAGAGAGAAAAGGGGTGACAAGTCGAGGATTCCACATCGAGCCATACAGGTGTTTTTTAACAGGTCAGTTTCAAACCATCGTGAATCTTCGGCTGCCAGGTAGGCAGTTTGATAGATAATCCAGCTAGGGAATTTGCAACCTCCTACTTTTGTGGATGTTCTCAGCTTTTTAACGCCAATTCTAGGTTTTATGTTCTCGCATAGGAAGTTTGAAACAATATCATCAATCTTGAAAAAGGAGTCAGGGGAGAGTCGAACAGGGAACATGCAGGAAAAAAAGTTGATCAAAGGTGTGACCATCATCTTGATGGTTTCGAATCTACCCCAACAAGATGTATGTTTTGGTGACCGAGCTGAGAGTAAGTCTTTTTGCTTTTATCTAGGGTTTTCTTTTTGTTACCGTTTCAGTGAGATCCTTACAAGACTATATCCCATGGTATTTGAGGGTAGACTTCTACTCGAGGGTGTCAGTGGACATTCAGAGGGAGGATCTCCAATTTGTCCCCGTTCAGGGAGTATCCCAAGAAGTGGGAGAATCAATTGATACTGTATAGGATTGCCGTTATTGCAGGGTCAGGAGATTCTGTGAATATCAGGATGTCATCAGCTTATGCGGCTGTTTTATATGGTAAGATGTTAAAGGTGATGCCTTTGATGTCCGGTGATTCATTTAACATTAGGAGCAAAGGGTCAATTTCGAGGAGAAACAGGAACGGTGATAGGGGACAACCTTGTCGGGTGCCCTATTTTACCATAAAGGGTTCTGATTCTAGCTGAGGGATTGGAGGTCAAAGCCATGGTCACCTGGATAAATTCTTACCCTAAGGCGTGTCTTGAGAGAACAGCTTCAAGGTGTGGCCATGAGACTTTATCGAAAGCCTCCTCCACGTCCTGGGCAAAAGCTGCTGCTGGAGAAGAAAGCAGATTGAAGGCTCGCTCATCAATATGGGAGAAGAAGCAGATGTTGTCACCATTGATGAAGCCGGATTGAGTGTGGTGGACTAGTTTGGGAATCGTGAGGCAGTTTCCATGTTGATGAGAGATATGGGTCTGAAATTTTTGGGCTCAGATTGGTCCTTTACTTCCTTGGGGATAACCACAATGGTGGCTTTGGAGGCAAACCCTGACACTGAGCCAGTGTCAGCGAAGTAAGAAAGTCTGTTCTAGTTTTTCAGTAATTGATTGAGCAAAGTTTTTATAAAATTTAATCTGAAAGCCATCCGATCCCGGGGCCTTACTAGAGGGGATACGTTTGATGGCGCAGTTAATCTCTTCTCTTGTGATTGCGTTGGCTAGAGATGTTTGATCGGAGTTGGAGATTTGTTTAAATGTCAGGGCTTTAAAAAGTTTGAACAGGCGTCAAAGGGGGTGTTAACTGTAGGTGTGCATGATTTAGTTGGAAGACTAAGAAGTGCTATAGTTGGTTTGCAGTTTATTTTTGATCGTTTGGATAAGGGTGGAGTGCTTTTAAACTTCAGGTAGGTTGCCAGAGACTTTACAGCTTTGTTTAAGTAGAATAGGTTTTTACCTTTGTGGGCTTGGACCCAAAGATGTGCGCGTTTTCTGACTATGGATTTAAATTCATATTTGTGGCGCTTCAGGGTTGTCAGGGTGGCTGGATCGTTGTTAAATCGATGATTTAATAAGTTTGTTTATGCGAGCCATCCGGCGTTTGATTTGTCCTCTACAGTAGCATTTTAGGGATTCCCAAAAAGGATACAGAGTTTTTATTTTTCTGAATGAATTAAGTTAATTAATCATGGAGTTCCTTGACCATGTTTGAATCCTACAGAATTTCTAATTCATACACCAGGCCTTCGATTTCAGGGGGGTTGGGGGAGGGGGTGTAAGCTGGACATATACCGAAATGGCTGTATGGTCCAATATAATGATCGGTTCTGTGGAGGTAGAGGTGGTATGTTGGAGGAGAGAGGAGTGAACTAGGAGGTTGTCCATTCTGGAGAAGGTGTTGTTTGGGAGCAAGAAAAAGGTAACATCGCTGCCAGTGGGATTCTGGAGTCTCCAGCCATCTGCTAGTTTGTGAGACAAGCACAATGCCCAAAGAGCCTTATGGGATTTAAGGTTTCTTTATCTAAAAGCAGATTCTCTGTACAGGAAAGGATCTATCGGGAGGTTGAAGTCGCTGCCAAGAATAATCTGCACTTCCGGGTGGGGGGGGGGGTGGGGGGGGGGGGTGCAAGTTTGGCAGAGAGTGGTAAAGGTGTAAATATTCACTGCATAGATTCCTCCTTTTGGAGTTTTGCAGTCGTGTGATTAGCCATCTGCTATCGTGATCTGGTTCTGCTGACATAATTGAGAGGCCCGAGGTCTTCGAGATTAATGTGAGGACCCCGTATTTTTAGAAATAGCAAGGGAGCAGGTAACGTCTGATAATCATCACGCGCCGAAGGAGAGGGCTTCTTTGTAGCCAATTTTGGTCCTCTTTAGGAATACCTAATCGCCCTTAAGAAAGTGACAGTAGTCTGAAACGTTTCTGCACTTTACATGATAGTTAAGTCCTTTGGCATTGAGGGAAATCATTTTGAGCATGCTGGTATTAGTATTGGCCATTGGGATACCATGGGAACATAGTGTTCATGGTGTTATGGGTGACCATGGGTTGTGCACCGGCCAGTGAGGATTCATGAAGTTCACATGACATGGGATATGTACAAGATGGGAGGAAATAGCTAGTGTTGAGGATAGAGCGGTGGGTCATAGGGAGATCAATCCTTCTCCAATGAGGAGAAAGGGTCCTAAAAGAAGAGGTATAAAGTATGGGGCAATGGATGTCACTTGCAAGACACAACCAGTAAGATACACCAGTAAAAGCAAAAAATGGAGGGTACAGGCCAACAACGACTTTTACAGATTGATGGGGTATTAGTATTGAGGCCCTCTCGAGCCATAAATGCTTGCTTAGAATACTTAGAATACATAGTATACATAGATCTCAATATAACATGGCATGGGTATATTACCAAACATGGAGGCCCTGTCGGGCAATAAATTCTCACTTAAAATACTTTGATCGTAAGGTAACTTGGCAAGGGTAACTTACCAAACCGTAGCATGTGTACTAGCAAACAAGTAAATTAGCATATGTAGTCATAAGAAGTACATGGGATATCTTGATGGGGTAAGGGGTGTTGATGTGTGAAGATTGATACGAAGTACATTGTTAGCTGAGGAAATGTGTGCAGTGTGGTGTGCTGTGGGTGGACACCCTGACCACAGGAAGTGACATCATAGAGAGTAGAGTGCAAGAATGTGAACTTTGTTGGGTGCCTAATAGGATTGAGGAAGAGAGGGGATCGAGGGGTCCAATTATTGCATAGTCGGGGTGTGGGGTTCGGGGTAGGAAACAGCACCTTGAATCCCACTAAAGAGGGTCAACTGATGCTGAAATACTGGAGCTTCGTGATGGATTCATAATGGGTCATTTGTCAGCCTCTTTGTTATGCCGCGTGGTTTGGCCCCTGCGAACTCTCGAGGAGAGTTGGACTTGACCATAGAGTGCAGGATGTAGTTGTGTGATAATGGAATGTGTTGAAGAGGGGGTAGCATGAGGCATGAAACAAGTCGAGGCTGTATAGTTTCTATGAGTGGCAAACATGTGGGATATTGTAGTAAGTATTGGGAGCACAGCCTCTCCTCAGGGGGTGGTTTAGTGCGGAGTGGGTAGCTTGCATTGCCTGGTGGTCATACTGTTGTCGGTGGAGTGTACACAAAAGTAATAGTGTGTGGATCATGGGTCGCACGCATGACCATATGGTAATGTTTGAACCTTATGGTAATGTTTGAACTCTGAAAGGCAAGACATTAGAGGCGTTAGAAACAGTAGAAGCCTGAGAAACACTATAGTATTTTGTTGGGATTTCTCACAATATGTAAAGATAAGGCATTATGTGAATTGTATAAAACATTGTGGCGTGCTACAAAGGATATTGAGGAGTGAGCTGGTTAAATATGGTATGACCATCATCTTCAGCTGGAACCACTCAAGGAGGCTTCCATATGAGTCTGTGCAATGTTGTCTAGCATCACTCGTAAGTCATTTAGGTCAGAGAACATGTGAGTCTTGCCATAGTAATTGATCTTACATTTGTCTAGGCCATTTAAGGAGTGTTAGATGGCTCTGTTCAGTAGTGAACGCTTGAGGGCTTAGAACCCCTTCCTCTTGATAGTCGTGGGAGATGTTGATTTTTGCACCTTGAAAGTGACCTTGTTTTCTTAATGTGAGATAAGATAAGTTCTGTATGTTGGTAGCTCAAGGGTTGAAAAATTAAAGCCAGTGAGGTGGACATGTTTATAGGTTTGAAGGAGGGCACCCTAGGGACACGTTCAATTTCAAAGTATTTGCTGAAGGTAATACTGAAGCCGTTGGAATCCGTGTTTCGAGGGAAGCGAATGCAGAGGGGGCTTTATCTTCTGTTCCTTCTGGTAGGACAATGATCCTGAGGTTCCCCCTCTTACTGCGGTCTTCCAACTCAGTTAATTTGCGTTTGAGAGCAGAGAGGGAATCGTCATTCGTATGGAGGTGTTTGGATTCCTCAGCCATGTGATCTCCAGTCATGCTTATTCAGTTTTCTCATTACTTTCAGGATTCGTTTCTCTTCTGATCGCAGTGACTTCGGTTTGCTACATATCAGTGTTGATCTTTGTGCTTTGAGCAATTTTGTGGATGTCTTTAGTTTTTGGAGTATCATTTAGAGTGTAGATTTGCTCTCACGCTTCTCATTGATGGGGGAGTCAGAGTTCAGGGCTTCATGTTTGACCTTTTCAGGCCAAGTTTAGCTTCTTAGTCCTTAAGCGACTTATGACCTCTCTCGTCCGCTATGCCTGCAGGAAGTCTGTTGAAACAATAAGCAAGGAGAGAGGGGCGACGAGTCAGTATGAATGCATCTAGCCAGTTGGAGCAGGGAGTATTAAACAGTAGGGGCGTGATGGTATAGTTACGATATATTAGTGGAACACAATCCCTCGGTAGCTGGGCTGCTCAGCTTCAACCCAACACTTGCGCAATCACTGTGGTGCTCCGTAGCTACGCAGAGTAGTAGGCACTGTTTTTTGAGCGCTGTGTGCAGGTCGTTGTGAGATTGGAATTATAAGAGCAGCCGGAGTGCCCTTCTTGCAGTTGCTAATATATTGCAGTTGCTGGTACGGGTCTGCAGTCGGTGCTACTGCGTGGAAACTGTATAATGACAGATGCAAAGGTAGGTAGAGCCTCCTACAGCTTCAGGGGCGATGAGCTGCTGGACAGTTGGGCAGTCAGACACCAGAAGTCTAGAACTGTCAGTAGGGTTAGGGATTAGGTGAAGCCAGGTGGACTAGATGAAGCCAGATGAGGGGTCACAGCCTGTTAATTAGATTTGTTAAGTAGATTTGGCGGTCCCTCGTGATCGGAGCAGCCACCAGGGCGACCGGTATGTCACTGCTGTAAGTATGGGCGGGTAGCGATGTACAGCGTGGCCTGTAGTTGCCTGGCGTGCAGGGGATGCACAGTGAAGGACTGAGCATCACGGAGGTCTGAGTATGAGGGAGCTCACGTATAAATTTAATGAAAAGGTGCAGCGAGGTTAAACATGGAATACTCCGTAGTCTTACTATTGAAAAACAGAGCAGGCCTGGTTATGGAGGCGTAGTATCAAAGCTCTGATCTGGATCAGCATGGGCCATGAGCCCTGCTCTAGCTACAGTGTGGCAGAGGATGTGGGGGCAGATCAGCATGTGCCCATGTAAGTTCTGGATAAGAAAGGAGGGCTCACCAGGTGGATATAGAGAGTGGGTCCAGCAGTGTCACCGAAGGGTGAGGTCCCGCAATATCTTCTGTTTGAGCTGTAAGGCAGGGAGTATAGATGCCTCACGATCACTCCGGTTGGGCTGCTGTTCGAGGAGCCGACAACACCATCTTAGCAGGGCGGAAGATTCAGAATACTCGTTGGGTGAAACACTTCTCGGGGTCTAGGAACCTTGGGGACCCTCAATGCAGATGCTCCTTCATATTGATTGTTCACTTTGACAGTGCTTGTTTTGGGTTGCAAGTATCACTGTTTTTGAGCCAGCGTCTAAGAATGGAAGGAGGCTGGACTGTTAACAACCCACATGCAACAATAAAGGACGTTTGCGAAAACCAGCGATTGTTTGTAAAGAGGTCATCGGCAGGCAACATTTCATCAGATCACAATCTCCAGGGCATTCACATTGGGTGGGTAAACCAATAACACACATGACTACCTTGTAACACCGGAGGCCTGGAAGAAGGAAGTATGGTACCGTAGGAGAGGGTGGATAACTACCTTAGCAGCGAGCTGGGTTAGGGCAGCTATTGGTATGTCCCATTCAGACACCTTTAACGACCTAGAGGAGTGAGAAGGTGTGGGAGCGCTGAACCCTCCCCCCCCCCCCCCCCATCTGATACATTTCGTTCAGCGACAGCAGTATGTCTGAACATCAAGCGGATTCCAACAGAGGTTTACACTCTATGGATTATGTTACTTACCCTGTAAGCATCTGTTTGTGGCATGTAGTGCTGTAGATTCACATGCGCCCACCCTCCTCCCCGTACATTTGTGGCTGTTGCAGATTCCTTTACCCCTATTGCTACGCATAGACGTCTCGTTACTACACTTACATTACACTCCATTCTCACCTGCCCGCAGGAAAACATTCTAACAATGGAGTCGATGCCCATGCGCATTATCACTAAGAGGAGGAGTCACTCGATCTCGTGACTCGAAAGACTTCTGCGCAGAAAGATGACAGGAGTATGCAAAGCATGTGAATCTACAACACTACATGCAACAAACAGATGCCTACAGGGTACATAACATAATCCTTTATGAAGTCTCAACCTGGCGAATAGTTGTGATGGGCCCCTTTGCTGTTCTCAGCTGAAATATTAACTTAAATGTTGAGAGATTGAAATCAAAATAGCAGCAGTATTTCTGTCATGAGGGCTAAATAATTCAGGTATTTGCTGCGTTTCATGAGCATAGCCCAGCAGATAGCCCAGTTGCTATGTTTATTAAGCAAGTGTACATTGGAAGCACTAAAATGTGAGCCTTCTCGGAGCGTGACAAGCCCAGTCCAAAATGGTTGCTGCGCTGGTCTGAAAGGGGGGGAGGCGTTGACCTGTCCTCATTGCACAGAAACCGAAACTGAAATGTTGCGGGTACTTGGGCCTCCCACACGAGTGAGGCACCGTTTTTATCGGGAGACCCGGGGGAACGCTGGGTGGTAGGAAATTTGTGTCAGCCCAGTGATGCCACAACTTTCCCACACAAAAATGTGTGAAAAAAGTGATTTTGTCAGCTAAAATTGAGGTTTGCAGGGGATTCTGGGTAAGGAAATGTTACAGGGTCCACGCAAGCCATACCTCCCTGGAATCCCCCGGGTGTTTAGTTTTCAGAAATGTGTGGGTTTGATAGGTTTCCCCAGATGGCTGCCGAGCACGGTGCCAAAAACCCAGGTGACCCCCCCCCCCCTTGCAAAACCAGGTTGTTTTGTGATAGGCAATTTTGATGTCTCCTCACTACGTTTTGGGCCCTTGCCTGTTGCTGGTACTTGGGCCTCCCACACGAGTGAGGCAACATTTTTATCGGGAGACCCGGGGGAACGCTGGGTGGTAGAAAATTTGTGTCAGCCCGGTGATGTCACAACTTTCCCAGACAAAAATGTGCAAAAAAAGTGATTTTTTTTTCAGCTAAATTTGAGGTTCGCAGGGGATTCTGGGTAAGGAAACATTGGGGGATCCACACACGCCATACCTCCCTGGAATACCCTGGGTGTTTAGTTTTCAGAAATGTGTGGGTTTGGTAGGTTTCCCTAGGTGCCGGCAGAGCTAGGGTTAAAAAACTACAGCTAGGCACTTTGCCAAAAAAGGGTAATTTTTCACTGTGAAATTGTCGTGTGTCCACGTTGCGTTTTGCGCTGTTTCCTGTTGCGTGCACTCGGCCTACCCACACAAGTGAGGTCCATTTTTTGGCGTATTTGCACAGGGATTTAAAGACACGGGTGAGGATAAGCAATGATGCGAAGGTCTCTGGGGATATTGTCATTGGTAGAGGGGTTAGACAAGGCTGTGTTCTAGCCCCTCTACTTTTTATTCTTTATATAAATGAATTACATAACTCCCTGTCTAAATTGACCAATGATGTACCGAAAATTAATGGCAAATTATTCCCCGTGCTTTTATATGCAGACGATGCGATTCTCATGGGCCGCACCCCCAACGCACTTCGCACTTTAGTTACGGGGTTCGTGTCCTTTATGGCCGAACTGGACCTTTGCACTAATTAAAAAAAATCTTATATAATGATGTGTGGGCCGAAAAAACACTGCATTAATTCTATAACATCGGGCAGCGAATCCCTAACACGCACAAGCACTTTTCCTTATCTGGGCTTAGTTTTTTCAGAATCAGGCTCTTGGCAAGTCCATGTAGCCCACAGCAGAAGCAAACTTTCCAAAGCGGTTAATTCTATAATTAGCCTTCGGCAGCCAAAACAAGCAGAGGTGGTGTTACCTTTAATCCAGATATATAAATCGCAATGTGTATCAACGGCCACCTATGGTGCTGAAGTCTGGGGGTATGTAAACTGTAGCGGGATCCAAATTGAAGAGAATAGATTTTGTAGAAAAATTCTCGGGGCTCAAATTTCATCTCCAACTTACATATGCCACAGGGAATTGAACCTATATTATGTGGAGGATTTTATTAGGTCTCGTCCAGCCATAATCTGGCTAAAAATATGGCAGAACCCCGCTGCGATTTTAACAAGAGAGATAATTATAGATTGCCTTAAATGCGATAAGGGTGGTAGTATACCCTGGCTTGTTGCAGTTAAAAACAGTTTAAGAGCACATTTTTTTATGTCCACTAGTACTGGAAGGCATAAGTACAAAATCACTTAGGGGGGCGCTGTATGACCTGTATCATAAAGAAAGACAGAACATCGAGCATCATGAATCATCGATTGTTAGGTACATGCTCCTTCTGGAGGTACCGAGCACTCAACATCATATGCCACTGAAATATCTCAGGAAGAATATAGGGAGACGGAAAAGGAGCTTACTTTTCCGTCTTAGGGATGGTAGTATAAAATATTCACTCTGCTTCCCGATAGGATTTAATAGCAACCTTGAGCAGTTGCGTTGCCCATGTGGTATTGGTAGCAAACAAACATTGTTACATTTTTTACTTTTCTGTAAATTTTACGCTAGATATACAAAACAGTATTTAACTCCCTATTTTAAGGCATGGGTTATTTTTTATTTTAAATTAGCATATTTTGAAATCTTACGGCTATGAAGTGATGATTTGATTTTTCGAGAGAGCACGTTCTTACAAGCTGCGGTACGCTCACGTGCTTCTATGAACGAACCCTAATGTGCCACAAATTTTGTAATACTGCCTAGTGCATTCACCTTTCATCTTTGCTCTTATAATGGTCATTAATATTGCCCGTAGTTAAATATTTTGATAATGCTGCTAGTATTGGTAGAATTGAAAATGGGGCTTTAGTTAAATTATATCTGTACCTTGATGTCTATTATTGTCTGACTTATTGCACGTTATCGCACTTTATTTGTAACATACTGCCGACTTTGCACATTGGTCTAAACCTCATACTTTGTTATTAATGCTGCTAGATTTTGCAGGTTTGTCAAACCTTTTTTATTGTGATTTTACTACTGTAATTTTGTTTGCATTGGATGATACTGTATATTTATATGTTTTAAAACTTGTATTGTATTTGCCATTGGTAGTGATGAACTGTGCTTTTATGGATATTTTTCACTGTGAAATTGTGATGTGTCCACGTTGCGTTTTGCGCCGTTTCCTGTCGCGGTCACTAGGCCTACCCACACAAGTGAGATACCATTTTCTCTGAAGACTTTGGGGAACGCGGGGTGGGTGGAAATTTGTGGATCCACACAAATTCCAGAGCTTTCCACCACAGAAATGGGATGAAAATGTGTTTTTTTTGGCAGTTTTAGGTCTAGCCTAGCAGCGCGCATGCACTGCATAGGAAAAGACCTTTAGCCATCGCTTCAACTTTGCTGCCAAAAACGTACACACATTCCATTGCTTTGAATGGGAACGCGTGCACGTTTGGCGATTTATTTTTATTTTTATTTTTTATTTTTTTTTAGGAGCGAGCTTTGAAACCATCTCTTAGTAATTAACAGATGGTTCCTGCTCACTCACGTAAAGAAAACAGGAGCAGGGCCCCTCCTCTCTCCCCTCCCCCTGCTGCCAGCTTGAGGCGCGCGGAGCAGACCGAGATCTGCATAAGATCACACTGTTGCTTGTTGTTTGAAGTCAGCACCAGCGAGGCTTCAAGAGAGGGCCCTGTCATGTATTTGTGGCCGTTTTCCGTCAGATCTTTGCACGCCCGGGCCCTGTTCAGGGTAAGACGTAAGTAACATTACATCGCACCAAAAACAGAGCCGTCAGGGCTAATGGGGCCGCAGGATTTATGGGGTCTTTAAAAACATCAGTCTTAGTTTTGTTTCATGTCCGAAGGCTTCTTGAAAGATGGGGGATGTTGAGGCGCAGGGAGAGCAGACCGAGATCTGCATAAGATCACACTGTTGCTTGTTTAACATGTCTGCCTTGCAGCTGTGCAAGCTGGCCTCTCCCACTCCAGCGGGCTGTTGATTCATGGCTAACAGGATCCTAGGCCTCTTTATGAAGAGATAAAATACGAGACGTCTTTGAACATCAGAGAGCTATGGGAGGCATGGGCGGCTGCCGCTTCCCCTCTAAAAGTATTTCGGCAAGACACCGTGAAGCGCGGCGAGGACGGAGATTTCATTTATGAAGGCAAATCCATTTCAAAGAGCACGTGTAATGGAACGAGTTGTCTGCGGGGCTCGCGCGCCTTCTCTCCGAACTCGGCCCCGTCCATTTCGATTAATGCTAATGGGCTTCTGTTACTGTTACGCATAATGTACCCCGCTCTCTACTGGAGCTGTTGTATGGAGGCTCATGGCTTTAAAGCCGTGGAGTGCAGCGCCCAGTGCCCCAGTGTTGTGTATGAGTTAAGGAGTGGGCACACTAGTGGTGTAGTCAACACTGTTTTCCTTGTTTTTAGCACTGCAATGGATTCTCACTGCTTCAGGGAGCATCAGTAGCCCAGTTTGGTGAGATGCGGCCAGATCAAGGTGTGCGCCTCCAGCCCCTGATTCCCTTCTGCAGCCCAGGGAGCAGTGACTGTAGCTCATCCCACCCCTCATAGGGGGGATGTTGCCAAGGGACGGTGCTACGCCAGGTTTAGCTTAGTGTAGTGGCAGGTACTGCACATGAACCGAAGTCGGCAGGTATGTGCTGTGCTGAGCTTCATGCATTAGGAATTTAGGGGTCTTTTATTCCAGCCGTGCTGGCCAGCTGCAGATCTCTCTATGCTCGGACAATTACCCTGCCTGCAAGCATAACTCTGTCATGTGCATCTCTCCGGTACCGCGAGCAGTGAGTCAGCAGGGGGAGTACCGATGCTTTGATGGGGACAGGTGCTAATCACAGCGGTTTACTTGCTCTAAGGAAGTGTTTTGAACTGACTGCTGATCATCTCTGCTATATAGCCGCTGGACAGATATATAAGCCCTACCATATGCGACACATTGTTCAGATGAAAAATGACCATTTTGTATAGTGCCCCAAAAAGGCCCAGCAACTGGTGCATAATTTCATTTGTTGAGCATATTAGCTTTCATGAAGCTGGCTTTCCATAACAGCAACCTTGCTTGGGCAATTTCATTAGAGGTGGGCGAGCCACTGAGAGCTTAGGTCCGGCTCGAGTCTGAGGCCTGGTTCGAGCGCAGCACGAGGTCCAGGTGGAACCACCAGCCTCTAACAAGCCGAGTATTCATGTAGATTCTGCCTGTTCCCATCACTGCACCCAGGATATGGTGTTATGGCCACAGCTGCCAACTTGGAAACTGGTGAACCAGATTTGAGAATCGGCGTTTGCCTAACATCCTGTGATTCTGGGCAAGTCGCTTAATCTACCCATCCAAAACCTTCGGGTAGAGCTCGCGCTGAATAACAACTGCAGAAAAATGTAAAGAGGTGAAAACAAAATATTTATATTATAAAAGAGGAGACACAAATAAATAACAGATCTGATAGAGACTACTAGCCTCATATTCCTTCACGTAGAATTATTCCCAGGCATGAGACTGGATCCGGAAACTTTTTTGCCACAGCATCCCTGCGCCCGGGGGCGGGGCAACATCACGTGACTCCGCCCAGGCGTCATCCGCGTACGTGTCATCAGCGAGGTCACATAACACCCGCCCCGGCGCGCCTACGTCAGTTTTTTCCTTTTCCATGTGCAACGCAGATCTGATCCTTGCTACGGGCCTGTTAGGGCCCCTTATTCTTCCATTTCCTTTTGGTAGAACAGTGTGCGAATGCCTTCGGACTTCAAAACTTGCACGTTTTGTGGGCGTCTTATGTCGATGACGGACCCTCACCTCATTTGTATGTGGTGTTTGGGGGAGGATCACGGCACCACAGATTGTGCGGCTTGCCAACAGTTGAAGCTGAAGTCTCGGCGGGAGCGCCAGATGAAACTTCTCTCGGCGAGTCTCTCCAGGTCAACGTCCTCCCCTCGGTCTGCTTTGGCGGACGGCTTCAGGTACAGCCGTGGTCGTCGTCCTCTTCCTTCTCCGATGTCACATGAGCGTCTCTCCTCGTGGGTAAGTGTCGTAGTTTGTCCCCGTGGACTGGTTTCCGGCCTTCCGGGGGTGTGGACTCTCCGCGGGAGATGCGGCCCCGCGTGTCGTCCTATCCACCGTATCCTGGTGTTGGGGCTTCGAGAGTCCAAATGGAGACATACGCGGCGGCTTTGCAGGCCTCGCTGGCGTCTCCTCCTCCTTCCCCTCCTGGGGCATTGGCAGATCCCTCGCCCTGTGCAGGGCCTTCCGCGGTGCCGCCGGTAGCTCCGGCGCCGACTGGTTCGGATCCAGGCTTGGAGGATGTGGTGCTGTTGGGGTGCGGCTCCTCTGGGGCACCTCCTTCAGACCACGGCGTCTCTGCCTCACTGCAAACGCCTGCGGGGGTCCCTGTGGTGTCGTGGGAGGTCGCCAGGGCTCGGGTCGCATCCCCGAGCCCCTCTTGGTCCTATGATAAGGTGGTCCTGTCTAAGGCCGAGGTGACACCGCTACGGCGTTGGCAGCAACTGGACCGTATGGAGCCACAGGGGTCGGTGGACCCTCCTCGTCCCGCTCCGGGTCGAGGCCATGGAGGACCCCTCATCCCTCTCCGGGTCCATCTCGTCCCTCCCGACAGGCAGCTGCCTCATCGGAGGGCAAGTCGGAGGTTGAATCGTCCCTGGCGCCACCACATGGGTTGCCGAGCGATCTTCGCCTCATTCTGGGCCACAGCTGGCGGAGGGCTTCGTGCCACTTCCCAGGCCCATCTCGTTCCCCCACGCAGGGGGCTGCCTCAACGGGGGTCGGGTTGGCGTCATTCCGGCGCTGCCCCGGGGCCGGTTCGGCTCCAGCTCTACTCCGGTCTCCGCTCCGGTCTCTGGTGCGGGGTGACTTGGTGGAGGTACCTTGTCCGGTGACGGCGGATGGTGCCGACGTCCTGCCTCAAGCAGCGGACTGTACGGCTCTGCGTATTCCGCAGATTCGTCTTCAGACGCTCCTTCTCCTTGAGGCAGGCTGTATATTGGTGTCTTTCTCACCGGCATCGAAGGGTGTCTCCCCGCCCTTCCTGAGGCAGAGGTGTTCGTTGGAAGAGCGGCAGGTCCCTCATTCTTCAGCTGCTTCTGACTTCCCGGTCTTGCCCTTGCCCGTGCTGCTTGGCCTCGGAAACGACCGCCTTAGTTTGCAGCCGTCACCCACGGAGGAGCTGCTTTCTCCCC
The DNA here is from genome assembly GCF_964204655.1 of Triturus cristatus. NCBI lineage: Eukaryota > Metazoa > Chordata > Amphibia > Caudata > Salamandridae > Triturus > Triturus cristatus. Next base: position 626,875,752 of record NC_140594.1, on the reverse strand, counting down.
CGCGGGGCCCTACGGAGGCGGGTGCGACCTTCGCTCACGCGGTGTCCAAGGCTGTGGGCATCCTGCGCATGGGTGACCCAGTAGCTCACTTTCCGGTGGACCATCTATTGGAGGTCCTCCACCAGGGCTCTGGTGGGAAGGAAGTCTTACTTCCCTTTGAAGGTTCGCTCCTTTTTTCCTTGACCGGGGCTTGGAGGCGTCCTGCCTCAGGGGACCCGGTGCCTCAGCATCTTCTGCATTGGCGCCGCGTGACTCGGCGTGTCTTTCCCCTCAGCCGCCAGCCCCCTTTTGCGGACTGCTTTTCCCTCCGTGCCGCCACAGTTGGCTCCCCCGTCCCGAGAGGCCCGCTGGCTGGACTCTTGTGGACGCAACATGTTCGCCTTGACCAGCGCGGCCCTGCGGGCCCTTAACACCTTGTGTGTGTTGGCTAGGACCGCCTCCTGTTTGTGGGACTCGGCTGAGTCTCTGGGATCTGCAGCGTCCCAGGAGTCTGGTCAGGTGGACTTATGGCATCATACATTGAATGGCCGGGAGCTTGCGGCGTTTATTCTCCGCTCCGCTCTGTACATCTCAGAGGTGCTGGGCCGGGCCATGGCTTCCTCAGTCGCTCTCCGTCGCCATGCTTCGCTTCGGGACGGAGTATTCCCTGAGAATATTCGGGAGCGACTCATCGACCTTCCATTTGATGGCAGCCTGTTGTTCCATGCCCCGGCCGACTCCGCCATCCAAAGGCTCTTGGCGGGGCTCCGTCCTCCTCCTCCGCCTTATCCTCCTCCTCCTCCGTGCCCTCCTCAGTGCTTTCTGAATTGTGTTGATTCTGGGCCTTCTTAGGCCAGTTGTTCCAGCTGTGGAGAGTGTTTTCTGGCCGTTTACGTCCTTTCTTGGGACTTTGGCATTGTTGGCTGCTGGACGGCCCTTGTGTTGATTGTGTGTGGGTTCTGCAAGAGTTGTTGCGCGGACCTGGCCCTGAGATTGGGCCTTCTGCTTTGCTTGGGCTGCTTATCACGCCTTCAGCGGGGGTATTTTTTTCCCCGTGGCTCTTTTGTTTTTTCCTCTGCTGCGGAAGTTCTTCCGATGAGGGTTCTCATATCTTGGGACTTAACATACCCTATGTGGGGTAGTGGTAGCTGTCAGATAGCTTGCGCGCTGCTAGAGGGTTTTGGTCGCCTTCGGGTGCCTGTTCTCCATGGCGTTTCGGTAGGTTGCTTTTGGTTCCTGAGGTCCTGTGCTCCTGTCCTGAGGTCTGGAATGATCCTGTGTTCTCCCTTGCCAGGCGTCGCCTACTCGGCTTCCTGGGGCCTCGTGCTGTTCTTCTTGCGGCTTTGACTGCCGGCGCTGTTCTGGCTGGCAGGCTGCTCTCCATCTGGAGTGGGTTTGCCTTCTTTTCCCTCATTTCCTCTGGCCCTCTAGGCTTCTTCTTCCGCTTTTCCTGTCTTGGCATTGGGCGGAAGCTATGTTGCCTTGTGGGGGAGTGGGGTGCTTCGGCCTCTCCGTCCTTGCCCTTGGTTCCTCTGCTGTGAGTGTACGAGCCTCTTCAGCCTTCTTTCCCACCTACATCCCCTTGGGGTCGGTGGGGTTCTGCTAGTGGGGGTTCCCTTGGCATAGCAGGTGCGAGGTTCTACCTGGTCCACAGATCTGGTCCCCTGTGGGGCCCTCTGTTCTGCATTGGCTGGTGGGGTCCTTTCGCAGACCCTCCTTCCCAGGGGATATGGCTAGGGTATCTATTCTACGTGAAGGAATCTGCGGCTAGTAGTCTCTATCAGATGTATGAGTTACTTACCTTCGGTAACGATGTATCTGGTAGAGACAATTCTAGCCGCAGATTCCTTCACGGCCCGCCCTTCTTCCCCTATTCTGCGAGGACCCTTGGGTTGGTCTTCGGGACTCGCCTCCCGGTGGGGGGGCTGTGTCTCCTGTGAGTGCCTTCCTTGTTCTTGACGGGTGGCTCTGTCTGGGGGCGGTTCATTCCTCCTTTGGTCCTTTGGAGGATGGGGTTCCGGTGCTCCGGTGCCCTGCTGCTCTGGCTCCTCCATGTTCGGGGGGATTGCTTTCTATCCCTGTCCCCCCTCCCATCCCTTCCTTCCATTGCTATCCTTTGATTAAGGGTCATCTGGCCTTGTCTTGCACTTGTCCCTTGTGGCAGGCTGTATATTGGTGTCTTTCTCACCGGCATCGAAGGGTGTCTCCCCGCCCTTCCTGAGGCAGAGGTGTTCGTTGGAAGAGCGGCAGGTCCCTCATTCTTCAGCTGCTTCTGACTTCCCGGTCTTGCCCTTGCCCGTGCTGCTTGGCCTCGGAAACGACCGCCTTAGTTTGCAGCCGTCACCCACGGAGGAGCTGCTTTCTCCCCCGCGGGGCCCTACGGAGGCGGGTGCGACCTTCGCTCACGCGGTGTCCAAGGCTGTGGGCATCCTGCGCATGGGTGACCCAGTAGCTCACTTTCCGGTGGACCATCTATTGGAGGTCCTCCACCAGGGCTCTGGTGGGAAGGAAGTCTTACTTCCCTTTGAAGGTTCGCTCCTTTTTTCCTTGACCGGGGCTTGGAGGCGTCCTGCCTCAGGGGACCCGGTGCCTCAGCATCTTCTGCATTGGCGCCGCGTGACTCGGCGTGTCTTTCCCCTCAGCCGCCAGCCCCCTTTTGCGGACTGCTTTTCCCTCCGTGCCGCCACAGTTGGCTCCCCCGTCCCGAGAGGCCCGCTGGCTGGACTCTTGTGGACGCAACATGTTCGCCTTGACCAGCGCGGCCCTGCGGGCCCTTAACACCTTGTGTGTGTTGGCTAGGACCGCCTCCTGTTTGTGGGACTCGGCTGAGTCTCTGGGATCTGCAGCGTCCCAGGAGTCTGGTCAGGTGGACTTATGGCATCATACATTGAATGGCCGGGAGCTTGCGGCGTTTATTCTCCGCTCCGCTCTGTACATCTCAGAGGTGCTGGGCCGGGCCATGGCTTCCTCAGTCGCTCTCCGTCGCCATGCTTCGCTTCGGGACGGAGTATTCCCTGAGAATATTCGGGAGCGACTCATCGACCTTCCATTTGATGGCAGCCTGTTGTTCCATGCCCCGGCCGACTCCGCCATCCAAAGGCTCTTGGCGGGGCTCCGTCCTCCTCCTCCGCCTTATCCTCCTCCTCCTCCGTGCCCTCCTCAGTGCTTTCTGAATTGTGTTGATTCTGGGCCTTCTTAGGCCAGTTGTTCCAGCTGTGGAGAGTGTTTTCTGGCCGTTTACGTCCTTTCTTGGGACTTTGGCATTGTTGGCTGCTGGACGGCCCTTGTGTTGATTGTGTGTGGGTTCTGCAAGAGATGTTGCGCGGACCTGGCCCTGAGATTGGGCCTTCTGCTTTGCTTGGGCTGCTTATCACGCCTTCAGCGGGGGTATTTTTTTCCCCGTGGCTCTTTTGTTTTTTCCTCTGCTGCGGAAGTTCTTCCGATGAGGGTTCTCATATCTTGGGACTTAACATACCCTATGTGGGGTAGTGGTAGCTGTCAGATAGCTTGCGCGCTGCTAGAGGGTTTTGGTCGCCTTCGGGTGCCTGTTCTCCATGGCGTTTCGGTAGGTTGCTTTTGGTTCCTGAGGTCCTGTGCTCCTGTCCTGAGGTCTGGAATGATCCTGTGTTCTCCCTTGCCAGGCGTCGCCTACTCGGCTTCCTGGGGCCTCGTGCTGTTCTTCTTGCGGCTTTGACTGCCGGCGCTGTTCTGGCTGGCAGGCTGCTCTCCATCTGGAGTGGGTTTGCCTTCTTTTCCCTCATTTCCTCTGGCCCTCTAGGCTTCTTCTTCCGCTTTTCCTGTCTTGGCATTGGGCGGAAGCTATGTTGCCTTGTGGGGGAGTGGGGTGCTTCGGCCTCTCCGTCCTTGCCCTTGGTTCCTCTGCTGTGAGTGTACGAGCCTCTTCAGCCTTCTTTCCCACCTACATCCCCTTGGGGTCGGTGGGGTTCTGCTAGTGGGGGTTCCCTTGGCATAGCAGGTGCGAGGTTCTACCTGGTCCACAGATCTGGTCCCCTGTGGGGCCCTCTGTTCTGCATTGGCTGGTGGGGTCCTTTCGCAGACCCTCCTTCCCAGGGGATATGGCTAGGGTATCTATTCTACGTGAAGGAATCTGCGGCTAGTAGTCTCTATCAGATGTATGAGTTACTTACCTTCGGTAACGATGTATCTGGTAGAGACAATTCTAGCCGCAGATTCCTTCACGGCCCGCCCTTCTTCCCCTATTCTGCGAGGACCCTTGGGTTGGTCTTCGGGACTCGCCTCCCGGTGGGGGGGCTGTGTCTCCTGTGAGTGCCTTCCTTGTTCTTGACGGGTGGCTCTGTCTGGGGGCGGTTCATTCCTCCTTTGGTCCTTTGGAGGATGGGGTTCCGGTGCTCCGGTGCCCTGCTGCTCTGGCTCCTCCATGTTCGGGGGGATTGCTTTCTATCCCTGTCCCCCCTCCCATCCCTTCCTTCCATTGCTATCCTTTGATTAAGGGTCATCTGGCCTTGTCTTGCACTTGTCCCTTGTGGGTGGTTGCCCTCTAGGTTGGTGTGACTTGGAGGTTTGTTGTCCCTGTCTGTCTTGGGACTGGTCCCATTCCTGGCTCAGAATGGGGAGGGTGGGTTTACTACGTGTGCCATGACTTTTATGCATGTTCTTTGCCTCCGGAGCACAGGGATGAGAGGTTGTCTATGTGCTGGTAGGGTGACTGCGCAGGTTTCTGCTTGTTCTTCTTCTTCTTTCCCTGCCCTTGGGTTCTGCAGTGTTGGCACTACTCTGGTGGTGGTGTTAGTCACCGTTTCTTTCCAATGTTTCTGCTCTTCGCACACTGTTCCCATGCTTCCACAGTTTTTTATCTGGTGGTTCCGCGTTGTGGTGCGGAAAACTTCTCCGAAGAAAACCGACGTAGGCACGCCGGGGCGGGTCTTATGTGACCTCGCTGATGTCACGTACGCGAACAACGCCTGGGCGGAGTCGCGTGATGTTACCCCGTCCCCGTCGCGCAGGGATGCTGTGGCAAAACAGTTTCTGGATCCAGTCTCACACCTGGGGATAATTCTACGTGAAGGAATCTGCAGCTAATTCTACGTGAAGGAATCTGCGGCTAGAATCGTCTCTACCAGATACATCGTTACCGAAGGTAAGTAACTCGTACTTTACTGGCTGATTAGTAGAAAGTAAAACCAGAACCTGGAGGAACCGCTGCTTCCCCGCTTAAACAGTATGATCTTAGGCAAATATTTGATTTCACCAAAACTCCTTTTTTCATAATCGTATGAAAGCAGTTTCAAGTATGTGCGTTCTTAACCTATTGTTCTTGATGTAATACAGTAGAATGTTGCTCTGTAATAATCTGGGCCACAGACAAGGTTCACATGATAGCTGTTTTACCTCTTGGTTCACTAAAGGCACTGTTGCCGTTGTGGGGACGGGGCAGGAATGATTTGAATTTCGTGTGTAAAAGTTCATGTTTAAATCCTATCACTTTTAAAAGGTACTTGTCAGTGCAGCGCTATAATGTGTAGTATTAATGTCAATGCTTCCACTTGTTAAAGGAATACACTTTTTAATTTTTTGAAGAGACTATGCTATTTTAAGTGGACTGTAGTATGATTTACTTAACAAACATTTTCAGGACTTGGCTCATACATGGGCTCCAAAGGTCAAGCCAGGCCATTTGCTCGGCCCTTCCGCAGCCCTCCCTGTCAACTTGTTGCCTCGCCTACGGTTCATAATCACAACTAAAGACAGACGTAGGGCATCTCACAGCAGTGTTGCATGTGTGTTTTTAGTGAAACTCTTAAGTTACCAAAGCTGCTCTCTTGATACCAAGGAGCACATTTGCAAGAAACTGGCAAGTGTAGTGTTACACCAAAATTGGTAACGCTACGCTCTGTTTCAAAACGCAGGGATTCACCATATTCACAAAACTGTGGTGCAACCCTGCATTATTTACAAGGCAGCGTTAAGCACGTTAAGTGGCTTATGGCCGCCTTGTAAATAAGGCAAAGGAGTAAACGTCACCAGAAGGTTGGAAAAAGTGAGTTCTGGTGGTGTTAACTCCTTGTAAATATGCCCCCTACTAGCAAGGGACGACTGTGGCCTTAGCAGAGCTTCAGACTTTCACAGATTGACACAACCCGCAGTTCACTACTATAAACTGATCATTTCTCCACGGGACATTGTATGTCAGGCCAGGGTTCAGTGATATTTTCCTGCGTGGCGCACGAGTCATAAAATATTCAAATAGGGCACCTAGTCAAGTCTCTCGTTCCCCATGAGTCGAGGAACCACGGAAGACTCGGACTGGACTGGACCTGCGTTCGTGGCTGCTTGCGTGTGCTACAAACAATTAATCTAACTCCTGTCTCCTGGTCACAAAGTGGCAAATCAGAAAACATAACAATTCTGTATGGTTTGGGGCACAAAAGGGTACACATGTGGCATCACAGACTTGCTGCAAGCTAAATTTGCTGAAAGAAGCAAAAAAAGGAAACACACTAGAACAGACTTTCAAATACAAAAACAGCAAAACGAAACGCAAACAATGCATCAGTCCAAACATTGCTAATACCAAATGCAGAGGATGTCCAGAATATGAGAAGAGTGAATAGGGTGGATTTATAATTGCAATGCATTCTTGATACTAGTGCACGTGAAGTTCCCTGCACACAAGTGATACAAAATTATCTGCATGAAGTGGTATATATAAATAAATGAAAAAACACAATCTATTACATTTTAGTCCATGAACTGACATCTCGCAGCTTGGTGAGCAATGTTTACTTTTGGGGAAATAAAAGTGAAAATAGAATTCATTTGAATGTGATGTTTCGCTTTAGAAGTGAATGCTCAATGGAAAACCACAGCTGTGCACAATTAAGACCGGGGTAGTTCGTGATTGAAAGGATGGCTGTCGATCAATTATTTAGTTAGAAACGCATATAATACACAAGACCGGCACAACCGATTCTAGGTGGTACCAGTGAATGGGGTGAAACCTGCAGACTACGACAATCATACACCGATCTATTGGAAGAGTTTGTTAACACCCCCAAACTATGAGCGTCAGCGTACTCTCACCGTGATGTCATATACCCCTGTCTTACTAGGTCTTGTTCTTAGTCTGAGAGTCTGACACCTGCAGTGGGTGTCTGAGGCCCCAGTACAAGGGGCCCCCCATGGTGCTGCTTGGGAAGCAAAAGTAGCAGTAAACAGGGTTAAGGTGGGCGATTGGATTTGCCGGTGCCACTGCACCTGCTGTACCTGCGGCATCGCTGTTAGCCCCTGGCTAACTTGTTGATGGAAGAACTTTGTTTAGTGGGGTGAAGTGGGAGGAAAATAGGGTGCAATATATCGTACGGATTTTAACTTAGCACCGAGAAGGTAGTTTATGTAATTTGACCCATCGTAGGTTTCCATTGGCAAGGATAGTAGCAAAAACCTCTCTTACATTTTTAGGTCTCGCCTGACCCAGCGCATGTGAGGGCTCCAAAAAGTGCTACCAGGCCAGCCTAGAGCTACAGTGAATGTACGTGGGCGCGCGCGTCGCGCTTTACCGCGATTACTTTTGCGGCCGCTTTGACGTTTGATCGCGATCACTTTCGCGGCCGCAGGGCCGCTTTGATGTTCTCCGTGAGGCTTCAATAGATTGCAGCAGTTAAAACAAGCATTGGCATAGCCAATAGGTCTCGCTTTTGGGACCTTATAAGTGTTTAGTTATGCAACTGTTGCATGGCTAAACACTTATAAGGTTCCAAAGGCGAGACCTTGGCTATGCCAATGCTTGTTATACATTTCTGCCACGTCCCCGACTAATTAAAAAAAAAAAAAGTGGCTAAATAGCTCATAAGATATGTGCTCTATTAATACACATATTTTGTTTCTTGGAAGCACAGTTGTGCAGCTCTTGCATTCTGTTTATTGTTCAAGGCCCAGATTACACCAGCTCCCCACACATGGAAAGGATTAATCGGATCCTATGACTAATGATGCCCTTGCCTCGTGGCCTTTATTTTATCAGAACTATGCAGAGGATCCTTTATTTTAAACTTTCAAATAAGGTGTGCCGACCAAGCAACAGCCCGTATATTCTTCACTCGCAGGATGTATCAAAATTCTATTGAATCTTGACCTGAAATTGAACTACAGCCCTAAAGTCCTTCTCCTGTGTTCCTCTGCCCAGTGCGGTCCTACAGCTGGACAAGTCAAGATGTCACGAGAGATGCAACAAGCATTTGCAATGCAATAGGTCTCGCATGTATGTGAGTTTAAGCTATTGGCATTGTAAATGACAATGCCTTTTATTTATGTTTTAAAAACAAAAAGGGATTCTGGGTAACCGAACCTGGTGAGAGGCAGTCGAGTCACCCCATCCTGGATTCCCCTGGGTGTCTAGTGTTAAAAAATGTATAGGTTTGCTAGGTTTCCCTAGGTGCCGGCAGAGCTAGGGTTTAAAAACTACAGCTAGGCAGGTTGCCAAAAAAGGGTCATTTTTCACTGTGAAATTGTGGTGTGTCCACGTTGTGTTTTGTGCCTTTTCCTGTCACGGTCACTAGGCCTACACACACAAGTGAGGTACCATTTTTCTCGGAAGACTTTGGGGAACACTGGGTGGGTGGACATTTGTGGATTCATGCAGATTCCAGAACTTTCCACCACAGAAATGTGAGGAAAATGTGTTTTTTTGTCAATTGTTTAGGTTTGCAAGGGATTTTGGGTAACAGAATCTGGTGAGAGCCAGTCAAGTCATCCCATCCTGTGTGTCTAGTTTTCAAAAATGTATAGGTTTGCTAGGTTTCCCTAGGTGCCGGCAGAGCTAGTGTTAAAAAACTACAGCTAGACACTTTGCAAACAAGCATTTACAATGCAATGGTCTCGGCATTGTTAAAGTTAGAGCTATTGGAATTGCTCATGACATTATTTTTGTTTATGTTTTTGTTTTTAAAACATTTAAAGAAACGGCATTGTTATTTACAATGTCAATAGCTTAATCTCTCTCAAATGCGAGACCTATTGCTTTTTTATAACTGCAAAATCTATTGCATTTGCACTAGTGTGAGTTATCGGTATTGTAAATGGTACCTTTGTCTCCGAGAGTGGGTGTATAAAGCAAACATCACTGCTTATCTGGAAAGCAAAGTCTGCCATGAATGTGCATGTGGATGCAACAGTTACTCTTGCAATTCTTTAAAATATACAAACTGGGCTTTGACTTCAGCCAGAAAAATATTTCACGCTCACCTGACTCTTGGAAGTTTGACATATCAGTCCTGGTGGAGTGGTTGCACTGCAACACCCGAGGGGCTGTTTTAGAACTCAAATGTACTCTGCATCAGTCACACAAAATTATTTTTCGCTAGATGAGCTGTATACAGAAAGTAATGTTTTTTTTTTCCTTCCAATGCAGCAGACTGTTTTGACCAGGAGTCAAAAAAGCAACAAAAGACCTATTGGCACTGCCAATGCTCATTGAGATAAAAGGAGTGTTTTCTACTTAAGTGGATTAAATAAGATTCTCTTATTGGGGAGCAGATCACATACTCTGCCTTCATTGTTTTGACTCAACCACATAGGCAGGCCCACACACAAACCCTGAGAGTAAAGGGACTTGGAGGTCGTTGGATCACCCACCAGTTCGCCCTCGGTCGACAGTGACGAAGTACTAATTACCATCCAGCTTGTTCAAGATGTCTACGCTTTTCCAGGTGGACGGACGTCAATTTATAGGCAATAACGGCATCCATCTTCCCACGTTTAGGCTACTCAACACCATCTACGCAAATATTCGCAAAAATCATACCCCGAAGAAACTATCTACAAGTAAGCCACATTATTCAGGAAATAAGATCTGGAAGCCAGACGCTTCAGAAAAGCCTTCAATCATAATTAGTGTGAGTGCGAAAATCCCTCCACCCCGCCAAAGACTGCTTATTAGTGACCAACTCACTGTCTCTTTCGGCTTACAGCCAATAAAGCTCATGTATTTAATTCCAACATTGATCTATTGCAGATCACGCGCCGGATCACCTTGTGGTAATTACACAACCCATGTGAGACTATTGGAACATGGCATGATGAATAGACCCAGTCACGCAGGGTAGTTGGGAAGGTAACACGATCAAAGCATTTCAATTTTTTTAAAAACACAAAGAAGATTTTCATGATATGTTATGGTGCCTAACAGGACTACTACACTGCCACGCTAAAGATGTAGGGATCCCTTTCGGTCTAGCATTAATGTGAGGCATTTAGGGGCCAGGCATCAGACAGAGTGCCAGGGATAAGACTGGCATGCATGGCATTTCATATGTATTCCAATATGCTTTTAGAGCTCGCACCACACCATTTCGGGGTGTTCGAAAAACCGGAGAGTGCGGAGGCCCCGCCCAATGCCTGCGACAGCCTTGCTGTGGCCCGGAATAAACGCGCCCGCCTCCAAATCTGCTACGGTACTTCCCCATAGTTAAGTCTGGGCACTATATGGTATCGGTGGGTCCAAACATGAGCACCCTGTGCTGCCCCCACTCGGTTGCTTCAAGCCCCGCCCCTTCGGGACGACGCCATACCTTTGTTGTTCATGTTGACCCATACACTCCCACACTTCGTGTGCTGTGCTTCGCTTTCCTGATGCTTTTTAGCTTCCTGAAACCCTCGGTATCTTTCTCTCACTTGTTTCCGCTCCCTCGCTGCCTTTGTCTCTCTTCCGGCTTTGTGATTAACTTCCTTGTTGTGAAGCTGCCGTTATATATTACATCTAGGTCACCACCGTGACGACTTGTTCGGAAATCGCTCTGTACATCCCAGCAAGAGACACGAATAAACACGAGAACGTCCCTGTAAAAAAAAAAAAACACGCCCACCAGTGTAAAAGGGACAGGACTTAAAAAGAGAAAGAAGCAGAAAAACACACCCCCGAATCCGAAAAAGACGGGGCTTGAATTGACAGACAAAGCTCTTCTCCAATGGCTGACCAGCATTTAAGAGGCCAGCCAATGGAGAAGAGGGGGCGGGTTCAAGCCACACTACTTAGAAAACGTTAAATCTCGCAAGCGAGACTGCGCAAGCACAGCCTTCGCTAGCCGAGACCTAACAAGCGAGACTGCGCAAGCGCAGCCTTCGCTAGCCGAGACCTAAAAAAGGGTAATTTCTCATTGTGAAAATATGGTGTGTTCATGTTGCGTTGTGAGCCGTTTCCTGTCATGGGCACTATGCCTACCCACACAAGTGAGGTACCATTTTTATCAGGAGACTTAGGGTAATTCAGATTTGTAAAGCAACTGTTATTACCTATTGACTTTCAATGCATTTCTGCCTTCTAAATGAAAGACAATGTGTAAAAAAGAAGTCATTTTGAAAAATGACCGATAATTCTCATGCTAGTATGAGTGTTCCCAATATCTACTGTTTCTAAATTCTATATTTTGTTTCCATTTCAGAAATACATAGGTGTCTTTCATACCAATTTTTCCATGTATACATTTTCCCAGAGTAATTGTTATATACCCGCTACATAATAAAAAACCATTGCAAGTCGCTGCTCAGTTTTTGGCTCTGGGTTCGTCGGGTTCTTGGTGAACCTACAAGTCCTATATATCCCCACAACCAGTGAGGTCCTGCGGATGTAACGGTATATTGCTTTCAAAGAGCTGTCATAATTTGAAGAAGTTACAGGTGAAAACGTTGACACAAAAAGCTGTTTTTTTCAACTAATTTTCAATTTTTCCTCTATTTAACTGTTAGTTTCTATAAAGAAACCTTGAAGGATCTACACGAATGACCCCTTGCTGAATTCAGAATGTTGTCTACTTTTCAAAAATGTATAGCTTTCCAGGATCCATTATTGCTTTTATTCCCCTTTCTACCATTAACTGGAAGGAGGTTGAAAGCACAAAAAATAGCAAAAATAGGCTATGTCCCAGAAAAATGCCAAAACTGTGTAAAACATTTTGGTTTTCTCACAAAAGTCTGTCATTTCCTAAAAGCTGGAAAAATGTTTTTTTCAGCCCAACAAACCCTTTTTTGATACCATTTGCAGGGAAAAACCCAGACGCTTCATTTGCAGCACTTTTTTCCCATTTTCCCCCCAAAAAACCCAACAATTTAGCTGTATTTTGGCTAATTTCTGGGACCCCTCCAGGGGAATCCACAAACCCTGGGTACCTTTAGAATCCCCATGATGTTGGAAGAAAAGGACGCAAACCTGGCATGGATACCTTATGTGGTCAAAAGGTTACAGGGGCCTAAGCGCGAACTACCCCAAATAGCCAAAAAAAAGGCTTAGCGCAGGGGGAAAAAGGCCTAGCAGCGAAGGGGTTAATTTAGAGAGCAATGGCCCAAGATGAAGCCTGCAGACCACCAACTTGTCAGGCCTTGGTGGGTAAGCTGTTATCCTGGAGAAGTGGCATGCATAGATTTGAGTTAGGCAGTGTGCCTGCATGAAGACTCGATCCTTGCATGATGGTTTGCCCTATCCACGGGATGGGCAGCACCAGCTCCCCACTGGACTATACTGCAATTGTTGTTATAGCCCTGGCCATCTAGCGGTTGAGTGTCCTGGGCTACATGTCACGTTGTTCTTTTTCGGTCAACGCACTCATTGCCTGTCAGTGTCATTGTTCCCATGCAGTAGTATAACAGGGGTAGATCACTTCCTAACTTACATGGAAGTTCCCCTCAGGATCCCCTCTGCAGGTCCATCGGGGACAGTCCAAGGGAACCACTGGATCCTCCATGTTAACAGATTGTAGGCAGTCTGGCCCAGGAGCTCTTTCAGAAGCTGGCCATCTTGCTTGCATCCACGTGAACAGGACAGGCAGACAGATAATTTGACCACTATTGGGCCCATGCTATCGACCCCTCCCTCTCACTGATACTTCTGCCATGGACTTATCAAGCAACTGACCTGTTTCTAACCATTAAATCAAGCCAAGCACAGCAGGTAATCACTTGTTTAACCAAAACTTCCACAAAATTATGCCCCCTTTTTTCTTAGGAAAAGATGCCAAACCCTCTTTTTCTATACAACGGTGCACCTTTCACTTAGTACTATTGTGTTAACAACACGTAGCAGAGTCTTTTATGACACATTGATTCTTCAACTCTTAATGTTGTAAGTTTGTATTTTAATGAATTCGTGAAATATGTACAGTGTGACTTTATGGCACCGTCTTGAGTTGCAAAGGTTTTAACTAATGCAATAAAGTTTTATAATGCTCAAATCCAATCCCCACCTCCCATTTATCTCCTATGACTCAGCACAAACTTAATCCAGTGAGGTGGAATTGCTGAACTATGTACCTCCTGCTAGAGGTCAACATAGCACAGATTTCCACCGAGTCACGTGCGTGAGGGAGTCCCTCAGCAGAGCTCTGCTCTGACTTGTGTTTGACCTCATTCTGGTGACATCACAACCTAAACTTTGTTTTTGCTGTTCTTTAACCAGCCCCATCTTCAGCTTTTGGTGAACTGTGAATTGTTCTTAGGGGATTTGTGCTAGTTGCATGTTGCCAGCTGACATTATGGCTGAGAAAGAGAAAAGATTTCTCTTCAAGTTCCCTTCACATAGCTGACAATATATAATCTGCACTTGATGGCCTTCATGATCAGTGTATTTTATTGTCCATTTCCCACTCATAAAGTGTCTTTTTGCAACATATCAGAACTTTTACTTCAAAAACGCTGAAACACAAAGGAGGTTGGCTCTAAATAAATTAGAGAAAAAAATCCCCCTTCCCAAAGAAGATGCCCCTTTTTCTCAGGATGATTCCATGAAAAGTGTCCCCCCCCCCCCCAAACAAGTCTACGAACGCAGTTCAAAAATGAAACATGTGACGCTTCCTTTGCGGGAATTCACTTCAGAAGCATCCACAGCCACATCCTCCGAGGGAATGACAAAACCTCTCATGAAAAAGATGTAAAAAAGGAGGAAGTACAAATGTGCAGAATATTGTTTGAAAATCCAGTGACGTGGACGTCCAGTCAGATGTCCCTCCCACGTACTCTTTGAAGAAAGTACCATGGTCAGTGATGAAGATCTTCTCATCTACGACCGTCTTGTAAACAAGCACCTTAAAATGAACGATAGGACACTCAGCAGTGATGGCACTTTCGACTATTCATGCAATGGCCATCACCTTGACAACGATCCTGTTTACGATAACTCGTTCATTGGTGATCATATTTCTACCATCGTCTGCAGCAATGACTTAGACAACCACCTCGTCGATGGCTACCCTGTCGACCACCTCACAGTCGAGAACAGAAATTTCCCATTCGCCATTGAAGGTTACCACACACCTCTTGTGCTTATTCTGGGTTCAGAGTTGCACGCTGATATCAGCAATCAATGGCAAGTGTTTGACACAGTATTTAGCCCTGTACAACTGGATGTGCACTGTGTTACTAAGTAAGAGGATGAGGCCTATGAAGAATATTATTAGGAGGCATACCAGTCTTATGATACCCAGACTTTTGCAGGTGAGAGACCGTCAAGGGCTTATGACCAGCCTTATGGTCCAATGTGTCGCTATAAGGAACCTCCAGTGATGCTGGTGCCAGTGACATTGATATCCACTCTACAGCAAAGGATGTACACATTTCAGAGAAATGCAATCTCAAGATTTTGAAGACTGAAAGAATATTTCTGGTCTTTGTTCTCACAGATGTAAACATTCATGAAATGACTTTTCCTGGCTTTCCCTCAAATTGGTCACCCTTCAGAACTATGGGCGCTAAATACTGTACTGAGTCTCTTATGTTGCTTCGTTTTGAATCCATCTGTAGAGCACACATATGCACTTTTGCTCACTCTCGCCTCAGCAAGGAGAATTGAAAAGTCGCAGGCGTTCACTGTATCCTGACTTAAATTTTCCTGAAACGAAGTAATCCTGCGCACCAGTGTTAAGTTTTTTTTGGGGGGAAAATATTATTATTGAGCACTGCAAATAACACACAGGTGTACACGTAAATCATAAGCATTTTGAAGGCCTTGCATATTAGCAAGATGGCCCGGATCCTGGCCGCATGGTAAGAAAAGGCATACATTCATCTTACAGAAATTACAACATGACTTACAGTATAAATGTGCAATCCGTATATCCAGACAGGTAACTACTATACTAATAAAAGTGGTATCTTGTGCAGTACCCATTACCTTCCCCTCCCAAACTAACCCTCCCCAAACAATACCCCAACAAACAAGTAACCTAAGTGCCGCTACATAGACTACACACTTCGCTGATGTTCCTGGGTCCAGTGCGCATCCGTTTTGAGAACCCCGGGAAGGAGTGTGTACGAGGAGGGGGAGGAAGGGTGGGGGGAGAAGAAGGAGAGGGGAGAGAAACACAGAGAGGAGCAAGGAGAGGGGGAGACCCAAGGGGACAGAGACAAAGGAACAGGGCCGGGGATAAGGAAGCAGAAGGGAGGCCCCCTGTTAGTGCGTGGGTAAGCATGAATCCACCAGCTCGTATGACACTGCACCACTGTCCCGACTACTATGTTGCAAACCCGAAGTCTCAACATCTTCATAGCCTTGAATTGTTCCACTAGGTGCGCCCAGTCCAGTGAAATCGGTCGCTTCCACAGTCCCCTGTTTTCTTCACGGTGTAAAGCCTCCCTTTCTGCAACCGCCCATCTGCCCTCTTATTCACGCCAATCGCGGCGCCAGAGTAGACTTCCAGCGTCGTGTTATCATACGTTTTGCCAACATCAGAGCCAACCCTGCAAATCTGCGTAACAATTTAGCCTTCTTAGGGAGGGGGAATAACCCCAAAAGGCAGGCATCGATTGTGTCCCACGGCGCACACTCTGTCAACACCTCCAACCCCCGGACAACCTCTGACCAAAACCCCCGCAGCACCCGACAGGACCATATCATATGAAGAAAATCAGCGTCATGCATCCCACACCGTGGACATACTGCGGTCGTCGAGGAAAACATTTTCCGTATCGTAGCTGGGGCAAGGTATGCTCTATGTAGTACAAATAACGGAATCATTTTTAAACAGCAATTCCGAGAGACCCGCCGGGGATGTTATAGCATTTGGGCCCATTTCCTATCTAACAGCTCCCGCCCCAAGGTCACGTCCCACTTCTGCCTAAGAGGTATTAGTGGAACATGCAAATGTTCTCTGAAGCCTCGGTAAAGCCATCGCACCAAATGTCGGCCATGTCCCATAATGTGTAGTGATCTCAGTAATTGAAAAGTTGTGGGTTCCGTTTGATCTATATACCAATAAGTGCGAATGAAACGCACTACAGCCGCGTGAATGAGAAACAAGGTGTCAGGCAGCGAGTTAGCGCGTACAAACTCGTCATGGGGCATCAAGTGGCCCTCGAGAAATAAATCCCCGACTGTCCCCACCCCCTCTCGAGTCCACCCCTGTATTTGGGTCATCGATAACACCTCACGCCTAGTAGGCAATCCACATATGGGGATATTTGGGGCGTACGGAAATGGCAACCGAGCCAACCTCTTCGCCTGTGCCCAATAATGCAACGCCACATGCAACAAGTATGGAGGATCCCGCATTTTCCGTGCACCCGGACAGAGCTGGGACTGAAGAAACCCACGTCTCAAACAACCCAAGGAGTATCCAATTTCGAACAAGTTCTTACCAATCAACCAATATGCCATTCACTGCAACTGCCCCACTATACAATACGTCTTAAAATCAGGCGCCCCCATGCCCCCGCTGTACTAGGTAGCTGCAGTTTAGCCAGCGTCAACCGATGTCTGCCCGCCCCCCATATCAGAGATGTTAATAACGTGTCTAGCACTTTAAAAATCCAAGTCGGTAGGACCACCGGCAAGTTCACGAAGTAATAAAAGAAGCGGGGTAGCATAACCATTTTCGGCACGCGGCCCGCCACTGTCAACGGCAACAAATTCCAAAAGGCAGTCTGGGAGCGCAACGAGTTAATGGTACGTACTACATTAGTGTCTATAGTATCAGCGTTCGATCTATAAATATTAACCCCCAAGTATTTAAAAGTAACAGGCTCAACTCGGAATTGCATGTGACCAAATTGTAGAGGAGGAGACCCACAAGTATTATAGAATGCGAAGGCCACCGATTTAGAAGCATTAAGACGCAAGCCAGAAATTTCCCCGAATCTATCAAAGGCAGCAGCTATCCCGCGTTTATCAACTTCCAAATCGTGAAAAAATAACAGCATGTCATCAGCGTATAAGGTTACTGAATGTATCACCCCACGCAACTGTATACCATAATGGATCATAATCTGACACAGGTACTGTGCAAGAGGCTCTAGGGCCAACACAAAAAGCATGGGGAATAAGGGGCAGACCAGGCGTGTACCCCGGGATATCAAATAAGAGGAAGAGATGGTCCTACCCGTCTTACCGCGCGCTGTGGGATCAGTATACAACAATTTGATCCATGCACAATAGGACTGGGGCAGGCCAAATTTAGACAGCACCGCAAGCATATACGGCCAGCTGAGAGTATCAAAAGCCTGACGCACATCTAAAGACAGGCACCCAACAAGAGGGGAAGAGGCGGACGCCGCGTGTATTAAGGCATGGAGCCGACGAATATTCAAAGAGGTACTGCGTTGGGGTACGAATCCACATTGGTCCGTATGGATCAAACGGGGAAGGAGTGGAAGGAGTCGTGACGCCAATACCTTACTCAGCACCTTGTATTCTGTATTCAGAATAGAAAGTGGTCGATAAGATAAAAGATCAGTTGATACCTTGCCCGGTTTCAATAAGGACGTGACTATCACCTCCCTGGTAGTAAGAGGCAAGACCCCACTCTCTAGGGAAGTAGTATAGAGTTGCAACAACCTTGGAATTAACTTATCGGCAAATGTGGAATAAAACTCCACAGGGAAGCCATCGGAGCCTGGTGTCTTGTTGCGGGCCAACGCTTTTAGTGCCAACCGAATTTCTACAGCAGTGATCGGAGCAGCCAACTCCTTGGCCATTGAATCAGAAACCGTGGGAAGCTGGACCTCGGGCAAAAAGGAAAGCGTGGAAGCCATGACATCTAAACATGGGGCAGTATACAACGAACATAATATTCCCGAAACGCAGCATTAATCCCCCCCCCCCCCGAGACGTAATCAGTACATTATCAACCGTGTTTATAGGTAAAACTGGGGTAGGACTCATCGTGGGCTGAATCAGTCTCGCCAATAACGTACCTGCCCTATCGGCCTCCGAGTGTGTTCGCAGTGTGTAAGCATCAAAATCCAACAGACGTAATCGTTCTAACAACTCCGCATACTTAATCCTGTCGGATTGAAGCGTCTCTGCACCGTCCTCACCCCTCTGAGACACCACCTCTAAGGCCTGCAATTCCCCCTCCAGGTCAGTAATGTCCCTAATCACTTCCCTCCGTGATCCCACCAAAGTCCCCATGGCAACCCCACGTTCAGTCACCTTGAAGGCCTCCCTTTCGATAGCCCTGAACGAAGCAGTACCCTCATTTTCCACAAAAAATGCGTCAATAGCTGCATTCAATGCTGCCCTATAGATCTGGTCTTCCAAATGTAGAGGCTGCATCCTCCACGTTAGAATTGGAGCAGGTGAATGGCCCCAGGACAACCGCAATTCTATGGGATTATGGTCAGATATCGTCTTGCCCAGAAACTCACAATGCGAAATTGAAGAGGAGAGACCTGGGGAGCATAGAAAATGATCTAGACGTGTGTGCAACTTATGGGGGTAAGAGTAAAAGGAATATTCCCTCATGTTCACATGCATTGCCCTCCAGACGTCCAATAAATCCCAACCCTGTGCCCAATGTGTCAAGGTTACAGCCTGTGCCCTTGCCGCCGTATTAAATAAAGGAGGATGGGAACGATACAGGCCAATGTCGAATACTGCATTCAGATCGCCCCCCAGAAGCCGAGGGACATGGGACCAGCAAGCGCCTGGGACACCCGTGCCAAAAATGCCTCCTGGTCCGTATTCGGTGCATAGAGGGACCCCAGCACTATCTGTCTGCCATCCAACGTTCCCAACAGAAGAACAAACCGGCCCTGATCATCTAACTTGCTCTCAGTAAGAGAGAAGGGAATGCCCACCCGAACCCAAATAGGAGCCCCCCTGGAAAATGTAGAATATGCTGTCGCAAAAACCTGACCACGCCATCTCCTTTGTAGTTTCAGTGGCGATCAAATGGGTCTCATGAAAACAAATTATGTGTGCCTTACAGCGATGCAACTGCGCAGCTATTCTATTTTGCTTTGCCATAGAACCCATACCTCACACCACGAGACAAGGGTATAAGAATTAACAGCAGGCATCATCAAATGGAATTTAAAAAAACCTCCCCCGCCCACCCCCACCCACCCCCCCACAATCCCCAGACCATGCAGCATAGTTACATCAAAGTCAACAAAATCCTAATACTGGGTTCAACGCCCAAACATCGGTCGACCAAACCGTGATAACAAAGTGAACTTACTCCACATTCAACCAGTGCTACCGCCTTTGGGGGAAGGTCGCTAACACCATCAACAGTCGCACAAGTGCAATGAGGCACTCAGAAAAGCGCCCAGAACGTGCACCGGGCCCGGGAACTTAACCATCTGTTCCCACCTGTCGAAACGGCATACAAGTTCTATGATGTTCTGCCAGTCAGGTAAAGGCACATATAGTGGATTATAGATCTACGATACGGACAGGAACACAATAAGAAGCTAAGCATATCCTACAAGGCAGAAGACAAAGAATCTAGAGTCCGCCGAAGCTGGAGGATCATTGCTGAACCGTGAGGTCGCTGAAGGGAACAGTGCTACGCTACTATCTGAATCAGTGTCCGTATTCAATCCTTCCGACGGGCTAGAGCTGATTTCTGGGCGAGCGGCGCGAAAAGTGGAAGCAGCCTGTAGAGCCCTCCACCTGCCCTCCAGTACCTGCTGACGGCCCAAAGAGCTGGAGATCGAGCTTTGAGTGTGGATGCCCCTCTTACGCCTCCGAGGGGGACGCTG
The DNA here is from genome assembly GCF_964204655.1 of Triturus cristatus. Lineage (NCBI taxonomy): Eukaryota > Metazoa > Chordata > Amphibia > Caudata > Salamandridae > Triturus > Triturus cristatus. The sequence continues at coordinate 626,855,829 of NC_140594.1, read as the reverse complement.
CGGTTTGGGCAGTGAGGAGTCCATGTGTCTCATAGGTTGGACGTCAGGGAACGTCTTGTCCAGCCATTCCCACGCACTGTCAGGGGTATCAAAGAGCAAGGAACGCTGATCATGGATGATTTTCAGTTTTGCGGGGAATAATAATGCAAATGACAGGTCTGCTGCTCGAGCCCACGCCTTCACCTCCATAAAGGAAAATCTTCTGCGCTGGACTGCCAAGGTGTAATCCGGAAATATTGAAATCCTAACATTATCAAGTTGTAGAGGACCATTATCTCTTGCCGCCTGTAGTAGATGATCTCGATCCCGGTAATTTAAAATCCTGGTCAGGATGGGACGAGGGCAGCGCCCGGAATAGGACGTTGTGGGGGGACCGGGTGCGCCCTCTCAACCGTGAAATGCGCGGACAGTCCGGTGGGGGCCACAGTTGTCCTTAACCAGTTTTCAATGTACTCAGTAGGCGTAGTACCTTCCTTCCCCTCCGGCAGGCCTATGATTTGGAGTTTGTTCCGGCGTGCCCGACCTTCTGCATCATCCGCCCGTGCCTGGAGGGAGTCAATCTGCTGACGCATTTGCTGTAGTTGTTCTTCGTGCGCCTGTACCTGAGGTACCATGGTGTCAACCTGCCGCTCAGTCGTTCTAGCTCTCTCAGCCAACTTCTTGTGGTCATCTTTCAGCCAATTGAGATCCACCGAGATTATGCCCAGCTGCGCCTCCAAAACAGAACGGGAATCTCGAATCTCCCGCAAAATCATGTCCAGCTTGTCCCTGGAATTGTTGGACTCCACAACTTCCTAAGTCTGGTGGGACAGGGCGGAAGATTGGCCCGAAGTCGGAGAGTGAGATACTGCCCTCCTGGACCTCGTTGGCACCCTGGGCCTTCCCTTGCCCATAGCCGGCTGCGTGATGGGGCCAGGTAGCGAGCCCCGAGCCACAGCAACTGAATACCAACAAGTACACCACAGCCAGCGGAGAGCCGCACCGGACAACTAACAGCACAGGTCCACTGCAAGGAATCCACTCAGTTCAAGCGGAAGGGCAACCCAGACACCCTAGCAGGGTATGGAAGCCGCTATCCTATGTAACAGTGATCTCCTCCTACTCTCCGAAGTGTAAATAAAGGGAATGGCACCAGCAAGGTCTCATGCAGCTCCTGTGTCGCCAGGTCCAAGCAGTTCAAGTAGATCCCCGCGCAGCCAGGCGCTCCCACAGACTACACTCCCACGCAGGGCCCCAACCGCAGGGTCATGTCAGTCCCAGCTCGCCCCTGGTCCCACCTCCGCACCAGGAACCACCAGTCTGGGCAGGGCACCGCAACTGCCACGTGGCGTGGGAGGAATTTCTCAGGGACACGGTCGCTACTGCTCCATAACTCCCAGCTTATGTGACAGGACAAGGGAGGCCAACCCAATCAGTCCGCACCTCCAGGAGGGATCTCTAGCTACCACCCTGCGCAGGGGAAGGGGGCACAGGCTCCAAGCCCCAGCGCTTATCCTTAGCGCCCACCACGGCCTCAGCAGCAGGGGGCACCGCTCCAACTCCTCCAGCTACTCCTCCGATCCGCATGCAGTATGTGGCGTGCCAGGATCCGCCGGGGAGCCGCCACCGACCCGCGGCGTGATACGACCCACAACCACTCGGGACTTCTGCTGGGGAGCCTCCCCCAGTGACAGGCACAGCAGCCTCCACGCACCGGCGCAGCACTCGTCCCCTCAGGCGGAGGCAGAAACCCAACGCCTCCCAGCACGCCCGGGCAGAGCCCCACCTAGAGGACACAGCAGGTATGACGCCGTGTGGGCCCGGGGACTCGCATGGGGCGCCGCCGCCAGGCCCGGAAGCCCGCAGCCCCACCAGGCCTCAGGATACGCTGCGGCTCTTGATGCACAGCAGGCCTCAGGAAGGCCAGGAATCGCGGCCGACGCAAGGACAGCTCAAGGGGGCCCCAGATATCCAGAAATCGCCATCGAGGCAGCCCCGCTGTCTGAGATTAACAGCCGCTCCCTGTCTACCGTCGTACAAGGTAGGGAAGCACAGATAATTACACGGATAGAAGTCCCAGGCCCGGAGCTCGTTGTCTACACAACCACCCTCTTGGGCTGCAAACCACGCCCCCCACCAGTGTGAAGTTTATGTCGACAGTCCCAATAGACTCTCACTTAAATAAAGTGGTCATCCTTTTATATTACTTCTATAAACCATCTATGTCTGCAGCGAGATGAACTCACTGGATGTCCACAGGTGTATAAAGCACTTTGCAGAAAAGAAATGAAGGCTTAAATACTTGAGTAGCTGTTTGTCTTTTTCTGCCATCAGTCAGGAAGAGTCCACCTGTTATCCAAACAAAATATTGCACACTGGATCTCTGCTTTTATCACCTCTTGTCACACCATAGAAATGCGTCTGCTCCAGGGTAGAGAAAAGGGCACACTCCACCAGAAGCATGGCAAGAACAGTTGCACGCTATGCTGGAGTTCCTTTATAAGATCTTTGCTGTGGAGCCAGGTGGAAAAGCTGGCCCATGTTCACCAAGTACTACTCCCTAAATGTGAATGTAGCAGCAGACTCATGGTTGGGATAAGAAGTTCAATACAACCTGTTTTAATATTCGTCCTGCACAATTCAAAGTTTATGGACTGCTTGCTATACAAACATTCAGACATGTGAATCTTTGAAAGATCCAATGTTGGAAAAAGATATTACTTAACCTGTAATGCCAGTTCTCCAGAGTTGGTATGTCTTAAAGATTAACATGCCATCTACCGTCTCTCATTTTTATATATTTAACATTTGTGAAATCAAATCTCAGCAGTGGTGGCTTGCAACAGGAAGGCAAGAGCTCAGCTCTTTCACTTCTGTGGCTGAAATTTGAGGTTTCTTTTTTGCAACTTTTATTTATTGAAATTCAAACAGTGTCATGAAGAGGAATCGCAAGACATCGCAGGTGGGGACCTGGAAGAGAATACACTTTTTTTCAAATGTGTTTGATGTGCTCCTAAACAGACACTGTTGTTATGTTATGTTATGTCTAAGGACATTTTGACACAGTCTTCTCCTATTTAAAGTCACTATAGATTCCCAGCCTGATGACTGGGAATTATTCAAGCATTAGAATCGATGAAAGATACAAAAGGTAGAGAGCTGAAGATACAGGTAAGTAATTAATTTATTTTTGATGTTTGCTTTTATTGTTTTTATTTTCCTTATTTAGGCACTGCACAATTTTCCACTTGTATATGGAATTTTTGAGACTGGTATCCTCTGCCCCTTCTGATTGTAAGTTTGAAGAGTCCAGTCATTCCAGGCATTGGCAATGTTTACCTCTAAGTCTAAGCAACAATATATATGTTGATCCCATGACAGTGAAAGTGCATATGGCCAAATAAAACCTGAACTAATGCATACACATTCGCTTAGTGCTACAGTGCAAAGGCGAAATCCAAGTTTATTACCACTGTCCAGCAGTATTGCCATGTGAAATGCACTGTTTACTGCCTTACAAGGTACATGTAACAATTACTTTACACAGGGAATCAGCTCTCTCAGTAGTCAGGAGGCCTCCTCTGTGTGATTTTACTGCATAAATGTAACCCATTGAATCTGAATTTTAGTTACATAACTTTATTTCAAAGCAAATACACATGAAGAAACTGCCTTGTCATAAACTATGTATGCAGATGTGCAGAATATGATGTGCTATTTATTGCTGTTGGAAGGGAGAAGGTAAGGGGCATCATGACCCACTAGACGATATACCTCTTGTTAGTCATGGCCTCTCCACACACTCAACAATGGTAATAAATAGCGTATTGCACTTTGCACATCTGAATATATATTATACAAATCTATGTGTAAAAACATTTTTGACTTATCAGCTGGTGCTCACTGGACCCTTGGTCATCCTGGTCTTGTTTCTGCCTTTCAGATCTAAAGGAACCTATAGTAAAAGTGGGACTGGCCCAGGCCGGGGCAGGAAACGGAAAATTTCAGTCCAGTCATTGTCATCATCAGAAGATGGGCACCCAGGACGACCAAATGTTACTCAGTACAGCAGGCAAGGTTGTAGTACCTTGAAATTTAATAAGAAAACCAAAGGGCTCATTGATGGCCTCACCAAATTCTTTACCCCCTCCTGTGATGGAAGGAAAGGCCGAGTGGATGTGGTGGATTACTCCCAGCAATATAGGATCAGGAAAAAAGGAGTGCAGAAGACCACAGACTCTCACTGGCTGGCAGGTGAGCTATGGGTAAAGCAGTGTTTTTCTTGCAGGGTTCTTCGAGATTTTTCCATAGAATGTTTGCAGTTGAGGTTAAGGTGTATCTCGAACGATGCTTAATGCTTTGATGGTTCGGTCTTCTGTAAAAGACAAGTGTTTCTATTGCCCATTATATTGATGCCCATTGTCCTGGCTCGAAAGGATGGAAGGATGAGTTGGTCTTTGCTGAATCTGAGCATCTCCTCTGCTGTTCATAGCAGATATCAGGTGAAAGTGTGTTTTCACTGACCCATAACGACTTTAACATTAAAGGTAAATTACCAATATTCACCTATTTTGACTGTAAATCAGTTTGCATTGAATATGTTAACTTGTAACTGCCACGGTGTATTTTTCTCGTCTGTCTGGTGTTACATCAGTTTGCTTTTGTTTATGCATTTCCTTGACATGACCTGAGGTTATTAAGTCCCCCATATATTTTGTCTGCTTGTTTGAAATTCCGTTCTGTGTCCATATACCTTCTAAATAGTTTTTTTGTCCATTCTTTACGTAGGATGAAAATGCAAATATGTTTAGATCAAACTGGGATCCTACTCTTTCAGAGCTATGGTTTTGTGGTCCCTTTATCTAGTCAGGTAATCCAGGATCAGGACTTGAGCATGGGTGGGGTGGCTGTCATGTGAAGTGTATAAACTGAGTTCAGAATACATTATCTTTTTAAGGAAGCCAGCAGCTATCATACACTGTACTGGCAATGTGCTACACACCCTCAGTTTCCCCCCCCCAACCCCCGCTCGTGCTGACTGGACCCCAGAACACTTTATGGTTGCAACCTATGTTTCCTTCAGGCTGAGCACATGCACAGAATCATTTTCAGCCCAGTAAAACTCTAGGAATGCATGCTCTTCACCAAACATCAAGTGAGGTACTGTACAGCAGCAAGAATAGTTTATTGGTGTTCAGCAATGCTCTTTCAGGTCGAAAGTTGTGCAACAATCACAAGTGATGCTGTTTTCTAAAGCTACAGCCAACAATCTTCCTAGCGTGCCATCTGAGCCGCATTGTAATTCAGCCTTGCTACTTTGGATGATCTTTAGTTGCTCCATGGGTGGCCACTGAGGGGAGGAGTTTGACTGGTCTAGACCTCAAAAGATGGATTTTAACTGGTCTAGACCTCAAAAGCAGGAGGGGTGCATTCTGGGGGAGGTAGGAAAGCCATAAAACACATAGCTTATAATAAAGGGTTTTTATTTCTCGTGAAAGTGTTGCAAACTTGCAACTCACTTATGAATACAGTATGAGCTGTAAAATCTGAAGTGATGAGGTCCACAGCCAAGTTGTAGTTTTACGTAGATTTATTGAGACCAGTTACATTTATATAGGTAGCAGAGATACAGCCCCACCAGGAGCAGTCTTCCTGCTGCTCACCCCATACTCCAACTGACACACTAAAGCATCCAGGCACCCAAGCATTCCATTCACGACTCTCACACCAACATTCCATGCATCACATTCACACTGGCTGAGCAGCTAGGGAGTAAGTAACCAGATACAACACAAGTTACTTCATACCTTCTATTCTTCTACAAAACAAAAAAATAGCAACCTCTAAAGAAGAGGAAGGTTCAAACAGGGAGAAACCCAACAAATGGAAAAATGGAAAAGTAGAGAAAAAGCAAGAAGAAAGTGAACCCAAACGTGAAGGGATCATGGTAAAGATACCCTGAAAATCAAGCGTGAGCAGGGAAGAAAATGCACCAGATAGTAAGCAAGAGTTAATGAAATAAAATGTTAAGACCGGAGTACAAGAGAAACGGAAAGAAAATACAGATAACATATACATGTGATGTACAAAAAGTACATGCAATAAGAATAAACAATGTAGAGGAGATGCAAAGATAAATATACATAATATATAAATTACCCACCCATCATCCACCAATATATATTTTTTGAAAACAATAGAAATGGGTGAAGAACACCCAAACTGACCTTCCCCAAATTACAGGTGAATAAATGGACCAGAAACATGGAACGTCTACACCAAACAAGAAGAACAAAAGAAATGGTTAAGGGGATAGGAATGTTGACTACTAACCATACAGCTAAACAGGCCTAGGAGCAGACAACCAACGAATGTGCACAAATATACATATAATGATACACATGGCACTCAAATCCATTAGGACCTCTAAATGAAGGTTAGAAAGTGTAAAGAACAATAAAACACATGATATTAAAAACCCATTAGAACCCCTATGTGGAGGTTAGTGTGAACATACAATTGAACACATGGAACTCGTACCCAATAGAACCCCTGTGTGAAGGTTAGCTACGTGCTCAGAACACAAAACCACATGGGACTTGTACCCATTAGAACCCCTTGTGTGAAGGTTAGATACATGCACAGAACAATGTAACACATGGGACTCGTACCCATTGGAACCATGTGATGGGACTAATACCCACTACCTCTCTTCCAGGGGATCCTCATCAATAGTCATAAGCACTGAATATTCCTGCCCATGTGCGGGGCCCCCTGAAATAACAAAAAATATATATGAAAAACATATATATATACAGCTGTATATATGTACACACATATCTCATTTTTTCTCATACCAATGCAGCTCCCATCTATGAGGTTAAACAATGTAATAAACACATAAACTGCTTTTGCAAAATACATAATATATATATAAAAAACACTAGAGGACAAGTAGCACTTGAACTCTGTTTTTAATGAGTAAACCTCATGAAGAAAACTGCTAAATAAAGCAGACATTGTTAGCCTACAGGCTGCATTGTAAACCAATAGCTTAGAAAATGAAAGCATTTTCACACAAAAACTGGCACCGTGCCTTTAAGGCAGCCATGACCCCTAGCTTCCCATCATGCCTTAGGGGTGACAGTTAGGTCAGTTGTTCTTTCCGGCTCATTCAGTCAGGACCCTGGATTCACAGCTCTTCCTTTTTTTGACTTTCTGTCAAAAAATATATGATATTTTTAAAGATTTTTTGCTTTCACTCGACGTCTTTTAGCCTTAGAGTGAGAGTGAAACCTTTATTTGAGTTCCAGAAAAGGTTTATTTCTGTCATAAATGCCTTCCTTGTTTGATCCTTGCCCTGTCTGTGGCAAGAAGAAGGCTAGATCAGACACACACCCTGTGTGTATTCTCTGCCTCCCTGATTCTCACTCTTCCGCCACTTGTCATCATTGCAAGAAGTTGTCGAGAAGGACCATCAAAGACAGGGAGAGAATTCGACTTTATGGTCTCTCTGAAAGAGGTAGGTCTCCAGTGAGGCAGCAGAAGAAGAGGACTCGGTCGACGTTGAGAGGCAAAGTCCCAACCTGTTCTCCGTCTGCGTCGGGATAGACATCAAAGCTGCCGGTGACGAAGAAATCGCCAACGAAGACTACAGTGGTACCGACGCATCATTCTTCCAAGAAATCGACGACGCTCTCAACGTCAATGAAGGTAAAAGGCCCTCCGTTTTTGTCAACCAGGCGACGATCAACGTCGAGGAGCAAGTGTCTGTCGACACTGGCCAGGCGTTCGGCGTCGAGGCACATCACTCTGTCGTCGCCACATCAACGGCGGTCGGTGTCAAGGCGAAGGTCTCCGTCGAGGTCAGTTCAAAGATCTTCGACGTCGAAGCACAAGACTCCGTCTAGGACGCCGAGGCGGAAGTCTCCGTCGACGGAACCCCTTCAGCAATCGACGCCGAGACACCGGTCTCCAGAACAGAGGCGGCTGATGTCGAAACACGGTACTGCGTCGGCGTCAGGTAGACGCTCGACGTCGAGAGGCCGTTCGACTGCAGGATTGAGTCTTCCGTCCAAGAAGATAAAGCCGATGTCGAGGCAGGATTCACCGTCGCTGGGACGACGATCGACACCGAGAAGCCAATCTGTCCAGAGACGTTCCAGATCAACGTCGAGGCACCAGTCCAGAGAGGCCTCACGTCCGGTAAGCCTGTCCACTTCACCATCACCAACATCGAGAACAGGTTCCCCCAGCTCTCACAAGGGTTCAACGTCAAGATCCCCGGATGTCGTGATCTCAACGTCCAGCAGTCCAGTGTCCAGGGGACATCAAGATTCGCCGACCTGGCCTGCGCAAGAAAGAGAACTTTCCGCCTCCTCCACATTCTCCTGAGGGGCGAGAAGGGCAAAGATCGCCTTCCATCCATCTTTCGCCAAGATGGCACTGGCCCTTAGATCACTGGGCCACTGCTCCAACAGCAAGGGCACACCAGTACTCGAGCCCCCTTCACAGGTCTCCGTTGGCTCGTCTGGTACAGGCGGTGGATAGAGAGCATACTCCATCAAGAGCCAGGGATCGCAGTCGCACTCCTGCGCACTCTAACAGAAGAAAATCTAGATCCAGATGCAGGAGGAGAAGGCGTTGATCTCCAACACCTTCCTCCTCTTCCACACACACGTCACACAGAGACTATTCACCTACTCTGACTGACAGCCCTGACATTAGCACTTTTCAGGACGTGCTGGACAGGGGTGCGGCGAAACTAAACATCCCGATGTCGAGAGAGTTTGTCCTCTGTTATTTTTTAGACTTTACATCAAAGGGCAGTATCTGGACCCCTGCTGCCATTGGTACTGGGTTTAATAGAACCAGTTATGGAAATTTTCCTCACACCGGCGACACTCAAGACCGCACCAGCTAGGATTTTGAAGAAATACCGTTCACCGGTAGAAGAACTACTTTTCCTCAAATTTGATTCTCCACCGGATTCTGTGATAATCGCTGCAGCAAAAAAGACCCATGCTATTGCTTCCTTCTCTACTGTTCCTCCAGATAAGGAAAGTAAGACACAGGATTTGTGGGAAAGGAAGGTATATGGCACATCAGCTTCTATGATGGTGTCGAGTGCTTCGGCTCTGTTGGGCTGGTATGGCAGGTCTCTGTGGGACTCCCTGCAAAGATTCACAGAAAAGTTACCACAAGGATTTTGATGAGATCTTGTATGAGGGCAGCTTGGTGGCTAACCAAGTTATCAGCGCTGCAGCTGATGGAGCTACTCTTTTGGCTCATGCCTATGCGCATGGAATATGCGCTAGAAGAACCTCCTGGCTCCGACACAGCGCTCCAACCAGAAGCACAGTCTAGGATCCTCAATCTTCCCTTCTCCGGATCCTCTTTGTTCTGGGCACACAAGGATGAAGAAATGGCCCGGATGAAGACGGAGCTAGACACACTAAAAGCCGTGGGTCTGGAGAAGAAGAAAGAGTTCCACAAACGATTCAGGCCTTACAACCGGCGATCCTCCCAACAGAGGGTTCAAACCCCTCATTGGCAGAAAAACCAGGCTCAGGAGGGACAGCAAAGGTCACAGTACCAAGGCCGGCATTCCTCTAGAGGTAGAGGGGACCAGCGTCAGTCAACACCTCCGCTACGACGCAGACCAAGGAATGAGTGCCCACTTCCCCCATCGCCGTTCACCACTCCAGTGGGGGGAAGTATTGCTTATCATCTAGAAGACCGGCAATCTATCACCAACCCTCCTCAATTCCTCCGGTTCAATCATCGTGCCATCAGATAAAGATATTACAAAGCGAAGTTTCCACCCTTCTGCGAAAGTCAGCCATCGAGAATGTGCCAATATCTCAGCGATGACGAGGGGTCTACTCAAGATACTTCTTGGTAAAGAAGAAGGGTCGAAAAGCAGAGTACAGATCCATTCTGGATCTGCGAATACTCAACAAATCAATCAAAAAGGAGATGTTTCGCATGTTGACTCTCCATCAAATAGATTCACATCTCAAGCAGGGAGATTGGATGTGTTTGCTGGATCTACAAGATGCCTACTTTCACGTTCCGGTAAGTCAACATCACAGACAATATCTCAGATTCCTAGTGGGATCTTCACACTACCAGTTCAAAGTGCTACCCTTCGGGTTGAAGTCAGCTCCCTGAGTGTTCACGAACTGCATGGCAGTGGTGGCAGCCGCACTACGCCGCGGAGGCATCTTCGTGGACCCATAAGTGGACGACTTGCTGTTGAAAGGTCCCTCCCCCAACAGCGTGAGGAATCATTTCCTACAATGCCTGGAGCTTTGTAACTGGCTAGGTCTTCATGTGAACTTCGACAAGTCAACTCCACAACCCACACAGAGAATCCATTATCAAGGAGCGCTGGTAGACTCCGAGGTAGGAAAAGTGTTACCTTCGGGGGAGAGACAGTTTTCCATCACACAGAAATGCAGGCTAATTCTTGACAACAGAATGCCGTCAGTTCATCAGATTGCCTCCCTGTTAGTGTTGATGGCATCCTGCATTTTCCTGGTCCCCAATGCCAGACTACGAATGCGTCCTCTACATCAGGATCTGGAGGACAAGTAGGATCAGCAATCGGATCGATGGGAAGACAGAATAAGTCCCTCAAACGCAGCAAGGGCATCCATTCCAGGGTGGATGAAAAAGGAGAATATGCAAGTAGGGGTACCTTTTCATCAGGCACCTCCCTCTCAGACACTAATCACGGACGCCTCTCTCCTGGGCTGGGGTGCCCACATGGGTTCTCTTCAGACGCAAGGGCAATGGTCAGCGAAAGAGAGCTCATATCACCTAAACATGTTGTAGCTGAGAGCAGTTCACCTAGCCCTCAAGACCGACCTTCCTTCGATTCAGGCAAGCTCAATCTTAGTACAGACGGACAATACCACCACCATGTACTACCTGAACAAACAGGGTGGAACTCGCTCTCGCACCTTGTCTCTGGAAGCTCAAGCTCTCTGGCATTGGCTCCTGGCATGGAACCTATCGATCACAGCGATACATCTGCCAGGAGAACAGAACTCAAAGGCAGATGCTCTCAGTCAACACTTCGAAGACAGGGTGCTCAACGACGAAGTCGTCGAGGACATTTTCAAGGCTTGGGGCCGACCCCGCATCGATCTCTTCGCAGACGACGAAAATATGAAATGCCGAGATTTCGCCTTGAGGTTCCACCGGCCAGGGTCGAAGGGGAATGCCCTTTTGATAGACTGGTCAGGGGCATTTGTGTACGCCTTTCCACCACTTCCGCTCATCCCGAAGGTGGTGATCAAACTCCCATTCGTACACGAGAATGATCCTGATTGCCCCAGACTGGCCGAGACAATGGTGGTACCCAGACCTTCTGCACTTGTCAGAATACCCACACAGGAGACTGCCGTGTAGACCGGACCTGCTGTCCAAGATGCACAAGAGGATTCATCACCCCAACCTTACCTCACTGAACGTGGCAGCACGGCTCCTGAGGTCCTCCAGTATGGACATTTAGGGCAGCCTCAAAACTGCGGGTCCATCTTAAAAGAGGCAAGGAGGCCATCCACTAGGCATTCCTATGCGTGCAAGTGGAAACGTTTTTATATGTGGTGCGTTCAAAACAATTGTAACCCAACGAAGAGACAGGAGGAAGTCATTTTACCATACCTGCTTTACCTAGCTAAAGCAGGTTTGAAGTTTCCCTCCATTAAAGTGCACTTAGCTGCTATCACTGCATACAGACCCTCTCCTTCTCAACCTTCTTTCTTTCAGCTACAGGTTGTGAAAGATTTCTTACAGGGTCTGAAAAAGGTTTATCCTCCAGTCCGGCCTCCTTCGCTACCCTGGGAGCTGAACCTGGTGCTATCAAAATTGATGGGTCCACCTTTCGAACCCATTCACAAAGCAACTTTACAACACCTTACGTGGAAGGTGGCTTTCCTGATAGCGATCACCTCAGCTTGCAGAGTGAGTGAAATATAGGCCCTCTGCTCAAAGGAACCTTACATTGTGTTCCATCTCAATAGGGTGGTATTGAGAACTCATCCCTCCTTCCTTTCGAAGGTGATGTCGGATTTTCATGTGAATCAGACCATATCTCTACCGACCTTTTTCCCTAATACCTCCACTCCAGCTGAGAGGGCTTTACACTCGCTTGACCTACAAAGAGTTTTAAAATTCTATCTGGATAGGTCCAAGTCCATGAGTTAATCTGATCAACTATTCGTTAACTATGGGTCGATCAGAACAGGTTTTCCAGCCTCAAAGCAATCCATCTCCAGATGGATAGTTTAATGCATCAAGTTAGCTTATCAGCTAGCGCAGAAGCCTCTTGGGTTTACTCCCAGGGCGCATTCCACAAGAGGAAAAGCGGCTACGACTGCTTTCCTTCATTACGTGGCTATATCTGAGATATGTTAGGCGCAACGTGAACGTCCGTCCATACCTTTACAAGGCATTATTGTCTAGATTCAGACAACAGAGCAGTACCCAAGTAGGACAGGCCTCCTTGAGGAATCTATTCAACAGCTGATTGCTTCTGTTTGTTGTACCTTGAGTCATTCACTCTCATTTGCCTGCAGGTGGAAGATGGGCTTGCTATTCTATTCAGTGCTGATGACTATTGATGAGGATCCCCTGGAAGAGAAGGATAAGTTACTTACCTGTAATCCTACTTCTCTTCCAGGGGTATCCTCATCAAAGTCATAAGCAACCCACCCGCCTCCCCAGGCAAATGAGATTTTGTTCATTGTTAATGGATATCTTGGTGCCCTGATCTTTAGGGTTACGCAAAGAACAACTGACCTGTCACCCCTGAGGCATGATGGGAAGCTAGGGGTCATAGCTGCCTTAAAGGCACTGTCAGTTTTCGTATGATAATGCCTTCATTTTCTATGCTATTGGTTTACAATGCAGCCTGTAGGCTAACAATGTCTGCTTTATATTGGTATGAGAAAAAATGATACATATATATTTGGTTTTTTTCACAGAAAAAAACATAGGTTTCAGGGGTGTTGTAGTTAGCTGGCCATTTCACTCGTATAAAACCATAGAAATTTCTCCGTTATAGTTAGTTCTGCTAACTATAACTCGCGCGCCCGCAATGCACTGCTGATGATGTCACATATTTCATCATTCATGACATGGTCAGTGACATCACTGATGACATCATCCACGTGACAATCTGATACACAACTCATCATACACTAGTATAACCTTTCATCACTCACTGTAAAATAAAGTACCATATTTGAAACCATTGACACACTAATACCAGTTACTACATACCCACTCACTGATTCCTAAGTCTACACACACAACTACCCATTCAACAACAGAATCATTTATACATGCAGTCACTAATTAATAGAACACTATCAAATGCACTTATACACATATATAGACATTGATACATCAGCAGTCATCTTAGTCGGTTATGCAGTCATCCTACTCACTCATGAATTTTTTTTTATCACACTTACATTTAGTCACTTACACTATTATCCAACAACACCTCATTTATTCAAACACATAGTAACTCATAGTTAAAATGTTAAGAAATCACCATTACAATTATACACTCATTCATATAGTTACTATCACAATCACTGACTCTTACACATACTTATTTATATACACCAACTCTCACATACAATGCCTTTTACTTTTTTTACTTTGTTGAAGATGTACAACTAAAACATATATTGCTCACCAACACACAAATAAATACACTCAGTCACCCAAACAGCTGTTTCCACATGCACTCTTAAACCTATACACCTAGTCAATCAACCATTCACACATCTATGCATAGTTACACACACCCCATCCAACCACACACAAACTCAGTGTCCCATACAAATACTCACCCAACTAATCAATAACTAATATACACACTCATGTAGTTAGTGACCAACTAATGCAGCATGTTATACAACAGAGACAGTGATGCACACATTCACATAGTTTAGTTACTAATCCATGTATTAAGGGAGACACTTTTAATTACTCATTTAAATAGACAGTCAGACAGCTACTAAATCCTCCATCCAGACAGTTATATATCCACTCAATCTTCAATATCGATTGGTATATATATATATATAATACATATTTAAATTTCAAACTAAACCACATTCACTAGATGATGTCATCAGTGATGTCATTTGAGATGTCATCAGTGATGTCATCAGTGATGCCACTGACCAGGTCATGAATGAGGCAATATGTGACATCATCAGCAGTGCATTGCGGGCGCGCAATTTATAGTTAGCAGAACTAACTATAACGGAGGAATTTCTATGGTTTTGTACAAGTGAAATGGCCAGCTAACTATAACACCCCTGAAACCTATGTTTTTTTTCTGTGAATTTCTAAGGTTTTTTAAATGCTAATTTCGAACTATAACGTCTCTGAAACCTATGGTTTTTTCAGTGAATATATATATATGAATATATATATTAATCCACAAGTTCCGGTGCAAAAGTTTCGGTCTGTCGCAGGCGGTCCGAGTCTGGGAACCGGATTCCCAAATTTATTCACTCCCAACAATCTCGTTATCTTGAGAAATACTCGGACTCCAAAGTAGAATGCAGCAAATTTATTACAAGTGCAGAACGACGCGTTTCGCCATTACGGCTTGTTCACGCTCGAATATGCAGTAAAACACATCAGATTTAAATCTCATTCATTAGAAGATGGACTTATCACAGCATTGCAACATTCCTTGCCCCACCATCGCGGCCATTTTGTAGTGGTGTGTCAACATAAATAGTTCCACATAACCCATCACAGTGACTCGTATAAAGATTAAATACAAGGCAAAAAATGGTGTAACGCATCAGATTGGAATTATATCAGCTATATAGCTTATGTCATAGAAAATCATAACTAGTCTCCGTGTGTTACATAGTCGTGCAATATACAAAATAATGATACGTATCAAATGGGTAATGCGTTACGGTGGGCAAAATAATAGGTTGTAACACCGTTCTAGATCCTAATATACAAACGCATGGCTCAAATACAGAGCCTAATGCACGACCATGTTCTTAGAGAACTACAATAAAGTTACAAGCTTCAAAATCGCCCTAGTGGGCAAAGGTGCATATTACATCATAGGGAAATATAGGACGATAGTATTTGTCAAATGGGTTGTGTGATGCCCTAGTGGGCAAGAGCCTAGGTGTATAATACCATTCTATATTCTTATTGTTGACCATTATAGAAAGAGATGCAAAATGTAGAGCCAAATGCACAGCCATGTTCGTTAGGAATCTCAATAAAGTTGTAAACTCAAATACCGCCCTAATGGGCAAAAAGTGTATCTGATAGCAAAAAAATTACAATTGCGAACAGTGTATCATCATTTCTATTGTTCTACATAGGATACATCCACCTTCATAAGTTGGTATTCATGTTGTACAAGGTGTGACTCCATCTGAAATAAAATAAGGTACAAAATTGTAAAAACTACGAAACAATACTGCTGAACGGCTATGCTCACATTGTCATTGCAAATGTACAGCTAGTTCCTCGCTCATGTTTAACCCTTTGGGTACCAGGCTTTCAAAATCCACTATATATCTGGATTCCAGTTTTCTCAGGGACAGTTCTCTATTACCCCCTCTCACTCCCAAATCCACCGAGTCAATCACCACCATGCGAACCTTGGTCTCATCTTGAAGATGTCGTTCAAAAAAATGTCTAGCTATGGGGTACATTCTGTTATTATTCTTTATAGCCCGTAGATGCTCAAGCACCCTTTTCTTGGCTGTGTGTTTTGTACTACCAATGTACCATTTGGCACACGGGCAGATGAGAACATACACACAGTATGTGGTGTTACACGTGAGTTTCTTCCTGATGGTAAACTCCCTTTTGGAGTTGGGTACCTGTAATTTATCACAATCTGAGCTGTATCTACATGCTTTACATTTATGGCAGCACCTAAAACCCACTTTATCAGAATTGCTGTTTATATCCATCTCTGTGATATAATTGTGGCTCAGTTCGTCTCTCAAGGAGCGCCCTTTTCTGAGCGTGATTTGAGGATTGCTACCAAGAACATTGTTAAGATGTTCATCGGTAAGTAGCACATGCCAATGTTTTTTGGATATTCTGCGTACCTCCTTAGATTGTCCTGAAAAGGTGGTGATGAATCTGATGTTTTCCTCTTTTGTTACTTTTTGTTTGGGGTAAATGAGATCATTGCGGGATTTGGTCTCAACTCTTGAGATTGCCTCCTTCACAATTTTAGCACTATAACCCCTCTCTCTGAACCTTTCACACATGATTATCTCTTCGTTTTTGTATGCAGCTTCTGTACTACAGTTCCTTTTGGCACGTAGCAACTCTCCATATGGGATGCTCCGCACTAGGTTGCGTGGATGGCTGCTATTTGCATTGAGGATACTATTACCAGCAGTTTCCTTGCGGAATAGTTTGGACGTCAATTGGTTGTTCTTGACTTCCAAACGGACATCCAGGAACTCAATAGAGTTTTTACTGATGTTTTCAGTGAACTGTAAATTACATGTGTTAATGTTCAGTTTGTCAATGAAGGTTTTTACTAATTCTTAATCCCCGCACCAGATGAAAAAAATGTCATCGATGTACCTCAGCCACAGGGCAACGTTGTTAAGTTCATTCATATTGGCAACCACCTGCTCCTCCCACCAGCCCATGAACAAGTTCGCGTAGCTGGGGGCGAAGCAGGTTCCCATAGCTGTGCCCTGTAACTGTCGGTATATGGTGTCATTAAAAATGAAAAAATTGTTCTTGAGGCAAATCTCAATCATCTCTAATAGCATTTGAGAGTGATGTAAGAGTGAGATCGATCTACTCTTGAAAAAGTGTTGGACAGTTTGGAGTCCCAAGTCATGTTGGATGCTTGTATATAAGCTACTCACGTCTAGGGAGACTAGGGTAAAATTGGCTTCCCAGTGTATGCCATCAATGATGGATAGAAAATGGGTGGTGTCTCTCAGATATGAAGGTAAGGCCACTACATAGGGCCTAAGGAAATAATCAATGAACCTCGATGTATTTTCATACAATGACCCTATAGATGACACAATGGGTCGCCCTGGTGGGTTCTGCATGTCTTTATGTAACTTGGGAAGTAGATATAGAATCGGTAACCTAGGGTGTGCACAGTACAGATAGTTGAATTCTTCCTGTTCCAGCAGTCCTCTATCTTTCCACCCCACCAGTATCTCTCTATACGTGGTTTTAGACTTTAAAACCTCCGCCATATCAGTTTTCGAGTAACATTTCTGATCATTGAGCTGTCTCAATCCTTCCAATAGATATTTTTGTTTGTCTAAAACAACCACGTTCCCGCCCTTGTCAGATTGGCGGATGACGATGTCATGGTCTGCTCTTAACTTATCAATGGCTGTAATTTGTTTCACTGTAAGATTTTTTCTATCACAAGGCATCTTATTATATCTCATTTTCTGTAAATCATATAAAACACCTTTCTCAAAGATCTCAATGGCTTCGCATTGAACATTTGGGAGGAACACAGATTTGGGTTTAAATTTACTCCCAGGATTCCCACCCAACTCCTCACCCCAAGTTTCCCATTCAGGTACAAACTGGCTTGCATCCACATTTTCTGTTATATTATGCAGAGCATGTAATATTTCAATATCCATCACATTTAGATTACTTTCTTTATGTTTTTCACTTGCAGTTTCTTGTTGTCGTGGTTTGGTGTTGAACCATTTCTTTAGTTTTAATTTTCTCAAACAGGAACAGGTCAATGCGGGTTTGTGCAAAATTCATATTCGATGACGGGCAGAAAGTAAGGCCAAGAGAGAGGGTCTCAATCTCTTCAGTTGAGAGAGACCGTTGAGATAGATTGACAACCGTCATGTTTTCTGTTGTCTTTTTCCCCTTGTTTCCATTCCCACTAGGGTTTTGTCTACGTTACTTCCTCCTCTTCTTGGCTTGTTGGTTCCTCTTATTTTTCCTCTGTTTCCTCGTCCTCGTCCCCTTTGAGCCCCACTCTCCTGTTGGAATTCTGTCCTGTTTTGATTTAGTAGTTGAAACTGTAACAAAAAATTACTTGCTCTTTTTTGGGTATCGCTCATTATTTCCTGGTTGATACCAGATGTGGATGCATCCGAAAGATTTCCGTCAGAGACATCACTTTCACTTATGTCTCCTGTTGCACCAACAATAATGGGCGGGATTGTCATAATTCCTGTCTTTTTTTCGAAGAGGTGATCATACTTTCTCTGGAATGTAAGTGTTCTCCCTGATTGGTAATCTTTATAATCACGGATAAACTTAATCTGTTTTTTGGTCGTTATTTCCTCCTCCAATTTGACAGTACCTCTAACCCATCTACGAACATTGCGGAAGAAATTAATTGCGGAAGAAATTAATTTACAAACATTATTGAATACCTTGGAGAAGTTGCACAGAAAGGAATTGGCCAAGTGGTGGGAAGCAGAATCTCCACAACGGTACATCGATGTCAAACGAGTACCCAGGGGTCTCAGAATTTTTACGATTCCTACCTATGAAGATCCGGATACTGATATGCTGGAGGAATGGTCCAATAATTCAACGGATTGTTCGATGACCATGATGCGCATCTTGGTTAAGTATGCATTGAAGGATCGTGCCAAACTACTACAGGAGATTGACAAATTATTATTGGAGATCAGTCAACTCATGCCGAAGGAGGCATTGGAAGATCATATTAACAACTTACTGAAGAAAATGGACAAATTGGAGGAGGAAATAACGGCGAAAAAACAGAGGAAGTTTCTCCGCCGCAGCCGCTGACGACCTGCAGACCCGGGATTGGGGCGCTGGAGGCGGAGGTCCCGCTTCCCGCGTGGGACGGCTGGCTGCTTCGGGAGAGGATTGCCCGGAGTGCGGACGCCGCTGGGGCGGACCACGGGTTCCGGTGCCTCGGGTGGTAAGGGTGAGACCCCCATAACCCCCCCCCCCCCCGTGTGGGGGGCAGTGGTGACGGGGCTGGGCACTGCGTGGAGGAGCGATTTGGCGAGGAGTGATGTGGTCGATGACACCGGCCGGTGAGGACTGCCGCCATTAACGCTCATCGCGGCTGAGAGCAGACCCGAGGGAGACCAAGAAGCGGCCCTGCGGAACGAACCTGGAGGCTGAGGTGCAGGTGGGCCCACGCGGTGGTGCACGGAGCTGGAGGCGGCTCCCCTGGGGGGGTGACTCCCACGGGGGGGGGCCTCCGATGCTGCCTGCGAGAGCGTCTGCCTGATCCAAAGATTGCGGTGAGTGGCAGTCCGGCAGAGTGAATCGAGCGGTGGAGCGGCGCGATTGTGGAGTGTTGCACGTCGGTCCCTGGGACCCGGAGGTGCTGCCCGGATTCCGCTCTGCCAGCAGCGATCCCCTGGGGTCTGTCCAGAGCGCAGGGAGGACGGCGAGGGATTTGTGAGGCGCCGACGTCGACTTGGTCTCCTGGGCAGAGCACCACTGGTCTAGCGGCGGAGCCTGGCCTGGCCTGGGGGAACGCAGCGGAGGGCGCTGGCCGCAGGAGCGGGGAGACTGGTGACGGCGCCGTGGGAGACCCCTGCCACTCGAGTGGCTGCCTCGCCCTCCGCGGTCCTATCTACCCCACCAGCGATACGGCCCAGTGGCAGCGTCGGCCGGGGGCAGGTGGCGGCGGAGCACCGGAGGGCCCGGGGCTGACCACGACCACAACTAGCCCGGATACCGCGCCCGCTCCGCGCCTGCGATAGCCCTGCCAGTAGACATCATGGGCAAGTCCAGGGCGGTGTTGCTGGCCTCCGGAGCAGCGTCAGGGGGCCCGGCCGGCACGCGTGGAGGGGCCCCGGTGGCCGCAGGATCGGCCGAGGAACCATCCTTGTCGACCAAGCTGGATCAGGTCCTGGCGGCAATCGAACAGTCGCGACTCTCTTTGGAACAGCAGTTGGGCACCCTCACTACGGACGTCAATCTCCTCCGCGATGACCACCGTAAACTGGCAGATAGAGTTACGGACAACGCCAAAGCAGTCGCCGACCTCCAACCTATGGTGGACACACACCGGGATTCGATGCGCGCTTTGAGTCGCATGTCCACCATGGAAGAACGCGTTGACGACCTGGAGGGGCGGTCTCGACGCTGCAACATTCGCGTCCTTGGGCTGCCGGAGGGAATTGAACGGGCAGATGCGGTGGAGTACGTTGAAGCCTGGACTAAGCCGTTCACCCCTGGCGAAGACCGTACGGCCTACTTCTCTGTTGAGCGGGCGCACCGCGTGCCAGCTCGTCGGCCGCAGCCAGGAGCCCCACCTCGCCCGCTGCTGGCCAAATTCCTCCACTTCAGGGACCGGGATGCAGTACTGCGAGCGGCCCGACAGGCGGGCCCATTACGCATAGAGAACAACAGTGTCATGATCTTTCCCGACTACTCACGTGCAGTCCAACGCCAACGGGCGTCCTTCCTGGAGGTGAAACGGCGCCTTAGAGCAGAAAACATACAGTACTCTCTCCTATTCCCGGCCCGCCTGAAGATCATCCACGGCGGTGTCACCCATTTCTTCACAGCGCCGGAGGAGGCACACGACTGGGCGGACCAGAACTGTACGGGGGCCCGGCGGAACAGGCGCCCTAACGAACAGCGAGCGACTGTGGGGAGTCGCAGGAGGCAGCGCTCGCGGAGACGAAACCGCCTAGATACCCCCGGGCGGCCGTCACACACCTCAGGGGGTCACCGGACTTGGAGCAGATCGTCCAGGAAAGGCGCCAGGCCCTCAAAGTGGCGGCGGGCCTTTGCCCGGCTTCCCCGGCAACGGACCTAGAACGGGCCCCCCATGTCTTCACATCAGAGGAGGAAGAGGACAGTGAGGCGACGCAGTCCGGGGTTGACTCGGGGGCCTTGCCTTCAGTCACCCCGCGAACAGCTGACGATCTGATATGAGTGGCTCTGTACGGAGGGACTCACATTCGCAGCCTGGGATGCCTCCCCCCCGCCTCATGCCTCTGCTGGCCCGGCACTCCTAGTGTTCTCCCCGTTGCCTAGGGCACTTCCCTCCCCAGAAGCGTCTACATTCCCCAAGCGGCTAGCCGTAGATACTGCGCACAGCCCACTGCAGACGCCTGCCGAACCCCCCCTTCCTAATAGGTTCATGCTCCCATGCAATCCGGGAGTCAGTTTGGACGTATCGTACTTGGCGATATGTCCTCCGTGTTGGGGCACGTTACGTTCGCCTCGCCATAGTATCCCCTTCCCTCCCCACGCACACCTTTTGCACTATGTCCCTACCCATGCGCTGCTGAGCTGTCGCGTTGATGAGCAAGACCCATGGGGGTGGGGCGCGGGGATAGGCGCCGGGGGGCCTCTGGGGGACCCGACTGACCCGCCCTGCGATGAGCACTAGACACATGCACTGATGGCACAAGCCGGTAAAATCACACTTCTTACACTGAATGTGCGAGGCATGCATACGGCATGCAAGCGATATTCCGTATACATCAAGCGTCACCAGGCACACATTGCGATCCTGCAAGAGACACACCTTGCGGCAGGGGAGGTGACGAAACTGCGCAGACACTGGCGGGGGGCCCTTTATGCCACAACTTACTCTGCATTCGCCCGCGGTGCCCTCATATGGGTGCGTCCGGGGGTCCCTTTTCACTAATTATCGCACGTAATAGATCCGGAGGGTCGCTATGTCCTATTACTTGGTCGGTTAGACGGCCAGACGATATTACTAGGTAGCATCTATGGGCCGAACGTTGATCAATCCAAATTCTGGGACACGCTATCCAATCCCTTAAGCGCATACGCGCAGGTGCTGTGGATCCTGGGGGGCGATTACAATTGCGTACAAGATATAACCTTGGATAGATCCCATCCGCCCCTCCCCACTTCCCCCATCGTAACACAAGCAAAACGGTTCACAACCTGGCTGCATCATTGTTCTCTGGCGGATGCTTGGCGGGCTCGGAACCCCACCGCTAAACTATACTCATTCCACTCCAGACTGCACAACCTTATAGTGCACCTGGACTGTTTCCTTTGTTCCCCCACCGTCCTTCCTACCGTTCTGGACGCTGACTACCTGGGTAGAACTATATCAGACCTTGACGCCCACATGATCATGCTGCAGTGGCGCCCGCCACATCCCCCCGTCCCCGCGTGGTGCCTCCCTCGGGACAGCCTTGAAGACCCGGTCTTCCGCCAAACCTTGGCGGACCACATCGGTCATTATTTCAGGGAGAACGCCGGCACAGCTAGTACCCGAGCGTCGGAGTGGGATGCCTTTAAGGTTGTGATGCGTGGCAATTGCATTCGTCATATTACGGGGGTCCGGCGGGTTCTCGAAGGGGACATTCAGCGGACGGAAGAGGCACTGGCTGCGCTCACTAAGGAGACAGATCCCGCTAAAGCCACGCCGGCTGCGCTAGCTAGTGCCGAGACTGCATACGCCGTAGCGTTGGCAAGCGTGCGTCGGTTTAATTTCGCGGCATACGCTGCTAGGGCCCACACAGAAGGCGATCGCGCGGGTACCCTGCTGGCGTGGCTCATAAGGCAGGACTCGAGCCTCCCGACCATCACGGCCATCCGAGACGTCCGGGGCACCCTGGTGTATTCGCAGGGGCGATACTCAAGGCCTTCCAAGAGCATTACATGCGCTTATACACGAGCCCCCGCTCCTCGGTGTCGGCTGCCGCCCCGGTGGACTTCCTGGACCGTATTCAGCTCCCCCGCATAGACCGTGATACGCGCCAGGACCTCGATCGCCCTCTCAAGGCGGCCGAAATTCGGCACGCTATGAAGGCGTTAGCCACCCACAAGGCCCCTGGCCTCGATGGCTTCCCCCTTGACTTTTACCAGACATTCGCGCCCCAGCTGGTCCCTCAACTAGAGTTACAGTTCCAAGCGGCTGTGGATGCGGGAGTCCTGCCTCACTCCATGCGTGAGTCCGTTATAGTATCCCTCCTTAAACCAGATAGAGACCCGCATCAGCTAGGCTCCTATCGACCCATAACTCTGTTGTCGGCGGATTACAAAATCTTTGGGAAGGCTCTGGCGGACAGGTACGCCACGGTCCTCCCACGGCTTGTCCACCCCGATCAGCCCGGTAGGCACACCTCTTCTAACATCCGGCGGTTGTTCCACGTACAGGACCAGGTGCGAGAACGGTTCCCTCGGGCAGCGTGTCTGGTGCTAGACCTCGAAAAAGCGTTTGACACGCTCTCCTGGGCCTACCTGTTTCAGGTCCTGTTACGCATGGGCGTCGGACCCAAACTGTTAGCCTACACTCGGCTCAGCTACTCCTCGCCCAGCTCAAGAGTGCGCATAGGCCCTCTCATTTCGGACTCCTTTCCGATCCGGCGCGGGACTAGACGGGTGTCCCCTCTCCCCCTTACTATTCGCGTTGGCGATGGAGCCGCTGGCGACCATATTGCGCGGGGCGAGTGGGGAGTGGGGCATTCCGATAGGCGATTATACCCATGCAGTATCAATGTACGCCGATGAGGTACTCATATACGTCTGGGACATCACGATCGATTTGACCCCTATATCACGCATCCTGCATGATTTTGCAGAGGTGACGGGCCTTAGGGTGAACTGGGCCAAGTCCACTGTCTACCCCTTGACACAAGTTGTGCCCCAGGGTCCGATACGAATAGGAGACGTTGAAGTCTCGTGGAGTCCCCAAGCGGTTCGCTATCTCGGCATTAAGCTATACCATATGCCGCAAGATATCTACGAGGGGAATTACCGCGCACTGATGGGTAACATCCGATCCCAGGTCCATTTCTGGAAGGGCCTCCACTTGGCTGTTCCGGGAGTTGGATACCCTGCTTGGGACCCTTATTTGGGGCAACGGCCGACGGCGGATAGCCCTGGCGAAACTGCAACTGCCCCTTGATCAAGGCGGGTTGGCGGCTCCCTCATTCGCGGCGTATTTCCTTGCCGCCCAATTGCAGTGGGTGTCGCGTTGGACGGCAGGCCGGGCGCAAGAGGAGTTGATCACGGAGGCGGGGCGGATCCCAGTCCCAGCTGTCCACCGCATGCTCCTGCCGGGTGCAGCACCGCCGTTATCCCGGCCCCTTCAGGTCATGACGGCGCGCGCCTGCCTGGCACGCGTTCATCGACTTAGCCGGGGCACTCCCCTGTACTCTCCACTGCTTTCGTTGGTGGGGCTCCCTAGGGGCCGGGCATACTACACAGAGCAAATGATGCGGGTGTGGACGGATCACGCGGTAACGGAGGTGGGGATGCTGTTCTCCGGTGAGAGTTTGCAGTCCTTCGAGGCACTGGTCGGGGACTTCGAGCTACCCGGGGGACAATTCCTCCGGCACAGGCAGCCTCTCACGGACTGCCGCAGGCAGTGGGGAGGGATCGAGACGGAGCCCCCCACACACCCGGTCATTCAGGCGATACTGCAGATGGGGTCGGGTCGTCATCTCGTCACGTGGATCTACAAAGCGGTCAGAACCCTGCGGAGTCCTACGTTAGCGACCCTCCGGGAACACTGGGAGGATGACTTCCAACGGCCTCTACATGACAGGGAGTGGGCCAGGGCCCTGGAATACACACAAAAAAAGTGTCCCGCAATTATCGGTTTAAGAACATACAGCTGCATATCCTGCACAGGGCGTATCTACCCCCCGAAAAGCTGCAGAAATATTTCCCCGACGGGGTGTTTGGTTGCCCTAGATGCCTGGAGCCCGCTGCCTCGTTTAAGCACATGTTTTGGGACTGTCCGACGCTCTACAGTTACTGGCACACAATTCACACTGCCCTACAATCTGTTACAGGGTTCCGGGACCTGGACACATGGGAGGCGTGTGCGCTGGGTATTCATGAACGACAAAAGTCTCAGAAAGTGGAAAGGAGGTTCGCTTTCTTAATGTTGCTCCTCGCTAAAAGATGCATCGCTATGCATTGGAAGACGCCGGGGGGGCCCTCAGTAGCGGCATGGGTGGGAGCGGTCAAGAAATGGGTCAAGGCGGAGGAAACTACACTTAGAACGGAGGAGGCCCGAGGGATGCGCAAACACCCGATCTCCATGCCCTGGGCCATGTTATTGCATGCCTTCACGCAGGAAACAGCGGCTGCGGCGAGTACACAACCGATTGATCCCCTGGGGGCGCCAGTGACCCCGGAGCCCACCCTGGGAGCGGCGCAGGCAGTCCAAGCACCCGGTGGCTCGCAGAGGCAGACATCACAGGCCCCACCGCCAGATCCCTCATAGGCTACGACCGATGCTCCAGCCCCTCCGGCCCCCTCCCCCTCTCCGCATCTGCGACCACCCCGACCCCCCCCTTTTCTTTTTCTCTCACGTTGGTCCAGCGCTCGAGCGCATAGCCACAAGCATTCCTGATAGACGACATAGTGCACCTCCATCCCCTGGTTCCCTGCCCCCAGTTCGTTCATAGTTACTCATTGGCTGCACTTCTCTAGCCTCCGCGACACCACTCAAAGGGGTTCAATCACATTGCACGGCACCCCTGTGGCGCGGCGATCAGGGCGCGCTCCGGTAGGGCATACCCAGCGGCTGATCCCGGACACGCACCTGCAGCCCTACTTAGGATAGGGTCGGATGGCCTGAGCGCCCACGAGACTGCGAGGTCGAAAGGGCTGCGATTGGGCGCTCTTGCTATGTAAGTCTCTGTTTTAATGGCGATACCACCTGTGCATGTGTATATTATTACCTATAAATGCCAATAAAAATGTTTTTCAAAAAAATATATATATATTCACTGAAAAAACCATAGGTTTCAGGGGCGTTATAGTTAGCTGGAATTTTCACTCGTACATGACATGGTCAGTGACATCACTCATGACATCACTGATGACATCTCAAATGACATCACTGATGACATCATCCAATGAATGTGTGTTTTTCTGAAAATTACATATGTTTTATATATGTATATCTCAAGGTCGATGGAAGAATAAATGGGTATATAAGTGTCTAAATGGATGATTTGTTTTTGAAAAATTGATTGTATAACTGACTGATTAAGTGTATCTTAGTGAATACATGGCTTAGTGAGTAATGTTTAAATATGTAAATATCTGTATCAGTCTCTCACTTTGTGTATAAGTGGCTGCATGGGTTGGTGAGTAGCTACACGAGTTACTATATAGGTTATTAGCTGTTTTTTTGAGTATCAGTACGAGTGTCTGAGTGTCTGTATGGTTCGGTGGGGGTATTATGTGGTGCATGAATGAGTGACTCACTGTATGTGTTGAAGACAGCATGTGTGCAGGACTGTATGGGTGGATGAGTGTGTGCATGGGTGTGTTAGTGAGTGAATGACTGTCTCGATAGTGTCTTTATGAGTAACTACATATGTTTTAAACTAGTATATGTGACTATTGGTGTATATAAGTGAGTATATGTGAGAGTGAGAGATTGAAAGAGTTCCTGTATGAATAAGTATGTGTTTCTATAAGTGATTGTTCAAAAGACTAAGTATGTGTAAGTTTCTGTAGAAGTAAGTGTGGTGGTGTGTGTATAACTGTATATGCAAGTAAATGGATGTTTGATTCTTTATTAGGATGAGTGACTATGTGTGTGAGTAGCTCTATGGATGAGTGGCGTTGTGTAACAGGATGTATAGGTGTATGAGTACATATGATGAGTGAGTACATGTATGAGTGACTGTATAGGACTGTTGGTGAATGAGTGGATGTGTATGCGAATCTTAGAATTACTGAATAGGTTGTTGTAACTGGTATTGGTATGTCCATTGTTTTGAACATTTTAGTTTCTATTTTTGAATGTGTGTATCAAAGGTTATATTGGGGGGAGAGGAGGTCTGCCACTCTATCACAAGGATGATGTCATCAGTGATGTCATGAGTGATGTAATATGTGACGTCATCAGCAGTGCATTGCGGGCGCGCGAGTTATAGTTAGCTGAACTAACTATAACGGGGGAATTTCAGTGGTTTTGTACGAGTGAAAAGTCCAGCTAACTATAACGCCCCTGAAACCTATGGTTTTTTCAGTGAATGTCTAAGGTTTTTTAAATGCTAATTCCTAACTATACCGTGCCTGAAACCTATGGTTTTTTCAGTGAATTTCAAAGGTTTTTTAAATGCTAATTTCCAACTATGCCTACAGAGATAGGACATGTGAAGAAAGAAGAAAAAACGCACAGAAAGAAAAAAAAGAAATTCAGACAGAAGCAACAGAAGTCCTCAAAGACTAAGAAAAAGTGCAGGAAGAAGGATAAAGTGCAGAAAGAACAAACAGAAGAGCAGAAAGAAGCCTTGTTGCAAAATCATCCTGTACCCTCAACTTTTTCAGACGGATACTGGTGGAAACCGAGTCTGACTAACCAGTCCTAGAGCCAGTGCTATGTTAAAAGACACTCAGAATACAGTGAAAACCCCTACATACACTAGGGAACACTATGCGTTGGGGTCCCTCTGTGATTAGCATGACCTCCTCTGTAAGCCCCTAGTATACAATAGGGCAGGGGATTAAAACTACCTCTTAAAACGCGCCACAGGGCGTGTTTGCACACATCACCTCAGGCCCCGTCCCTCCCTTCCCCACTGTGTAAACACGCCCTGTGGCCGTTTTTTAAGTTGGGAGAGTAAGTCCCCTCTAATCCTGAGGGTCCCTAGGGTCCAACTAGACCACTAGGTACCTCCAGTAAGCGCCACAGAGCTGCGTTGCAGAGAGATGTAAGAAGGGGCACAGCCTAGACCACCTCTCTGCAACGCAGCGCAGTGGCGCTTACTGGAAGCACCTGGTGGGCTAGTTGGCCCCCAGGGTCCCTCAGGATTGAAAGATAATTATTTCCCCAACTTAAAACGCGCCACAGGGCGTGTTTGCACACGTCACCTCAGTCCCTGTTCCCTCCCTTCACCACTGTGTAAACGCGCCCTGTTGCTGTTCTAAGTTGAGAGATTAAGTCCCCTCGAATCCTAAGGGTCCCTAGGGTCAAACTAGCCCACTAGGTACCTCCAGTAAGCGCCACAGAGCTGCGTTGCATAGAGGTGTAAAAAGGGGCATGGCCTCAGAACACCTGTCTGCAACGCAGCTCCCTGGCGCATACTGGAGATACCTGTTGGGCTAGTTGGCCCACAGGGACCCTCAGTATTGAAGGGGAATTAATTCCCCAACTTACAACTGGCCAGGGGGCGCGTTTACGGAGTGCTGCAAGGAGGGGGCGTGGCCTCCGGCGCGATGCCGGTCTTTTATTTATTTAATTTTTTTAAGAAGGAGGGCTGTGTGGCCCCCCTTCTTTTTCGAATTTATTGGCCCTGGGGACCCCATCCCCCAGGGCCTGCACCCTAATTTTTTTTGTTGAAAAAAATTAATTTTGCCCTCCCAAGGCCTTAATCGGCCCCGGGGACCCCAACCTCCGGGTCATGTTTTTTTTTTTTTTTTTTTTAATTTTTTTACGAGGGGGGCTGCGTTGCCCCCCTCCTCAGGCCACTTATGGCCACGGGGACCCCATCCCCGGGGTCGGCCTTTGTTTTTTATTATTTTAAAAATATATATATTTATAGAAACACCTAGGACATGCTGGACAAACCGTATGTACCTATCACCATGACGATTTGAGTGATATTCATTAAAAGGCGACTATGCATACAATGAATCCATGTGGAATGTAATTACACCGCTAGTGAAGCTCTGATGTGTCTGACCCCATACCGTGCCTAATCCCGGCGCCCCCGCCGGTGGGTACTCTCCAAGTAGACACCCTTGTCGTTTATTTATACAAACATGGGTAGCTATTGACGGGCACATTTAATACACACGCACACCATGCCATTCAAAGGGGATTCGACAAAAATTCGACCAAACTATGCAAGAAACCCCCTCACGGTTAATAAAACACACATCCACCGCC
The DNA here is from genome assembly GCF_964204655.1 of Triturus cristatus. Classification (NCBI taxonomy): domain Eukaryota; kingdom Metazoa; phylum Chordata; class Amphibia; order Caudata; family Salamandridae; genus Triturus; species Triturus cristatus. The sequence goes on along the minus strand of NC_140594.1, from coordinate 626,827,007 downwards.
GAATGTGTAATACTTTTTATTTTACTCTCTGGAAAGGAGACGAACATCACTTGAGAGTCACAGCGTGCTCCTGGCTGAGCCCAATGCTGTGTTACACCCACCAGTGCCCGCCGATTGCCTCACACCTCTGGGTTGTATTCCACCAGCTAGTGCGTATGCTATGACACTCTCTAGCCCATGTGCACTGTAACACCACCCTGTGAATATGTCATGCCGCACTTGCCTTCGCACGGGTTATATTGCCCCATCTAACGTGCCTTCCTTGATGCCTATGTTATATAACGCACAGCGCTATGCCATACATATTACAATCTGGGATCCATATCTTTGTCACAGTGCATATGCAATGTTACACTCCCCAGCACATATTTTATATTACAACTTTAGAGACTAGTTAGGTTACACAACACTGCCCTGTGCATATTACACTCCAGAAGCATAGCGCATAGCACGCGCTAGTGCCTGTGCTATCTCGCGCTCTCCAATTAATCTGTCATTGCGCACAATGTATTGCATATTATATTTCACGCCTGGTTCATCCTATATCACACTTTTTGGTGCATAGTTTATACCATATACTATATCTTGTTTTCATTTTCAATCGTGCTCTCAGGACTATGTTCTATAGAACACTGCGCCCACCTACCCTTTTCACGGGCATTACATTTTGCGATGGGGGGTGGAGGGTCAGGGGGTGTTTCTGCCAAGTGAGCCCAGAGTCACAGTCACAAACGTCCTCTTCTTCCTGAATAAAAATGAGATTATGCTGCATACTTGTTCATATTTTAAGTAGTTCGCACAGACACACATTTTTAAAACAATAAAGTTCATAATACCCACCTTCTCTGAACAGTTAGCTTGCTGACTCCCCATCTCTACAACCAAAATGAATTTGATCTTGTGTGATGTAACCAATGCTCATGTAAAGCACTCCAATACCTGACAAGTCTGCACTATATAAAACTGCAAATACACAAAAAATAAGTGTTTTGCACACTTCTGTCATTGGGCTACATGTGGGCTACATCTGGGTGATATGTGTGCTGCATTTGGGCTCTTTTGTCTCTGGTGGCCATCTTGGGAGATTTATTTGTTATGAAGTTTCCTAATTTCCTGATTTACTGCAGTCTCCTCAGTAGGAAATGCTTTCAGTTTTTTACTTTGATTCCATCAAGAAGGTATTCAGATATGTCATACATTTGCCATAAATTCTAAATGTTAGCACTCAAGTTGCTTATTAGATCACTGTAGTAAAGCTACTGCTCACCACGGATGTCTGCTGCTGGTATTAAAAGTGCATGTTTCAGTCTGCATGTCAGAAGTTTTTTTATGAAATGGAAGAGGATTTGAGAAGTCAAAATGTGCCCTAATTTTTCTTTCTGCAGCACTAATCATAATTTCTATGGCCAAATGAACCCCCTCATTTTGTTCCTTTGTAAATTAAATGTTTTAAGTGTTGCCACTTTATTCCAATCAAGATGGCTTCAGATGTGCCATACTTTTGTCATAAGTAAGACTGTTAGCGCTCTAGTTGTTCTTTAAAACACTCTGGGACATTCTGTCATTGGGCTATACTTGGGCTACATCTGGGTGATATTTGGGCTCTTTTGTCTCTGGTGGCCATTTTGGGAGACTTATTTGTTATGAAGTTTCCTAATTTCCTCGTTTACTACAGTCTCCTCAGTAGGAAATACTTTCAGTTTTTTACTTTGATTCCATCAAGAAGGCATTCAGATGTGTCACACATTCGACATAAATTCAGAATGTTAGCACTCTAGTTGCTTATTAGATCACTGTAGTAAAGCTACTGCTCACCAGGGAAGTCTGCTGCTGGTATTGAAAGTGCATGTTTCAGTCTGCATGTCGGAATTTTTTAATGAAATAGAAGAGGATTTGAGAAGTCACTCAAAATGTGCCCTAATTTTTCTTTCGGCAGCACTAATCATACTTTCTATGGCAAAATGAACCCCCTCATTGTGTTCCTTTTTAAATTAAATATTTTAAGAGTTACCACTTTATTCCATTCAAGATGGCTTCAGGTGTGCAATACGTTTGTCATAAGTAGGACTGTTAGCGCTCTAGTTAATCTTTAGAACACTCTGGGAAGCTGCAGTAGAACACAAAGGAATCAACTGACAGTCTCTGCCCTTGTTGGATGTACATGTTTTACTGAGAATGTCAGATTTCATTCTCACATGACTGAGAAAGATAATGTGAATTTACAGAAAATATGCTCTCAATTTAGCTTATAGATCACTTTCCAAACCTCTGTGGGAAAAGCATGAGAAAATGGTTTTCTCTCAAACATGATTCATGATATCACAGAAAAAGGCTTTTTCACATGGTAAAAGCGCCTTAGAACACACCACAATTCCTAAAATGAGTATGGTACCATCAACAAATGATTTATAATGTAACTAAAGTCTTAAAACCTTCTATTAACTGCAATGCTTTTTAATGAGGTGCTATCATGTATATTGGTCCCAAGATGGCTGCCAACACTTCTTGGATGAAGTGCTGACAGCCAATCAGATCTCACGATGAGATGTGAGGTTAGGCTCCGCCCAGATATATATATGATTTTGATTTTGATTTTCTCAGGAACTACTGAACGGATTTACACCATTTAAGCAAAAGGCACGAGTCTGAACTGAGGACTACCTCTGTGCCAAATTTGGTGTAATTCCGTTCAGCAGTTCGGGCTGTAGCTGCGTCAACAGGTCCTATGGGAAAATGCATGGGGAAAACGTGTTTTGGGACCCGCCTTTTTACTCAGCCCCTGCTTGACGAATCACCGTGAAATTTTCAGGATAGGAGCGGACCGGAGCTGGCCAAAACTTTGCGAAGATTCGTCAATCGGCGCCAACGTTATTTCAAATAGAATGCTGCGTATTTCCAATGGAAAATAGGTCCTAACTATAACTACCTACTGGCGACTGCCAGTAGGTAATATATATATATGTATATATGTGTGTTTTTCATATATATATTTTGTTATTTCCGGGATCCCCGCACATGGTCGGGAATGTTCAGTGCTTATGACTTTGATGAGGATACCCCAGGAAGAGAACTAGGATTACAAGTAAGTAACGTATCCAAACTGCGTAGATGGGACTAAAACCCCCTACAATGTAACACATGGGACTCGTACCCATTGGAAACACATAGATGGGACTAAAACCCACTACAAACTACGTAGATGGGACTAAAACCCCTTACAGAAACATGGGACTTGTACCCATTAGAACAGCTTAAATGGAACTAACACCCACTACAAAACAAGCATTGGCATAGCCAATAGGTGTCGCCTTTGGGACCTTATAAGTTTACCCATGCAGCAGATTATCCCCTATTAGCATGCCCACACACTCAACATAGCCAATAGACACATGAGCGCTGCAACTTCGATACATGATTACCGTAGCATGAACCTGCACGTATATTTGTTGTATATAAAGTGGTGACAACATGCTGAAGCTTCCAAGGTGAGATGGACCGGGCTGAACCTGGTGCAGTTGGTGGCGGACTGACCAGGATGAGAGTCAGGCTGTGGCAGGTGAGAAGTAAAAGGTGCACTTAGTGGGGATGACAAGTGCAGCAAGTTTTTTTTTCTGTTGAGTTTTAGGACAATCTTTGTCATCCATAATTCAATGGCATAACAACTTCTAAGCAGGGCTTAATTTGCACCAGTGTTTGAAGGTAGTTGGCACCAAAGCTCAGTTCTGGAGACCAGGAATTATTTTTGAACATTAGAATTAACCTAGAGTAAGGGCTTTAAGTGAGTTAGGCCCCTCAGGGCCTGAGACCCAATAGTTATTAAAAACAGATAAGGCTGGGCCAGCTCAGCCGTAAATGTAGGGTTAGGAATTTGGTAGGGAGGCAAGGGTAGTTAAAGGTGGGCACCGGGCACAAGGCTTTCTTTGTACTGGGAATTTTGTCAGGAGAAGACCCAGAGAAGAGAGGCGCTGCTGCTACATGATGTGAGGGTGGGTGAAGGTGGGTGGGGGGGCGGGTGGAGCAGTGGGTTGTGGGAGGGGCGTTTGACCAGGGTGACAGAGATGTGCGGATAGCTGCAGGGCCCACGGTGGCACAGAGGAGACCGTGGAGCAGGGGTGAAGCGCTGTGTGGGGAGGGATGAGTGGCGCGGTACGGGGAGTAAGGCTGGAGGGGGCGGGGGTGGTTTGTGGGGGTGGGGCAGATGGTCATCGCTGAGCGGCAGAAGGCTGCTTCACCCCTGGCTTCGCCTGGATGCCACCGGGTGAGCCTTGCATTTGATTGCGACAGATACGTTCGTAGCCAGTGACTTGAGCAGACGCAGCTTCTTGCTGGACAGTGGCAGCGTGTCAGTACGTAGCAAGGTTGCCATGGTCCTTAGCGCAACACAAATAGCGTCCCTCGTCCCAGAAGAAAAGATCTTGTCCATTATTAAAACCTCCGGGTCTGTTGGAGTTCTAGTTAGCGGTTGAGGGTTGGGCTTTGGAGTACCGACGAATAAGGAACAAATAGATGGCTCCAAGGGTTAGGTACAGATTCTGCGGGCGTCCGGGAGATATGGGCGGGTGGGGGCTGTGTGGAAGGGGTGTATGGCAATGGAGGATGCGGGGAGGGCCGAGGGTGATCGGTGCAGGTGGTGTCGAGCAGACTGTCACCCTCAGGGAATGGAGCGTGGCAGGAGGGATCTGGGGCAGCGGGGCAGAGTGTTTGCGCTCCCACGGGGCGGATGGGTGCCACATGACGGACCTTGTAGCGCCGCACACGGAGGATGGCGGTACGGTTTGGTTGCCATGCAGGCAGGAGGGAGGGTGTGTCGGGCTCGATCTACTAGCAGGGGCCTAGCTGTAGAGAGTTGGGAACGCAGCGTAGGTTTCCGCGAGTGGATGGGGGGCGGTGTTGGGGTGCAAATTTGGATGGGTGGGGTCGCATGGTATGGGAGGAGGCGCAAGGGGGTTGTGTATAGGGGGGCGCCTCTATGCGGAATATATATATATATTTTTTTTCTCCCGGACTGCGGGAGGTGAGGAATGCTGGAGGGGGTGTCAGGAGCACGATGTTGTGGAAGCAGGGAATGATAGGCTGGGTCGGGGTTTCAGGGGGGAGAGACGAGCCTAGAGGGCAAGGCTGGGTAACCCTAAAGCAAACCCATACACGCTGATTATGGTTGGACAAAAAGCGCGCCGGGGGGCACCAAGTTAGTGGAGACATGCAGTTACATTTTGGGGCTGCACATTGGTGGGCTGCGAGCAATGCATGGCGGAAGGCCAGGTAGAGGCGTTAGGAAAGCCGCATGCGTCTGCAATGGTTGTATCTAGCGCATGACGGGTTATAGTAAAAGAGCATTTCCTCGTAGGCGGGGCCATGCCTGGTCAGGGCAGTGATGCTGAGTATTACTGCTGCTGCGTTCTAGTAATTCCTCCTATGAAAAAAAAATAAACCAGGAAACGTAGAGCACGTGTAGCGAACGGGTCATTCGCACCTCTGTAAAGCACAGCATTGCAATGCGGTGGCACACGATGGTTCATAGCACATGTATATTGAAACGCACTCACACTTAACTGTAGTGCGCAAATATTTGGTGAATTCAGTGAGCCAACGGTGCCGGCTCTGCTGCGATTGGACCACGTCTTCCAGTGCAGCAGAAAGGGCTTTTCCGGTACTTCCAGCATTGTAAGTTATGTTTAGCGATAGTTGGGCCGTCTCTTCTTAGTGTACCCTATAGCAAGGATCTCGGAGAAGTACAGCGGACTGATGTTGGCAACTCGGTTTTTGTAGAGGAAGAGGGCAGAGCGCGGAGTCAAGGACAGACATGCTCCCTGAACTGCGCTTGCCCAAAATAACTAGAAGCGAGATGCGGGAGCGCTGGTGTGGGCGCGCAATTACACCAACAGCAACATATGTTTCCAATTATCGTGCCCGCGTCTAGGCACGATAATTGGAAACATGCTGCGCGTAACCGCAAACATTAGGCTTTGGGAGTGAACATGGGTGGGACAAAAAGAGCCTTAGACCAATTGCGTGCTGTCTTTGTTAAAAAGACGCACGCAAAGGCCAATAGCCTGGGACAAAACTAAAAGCACACGCACAAGCGTGTGCGAGCGTGTGGTAAGCTTTCTGAAAGCCCTTACATAAATTCGAGCTAGGCTTGACCTAAACATGGAACTTGTACCCATTAGAAACCTTATGTGGAGGTTAGTGGTGTGAGCAAAACAAAATATGGGACTGAAACCCAACTAACTGCCCCTATTGTATCATGTACTTTATGGGAACAACCCATAAAGAAAGCTATGAGGACAAAGGACCTGAACAACCTAAATCATTGCTTCTAAAGAACAGTGCATGACCCAAAAAAAACAACCACTTGCAAGAGTCAGAAAATAAGCCATACATCGTGGACAAGTGAAGATGAACATAAGCACCTTTCAAAATTTGCAGAGAAAGGAACATAATAATAACGTGTGTGTCAACTAGACAACAACACACCAGACCCCAATATACATGTAATAGATACAACCGCTGTGCGTTTCACCGTAGATCAGTAGGAGAGATGACACACTCTGTTTCCCCAAGGATGGTATGTGTGTTGGTGTACATAGAAGGCACAATCTTCTTTGAAAAGTTGTAGCAGTAGGTTATCCAAACTTGTGCCATGATGTTGCATGCCGAATTGTCATCTGTGCTGTTTTATAAAATAAATCCTGGGTAGCTGATGTGCCGGTGTTCCTTAGGAAACATGACAAACATTCAAGTTTTCCGCAGTATGCATGCCTACCACCACAAAAAGATGGGGGCACATTGACCCGGATAGTTCACGGTGAGTCTGTGCGGCTGGGCGTAACACAGCAGCGAAAGTTGATCACATCACCAAGACGTCACTAAAGAGAACTGCGGCACAGCGTGAAAACACAAACCAGATAAGGTGCGTGCGCACAATTCGTAATTCAAACCATCAAAAAACAGTTTAAACGGCTTATAAGCACTTTCTCACGTGGTTGAGCCCATCGAAGCGCCCAGAGACCATGCACCACCGTAGTCTGAGATCTCATCAGTGATGTCATGAGTGATGTAATATGTGACGTCATCAGCAGTGCATTGCGGGCACGCGAGTTATAGTTAGCTGAACTAACTATAACGGGGGAATTTCTCTGGTTTTGTACAAGTGAAAAGTCCAGCTAACTATAACGCCCCTGAAACCTATGGTTTTTTCAGTGAATTTCTTCGGTTTTTTAAATGCTAATATCTACTATGCCTACAGAGATAGGACATGTGAAGAAAGAAGAAAAAATGCACAGAAAGAAAAAAAAATGCAGAAAGAAGCAACGGAAGTCTGCTGCTGGTATTAAAAGTGCATGTTTCAGTCTGCATGTCAGAATTTTTTAAGGAAATAGAAGAGGATTTGAGAAGTCACTTTAAAATGTGCCCTAATTTTTCTTTCTTCAGCACTAATCATAATTTCTATGGCAAAATGAACCCCCTAATTGTTTTCCTTTTTAAATTAAATGTTTTAAGTGTTACCAGTTTATTCCAATCAAGATGGCTTCAGGTGTGCCATACTTTTGTCATACGTAAGACAGTAAGCGCTCTAGTTGTTCTTTAGAACACTCTGGGAAGCTGAAGTAGAACACAAAGGAATCAACTGACAGTCTCTGCCCTTGTTGGATGTACATGTTTTACTGAGAATGTCAGACTTCATTCTCGCATGACTGAGAAAGATAATGTGATTTTACAGAAAATATGCCCTCAGTTTAGCTTATAGATCACCTTCCAAACCTCTGTGAGAAAAGAATGAGAAAATAGTTTTCTCTCAAACATGATTCATGGTATCCCAGCATAAGGCTTTTTCACATGGTAAAATCACCTTAGAACACACCACAATTCCTAAAATGAGTATGGTACCATCAACAAATGTTTTATAATGTAACTAAAATCTTAAAACCTTCTATTAACTGCAATGGTTTTTAATGAGGTGCTATCATGTATATTGGTCCCAAGATGGCTACCAACACTTCTTGGATGAAGTGCTGACAGCCAATCAGATCTCACGATGAGATGTGTGGTTAGGCTCCGCCCAGATATATATGTGATTTTACTTTTGATTTTCTCAGGAACTACTGAACGGATTTACACCATTTAGCCAAAATGCACGACTCTGAACCAAGGGCTACCTTTTTGACAAATTTGGTGTAATTCCGCTCGGCAGTTCGGGCTGTAGCTGCGACTAAAGGTTCCTATAGAAAATTGCATGGGGAACATGCGTTTTGGGACTCCCCTTTTTTCTCGGCCCCCGCTTGACGAATCACCCCGAGACTTTCAGGATAGGAGCGGACCGGAGCGCCCCTCCAGTTTTGACAATTTTGCGAAGATTCGTCAACCGGCTCCAAAGCGGTCCCAAAACGCGTTTTCCCTATGCATTTTTCCGTAGGACCTTTAGTCGAAGGTACAGCCCGAACGGCTGAACAGAATTACTTGAAATTTGGCAGAGAGGTAGTCCTCAGGTCAGGGAAGTGCTTTATGCAGGTCTGGTGTCAATCTGTTCAGTATTTCCTGAGAAAATAGCATTTAAAAGCATATAAATATCTATACGCGCGCACCGTGCGCGCACTGTGCGCGCACGGTGCCGTGCGCAAGCGAAATTCTGATTGGTTGTTAGATGTCGGTAAACATTCAAATCGGTCGAAATCAGGAAGTGTCGGCCGCCATTTTGTGTCTCGCACTGAAAATGAAAGGGGGAAAAAAGGTGGAATACGTGAAAAGGGGGCAGGGAAGAGAGTTCCTGACCCCCTAGCCTTTGTCAGGGGGTCACAGAAGGACTCCCAAGGGGAAAAAAAATCATTTTATTTTTTGGGGAAAAAAATCGCGGGGTGCGCCCAAAATGCGCGCACGGTGAAAAACCTTGGAAAAAAATAAATAATTAATAAAAACATAACTTAGCATTTAAAAAAAACGTACAAATTCACTTAAAAAAACCATAGGTTTCACACACGTTATAGTTAGGAATTAGCATTTAAAAAACCTTGCAAATTCACTTAAAAAACCATAGGTTTCACACAGGTTATAGTTAGGTGGATATTTCACTTGTAAAAAACCAATGAAATTCCCCGTTATAGTTAGTTCAGATAACTGTAACTCGCGCGACCGCCACTCTATCACAAGGATGATGTTATCAGTGATGTCATGAGTGATGCCACTGACAATGTCATGAGTGATGTAATATGTGACGTCATAAGCAGTGGATTGCGGGCGCACGAGTTATAGTTATCTGAACTAACTATAACAGGAGAATTTCATTGGTTTTTTACGAGTGAAATATCCACCTACTCCTGTGTGAAACCTATGGTTTTTTAAGTGAATATATAAATATATATATATTTTTTTTTCACTCAAAAAAACAACGTTTACAGGGACGTTGTAGTTAGGAAATATATATATATTTTTTAAAACCTTAGAAATTCACAGAAAAAAACAAAGGTTACAGGGCCGTTCTAGTTAGGGTCAGAGTTCACATGTACAAAACCATTGAAATTCAGCAGTAAAGTTACCTGAGATAACTAGAATTTACGCCACCGCAAAGCTCTGCTTATGACCTCCCATATTACATCACTCATGACATGGTCAGTGACATCATTGATCACATCACTGATAACATCATCCAGTAATTGTGTTTTCTAAAAAAAAAACATTAAGTGTTCAACAAATATACTAAGATAACACAAAAGTTAAATTAGTTTACTGTGTGTATTACCAATGATCCTATTTTAAAACAGATTAAATAGATTAAGTGAATGTCTGTATAAATAAATCTCAGTTTCTGTGTGTGGCTGTTTAGATGAATAAGTGGCTGTGTGAGTAGCTGTAGGGGTGAGTGAGTGAGTTTTTTTTTTTTGTAAACAAATTTTATTTGTCAAATACACATGTCGCGAAGCTCTGTAGCCCAGAGACTTCCATCGTATCAAGAAACAACATATCAGCTCTGACAAGTTTCTCATAAAGTACCTAATAACAATTACAGAAGAGACGTGCAAAACAAGAACCGCCCCCTCGATTAAAAAACAGTGAACACTCCTCCCCCCCACCCCCCCACCCATCGCACGGCCAAACCAATCCATACAGCAAGTCTGAGTGAGTGAGTTTTTAAGTGGCGTATGGATGAGTGAGTGGGTATGTGAGAGAACATCGATGAGCTAGTGGTTCTGTGAGTTTTTGCATGGGTGAGAGAGTGGCTGTGTCAGCTGCTGTAAGAAGTACAGAATGGTCGCTTTCTGAACCAACAGCTTTATTTATGTCAAATTAGTTGTAATTACATCCAGCTGTTTGGGCTATAGTCGTGTCTAAAATCCCTGTAAAGATTTGCATGGGGAAAACGCGTTTTGGGACCCTCCTATAACTCGGCCCTCTCTTGACAGATCACCCCGAAACTTTCAAGACGGCAGCTGAAGTGAGCGTCCTCCAGATTTGGGAAAGTTTGTGGGGATTCGTCAAATGGCACCAACGTTATTGGCAAAACAAAACAGTCTTCCTATGGAAACAACGACCTAACTATACCTACATGACACTCGCACACTCACGTATGTGTACGCACACACATAAAAAATACTTTATACATATCTCTATAATACTTACATTTTCGTTGTAATGGCATGTGTGGTAAATATATTAGTGGTAAAAAAGTGTGTGGTAAAGAGAAGAGTGGTAAAGGCATTTTCCTTTTAATTCCTGCGTTGTGAAGGCGTGCGTGGTAATGGCATGCAGGGTTCGGTCATGCAACCCAGCCCCAGGCATCAGACCGGATGTGGAACATCTTGAGCAGTACATCTGTGCACTGGTAGGTGGTGTCGAACTGCTCTGCATCGATGTCGTAGGTGTCTTCTGCAACGGACATAAGATAAGCACAGTGCTTATATAGGGCCACTGCAGCATGCTGACATCAAATCCTATCTTTCTGCTACAACATCGCAGATCTGGAAGAGGTACCTAATTCGATTTTTGAGCCCTTTTTTTTTTTACATTCTGTCAACTCTATTTTGCATTTTACTCCCCGTTTACCTTGGGGGATATCCCTTAAGAAATCATTGTGTTTTAAACCCTGTGGAGCCTGTCACAGACTGATGTCTGTGACAGACTCCCATCTTGTTTGCTTGTGGTTCCTGGGACTGGACCAGGACTCCAGGAACTGTCTTTACTGCCGGACCATGAGTTCAAAGGCAATTCGGGAGATGAAGTACCACATAGGGGATTCCAAAAGGCTGGATACGTTCGGAAAGAGGATTTTCGCTTCCCAAGGCATCTGCAGCCTCCAAACCTCTTTTTTGTGCCCTTTCAACATCAAAGGCACCTCGTTGGAGTAAGGATCAGGCACCACATACCCTAATGGCAAGCCCTAACATGGGACAAGTGGGTTCTGTGAATTGTATGATGGGGTTACGCCATTCCACTTCTATAAGACAAGCCACCCCTCCACAATCCTGAGATGTGCTGAAGTCGGGCTACCTCTCCTTAGTGCGCCAGGGAGTGCAGGCTCCTTTGGCCAAAGGAGCCTTCGAGAGAGTGACTGCATCTGAAGTAGGTCATGTTGCTATTCCATAAACTTTCTGGTGCCAAAGAAGGACGAAAGCCTCTGCCCTGTCCTAACTCTGTGTCCTCTTAATTTCTTCCTGAGGAAGGAAAATTTCAAGGTGCAAACACTTGTGCAGGTCCTGTCTGTGTTACTCCCCAGAAACTGGATTTTAGCAGTAGACCTGCAGGATGCCTATTTTCATATACCCATCCTCCAGGCCCATCTGCGTTAATTTTTGCAGTGGGTCAAAAGCATTTCAAGTTCTCAGTGCTCCCCTTTGGTCTCATCAATGCCATTCGGGTGTTCACGTGAAGACGGTGGTTGCAGTACATCTGGAAGGTCGGAAGTACCAGCCTACCCCTATCTTAACGACTGGCTTCTGAATGCGGGCTCGCCACATGCAGTCGTTATCCACCCCAGACTACGGTGGACCTCCTGCATTGGCTGGGGTTCACTGTCAACATGCCGAACAGACACCTGATTTCTACTTAGACGCTTCATTTCATCACAGCCATTCTGTACACAGTGTGCTTCTAGGGACATTCGATCTGTAATCCTGACATTTCAGCCTTGGTCCTGGATCTCTGTGAGGCTGACTCTGACTTTGAGGCTTCTGGATCTGATGGCCTCCTGCATCCTGCTAGTGAAACATCCCAGGTGGCACATGCGGGTTCTGAAATTGGATCTGAAGTGCCAGTGGGCACAGCAACAAGGAAGTATTTCTGATCAAGTCAGGATTTAGGAGGAGTCTGAAAAAGGTTTGCAGTGGTAGTAGCTTAAATAAATGGTGTCAGTAGCAGACCTCTCTCCTTCCTCTCCCAGAGCTGACAGTGTTGATCAATGCCTTGCTTCTGGACTGTGTCGGCCTTTTGGGAGAGGTGGAGATCAGAGTCCTCTGGTGGAGACTCAGATCCACATAAGTCCTTTGGAGCTGAGTGTGATTTGCTTTGCATAGAAAGTTTTCCTGCCCTCCATCAAAGGGAAACTGGCCTAGGTGTTCATGGACAATGTTATCGCCATGTAGTACTGCAATGAGCTGGGAGGGGTTGGTTTTAGTACCCTGTGCTAGTAGGCTCTGCACCTCTGAACATGGCTGAAATGTCAGGACATTTTCCTGTTTGTCCAGCACCTGGTGTGATTTCCAAATGCCTGGGCTGACATACTAAACCTTCCATGGCTCACGGACCACGAATGTTGTCTGTATTGGAGGTGGCTCAATGTCTCTTCAGGTCTGGAAAGTACTTAACTGGATCTGTTCGCCATCGCCAAGAACTTGATGTGTCAGCACTTTTGTGTGCTGGAGTTTCCAGAGCGGCACTACCCCATAGACGCAATCAGGCTAGACTGGAATACAGGACTCCTGTATGCCTTCATGCCTAAACTTTTCCTCCCCCAAGTCTTCCTGGTGACTCCGGATTCAGCAAGGAGAGTACGGTATCCAGAACTCCTGGGTAAGAGCATCTATCCTTTGATCAGTCTGCCATTCCAGGATGATCTCTTGTCACAAGAACAGTGAAGGGCACTACACGTGAACGTGTGTACTCTCTCCATCTTCAAGCTTGTAGATTGAACGGCGATAGTTGCTGGTCTTTGTACTTCCTCCTGAAGTCTGTGAGGTCATTTTGTCAGCCAGACATCTATCATCCAAAACTGTCTATTCCTTCTATTGGGACACGTTTGTGGCGTGGTGCACTGAGAAACGTATTGACCCTCTTTCTGTACTCTTGTCCGAAGTATTGTTGATTGTTTTGTCCCTAGTTCGGCAAGGTCTGTCTCTGGGCACAGTTAAGGGTTATCTTTCACCACTTCAGCTTTTTTTCATTTGCCGGACAAACCCTCTGTGTTTAAGCCACCCCTTGTGAAAGGTTTTCTGAAATGTCTTTCAGTACGTTTCCTTCTAAACCTTTAGTTATGCCCCAATGGTATCTAATTTCGTTTGAAACTATTTATTGTGTTCCAGCTTTGAACCCATGCATAGCTGCCCTCTAAGACTTCTGACGATCAAGACATTAATCTTGGTGGCCATCAAATCGGCCACAATTGTCAGTGAGTTATGGGCTCTTTCTGTTCACTCTCCATACACCAGCTTCTTCCCAGACAAACGGGTTCTCTGAATTCTGCCATTTTTCTGCCGAAGGTGGTGTTTCCCTTCCAGGCCACATCGCCCAAAACATCACGCTTCCGTCTTACTTTGCACTACATCATCCCTCAAATGAAGACGAGAGACTGCACCGTTAGGGTCCTAAAAGGAGACTGTCAATATATATTGATCGCACCCAAGAACATTGGATGAATAATAAGCTGTTTGTAGTGTTGACTGTAATAAAGAATGGAAATCAGTGCCGAAAAGGACAATCTCCAAATGGATTGTACTGTGCCTCAAGATCTGCCAAACATTAGCCAAGAAGCAACCCCCTGAGGGCTTGTGGGCTTATTCTACCAGAGCCAAAGTTGTCTCTACTCCGTTACTTACGGAGTTTGGAGTTGCTATCTTGTATATCCTTCATGCTGCTACATGGTCATCCTTACACAGGTTTTGCAGCGAGAATCTTTTTTGGATTCACATGCTGTGCATTATTCCGCCATCTAGTGGTTAGGTCCGGAATTGTTGTGTTTGTCCTTTTTTATTAGGTCTCACCTGAGCCAGAGCGCATGCGCTGCACTGCGAGGCTTTTAGTAAGGACTTTAAACTTCGAAACACGCTCGTGCGTGTGCTTTTTTAAAAATCTCCCGCTATTGGCCTTTGCATGCGTCTTTCTAAGAAAGACAGCACACAATTGGCCCAAGGCGGGTGCATGTCCCGCCTTCTCTCGGGAGCGAGCAGCAGCGCGGCTGGATACCAGCTGCATTCCTGGCATTCCTTAGTGGCCGCGCTTGTTAATATTTCTGACTCTCCGTGTTTTTGGTGCGTATTCCTCCAGTGTAAACATCTCCATAAACAAGTGCACAGGCTCACCCCGCAGAAGGACTGAAGTTTTCTGTTTTGCGCGTCCACGTTGTTACTTTAGTTTTATTGTTGTGGCAGAGAAGGTTCTCGCCCAAAATATTATTCGTGAAATTAGTAGTTTTCGCATTTTCTGTTGGGCAGTTACTAATGGTTTATACCAGATGTTTTTCTTTTGAAGTCATCAGGCTTAATTGCCGGAGAGCGGGTGGTAAGAAGTGTCACTGACCTGGTTAAATAAAAAATACACCATTTACAGTTATGACATGCTCTCAAGAAAGAGTATTAGTGCCAAAAAAAGCTGCAGAGAGATGTTGAACATGTCACTGACCTAATAATTCATATCCACGCCGGAAAAGTGGGTGGGAGGTGTTTCCAACACAACACTTCTTCAGTGGATTGAGTTCAGCGATTTTGTTGTAGTTGTTGTTGGGTTAATAGACGTCACACGCATTGTGATGTGCACGACAGACCCTGCACCCGATGCGTTGTACCAAGCTACAGCCACGCAGGCCAGGCAGACACACCAGGCATGCACGGGTCTCTCAAACACAGCATGGCACTTTCTGCAGCGCAGCAATGAACACGTGGCCTTCGAGCACCTGAAAGAGGGCCCTAGGGAGGGACAGCTGTGAAGCGAGGAGTCACATGGCCGTGAGTGGGGGCTATTCGCAACACAAATAAATGCAAACGGTGTATGCCAATGTGTGTGTTTGTGCAGCCGGAGCAGTTGTCTGTGAAGCCCCGCCCCCTGTGACCGGTGTGTGAAAGGGCGGACATTACAAGTCCGGAGTTAAAATACACGTCTGTTTGGTTGTGGGCGGATGCAAATATGCATACGTTATTGAACACCTGTCTCCTTGTTAGCAAATGTAGGGTGTGTTATCAAAGGCTTGGGGGGGATGAGTTGTTGAGTCTGTAAGAGGGTTTGTATTTAGTCACACATGGTTTCTTCTCAGCAGCCGCCTTACTTTGTTCCACCCCGAGTCAATATTCAGCTGCTTGGGGCAGAAGCGAGTGGAGCGATTTTGGGAGTTGCTTTAGGTGTGAAGAATCACAACTGATGTTAATAACGTGTTCTTAACTTGTTTGGGGGTGTCTACGAGATACCTCGCAAGGCTAATGCACTCGCTGCAGACTGTATAGTGCAACCATCCCTTTAACCTCTTCGATGCCGATGACGGAACGGTTCCATCATGCACGCCGGTTGGGCTGTGCTTATGACGGAACCGTTCCGTCATGGCCCCGCCCGCGCTCAGATCTTTCAGCACTGCGCGGGAATCCGCGCAGCGCTGAAGAGGTTAAGCGGGGAGATGTGTTATTTTACGTACAATTACAAAATATATTTACATTGTTGCTTCAGTGCAGTGCCTAAAGCGTTCCAAGACACAGGGTTGGTGCTATACATGTAGTTTAAACGAGAGAGAGGGGCTCAATATCTACCAAAAGGAAATAGAGCACCAAATGACTGTAAAGTAAAAAGATTTTTTTCCTTTTGGATAAGATACTCATCAACTCATTCAATCACTCTACTCAATCAGAATCCCAATGTCGGGTTTATACAACTCACTACCTCTGGTGGAACACTTACACACAAAGAGCGCCAATTGTGTCAGAGCAAACTATTTATTTGCATCAAAAAATATTTTCATAGACATATAATCAGTATAAAATATACATTTCATTTTTATAAAAGACGACGAAAATTAAAAACATTTTGACATTTAGTACTCTAGGAGAAAAGGAGAATAAAAGACAATATACTTTGTCATATCACAGTTAATTCAGACCCTTCATGGGCAACATCGAATAAGGATTCACTTCCCTATTTCAAAGAGTTTGTATGCTCCTTCTGAATTTAACACATATACATTGCGTCGACGCGTTTCGAAGGCTTTCGCTGTTTGTAGCCTCCTTCTTCAGGACAATAACTATTTGTATCTCCTTGTCCAGAATTAGTTGCCTAATACAGAAATAAAAACATGTGTTTCACTTATGATATAAATCATATTTTCTACATGCAATATTGCTCTGCCTAATCTTGCATTTCTTTCAGTACATTGTGGACATCATTATTTTAGCTGAACTAACAATTTAGTCCTAAATGTACATACATAGCTACAGAATTTTTTAAAGCACAGGCTTTGTTTAGAAAAACGTTATTTGCATTGTAAGTGTTCCCATCCATTCACACTACACATTCTTGGCACTCACACTTATGGTTAACAGTTATAAGGAATCGCCTTTATAACACTCACTCGATAATTCCTGAGAAACTCACCTGTGCAAACGCACTAGGGTAACTTGTTTATTGGGCTGAACTCTTGAGAGAGATTTTCTCAGTGTTTCTCAGTTCCCCAAGCTGTCGAGAAATATAATAATCTTTTGTTTAAAATAATCCCGTTGTTTGGTTATCAGGGGAATAGAACTCCCTGATTTGGAATCAGTTAACTGATTTCCAATTAACACTTATTATTTTTTTAAATTTTTCAATATGAATCTATGTAGTACCTCTCCGGTTATTCATAGAAGTGGACACATAGAGTCCTATCTTGCGCACTTATTTATCTTTAGATCGCAAAGCAATTCCGTGCCATTCGGTTTCTTCCTATTAAAAAGAAGACTCGATTAAATTTAACCTCACTCACTTTAGAGGTGCAACATTTTAATAAGGTATTTTTTCGCTATACATGTAGTTACATACATAAATCCGGTGTCCATCACGCATTAAAATCAGGCAGCGCTCGCGGTTTGTTTTGCATTTTCTACACATGTACAGTGACTGGAAGCGGTCCGGATGCAGGGCAATCGCGCGATTTCAAAAACAACATGCTGACGTTACCTCAGTCAATTGATTACAGTGGGCCTTCGTCCAATTACAAAATATATTTCTATTTTTTTGCATTGTTGCTTCAGTGTAGTGCCTAAAGCTTTCTAAGACACAGTGTTGGTGCTATACATGTATTGACATACATAAATCCGGTGTCCTTCGCGCATTAAAATCAGGCAGCAAAAAGGTTTCTGGTGGTGGGAAGAAAGATTTAACTGTCTTGGATCCACTCCCTACTGTGTGCGTTTTTTTAAATTACATTACTTTATTGACGTTTGGGTGACAATCAGTTTGACTGATAAAGATTTGTATCTGGAAGAAACCATATTGAAATTGTGCTAGAGGGCAGTTACTTTGCAGTTCAACAAATGCACCCCGGATTAGTACGGAAGCGATTTCATATCTTTGGCGGGAAATGTCATGGGAGGGGGCGCTTGCGGGGGGCACAGCTGCGCCTTTTGCCATTTTGCCTGGGGCACATTTGGAATCAGAAAGAGTCGACATTTGGAACATACGTGACCCAGAAAGCATTTGCCAACCTTGAAGCCAGGGCCAAGCATGTTGGGCCCTCTGCTGTCTGCAGCCTTTACAGTAGGTCCAAAACACCAAATATGGACCTCTGTACCTTTGAAAGTTTTTGTAGCGCAGAGTGCAAACAGAATGCCATCTAGGGGCTTGCGAGACCTTTGAATGCATTTGAAAAGTGTCAGATTGTGGGTAACTAGAAACAGGGGTCCGCGCACGTGAAACATATTCATACTGCCTGCCACTGTGCACCAGTGTCCGTAAGGTAGAGGGCGGGCAAGTAAGAGCCCTGGGCCACTGTGGCGGGGCTGACAAAAGCAGAGGCCGCCCAAGGCTTGTAGAGCTGGGAGAGAGTCAACCACGTGTCAGTCAAATGAGAGGTTCTGCTCATGTGTCTCTCTGTAAACTTATCCCACCCCGGCTCGGCCTACATTTGACTCTGAACCACACGTGCCTTTGAGATGTGGGAGGTAACTTGAAATGCTCACGAGTTCTCGATAGGCCAGCCCGTCTCAGCCATTTCCAAAGTTTATGTTATGGCTCTTACGAGAGGAGAGAGTGTCATAGGTTATAAAAGCTGAAGATTATAGCTGCAATCCCACCATCGCCACATGGCGTGATCCTGGGCACATGGATTAACTTTTTGGGCATCATTTCCATTCTCTGCAAAAATGGTAGTGGTTACACATACGGTGCAATATTGGTACCAAACCTACCTATGACAACCCTCAAGGCTGCAGAGCACATGCCACGTGACAGTTTACTTTCATCAGCACCCACTGACAGCAAGACATTTTTTATGTTAAAATCTTTTTTTAATCAGGTTGTTCAGTTGTATATAATGTCGTCTTTGTTTGTATAAAGGTAACAGAAATGCTCAACACTTTTTATTATAACTTTTCAACATGATTCACAGCAGCCACAATTCTCTACAACATAGCCAAAAGTTCTGGCTAAACACATAAGGTCCCAAAGGCGAAACTTATTGGCTATGCCAATGTTTGTTTATTTTTCTTTGTTAGTGGGCGTTGGCATCCTTCTGTGACGTCGACGTGCCTCCTCTGGAAGCTCCCACCTTTGGTCGCCATCCTCCGGTTCTTTTTTTCCGCCGTTGGGTCTGGAATGTTACGGAAGGAGCTCCAGGATTTGGAGCGAAGAATCGATGAAAAATTGCAAAAAAACATCAAGGACGACAATTCAAGGTACCCGTCTTCGAATCGAGGGGCCGGACGACAATGGTGGAAACAACAACCTTGTCTACTATTTAACGAATAATGCACGTACAGGGGGCTCCCAGTGCGTGGTAATGACAACACATTATTCAGGTTTTACCAAAATTGTCTTCATAAATACTCCCAGAAGTACCAGCATCCAGTCTGAAAGTGAAGATTGGAACGCGTGTTAAACATTCACCCTGAAGACGTCGAGAGTAGGAGAGAGACAGAGAAGAGCCAACTACAACATGCAGGGCCAGAGCACAGTACCATTGCTACGAGACCTGGGACTCTCGAGCGAGGAAGAGGACAATGTCGCAGAAGGTCCAGAAGGCGAAACAGACATTGACATCCAAGTTGTCGAGGTCAAAAGGAAAACATAGAGAGAGATAAGAGAACCATCGTCCTCGAAGAAAGTAGACAAGTCCAGAAAGACGGACCCAAGGGCCTCAAAAGGAGCAGCAGCTTTGAAGCACTCTACGTCCGCAATTGCATCCCAAAAGAAACACTCTATAGGATCCTTCGACAAGGACTCCGTAAGGGCTAAGACCGTCGAAAAATCCAAGACGTCAAAAGACGGTCTAGGAAGAGACGCATCGATGTCGAACCAAGAGAGGTCAAAACCAAAATGCAAGTCCGAACACCTGCGTCGATGGAAAAGGTGCCGTCAGCCGCAAAAAGAAGAGCAGAAACTTTCGACGCCGAAACACACACTTCAGGGATCGAGAAACAAAGGAAGAGAATGGAGGTAGAAATGGCCAGTATTTTGCAACGTAAAAAGGATTTCGACAACAGCTTGAAGCAATTCAAGATACCACCGCAAATCTCCAGGGCAAGGAAAAGCTCGTCGAGGAGTTAGAACCTCCACTGATGCCAGAAGCTTTAGAAGAACAGGAGGAGTTCTTTTTCAAAGAAGAAGAACAAGCCTATGGGGTAAAACTGTAAGAAGAAAAACCATCATGTTTTTTGCTCAAAACATTAATACCTATACAGTCAAGATACCAATTCCTTCCTATGTTGCCAAGTGTACTAGATCAAGGAAAAGAAGCATTTAAGGAGCCTGCCACATGTAAGGCAGTCCTTCCTAGGGGAGAGAAGAAATATAAACACTCCTCCAAAGACCCTATTTACATCAAAGTGTCAGTGACTGCGGACTCCATCATAATAGCCACAGCCAGGAAGAGGGCTAATGTGCCTAACACTACTGATCCACCACCGGACAAGGAAAGCAAACAAATGGATCTTATGGGGAAAAAAGGGTCAAGAGAAGTGCAGCTAACCAATGGTGCATCGTCAATTCCAATGCCTTGCTAAACAGACGTGCAAACCAACATTGGGAGGAGGTAGGAGATCTACTGAAACACCTACCAGAACAATACCAAAAAGAGCAAGACACTTAGTAGAAGAGGGTAGGAATATAGCATATACATGCTTAAAATCTGCCCTAGATGCCGCAAAATCATCAAGCAGACAGATGATGATTGGCATCACAGAAAGAAGACACGCATGGCTGCGGCTCTCAGGATTCAGAAGTGCAAAAGAACATACTGAACTTTCCTTTCAATGGGAAACAGCTTATTGGAAGCGCTGTGGATGACACTCTGAACCAATTAAAGAGGCAATGAAACAGCAAGGTCCATGGGTACACTACAGTTCAGACGGAACATACGTAGAGGAATTGCCCCCTCAAGGAGACCAGCGGGAAGAGAAAACCATCACCCTACAACTTCACATCAAACTTTACAACAAGGTTACCAAGGTGGAAACCAGAGACAACAACAAGGACAGCAGCAAAATTGGCAATGCCAACAAGGCAGACAATCCTTTCGAGGACACCCCGTGGAAGAGGCCTTCCACAAAGAGGGGGAGCAGCCACACAAGCTAAATGACTGCATTGCAAACATGGCACACACTCAAGAAAGATCACAGAGGATGCACACAAAGAATAAAAAACTTTAAACAAAAGAACAGTTCCTCCGACATTGTACACAAGTAGGAGGCAGACTAAAGAATTTCCACCAAGATTGGAAATAAATCACTTCCGACAAAAAGGATCTTAAACATAATACAGTATGGTTCCTGCATAGAACTAGTCAAAACAACTCTAATCAGAAGACTAAAGAGGAAAATACTTTCCAAAGGAGAAACTACTCTATTACTCCAAGAAGTACAGGAACTACAAGCAAAAGAAGTCATAGAACACATACCACACAAGGAAAGAAACGAGGGAAATTACTCTACGTACTTACTAATCCCAAAGATAGATGAAACACTACGTCCTATCTAAGATCTCAGATTCCTCAACAAGTTTATAAAAACACAAAGATTCAAAATGGCGACCCTGCAAGAAGTAATACCTCAGGTACGAAACGGAGACTACATGGCTACGATAGACTTAAAAGATGCCTATCTGCACATCCCATTAAACAACAGAGACAAAAAGTTACTAAGATTTATAGTCTACGACATACAGTACCAATATAAAGTGCTAGCATTCGGCCTAAACTCAGCACCAACAGTGTTCACAAGACGACAAGGAATACATGTATACCCGTACCTAGACGACTGGTTAGTAGCTGCAATCTCGTGCAAAGTGTGATGCAAGCACGGTTCTCCGAGATAATGGAGATATCTCAGGAGACAAATCACAAATTGCCAAACAGACAAGACTTGCTAACCATGCAAGAAAGAAGAGTGCTTCACCCAGATCCAGAAAGCCTGAGCCTCGCTGCATGGCTCCTGAGGGCATAGAATTTGCGCACCTAATGCTACCAGAAAGTACTATGGCAGTCCTAAGGAAAGCGAGAAAGCTGACCATTAGAAAATGTTACACGGCAAAATGAAAAAGATACTCTCTATGATGCTTCAGAGAAGATTTTGGGTACTTAACACATCTACCGCAGAGTAAACGTACCTCACTGAAAGTTCACTAAGCAGCAATTGTAGCATATACAAGAAGACTCGCAGGGAAGAGCTTCTTCACTTCTCACATGGTAAAAAGGTTCCTGGAAGGGGCAAAAAGAATTGCCCCACCAAACATAAGTGCTAGCACCCACAAAGAATCTAAATGTAGTACTTGCTCAGCTGATGAAAGCTCCATTCGATCACTACCCAAGGCGACGCCACAAATGCTCACACTTTTTAGTGGCGATAACCTCACTATGTAGAGTTAGTGAGTTGCAAGCACTGACAATACAGGAACCCTACTTCCAAATACATAACAGAATCGTCATGAGAACAGATCCACTTTTCATGCCAAAGGTGGTATAAAATTCCACATAAACCAATCCACACAAATACCAAGTTTCTTCCAAAATCCAGACACAAGCAGATACAGCATTGCAAGCTCTTGACGCTAAAAGAGCAGTCATGTAATACATTGAAAAGACAAAGGAATACAGAAAGACAAAGCAATTCTTTGTATCTTTTGCAAACAGTTTTCTGGGAAGGTCAGTAACCAAGAACACAAGTGCAACATGGATTGTACAAGCCATACAATTGTGCCACAAACAAGCAGGTCAAACATTACAAATAGCCCAGCAGCCTCACTCAGCAAGAAAGAAAGGAGCAACAATCACCTTTCTTGCCAATACTCCAATTCAGGACATTTGCATGGCAGCAGCATGGTCGTCAGTGCACACGTTCTCAAAACATGACTGTGTGGACATTCAAATGAATAATGAAGCACAAGTAGGACAAAAAGTATTGCAACATCTATTCACAGACCAACGCTGATCTTCCACCCAGCCAACACAAGACTAGCAAACCACTACAAAGTCTATGCACAGCATGTGAATCCAGAAAAGATTCCCGCTGCAAAATGTATAGTATCTTACCTGTCGGTGTAGTTTTGCAGCTTGTAGAATTTTCTGGATACACTAGCGAACCCACCCTCCTCCACCAAGATAGATGAGACAAAAGGGAGGAAAAGAACAAAAAAAAAAAAAAAGAATCTGAAAATGGCGACCAAAGGCGGGAGCTTCCAGAGGAAGCACGTCGATGTCACAGAAGGACACCAAATTGTGGTATGTCGACGCCCACTAACAAACAGAAAGAAAGAAAAGGACAAATACAACAATTTCAGACCCAACCACTAGATGGCAGAATAATGCAAAGCATGTGAATCCAGAAAAGATTCACGCTGCAGAACTACACCAACAGGTAAGAAACTATATGTTTTCCAAACACCTCGGCCTTGACAGTCAGGTCCATCGTGATGGGTAGTTTGCCCGTTCAGTCCTCCAGGATATTGACGACTGGCCCAGTTTGCAGGCCCATTTCTGGGGAGGTATTGCTTTGGTATCTCTCCTAAGGTAAGGAATCTCTGGCTAGAAGTCTCTATCAGTTAAATAAGTTACTTACCTTCAGGAATGTCTTATCTGGTATAGACTCTGTCTAGCTGCAGGTTCTTTACTGAGCTGGACTTTTCCACCTAAAAAGGTCCTTGTAGGCCCTCAGAATCCGTACACTGGGCAAAAAATCTTTTGCCCTGGCTCTGTACTTCGGGTGCGGCAATAGTCACTAAAGAATCTGATGTCACTGCTTTAGGGTGGTGTCTGTATGGGCACCTCGCACATCACATCTGGTGTAGTTTACGCCGACATGGAGCCATTTGCCAAAACTTACCAGTGCACAGAGGTACTGTTCAAGATTTTCCAGATCCAGTCTGATGCCTGGGGAATATTCTAAAGTAAGGAATCCTGGACTAGAAGTCTCTATCGGATAAGGTGTTGCCGAAGGTAAGTAGCTTGTTCTTCCATTTTTGGGTGCGGAATACTTATTCCTCTTTTTTTTTTTTTGTTGCTCTGCATGTTATCTGCTACCATTTGGTGCTACGCCCTTACCCTTGTGATGTTAGAAAGGCCTCCTGGAAGCCCCTGCAAATGAGTCATCTTCAGAGTCTTTTTCCGCTCTTGGAAGTATCAGCTGAAAGTTTGCAGATGTTGAAAAAGAACAACAAGGATTTTGACTGATCATTGAGGATAACGGAGAAAACACAGACTACGAATTACATCCGTAGAGGGAAAAGATCACTGAACAGTAGGTTTATCACGTTGGCGTCTGACCACGCGATCAGAATGCACATGTAAGAGGTTGAAAACCATAGAGAGAAATGGAGAATGTGCCCCATGTACCACAATAAAATCTTCTGGAAGGATACCCACCAGGTCTAAAACCTCTGCTTGCCAAAACACCATGGCGCTGAAGGCTGCAAATAGTGCGTTGAGTTCCTACCGAAGATATCAAGTACTAGGGCGAAGTAGAGACAATCAGACTACGCCACAATGCAGGTGCAGAAGAATGGAAGCTCGGCGCTAAGGGAACTACGGTTGTTAGCGAAGAAGATAACGTGTGCACAGAGGTGGTTGAGCAATCCATCTGACACCCATAGAGAGGCAGTAGAAATAGAGCCAAATGCACCGCCGAGAACACACAAGGGGGAACACTGAAAACGTTCTTAGATCAAAGTAAAAAAAACACAACATGAAGGAGCAGTGATAAAAACTGCAGCAAAGCATGATCTGCTTTTATGGTTACCTCCACTTTTTGCTTGATGTAATGCTGTTTCTGACTAGCCTGACTGGGATCCTGCTAACCAGGACCCCAATCTCTGTGCTTTCTCCCCTAAACTGGTATGGTAAGTACTTGGGTCAATCCCAGATTGGACACTAGTGTACACTTATCAATCTAATATTTGGTACTAAGGTGCCCAGGGCATAGGTACACTAGGGGTCCCCCATGGGCTGAAGCATGTATTATGCCACCCATAGGGGACCACTCAATTTGTAACTACAGACCTGCCATTGTAGCCTGTGTAAGCTGGTACTAGCACCACTTAGGAAAGATATAGGTTTCCCTGTATCTGAGGTAATTGCACTTAAAACCTATGTCACCCCTAAAGCAGGTCTTTTAATCCTGAAGGCAGGATGTTCGGTTCTAAGTGTGAGGGTGCCCCTGCATGAGCAGGACACCCCTACAGCCTACGGAGTCCATTCTCCCGGGTTGTGAGTGAGACAGCCATATAACATATAGAGGGGCACCGCGTCATTATGAGATGAGCATCTCGAAACTGGCTGTAACGTACTCTATCATTTTTTGTATCAAACATGTTGGAATCATATCCCCACACTGTAAACGGTGTGGGAGGTATGATTCCATGCACTGTAAACCTCCTCCGGGAGGCCATCACTGTTCCTGGTACCAATCTTATAGACCTGGGCAGCACAACATGGCTGCTGCCGACCAGAGACAAAATTCTGCCCTCCTGCTGCTGAGCCAACCTCGAGCAGGGGAAGGCAGAGCAATAGGTATCCTGTCACAGGGAGGTGTGACCACCTCCCAGACAGGAGTTAGTGTATTGGGTCCGGGTGGGAGCGCATGCTAGCGCCACTCAGTCTGCTTGAAGGGCACATTTGGTGCCCTTCTTGCATAGTCCAGTTCAAACCAGCTCAGGGAGCCTTTGGCTCCCACTCTGGCATGAAACTGGACAAAGGAAATGGGAGTATCCTCCCCACTGTCTGACCCCTTCCCTGGGAGGGAACACTGAATTGCCCAACCCTTTCCTTAGGGTATTTAAGGGCTTAACTGTGGGTGGGTCCGTGGAGTCATTGTGGGACAAGATTCAGATCAGACTCCACTTATTCTTCGACCATCTGGGCACTCTCGACTTCGCTGGACTTTGCTCTGGGCACCGAGACTGCAACTGGGAAGACTCCTGCTGATCCTGGTCTCATCGTCCTACTCGTCTGATGCAACTTCTGTTCCTGTGTTCCATACGGGATTCTTCCAAGGCCTGTGGACAACCAAGACACCTGAAGGAGTCTCACTTGAAGTGAAGGTATTACCTCCTTGCATCTGCATGCACCACAACTAAGCTGATTGGTCTTCTGATCCTGGGCTCTCACAGGCTCCGAAATGCTCAGCAACACAGGTGGTGGTCCTTTACATCCCTCGAGGACTGCCCTGTCCTCTCACCGAGTATAAGGCCAGTATCTCTTGTCGGAGCTGCAGGAACCGAACACCTGTGCACCGCGTCGACTTGCAGTTGCAAAGGCTTGTTGGCTTCCTTCTATCAAGATCTTAGGGCTCTAAGTAGCCCCAAGTGCTGCCCAGCATCTTGTATCAGGGAAGGGAGGCATCTGAAAGAAACAGTTAGTTATAGATTCCTTACCTTAGAATTACCCGCAAGCGTCCGACTGGACCCGGAAAGTTACTCATCAGCAGTACTTCTGCTCGTCGGAAGGTGGTGTCGGTCGGCTCCTCGTTCGTCGTGGTCGCCGGGATGACTTCAGCCAGCGCAGATCCGGAGAGAGCGGTACCTCCAGTCACTTTTTGACTGAACTTTGTGAACGACTTTTGTCGACGTCTTTTTAAGTCCTGCCGACTACTGGTCCATGTAGGGAGGCCCGGCTTCAAGGCTTGCGGTCCCTGTACCCGACTGATGTCGGTGACGGATCCGCACGAAGTGTGCCTCTTTTGCCTGGAGCGCGTCCACGACCCCAAGTCGTGCTCCGTCTGCCGGACCATGGCTCATAAGTCTTTGCGGGAGGAGTCCCGAAAGCTTCTTGAGCGCCGGCAGTCGGATCCGCACCGTTCGAGGTCCCGGTCGCGAGGGAGGTCGAGGGACCGGTCGCGTAGCCATCATCATTCGTCATCCAAGTCTTCACTCTCTTGGTCGGGTAAGTTGCAGCACAAGAAGAAGTCGAAGAAGCATCGTCGCTCTTAGACTTCTCCCCGTCGGTCGGCTGACGCGACGAGGAATGCGGGCGGTGCCCCTTCCGCGGCTCCGCGTGCAGAGCCTGAAGGGCCGACTCAGAGTTTCCTTCCCTTCTCGGGACCTGGAGCGACCCCTGCCCAGCTTCATCACTTTTACGAGGCGATGCATGCCATCTTTGGGCAGCCCGACCACGGCGGCGTGTTTTCAGGTCCCGCTGACTTGTTTCGGGGTCCTAGGCCTTCTCTGCTGGTGGCTCCGGCGACCCCATGGATCCAAGCCTGGATCCGGATCGGCGTCGGTTGACCTCATTAATCCTCCACTGGCGCCGCTTCCTTCGGCATCGCACCTGCACTCGATGCCAGCCGTGCTCCTGGCAGGCGTCAACCCCGGCCTCCATCCTGATGTGGACACGGAGCCAGACTGGCCTCCCCCAACACCGGATCCGGCGCTGAGTGGGGTTTTTGTGCCCCTATTCACTCCTGGGGTCCCATTCAAGCCAGATGGGATCCAGAGGACGAAGAGGAGGAGTGGGAGGGGTCTGGTGACCCCCTGACCGACCAGTTGGATTATGACCCAGACTGGAGAGAGGACCTGGGGGATGGAAGTGGTCTCGATACCTCCCCTGACCTTGGCATGTTGTCTCCTCCTACCATCGCTACGGAGGAGAGAGCTTCCTATGCATTGGTGTTGCGTAGGGCGGCAGAGGCTGTCCACCTCAAGCTCCCTACAGTGGCTGTCAGGAGTACCCTCCTGACAGAGGTGCTTAAACCGCAAGCGAGCTCTTCAGATCCCCTGCTGTCATGTAATGAAGCCCTAACCTACGTCCTTGTGGGGCACCTGGTCCAGGCCCAACACGGGGGCTCCCGTGGATAGGAAGACTGCCACCGCCTGGCCCCTGGCGACCCCACTTTCCTCTCCCAACTCCCCACCGCTGATAGCTTGGTGGTCCAAACCTCTACCTCCAAGAGCACATTCCTAACGCTCCACCAGATAGGGAATCCAAGAAGCTGGATCATCTTGGAAAGAAGATTTTTTCTTCCACCAGCTTAGGAGTGCGGTTGGTAAACACTGCATGTCTATTGGGCCGTTATTCCCACTCGGTGTGGGACACGGTTGCGCAAGTGATGCCTTAATGTCTGGAGGAGGCCCGGACCGTACTCTCCCAGGCTGTTGCCGCCGGGAGGGACGCAGCAGAGTTTGCCTTCTCCAACAGGAAGTCACAGCTCTCTTAGCCAAGGGAGCCATCGAGCTCGTTCCTGCCCCAGAAGTAGGTTGTGGTTGCTGTTCCCACTACTTTCTGGTACCCAAGAAGGACAAGGGCCTGCGTCCTATCTTGGTTCTCAGGAATGTCAACCGCTTCCGCCGGAAGGAGAAGTTCAAAATGTTGACGCTCGCTCAGGCCTGGTCTGCTCTCGACCCTGGAGACTGGATGGTAGCATTGGACTTGCAGGATGCTTATTTTCACATCCCCGTCCTGCCGGCCCACTGGCGTTACATGTGGTTCACGGTAGGCCACGAGCATTTTCAGTTTACCGTGCTCCCCTTTGGCCTTACCAGAGCCCCTCAGGTGTTAACGAAAGGGATGGTGGTGGTCACAGCTCATCTGTGCAGGGGTTCCAGTCTTCCCCTATCTCGATGTCTGACTGTTGAAGGCGGGCTCGCCCCAGGCTGTCATCTTCCACTTCCAGACTAAGGCCGACCTCCCGCATTCGCTGGGGACTCTATCAACCTGTCGAAGTCACACCTGACCCCCTCTCAGAAGCTCCTCTTCATCGGAGCAGTTCTGGACATGACCCATTTTCGGGTTTATCCTCCCGAGCAGCGAGTCTGGGATATTCGGGCTATGATAATGATCTTTCAGCCTCTATCCCGGTTTTGGTCAGGATGACCCTGAGGCTGCTGGGCCTCATAGCCTCCTGCATCCTGCTGGTCGATCATGTCAGGTGGCATATGCGGGCTCTGCAGTGGGACCTGAAATTCCAGTGCGGTACAGTAGAAGGTGGGTCCCAGTAGAACAATTCTGGAGAACACACACAGTTAAATACCAACATGCATTTATTCACTTTGTACACTATAATTCTTTGTAAAATATTATTTAATCATACTGAACATCATAAGATGTTCACATACCAGCAGATAATCTGGAAAAACGTACCACAAAGGTGTGCCCCACGCAAAGGGGGAAAGAGGGGGGAGAAGGTTGCGTGCATTAAGTGAGGGTTGGAAAAGTGAAAGGAAAGGTAGTGACAAAATATCCATTACACTATTATTTACAATTAAAAACTGCTTTTCTTAGCCGCACAGTTGAATGCTAACAAATGCATAGCCATTGTTTGGAATACACTGTCACAGTAAAGAAGTACTGTTGTACAAACTGCCGCAAAACGGTGACACAGTCGACGTTTCGACCCCATAAGAAAGTAGGCTGCTTAGGTCCTTACACTGGGGTCTTCCTCAGGACTGGGGTGTGGAGCACCATGAGCCTTGGTTAGATCTATTCGCCACCGAAGAGAAAGCACAATTTCAGCAATTATGTGTTTTGTAATTTCCAAGGCGGCACTCTCTAGGCAACGCTTTTCATCGCGAGTTGAGTTGCGGTCTTCTATACGCCTTTCCGCTTACACACCTTCTACTCAGAGTGCTGAAGAAGATCAAGCGCGACCGGGCCCAAGTCATTCTTGTGGCTCCGGATTTGGCATCCCGAGCTGCTCAACATGGCATCGATCCTCCGATCAGACTGCCTCTTGGGTAGGATCTTCTGTCGCAGCAGCAGGGGACGGTCCTCCACCCGAACCTGTCCAGCGTTCACCTCCTTGCGTGGGGTTTGAGCAGCGGCAGTTGACGTCATTTAACTTGCCTCCCGAAGTCTGTGATGTAATCTTTGGTAGCCAGGCGTCCCTCCACTAAGACGGTATACGCCTGCAGATGGAACAAATTTGTGGCATGGTACGCAGCAAAGGCTGTTGATCCCCTTTCTGCCCCTCTTTCTGAGGTTCTCTTGTTCCTCCTGTCTTTGGCCCAGCAGGTCTGTGCTCTGGGCACTATCAAGGGCTATCTCTCGACCATTTCTGCCTTTCTAAGGTTTCCTGATCACCGTTCTCTCTCCAAGTCTCTGGTTGTAAATCGTTTCTTAAAAGGCATTACTCATCTCTTTCCTCCTATTCCCTTCATAATGCCTCAGTGGGACTTGTATTTGGTCTTGATCTATTTGATGTGCGCTCCCTTTGAGCCGCTTCACAACTGTCCTCTACGACTCTTAACTCTTAAGACTGCATTCCTGGTAGCCATCACATCAAATATCTATGCTAAAGAAGGAAAACTGACAACTAACACTCATTTCAAAGAAACCTCCAAAAATTGCCTATTACTGTATAACAGCTTCCATCCACGACATCCCCGCGACAACCTTCCTTATGGGCAATTCCTACGCTTACGAAGGAATTGCACGGAAATTAAAGATTTCAAGAAACAATCAAAAGACTTGAAAAAGAAATTGGAGATACGTCAATACCCCAAAAAGGTGCTTAATGATGCATACAAAAAGGCGCGCAACAATAGCAGAGTAGGCCTTTTGGAACCTAAAATCCACAAGGAAGAGGAGAACTGCGCAGTATGCACAACAACTTTCAACACTAACTCCAATGGGATCACAAGAATTGTAAACAAATATTGGTGAATCCTTAACAGTGGAGGCATCAACTTACCAAAACCTATCTTCTCTTACAAAAGAGGTAAGAGTATCCGGGATTTGGTCGTGCACACCAGACCAAAAGAAAGTAAAGACGGACAGAGCACGCAAACCACCCTAATGCCACCAGTCTCTGGCCATCATCCCTGTGGCATGTGCAATGTATGTAAGCTAACCAAAAAAAGCAAAGAGATATGGTTCCAAGATGGGACCTAAGGAGTTTCACGACATGTAACTCAAAGAATGTGGTTTATCTTATTTCCTGTCCGTGCCTTTTAGAGTACGTAGGAATGACCACACGCCCCGTCAAAATAAGGATATGGGAACACAAAAGCAACATAAAATGCAAAAAAAGTACCACCAAAATGACAGCCCATTTTTTGCAGAAAGGTCACAAATGGGAAGACCTCTCATGGACGATAATCGAACAAATCCAAAACGAGAGATATTTATTCGAAAAGGAACAGCGGTGGGTGTTCCGTCTGAGAACTCATGAAAAAGGGCTAAATGATGAGATTCCTTGGAATCAGCTCTAAAACTGAAAACTGAGGATTGTAAAACAGATCCCTCAATAGATGTTCTGCTAAACAATTAAGAAGCAGCCATATGGTGAAATCAGCAACAAATAGAGCACCAAAGAAGCCATCTTATGTTTTTTGCAAGGACCTGTTTTTCAGCCTTTTGTTTCAACAAATGATGTTTTACGTGTAGTATAAGACACAAAAACAAATCCACTACACACTCTTTGACAATGAAGGTTTTTTGGCCACCAGGAAAAGTAAAAAGGTCCTTTTCAAACTAAAACATTAATTTTTTTTTCCGTCCCCCCCCAAAACCGTTGACGGGGAATAACCATCCTGTATTTCTCAGCATTCAGCGCAACTACCTGCCTTTCCCCCTGCACTTTACCAGGAAAATCAACTTGAGTAAAAGAATCCTAATAGAACACTTATAGGTTCCGTCATTCTATTTTTCAACAACCTATGATATATTTTTCAACAACCTATTATATATTTCTCACCTACCTACCTTGGCGACCCCATTAACCTTCCAGAGGCCAGGAATTAATCTTTTTCAGTCATCATTCCCCCCCAAAAGAAATGATCACTGTAGTTTTCCACTAAAACTTCCAACAGGAAGTGGACCAAAATATAGCACCTTTTTCGGCCATTTACGGGCGGCCATTTTGTTTTTTCCCGGGCTAGTTGTTTTTGCTTCAGCTGTCTCCCATTGAGTGCGCCTCCATGCAGGGCACTCCCTTTATAACACCGGGCTCGTAAAAACCTCATTCAGTTCTCGGAGAGCCACGAGAAGGTAATCCCTGGTGATCGAGCAGCTGGCAGCATTGTCTGTGTGAAGGCGCCCTTACGCCCCTCGTGGCATCTCATGGAGCGGATGCGTTAATATACGAATGTATGTATTTATAACAATCTTTAACGGCACGTCTCTCTGACAGCATGAATATTAACCCCATTTTTAAACGGCACGCCATGGGAGCACTTATTATAAAGAGTGCACACCTGATATTTCAAAAAGTCTGTACAACTCGAAACTATTTTGGTTTCACATGAGTATGAATGTATGAATGTTTAGCAACTAAGTATGTATTTAACCACCAAACTGGTTGTATGAAAGTTCTTAGTGTATGAGCAACTGGGTACTAACACCACGAGGAGTGTTTTAAAAGCTGATATATGTGTGAAGGTCATTGTAAAACACCCACATTAGGGTGAGACAAGAGAAAAATATATCACAGTGACAAATAGCATTTTCCTTTCCACATGATGGTGATGTGAATATATAAGGGGATAAATGATATAAGCCATTGTTTATCCACTATGTTTTTCTTTTCAGGTTGTTTTACAGGATATACTAATGGTATATTGTTTCAACTGCCCTATTAGGGTACAGAGAAGAGTACTTGTGACCAGTAGGCATATGTACATTTACAATATCACCCAGTGAGGTGAACCCGGGATTGTCCCGGTCCTGAGGAAGAAAGCCAAGGAGATGGCTTCTGAAACATGTTGACCTTGTAGAAAGTGACCTATTAAAGTACACCATCTACACCTCCCCATTTTTACTATTCTCAGCTAGGGAAGTTGATATGTGTATTCTTTCCACTAGCCGGGGAATTTTTTAAAATCATCACACATATTTTACAATCCCACGCACTACACATATACACCAATCACTAAATTAAGTGCTCCCGCGTCTACGTAGGTAGTAGCACGCCCCGTCCCGTAGAGGAGCGGGAAGACCCCAATGGTGAAGCATGACAGGTTTCAGTGTGTGAGGGGTATTTTACATTTTTTTTTAACATTGCCCTTCCTACAAATAAGAGAAGGTCTTTTGTTTTTCCAGACACCATCATTTAAAACACCCTAAGTAAGATTAAGCACACACTTATACACATATATATGTTTATGTAGATAATGGTAGAACCCCTTTGTTGAATTACGATACCAAGAGGAGGACGATTCTACTTTTTCCCTCGTCACTCCCCCCTTCCCGCTTTGATATTTTAGCCATCACATCTGCCAGAAGAGTGAGTGAGCTCAATGCTATTTCATCCAATCCTCCTTTCCTGGCGGTACATCCGGACAAGGTTGTCCTAAGAACCCGTCCGTCCTTTCTTTCCAAGGAGGTCAACTCCTTTCACATCGGTCAAACCCTCACTTTGCCCACCTTCTTTCTACCTCCTCATCCTTCAAACGAGGAAGAGAGGCTCCACCGTCTGGACCCAAAATGAGCACTTTCTTTCTATCTGGATCGCACCAAACAGTTACGGGTTGATGACCAACTCTAAGTTGGCTACGTGGGCGCCAAGAAAGGTCGGGCCGTACACAAGCCGACCATCTCTAGATGAATCGTTTTGTGTATTAAAGCGTGCTATTCTCTAGCAAAAAATGATACTCCTGTGGGGCTACGCGCCCATTCCACCAGGGCGACGGCAGCCACTACTGCTTTGGGACGAGGAGTCCGTCTACCCGACATCTGTCAGGCAGCTATGTGGGCATCGCTGCACACGTTCACAAAACACTACTGCCCGGACAGCCAAGTCCGGAGAGACGGCTTCTTTGGCCGTTCTGTTCTCCAGAACTTTCTGGTGTGAACTTGGTTCGCAGACCCACCACTGGGGTTGGTATTGCTGGGGTATCTTTTCTAAGGTAAGGAATCTATAACTGTTTCTTTCAGATGATCAAGTTACTTACCTTCGGTAATGCTATATCTGTAAGAAACATAGGTTAGTTATAGATTCTTTACCGCCCCACCCATCCTCCCCGTTCTGCAAACTGATTTCTAGGGTTAAGGACATCCTTTCAGGGCCCTAGTTTTGTGCCACAGTGGTCAGTGTCTTGCATGGCTCTGCGTTTCTGGCGTGGAAAGTCGTGTACAGAACTGAAGTCAGCGCGCGAGGGCGGCGTCTTAAGTAGCTACCGCAATGTCATCCTGGCGACCACGACGCCAACTACGGGCGCAAGCCGACTGACGCCACCTTCCGACGCGCAGAGGTACTGCTGACAAAAAACTTTCCGGATCCAGTCTGATTCCTCGAGGTAATTCTAAGGTAAGGAATCTATAACTAACCTATGTTTCTTACAGATATATCGTTACCAAAGGTAAGTAACTTGTTCATTTAGAGAACGGGCAACCTGCAGATCTGTTACTCAAAGGGTGGAGAAGAAATCCAAACACTCATCCAAAAACTCCTTGTACATCAGGGGTAACCCAGCTTCAGGTTACATTGTAGTGGCCAATGCAAGGACGAAAGTCAACATCCCCTTTTCCACCAGACCCCCTACATAAAGGGAGAGTATTAGGGTAGAGATTGTAGAAAGAAAGATGGAAAGAGTAGCAGAAACCCAGTGTAGGATTGCCAATTATAGCACCTTTCTGAACTGCCACACTCCCAAATTTTGGAAGGAGGTGGGGAAACTGATCAATTTCCTCCCAGAACAGTAGCAAAAGAGGGCAACCTCCCTCATTGAGGAGGAAAAGACCCTCACCAACCCATGTCTGAACTCGGCACTGGACACCTCAGATACGGCAAGGAGACAGCTGGTTATAGGGACCTGCTTGAGGGGAAAGGCTGGTTGCAGAAGTCACTCATCAAGAATGAAGTACAGGCGTGTATTATTTATGCGCTCTTCACAAGAGAACACGTGTTTGGTGCTGCAGTTAATGATATGCTGCAGCAAATAAAGATGGAAAATGACACGGTAAAGTTCATGGAGGCATTGCAATTTAGGGGGCACCAACGAAGAGGAGAAACCCCCATGAGAAGATCACCAGGAAGAAGGTTCCGGGACACACCATGGCTGTCGCCCTACTAACACAGGTCAGCAGCAAGCGACAACATAACAGCGGAAGTCCCAAATGCCAACCTTTTTGGGTTAGGTCAAGGGGTGAGGGAACAGGCCTTCAAAGAAGCAAGAACCTCAAACAAATGGGTTCACACACAAGCATCCCCACTACAGAATGCCAGTTGGATGGGGGTGTAGAATAGAGGTCTTCCTCAAGGAGTAGAGGAGAGTAATATTAAGCAAATGGTTTCTCCACATCATCCAGCCAGTTATTGCATAGAAGATTTAAAGCTACCCCCGGGTGAAGCCAATGCAAAGGTCACATACGAAGAAGAAATGCTGTGCCTGCAGCAGAAGGTAGAGGAACTTTTAAACAAAAAGTTTGTTAGAAAGAGTGCCTCCAGCAGAAATAATCCTTATACTTCCTAGTCCCAAAACCAGGCAAATCACAGCTACCAAATCTTGACTGTTTTTGCTTAAACAAATTCATCTTCATCCAGCCTAAAAACAATCCCATCCCCCGTCTACCAATGGCTCGGCGGTCTAAGTGCACTAAATTGTAAACTATCCACATCTAACTCCGCAAAATCTTCTCTCACATTACAATTTTGAAAGAAACACCCTGTAGAGCGACCCGCGAAAGATAGACTTATCTGTATCGAGGAGGAGGATACCAGAGGCATCAGACTTAGCCACCCTCTCAAAAGCACTCAGGCTAATTTACCTACAGTGACAATGTTTTGGTGCTGCTTATACCAAGCTGTGGGAGAAACGATTACAAACTTTTGTCATCAATGGCAAAAAATAGCATTGGGCAAATAATTCCTGGTTCTCATTACATTGGGTCAGGTGTTAAATTTCACCTACATTCCTCCCACCATTCCACCAAAACGAGGGTGCCTTCCTCATCTCCATCTGCTTTGGAAGGAGTGCTAGCTGCGCTAACCGAAGGTTCCATAAAGAACCTTCCATTCCCCGCAAGAAACAGGCTTCTGTTATCGTTTTTTCCTCATAGACACAAAACAGAGGAGTGGCAGTTCATCATAGACCTCCAGAAATTCAAGAAGTATTTCTGGAAACAACAATGTTACGTGGTCACCGTCTCCGACACCAAGTGATAGCCCTGAATTTAGAGGATTCATATTTTCACATTCTCACCCACTCATCAAAGTTCTCTCATTTGGCTTCAAACCAGCTTCCCGCATTTTTACCTACTGCCTAGCTCTGTGGCAACTTTTTCAGGGAGTACATCAGGTATTCCCCTATTTCGACAACTGGTTGGTAAAAGCACCACTGGCATTTCAAGCGTCCAAGGCCACAGAGGCTTTCCTAAAGTTGTTTAGCAACTAGACCTTGTGAATTATCAAAGATCATCAACTCCTCCATCAAAGAAGAAGGTTCTGTTTCTGGGCTGCAACATTAGATGCTGTCCTAGACAAAGACATTCTATCCCAAGACAAGCAACAAAGGTTCTAGGAACTGGCTCCAGAACTACAAAAAAAAAATCTGTGTGTTTGTACAACTAGCTTCTGGGCAGCATGTCCTCAGTGAACAGTAAGATCCATATTGCACGCTTGAAAATGAGGGCCTGACAGGAACAGCTACAAAATCAGATAATAAAAAAAAATTGTTCAAGTGTCTGGAGATCTTCACACAGGTATGATGGAGTACATCCCATTTGTCAGAGGACCTCACATTCTTACCTTAAATACCTCCCTTCGTAATGACTGAGGATGCCTCCCTGGAGAGCTGGGGCAGCCATCGACAGAACCTGCAAATTCAAGGTGGTCTTCACTCCAAAAGAGCATATATATCAATCACCTGGAGCTCAAAGCCATCTACCTCACTCTCCAAGCTTTCCTGCCAGTGATAGAAGAGTTTTAAGTGTTAGTTCACACAACAATACCACCAGCATGCAATTAAACAGCCTTCACAAATGGAAGTTTGATCAGTCGATCCCAAATGTGATCTTCTCGGGCAAGCCGGCTCTAGATCCCTTTGCATCGAACAAAACCTGCAAATGTCAATTCTATGCAAGTTGGCGTACACATCCAAAGTTGTGGGGGAATGCCTTTTGACAGATGGTCCGGGATCTATGCTTACCCACCCTCAATACCTTTAATAACAAAGGTTCTCAGCATGAGGAAAGTGGAGCGGTGTCGTCTCATCCTGATAACCCCCATTTGGCCCACGCATAATTGGTTCACAGAGCTTCTGGTATCGGAATGCAACCCTATTCACCTTCCAACATCCCGTACACTTTTGCTGATGAACTAAGGCCAAGTCCTTCATCCTGACCCGACTTCTCTCCTCTTATGTGCACGGCTCCTAAATTCCATGAATTCAAAGATCTCAAGGTTCCTCAGGACTGCAAGTACATTCTCTCCAAGTCTAGGTGGAAGCCACGATAAAGACATATAAACAGTAATGGTAACGTTTCTACCTATGGTGCCTGAAATAAAACCTAAATCCTCTACTAGCATAATCTGGCAGATAACTACTGTATCTTCTCTTGCTAGCTCAGTTACGATTGGTACATGAGTCTCTTAAGGTACGGCTTACAGCAATATGAACATATAGATCCTCATCACATTTTCTCTCTTTCTACGGTTGCAGAAACATCATAGAGCTCATGAAATAATTATTCTGAGTTTTTTCCTCCAGTAAGGGCTGCTTCCTCAACTGGCACCTGATCATAGTTCTATCTCAAAGAGTGAAGAGTTAATTTGAACCCTTTCACAGAGCACACTGAATATTGGAAATTCACCTGGTTGCTAGTGCTCACTCCGATAGGAGAATAGAGGACATACAGACTTTCCTAACTCAAGAACCTTCTTGCTCCCCGGCAATTTAATACTTCTCAGAACCAAGCCAAGGATTTATTTCCAAGGATCCTTCAGATTTTGCCTCAATGAACCTATAATATGCTGGACCTTCTTCCTAAATCCAACATCACTAGCTGAGATGTCTATTCATGTGCTAGGTAGAAAATGATATCTAAGATTCTACTTACATCGTGCTAAACAACTCATGAGAACTGGCCAACTGTTGGACTCGGATGGACACAGTCACGATGGCAACCATCACTCAATGAATTTCAGCTGCAGTCCAGTCCTGCCAAACAAAGGCTAGCAAGCCCTCACAGTGAAAACCAGGGTGCACTCAACTAGGGCAGTTTCCAGCTCAACTACTTTGTTTGCACAAGTGCCTCTGGAGAAGATGTGTCGTGCTGCGACTTGGAGGAGTGTAAGTATAATTCATGCGCATTATTACCTGGAATTTACATAGCGCAATTATCCAGAGGTTGGACGGGTCTTACTACACCACTTATTTCAATAAGGGTAGCTCTCTTTCGGTTCCATGTGTTTACTTTTTTATTAATGCAAATTTAAATGTAAGACGTATATTTGCATATGAATGTTATGTATATATGTTTTACCCACCATCCGCGCTAATTCTATAAGATATACAAATCAAACTTTATTTGGTCGTTCCAATCATAAAAGTGCAAGTGCTAACAGTACATAATTACAAGAATAAAGACATTGCAGTATTACAATTAATTTGTTATGACCGAAATAAGTGCAAGTGCTTACAGTCCGGAACTTCAAGTTTGAATACATGACAAACATTCACAATATACAATTACAATACGTTGTTAAAAAAGATATAACATTCAAAGTAAAACCAATTAAAAAAGATCAATTGGGAAGAACAAAAAGTTCAGTTAGCATGGGGAAAGCCCCAAAGTAGTGCATTTAAAATCCCACAAAAAATCACATTAGAATAGAGACTCTGCTCTATGTTGCAAATGCCTAGTGATACTGCTTTGTTCCCATTAGGGAGTTTAGGAAGATGGAGAAGAAACCGTAGGGATCCCAATTCACATCTTTTGTGTGTGCCTTCTAATTATCCGCATTTTCCCAAGGAACCTGGCTACTGCACACACAATTGGTGTTCTTGAGTCAAGATGCGCAACACTTCTTGGTGGCATCGTGTTCCCAACAACCTGCAAATGGGTGCCAACCATTTTTGCCTCAGCGAGTTGTACAGCGGGCAAAAGCAAATAAGATGTGTGCAATAAACTCAACGGAACTGGGGCAGCCGGGGCAATACAGCTGCACATGTGTATGTTGTCGCCACACAGATATGAAGGAATTGACAGGAAGAGATCCAAATCTAAATTGGATATAGAGCTTTCTATCCTGAGGGATCGTAATGACCTCCATATATTGCTCATGTGCGCTTTGGATTTTGAAATCCAAGAATTCTGATGTAAGGTCGCCGCCTAGTGAGTCTGATACATTATACTGGGCGGCCCAGTTCCAGTATTTCGACTTGTACAGCCCCTTACTTGGTAGCAAACAAGGGTCTTTAACATCCCATAAACTTCTCAACCTATTGCTGTAAGTAGGGATTTGACTTTAGTAAACACCCAATTTTGTTGAAGCGATCGAGTTTACAAACATCCTCAACTGCAGCAACATAATGGGAAAGCTCTGGGGTCAGTTTCAGACGTAACCAAAAGAGTAAGGGGTGAAGTCATGCTTTGTCATCAATGGATGGTCTGCCCATATCAAATCGTAAGGGAAGGAACGGAGTGCTTTGGGGAAGAGAACAGAGGGATTTCGGGAACTAATTCTCGGTGGTAAGTAGACCATCCAAGTTTTCGAACCCCCAGAGTTCAGCCCCTTACAGAGCAGAGCCCATTACTTTGTTTATCATAAATCTGCAGTGGCGCTGCAATTTGTCTAGACTGGGAGCGTCTATGCTCCTTTAACAGAGCCCCAGTGGTCTGCTTCTGCTGAAGAATCTGCTTCGTTATGTGGTGCTTCCAGGCCATTACCATCAGAGAGAGTTACGCCCAAGTAATAAAAAGGTCTTACTCCCTCGAGAGGAATTCCTCCAAGTGATAGTTTTCCTTTAAAGGATTTGTGGGGATTCATCAGTAGAAGTTTTGTTTTTGACGTATTGACCTTCATGCCTCTCAGCCCACAGAATGTATTGAAGCGGACTAACAACAGTTGGAGACCACTGGGGGTCTTTGAGACCAGCAGCGTGTCATCTGCGAATAGTAGAGGAGTCACTTTAATGCTCCCCAAAGAAGGGTGTGAGCTGGGACTTCTGCTAGGTAATTTACCACCCCATTGATAAAAATCAAAAACAGGGTAGGAGCCAGCACGCAGCCCTGTCTGACCCCTCTGTCG
Source organism: Triturus cristatus (assembly GCF_964204655.1). Lineage (NCBI taxonomy): Eukaryota > Metazoa > Chordata > Amphibia > Caudata > Salamandridae > Triturus > Triturus cristatus. Next base: position 626,787,027 of record NC_140594.1, on the reverse strand, counting down.
ATTCTGATTGGGTCTGTTAGCTTCCTTTGATCTCCCCAACGGACCCTCGCGAAGTTATCCTCATGGAGGCGAATGAGCAGCTTGAGGAGCGATAACGGAAGGCCCAGCTCTTGCAGCACTTGCCATAATTTATGTTTGGGGATAAGATTGAAGGCAGACTTCAAGTTGATAAATGCTATGAAGAGGCTACCCCTTTCTAAGGTGCCTCTTTTCCAGGCCAGTAGTGAAAATCGAAAGACCTGGTCGATGGTGCTAACTCTCTTCCTAAATCCTGCTTGGAAGGGGGATAGAAAGTTGGCCTCCTCCATCCAATCTATGATCTTCGTAAGAAGGGCACGGGAGAAGACCTTTTGTGCACTATCGATCAATCTGATCGGCTTATAGTTGGATGGTTGTGAGCTGTTGACCTTTTTAAATACCGGGATAACCTCTGCTTCCTTCCATGATGGTGGTATTGCAGCCCCGGCAGCAAGGCTGTTTGCAAATGCCCAGATATACTTGGACCACTTGACTGTATCATAAAGAAAAACATCACCGGGGATCCCGCCAGGCTCCGAAGCCTTGTTCCTAACCACAGAGTTTATACTTTGTGAGATTTCCTCTAAGGGTCTAAAATGAAGGGTTCTGGAGTTGATGGTAATAGCAAATAGACCTTCAGTGGCCGAGGCTCCTGAACTAGTGATTACTGCAGAAAAGTGATCGTGCCAAGTAGAAATTGTGATGTTACTAGTAGGAGGCGTCGGTCTATCAGTGTATTCCCTGGTCGCCAGAATTGTTGAGAGTCCCTGGTTTGGCAAGCATCCTTAATCTGGAGCCATCTATTCTCCTCCCAGTCCTTTTTTGCTTTGGCCTGCGCTTTCTTGTAGGAACTCCTAGCTTCTTTTAGATCTATCACATTATTTGCTCTAATGGCTGTAGCCAATTGGAGTCTTGAGTTCCTACATTCTTGGTTAAACCATGAGCAATGTGATCTGTCCGGTTTGGGATTGCTCTGAGGCATAGGGAGTACACTGAAGAATGATGCTAACTCATTACAAAAGTGTGTATGGATTGACGTGATCTTGGAGAGCCCGTTGTGCTGGTCTAGTAGGCTAAGGAGCTCATTTGTGCTCTCTAGCAATTTGCCCTTCATGGCATCTATTTTAGTATTATCAGAGGCTACCCGTGCCCACTTAAGTCACCTGTTGTTGTTAGTCGGAAACACCTCCTTAGTTGTGTGTCTGGTATGTGTGCGACCGTAATTGTTGACCCACATAGGTGACATGTCAAGCTTGAGGGGATTGTGGTCGCTATCTATGGTCGACCAGACTTTCATGTCCAGCAACCTGTGCCATAATCTGAGATCCAGTAAGCTGGAGTCAATACGGCTCAGATTAGAGGTTCTATTGAAGGTGTTTCCCCCCCATCTTGTCCGACGAGGTCCTGCCATTGGCAGCCCAGAGCCCGAACTTGAGAGTTAGTGCGTTTAACTGTAATACTGTACGTGACCATTTTTTAATAGGTAGCAGTTGTAAGGGTGGAAGAAGCCACATCTCGTCCACTCTGTCACTATCAGTTATGTCTAGAGAGTCCAAGGGCTAGAAGGTGTTGTTAAAGTCCCCAGCCACTATAGCAGGTGACTGTGAGTCCCTCTCTTTTAGGCAATTTTCCAATTCATGACTAGTGGAAGAGCTAAACCCTGCCCTGGAACCCAGGGAATAAACATTGAAGAGATCTAATCCAATGCCATTCTTACCATTGAATATGTATGGCTAGAATATAAGGTCTTGTGATTTTAAGTTCTCTGGTGTTGCATTGGAGACTGATTTTTATCTAAATCAACAGCCCCCCCGGCAGGATGTCCCATTCTACTGGCTACTGCTGGACGGCAGTAAGTAACACATCCAGGGATAAAGACAGGAGTGAGAGACCATGTATTCTGCAAAAGACAGATGTCAAATTGGTCTATATATTCAGACCTGTGTGTAAGCGCCACTTTAGTATACACAGTTTAGGGGGTGTTCCACCTGGAACTAAGGAGATAGGTTGAATCTAGTTCAATGCAAGTTCTATTTCTTGGTCAACTGTACGATCTGACCGAATTAGAGCCCCCTCACTGCGTGTAATGCTAGAAAGCTATTGCTTGTCAGGAGGCTTAGGATTCGTCGGCTTTAGAGCTGTTATTAAAAAAAATCTTCGTGGTGCCTCAATATGGTTCCTAAATGCGCTGCCTTGCTTATGAAGGGGAGTGACGGATAGGCTGAACCAGCTCGACTTATTAGTCAGTCATTGGTAGCTAAGGTAGAGGCACAACCCAAGAGGATGCCTTGTCTAACAGTTGCGTGCAACTGTGGGGTACAGAAGGGGTTATATTTTAATGTAATGCCTGTTTGAGTGGGTGAGCATAATCTTGCTTCTAGGGCTATAAGGTTGTGAACTGAGGTCGCATCCCTAAGGTGTAGTTTTATGGAGTCAGTTGGAGAGGTGTGGTGTGATAGCCTTTTAGTCCATAGAATATCCTCCCTAATGACCGATCTGCAACCCCTCACCTTGCAGATCCAATAAATGGCTTTGTTTGTCAAGGAGGCCTTGCCCTCATGCTTTGACTGCAGAGGAATTTTGGGCACATTTGTCAAATAGATGGACCTTGCGAAGCTTTGGGCCTGATCATTCCTAGCGCTTAATTGACAACCAAAGCCTTTTTACGTACGGTCGCCGCTTAGCGTGTGGTAAATAAAAATTCCTTTACCGGGACTGAATTTGATACAGAAACATTATAAAATAGCTCAGTAAAATGAGAGGCAGAATCCGTGATATTAGAGTTTCGGAATGGGCTTTATTCCAATAATCGATTATAATCGGATGCTTCAAGTTCCATCACCACGGGGGTTCAGGAAGTGAAGTACATACTTTATTGACAAGAAGTAACTTTTATAGTACATACATTATAATGAAGTGAATACAGTAGGCGTAACAATTGATAAGGAAATTGACGTTTGGTCTGCGTAACCGAAAATGGGTGTAATAATGAGTAAAAAGGAACATGATTGGTTATGATGTCATACATAGGTGGATCTATAAGATAATACTTGGCCTAAATGCGCGCGCAGCAGTATGACGTGTAATTGACGTGTAACTAGGGGGTGACGGGGATTTGACATTTAGCTCTATATGTGGAGACGAGAAGTCTGGGGGGTCAAGTCAACCTAATCCCAAATCATATCTAACATCCTATGTTTAAAGAACTATGTTATCCACAAAAGAAGGACTCTCGGACAGAATCTATTCTATACTGACTGTGCGTGCGTGTACAAGCGTCTAAGTGTCTACACTGAATGCGAGGGGGTAGGAATATTCCATGGTAACAGGGCTATGAATTACTTGCATGAGGACAGAGAAGTTGGGCCTTTTTGCTTGGTAACTGGAAGAATGTTTACTTAAACTACTAGGCAGGAATGCATCGGCTGAGGGGGAGGCAGATAATTCGAAGGTGAAATACAGTTCTTGGCAGAGAATGGGCTGATGTCAGGCTTCGTGAGCTGCGCAGAGAATGAGACAAAGTTCATGGTCACAGATGCAGGCTCGGACTGGAGCTTTCAGAGGCAGAAGGCAAGAGGAGTTTTGATGACAGAATCAGGGCCTACTTGCCTGGACTGTAAAGTGGCATAAGTGAACCATATAAAGCCGGTGGCCTTTCATATTTAGGAATGGAATATCCGGCCTATTCATGGCGGATCTGTCAAAGGACATGTTGACGGTGGACGCGCATGTGTTCGCGTCTTCATAACTGGAACTGGAGGGAACATACATGTACTTGTGACATGCACATGGAACCGTTGGGGTCCAAGATAGGGGACATAACTGACCAGAAAAATCCATATTTCCACATTCCCTCCTTGTCCCCTACTTGCCCTTCAAGAGATATCAATCTTCATCAATCCATTGATCTGTTCATATAGCATCATTTGTTCTTCTTTCTTCTTCCGGGATCTTGAATGAAAATCTTGATGTGGAATGCACGATGTGGCACACAGACCACAAATCGCTGGTCCACATTGTAGACATAGACAGCAACTGAATAGTATGAGAAGGCCAATACCTAGGAAGGATAAAACTCTCCATCCCCAGGCTGATACCGCATTCCAAAACCAACTGGACCAAGTCCAAGTGCCTGGGTTCTGGTGTATCTGGCTTACAATCTTATGAAGGCGAGTGATGGCTTTATATACAGATGGCGAATTTTCTGGTATGAATACGCAGCAGCTTGATCCGATGACCCTACAGGCTCCGCCCCTATCAGCCAGGATGACGTCAAGGACAAGACGATTTTGAAGCACAACAATCCGCATAGCAGACTGCTCTTCCGTTAAATTGCCTAAGGCGGAAATAGTCTCATTCACTACTGCTTCAAGGGTTCTAGTTAATCTACGTATCAGCTTACTATTAGTAACAGTACCTATATAGGGAAAGATGCCTTTATTAAAATCTACATACTTGTCCCATGCCGTCTCAGTGTAATCGACAATGGGGAGATCTCTCCGTTCTCTGTTGTGTACTAAATGAATATTTCTGTAATAATCAGGAGGAGCTAGGAAAACAGGTGGCAAAAGGAATGCAATGTAGCAGGTACCATCCCAATCTAGGGGTAGACGCATATATGTCGTCTGACCACATATAAAGTAGGAGTGGCGGGAAGCTCTAAATGAAGATTTTCCTTGATCACTGAATTCTACTATAGTAGTGCATTTACTATGGCCCATATGTATGGAACCAACCTTTCTTACACACAATTCACCCTTCGCTGGGAATACTGACATGGTGGGTAAGACTAGTTCAACCTCGGATACGACATTTAGAATCATGAGATTAGGTGTAAAATTTCCTAATCCATATACTTCATTTTCTAGATCAGTTCCTGTTCTTTTGGGGCGACCCTCCTTGTCAGGGTAACAGACCTTGAGTAAAGCTAGGTTCAGATTTCCCCATACCCAATGATCTTGGTAAACTGCTGTGTCTGAGTCTATGGAATTAATTAAACTAAACCATGCTCCACAGGAGCCATTATGTGTAAATGGATGTGGAAAGAAAGGCAGGACTCCTTCATAATTCTGATAGGGAGGGAGTCGGCCACACACCCAACAATTGGTGGCATTACTAGTCTGATGGGAATGATGTAACATACTAATGAAAGTGTTATTGCGCAGCGCAAGTCTATAAGACAATTCATGCGGAGGTAAGTCACTAAAAGAATGTTCAGCAGCAACATTATAAACATGTCTAGAAATAGGGTAATATATGTGCAACAACATACTTGTAATAATTATTAAAAGACTCAATAAAAACAAAATTAATAATGTCACTATGCAGTGGCTACGCAGTGATTTACAATACGCCTGTCGTTTCAACATTTTTCGGGTATTTTCTCTACTCAGGTCCAAGGGATACATGTCAGAGACAATTCAACCGCTTCACCTTGGAGAGGACTTAAACAATCAAATTGCTCGACTTGGTGGGCCTAAGCTTTAGTTTGTAATTTTCAGATTTGTTCGGTTCAACAAAAGGGAGTTTTGTATCAGTCTGTGAGGGAGTGCAGGGCACAATGTCTATATCCGAGGATAGTCCATGAAATTTCTTGATGTGGCTTGAATGAATCCAGCCCTTGCGGCCCTCGATCTTCACGGCTGTTCTTGTGGTCAACAGGACCAACTTGGGTGCTTTCCACCTGGGCTCCAGCTGAGTCTTTCGGTCGAAATTCCTCACAAAGACAAGATTACCCGGAACAACGTCATGGGGTTTCACCTCAGTGTTGTCGGGAAAGGCTGCAGCTACCTGTGAACGAGAAGATTGTAGTGCAGACATCAAGGAAGCCAAGTAATCTGTCAGCATATTACAGTCAATATCAGTTATTTTGCGTGGTATAGGCGTCCCCCACATATTCGGTGGTCTACCGAAGATCACCTCATACGGGGATAGCCCTGTTCGAGAGTGTGCTACCATTCTCATGTAAAAGAGTGCAACTGGTAACGCTACTACCCAGTCGACACCTTTCTCTCTGCATATTTTGGACATTCTAATTTTCAGTATCTGGTTATGTCTTTCTACGAGACCTGCTGCCTCGGGATGTCGGACACAGTGGAATTTCCACTGATATCCTAACAGAAGTGAAACGTGTTTCATTAATTCGGATGAGAACGGCTGGCCGTTATCTGAGTAAACAGCACGTGGTAAACCGTATCGTGGGAAGAATTCTCGAACCAACTGTTTGGCAGTAGTCGGGGCAGTGTAATCTGAAACCGGGTATGCCTCCGTCCAACGGGACAGAGCGCAAACAACTACGAGAACATATTTGAATCCTCGACATCGTTCCATCTGGATATAATCCATCTGGAGGACTTCAAAAGGATGATTAGGAGTATGAAATCCACCCTGTTCTACGGGAACGCTTTTTCCTGGGTTGAACTGACAACAGATCATACAGGTACGGACCTTTTGTTTTGCTGCTGCTCGTAAATGTTTATTGAACCAAATGTGTTGAATGCTGTCTAGCATAGCTTTTTCTCCTAGATGTGCTGGACTATGTATAGTGTTAATTATAACTTGGACCATTGAATCAGGAAGGAACCATACAGACTTTTCCTTCATCATCCATCCTTGGTCCGTTTGGATCCCTCCTAATTCAGTCCATTTCTTTATTTCGTCTGGTGTAGCATGTGTCTGTATGTCAATTACGTCAAGAGTAGGATCTTTAACTGTCATACAATGTGTCGGTGTCGGGACTATTGTCTTTGTCATGTCGGGGGTTTGAGTTTGAGCAGTCAGTTTAGCTGTTCTGTCGGCTAGATCATTGCCTTGGGAAATGATATCAGTAACCTTCGTATGGGCCTTACATTTCATAATTGATATTTCAGTGGGTAGATGTATTGCATCTAATAATGCATGAATGAGGGGTCCGTGCTGAATGTGGGCACCGTGGGAAGTTAAATAACCTCTCTCTCGCCACAGCACGCCGAAGTCATGTACAACTCCGAATGCATAACGTGAGTCAGTGTATATGTTGACTTTTTTATTCATGGCTTGAATACAGGCTTGTGTCAGAGCGATAAGTTCTGCGGCTTGAGCTGACAAAGTATTTATACGATTAGTTTCAATGACTTCAGTATCTGTTGTGACTGCGTAGGCGGCTACTAACTCTCCTGTACTTGTTCTCATGCATGAACCATCTACATACAAGGTCAGGTCTGGATCTGACAATGGGACATCGGTTAAGTCTTGTCTGGGTTTTGTTGTTATTGTAATAACTTCAATACAGTCATGGGCTAGTGGGTCTGTTCCGACTACTGGTAAAAGTGTGGCAGGATTCAATGTGTTACAGCGTCTGATTTCTATATGTGGCTGAAACAATGTAAGCTCGTATCCTGTAAGTCGCGCTATAGTCAAGTGTTGTGTTTGCGTTCTATTTACAAGAACCTCTACTGCGTGTGGTACTTGAACTGTCAATGGATGTCCTAACACTATGGCATCGCTTTGTCTGATTGCTAAAGCTGTCGCTGCTACTGATTTCAGGCATGCAGGCAAAGCCTGAGCTACGGGATCTAATGTACTAGAAAAATAAGTACATGGTTTGCGTGCTCCTGCTTGTTCTTGTGTGAGTACTGACAAGGCAGTACCTTCGCGCTCTGTAACAAAAAGTGTAAACTGTTTTCTGTAACATGGCGTTGCTAAAACGGGTGCTTGACATAAAGCTTTCTTTAAGCTTTCAAAAGCTTGTGTGTGTTCCTGAGTCCAAGGGAGAACAGTCGATGTGGCTGCCTCCTGTGTGGTTAACTGAATGAGTGGTTTTGCTAGAAATGCATACTGAGGGATCCACTGCCTACAATATGAAGTGAGGCCTATGAAAGCCCGCACCTCCTTTTGTGTCTTGGGTATTGACATGTTAGCTATTAACTGAATGCGGTCGGGTGTAAGCTGCCTTCCCTCCTTGGACAGCGAGTGTCCAAGATAAACAACTCGCTGGACACAGAATTGCAGCTTAGAAGGGGACACCTTGTGCCCTTTTTCGGCTAGAAATTGTAAAACTGTCAGTGATGCTTTTTCACATTCGGGTTCGCTTCGGGCGGTGATCAGCAGATCATCGACGTATTGAAGCAAGGCGGTGTTAACTGGCATGTGGATACTGTCAAGTTCCCGTTTCAGTGCTTGGCTATAGATGCTGGGGCTTTCTGTAAATCCTTGAGGTGCGCGGGAGAATTTAAAGCTACGCCCATTTAAACTAAATCCGAACAAATATTGACTTTCCGGATCTATTGGGACGCTGAAAAAGGCATTTTTGAGATCAATTACAGTAAAGAATGTGGCTTCGGAATCAATAGCTGTCAATAATGACGAGATATCTGGGACCACAGGAAATTGTGGCACAATACATTTGTTTAACTCGCGCAGATCAATAACCAATCGATATACTGGCGGAGCTGTAGGATCTGTTCGTTTAAGAATCGGAATTATCGGTGAATTACATACATTGGAGTCTGTTTCTACAACTACTCCTTGGGCAATGAGCTCGTCAATGATTTGTAGTAAAGCCGCTACAGCATCTGGTGGTAACTTGTATTGTCGCATTCGTGGTAGCACCACTCCTGCCTTTAGTGTGACTCGATATGGTGAAATATTCATGCAACCAACATCAGTAGGGCCTTGTGCCCATAGATGTGTAGGTAAAGTCTGCAGTCGGGGATCCATGTCTCTAGATACATAGTGACCTTTAAAATCACGTAAAAACAACCTTACTCCTTCCGGAGAACAACATATTATGGCTCCTAGGGCTTTCAACGTTTTTATTCCTAACAAGTTTTCTGGACATGATTTAGTAAGCAATAGATCTGTAGTTCGGGTCAGAGGTCCTATCGTAAGTGGAAGAGGCTGTGATACTTCATTAACAATAGGTTTTCCTGAAAAACCAAGGGAAATATTCTGAGAGCCTGAGAGGGGTGCCCCTGGAACTTCACTACGTTTTATAGTTGTTCGACTTGCCCCTGTATCGAATAAAAATTTTCTATCTTGACCTAATAATTCACTATGTACATAAGGTCCTTCTTGATCTACAGGAATCTCGATAAGGGGTAAGTCAACTTCCCTCTCTAGGCTAGTTCATGCGTAACGCTGATACTCGGGATATTCATACTGTGCGGTCTGATACATTTGTCGTGTTGTTGTCTGTGTGGCAGCAACAGGCAACGGTGGTGCAGCTGGCACAAACTGTATTGGCTGTTGTGCGGCTGGCATGGCCTGGGCATGCTGCATAGCTCCTTGTTCATTCTGATCTTGTCTTAGTGGCCGTGATCTTTCTTGTGTTTTACCTATGGCGATATTATGTTTTAGCACTGGACAATCGTGTACGTAATGACCTGGCTTTTTACAATAATTGCATGTCCCTTTTACAGGTCCTGCTGAATCGGAATGTGTCATACCCTTTTTATGTCCTTCAGCTGGAACTGTCTGGGAAACTAGCATTTTCATTTTCGTGTCTTTCATGCGTCTGTGTTCATGTTCTTGTTCCTCTCTAATTCTATTGTGGTGGTACTGTAACATTTGTAACATTTGTGTTGGAGTGTTACCTTGCCAGGTACTCTCGAATTTTAATACTCTATTCTTTACTGGGGGCAGGGCATTTTCCACTAATTTTGTTACGAACAGATGCGGGTATGATTCGCTACTTGCTTTTATGCCACTATTTATACCAAAACATTTCTCGAATCGGGCATAGTAATCGCTAGTGTCTTCATCTTGCTTCTGTTTACAGGCTGAAATTGTACCCCAATCTTCCTTTTTCGTAGTTAATAAACGTGGCAGTACCTGTACTAGTAGACCTGGTAGTGCTTTAGTTTTGTCCCCAAGCCCCGAACCTGGACCTCGGGCCCTTTCTTCTGCTTCTAATGCTGACCATTCTATCTTTTGGTCACCTACCTCCCACTCTTTTTCCTTGAGTTTCTCATAAATGCCAGCAGGCATCAACACCTTTAATATTGTCATAATGTCGGGGTAGGTATACTCTCCCATGAGTAACATGTCTTTAATTTCTCGGTGAAAACCCGCTGGGTCTTTGTCATGACTGGATACCACTTTCTTCATTTCTAACAATTCTATTTTCGATATGGGCGTATATACAAATACGCGTTTAAACTGATTGTCCTCGCCTTTTATTGGGTGTACTTCTCGTAAGGGATTCTGTCTATCCAGGTGATACGTGGTTCTTTCCTTGACAGGCAATGAGACATGCTCTGAGCATACAAAAAGAATATACTGCTTTCTTGATACTAGAATTTCTTTAATTAATTTAGTACCTGGACCTCTCCATTTATTCATAAGCAATTCAGTCAATATGTCAGGTAAGGGACCAGGGTCCGAATGCTGACTCTGATATAGTATAATGAGTTGTTGAATCATATAAATCCCAGCTAACCTCTGCTCATCTGGGGTGAGATTCAAAAATGTGCGTACTACTGTCTCATCACTATATTTTCCGGGACTGTCCACCCAATGGACAGCTGCCCTTGCTAAATCTTGTTCATCCATAGAATTGAGAAAATGATAACCCCTTCGTTCTCGGAGTAGTTTGTCGGCGGTTTGGAACGAATGCTCGTTAGACCTTATGTTAATTATAGGTATTTGGAAATTCCTGTCATTATCTGGACATATTGGACGTATTGAGTCAGTATGACATCTAGTCTGATCCCTATTACAAGATCTTCCTCTACCTACATAGGCTATGGTGTCCGACTGTCCTGCAGGCAGTCCTGACCCTTCTTCCTCGCTTTGTTCGAACTCGTCTGTCTCTAATCTCTCCTCGTGTAGGCGTTCTATTTCTTTACGGATCTTTCGGCACATGGCTATTATACAATTTTGCTTATCGTGTCTCCCTTCTGATATATTCTGGCTCCATTTTGTAAGAATTTTCATTGCTTCCGGATCTACCCCCGGTCGGTCTTGATTTCTGATCACACAGTTTATGAGGAAACGTAACAGTTCCCCCTGTATCTCTACTTTCTGGTATTCCATAGCTCTGTTAATACATTCTGGATCTCGCCCTGTTTGAACAAAATGATATATTTTATCTAGATGCGCAGTCATTCCTGGTAGCTTCGCTAAATACCCTGCGGCTCGTCTGATACGTAATGATGCCAGGATCATTTCGTCCTCTTTACCGAGCACCGGGTCATATCTACAATCTATAAGAAGTTCCTTAAGCGTACGATCACTTACGAATTTGGGTGTACGTGAATGCGCTGACTCTTGAAAAATAAGTTTATTTATTCTAGGTGGCGTAGAAAAAATATTGGTAGCACCTCCCGTGGCCCCGTCTGGGGCGTCGGGTGTGAAAGGATTCGTCGAACGTGACACAGCAACTATAGGTGTGGACTCAGCTATAGAAGTACCTGTAGGAACAGATGCAGAAACAGATGTGCTTGCCGGAACTTGTGACTCGATTTGTTGCTGTAGGGATACGGGTGCTGGATCTTGGCGTTGGACCTCCCTGGTATGCGGTCTACGTGGGACGGAATTAGCATACTCGGGAGCTGCGTCATCTAAATATGAGGAAAGAAAAACATCTTCTGCGGTTCTAGGATGCCCCTTAGGATGTACCTTGATTGGGAATAATGGGGGTGGCAAGTCTTTCGGTATCTCTGGAGTAGCCTTAGGTAATCCTTCGGCCAGAAGGGGATACATACCATTCATAAGGGCATTTCTTTGTCTGTCTACTTGTTCTGATTTCACTCGGATACCTTCCTTAATTAATAGATTGTCTTGAACTTTGCTTGAACTTTCTTTACTCTTCTCTTCCTGTCTACGTGCTTTTTCCGTACGTCTATGAGATTCTTTACGCCATAACTCAACGGCGTCTTTCTGTGACTGTCTGACTTTCCTTTTCCATAACTCTTCCTCGACTTTCATGATGCACTCTGCATCCCAGGTTCCCGCTGCGGGCCATCTCTGACTTTCTGGTAATCCCTTGGTGTAGTCTACCCATAAATCAAGAAATAATATAGCGTCTAAGCCATGTTTGTGATACATGAAGTGCCCTGGAGTATCCCTAGGAGGAATAGGGACGGCTTCTTCAAGTACCCCTTTTCTAGTAGTGATCTGTCTTAATTTCGAAAAGAGCGGCATATTGACAACTGATCTGATACTTAATCTTGAACACACTTAATAAAAAAGCACACTTAATGAACAACCATTCATACCACAATATGCAGGACGTTTAACACATTAAACATTAAAACATTAAACCTTTAACTGAAACAACAATGATGATCGTCTGCATAACTAATCACCATGCTTAATTCTTGACAATAACTAGATACTTCGGAATACTTGATATACTGCTAAACAGTACAGATACACTGCTAAAACAGTGCAGACCGGATTTGTGTACCCAAACCCGTCTTGACCGGCACAACCTATGTGCACGTCAGAAATGCCTCCCCAGTAATGGTACTCACCGGGTAGCTTCGGGAACGGAAGGCCTCGGTAACTTGAACTTGAACCGGACTGGACTCGACTCGACTCGTCGGAAACTGGACTTGATTTCGAACTGGTGGGTCTCTGTATACCTCGGATCTTGCTCTCTCAGCTAGGCTCTGGTCGGGATACTTCGCACTTCTCACCGCCTCGTCTGGGTGTTGATCGCAGTCTCAGTCGCCCCCGCTTGACCGGAGGGAGATACAGGAAATCCTGCTGGTACGCGTTATTGTCCGTCCAGCTGTGGCAGGAGACCGGGCCTGCAACTCACCGCCGGCGCGTGAGATGAGAAAGTGTCCCTGTTCGGGCGCCATCATGTGGTAAATAAAAATTCCTTTACCGGGACTGAATTTGATACAGAAACATTATAAAATAGCTCAGTAAAATGAGAGGCAGAATCCGTGATATTAGAGTTTCGGAATGGGCTTTATTCCAATAATCGATTATAATCGGATGCTTCAAGTTCCTTCACCACGGGGGTTCAGGAAGTGAAGTACATACTTTATTGACAAGAAGTAACTTTTATAGTACATACATTATAATGAAGTGAATACAGTAGGCGTAACAATTGATAAGGAAATTGACGTTTGGTCTGCGTAACCGAAAATGGGTGTAATAATGAGTAAAAAGGAACATGATTGGTTATGATGTCATACATAGGTGGATCTATAAGATAATACTTGGCCTAAATGCGCGCGCAGCAGTATGACGTGTAATTGACGTGTAACTAGGGGGTGACGGGGATTTGACATTTAGCTCTATATGTGGAGACGAGAAGTCTGGGGGGTCAAGTCAACCTAATCCCAAATCATATCTAACATCCTATGTTTAAAGAACTATGTTATCCACAAAAGAAGGACTCTCGGACAGAATCTATTCTATACTGACTGTGCGTGCGTGTACAAGCGTCTAAGTGTCTACACTGAATGCGAGGGGGTAGGAATATTCCATGGTAACAGGGCTATGAATTACTTGCATGAGGACAGAGAAGTTGGGCCTTTTTGCTTGGTAACTGGAAGAATGTTTACTTAAACTACTAGGCAGGAATGCATCGGCTGAGGGGGAGGCAGATAATTCGAAGGTGAAATACAGTTCTTGGCAGAGAATGGGCTGATGTCAGGCTTCGTGAGCTGCGCAGAGAATGAGACAAAGTTCATGGTCACAGATGCAGGCTCGGACTGGAGCTTTCAGAGGCAGAAGGCAAGAGGAGTTTTGATGACAGAATCAGGGCCTACTTGCCTGGACTGTAAAGTGGCATAAGTGAACCATATAAAGCCGGTGGCCTTTCATATTTAGGAATGGAATATCCGGCCTATTCATGGCGGATCTGTCAAAGGACATGTTGACGGTGGACGCGCATGTGTTCGCGTCTTCATAACTGGAACTGGAGGGAACATACATGTACTTGTGACATGCACATGGAACCGTTGGGGTCCAAGATAGGGGACATAACTGACCAGAAAAATCCATATTTCCACAAGCGTCACTTTGGATATGCTCATGTCAGTCAAGATTGTAGGGAGGAAGGTGGGAATGGACATTATGGGGACTATGTTAGTCAAAGGATAAGGTGGTTCCTGTGTTCGACTCTTTGTATGCACTGGGCGGTACTCTTCTAGGGAGCTTCTGTTTATCTAGAGTTTGACTTGGTCATTGAGTGCTAAAATTGGTGATTTTAGGGAGCTTACTTCTGCCCTCTGTTCTAAAATTGTCCTGGCGGTATCCTCGCAAAGCGAAGTAGGCTCCACAGCAGGGCTCCCAGACCTTCGCTCATTTAGCTCTTTCTCTATAAGCTCAGTGTCGGCCCGTGAGAAGGTAGGGTCTACCTCCAGTTCCTGTGCTTCACCCTGCCGAGTGCTGGTCAGATCTTGAAGCGGTGTAAACCTATTTGATAGGACAATATGAGTGGTGGAGTCAGTGTCGGTGTCAGTGCCAACTAGGGATTTCGCTTTAACTACGATGGGAGGTAGAGATATACCTGCCTCCGAGTTACCAGTAGTATCAGTGGAAAGTATAGTGGCAGCAGTGCATGGGAGCAGAGTTTTATTGTGCCCCATGTTATGCTTAGTAAACATTGTGGGAGAATGCTTAACGTGTTTGGAAATAGGACAGGGGAAAATGGGTGGCTCAACAAAGGGAAGTGAATTTTCCGTTGTGGCTATGCAGTTGTTGTAGGTTAAAACACCCTGGCATTCCACTATGAGATTGTCAATCCGATCAAGGATGCAGTTGTTAGGTTCAGTCTTGCAGGCCAGCTTGCCTCTGCCCGTCTTGGGACAGGACCCGTCTGACCCACCCCTCCCTCACTGGTAACCATTTATTTTTTCCGCATGTCAATGACCAGTGTGTTGGCAGTTAAGGGAACAATGATATTTACAGTAATGTGGGTAAGAAAGATGTCACATCAGTGTTCAATGTGTGCTTGCAGGTATCGGAGTGCTGCTGTTGCCTCACGATGTGCGATTAGTTAGCACAATACCCAAGTGCCTTTTTCTAGAAATGCAAATTAGTGGGTTAGTGCGAGGGGAACTTAAAAAGGATAAAATGATAGCACCCCGCAACTTGTAGTTTTGAGGCTTGGGGATTAGTAACAAGTATGATTATTTGTCGTGTGAGTCTTAATTTTCTCTTGCTTAATGTGCACTCTTCTGGATTCTATATAGTGGTTGGCTTATAGACCCTCTCGTGTAGAAACAAATTGTCCTTTGATCGGGCCTTCAGATGCAAAGGTGACAGTGAGCCAATCAGCAGTTTGCTACAAGCCTGACAAACCCTTACAGTAAACACAAGGAGATGATGGACCGAGTGCTGAAACTTTTCAAACACTCACCCCCCAGTCACAGATCTGGGTTGAATCCATCATCATTCTTTAGCTCACTTTGCCACCCCAGGTCAGACACCGCTATATGCAAATTAGTCTTTACCCTATGCCTCATGGGAACAATCCAGCCCGAACTGCCAAGCCATGTCTTCCCTGGAATGGAAACAAGCATCATGGGACCGGTTTCGGGCTAACAGCCCTCATCAGCCAGGCTAGCTTGAATCCAGTGGCAAAGTGAGCAAGGGACCCACGTCTGGGCATACCCTGCCAACTTAGGGCGAACAAAGCAAACGCAAGATGATGGACGGAGTGCTGAAACTTTTCAAACACTCACCCCCAGTCACAGATCTGGGTTGAGTCCATCATCATTCTTTAGCTCACTTTGCCACCCCAGGTCAGACACCGCTATATGCAAATCAGTCTTGACCCTGTGCCAAATGGGAACAGTCCAGCTCGAACTGCCAAGCCACGTCTTCCATGGACCGGAAACAAGCATCCTGGGACTGGTTTCGGGCTAACAGCCCTCATCAGCCAGGCTAGCTGACAAACTCTCACAGCAAAATCAAATAGCTACAATGTGAAACAGCCCAAAAACCACAAGAATCGCATGAGTGCAAGGGTAATTGTCAGAGACTGGACTTCTCTCTAAGTGATGACATACAGAGTCCAGCCACAACAAAATGTTAAACGCTGAGCACTCAGCCCAGATATAACATCTAGTAGGAGAGGGTGGAGGGTGAACAAACAGTGGGAGACCCAACCCAACCCTGGGCCTACCAAAACAGCTACAGCTCTAACTCCACTTCCTGTTGCTGGGGACTAGAGAAGAGTACGTGTTGGTCCTGGGCCTGGGATCGGCCAGCGTCAGAAGCAAGGGCAGGCCAACAGCAATAACAATGTAAGAAGGAGTGGAGAAGACTCACCCTGAAAAGGGGCCTACCAAAGTCCCAAATGTTAGACGGGGGCCCAGCCCAGCTTCCTCCGGGCTCCGACAGGTGTGGACGGCCTGGGCTTTGCCAGGGCACGCCCGTGCTGCAGGAGCCATTCTCCGGGTTTTCAAGCGCCTCCTGGCTCGCAAGTATGGCGGGCGGTGGCGGCAGGAAGTTGCAAAGCAAACCAGTTCTGGGGGTCCCTAGCGAGGTCAGCAGCATAAGGTACAGGTGTCCCGCGGTTTTGAATCGCCTCCTGGCACGCAAGGATGACAGGGGCGACAGGAAGCCGTAAAGCAGACCGGGTCTTGTGGTCCCCATCGAGGGCAGCAGAAGAAGGTACGGGCGCTCCATACTGCGGTAGCCCTTCTCCGGTTTTTAAGCACCTCCTGGCGTGCAAGGATGACGGACGGTGGCGGCGGGAAGCCGTAAAGCCGACTGGGTCTTGTGGGCCCCAGCGAGGGCAGCAGCAGAAAGTACGGGCGGCTCTAGATAAGATATACAACTACAGTAACTGCTTGCTATTCTGATTCAAGCATGTGTTCTATGAAAGATACAGTACCGGGGAAGAAAATAAGTTACTTACCTGTAACTGCAGTTCTCCAGTATTGGTACCTTTTATAGATTCACATGCGACCCACCCTCTTCCCTGGAGAGGCTCCCCTTATAGCTTGGGATTATTTATTCCCACTTGTGCTTGGAAATCTGAGGGACTCAGCCTCTGCTGGGAGTGTTCTAGAAGGTACTGGTGCCCAATTGGTTATAGTTCAAGCTTGGTCCTTTTTTTAAAAAGATAATAGATAGGCTATTAAACTGACTTTTTCATTGCCATTATAGCCTATGATAGTGATATGTACAGCTTTATGGGGGATGATTCAAGCATGTGAATCTATGAAAGATACCAATACTGGAGAACTGCCAGTACATGTAAATAACTTATTTTCTTTAAAAAGGGCATACTAAATTGACTCAGATGGGGGAATTACTATCTAACACTACAATTCGGTGTGCACTTGATGCTGCAGATACCACAGCTAGAGGAATACATTTCAGCGTACTATTATGAAGGCATGCATGGCTGCGGATCTCGGGTTTTAAACCTGAAGTACAGCAAAACCTTCTGTCTCTGCCATTTGATAGGGAACATCTTTTTGGTCCTCAAGTACCCTCCTTGAAAATTTAAAAAGAGAATGAGACAGCCAAGCTATGGGGGCGCTGCAGACACCATCTCATTGTGGCTCCTTTCACTGCTTGTGTTACAGTGGAGGTTCAGAACCCACCTCCCCTTAAACCTCCACCTCATATCATTTGACTCGGACTCAAACCGCCTTGCCTTGAGGTTACTACTAAGGCTTTTACAGCAATAACAAGTCCAGAGGTAGAGGCATGGTTGGATTCACAAAGTCACCTGCCACAACCACAAAACCATGACTCCCCAAATATTCCCCCCCGATCACACAACACCTGTTAGGGGCCGACTTCAAGGTTTCATTCCTGCCTGGTGGAATATTACCTCAGACCAGTGAGTGTTGGATATTATCCAACATGATTATTGTCTGAAGTTCACTCCACACCTCCCAACATCTCACCTCGCAACCACAGACTTTCCTCACAACATCAACAGTTGCTCAGGGGAGAAGTACAAGCGCTTTAAAAAAGCTATAGAACCTGTCCCACTCTACCAACCAGGCACAGGGGGTCTATTTACTATACTTTCTTATTCCCAAAAAGCACGGGTCCCTCAAACCAATTTTGGATCTCGGACCTCTAAACCAATACATTTTCTCAGAACATTTTCACATAGTTAGTCTTGAAGATATCATAGCTCTCGTACAACAAAGAGACTTCATGGTCGCACTCGACCTCAAGGTAGCCTAGTTTCACATTCCTATTCACCCAGCACATCGCAAATATCGAAGGTTCATAATAAACAGTCAGCATTTCCAATTCAAAGTGCTTCCCTTCGGGGTCACTATCGCACCCAGGGTCTTTACCAAATGTAGTGCGGTGTTAGCTGCTCATCTGCGCAGACAAAGCATACATGTATTTGCATATCTGGATGAATGGCTCATCAAAAGCACAATACATCAAAAATGATTTTAATACACCTAAGGCACCATAAACCTACTTCATGAACAAGGCTGTACTATCAACACATTAAAGTCTCACCTTCAACCACTTCAAATGCAACTTTGCCTAGGGGCAATTCACAACTAGGTGTAGCTTACCGAAACATTGCCAGAATACAAGCATTCCAGGCACTCATTCCCCAATTTCCGCCAGGTCAGCCAGTAACATTCAGGACAGTCATGTATCTCCTTGGCATGATGGCTTAATGTAAAGCCACAGTACCTCATGCCAGACTCAACATGCTTTGTTACAGGAGTATTTATTGCACCAATGGACTCAAGCGGAGGGTCAATTAAAAGATCTAGTGTTGATCAACAGTCAGCTTCCTACTCTGTGGTGGAAAGCCAACAACCTGTTAAAGGGAGAGCCTTTCCTAAACCCAGTTCCACAGAGAACAGTAACAACGGACACTTCTTTTACAGGATGGAAAGCGCATTCCCAACACTCAATGTTCCATGCCACTGGACACTCAGTCAGAGAGATCTCCACATAAATCACCTGGAGTTACTAGCTGTTTACCCAGTGTTGAAAGCCTTTCTTCCTCACCTAATTGACACATTAGTGTTAGGTTACGTTGAGTTCAAGCACACACCTGAATCCCAGGATGTCTGCAGCGGCGATGAAAGTACTCCAACCCTCCTAGAACACCTCTCAACGCTACTGAGAAGACCAGGAACCCTGGCAGGTATTCCAAGAAGGAAGGCGATGTGGATTAGAGACAAAGAGAAAAGACACAGCTGCGTTCTGCCACCTGGACCAGCCGGGATCCTAGTTCTTGCCTTACAGGACAGCCTTTCGTCTTTCTACCTAATAGAGAAAAAAATCTGTGTATCAGCTAAATAACTTTGATTGGCAGTGACACTATTGCTGAAGAGACATGCTCCACTTAATGTGATAATCACCTGTCAAGATAAATGAAGCATCACACGTGCTGTGGGATCTCTCGTCATAGGAATGTTAGGGTAAACACATGCATAAGTAGCAATCAAGTAATGAGCAACGCAAGAAAACAAAGAAAAGAACAGAACAGACACTACTATTGTTCACCTTCTACACAACCGTTCCTTAATAAATGTACAACCCTATTCATCACATGGCATAAACATCTCACCTTTATCGTGTTCTTAGTAGGTGATATCCAAAGACAGTAGTAAGCTTATGGGGTTTAAACTAGCGCTGATGCCTCTCATGCGCACATATCCCAGAAAAGAATGCCAGTCTCACAATTAAACAAAAGTCTCCTTTGTACACACAAGCGATGTTACAGAAAGAAATTCCAGTCTCAAAGTAATTAAAGTAAACAAACCTTCTGTGTACACACGCGCAACCTAATACTTGAGCGTCACACACACACACGATCAAACTGCTAGTGTATTCAATAATAAAACAAACAAACACTAAGTGCCGTGTATCAAAGTCACTTAGCTGAAGCTGAGAGAGGTCGGCGATCTGAAGCATCATAACTGCACCGTTGGAGTTGGCTCATAGGATGAAGTCCTCAACTTGGCCCCATCGCCGTGAAGGGTAAACAAAAGCCAAGCACGGAGTGCTGGGGGAATGGCTATTTATAACCAATGGAAGTGTTGCAGTGCGTGTGCCGATAACGTGCTGACAACCCGTGACTGCGCTCACTTTGTTTCCTGGATTCCTGCGACTTGGGTTTCCTTTGAAACGATCAACAAAGTCAGTGCGCGGCTCACACAGTGTGCTGGCATCGAAAAACAAGCATTGGCCAGTGCACAAAACTTAAAGGGAACTAAACATTGGCAGTAACAAACACACATTGATACAGGGAATCAAGAGTAACATTTCAAGCATACTGCAATGTGGTCTACTCGGAGCCCCTGAGGATGCTGACTGACCACAAGGACAACCACCCTGTACGTAGTGTACAGGTTCCTGACAGTCCTCATCAACACGGACAACATAACAGCCATGCATTAGCTCCAAAAGCAGGGGGGTACCACATCCCAACAGCTTTCCCAGTTAGTCCAGAACATTTGGAAGTGGGCTCTCGGATACAACATTTACATGTTAGCAGAGTATCTCCCGCAAGTGTACACCGACTTTGCTGATCTCCTCAGGAGACACCAACAAGTCTACAAGTGGTAACTCTACCCCCAAGTCCTCCTCCAATACTTCCAGCATTGGAGACAACCGCAAATAGGCCTCTTCACCACAGTAGAAAATGCAAAATGCCCAAACTTTGCCTCCAGTTTTCCACACCCACAATCCTAAGGCAATGCACTATGGATGAGTTAGTCTGGGATATTTGCTAATGCTTTTTAACCTCTCCTACAGTTTACATTTCTGGTTCCCAGGCTTTAGAAGACATCTCTCACCATCATTCTGATGGCTGCCAGATGGGCACGGCAACCATTGTTGACCACACTTCTCGAAATGTCAGTAGTTCCCTGTGAAGCACTACTGAACAGGCAGGACCTTCTTACTCATAACCAGGGAGAAATTAGACACCCATACCCTAGATCACTCAACCTAGCAATCTGGCAATTAGAACTCTAGTTATTAGACTAACGAGATGGCCCCACAGCCAGGAGGAACAGGGCACTACTATACAGTAGAGAAAGCAAGAATTCCCCTTGGAAATCCTATATTGGACACATTCATTCACAGACTCACTTCCATTAGCTCTTCACAGTACGTAGATAGAACACATACAATGGAATAGAACACATACAATGGAATATAACCCACCCCACAAACTTGTAAACCACCAATTACGAGATGTAACATCCAAGAGTTTTTTAATTTAAAAAAAAAGGATACTTCGTATCAGACCTCCAATATTTACTTCTTGTGATCAAAACATTAAACATTTATCAAATATATGTAGAGCAGGCAGTATACAACATAAAAACCATATGTGTAATTTTAAAAAAAAACTCATAATAATATATACAGATGCAGACAGAGAAAATCCTATCGGGGAACCCTTTTTACACTGTTCAAAAAAGCTGTTGCATTAACTGATCAAACAATTCACATCAAGTTCATATCATGGTGAATGTGAAATTCCATTCATTCCAGTGATTCCTCGTGGTCGGATTCAGGAGTGCTCAGCGTCGACGTGTTTCGGTAGAAATAACTACTAAAAACTCATCTTCCACAGGACAGAAAGATAAGGGATTTTTTCTCCCTTCTCGGAATACTAACAATGTATATAATCACTTGGTGATATGTATCCAGCTCTTTTACCAAGCATATATAAAATGTGTGGCTTTATCCAGTGAAGCCACAATTTCAACTCCGAACGGGAGAATACTTTTTCATAAATCTCCTAAAACCAGTCGGGAGGGGTAGTTTATAATGTGTCCTCTTCCTGCCGTATTGCAGTGGCTCTCAGCTCCTACTAATGTTCCCACACCCAAGGATTTGATTTGATTTGATTTGTTGGGGTTGTGAGGATCTAGTCCCTTTTTACTGGGGTGTCTTCATCTGCTTCTTAGAACCCTAACCTACTATTGTGCAAATGGAAAAGATTTGCTCACTGTTAGTTTAAACATAATGGTTCTTCAGCAGCTAAAGTACAGGAAATTGTCTGCTACTTAATTCACTTGCATACCTGTTGTTTAGCTTTTACATCTAGAAATCTACACCTAACAGCAGTGGCTGCATATCTTCAAAATAGGCAACACACTTCCCCTATTCAGGATTCCTGTTGTCAAAGCCTTCCTAGAAGGGCTTAAGAGTCATTTCTCCTAGAGTTTCACCAGTTTCCACATGGAATCTCAATATTGTGTTAACAAGATTAATGGGCCCTCAATTTAAGCCTCACCACTCCTGCCCCTTCAAGTTTTTATCCTGGAAGTAACATTACTAATTGCGATCACCTCACTCAGACATGTCATTGAGCTACAGGCATAAACTTTCTTCCAAATACAGGGACAGAGTAATACTTTGTACCAACCCTATTTGTCCTAAGGTGGTCTCATAATTCTATTTTAATTAATCTACTGAACTACCTGTCTTTTTTCCACAACCTAATTCAGTTGCAGAAATGGTTTGCCATACCTTAGATTAAAAAAGAGCTCTTGTGTATTATAATGACGGGACTAAATCATTTAGAAAGACACAAAAAAAGTATCACTTTCTCAAAGCCTTACAAGGTAAGGGCATTTCTAAATCTGGCATTGCATGCTGGATTGTAAAATGCATTAAAAAAAATGCTATTGTAAAGCTAAATGAACTTTGGCCATTCTTCCTAGCACTCACTCTGTAGGTAAAATGGGAGCTTCTTGCACAGAGGAATAGGTGGGAACATATATTAATGACATCTGTTATTTTTGAGGCTCACTCTAGCCAAGCGAGACATAGCCAGACAGTGGAAAGGAGATACACCGCCCCGTATCGGAACCTGGAAGTGGGGAATTGATTTCAAAATAGGACTGGAAATCCCAGTATTTACAGCATGAGGATGCCCCCAGAAGCATACCAAAATTTGGCAAAGATGGGCAGATCAAAGAGGCTTGTCACTGGAATTATCTAATAACTCCCACTAATACTTAGACAATATGATATTACCATATGAACTAATACCGGCAGATACACAGCGGATGACGATTCATACTTAAGAGGACTGTGGGTGGGATCTGGAGGGACTGCAGGGTGCACAAATGCATATTGTTTTTGGTTAGCTTTTGTTTCAATGTGATTCTTTTTGAATTTATATCCGATTAGTGCAGACTGCAATCTGGTCCGGTGGCCACTTACAGGACCTAGATGCACTTGTTAAACTGTGATAATTCTATACCGTGCCGGATGTTTTCGGTTGCATTGTATTCAATTCCAATAAAATATGTTGTGAAAAAAAAATATGGGCGCTTCAATGGCCTTCCTAGGATCCATACCCATAACCAAAATATGTAATGCAGCTACATGATCTACCCCAGATACAAACAATACTTTGTCAATGTACACTAATAAGCCAGTGTGGGTCAGGCAGTCTTACTGACACTATTTCAAACAACTAACTCCCACAAGTTAACCATCACTGATTGAGGAGAACTGCTTTACAGTGTATGCTAAGCATGTGTATCTACAGCCACACATGACTTGAACGGAAAATGTTACTTTCTCAGTAAGCATTTGTTAGGGGTATGTATTGCTGTAGATTCACGTTGTGACTTGAAAGACTTTCTTCGAAGAAAACAACTTGCACACATCCAAGCCCAACACAAGATAGCAGGCTTATGTTAAACATGTGAATCTACAGCACTACTTCCACAAAAAGATGCTTACTCAGCATATTACATTTTCCATCTGTACTTGCGGAGCCGCATGTTTTTAAGGCAGTAGCAGCAAAACCACAAACTTCCCTGCCCACTGTGTCCTTTCAGGAGGAACTGATATTTTTGGAGCTGAATGTTTTTCTTGCGGACTGCAGAAACTATCACAGAGTGAGGTTTTAGTTCTTGCCTTAAAAACGGGTAAATTTAAAGGCTTTAAGTTGAACTTGCAGAGAATCTTCTGCTGAAACGACCAACTTGGTCTCTTAGAAAAAACAGCTTCTTCCAAGGGGATGACTGCATACGAATGGACTAAAGACACTGAATGAATAAACACAGTTGAATGCCTTGATGTATTTTTAAGAGTCAACTCTGGTGAAAGAGACATTCTTGGCGCTGAGATATGATGATGTAATGACTGTGCCGTAGAGTATCTTTGTGTTGAATGGTGGTGTGGAGGAGATGCCGCAGTTGAATGTGTCGGTCTATCTTTGTTGCAGCGGTGTCGCAACTTGTTCAACCACTGGAGTTGTTGTTGTCCCCAGGAAAGGTGATGGTCTTGGTGTCGAAGGCCTAATATCATTGACAATGGTGCTGGCAAAGTATTGGTTGGTACCCGTGTTGTGTGTGTTACCATCAAACCCTTTGACGCCGTATGCATTGGTACCAATGGCCTCAATGTGGGCCGATGCGCTTGTGAATGGCAGGAGTGTTTTGAGTGATGGTGATTGTGTCCACAATGTTTCTTTTCCCTGGATCTCCGTCTGTGGGGTCCTTATAATGAGAGGAAGCTGGAGCAGTAGAAGGGGGCCCTCTTTTTTTTCTCTGCTTATTTTCTTTCGTCCACTGCCCTGAGTTTCTCCAATTTTCCTCTCAGCTGAATTTCCTCTCTGTCCTTTAGAGCACTTTTTGCGATTTGTTTGAGGATAAGGACATTCTTTGACAGTATGGAATGGAGGCAAACAGACCACAGATAGCATGTGGGTCAGAAATAGCCTTCCTAACTACCACCAGAGGGGCGCTTCACAAAAAGTGAATGCATATTTTAAGGAAAAAATTGCCTAAAGGTGTTAAAAAACAGGGAACATGTCGTTCAAGAGATGTGGAGTAATGGTTTAAAAAAATACTTTTCTGAAGAAACAACCTCAGAAAAAGAAGGGTACTAACCAATGTTCCATTTATTTTCTCCTCCCTTGTGTGCAGCAATGCAATGTCTGTGCACTGCCGGCACAGCTATGTGGACCAATGACATCCAATGGCTCCCTGTGCAAGCAAGCATAGCAAAGCATTGGAACCTACCATTAGTAGCATTTGGCAGTCTAATGACCTGCTTGTTAAAGGGTGCATTTTGATCCACATTTAAGTAACTCTACTTTTGAGGCAGTTCCATGAATATTAATATATTACAAACTAAAATAGTCACGCCAGCAGCCCCATGATGATTTGTGATATTTATGACATTAATAATTGACTTTGGTAATCAGGTGCAAAATGGTGGATGGCCTCACATCTGCACATCTTTTGTATTGCAGAGGAATCATTCAGCCAGATCAAATATGGCTAGCCTCTACTCGCTACTTCAGGCCTCCAAATCTTGGTAAATTAAAAGAAGAGGAGCTTATGGTAAGAAAGGGTTATCACTTCTGACTTTACCTGCAATGCAGAGATTGAAGCAGGAAGATATGATTCTGCTTGCCCAGATAGACTCTCGGTGCACTATACTAGAGACTTACTAGTAAATCAAATGTGCCAATCATGGAAACACCAATCCAGAACATAATTTACAACAGGAGCACTTGCACTTTAGCACAGAAAACCAGTGAGAAAGTGCACAGAGGCACTAAACCAGCAAAAACAGAGTCAAAACCAGGAGGTCAGAAAGCAAAAAGACTGGGGAAACATGCCAAAAGATGCCAAGTCTAACAACACCACTATACTCAACTCTACGCCACTTCAATCTACTCAACGCCATTGCACTCTGTCACATTACTGTGCACTTTTACACCAACACACTACACGACTGCACTCTACGACACTCTACTACAGAACTCTGCCATTCTACTCTGCGCCACTTTACGCCTCTGCACCACTCTACACCACCTCGGTCGGAACGCACCAGCAAAGAGAAGCCGGGTGATTCCTGCAACCACCCCCTTGCACTCGATCCTCCACCCTCAAAGATCATGGCACAGGCTCCAGGACGCCCTCAACTGTGCGAGGGCGGCAGCCGACTACTGCAGATAGAGAGCCCTAAGCGGTCCACAGAGCCGACCCAGTCAGATCTGGGTGTGTCTTGTGGACACACCAGGTAAGTCCCACTCGCCAATATCGCAGCATCGCTGCCACCGGACCCGAACCTGCGATCCTGCACTCCTGCATTTCTCCTCAAACAGTATCCGGCTCCTGGATCTCTGCTGCCTGTAGTGCACGCTGTCAGCGTCACCACCGCCTTCCTTGCTGTGCCTCTCTATCCGGGTGTCACTGACTAGGGGGTGGGGAGGGGGAGGGAGAGTGAGGCAGGTTGGACGCAGATCGAGGGCAAAGTGCAGTAAGTGTGCCTAACAGCGCAAAGATGTGGCGAACGGGGTCCGAGGAGGCAGTGGGGGTCGCCCGGGCCACCGTCAAGGGGCTAGTGTGAGGGACTAAGGGTGAGACCCAATTCTTTCACTTCCTCTCCTCCTTGAAGGCGACTGAGGAGGCCTCGCCTTCCCCAGCCAACCTGAGCAATGTGCGATAGGCTCTAAGGCAGGACTTGTGGGCTGGGCTACAGCAGGCTCTGCAACAAGCACGAGAACCCAGTAGACATCCCTGGCAACCCTCCTTTTGTCATCTTTCCCCTTTTGGTCAACTGACTGCAGCTACAGCCACCTTCATGCACTGACAGCTTACAGTGGCAGCCGAGGACAGCCAAGGAGCAGGACACAGTGGAAGACCCTGCGGAAGACACCCCCGAGGTGAGCTGGTGCTGAGAGGGCTGCAGACTGAAGGACTGCAGGGCTATAGGAGGGCAGGGGAGAGTAAGGTGAGGTGGAGATCAAGGGAGAGGCAAGAGAAAATCCTTCCTTAGCCGGGGAGGCTCTTGGGCCTTCCGACATTACCGGGCCATCCGCTCTGCCCGCCCGGAGCCTCGTGCAGTTTCCTCCATCTCTCCTCCTTCACAGCCTCACATTCAAGCTTTCCCCGGCCTCTCCTACTCATCTCCAGTGTTACACCTTCTTCCAGGCACCGACATCCACCAACTTCCAATCGGCCGCTGCACCAGCGGATTAAACCCTGACACCGGTCACACCTCATGCAAGATTCAACCAGTTGCCACTGAGTGCATATTCTGAAGAAGCCGCCCCGCCAGTCACATCGGCAGCTCCATAATCAGGCCTCGGTCTCAGAATTAGGAAAAGGGAGCCTTCAACTAAAACAACAAGCCAAGGTGATTAAGGGAGCCAAGGAAGCACAAGGCTCAGCCAGGGACAATGAGGTCAGGGAAGACAAGAGGGCCACCCCCTCACACCCTAGTGGGACCAAAGGCAAGAAGAAGGCACCAAAAATCAAAAGAGAGGAAACACAGCAACATACAGCATTAATCTCCCTCGACCCATCGACACAGGCCACGCCACCTAGGATGACCAAGAGGGACAATGGCAGACCTTTTCCCAACCCAAAATCTACTCCAAATTCTTATTCCAAAGGGATGCAGGTTCCACTATATTCTCATCCAGTAGTGGGATACATGGCCTTCAGGACCTTATCAATCCGATGTCTACATCACCCCTAGCCATGAAAACAGCGCAAAAGGAGCACTCATCAAAAATCCAAACAACGGAGCAGGCAAAAGTGATGGACAGGAACCACACGATCCGTACTACATGGGACAACACCCCAGAAGGGAGGGGCACAATGGCCTGAAGCATCACCTCTACACCATCGCACCGCCCTGCCCATGAACCTATGACCCTCCAGATACACAACAGCAAATTACAAGAAGGACCAGACGGTTAAATTACCCCAGCAAACAAAGCTCTTCCCTCATGGCTCAGAATCCTCTTCTGTGCAACCAGAGGATGACAGCAAAAAGAGCTACTTGGGGGAGGGAGGGGGGAATACTTGGCACAAGAATGCTACACAAATATGCTGGCCCAATACCCCTCACTTGCCCCTCTCCACGCTCCTAATTCACAGCTGACATCGATTTTCCAAGAGGCCCACACTAAGAGCTGCAGAGGGGCAGGACCAAAAGGGACACAGGAGGACGAGCTGGAAGTCTTCTCCTATTTAGGCATCCAGGAAGGGCTGACATGGTGTCATCCTATTTGCTGGACTACCCAAAAGGGCCCATTCACACACATCTTCAACCAGTTATGACAAAGCTAGTAAAGGCAACTTACAGGAGAGCCCTCACAAATGAATCCGCTAAGTCGCAAACGATAAATGTGTACGCATCCCTGCTAAGCACTATGCAACGATCAGTGAAGGCACTTTAGTACCAGTCAAAAAAGATGGACATACAATTGACACTAATAACACAAGCTCAACTGGGAGCAAACTTAATCTGTGGTTGCAGGCCAATTGTTGAGAAAGTATCCTTCCTCCCCTCCATGCTGACCGACTTCGTTGAGGACCTGAAAAAATAAGACATTTCGCAGCAATCCACCGAATACAGAATTAAAAGCTTCCAAAACACAACGCCTGGCAAGAGCAGCTGTCAAACCCACATACAGGAAAATATGAGAAGGTCATCCAAGGAAGCCTCTGCCACCGGACCAAAGCCACCCCTACGTCACTGCACTCTATGCCACTCTACACCATTGCTCTCTAAGTTGCGCCACTCTACTTTAAACACTGCACTCTTCACCAGTTCACTCTACGCCACTGTAGTCAAACCCAATACACCCTACGCCACTGCACCTATGCCAACTACTTTGCACCACTGCACTTAACGCCACTATGCTCCACAACATCTGCTCCATGCCACTGCACTCTATTCCACTCTACACCATTGTGCTGTACATCACTGCATTCTACGTAACTCCATTCTACTCTGCTCCACTGTACTCTATGCCACTGGACTACTCTGCACCACTCCGCTGCACACCAATGCACTCTTCACCACTCTACGCTGTATCACTGTACTCTACGCTACTTTACTCTACAACACTGCTCTCTCCACCACTGAACTCTGCACCTTTCTACCCTGCATTGTTCCACTCTACGCCACTGAAATCTACTCTGTACCACTGCACTCTACACCACTTCACTCTGCTCTGACACAATCTAATCCATGCCGCTACAGTCTATTCCATTGTGCGTCATTCCACTCTGCGCCACTCCACGCTATGCCACTCATTTCCACACTGCGGCACTCTATGCCACTGCACGCTACACCAATACTCTCTACTCCACTTTACTCAAAACCAATACACCTTACGCCACTGCACTCTATGCCAATCTACTCTTCAGCACTTTACTATACTTTACTATTCTCTACACCACTGCACTATAGATCACTCCACACCATTGCAACCTGTCACTTTACTCTGCCCCACGGCACTCTACACCAATGCACTCTGCCATTCTACTCTACACCAATGCACTCTAGAACGCTCTACTCTGCAGAACCGCACTCTCTGCCAATGAACTCTATTTCACTCTGCACTCTGCCATTCTACTCTGCACCACTTTACTCTATGCCACTGCACTCTATTGTTACATACTCTCCGCCAATGCAACAACGTCACTACACTCTATGCCACTCTAATATACTCTGCACCACTCAACTCTATGCTAGTGCACTCTACCCCATGCTACTGTGCGCTTCTGCACTCTTTGCCACTCCACTCTGCCACTACATTCTAACCTGCACCACTCTACTTTGAAATAATTTACTCTACGACACTGGACTCTACTCAACGCCACTGCACTTTACACGCGCCACTCTATGCCTCTGCAGTCTATAGTATGCTGCACTCTACGCCACTGTACTCTACACCATTGCACTCTACGTCACTGCACTCTATGCCAGTCTATTCTAGTCTGATTCAATGTCCTCTTCCACTGCTCTCTACACCACTCCACTCAACTTCCCTGCACTCTACATGACTGCACTTTACTCTGCACCATTCATCTCAGTGCCACTACTGCACTCTACAGTCCTGGACTTCACCCTGCACTACTCCACTCTACCCTACACGACTCCGCTCTGTGCCAATTCACTCTATGCTGCTCTACTCCACACTGTGCCAATCAATTAATCATAGGACTGCTAGAGTGCACATTTACTCAGTGAGTGTCCTGGTGCTAACTAGGCTTGTAAACTGTTGATGCACATCAGGTTATCTAAAAGCGGTTTCAAATAGCCAAGTTTTCAAATGGCGTTTAAAGGAGAGTTTGTCCTTTATTTAGTGAAGCTGTAAAAGGAGAGTGTTCCAGGTGTTAGCTACGAGGAACTAAAAGGATGAACCGCACCATTTTTTCCTCTTTGGCCTTGGCACCCCTGCCAACAGCACATCTGAAGTTCACAGTAGACGGGCTGAATGATACGGCCTAATCCTTTTCATAAGGTACCAAGGCCCAAAGTGGTAGAAGGCTCTGCGAGTCAGGATAAGTCCTTTGAACCTCTCTCTGTCCTTGATGGGACGTCAGTGTAGCTCCTTAGATGTTGCTGCATATGACGACTTCTAGGCAGAAACTGAGCTGTTGCATTCTGCACTACCGCAATCTTTTCCATTTGTAATGTTGGTATGCCCCAGCAAACGATGTTCACGTAGCTCAGTCAAGATGTAACAAGAGCATAAACTATCATTTTCTGATATTGCTCAGGTAAAAGGTACAAAAATGCCTTCAAGGATTTTAAAAGGCCATAGCACATGCCTACAACAGCACTGACCTGTGCGTTAACAGACATTTTTATTATTGAGTTTCACCTCGAGATAATGCACTACAGCGGAAGCAGCCGGTTGTAGAGGAACATGAAGTTAATTAAGTAATTAGGAGCATTTTTGCCTAACGTGAGGACTATCTGTGTATCATCGGTATACAACACCTATTGCACACCAAAGGTTTCAATTTGCGCCGCAAGCGGTGCCATAATCACATAAAACATTGTTGGGCTCAGTGCCGACCCTTGGGAAATGGCAAACTTTAGGGGCTTACTTTTTGACGAGTAGGGTACCATCCTGACCGCTTGATTACGGTCCGAAAGAAAAGAACGAAACCAGTCCTAAGTGGGTACACTGGCACCAATGTTTACTAATACTTGCAATAGAGTGGGGTGGCGCACAGTATCAAACACCGGTGAAAGATCCAGGAGAAGAAGTGCCACTTGTTTCTCCTGGTCCACAGCCTACTAATTGGTGTCCGAGACCTAAACAAGATTGAATCAAAAGTTGGTCGCACTCTGCTCGTCACACCAGCAAGTTGCCCCAAGGAACTGTGGTCAATGTAGTGGCGACGGCGAGTACGCCTATGCCACGGTGTATGTAGAAAAGTATGTGTCGCATTAGCCATCCCTGGACACGTGTTTCGAGGTAGTTGCCTTGGCAGTCCACTTGGCACCCCTTTACATTGTCCTGCTCCCTGCTGACGATAGGCAACTACCTCGAAACACGTGTCCAGGGATGGCTAAATGCAACACATACTTTTTTCTTTTTACACATCGTGGCATAGGCGTACCCGCCGTCGCCACTACATTCACCACAGTCCTTTGGGGCAACTTGCTGGTGTGACGAGCAGTGTGCGAACAACTTGTGTTCAAACCTAAACAAGATTGGATACCGTGCTGAAGTCTAGTCTAAAACTAGATTAGGAGGAGTGTGTTAACTGATGTTTAAGGTATTCAGAGAGTTGCTTGTTCACCCTCTTCTCCAGAATCTGAGAGAAGGCCGGTAACATCAAGATATGTTGAAAATTAGCCAATACTGACCCATCTGCTGAGGGTTTCTTTAGCCGGGAATACGTTTTGACTGTTTCCAACAGCTGGGCATATAGCTGAGCTAAGGGAACTATTTAGGAGAAGATTGAAGGTGGGGTCATTTGTTTTACAGCTGGCTGTAAGACTATGCGGTGGGCACAGGTCATCAGGTGATCCGAATTTGCAGACTCTTCATGCTTGCTCATAATCGGTGGCTGAAAAGGGCCTGAATTTATGTAGAAAAGAAGTGTATCCGTGGTGGTGAGGGGGGGGGGGGGGTTGAAATTTGTTCCTGTGAGTGCCTCCACAATACCACTGATTTTATTGTTGAAAAAATCTGAGAACTGGGAGCACAGCTTTGGAGAAGGTTCTACAGGTACTTGAGGTGCACCCAGATGAGGATATTTTTTTACTATTTTAGACACTTATTTTAAACGCATCTCTGGGCCTGCAATCAGAGTCTGCCACATTTCTAGCAAAGAGGTCAACTTGAGCCCTTTTAATAGCTTGATGATGGTCTTTCCGTACACTTTTGTAACATTCTTTGTCTGCTGGTAAATAATCTTTCCTCCAGCTTCTCTCTAGTCTTACAGAGCTTGCGCTGATTCCTAAGTTCATCATTAAACCAAAGCAGATAAGCTGTGCTAGAACTCTTTCAGTGGCGCCACCATGTTTGCCATGTGTTGTAGCCAATCATTGATCACCCAAGAGCCTGCCTCAATATCCCTGCTTTCTTTAAGGATACTAGAGCAGAGTCTACAACAAGCATAACTCTGCTTGCCTCAAAATGGCACCTCCAATGACACAAGGAGAATCTCCCAGCGACTGATTGTAACCCTCAAATAAAGTGCCTGATACTAGTTTTAGCCCATAACAAAGCTGCCTCCAACACCCGTAGGGCTAAATGAGAGCGAGCAGACTGCGACCTGCAGGCAGTTTGTTCGCTCCGATCACTAAGAGAATGGATCTAGAGCAGTTAAAGTGCAAGTGCTAGTGCAGAAGACAGTGACAATTCAAATGAATTTAAAACCGTTTGTTGAAAGTGAGTTAAAACAATTTCCATATTTGAATTCAAAGGTATTGTCAAGTGACACGTAAAGCACAATGGCAACAGACCTAGGCTCCTCCCTCTACTCTATTTCCCTCTAAGTATGCCAGTCTACTCTTCACCACTCTACTTTACGCCACTTCACTATAGGATACTCTACTCTACTCCACAATACTCCACCCTATGATGTACTCCTTTAAACTTTGCTCCACTGACACTCAAAACCTCTCCACTCTACAGCACTCTATGCCTTTCTACAACACTACTCCACTTTACGATGCTCTACACAACTCCCTCTATGCCAGTCTATTCTATGACACACTATTCCACTCTGTGGCCCTCTACGCTACTCTGCTCTTCAACAACACTCTACGCCCCTCCACTCTGCTTTACACCACTCCATGTTGCTCTGTGCCACGCCATTCTATGACACTCTACTCAACTCTGACACTGTATTCCACTATACCCCACTCAATTCTATGTCCCTCCACTGTACAACACTCTACTCCCTATAGGGCACTCCACAACACTGTACACTACCCAATGACACTCCACTCCTCTCCATGCCACTCATCTATACTGTATGCCTCTCCATAACACTCAACTCTGCTCCACTTTACGACACTCCACTCTTTTACCCCACAAACTTTTAGCCATACTGAACAGCATCCACTTTGGTGTACAGCATAGCTAAAACATATTGGCAAAGCCGTTATCTCTTGCATAGTCAAGACTTATTGTTTTTTCCAGTGCTTATTTTTTTTTTTGCTTGGTGTTGTCTGTTACCATTTGGTACAAAGCCTGTTCCCTTGGGATGTCAGATGTGCGCCTATCCTGTTAGCCTCTGCATGGTGACTATCTTCAGGTTATTTTTTTCCATTGGCTTCTGTTGTGTTTGAAAGGATATTGCCTTTGTTGTACCTTTTTTATTGAGAAGGTGGGTGGGTGGGTCACATGCGAATCCATAAAAATCTTCAAGTAGCAAAATTACTCCTACTGGGATTTCACCATTTCGTTTTGCAGCATGAATCTTTTCTGGATTTACATGCTCTGCTTTGATTTTTTAGCAGGGTTGGTCACCTGGGAGGTTGAGTTGAAATTAGATAGAACTTGCAAACAAATGTTTCAGTATTACCTTTCCCATCTGCAACTCGTTGTTCACTTGAATGTCCACTTAGTAGTGTTTTGTTAATGTATGAATGGTTGGCCAAGTGGTTGCCATACATATATTGTTTACTGGAACATTTGATAGAAAGGCAAGAGTGGCTCCCCTTTTAAGATCCCAGCTGTGAGATACAAGAGGCTTACAGCCCACTCATTGCTTACCATTCGTTGGCTTCATTGTCAGTCTTATTTGCTGGCTCCTGTTTGGTCAATACGTGCTGGTTTCGCTTTGGCTTCACCTTCTGTTTGTGCATTTGCCCCATCTCTTGGGTATGGCCAAGTACTGCTTCCTCTTTTTGAGAGGCTGCTTCCGCTTATTTTCTTGGGCTTTCTTTTTCTTCTACTTGCAGCACCTTGTAAGGCTATATGTGTTTTAGATTGTCTTGCTCCTGGTTTTTCTCCGTGCTGTTACATTCAGCCTTCATTTCCTGTGTTCGTTCATTTTTACTTTTCATCCTCTCCCCTTCTACTTTTTTTGTGCACTATAACACCACCAGCAGGCCTCAGGTTGTTAGCTTCTTTTTCAACAGTGATTTCAAAATACATTAATTTGCTTCGCATTATCGCTATTAAGTAATCAGTCGTTTAACTTCTATCAAAGTGCTATTTTGGTATGTATTTCTTGAATTATAGGATGTCTTGGGCATTATTAAATTGTTTTATGCAAAAAACTGTGTTATAAATCGGCGTATGTTTTTTTCAATGTGGAAATTACATATTTTTAAGCACTTTTTTGCTTGTTGGGCCTATCATATTGCACTTCCTCCTGTAGCTTAATGTGTTCATTGTAACTAAGTGTTCGAGGCATATGAGCTGCAGATTACACACTTGTGCATAGATCGCCATCTGGTGTTGGGCCCGGATGTTTGCAGTTGTTTTTCCTCTTGGAAAGTCTTTGGAAGTCACGAGGTCGGTGACTCCTCCTTTGGATCGTATTGCGCATGGGCTTCGGCTCCATCCTCAGATTGTTTTTTTCCGCCATCGGGCTCGGATGTGATCTTCGCGCTCCGGTTCCGAACAGCATCCAGTTCGACGATCGACACGCAATCCTCACCCCAACTCGCGGTATTGTTTTCGAACGCGATCTCCCCACTCGACGCGCCTCTCATCGGCAAAAACCTTGTCCACGACGGCCTTCGGGCCCACCCAAGCTCCGGTCCTGGCTAATGGAAAGGGACTCCCTTCAAGAAATGCCCTCGATGTGGGTCCAAGTTCCCCCACACCGATCTCCACGAAGTTTGCAATCTCTGCCTCTCCCCTGAACACGAGGCTCGAGATTGTCCGGCGTGTAAGTCTTTCCGGTCCAAGAAAACCATTAGAGACCGAAGGGCTAGAAGAACCATGGCACACTTGACGACGATTCCGGACGACATCTTCGGGGAAGGCGTCGACGCTCCAGAAGAACACCATACCGACGAGGGATTCGTCAGCGCCTCCGAAGCCGACGATTCAGATGTGGAGGACATCACTCCGGCACAGAGGGTCGTGAGTACTAATCTATCCCCCACACCCTTCCCGGCACCGAAAAAGGCTTCGGTCACGCCTTCGCCTCCGGGCCTAAGCAAGACCAAACACATTGCTTCCCACACCGCACCTTCGGGCCCGGTAAAGAAGCCGATTTAAGCCTTCCTGTGGCTCGGGCTCGAGCTAGCCTACCGTCGGGGCCGATAAACACTCTTCGACACCGAAAAAGAAAATGGTCTCCGCTTTGACACCGAGCCCCGCACCGAAACACTCTGTGTCGAGAACCAGCTCCAGCTCCTCGATGCCCACACCATCTTCCGCACCGACAAAAGCACACAAGGCCACCGGCATCGACACTTCGAAGCCGAAATCCACCTCGGCGCTTACCAATCAATCAGACTTTACCAAGCATAGTTCCGAACAACGAACCCGCGCGGATAAAGCCAAAAAACCAACGGCCCCGACGCCTTCTGCGCCAACAGACCAACCAACATCACTAGAACTTTTTACACCGGATCCATTACAAAGAACACTAACCAAGGATCCTAAAACCGGACATTTGATGCTCTCCATCAAAAAGAGACAGCTAGATAAACCTGCTCCACCTCCAAAGAGGAAGGACTCTGCTACCTCTCCTTTCAGAATACCTTCCCCACCTCCACCGCCTCCTCCACCTTCCCCTCCTCCACCGTCTCCGCCCCCACCTCATCATTCCCCAACACCCTCTCCGGATGATGATGATCACGGGGATCCATATGATGACATAGGAGATGTGCCCCAAAATTTACCTACAGGGGATCCCACTCCCACAGGCTCCCCAGACCCATGGGACGATTATAATATCCCTGACGTCCCTAACGTCCCACAGGATGATCTCTACCCTTCCAGACCTTCCCCACCAGAAGACTCACTGGGGTTCAACCATCTACTACAGAGGGCGGCACACTATCACGGGGTAGATCTCCATACCGACCCCGTGGAGGAGGATTTCCTCCTCGATACGTTTGACACCACACATAGGACTACCTCCATAATGCCTATGCTCAAGGGAGTTATAAAACATGTGCCAGAGGTCTTTAAAGACCCAGTCAGAGCCAGGGTAATTAACCCGCGCATTGAAAAGAAATCTAAATCCGCCCCTACAGATCCCTCCTACATCAGAGGGCCAGCACCACTAGATTCTCTGGTAGTGTCCACAGCACGTAAGAGGGCCAACTCCCAAGCGTCAGACGAAGCACCACCACCTGACAAAGAGTCTAAACTCTTGGACGCATCAGGCATCAGGCAAGCGTACTGCATCTCAAGCTGCCAACATATGGCGTATCGCTAATACACAAGCGCTACTAGCTCGGTATGACAGGGCCCATTATGACGAATTAGAAGCCATAATGCAACATCTCCCTGATAAATACAAACCTAGGGCCAACGAGCTAATTCAGGAGGGCAAAACCATTACTAATACCTCCATACGTTGTGCCCTAGATGCAGCAGACACAGCCTCCAGGGCCATCAATACTAGTGTCCTCCTCCGTCGCCATGCCTGGCTAAGGATCTCAGGTTTTAAACCGGAGGTACAGGCCTCCATCCTCAACCATCCCTTTGACCAGGAACATCTGTTTGGCCCAAAAGTAGATGAGGCCCTAGAAAAGATGAAAAAAGACACGGACACAGCAAAAATCAAGGGGGTTTTACAATCTCACCCTCCCAGGCGCTCCTTTCGCCGCTCTTCCTTTCGGAGCACATCCAGAGGCTACACCTCCGACACCGCTTCCACTTCATATAAGGCCCCTACCCAATACACCTTTACAAGGGGCTACCAAAGAGGCAGCTACAGGGGCAACAATAACAATGGCAGAGGCAAAACAAACACCGCCCGCTCTGCCACCGCACCTACCCAATGACTTCCCTCCACTCCCCCCAGACCATCCCACTCCGGTCGGGGGCAGACTCCAAAATGTCCTCCCTGTCTGGGCCACCAACACCTCAGACAAATGGGTAACACAAATAATTTGGTCAGGCTACTGCCTAGAACTAATACCTACCCCCCAAACATTCCACCCAGACAACGCCCAATGTCACAAGAACATCTAACAATACTAAAGCAGGAGGTAATCTCCCTCCTACAGAAAAGGGCGATAGAACACGTTCCTGCCAACCATCGAAATATGGGGGTCTACTCCCTATATTTTCTCATACCAAAAAGGGACGAGACTCTGCGGCCCATCTTAGACCTCAGGCCCCTAAACAAATACATACACTCAGACTATTTTCACATGGTAACGCTTCAGCAGGTACTTCCACTGCTTCCCCAAAACGACTTCCTGACCACTTTAGACCTGAAAGACGCTTATTTCCACATTCCAGTGCACAACGCTCACAGGAAGTTCCTCAGATTCGTAGTGGACGGCCAACACTACCAATTCAAAGTACTCCCGTTCGGAGTCACAACAGCACCACGTGTATTCACCAAGTGCCTAGCAGTAGTGGCAGCACACCTCAGGAGACAACACATCCATGTCTTCCCATACCTAGACGACTGGCTAATAAAAGCCAGTTCATACAGCCAGTGTGTACAACACACACATGCCACTATCCAGCTACTTCACCAACGGGGCTTCACACTAAACCACGCAAAGTCCCATCTACAACCATCCCACATAAAACAATACCTCGGTGCCACCATAGACACCTCAAAAGCGCTAGCCTACCCCAATCCTGCCTCTACGCGCAAAATTAATGGCACAACACTCCCTTCCAGCTCGAGTGTTTATGCAACTAATAGGGATGATGGCCTCTTGCATCTTCATAGTACCTCACGCAAGACTCCAGATGCGTCCTCTCCAAGAGTGCTTAGCGTGCCAATGGAACCAGGCCCAGGGTCAATTAACAGATCTGGTGTTGGTAGACGGTCGCACCCATCGCTCTCTGCAGTGGTGGACCACCAAAACCTTTCCTCAGGTCGACCGTTCCTGGACCTGGTTCCCCAGATAGTACTAACCACAGACTCATCGCTCTCCGGCTGGGGAGCTCATCTATTACATCTCACCGTGCAGGGCACATTGACACCTCAACACAAGTTACTCCACATCAACCATCTGGAGTTACTAGCAATCTTCTTAGCCCTAAAATCTTTTCAAACACAGATTTCAGGCAAGGCAGTCCTAATCCGCACAGACAACATGACAGCCATGTACTATATTCAAAAACAAGGCGGCACACACTCTCCACAGCTCTCTCAGCTAGCACAGAGCATATGGAGATGGGCCATACCCCAGAAAATCTTTCTCCTAGCTCAGCATGTCCCAGGAGTCCAAAACACTATGGCAGATCTGCTCACCAGACAAACAAAACAAATCCACGAGTGGGAACTCCACCCACAAGTTCTACACCCGTACTTTCAAATGTGGGGGCATCCTCAGATAGACCTCTTCGCCACCTACGAAAACACCAAATGCCCAAGCTTCGCTGCCAGATATCCACACCCATTGTCCAAAGGAAATGCGATATGGATGAACTGGTCAGGCAGATTTGCTTACGCTTTTCCGCCTCTCCCACTCATTCCACTAGTGGTGCGCAAACTACAACAACACTCCCTCACACTAATCCTAGTAGCTCCAACTTGGGCCAGACAACCGTGGTACACCACACTGCTGGAACTATCTGTAGTACCGCACCAAAAATTACGCCTCTCTCCACATCTCTTAAACCAGAACCATAGAGAGATCAGACACCCGGACCCAGCTCAGCTCAACCTTGCGATCTGGCTCCTGAAGTCCTAGAATTCGGTTATCTAAATCTTCCCCCTGACTGTATGAACGTCATCAAGGAAGCTAGGCGACCCACTACTAGAGCGTGCTACGCCGCCAAGTGGAAACGTTTTGTTGTCTATTGTCACAACACCATCAATCCCCTAGACGTCTCCATCCAACACATCATAGGCTACTTACTCCACCTACAAAGGTGTAATCTAGCCTATAAATCCATTCGCCTGCACCTCGCAGCTTTAGCAGCTTACCTATAAAACAGGCAACATCTATCACTTTTTAGAGTACCTGCCATTAAAGCCTTCATGGAAGGCCTTAAAAGAATAATTTCCCCCCAGAGTGCCACCCTCACCTGTGTGGAACCTAAATATCGTTCTCACCAGACTAATGGGGCCTCCCTTCGAACCGTTGCACAAATGTGAACTCCAATTTTTAACCTGGAAAACCGCTTTTCTCGTAGCTATCACTTCCCTCAGAAGGGTCAGTGAGATACAAGTATTTACCATTCAAGAACCTTTCCTACAAATGCACCATAACAAAGTTGTTCTCCGTACCAACCCAAAATTCCTCCCTAAAGTCATTTCTCCTTTTCACCTAAACCAATCTGTAGAACTACCAGTATTCTTCTCGCAACCACAAACTGTTGCAGAAAGAGCTCTCCGCACACTAGATGTCACACAAGCCTTACTCTACTACATCGAGAGAACACAACCTTTCCGTAAGACCAAACAACTGTTTGTCTCTTTCTCTCCACCACACAAGGGCAACCCCATCTCCAAGTCGGGGATAGCTAGGTGGATTGTCAAATGCATTCAGATTTGCTACCACAAAGCAAAACGAATGCTATCCGTTCCCCCTAAACGCCCATTCTACACGTAAAAGAGGGTCTTCAATGGCTTTTCTAGGAAAGATCCCATTAGATGATATCTGCAAAGCAGCTACATGGTCAACACCGCACACTTTCACTAAACACTATTGTGTAGATGTGCAAACTAAGCAACAAGCTAGTGTGGGCCAGGCTGTACTCAAAACATTATTTCAAACCACTGCAACAGATACGGGTGGTCGCCGCTAAGGGTGGGTACTGCTATATAATCTATGCACAAGTGTGTAATCTGCAGCTCATATGCCTCGAACGGAATATGCTACTTACCAGTATGCATCTGTTCTTGGCATGTAGAGCTGCAGATCTACACACGCCCACCCGCCTCCTTTATCTGTTCCAGTTTATCTTATTTAGATACAACACACATGGGCATCTTCACTGTTTATTACTACGCTCCATCATTTCCCTGCTGGCGAAAAACAATCTGAGGATGGAGCCGAAGCCCATGCGCAATACGATCCAACGGAGGAGTCACCGACCTCGTGACTTCCAAAGACTTTCCAAGAGGAAAAACAACTGCAAACTTCCGGGCCCAACACCAGATGGCGATCTATGCACAAGTGTGTAGATCTGCAGCTCTACATGCCAAGAACAGATGCATACTGGTAAGTAGCATATTCCTTACCATACCATACTATACAAAGACATGCTATACTATACAGTGACATACCATACTAAACAATTACAAGATTTGCAATCCCATAACGTACCATTCTATAAGACTAACCATATCATACCACAGTATACAATGACATATCATGCCATACAATAAGACATATCATATTATACTATACTATGACAGGCCATACCATATCATACAATGACAGGCAATACCATACTATACAATGACAGGCCATATCACGCCATACTGTAGAATGAAACCATACATTGACAAGGTATACCATATCATAGTAAGTTATATATAATGACATACCATACCCTACTATAGTATACAATGACAGAACATACCATTCCATACCATATTATACAACAGGCTCTACCATACTATACTATATGACAGCCCATACCATCCCATACTATACAATGACAAACCATACTATGACAAACCATACCAGAAATTGACACTCCACACCATACCATGTCATTCCACATTTACAAGAGCAAGCCCTGCCATACCATACCATACTATACGATTACAGGCCATACCAAATCATACCATAGTACACAATGGCAGGCCTTTTCATACAATAATAAACAGACAGGGCCTAGCATACCATTCACTACAATGACAGGCTATACCACCCATACAATGACAGGCCATGACATACTACATGATGACAGACTATACCACACTTTACAAATGTTATACAGGGAAGTATATTGTGAAAAAAGGTGGTGATACATTGTTTAATGGGCCAAAACAGTGTTGGCAAATAACATTATAAATATGCTATAACTTTTATTAAAGGTTAAAGATGCAGTCAAAGCTAAGACCGTAAAACTGAGCTATTCTGGGAAGCTTCTTTCTAGGGCAGGTCATTATTCTTCCTGCCCTTAGCTGTTAATTGATAGGTATGGTGCACTACACTGAGTTAATCAACACTGTTCTCTGAAGAGAAATATGTGTTGCACGCTATACACAACCTTGCTTTATTGAGTCTTATTTTTACTGAGGCCCATGCCCTTTTTTGTCATGATTTGATTGTTTCTGACCTTCCCTCACTGCTGTAGGTATTGATTTTATTGATTTCTTTGCTGATGCACTTACTGCCCGCTTTACGAACACACTCACTGCTCTTTCCCAATCCATTTACTGCTGTTGGGTGAGGTCTTCAGCTTGAACTTTGTAAGTAATGTCTTGTCCGAGGCATGTGTGGCTGTAAATGCGCACGCTTTTCATACTTCCTAGTTCTGGTGTTGGGTCCAAATGTGTACAAGTTGTTTTTCTTCGAAGAAGTCTTTTGAGTCACTCGACAAGTGACTCATCCTCTTGGTGGTAATGCGCATGAGCATTGTCTCCATTTTTAAATTGTTTTCTTTCTGCCGTCTGGTTCAGGTGTGTTGTGTGGCGCTCCGGTTCGAGACCATCTTGGGCTCACTCGGTTCGCTAATCAAATTCCACCTTCATTGGTATTGTTTTCGATTGTGTTTTCCATACTCCTGTACTGAAAAATAGAAAACCTTTGCTCGTCGGTTCAACGTGCTTCACTGGTGGCCTTCGAGCCTTATCTGTTCGGACCTTCTTTCCTATTTGGGAACAGTCCTCCATCAGGTTTGCAACTTATGTCTGTCCCCAGACCTTTTGGAGGCAGACTGTGAAGCTTGTTGATCCTTCCGATCGAAGAAGACTTTGCGAGACCTTTGGGCACGGAGTCGAGAAATGCAGCGCAGAGAGATGGAGAAAACTCTGGACATCTTTGGACAACAAGATGTCTTACAAGGACACGGAGAGCTTCCGGAGACTTCAGTAGAGGAGGACGAAGCCTTCTCCATTTATGACTTGGGAGCCCTGAAGCTGAACTGCAAATCCAAGACTTTTCTTCCGGACAGCGTACTGTGAGTACACACAGCCCCGTTGCATTGGGAAAGAAATAAAACATTCTCCACCTACATTACGGCTCCCAGGCCACCACTGCCATCAGGCCATGGTAGGCACCCACTGTCTGCTTTGGATGCCCCACCCTTGGAGTCAGCACCGAAAGCTAAGCTGAAAAAAGCCCAATCAGCACTGAGTTGACCTGACTCGGCACTAAGTCAACTATCTGCCTCTTCGGTTCCGAGCATCCGTGTAGCACTGCTTTAAACCTTACCATTTTGGCTCTGACTGCTCCAGTTTCCAAAAAGAAGTCCGTTTCGGCACTGAGACCCAGTAGTATTAAAGCACCCAGAATGGACACAAAATGTAAACTGGCTCCATCAAACCCTATTTACATTAGAGGCCAGCTTCCCCCAGACTGTAGTGGTGTCTAATGCCCATAAAAGGGCTAATTCATAAACATCAGCAGATGCCCCTCCAACTGACAAAGAGTCTAATCTCATTGA
Organism: Triturus cristatus; assembly: GCF_964204655.1. Lineage (NCBI taxonomy): Eukaryota > Metazoa > Chordata > Amphibia > Caudata > Salamandridae > Triturus > Triturus cristatus. The sequence continues at coordinate 626,744,177 of NC_140594.1, read as the reverse complement.
GGCTTTAGGGAAATAGGCAGCGGCACAGTCCTCCAATCACTGGTGAATTGCTAACACACAAGCTTTATTGTCACTATACGATAGGGCGCATTGGGATGAGATGGAGGTACTCCGCCACCCTCTTCCTGAAGAATATAAAAAAAGGGGACATGAGATTGTTAATGAGGGCAGATTCATTTCTAACAACACTATCAGGTATACCCTAGATTAAGAAGACTAAGCAGCCAGGGGAAGCAATACCAGTGTACTGTTGAGGAGACTTGCCTGGCTCTGTATATCTAGTTTTAAGTCAGAGGTACAACAAATAATATTCAATGTACCTTTTGATAAGGAGCATCTTTTTGGTCCCCAAGTGAACCAAGCATTAGGGAAGATGAAAAAGGGCATAGCAGTAGCTAAATCTAGGGAGCTATTCAAACCACTGCGTCACATGTTTTTTCTTGTGGTCCCTCTTTCAATCACGGTTCAGAAACAATACTACCTGATGCCTCTACCTTCTCCTATGGGCAGCAACATGAAACCTCCCCCTCATGAGGTTACTATAGAGGCACATATTGGAAGTACAATTCCAATGGTCTTGGAAGACGTGCCTCAACAGGATCTGCACCCTCCCCCTCAAAACAGTGACTCTCTTCTCATTCATTCATTAGTACGCTTTATTTGATTTCAATTAAAATCATAAAAGTATAAAAAGCATTTCAGCATAGAAATTTATATATGTTAAAAACAAACACATACATCATCAAATATTACTATATATAAAACATCATGACTTACAATAAAAAGACATTTAGACAGTAATATTAAAAAACATATATGCATACAGGGATCAGTTAAAACATGATCTAAAACATCATTGTTATCTACAAAATTTTGTACATCTTTCTTGCAAAGATAACTTCCCATAAAAAATTTGACAGCAGCATATATCCAGAGAAGATAAGGTTTGCAACAACAAATATGCTGGACAACATTGTTTGAAATCAAAAGACTTTAGAACTTGAATAATATAGTGCTTCCTCTGTTCTATATACAGTTTACAAAAAAAGCACTATGTGCATAGTACTCTGTTTTGACACTTGGTCACAGGGACAGTTATCGAATTTTTTAGGCCAATCGTTTAAAAAAAAAAAAAATTAATCTGTTTTTATTAACTTTTCAGGTTACATGTACATGAAAGGCAATGTACTCTTATAACTGACCATGTATGAGATCACGTATCAATAATGGAAACATATTTCTGGTACATGAATTTTGAGCATTTCAAGTGTCCATGGGGATCCCGTTGCACCAGAATGCATGCAAGTCCAGTAATCGGCTCATTTCATGAAAATTACAGGTTGCAGTTGAGTGATAGCATAGTTCCATTAGTCCAACACATAAAGTCTTTCAAATGAATCAGTGCGGACTTCTGAACAGATGTCGAGTAATTAAAAAAGTCAGAACCCAACAACCTCAACATAGACCGGTGCTGGTGCAGGTATTCCCACCATCCCTCTGTCCCCCCCTCCCCGCTTCACATTACAGCAGTCAGGCTGTTACTCCCCAACAGTGGCGCCAGCTGCGTTCACCCTTGGTATCTGTTCAAATATTCGTATTCATGTAACACTACGGCCACACATGGGCATGGCCTGTGCTACCTACCCTGGGTCTGGATCCCTCCCCTCGGGTTGTTCCCCCGGGCATTCCTCCTCAGTTCGCTGAAGTGTCTGGGCAATCCCTCCCATTGACCAGCTATGGGCTCCTTCCTCAATCCCAGTGTCTCTTCCTGGCGGATGGCAGTTCCCTCTGCTCTAGCCCGCGCGGAGAGCGAGTGCCTCCATGCCTGTGTATGGAACGGGTCTTGCGCCTTCCACCTCTTGGTCAGAAGTCACTAGCCCCAGATCAAGAAACCGAGATGTTACTTTGGTCACCGGGGTTCTGCGGAAGTGGAGCAGCAGGTAAACAGTCCAGTCAAAGGGTATGTCGCGACCTGTGCTTACGCGCAGTAACTCGCTGATTGTGTGCCAGTATGCATGTCATCTACGGCAACTCCACAGCATGTGGACTAGACCAGCCTCGGGTTCGGCCATCTAGGGCACACTGCATCCATGCAGTGGAAGTACCTATTGATCGCCTCGGGTGTGAGGTATGCCCTATGCACAATGAACAACTGTATTTGTCAGAACCTCCTATTTCTGGGTAAGCGTACTGGGCTCTCCAATACCCGTTCCCAATCCTTTCCTCTAGTTGGCTCTGCAGGTCTAGTTCCCATTTGCGCCAAAGAGGTTCTAGGGTGATCGCCGAGTGTGTGCGTAGTGACACCGCGAACCATCGGATTAGACGCCTGCCTCGCCCCATATCGTGAAGATACTGTATGATAAGGTGCTGGCTGGGTTCTGTGGACATGTCTCCCCATTTAGCGGTCAGGGCCGTAATTAGTGAGTGGTGTGTTAAGAATTGCCCCGGTGGTAATCCCCCATCTTCGACCAGGGTGTCATACGGGATAAGCGCGCCATCGCGATATAGGTCGCCCAGGGTCTGAATGTCCGCGTCCGGCCAGCGTGTGAGTGCGAGAGAGGTGAGTGCCCCCCGTCCCGCTAGGAGAGCCTTCCAGTGGTATTGCCGGTGCGTAGGGGACCAAGGCTCTGGTTAGGAACAGGCTCCTACGATAGCATCTACATGCCACTGCCAGAAGGAGCGGAGTCGGAGTCACAGACTTGGTGGCTGGGTGGAAGAGCGCGAGTATCTGCTCTAGGGAACGTGGGGGTAGTATAGATGCGGTATCTTCCCGACCCTTTAGACCAATCATTCATTACAGGGAAGCTGGTTAAACTTGAAAGATATCCATTCTGAAACGTGCAAGTACAAACCTATGCCTAGGGTTCGGGATAAACTTAAGGTAAGGTTACATATTGTACGTAATCAGCATAGACTGATTTTTTTAGGACTGTGAGTTTCAACAGCTCAGTATTTACCCGGAGTTCTTCAAGGAGCCCCAGGGACTTATTTTTCAGATCTTTCCTACTTATGCCTAATAAAGTATTGGGCTGTTCAAAATACAATGGTTGACCCAAGCCACAACAGAATTGTTTAATATAAACCAGCCATAGGAAATGCTTCACAGAGCTAAGGTTGAGGGAGTCACTAATAACTGTTAGGTTGAGGCCTGTAAATTCTGAAATCCAAATCTTCTGCCATAAAAAGATTGGCTGCATCTTAATTATATCAACAAGAAATGATAGACCCAGTTCTGCAGAGCAAACATAAGAAGAAGCGATTTTAGGTGCAGCAAGAAGATGCCTCAGAAACTCATTTTCTTCTATTTGAAGTGCCTTGCTATTAACACCTGCCCCTTAAGTAGCAATAGGTAGGCATTTTGAATTATAAATCTTTAGCATTTCATGATCAGTTCTTGCCTAGCTTCCTTGAGAAGTTGGATAGGGCCATAACTGATTTCTTACACAAAAGATTCCTAGTCTTGATACATTGAGTCCATTTGCTTTCCTTATCAAACAGTATACCCAGATAGGAAAAGGTAATCGTAGTACTAATTTTCGCATCACATATTTTGATATTGCAGCATTTTACTATTCTACTTCCACAGTTCATAATATAGGTTTTATTTTGATTGACTAGAAGACCCAAGTCTTGCATATAATCAGCAAAGTTTTTGTAGGCCCAATGGAGTTCTTGCCATAAGGACAGTGTTGTCCGCATAGATGAGGGATGGTATGGGTCGATGACCAATTTGTGGGTGAACGTTAGATTTACTAGCCAATTAATTTCTAAGACTGTTTTATAAATAAAGAGAATAAAAAAGGGGCAAGCACGCAGCTCTGCCGCCCTCCTTGCTCTATGAGGAAGGACCTTGTGCACTTCCCCCGGAAACCGTAGCAAACTCTAGCCTTTCTACATGAATATAATTCCCTTAGGATGTGGATTACCGATATCTCCACCCCTAAGTTAGTCAAGATTTCCCACCACTTGCTATGGTTAATGCAATCAAATGCAGATGAAAGATCTACAAAGGCAAGGTAAATATTATCTTTCTTAATGTTGGTATATTTCCTGATTAAGCAACTTGGATTCAATCCCTGTTCTATAGTCCCCACCTCCGGGCAAAAACCATACTGTAGATATGAAAGAATTTAGATTGAATCTGCCCAATTCCGAAGACTGTTGAAGATAGTCCGGCCTGCTATCTTCAGTAATGAGTCAAGTAGAGATATGGGGCGGTAGCACGCAGGATTATGACGGTCCCCTTTTATTTATAGATGGGAACTATAATTGTCTCTGTCCATGTTGGTAAGAAATCTATACTATAGCAGTCACCTAGTACCAAAGTTAATAAGGGACCCCATAATAGTGTGTTAGCTTTGAGAAAGTTTACTGGGATGCTGTCAGGGCCTGGTGCTTTGTCCCCTCTACTGGCATTAATAGCCCTAATGACTTCATCTAAGCTAAGATAAAGGTCAATGCTGCCATAAGGTAAATGTTTAGGTGTAAGAATATTGGTAGTGTGTACTGGGATCACTGTGTCTCAGTAGGTGGAATTGAATATATTCTAGAAAAGTGTTCAATCCATTCTTGTTCTATAATGGTTATGTCTAGTCTAGGGGCCCCCTCATCTATTAGAATTGGTGAGTTGCCTATTTGCCAAAATGCAATATTATGCTTCTCTATCCTTCTAATCATTTAACACCTATCGGTGGCAGACTACAATATTTTTCCACAATTGGCTAAATATAACAGAAGATCCGTGTGTATTGGACATTATCCTACATGGTTATTGTCTGGAGCTCATAAAAACTCCTCCAATCTTTCCACCTCGACGACACAATCTCTAAATAAAACATCAAACTTTGCTCAAACAGGAAATGCAAGCTCTATTACTAAAATGAGCCATAGAGCATGTCTCTCTTCAACAGCAAGGACTAGGAGTGTACTTCCTCTATATTTTCTAATCCCCAAAAAAGAGAAATTACTAAAACCCATCTTATATCTCAGGCCATTAAGTCATTGCACTCTATCAGACAACTTTCATATGGCCAGTCTCCAGGACGTGATCCCACTGCTGCAACAAGGCATTTTTTATGTCTGCACTAAACTTAAGACTCCTATTTTCACATTCCAATACATCCAGCTAATCACAAATACAGTGGATTTTTTGTCGCTGGAAAACATTGCCAATTCAAAGTACTCCCATTCGGAGTCACTGCAGCATCACGGGTGCTTACCAAGTGTCTAGCAGAAGTAGCAGCACATCTTTGCAGACAGAATATTCATCTCTTTCCATATCTGCGCGACTGGCTTATCAGTACACACTCAAATTACTCTCCGTCTTCTTCATCGGCTGGGATATACAGTCAATATAGAAAGAATCACACCTTCAACCATTACAAATCCAACTACTTTTGGGAGCTATACTCAACGCACGCTTGGATCAAGCATTCCCAAATCCAACCAGGATTCAAAATATTCAAATATTGTCACAACAGTTTTAACCTAATCAACAAATAACAGTTAAGAAAGTTATGCATCTCTCAGTCATTATGGCATCTTGCAGCGGGCGCAAAAGCACCACATGCTCGACTAAATATGCGCCCGCTGCAAGAATGTCTGGCACACCAATGGTCCGGCACAGTGTCATTTACAAGATCTAGTGTTAGTATACAGCTGTACTTAGCGCTCTCTGCAGTGATGGAACACACAAACCTGTCAGAAGGGCGGCCATTTCTCCATCCTGTTCCCCAGATCATTCTACAGCAGATGCATCCATTCTCACAGTGCAGGTTCTCTAGGATGCCAAACACCAGAGTCTCCACATCAACTATGAGCTTCAAGCTGTTCACCTAGCATTGAAAGCGTTTCTGACTCATCTGGTAGGCAAAGTCGTCTTGATCCGGATGGACAACATGACAGTTATGTACTATTTACAAAAACGGGGGCGGGTCACACTCTAGAGCTATCACACCTATCTAAGACAATTTGAAGTTGGGCAATACGTCACAACATCCATCTGTTAGCTGAACACCTCCCAGGGATGGACAACCACTTTGCCGACCTCCTCAGGCTGTGGCAACAAGTCCACGAGTGGAAGTTCCACCCTCAAATCCTCCTCCCCATCTTCCACAACTGGGGATTTCCACAAATAGACCTTTTTGCAACCGTAAACAATGCAAAATGCCCACACTAAGCCTCCAGGCTTCCGCAACCACAACCACTATCAAAAGCCAATGCTATATGGATGAACTAGTCAGGGATATTTGCCTATGCTTTTTCACCTCTCCCACTTCTTCTGTTTGTGGTTCGGAGACTCCGGCAAACATCTCTCATCCTCGTTCTAGTAGCTCCCACTTGGGCTCGATTCACTACACTACAGTACTCGAACTCTCAGTAGCTTCCTCTCAAAATGGACCTTCTCACTCAGTACCATGGAGAAATCACACACCCAAATACAAAGGAGCTCATCCTTGCGAGTTGGCTTCTGAAATCATAGAATTTTGATATTTTAATCTCCCACCTGTATGTATTTTCAAAGAAGCCTAAAACTAGAGCTTGTTAAGCAGTGTAGTGGAAACAATTTGTCTTCTACTGTTGCATTAAACATACCATTAAACATACATATCTGATGCAAGTGTGCAAAACATTGTTTGCTACCTTCTTCATTTACAAACAACAGGCCTTGCCTACAGATCCATAAGTTTAAATTTAGCAGCAGTTGCTGCCTTTATGCAGAACAGACATCTGTCTTTGTTCAAAGTACCAGTTATTAAAGCATTCATGGAAGGCCTTGAAAGAATAATTCCCCCCCAGAGTCCTACCTGCATGGAATTTTAATATTATACTTACCAGACTCATGGGTCCACCGTTTGAACCAGTATATGAATGTCCTCTCCAATTTGTGTCTTGGAAAATTGCGTTCTTAATAGCCATTACCTCACTTAGGTGTGTAAGTGAGCTCCAGGCTTTAACATTCGAAGAACCTTTCTTACAACTATACAAAGATAGTGAGTGGTTTTTAGAACCAACCATACATTTCTTCCAAATATTTAATCTTTTCCCCTCAATCAATCAGTTGAGTTACCGGTTTTCTTCCCACAGCCAGATTCGGTTACAGGGAGGGCTCTTCATACATTAGATGCTAAAAGAGCTCTAATGTAATATATTGACACAACTACAGAATTTTGAAAAATTAAACAATCGTTTGTCGCATTTTCACCCCCTCACAAAGGAAATCCCATGTCCAAGTCGGGCATTTCTTGATGGATATGTAAATGCATTCAGATATGCTGTGCTAAAGCTTAAGGAACTTGGTTTTACACCCCCTCTAGCACATTGTACTCGCAAAATAGGGGCTTCCATGGGCAATATCCCAATAGCAGACATTTATAGGGCAGCTACATTGTTGACACACTTTGACCAAACATTATTTTGTAGATTTATTAGAACACCAACAATCCCATGTAGGGTAGGCAGTGCTATGCACTCTCTTTCAAAGAACTGCAACACCCACAGGTTAGCCACCACTTTGGGAGAAGGGCTGCTTTACAGTCTGCACAGAGCATGTGAATCTACAGGCACAGATTCCTTGAACGAATTATGTTACCTGTTAGCATCTGTTTGTTGGCATGTAGAGCTGTAGATTTACCTGCGCCCATTCTCCTCCCCGTACACTTCTGGCCATTGCAGTTTCTTTACATTAATTTATGTGCATGGACATCTCTTTACTGATACTTACTTTCACTCCATTCTCAACCACCTGCGGGAAAACAGTTTAACTTCAGAGTTGATGCCCATGCACATGACCACCAAGAGAAGGAATCACTTGTTGCGCGTCTCGAAAGACTTCTTCAAAGCAAAACAACTTGAACACATCCGGATCCAACATTGGATGGACAGGTAAGCAGAGCATGTGAGTCTACATCACTACATGCCATGAACAGATGCTTTTAAGGGTAAGTAAAATAATACATCTCACTCTCACTGGACTTTTTATTTATCCTTCCTGCACTCTTGATATTCTTGGTTCGCTCTTTGGATGCTGCCTGCTTTGTCTATTGGTGTTGGATCCTTTCTATTCTTTCATTTGATGTGTCCTGCTCTACTGACTTTCACTCCTGTCCATTGACATGTTGAATGCTCTCTACTAATGCTCGTTTTCCTTATTGATGCGGTCAGTGCGCTCTATACTGACACTCTTTTTTTTTTTTTTTTTTTTGAAAAACCTTTATTGACACAGCAGTTATGTACAGTCACGGGCCTACAACCTCCGAGGCCGGCCGCTAGTATGCAAAAGGGAAACACAGTACAGCCAACAAATGAGCAACCTACACGGGAGGGTGGCCAACAGGCCCACAACTAGACTCCATCCAACAAGAAGGTTTTGAATGAACATTTTATGAAAAAGAAACAACAAAACAAAACTAAAACCAGGCATGGAAACTACATAAGCAGGAACTTGCTCTCACATGGGGGGGGGGGGCAGCCGCCACTCAGCGGCACTATAGGCAAAAGTTAGTATTAGGTGAGGTAGGAGGGGGGGCAGGGAAAAACCCAAGTACCAATTCCAGGAAGGAACAGGAATAGCCGAGCTAAGGGGACAGAGCTACATCGGAAGCGATCACCAGGGGGGGCGTGCATATATCTCCGCGGTAAGAATTCCACGGACCCCACATCTTGTTCCATTTTTTGGGTTTGCCTCTAGCAACATACACGGTTTTCTCCCGGAACATGCACCAATCCATGTTTTCTTTCCATTTTATATACTGACACTCTTTATCTTCATAGGCATATTGTACTCATTCCAAGTCTCATTTTTTTCCCTCAATGTTCAACCCCATTATCCCACTTCTGATGATATGTCAGTTTCCCTCAGATATTGTGTTCTCTGACTTGTGTGTTCGTAGCATATACTCGGGGGAGTTACTCTCTATCTATTATCTTTCCGATTAGGATTGTCAGTCTGCTATAATTAATTAAGAACGACGAGTCCCTGGAACTGGGACCTGAACTAATAATGTGATGTCCTGTAGCTTTGAACTCCTGCTTATCTATGTTCACGGAAGAATCTTGTTAGTGTGGCCGGTGTAAGGCTCTTTCCTCTCATTTCGCCAAGCAATATATGTCTTGTTCCCAGGTTGCCAGTCTGGGGCCTCTTGGAAACTTCCAGTCCATAGCCACTCATCTGCATGCTAGGACAAGTGCCAGGTCTATTAACTATGAGCCCACCATTTTTTTTTGTGGTCATGGAAAGAGTCCCAACAGAAATTCCCCTACAGTGTCCGGCAGGTTTCTGGCCAATGTCTTATTTATTTGGGTTAATACTGCGTCCGAATAGTCTCGCAGCTCTGTACATCCCCAAGTCATATGATGAATAAACTCCACTCCTGCTGTCCACATCTGGGGCACTCTCGCATTTCTCCGGCATACATGACATTTAGGCGATGTGGGGTGAGGTATGCCATGTGTACATAATTACACTGAATGAGTTTTAGCGCATTGTTTCTAGACATTTTCTCTGCACTGTGGAGTATCTTGGCCCACTCTGTCTTCCAGTGCTCTGCCTAGTGCTACGCTTCACCTGGCCCTGGTCTTCTCTAGGGGCGTCCTTACCATCCCTGTCAAAGCTCTGTAGTGCCACTTTACAAGGTGGTTCACCGAGCCAAGTGTGGTCAGGACTTGTAGCGTGTCGTGCATCTGCGGTTCTCTCTGGTTTGTGCCCCACAATTCTTTAAATGTCGTCACTAATGAGTGATAGGTGAGAAACTGACCTCCTGGTAGCCCGCATTGGTCCAGGAAATCCTCTAGTGGGATCAATTTGTTTTCCTGATAAAAATTGCCCACCTTCTTAATTACTGCCTCTGTCCAGTCCATCAATTGTGACTCTGGGTAAAGTGCAGGCGGTGTCCCATGTGGGATCCCAACCACGGGAAGGCCTAGGGCATACAGCATCTGGCCAGTTGACCGCTTCTGGAACCGCCTCTTAACAGTAGAGCACCCCTCGTAGTAGCACTCTTGAATGTGGAACCTCTATATTGGGGTATGGAAGTGTAGCTATTAATTGTCTCTGGGGGGCCTTGTGTGTTGTATTTGTTAACAATTCCAGATCCTGTTCATCCACCCATTTAGCCAGCCATTGCAGCTGCGCTGCAAGATAGTACAGCTGGAAATCTGGAACTCCCAGACCTCCTTCTTCCGGGACTCGCTGTAGGACGGCCAGAAAGACCCTGTTCCGTTCACCGTCCCATACCAGTTTGCGTGCCATCTTGTTTAGGCTTGCAAACTACTACACTGAAATTTATGCTGGTAGATAGACAAAATAGTAAAGCAAGTGGGGGAGCATAATCATTTTAGTCAGCACCATCCTCGCCATCCTGGGCAACTTCAGGGAGCGCCAGGAAGGAATCACCGTCCCAAACGTTCTTATTCAGGTTTTAGATTTCCCTCCTTTAGATTTACAAAGTCGTGATACACCTGAATTCCGAGATATTTAAAAGTGCGGGGTGCCCAGTTCAAGCCTATGAGAAGGTCCTCTAGGATTCCGTCCCCTCTGTTGCTGGAAAAACATAAGGTTTATTTTTATTCAATTTTAGGCCTGCCATTACTGCGTATTGGTCCAGTTGGTCCACCACTCCTCCCCTGTCCCAGATATAGCAATATGTCATCTGCATAGCTCGAGATGATATGTTCTTGATCTCCTAATAGCATTCCATGTGATTCTTCTATTTGTCTGATCAGTTCTGCCAAGGGTTCAATAGCGATGGCAAAACAATAAGGGGGAAAGCGGGCATCCCTGTCTGGTGCCCCTAAAAATGTCATATAGTCCCGATATAACCCCCTCCAGTCTTGACCTGTGCCGTTAGGTGAGAGTACAGTATTTTGACCCATTTAACCCATTTTTCTCCTAGTCCCATTTTAATGATTGCACAGAGAAAGTCCCACCGCGCTGAATCGAAGGCCTTCTTCAGGTCTACTGACATTATCAGTGCCTCCGGGTCCTAGATTCTATCGAGATGGTGCAGGACATGGAAGAGCCTTTGAATATTGGCCGATGTATCCGTTGATGGTATAAACCCACTCTGATCTTTATGTATGAGCAATGTCAAATGTGGTAATATTTGTTGTGCTGAATCCTTACTCAGATTTTTAAAGTCTGTGTTTAGCATTGGCAGGGGTCTAAACTCGGATACTTTTACTCCCACTGTTTTTGTTTTCGGAAGGGGTATCACCAACGCATCTTTAGTGGATGACGGGAGTAGATTGTTCTGCCATGCTTTCGCATACAGTGCCTCTTGTTTGGGGGCTAATGCCTGTGCCATTAGTGAATAAAATTCCGCTGGTAACCCATCTGGTTTCGGACTCTTCCCGGAGGCCATCACACGGAAAGCCTCTTGTATTTCATGAGCCATCACCGGCTCCCTCTGTCTCCCCGGGTCTCGAACTCGTAGTGTCAACGGAGCCAGGTCATTTGCTTGTAGTATTGTGGGGCCTGATACAGTGTCTTAAGATAGGTTTGAAACTCATCATTAATATTTTTATATTGGGGAGGTACAATATTTCTCCTGTTGCTGTCCCAATTTTTGTAATTGGTCTCCTATTTTCTGGTTGGACTAACCACGCCAATAATCTTCCTGCCTTATCCCCCTCTTCATGCACTTTATTATGATAATGGCGCATATAAAGTGTTCTCTGGCGCTCGAGTCCCCTATTATACTCCCGCCTTGTGTTTTCCATCTGCTTGTGGGTATTCTTATCTGCTGATAGGTTGCGTCCCTGTTCATAAAGCAGTGTTTCTAATTTGGTTATCTCCTTCTTCAGGTCTTTCCTCAATCCCTCTGTGGCGCCCAATCAGTGACCCCTTATTACCACCCTGAACGCCTCCCATTCCATAGCTCTAGAAGCGGTCGAGCCCTGATTATATCTGAAATATTCTGCAACCTTGTCTTCTAAAGATTGTCTGAAATAGTAGTCTGGTAACAGTTTCTGGTCTAGGTGCCACATCGGCGTGGGAGTATGTTCTGCCGACGATTAATAGCAAAGAAGTAGGGGATTGTGATCAGAGGAGGTACGACCTAATTATTCTGTGTGTATCATTCAAATCGTCAGCGTGTCTGTGCAATGTTCAAGTCCAGTCGTGTGTGAAGATTATATAAAAGCGAGTAGTTGGAGTAGTCTCGAAACTGCCCATGTTGTAGTCTCATGATGAAATCAAATTTCCCCTGTGTTAGCCAATTCTTAAATCCCCAAGCTAGGTTAGCTACTACTGGGTCGGGTGTTGCTCCCTCCACAGGGGTGTCCACTAATTCCGTGTGTATGATGCTGGGGCCCCTCCTTAATTTACCTACTTCGTTGGTTAATTGTTTGGGTTTAGGTGGTATGGCTATCTTTCCTGTTTGCCATCGGGACCCGCTTCCATTCTACACTGTCACCGCCCCTGGCCGTGACTGCCCTCATGGTTGCGGTGATCCCCCAGTGCCTACTGGGTCTCTGCCGTCCCTCGGATGCTCACAAGTCGGCCATGCTTTCCAGACTAAGCACACATCTCTTACTGGGCTCTTCTTCTCTAGGTGCTGCGTCACCATTACATGCCAGCAGGCCCAGCGTCCTAAGTGCTCTGCTTCGTCATCCCTGGGCTCACCTCTTTATGAGGGTCCGCTCGTCTGGCAGCTCTGGAATGACAAGGGGGGGGTGGGGGGGGGCTGTCCCGTCACGCCCCGCAGCCACACCGCTGCTCGCTCCAAATAAAGCCGCCTTCTAGTCTGGTCGTCTGCCTTCGCCTCAGCCCGCTCCATATGGGTTCACTGCATCGCAGAAAGCCCTCTTCCATCATCTGCTCAGTTTCCAGAGCTCTTCAGGTGGCCCTCCACAGCTTACACAACCTTCTGGCATGCGCTGGCTGCCATCTGTGTTCTTGCGGCCTGCGTTCCTTGCACCTTCGCCGCATCTTAACACTAGGCCCCAGAATCAGAAGCCAGGCCGTGGCCAGAAGGGGCTCCCGATCGCCCCCAATGGCATCCGCAATCATCTCTGCAGAGTCTGGTCGCCTCCCCCATACCGCAGCTCACTTTTCCGCGACAAGTCGCTTGTTTGATGTTCAGTATTTTAGGGCCTTGGCTGGTACGAAGTTCCTTACTGTGCGTCCACTCCGGTCACCATCTTGGGCACACCCCTTCACTGACTGTGTTGATGCTTACTGATATTCTCACAACTCTCTTTACTGAGGATGTATTGCTGCTAATCGTTGAAATCACCATTTACATACTTCCCTTGCTTAAACTCTGTTGTGCTCTTTACTGAAACTTTTTGTGTATTTTTTCTGATAGTGTCTCCTCTTTACTGGCACGCTGTCCCATTAATTTATATTGCAAAACAAGGGAGCCCCGATATTTGAACCTGGGATAGTCAATCGTATTGTGAGGTAGCAGTAGTTCATGTAAGGACAAAAAGGTCCTAAAGCAGCAAGAGCTGTTGATTTACGAAAGTGTTAATCACTCGTCCGGGGCACCAGACAGAGCGGCTGCCCGTCTCTCAACACCGACAGACGAATGCGGTCTAACCCAATTTAAATAACGGTTACACCGACGACGCGGTGCTTTTTCGCCAACTACAAAAGTGTTTATGGATACCGCTGCTGCGGCTGAGTAAGCACGTAGTTTGAGCTCCCGCTGCCTCCAAATACGGCTTAATCAACTTGGCTCCTGAAGGCCCCTGGCATTATTTGCATCAGACGTGCTTTCGGGTCCTAATTCCTTCATGTGACCCTCCATGGTTTATTCCATCTAATTACCGGTTTCATTCAATTACCTGCTTCCTCCGGGTCGCCCAATTCCTCATGCTCACATTTCTTGTCCTGATGATGATCTGAAATCTTTGAGATCGAAACGCCGTCGACCTTTTATACAACAAAAAACTCCTTTACTGATTAAATTTATCGTCAGGAGTTTCTGTTTATGTTGTCAATGCGATGTATATTTTAAATGTCATCTTCACTCGTCAAATCACGCTTTTTTCACTTTCTTGTGAGCACGTGAACTAGATTTCCAAAACCGCTTTGATATATTATTTATAAATAATTTATTATGTCAATGCCCATCTTTGTCCCTCCTTACATTTAGAATCGGTCTACTGTTGCTCCTCCTGGCATTTTTTCAATTAATATGCCTGAGCCCGAGCAACCTTGGCCGATGCCCGGTGGAGCTGTCCTCTGCAGCTATAGAGGAGTTTTGGCTCTGGCTCACCCCTTCTGCCGACAACTACCCAGCCGGACATCTGACATTGTTTTCCTCGTTGCCCCGTTGTGTTTCCTTCCCTCCCCCACATCTCATGTTTTTGTTTTCTCCTATGTCTTTGCTTGAAGCCTGAAATTGATGTAACTGTGTATCCTGTAACGCTCTGACCCTCATGTAAAGCGCTCTGATACCTCCGGGGCTAACCAGCGCTATATAAAACTTTGCAAATAAAATAAATACATAAAATAAATAAAAATAAATATGCCATGAGCTATTTGCTAAGTGATTAACACTTTCTCAAATCAACAGCTCTTGCTGCTTTAGGACCTTTTTGGCCTTACATAAACTACTGGTACTTCACAATACAGTCACATTAATTTAGATATTCTCTCCTATATTTCTTTTATTGACACCCGCTCCCTTGTCTTTCCTGATCCTCTCTTACTCTCTCCCATCTTTTTAATATCACTATCCTTATCTGTTCTCTGAAGTTCCCTCTAATCACTTTTATCTATGCTGCCTCCCTTCTTATTGTTGACGTGCTCTCATCCCTTTAAGCACCTTTCCACTATGGCTTTGTTCACAGCTTTTATTACTGACACTCTCCCACTGGCCGTTTTTCAGATAGTAATGTGTTGCTGTTGGTGTGCCTCTTGTTGGCTGTGTTGAGTGCTTCCTCTTTCACCCGTTGAGTCATTGGTCGGTGGGGCTATCTGTCTGTATATTGATCTGTTCACCTGTCTATATTGGCATTGTCCTGTCAACTGCAACAACCTGTTCTGCGTTTTTTCATGTAAGAACTTTGATCGATCTGTCTGTACGGCCCTTAGCAGATGTTTCTCTTGTTTATTCATCAACAGACAATCATGATGGATGGGATGAGAAGATGGAAGCACAGTTTCATGAAAGCCAAGATCTTGAGATTGCAAAAGAAATTGAAATGTTTGAACATATTCAGGAGCAGGCGTTACAGGTAACTCTACTGTTTTAATTGTGTTGTTATTCACTTTTGTTCATGGCACAGAAAATATGTATAGTGATTGGCGTTGCTGGGTGGGCTGTGGCAGGCGACAATGTGCAGAGGCAAGTAATGGTCGGAGACTGGCGGTCACCAACAGAGAAAATTGATAATAATGGAAAGGTTTTGTACTGAGACGTAAAGGAACATTAAAGATGAATGGTGAGACATGGAGAACTGCTGAACATTGTTGGTGAAAGCATGACCCGCGAGTCAGTTGGTTGGAAGGTTTTGGGAGGTATTGATGTGGAACATTGAAATGTCGAAGGAGTTTTTGGGAGTTAATATTGAACGGCCAGAGCAGGACCATTAATCGACATTACAGGTGCAGTGGGAATGTAGTGGCAGAGGAGAATAAGAGTGTGATAGAAGGGAAGCAGTTAAGTCGGGTGTGTTCTTTTGAGGCATGGCCATGTTGTAAGTCTCCTTCAGAATTGCACTGTTTGAAGTTGACTATAATTTTTGAGTGGCGTAAATGGAGAAGCAACATTGGGGGACTGCTTGTTTGGTGTGATATGACAAGCAAGTTATTTCGTGAGTAGTTTTGTTGACTGTTTGCTTAATTGAGTTGAGAGTGGCCAGTAGGTACACAGAAAGGACCTTGATAATATATTGTAATATTCCAAGTGAACAGTTAAGGAATTGTTGAGTCCAGTACACCTTCCTCCTGCACAGGACAATCTGATAAAGGCGTCTAGCTGCATATTCCTTACCTTTAGACTTCCATGCATCAGGCTGGATCCGGAAGATTTTTCTTAGCAGTACCCCTGCAGGCCAGTAGGTGGCGACTATTAACACCCCGTGACGCCGTCTGCATCGTTTTTGTCGTGATGTCTGCATCATCAATATAACCACCACGCCGGTGCGCTGAATCAGTTCTTTTTCTTTCTGCGCCAGCCAGCGCCGATCCGTTGAAAGGAGCTACCCCCTGTCCATTTTTGACAGACTTTAAAAAAACTTTTGGTCCACTTCTTTTGGTGTGTAGGATGTCTTGAAAGAAGACCTCGGTGTTCAAACCATGTGGCGCCTGTCACCACGCCATGTCTGTCACGGACCCTCACCTAGTCGTACACCGACTGCCAGGCCATGGCGCCCAACGCTTTGAGGGAGCAGTCCCTAAAGCAGCTCACTGCCTGGCATCCGGCACCGCGGCGGTTGCCTTGTTGGTCTCGATCCCGGTCCAGGTTTCGATCGAGAGGAAGCTCAGAGCACCATTCCAGTGAGCCGAAGTCCTCTTTGTCGAAATCGTCAAAGTTCGGAAAGAGGCACCACAAAAAACACAAGAAGCCGAAGTGTGCTTCGACTTCAACCCGCCCGTCTCATGATGCGGCGGGGGGACCTCCACATTCGAGGCCCCGCTCTGCGGAGTGAGTGCCTGGCTCGGCTCCGCGTTTCACCCCTTTTCAGGGTCCGTGAGGAAACCCCGCCCTGCTCAAGAGTTTTACGATGCCATGTGCGCTGTATTTGGGCGGCCTGACCCTTTGGGCCCTGCAGGCTCAGTGGATGGAGGAGTCCCCATGGGTTCCGCACCTCCGCAGCGACCTTCCCCGGTGCTGAGGTCCTCTGTATTGCTGGCGCCTGATACCCGATGGCACGGAAATGGTCGCTACCTGCTGCTTATGGTGGGCCACAAGCACTTTCAATTTGCAGTGCACCCTTTCGGCCTTACGAGCACCCCTCGAGTGTTCCCAAAGGTGATGGCAGTGGTCGCAGCCCATCTGTGGAGATCAGGGGATCCAGTCTTCCCCTATCTCGATGACTGGTTGTTGAAGGCGGGCTTGCCTCAAACATTTTTCTCCCACCTCCAAACTACAGCGAACCTACTGCATTCGCTGGGGTTCACTATCAACGTGCCGAAGTCACACCTGACTCCCTCTCGGACGCTCCCTTTCATTGGAGCGGTTCTGGACACTGTGCAGTTTTAGGCCTATCCTCTTGAACGGCTATGATATAGATGTTTCAGCCTCTGTCCTGGATTTCGGTGAGAATGAGGCTGTTGGGCCTCATGGCCTCCTGCATCCTGCTAGTGACCCATGCATGGTGGCACCAGTGGGCTCTGCAGTGGGACATGAAATTCCAATCAGCACAGCATCCAGGAAATCTTACCGACCTGGTTCAGATTTCACAGGGCACTGCGAGAGACTTGCAGTGGTGGCTAACAGACAGTGATGAGTTCAAGGGCAGACTCCTTTCCCACCCAGATCTCACAGTACTGACGGATGCGTCCCTTATGGGATGGGGTGGCTATCTGATAGAGGTGGAGATCAGAAGACCTGGTCTCCAGCGGAAGCCAAGCTCCAGATCAATCTATTGGGGCTTCAGGAGATCTGCCTGTCACTGAAAGCCTTTTTGCCATCAATAAAGGGAAAGCTCGCACAGGTGTTCACTGACAACACTACCGCCATGTGGTACTGCAACAAACAGGGTGGGGTGGGGTCGTGGACTCTGTCAAGAGGTCCTGCAGCTCTGAACTTGGCTGGAACAACAAGGCATTTCCCTGGTGATTCAACACCTGGCCGGTTCTCTGAACGTCAGCCAAAGGTGCCTTGCGGATCACGAATGGTGTCTCCGTCTGGAGGTAGCACAAGGTCTCTATCAGCAGTGGGGAGAGCCTTGATTAGATCTGTTCACCTCCGAAGAGAGCGTGCAGTATCAGCAATTTTGTGCGTTGGCGTTTTCAAGGTGACTCTCACTCTGTGACTCTTTTCGCCGCAAGTAAAGCGCTAGCCTCCTATACGCTTTTCGGCCCATGCCACTCCTACCCAGTGTGCTCAAGAATATCAGGAGCGACCGGCTATAAGTAAATCTGTGGCTCCGTACTGGGCACGGAGTGTTTGGTATCCCAAGCTTCTAGGCATGAGCATCAATCCTCCGATTGGGTTGCCCCTTCGGGAGGACCTTCTGTCGCAGCCAAACCTATCCACTCCCCGCCTCCTTATGTGAAGATTGAGGGACAACACTTAACAGCTTTTGACCTCCCTCCGAAGTCTTTGAGGTTATTTTGACAGCCAGGCGTCCCTCCACAAAATCGGTGTACGCTTGACCATGGTACAATCTTTGTAAATATTGTACAGACCAGTCTATTGACCCCCTGTCTGCTCCCTTATCTGAAGTCCTTCTGTCTACACTTTCTTTGGCATGGCAGGGCTCTGCTCTGGCACATTGAAGAGCTATCTTTTGGCCCTTTCCTCTTTTCTTCGACTGCCTGATCAGCCTTCTCACCTCTGCTGCAGAGATTCTTGAAGACGTTAACGCGCTTGTTTCCTCCTTCACCTTTTATTATGCCACAATGGGACCATAATTTGGTCTCACCTTTCTGATGAGTGCACCTTTTGAGCCGCTGCACAACTACCCTCTGCGATTGCTCACCATCAAAACAGCTTTTTTGGTGACAACCTCTTCCAGGAGGGTAAGTGAGCTGCAGGCACTTCTTCACAGCCTCCTTGCCTGACGGTCTTTCCGGACAAAGTGGTGCTCTGCACAAGGGCATCTTTTCTGCCTAAGGTGGTAACACCCTTTCACATGGGGTGGTCTGTGTCTCCACCCACTTTCTATGCACCTCCGCACCCTTCCAAGAAAGAGGAGTGTCTCCATCGTCTGGACCCAAAAAGAGCGTTATTGTTCAATCTCGCTCTAACCAGAGAGCTCCGGATGGATGACCAGCTCTTTATTGGGTACGTGGGTGCAAAGAAAGGACGTGCTGTCCAGACGATATCCTGCTGGGTTATCCTATGTATAAAGATCTGTTACATATTAGCGAAGAAAGATCTCTATGAAGGGCCTAGAGCCCATTCCACCAGGGCATAGGCGGCCCCCACAGCTCTTCAGCGTGGTGTTCTTGTTTCTAAGATTTGTGAAGCAGCCACATGGGCATCACTGCACACGTTCGCCAGTCAGTACTGCCTGGATTCCCAGGTTCCGCGAGAAGGCTTGTGCGGTCGCTCTGTTTTGCAGGATTTTCTGGTCTAAACCTTTCTGCATTCCCTCCTCCGGGGATGGTATTGCTTTGGTATCTGTTCAAAGGTAAGGAATCTGCGGCTAGATGTCTCTATCAAATGAACAAGTTACTTGCCTTTGGTAATTCCTTATCAGGTAGAGACATGATCTAGCTGCAGATTATTTTCCAAACCACCCATCTTCCCCTAACTGCGGAATCGCTTTTAGTGTCAGGGATGTTCCCCTTCAGGGGCCTAGCTATTAATTTTTTAACACACACCTCGTCAGTTACTTCATAGCTTCGTGCTTCTGGCGTGGAAAGTCGTGAACAGTACTGACGGCAGCGCGTCGGAGTGGCGATTATATAGACGCGGACGTTACGACAACGACAAACATGACACAACCGACGTCATGCAGAGTCGACAGACACCAACTACTGGTGCACAGGGATACTGCTAAGAAAATTCTTCTGGATCCAGCCTGACGCCTGTAAGTTCAAAGGTAATGGATTCTGCAGCTAAATCATGTCTCTACCAGATAAGGTGTTACCGAAGGTAAGTAACTTGTCCAATACTCCTCTGTGAAAGTTTTAAGCCAACGTTCAGTGCGGCCCTGCCTGTGCTAGACATTGCAGGTTCTTTAAAGCTTCTTTGTGCATGTGGCTTATATTCATAGTTATTACACATTCTCTCTTTCAAGTGTGTCTTAGAGTGTTGCAGAGTTGTGTGGTGATGATCAAGGTCCTCCATGCATTTGGGATTTGCAGCAGGTCTGAGGCTTTAGTGACTGCAAACAGAATTCTTATTACTTTGAGGCTTTCTCTCATGGTTTTGTAAGGAATGTTCTCATGGATTCCTCTAACTGCAGATTCCTCACCCTCAGAATATGCCCAGGCTGCAGACTGGATCTGTAGGATTTTTAAGCAAAGAAATAGAAGCACAAGAAGTTCAAGCTGGCCTTGACCCACTGTCACCTCTCTCCATCTGAGATCTCGAAAGGATGTCTAGGTGCGCTCGGTCTTGATCCTTGTCCCTCGCCAAGGAGAAGATTATGCAGCTAATCCCGCTGCACCCTTAATTTCCAGGGCCGTTGGCAAAGCCACAACAGATTGAAGCATTTAAAGAATCCATGTTAAAAAATATTTGGCACATTGCTGGCTTCCGTTAGTGCTCCTTCATGCCCCAAGGATCCGTGTATGCCTCTTATTGAGTCACTCCCAGCAGGTACATGCTTGACATCTGTGCCTTCTGTGCCCATTTGGGGTTCAGCTCTGACTCTGGAGTTGACTCCACGTCCGGCACCAAATTACACACCAGTTCCTACCACATCAATACCAATGCCGGAGGAGGACGCCAATCCTATTGTTCTGTCCGACTCTGAACCGAACCCACCTCGACTGAGGTTGAAACCTGGAATAGTTCTGACATGCTTAGACCCTGTTCACTCTAACTCAGACAAAACAGCTCCTTTGCCTAGTTGCCACCTTCCAGGGCTCCAGCAATTTTTTGGGTCAGTTTCTGAGCAAAGACAGCCATCCTTTGGCAACGATGGGTGATGATGGTGGAGAATTTCTTCCACAATATGATGACAATTGCTATCTGAACCTGCTGGAGGCCAGTTAACTGCACATTTCTTCTGATACTGAGCATGGTTTTCCCTCTGGTCAGTTGATGTCTGTTGAAGTAAAAACCAATATGCTCATGGAAATTTTGCGGCCTGGGCAAACATTTGCCTGAGCCCTTGCTGCCATTCAAAGGAGACCTGACTGACACCGTCATAGATATCTTCAGATTCTTTTTCCTTCCAGTGGGTCAAGAAGCAACAGAGAAGCTCTGGAAAAAGCATTGGAAAACTTCAAAAATTCAGGGAAATTACAAGAGAACAATAAGTCATCAGACCAGGAGAAGGTGACGAAACAGAAGGGAATCCTTCACTCTTCCCTAACACAGGGGACCACGTCATAGTCAACACGTGAACAAAGAATGAATCAAGGTAGGAGTCATGATAAAAACCTCTTTTAAGTTATGCCCTAACTGCCACCATAAATTTGCGCAGCGAGACCCCCACAAAATCTGCAAACTCTGTCTATCTAAAGCCCACTGGAATGAAGATTGCGAGGCCTGCGCAGCGTTTGTACCAAAAACCCTGAAGGTACGTCGAAAAAAAAGACTAGAACACTACAAAACCATGTTCAGGGAACAGAAATCACACATATCGCTGAAGGATCTAGGACTGTCCAGTGACGACGACAAGAATGTCGAAGATGCGGAAACAGCACACAGAGGTTCTGATGTCGAAATTCTTGAGGTAGACGTCGAGAAGAGACAAGCGAAGGAGGCAGATAGAAAGTCTCAAAGGGTAACCAAAACACCAAAAGGTCTGGAGACTAAGACTTAAGAGAAAAAAGCACACAAGGCAGCCTCAATATCAAAGAAATCGATGATCGAAGATCAGTCATGAGGAATAGAAGCGTACGGATACCAGACACGGTATACCGATGATGGCATAACTGCAAAAATGCCAAAAGGCCCCTCTAGTCGCAGGAGAAGCCGAAATCTACTGAGATAACACCATCGATGCCGAAGAAGAGATCATCCCTACGCTTGACGTCGAAAGGGCGCAAGAGGTCGAAAGGAAGAAGTAAATGTTAGAGGCAGAAATGGTGGCTTTCCTTCAACACAAGGAGTTCAATGACTCCTTAAAGGAATTCAGAATTTCAAATAATCCCTCTACTTCTCTTGACACTGAAGAAGAGGAATCCGCCTTAGAAGCTCCACCAACCCCACACCCCATCCAGAAGAGGACATGGAGCAGGACTTCTATGAAGCTGAAAGGGAAGAAGCAGCATGAGGATTTGAAGAGGAGTAAGGGTTCGACCTTGAAACATAATCCCCAAAAGAAGATGTAGATACATACCCCTCACTTTCATCACCACCCGACAACCTCACATTGTACAATAGCCTGGTAAGAAGAACTGCAGATTCATATGGGGTTACATTGGAAGGAGAGAAAGGAGATTCATGTTTTCTCATGGAAACATTAATGCCTGCCAATAAGGGGAAATGATATCTTCCAATGGTTCCAAACATCCTGGATCAATGCAAAGAGACCTTTAAAGAGCCAAAGCAGTCACCCCTTGGGTGGAAAAGAAATGCAACCCTTCAAAGATCCCAAATACATTCAGGGGAACACCCCAGCAGACTCCATCATTGTTACCACTGCAAGAAGGAGGAGCAACGCACACACCTTAACAGGGCCTCCACCAGAAAGGGAAAGCGAGAGGCTAGACATGATGTGTAGAAATATGGAAAAAGAGGTGGCAACACAATGTCGGATTGCCAACTCCAACTTGTTTCTAAATAGCTATGGTCACCAGCAATGGAACATAATCGAATTTCTAATGCAGAAACTTCCTGAGAAGGACAGGAATAGAGCCAAGGCAATAATCCAAGAAGGCAAGAACATTGCCAGCACTTGCCCAAAATTAGCACTAGATTCGCCTGTAGGCAGATGTGCACAGGTACAACAATAAGAAGACATCCCTGGCTCAGAATATCAGGTTTCAAGCACGAAGTACAAGCCTCCATTATCAACAAACCCTTCACAGGAGAGGCACTATTTGAGCAGGCGGTGAATGAGTCCTTGCAACAGATTAAAAAGGACAACGAGACAGCTAGGGCAATGGGAGCCTTACAATACAGAGGCGCATTCACAAGAGGTGGAAGCACACTTAGAAGACCCACAGTCAGGTGAACCATCCCATTGTGTCAACAACAACAGAACCAAGCACAGAACAGCACACAACTAACCACATATCAGTGGCAACACCTTGCAAGGCAGTCCTTGCAACACTTCAAGGAGTAATTCGTCTCCTACAAAACTATATGGCAGCATTGGATCTAAAGGACACTTATCTGCACATACCCATGAACCAAGTGCATAAAAATTTCCCGTGATTAGTACTCCAGAAAGTACATTACCAATTCAAAGTTTTGCTTTTCGGCATAAAATCAGCACCAAGGGTCTTAACCAAAGATTGAGACTCCATTTCCGATCGACAGTCTATCTCACTTCCGACATTCCTGCCTAACCCCTCAAAAGAGGATGAGCAGGTCCATCTTTTGGATCCTTGAAAAGCAAGGAGTTTTTTATTTGATAGTACCAAAGACCATCTGGTCAATTATCAAATTTGTGTGAGGTTCTTAAGAGCAAGTAAAGGCAAGGTAGTGCAGAAGAGGACTTTATCCATGTGGTTAGTCCTTTGCATTAAGATATGTATGCGCTGGCCAAGTAGCAGCCTCCAGGGAGGATTGAGGGCCCATTCCATCAGGGCTAAGGCTGCTACCACTGCACTGGCATGTGAGCTGCCTGTTGTTGATATTTGTCTAGCTGCAATGTGAACATCAGTGTACATGTTCACAAAGCATTACTTCCTTGAGAGGACACCTACAGGTTTGACGGGAACGGCGTTTTGGTCTTTATAGGTCTGTGTCATTCTAAGGACCTACCACTGAGGAAGGTGGTAGGTCCACTGAGGAAGGTGGTCCTTTGGAATCTATTCTGATTCTGAGGAATCAGCAGTTAGAAGTATCCATCAGATGAACAACTTACTAATAGTTGGTAATGTTCTTTCTGTTAAAAACATTATCAGTGACTTCCTCCCCGCCCTCCACCTCCCCATTTTTCATCTGAAAAGGTCAGAAATTAGAGATCTGCACACTGGCACAAAAAGCGTGGACTGTGTCAAGAAGAAAAGTGATGTCCGCATGTTTGGGTGCCAATTTTTTACGGCTCCACCTGTCAAGTCTGGGGCAGGGTTGGGTTGACTCAGAACCGCACAATCCAACCTACTGCGGCACAGGGGCTCTGGTGAAAAATTGTCTGGATTCAGTCTGGCTCCTGAGGATATTCTAAAGGTGAGGAATCAGTGGTTAGATAGATTATCCACCATTAAGAGGGTTACTGAAGGTATGTAACTTGTTCTTTAGTTTCCCTGTATCTCACATAATTTTTGCCTCTTATCTCCTTGGCACAGCAAAACAACCCGCAAAAGTAAGAGTTTCTTTTCCAGAGTTCACTTTTGCATGGATTCTGAGGATTACATGCACAGCAGAATATGGCAAATAAACCTGTTTGTAGCATGTGTGGCTGTAGATGCACATACTCTGCAGACGCCTGCTATCTTGGGCTCTGGCGTTTGCATCTTATTTTCGAAGAAGTTTTTAGAGTCATGAGGTATAGTGACTTCTCTTAGTTGGCAATGTTCATGGCCAAAGATTCCATTGTTAGATTGCTTTTTTCCACCATCATGTTAGGATATGTACTGATCAGGCTCCATGTTTGCCGCTTTACTGCAGAGCACACTTGATGGCTCAACTTCTGTGTCGACAGAGAATATTCAATGTAATGGATCCTCCATCCTGTCTTTCGTGTCCGTAATCATGCCCCCTACCCCCAAGTCTGATCATCTCTTGATACCTCATTGCTGGGGCCTACAGGCCATAACGCCATCTTTGTCTCAAGAACCTTGTCGACCAAAATGCATGGACGGTGATGGAAAGGGTGCCCTTCCAGGGCTGCCCCCAGTGCCACTCCAAGTTTCCCTAGACTTACCAAAATCATGTCTGCAACCTCTGCCTCTCCCTAGAGAGCGACAACACCACATGCGAGGCCTCAATCACCTGCCATTCAAAAGAAGACTCTTCATACCGACATGAGCAGAGGTGGGTCTATAAGAGAATGCAGAGGCAAGCGCCCAATGGCACTCCCGACATCATCGAGGAGCAAGGCGTTGAAGCAGAGGAAGAAGTCTGTTCCTCAGAGGCGTAGCTTTTCCAGTTCTGCTAGGAGTTGAGCTCCCCCCTCCCTAGCATGACGGAGAACTACAGCAAGGTGCCTTGAAAGAAGACTTCCACTGCAAGAATGGTCGGCACCCACGCAGTGGGCTCAGGAGCCTTGTGCAGAGGCAGAGCACCGCCCTCGAGAAGGTCAGGCATTGAGCCCAGAGTAAAAAAAACAGCCTGCCTGGCCACCACTTCCTTTCGGGCCACGGTCGGCACCGACAAAAACCTTCGAAGCCGACAACGTTCCCCACTTCCGACTGCAAAGAATATGCTCAACCCTCAGGTCCCTTCGTAGTCAGAAGGGCCCTTGACACCAGCACCAAAGGACGCATTAGCACCAAAGCCTACATCGGCATCTATGTCAAAGACTCCCTCTTCACAGAGAGCACACTTGAAGACGAAAACGCCATCAATGGACAGCTCCAAGGATTCGGAGCAACCCATCTCACCGCGACTGCAGCAGAAGCTAGATGCTCGGAAAAGCATCTGTTTATACACCCACAGATAGGAAAGATCTCCATCAAGCTGACACCAAAGCCACTAGAAACTCTCCAGAGGAAAAGAGAACTGACTTTTTAGGAGCAGTATGTTTTAGAGCCTGCTCCACCTCCCAAGCACAAGAGACGTTAGGACAGTGGCACTAGCCTCCTTCCTGCTCAACCTCCTCCTCCTTCAGCACCACCTCAAGCCACATATCACAAGGTTGATGTGCATGTTGTCCAGGAGTGCAATGACTTTGTGGTCGAAACACTATCCAAGACCCAATGCACACTCCAGTTCCTCCCTATGCTTAAGGGGATACTTAAGCCCACCTCTGAGACCTTTAAAGAGCCCTTCAAGGCAATGGTGGTCGCACCTAGGGTGGACAAGAAATATAAAGACTCACCCAATTACCCACCCAACATCCAGGGCCACATATCTCCGGACTCACTAGTAGGCCACACACCCATGCTACAGAAAATTCTCCCCCTCCAGATAAGGAGAGTAAAAAGCTGAACTCAGCTGGCAAGAAGGTAGCAGTGCAAGCAGCTGCAAACTAGAGGACTACCAACTCGATTGGCTTGCTCTCCCAAACAGGGAGCATTGGGATGAGATGCAGATCTAGGTTCTTTGTAATGCCTTTTCCCAGCGTCCTACGTCTCTGTGTAGTGAGGGAACCGTGATCCGTTACTCCAGTAAGCGGGGGTGTAGCATCTGGAATGTGCACCACCCCAATATTTAGGAAGACACCTTACACTTGTGAACAATCTACAGTGACAAGTTATACTTCTTAAATCAATTTCTTTTCCATTCACATTATTTAATTAAAGAGGGTGATTTAGTCTTGAAGATAGACAGAATTGTTTTTTACCTAAGCTCATGGGTAGAATTTTCCCCCATGCCCTTTTAACTCTACTTCTGGGAGACATAATTAAAGACTATTAGCCTACTCAGGCGGTAGTTTTTTTTGATAAACAATTTTATTGATTTTAAACAAAGTAAAATGCCAGCAATACAGTACAGTTCAGTGATAATAAAGTCCCACATTTGATTAGGTGGTAAACCATGATGTATTGAGACCCCGAGAGGTCCCCAGTGGTACACCCAGTTAGTCAGGCAAAACATTTTCAGGCTATCTGACCCAACCATTTGCCCCATACCTTGCGGTATTTCTTCGGACAGCCCCATTCTTCATACAGGGGCTTCTCCTGTGTGGGACACTGGTCAACCCCCTTACGCCACTTCTTGACGCTAGGCAGAATAGGACGTTTCCAGTTGGTGGCTATGTCTCGCTTAGCTACGATCATTGCTGTATTAAGGAACAGCTTTTCATTCCTGGACCCGTCCAGCCCGTCCGTGATCCCCAAGAGCGTGTGTAATTGGTCATATGGGACCTCCCAACCCAAGACCTCAGTAAGTTCCTGCTCTATATATCCCAAGAATTGCACTAAGAGGGGATGACATGTCCAGAACATGTGGAAGAATTCTGCCTGGGCCTGGCCGTAGGGTGTACAGGAAGCAGTTTGGTATAGGCCGACCCTCTGTAGATGAGCGGGGGTTAAATAGGCTGCATGCAAGTAGTACAGTTGGATCAGGTGGTGCTTGGCTGTTGCGGTAACCGTCTTAGGTGCCATCAGTGCGTCCCCTCCAATCCTCCTCCTCCAATGGACTCACCCAGCCCTCCAACTGGCTTCTGAGACGTTCCAGTGTGGTTGGGGTGTTGTTGGTTAATGAGCGATAAATATGGGAAATACCCCCGTTCCCCATCATGGTTTGCACCTCCGGCGGGCTGTATTCCGGTAGCGTTGTGCCATCGGGTATGTGTGAATGGAGAGCGTGGCATAGGTGCAGGTATTTATAAAATTGTGATGGGTGCAAGGAGTGCCTGGATTGCAGATCTTGAAAGGAGCGTATGTGGTCGCTGGTCCACACATCCCCGAGCAGGGAGATCCCGATAAGATCCCAAGACCGAAACCCTTTCAGCACACTAACCTCCCTTAGCCACGCGCCATGCCAGAGTGGAGTGTGTTGGGTCAATTTATTTGTCCAATGGGTGTGGCGCAACGAAGCCCGCCAGGCCAGAAGAATGGCTTGTCACCCCAGGTAGAGTTCTAGGTATGGTCCCCCCCAGGCGGTAGTTTTAAGATACACATCACCCTATTTTTTTTTTGTTTTCTGCCCCCTCAGATACCCTGGATAGATAGTGGCAAGACATGACCCAATCATCTACATTTAAGAAAAGATGAATCCCCATAAGCTCCCCGGTGCTCACAGTGGATTGCAGCTTGCGCTTTTATTCCTTTAACCAATGCCAAGAGGGGCCAAAGGATGATGCATGCCAACTATTAGGTGTTAAAACCGGTTCTCTAGACCTGCCCTAATGCTCTTCCATAAAGAAAGTGGTCAGTCTTTTTCTGAATAATTAAAACCATCGTAATTATTGAGCATTTCATGTACACTAACAGCATCATAAAAATAATTTCATATAATTAAAACTGTCAAAAAAACATCAGAAAGGAGTTAAACATGTTGGTCCTAGTGAACCCCATAACAAGTATCAATCAGTGGAACCTGCAGAGAAATTTGGAAATTCGGCAGTTCAATATAGTGTCCTCTGGGGTTAAACAAGCGATAATTACTTGCCTGCAGGTAATATACCTCTGTCCTTAAAGTTACTTTTCAACTGCACGCATCTTGCTTGCTTTAGACTTGGGCAAATACAATCTAGGTGGGTTATGTCCTCTTTTGGAGCGTCACACATCCTACAGGCTGTTCCCAGGCTTGCCAATCAAGGTGGTGCCCCTCCAGTGAAGGGAGCAACCCTAACCTGAGGTCCAAGAATTTCTGCTTCATAAGAACAAACAAGGGGACTCCAAAATGAGATGCCGGTTTCAGAGTTTGACAAGTGTTGATCATCAGCCAACGCAAGATGATTTCCACCTTGTCCTCAAGAAGAGATTTTGACCAGATTGATTTATTTTATACTTTTTTTAAAGCCATATAAGGTAAAAAAACATCTCATGATAACTGAATTTACATACTGCTAATGCAACTTTCCAGGTAGGATTTAAAAGGGGTCTGTGGGGAGTGTGTAATTACAGACCACAATATTTTGTTGATTGGGTTCTCTTCAGAGAGCAGTAGCCTGTAACGGCACCTGATGAAGGCACAGTGCCTGGCGATGAATTGCTTTATAAAACCAAATTCTAAACGTGTGTGTAGTCAAGTATGGACCAACCAGGTTTGAATCTTATCTGTGAGATGCCTAAGAGGTCATTCGCTCAATGCACCCTTTTCCCTTGTCTGCATATACTGTCTGTCTGTTTTATCCTGATTAAAGGTCTGCCTTTTACGCCTGCATGTTATCCAATCATCTCAGCACTTGTTTCTCCTAGTGTGCTCCCTTCTTTCATCTTCCTACAACTCTTTTTGGAATGTTGTCCCCCAGAATAATGATTTATCATCTATTCTCTCTGTTTCTGGCTAGAACTGATCTAGTTCACTCCCTGCAGTAACTTCTTAAATGTGCTGCTTGCTTTGTTTTAGCAGTCCACGGTTCTGTTGGCTTTTACTTTTCCTTGAATGTTTAGTCTTTGCAGTATGATACGGTTCTCCAAGTTAAGGCACTCTTAAGCATGTACTATGGATAGAAGGGAATTGTGCTAAATGGCATATTTTGACTTCTAGCCACTTACTGACAAAGACAAGAAGGAAGATTCCGTGCTAGTTAGAGTGCAGCATGGTGTCTAGGGATTGGTTATTTGGGAATGATGGCGAGAACTAGAACCACAGACAGCATGGAGGTTGGTGTAATGGACTAAGCAAAGGAGACCAGTACAATCGACCTCTTTATGCATAAAAGAGTATGATGTTTTGGAGGGAGAACTCAAACTATGGAGTCGGGACAGGCTGTGGATAGTAGGTGAATGTGTAGCTGCGTCTTGCGATGTGCTGCAGGAACATCTGGGACCAAGCTTGTACTCAGAAGGTGAAAGTGATGTATGCTAGGCATTTGGGGGCTGGGTGGTAAACTTTTCTAAGAAGAGATTGTGCAAGCATTTGTGTTTGCCGTTCTGTCAGCTGATCTTAAGAGCTGTACAGCATGTTCCGGTGTGTGCCAAGTTGTTCCTAACTTTATTTTGATTGTTTATTTTCCTTATCCTTCACTGTACCGATTTACTTTACCATGGATTATTTAGAGCTGCAAAAAGCTGTTAATAAATTATCGCTTCTATCTCGGTCACAAAATGTAGTGTTCGAGAAAAGTATAAATGATCTAATGTAATTCAGACAACATAGACTTCTTGAATGAAGGGATAGTTTAGGGCCGCTGCACTGAGAGAAATGAGTAAAATACTGTAATGAGGATACTGTAGACTTTTCAGGACAGAGGGCAGCACACACTGTTGGAATGAGCATACCGTATAGACTGGTAAAATGGAAGATGTGGCTGCTGGAAGGTGAATAGAACAGATGTATGCAAACGTTTTGGACTACTAAACCTAGAAGGGGCAAAGGCTGAACTGGGTCTGAGGCAGCATATATTATCACCTTTGTTAGCACGAGGATCGATTTATACTTTTCTTGAATGAAAGGATAGTTTTGACTCCTTTGGACTGTGGGCAGTAAAGTGGTTTCTGTACTGAGAACAGAGGACAATAGAGGTCTTTGGACAAGATACGTTATTTTAGACTGTGAACGCTGTACACTCTGAACTAAGGATAATAATGACTCTGCTGATACAGAGGTGTGGGACAGTCAGATTGTGTCCAACATAGAGTAGAGTAAACTGTCAGACAGAGACGGCAGTGTAGACTCAGCCTTTCATCCACCTGAGGTCGATAAAATGAGTACCATTGAGTTGGGTAAGAATAAACATCTGTTATTCAGCACCTTGAGACCCATTGGTGATATGTGCGCTTTAGAAATACACGTTATGTGTGTTATGTTTGATGAAATATTAGGTGTATTGAATGGATGGCTGGTGGAGGGAAATTTAAAGGGTCAGTGAATTGTGGCACTGCTTTGAGCATTCAGATTGTGGGTAGGGCGATTTACTTGGCGTTGTGGTCACAGTTTGCTCAGGCAAAGAACACTGTGCTGCCCCTTAGATAATCTTTGGTTGGGGAGAATGCCTGATTGTTGCATGATTTACTTTTCGCTTAAATTTTTTTTTTAATTTAATGTATAACGTGTTTGTCTCACTTAGCACTTTTGAATGCAAAAGTGCATATTTGGGGGCTCAGCGGAGCCTGTAGATTGAGAAAGTTAGTAGAACTTTATGGTAGGATTTAAAAAGTCGATTCACTTTCTTCTGCTGCAGGGCTAGTACCAGGATGTTATTAACGAGTTTCCTGTTCATATTTGTTCAGTTTTGAGTTGGCCAAACTATTCAGTAGAACAGAGTTGACGGAAAAAACTATTTATGCTTAGATCTTTCTAAACTGCTTGTGTGCTGTCAAGTGATGAAATCATGTCGGGCGATAGCCACCAGATGGGGGACGCTTCCCTAAACTTGGGTGGGTGATGTAATGTGCTAAATTAGGTTGAGTACGAGTAGCTGGTTTTAATTGTTGAAAAGTCTTTGAGAAAAAGGGCAATCTAGGATAGTTAATTCTTTGACGTACAGGTTTGTGAGTGTTTGTACTTGGAAGAAGGAGAAAATGTCACATAAATGCGTAGGAAAAGAGTGGTAGACTGAGTGGCATGCACTGAAACTTTGAAAGAGATCAAGAAAATAAAAACTGGGAGGGTGAGAGATTCCTATAGGCAACCACGGGGAGACTGGCATAGATAACATCAGAAACTCCTCGAGTGGGAACGACACT
Source organism: Triturus cristatus (assembly GCF_964204655.1). Classification (NCBI taxonomy): domain Eukaryota; kingdom Metazoa; phylum Chordata; class Amphibia; order Caudata; family Salamandridae; genus Triturus; species Triturus cristatus. Next base: position 626,712,859 of record NC_140594.1, on the reverse strand, counting down.
GTAGACTTCGTGACTGCAGTACACTAGACATTATACAATTACTACAAAAAGAATGCGAGTCTGAGCAGCTGAACTGAGACACAGATGAAAGCATAAGTAAAGTCTGCGGGACTCTGACAGTTTAGACTGTTGTCATATTCCATAAACTCTTTAGCCTGTGGACCGTGTGAGCGCGTATGTACATCTGGGCTGGCAACTGTCTGGAGGATAGAAACCTTTAGTAACCGATAATGTGGATCATGGAGTCAAATAATATTCGCGGAGCTGTATGATAAGCTGCAGGTAGCGAGTTCATATTAAACAGATCGACTTGGCATTACATCTTTCTGCTGTGCCATGATATAGGTGATTTTTTTCTTTTTAACTACCAGCTCCTCTTTGATGCCTGACATTTTTTATGGCCGCCCTCACACAATACTATATCTACTGTAATTTCTGTTCTTTCCCTGGGGTGTCCAACTCTTTGTGGAACGTATACCAAGACCACTGACGGCTGTCACTGCATTTCTGCTTTGCAAGTAAGAAGTCTATCCACTTGTGATTTAATACATGTTTTCTGCTGGAAAAAAATGTGTTTGCGCTATATTAGATGCTTATGGCCACGTTTGTTTGTTTTTCATTTTTTCAGACTGCACAATCATTTCTCATTGTTTGTTACTTGACGACGCCATTGCCTATCGGCGTAAATGCAAGCATAAATGTAAGCTTTTTGACTGGTGTATTTTTGCTGCCGACTTTCTGGTACTGCATCTGCGTTTAGGGAGCTTCTGTCTCCCTGTTCAGGGTTTTATCTTGCACTGTGTGCTTCAGACCTTGCAACGCTATTCATAGTGCGCTTATCACTTTGACTTGCACGATCCATTCCCTTGCCTCATTATTATGATTTCGGGCCACTCTTCCCTAAATGCAGTACCTTCAATGCCGTTAATTTGTGGTATTCATTTTTAGTTTTTTTAAGTGTCTGAATTTATACGATTAGAACTTGAGACTCCTTTATGCTAGTGTCCTTGTGTCCATATAACGATGGCTTAAGGAAAGTTTGTACCATTGGTGCCTTATAGACCGTGATTTTTTGAGTAACTTAAGTTTTTTTGAAACGTTCCTATTAGGGGTGTGCTTTAGGTTTCATTTTATGACTTACAGATTCAGACTCAGTTTTTAACCGTTTCAGATGTGGTCTGTCACAATGGACCCAATCCCATTAAATGTCTCTTCAGCCAGCTATATTAGGTGAGCTTTGGGATTTCACAACATGTTTGTTCCACCCAATTTTGGTTTAGTTTTCTTTAGATTCCGCAACTTATATGCAAGAGCTTTCTCTTTTGAATTTTTGACTCATGGATCAGTAAGCTACTATTTTTAATAGACTCACCTTTTCAAGCTGTCTCATGTGCTTGAACAGTGGTTTTTCGCACTCTGTTGTACTCTTATTAGTAATTCGGTTTGTTAGGGTCAATCCACACCAGTTTCAGTATAGACTCTCTCACTCTTTTCCAGGTGTATACTTCTTTCTAATTCATTATTTATAGTTGTTGTTTTGTAATTTTTGAATGTTACTTCCAGAGGGGTCTTAGATCTTCACATGAAATATTCCATCCTGAAGAGGGTCTCATAGATTTACTTCAGAAGAGAGCAAAACGTTGCCATCCTGACCCAATTTCTATTTAGTGCCTGTTAAGATTCAAGTTTGGTAGATTTTGTTCTTATGTTTAGGACAGTCTCCATAATGTTTACTATTTGAAATTGGTTATTATGCATTGATAAAGAGGGAAATCTGACTGTGAAGGATTTTCCAGTACTTTTATCAATGTTTGTTGAAGCACTGTTTGTTTTGAACCCTTAATGAAACTGTCATTCTTTGGGTGAAGTACAATGAAGAAAGAAATACATCCAGTTGTTTTGATTGATTCAATTTCTTAATAATATAGACTATGTTGCTCATGATTGGTTTCTTGATGTCTTGACTGGACATCTTGCAAATAATGAGAGAATTCTAGCCAAACATATTTCCAAATATATCCCTTGTAGACACCATTACCCGACAAGTATTCAGACAAGCCCACAAGTGTATAGTGGGTTGCCCTTTTACATGTGTAATATCGCTGTTATTTGCAACTCTTCAACATGGCAAATGTGCGATATGCAGCGCTGTATCAATATCTTATTGTTATTGCTATTCTGCTAGATGGTGAACAGACAGTGTAATGACTGCTGTACTGTGAAACTTGACTGCTATACTGTGAGGCTACTGGCTGTATGGTAGTGCAGAGTTTGGACTGTGAATCAGCATAGAACCAGTAGAAGCTCCAAAAATATTTGAACGGGTGACCAAGTTTGGAATTACGTGGCCGCACATTAAAAAGCTTTTCACTCAGGCTAGTAGGTGTGGATCTGGCTTGAGCATAGTAACTTTGAGGGTAGCTTTGCTGTTTCAATTGGCCTAGCTGGTCTACAGCAGTATTAGTAAGTCTTTTCAGTACATGGGAATCTAAAGAACCAGCAGCACGTCAGCAGTTCCTAAATGACCTCACAACTTTATTGTGCTGCTTTTCACAATTAAATATCCATACAACAGTCACGTTTTATTTTGAAATTATCAATGCATTTTATTTTCTTATGCTCAATGTTTCGGCACATACTTCATCAGCAGGTCCTCGGGTTAATGATGCTGCATTGTGTGTTTTCAATAGTGCAAGTGTGAACAAGCATAATCAAAACTACAAGGTCTGGCTTGCGTTTTGAGACCTGATTAAAGCAAAAAGAAAAAGCCTACTGCAGTGAGAAAACAAAACCAAAAACAGTTTCTTTCTGTACAAAATGCTTCTACGAGATAAAGAATTTAAACGAGTCAAGATTCAGTGTACCTTTGAAATGTTAGATAGTCCCTCATGCATTGCCTATTATTTAAATTGTATTTATATAGTGCCTACTACTCCTGACGCGGCGTCGAATCGCTTTACGGCGATTAGTACGCTACCTGGGATCCCAAAAATGGTGGGGTTAGTTTTGCATGCTCATTCCATGCATTCGCTCCAGTTTTTGTGGTACATTATGAACATAGATGTGATCATTAGAGAGGGCCATGTGAGAAGCAATTGCTTGCTGAAATTAACAGATATTGTTATGCTTTCCAAAAGGGTTTAAGACGGATATGCTGGGGTGTTTTGGGTGAGACCCCACCCCCCCAATTAATGCTTTCTTGGCTTGGTAATTGGTTTTGTGGCCCTTAGTCAGTACTGTGGTCTCTGTTTTTCACATCGTCCACATTTCACTAAGAGGTTTGAACGTAGATGAACTCCTTGAGTTGGTGCAATTTTACTACTTTTTGGAATTCACAAATGTTGGTAGTATTAGGCTTGGAAAGCTGCGCCAATCCCAAGTTTCCAGGCGTACTACTGGCAATCAAATGCCGAAAAGATGATGGGATGAATGCTAACAAATAGTCTAACTAGTGACATGCGCTCGTGTAGCATACCAACCCATCATTTTTCACCAACTGTTCCATTCTGGACAGAGGCCCACTTAATGCAAATGAATACTGACCCTGTTCCTCTTGGTAACAGTCCAACCTGAACCCTGGTCACCGCACCACTCAACCCTGCAGCCCACTCTCTTTATATTTGGAAATTTGAGATTCATTCCTAAGCTACAACTCTGCAGATAGACATGATATTTCGAGTAATTTATATACAGAAGAGGAAGGCACAACGTAGAAGAGAAGCAGAGGTGCATTGAAATAAATAAGGGCTGGGAGTAAGTATAAGTTTCATTGAAGGCCAATTTTTCATACAGAACCTATTCCAAGTTGAGGTTTTTTGCATGCAATTTGTGGATGTAAACCCTGTTAAATAACAGTTTTCTAATTCTGGTCCTAAGGAATGTAGTTTACACAATCTTTCTAGAGGAAATTAAGAGGTGATATAGATACTTACCCCAGTAAAAAAAGGAAGCACAGTTCTTGTAGAAATAGTAGATAGGCAAAACGAAGTAAGAGGTATGTGAGATGTGTGACAGTGACAAGGAGGAGTGGGAATAGAGTAGAGTGAGAGAAGCAGGTGGAAGAGGTAGGCATGACAAGCATAGTGTGATCAACGGCATGGCAAGAGAAGAGGTATCAGAATATCAAGGGTTGTTACATGTAATGTTTAAGGTACATTGGTTTTGTTGGAGTTGCATATGTGGGTCTCCGTGTTGTTAACAGATGTCATCGTAGGTCATTGTTCTCTTCCAGGGGATCCTCATCAATAGTGCGGGGTCCCCGCACATGGGCGGGAATATTCAGTGCTTATGACTTTGATGAGGATACCCCTGGAAGAGAACTAGGATTACAGGTAAGTAATTAATCCTTCAGGAACATTGAGCGACATGTCTTGATAAGTCACTACTGACACCAAAGACCAGTGGCGTTCAAACTGTGGGAATGGCCCCTGGTGGACGTGAAGGGAGAGGGTTTAGAGGCTCCGGCCATAGAATCATGTCTGTCCCCGGAGAATGCATACAAAAGTCACTCAGAAAAGAATTACTGTGATTCAGTAAAAGACAATTGGATGTCTGGAGATCGTCCTTCAGCCCCACCCTCTTCAACATGACACCAGCTCATCCTCTCGCTGTTCAGAAGACCCCTTCCCCACCAGAGCCAACTTGCACAGATGTATGATGAACTGCCGACTGGATGAAGGACCACTATCTCAAGCTCAACGTGGACAAGACAGAAGTCTTTGTCTTTGGGAACATAACCTCACCATGGAAAGACGCATGGTAGCTTGCTGAACTTGGCCTATCCAGCACACCAACAGACCACGCTCGTAAATTCCTGCATCATCTTGGACAGCAAGCGATCTATGAAGAAATAGGTGAAAGCAGTCTCATCTGCCTGCTTCCGCAAGATCCTCAGGTGGCTCCCAGTCAACACCAGAAGAGCTTTCACACAGGCCTTCATCACCAGCAGGCTGGATTACGTGAACACACACACTACGTAGGAATCACTGCACGCCTCCTGAAGAGACTTCAGACTATACAAAACTCAATGGCAAGATTCATCCTCGACCTCCCCAGGCAGCCCTACATCACACCTCACCTCAAGAAGCTACACTGCCTTCTGATCCAGAAGCGAGTCTCGTTTGAGATGCTGGCCCACGCATACAAAGCTCTGCCAAGGAAGGACCAGCATACATCAACAAATGACCTTCAACCAACTGACCAGGCACCCACGATCGTCTTCCCTTTTTCTCGCAGACACCCCTGGATCCACCGAAGCAACAGTGGAGGACGCTCCTTCTTACACCTGGCAGCCAAAGCTTGGAATGGCCTTCCCCTGCACCTCGTGACCGCCTCATCGCTCCGGGAATTCAGGAAAGGCTCAAAACCTGGCTGTTCGAATGAACAGACCACCGCGAAGCAGCTAGCAACTCCAGCGCCTTGAGACCCCCACGGGTGATTTGCTGCACTTTATAAATCCTTGATTGATTTATTGATTGATTCATTAATTGATGTAATGGGCCATCAGTAACTTCTTTTGTCAGCCTGGTCATGACTTGGGAGCAGGTGTTAAATAGGCCTCCAAATAAACCCAAGTCCTCACTTCTTTAACTCTGGTTCAGGGTGATTTTTAGGCTGACAAATCAGTAGGATTTTGGCATCTTGTAGGGGATTGTGCTGTTAAAATGCATAACTAAACGTAATTGCAATGCTTGAAATGTTGAATAAGTTCATAACTGCCATTTAGACAATATCGTGCAAAATCTCCAGCCGATTCTTCTATTTAGCCATCTGTGTGTTGCGATTTGTAACTTGTAGTTTTGTTTCTAATGTTGTAAGTATGGGCACAAAAATCCAAGCATGCAGAGTACTTTTGGTCAAACCGGCCATGAGTGCTTAGGGGCTATTGTAAACTAGGTAAAATAATGTTGCAAAAAAGGCAAGGATGAATATGTATGTTGTACGCATTGTCTGAATGTCCTCCATTGTCCCTGACACATTTGGCTCTTTTGCGTACAATATATTTCATTTCACGTTACTGGGCTCCCCAAATTGTAATTTGCCTATGTATGACATTCCCATGTTTCCATTGTTCCTACTTGTGACATGTCAGTGCCTCAGGTGTGACACTTTATCATGAGCAGAACTAAGTAGTAACATCCACATAATGAGTTTGCTTTATTAAATGACATCCACTGCTCAAATTTAGCAGAACATAACTCCAGTTCATGCATTCAGTGTACACTTTTGGGACAGTTTGACACGTGATAACGTGACTGTATCGTAACGATTGGAATTACTATCTTGGGGTTCTTTTGTCAGTACTGCAGATGTCTCAGTGGAATTTTCAGCACGTCTTTGATCCCTGCCAAGTCTCCCTGGTCGAAGTGCACTTGCCGGTCCAGTCCAGGATTTTTGTCTTGTTTGTTCAGTTAAAAACCAGTACTACAAGTCCCAGAACTCAAAGAAATAAAACTGGGCTGCTGCAGCTCATCATGCATGGGCCTAGGATACCTGTAATCTGTGTGTCATTGTTAAACACAGGAATAATAAAAGGGTAATTCAGAGCAGCACTGACTTCTCATTGCCCTAAAACATTTCAGAACATGACCGGATTGCCAGCTACAACATTTCAGAACATTACCTTACCGACAGCCAACTACTGTTCTCAGTAGGCTCTCGCGCTACATTCATGACACCATCTGCTCTACAGCCCCCAGGAAGACCCTCAAATGACAGTCTATTACGTTCCTTTCCTTAGCACCATCTGACCTCTTAACGGTCAAGCTTCTATAAATGTTTACAGCATTGCATTTTTGTTTATATTCTGCTTCCAAGAGCTCTATATTTGAAATGAGGGACTGCATAATAATGTAAAGAAACAAACAGGAATACATTAGAGAAACACACAGGGTACGGTGACACGTGTATACTCTCAGTAACATAAATGCAAGGCCTTTACGTTTAGTGTATTCTGTGTAACTATACACAAATATATAGTATAACAATTAAGTGTTACTATGGTACTGATAAAGAAAGGCACATGCAGATCTTAACCGTAGGGCACAGCGTATAGTATCTTGATATAACTATAACTGGTAAATGTCAGTGATTCCTGTTTTTTTTTGTTTTTAGCTTAAAACTTTACAATGTCACTGAAACGTTTACCTGACTATAACGTGTGTTTGTATGTATTATATATATGTGTGTGTGTGTATGTATTTATAATATATATGTGTGTGTAATTGTCTGTCCTTTTATCAAAGTGTCTGCGCAGTAAGAAACCCCCATTAGGTTTGAGAAGCTGATGAAACTGCAGCCACACGGTAAAGCGCTGCCATCGCTGGTACCGTCCGCTGTAGCTGTTAACGACGCTCCCTGCCTCCCGCGCATAGGAAGGCAGTCTGACTGGAAACGCCAGGCTACTTTGGCTTGTTGTGCAGAGAGCGGGTTAAACCCAGCTGAGCTTGGGAGGCTGAGGTGCACTGTGCACCTGAGCAAACGGAAAGAGGCAGACCTAGGGGAGTGTGTGCACCGAGGTAGGCCTAGGGGAGTGTGAGCGCCAAGGAGGAGGGGACGGGGGAGAAAAACAAGCATGTGAGAAGCAGAGGAGCGTGAACAGGTGCGGAGCAGCTAGGCTTAGCCGTCCGGGTGTGTCGCCTCGCGCTCCCCTCACTGCCTGTGGGATGTGCAAGCAGCTGGGCTGGAACTGGGACCCCTCCTTGGTGCTGGGGATTCAGCTGGAGGAGACGAGGGGTGCTGCGCAAAGGGGCCCTGCCGAACAGCCGTCTTCGTGCGCCTCTTCAAGGGTGAGACGACTTCCTCATTGTGTGTGCAGCTGCCACTTAGCACCGAACCATTTATGTGCCGAATTAAGGTCTTCATCTCTAATATTTTCTCTCAGGAGGGTCTCTTCTGTCTACTTCTGTGATCTTGGGCGTCTTATGTGATATGCAACTAAAGGTGATGTGCATAGGAAGAGGCATCGCTCCCGTGATCTTATGTGACCTCCCTTCAAGTGGTCTCTTTGAGTTCTGTCTGAGCCGCCTCAAATGTGACTATGAGGTCTCCTATATGACGGCCATGGTATGCCTTTTTTTCTTCATTACCGACGAGCTGTTTCTCTGCCATCGCTGCTATCGATAATTCAGGTGTTAAGTCCCGCTGTGGGACGGAGTGCAGGGAGCTTGGCCAAGTGATTCTTCTATGGTAGTGAAATCCCACAGGCTGACTGGACTATTTTTTTCTCTCTCCGGTACAGAGACCTGAAGTTCTGCTCAGGAACTGAATCTCTGGCAACAGCCTTTTAACTTGGGTGCTTTTCGATTTCTGCCCATGGGCTGCTTTTCTCGAGTGAGAACTTCCTTCTAAGAAGTGTATTCTCTGGATGAATATTTTGCTCTGGGGCTGCTGCTCCAGCTTTAGGGACAGTCACGCAGGTGCTTCATGGCTGGAGAGTACTGCTTCTCTCGGTGGAGCGATCATATTACTCTAGCTGCATCTCGATACAGGGAGAAGGCGCTACTCACATACTTTGATCTCGTGGCTGAAGTAAAATGGTCGCATCTTAAAACCTCCTTTGGTGAAAAAGATCTATTAAGAGTTGCTGATTTTGCTGGTGTGAGATTACTGCTTGAGGATCCTTTTTTCCATGTGGCAAGAGAATGCTGTGCTGGGTACTTCTTCATACAGGGAGAGCTCTATCTCTGGGGTGAAAGTTGATGATTCTTTCTGGTGGGGGCATGCTACTTGAATTCTTCTCTCAGAATGTTCTATGTAAGAGCGGCTTCTCTGTCTGGAGAGTTATCCTCAGGTTTCTGTTCTTTAGTAGTTTTTTATTCTCGGGTTCCTTCTCTCTTGTATTAGTCATGTTAAACTGAGGCTTCTCTCGTTATCTAGAGGTGTCTTATCACTAGTGAGATAGCAACATGGGTGCTACTTTTGGTTTCTAACGTTTTTTTATTCAGTATATCAAAATAATGGCATTTATCAGCATTCGCCTTTTTATTCTGTTTTATCAATTGAGAATAGCTTTGAGTTTGCCACTCTTCAATTAGTTGCATTATTTTTATATAAAGGATCTAAACCTGGAAGTTTTAGTGCCACAAAATGACGTGGCCGCTGTATCATAGCAAACTTGTTCGTTTGTTTTCTTTAGCCATGTTGCACAGTATTGGGAATGCTATACAGCGTGGCTAAAAAAGATTGGCAAAGGCTACTAATCTCAAAGGCAAGACCTATTGTTGTTGCCAATGCTTGTTTTTAGTAGTGGTGGCTTGCTTTTCTGTCGATCTTTCCGACCTATACCCTTAGCCCAGTCTTGATAATACTAGTGCTCATACAACAAATCACAAATCTGATTTTGAGTTATATATTTATGCATTTTTGGAGTCTCAGCTGGAGTTGGGATTCTGTTTTTTCATATTACCTTTACGGGTTTCTGATTTCGGTTTGGTATCCTGAAGTAATTTTTCGCTGAAGCTACAATTGCTCTCAGCTCTACTGCAATGAGAGCAGTTGCCCAGTTCTGTATGGATGGTATTAAGGAGATGAAGAGATGAGAAGACATTTATTTTTTAGATGTTGTCTGTTGGCCTCAAACGTACCTTATATTCACAGTTAAAACATTTTGTTTTAGTTTGCTGACCTAATCTGATAGAGCCTTCTAGCCACAGATTCCTTACCTTAGAATATTCCCCAGGCATCAGACTGGATTTGGAAACTTTGGTGACCAGTACCCCTGCACACTGGTAGGTTTTGTTGTTCAAGATGTCCACCAGAAAGGCATGTTTCTGATGTCAGTGACGGGACCCGCATTAGGTTTGTCTCTGGTGTCTTGAGCAAGATAACGGTGCAAAGTCATGCAAGGACTGCTGCACCATTCACCCTAAGGCACTGATTGATCGCTCTCTTAAGCTCCTAGCTGCCCAACATCTATCTGCTCTTTGGTGTTCTAGGGCACGGTTGCGAGGAAGGTCCCAAGATCGTTTGCACAGTTGTACCTGGCGATCGGTGTCCCACTCCTAGTAGTCTGGTAAGTCTCACAAGAAGAAAAAGATGTTGAAGAGGTCTTTGACTTCACAGCGCAAGTTTTCGGGCGAGTCGTGGGGATGTTGGACCTCAAGGCTTAGCTTTGTGGTGGAGCCTGCGGTTGAGTCACCTCCGCACCTCCCGGAATTTCCGGGAGCCAGAGTGACCCCCGCCCAACTCGAGGAATTGTACGAGGCCATGCATCAACTTTTTGGCCAGCCCAGCCCCTCTGGAGCACCCTGGCCCCACGGGTCCAGGAGTGGCCCCTACTGGTGTTCCGTTTGCAGGTTTGCCCTCTGCACCAGCTGGGCCACAAGGATCTATTGATTAAGGAGTTCCATTCGAGTGACCTGACCTTCCCCTGCACCTGCTCCAGTGCCGATGTCCCCGGTGCCGACTCCCACCGATTGCGCTGCCCCTATCCTCATCCCCGACTCCGATATAGAGCTAGACGGGCATCATCCGATGCCAGCTCCACTGCCAACCAGGGGCAGACTCCCCATACTGGAGCCAGTGCCTTATTCATATGACAGGCCTGGATTGGGTGATGATTAGTAGGGGTTTGCAGACCCTTATGGAAATCGGATATTAGAAGATTCTGGGGACAATTAGTAGGAGGCTCTGGCGGATGCCAGTGGACTAGACTCCTCCCCAGACCATGACCTGATCTCCCCCCTACCATGGCTACTGAGGAGGCTGCTTCATTCACAATGGTGCTGCATGAGGAGGCGGAGGTCCTGGTTAGTGACAGTCTTGACAGGGGTGCTAAAGCCGGTGGTTGCCACACCAATGATTACTCTCATTCAGTGAAGCCCTTACCAACGTTTGACTCTGGGCCTGGTCCAAGCCCTGCACAGGGGCTCTTTTTCATGGGACAGTAGTCCACCGCCATATCCCTAAACCAGGTTTCCTCGCCTAGCACCTCTAAAATCAGCCCCAGAGCATTCCCTACTACTCCACCAGATAGGGCATCCAAAAGTCTGGTTATCTTCGGGAAGAAGATGTTCTCTATACCCACCTTGGCACAGCGGTTAGTGAACACCTCGTGCCTCTTGGGCCGATTATGGCACTCAGTTGCGCACGTGCTGTCTATGGTCTCGGGGGAGGCCTGAGCCATAATCTCTCAAGCTATTGCTGATTTGAGGGATGAAGCCAAGTTTAGCATAAGATGTGGGCTGGACACGGCAGACTTGCTGAGCAGAGTTATTTCATCGTTGGTGGCCCTTGGATGCCACACCTTGTTGAGAACCACTGGCTTTTCAGGACAAATCCAAATTTTGGTCATGGAAATGCCCTTTGATGGCTTTCGTTTGTTCAGAGCATCACCTCTCTTTGCTCCACCAGGAAGGGTTAGCTATCTGGACCAAGGGAACTATAGAGAAAGTACCAGTATCAGAAGTAGGTCAATGTTGCTATTCCCTCTACTTTCTGGTGCTCAAGAAGGATGGAGGTCTTTGTCCTATTCTAGACCTGCGTTTTCTCAATCTCTTCCTGAAAAAGGAGAAATTCAGGATGCTCATGCTTGCGCAAGTCCTATCTGCTCTGGAACCAGGAGACTGGATGGCATCGCTGGACTTGTGGGAAGCATATTTTCACATCCCTATCCTGCCTGCCCACAGGTGTTACCTGTGATTTACGGTCGGCCAAGAGCATTTTCAGTTTTCCGTGCCGACCTTTGGCCTTACCAGCGTCCCTCAGGTGTTCGGGAAAGTGATGACAGTGGTTGGAGCTTACCTCAGGGGGTTAGAGGTTGCAGTCTTCCCCTTCCTTGACAATCGGTTGTTGAAGGCGGGCTTGCCATAGGCAGTAATCTCCCACCTCCACACTACAGTGAATCTTCTGCATTTGCTGGGATTCACGATCATCGTGCCAAAGTCAAACCTGACTCTCTCTCAGATGCTATCTTTCATTTGACCTGTTCTGGACATTGTGCAGTTTCAGGCTTATCTTCTTGAACAGAGTCCAGCATATTCAGGCCTTTATACCGATGTTTCAACCGATATCCTAATTTTTGCGAAACTGACACAGAGACTGCTGGGCCTCATGGCCTTCTGCATCTTGCTAGTAACACATGCCCGTTGACATATGCAGGCTCTGCAGTGGGACCTGAAGTTCCAGTGGGTGCAGTATCAGGGGAAACTCTCCTACATGTTCCAGATCCATGAAGGAACTGCACAAAACCCTGCAGTGCTGGCTAACAAACCACGATTGGGTCGCTACCTGGGAAAGGTGGAGATCAGAGGACATCAATCTGTTAGAGCTTCAGGCGATCCAATTGGCTTTGAAAGGCTTTCTTCCTTCAATCAGTGGAAGTCTGGTACAGGCATTCACGAACAACACAACCGCCATGTGGTATTGCAACAGAGAGGGCGGTGTGGTTATGTCCTGCAGTTTCCAAGGCTGGTCACGCACTGAAATGCTTTTTGTCTCTAGTACAGCTAAGGCATCCTGTATGCCTTTCCACCAATACTACTCCTGCCCAGAGTTCTCAAGAAGATTTTTGTGACATCTTGTCTACCATTTTTTGAGGTATTTTTCCTCCTGGTGTGTCGAGGATGTCATAGAGCAGTGGTTCCCAAACTTTTGACTCCTATGGACCCCCATTGAGTCACCACTGGAAGCCGGGGACCCCCAAGCAATTTGTAGGATTTAAATTTCAAACATTAGAACAGTAATTCGAAAAAAATAAACAAACGTGTGCACACAAAACAAATACTTAAATTACTAAGGGTTTTAGGGGCATATTTACAAGTCCCTATCGCCATGGGAACGTCACTTTTTGCGATGTTCCTGTGGCAATAGGGGCTTTGCCTTATTTACAAGGCAGCGTTAAGCCACTTATTGTGGCTTAACGCCGTCTTGTAAATAAGGACCCCTTTCACGCAATGCTTAGCGTGAAAAAGGTGGGCAGTGGGCGTTTCACTCCAACACCCATTGATTTTGACGCTGCCCTCTTATTTACAAGGTCAGTTTAAATAGGAGACAGCACCAGAATTAAGACCATGAAAAACCTGGTCTTAACATGGTGAAATGAGGAGAAATGCCTTATTTCTCCTCATTTTTGCTTTTTCCAACAGAAAAAGCAAAACACCTTTGATTGTTTATGTTCAGAATGGTGACCCTTCCTGCACATAAACAATCTTTAATAAAAATGACGTTTTGTAACTTCCATGTGTGCTGGATTAGGCAGCACACATAGAAGTGACAAAAAGGCATTACAAAATTGTTCATGTGCAGGACATGGGAACATAGCAGCATCAGGATAATGATAGACTGGGAATAAACATATGTTGCTAACTTTTACTATGCAGTTTGCAAGCAGCTCTTTGACAGTTTATAGGACACTGTGCTAGATTACGATTGTCCTTTATGAATTGCACAGTGACAAAAGAATCTCTGTGACAAAATCAGTAGCCCACTGACCTATGCACATAAAATACTGTTTTTTAAAATGCATTGTACATGGTCTTTGCAGTAGGCATATGAACCCTCTGTGTGACATTAGATAAGTCAAAGCTGCCACTAGACAAAACTCTCATCTCTCTCCAGCAGGTACAGTAATCACTGGCATTTTCTTGACACTTTTATAGTTGCTTGAAAACTGCTAATTTTACAAGGAACTTAGCAGTGCTTTTAAAACTGCTGCCTTCGGACCCCCTGGGAATGTACTACGGACCCCTGGGGGTCCTCGGACCCCAGTCTGGGAAACACAGTCATAGAGGAAGGCAGATTTCAAATCCTGTGGCGGCTGTCATCATACTATGTCAGTGATCGACCCGCACCTCGTGTTATGGGTGTCTGGAGTGCAGCCACTACTCCAAGTAGTGCTAAGACTGCCAGGCCATGGCGCTGATGGCTTTGAGGGAGCGGTCCTTGAAGCTGCTAGCGCCTCGGCATGTGACTCCGTGAAAGTCACTTTCCTGCTTGAGAGAAAGGTCTCGGGACTGTTCCAGGAGTCCGAAGTACTTAGTCTCACTCAAAATTGTTGGGGCAGTTAGATAAGAATCACATAAACACAAGAAACTGAAGCCCGCTTCGACTTCTCCTCGTCTGTCAGCCAAGGCGACGAAAGAACATCGGTGTTCGAAGCTTGGTTCATCGGAACCTGCGCCTGGACCAACTCCACACCCCTCCGATTTCCGGGAGCCGGAGCAACCCTGCTCAAATTAAAGAGTTTTATGAGGCCATACATCTCATTTTTGAGCGGCCAGACCCCTCTGGTGCGCCTTCGGGACCCCCATTTGATTCTGAGCCAGGAGCCCCAGTACCGATGGGCAACCATGGATCCAGACCGGCGCCAGTCGTGCCACTCAGACCTTCTCCAGCACCAGCATCGATGCTTCCGGCACCACCAGCTCCTTTGTGATCCCCGAATCCAACACGGAGCCAAAGCCACGTCAGCCAATTCTGGTGCCGACAGGACCCCCATGTTCTAAGCCGAAGCACTATTCCAAAGAGCTACGCCTAGGAGAGGAATGGGAGGGGTCGCTGGACCATTTAGAAAACCAGCTTATGATCAGGATATGAACTAGTGTGAGAAACTGGGTGATGCCAGCTGACTGAATGCATCTCTAGATACTGCCATGCTTTCTCCCCCTACCGTGGCTATGGGGGAGGGAGCTACATACGCAATGGTGGGGTGGAGGGTAGCTGAGGTCCTCGACCTCCAGCTCCCCTCAGTGGCAGTCAAGAGCAACATCTTGACAGAGGTGCTGCAACCAGGAGTTTTCTCCTCTGAACCCCTACTGCCATTCAACAAAGCCCTCACCGATGTCTTTCTGGGGACCTGGTCCAACCCAGCACAGGGGCTCCTGTAAATGACGATTGCCCTCCGCCACTGTCCTGCTCCAGGGGACCCAAATGTCTTCTCCCAACACCCTAGCTTGGAGAGCTTGGCTGGCCAAGCCTCCACTTCCCATGTTGTGTACCCTGACGCTCTCCCGGGCAGGGTATCCAAGAGGCTGACAGCTTCAGAAAGAAAATGTTTTCATTCACCAGCCTTGCATTGCAGTCAGTGAACACCACATGCTTTATCGGGCTGCTACTCCCACACGCTGTGGGAAATGGTTGCGCAAGTCCTGCCACAGGTCCTGCAGGAGGCCCTGGCCCTTCTCTCCCAAGCAGCTAGAGAAGGTAGAAACGCAGTAACGTTCACTATACTCTGTGGCTTGAACACAACTGTCTCGCTGGGCAGCGCAGTTTCATCAACGGTGGCCCTCAGATGCCACGCCTGGCTGAAAATGCCTGGCTTTTCGAGGGATGTCCAGGCCTCCCTCATGGACAGGCCCTTAGATGGCACCCGTCTCTTGGGAGACAAGGCAGACTGTGCGCTGGAGCGCTTTGAGAACTTGCATGCTACGGCCAAGTCCTTAGGCCTGTCTGCAGTCCGACGTCATTCGTAGTCTGTATTTTGCTCCTTTCGTGGACATGGAATGAGCTTTCAACTCCGCCAACCCTATCCCCATGAGCCTCTAAAGCTTTCCAACCTCCGCGTGACCCAGGGCGCAGTTCCTACCAGCTTTGTTGGGTTGGGTTGCCAGCGGTATAGTGCAGCCATCACACTCCCGGCAGCCTCCAAACCTTCCTTATCTTGCCCTTTTAGATCATGGGCTCCCATTTAATGGCAGGATCCACCATCACCACCACCACTGGCTGTCCATAACATTGAACTGGTGGTTTCTGCATATCGTCTGAAGGGGCTATTCCCGCCCCTTCAAGACCACCCCTTCCCCCATGCCTCCATCTTACGACCTGCTGATGGAGGTTAATTTGTCACCGCTCGGTGAGGAAGTCATGGCTCACTTGGCTAGGGGAGCCATAGAGAGGGTTACAGTGCCAAAAGTAGACTGTGGTTGCTATTCCTGCTACTTTCTGGTCTCCAAGAAGTACAAGGGTCTTCGTCCTATCCTAGATCTCTGAACCCTCAACTACATCCTCAAAAAGACGAAGTTCAAGATACTCACATTGGCTCAGGTCTTGTCTGACCTGGACCCAGGAGACTGGATGGTAGCGTTGGACTTCTAGGATGCCTATTTTCACATCTCCGTCTGGCCTGCCCATTGACGCTGTCATGCCCATGACATGATATTTCGTGTATTTAAGGAGCGTAGACGCACACGAACGCGCTTAGCGTTCTAGCTTCTGGCCCCACTTCCGTCTGCTCCGCTTGTGCCTGACTTCCGTTTGCGAACTTCCTGTTCCTACTAGCGTCCTCCGCGTAGGAGGAAGAGTTTGGCTCGCTGCTGATTCCAGTCTTCCCCGACCTTGGAGTATTGCCCCGCAGTCCTTTCCGCCTGCATTGTTAAGCCGGATACAATCTTATGATCTCCCAGCTCCATCGGGAGATTGTTACTGAAGCTGGTCTCGGTGTTCCGTCCTGGGGCTCCATCCGCCGGGTGTTACGCTTCGCTTCCGGCTTTATCCTCACTGCCGGGCAGGGCTATCCTCACTGCCGGGCAGGGTTCTGGCTGTACGCTCTGGATCCATGAAAAAGAGGCATGTGGCAGTATTATAGCCTCTTGCTCCCTCCCCATCTATTTCGTTCCTTTATCTTTTCCCTCTTTTCCCTCACCTTGTGTTCCGTCCCGCATCCAGCTCTGTCCTCGCTGTTGGCGGGGCCCAACCTGTGTACTCCCCATCTGGCATAGCCTGGGTGCCTCGCATACCTACGAGAGTACTCTCCGGTCTTCCCTGAGAAGATATTGTCCTGGTATTCCTCTGGGGATACTTGCGTGGACCACTTTGCAGTTTAGGCTCATCACTTCAGAATCACGGTAACAGCGCTGTGCGCTGCCCCTTTTTGTTTATATAAATTCTTGCTATGGTATGGTGACATTAAGGGGGGTACTTAGTCTTCGTTACTTCTTTGGCAGATTATTCCATTCACAGTTATAGAACAAACACAGTTACCTAAGGTGGATTTATATCCTTTGTTCTCACAGTTCTTCAGTAGAATCGTGGGGTAAGTCGTACACATTTATAGCATATGGTTTAGAGCTTAGTGGAGACGCCTCTCTAATCTTGTGTTTTTCTGTTGTACAGGACATCAGACATTGAACCTATTACATTTACCCACTATCCGTCTAGAAGTAACATAATCATGGTATGTGTGACAGGGGGTTTCACTTAGATAACTGGGTTGTACTAAGAATGTGAAAGCAAGAAATAACACCATCTTTTTCTACAGCTGAATACAGCCTCAACTATCTCTGACGAGGAGCCTTCAACCCTACTAGAGTTGTTCCCCCACCGTTCCTTGTTTTGTTCCCCTGTTTTCCCCTGGTGTGCCATCCGTTACTCTAGAGTCTGATAGAGTCGGAAGGCCATAGGGGGAAGGCTGAGGTATTCTCTCCAGGTTCCTGACGCTCCTGCGGAAAAATCTTGGCAGTCATAACAGACGCTACTGGTGGTTTACGGTAGGCCATGAGCATTTTTAGTTCACTATGCTCCCTTTTGGCTATACCAGCATCCCTCTGGTGTTCACCTAGGTGATGGTGGTGGTCGCAGCTCATCTGCGCAGGTGCCAGTCTTCCCCTATCTCACCAAGTGGCTGCTGAAGGGAAAGCTCACCCCAGGCGGTCTCCTCCCACCTTCAGACTACGGCAAACCTCCTGCTTTTGCTGGGGTTCACTATCAATGTGCCGAAGTCGCCACTGACTCCTTCTCAGATGCTCCCTTTCATTGAAGCTGTCCTGACACAGTGCAGTTTCTGGCTTATCCTCCTGAGCGGCGAGTCCAGGATATTTAGGCTATGATACTGATATTTCAGCCTCTATCCTTGATTTCAGTGAGTCAGACTCTGAGGTTTCTGGGCCTCATGGCCTCCTGCATTCTGCTGGTAACACATATCAGATGGCATATGCGGGATCTGCAGTGGGACATGAAGTTCCAGTGGGCACAGCATCAGGAAAATCTCTCTTACATGGTCCAGATCTCGGAGGGAACTACAAAGGACATGCAGTGGTGGTCAACAAACCTCGATTGGGTCAGAGACAGTCACCACTCCCTTCCGCAACCAGATCTCACAGTACTGACATATGCATCACTCCTTCAATGGGATGGCCACCTGGGCGAGGTGGAGATGAGAGGACTCTGGTCTCCGGCGGAATCTATAATCCACATCAATATGCTAGAGCTCTGTGTGATCTGAATGGCATTGAAAGCCTTTCTACCCTCCATCAAGGAACAGCTAGTGCAGATGCTCATGGATAACACCGCAATGTGGTACGGCAACAAACTGGGTGGGTTGATGACCCTCTGACAAGAGACCCTGCATCTCTGTACATGGCTGGAACAGCAGGGCATATCCCTGTTGGTTCAACACCTGGCAGGTTCCCTGAACACCAGTGTGGACGAACTGAGCCTTCGATGCCTAGCTGATCACATAATGGGGTCTCCACTGGGAAGTGTTGCATGGTCTCTTTTAGCAATGGGGTGAGCCTTCGTTAGATCTGTTGCCCTTCGCCGAGAATGTGTAATGTCAGCAGTTTTGCGCGCTGGAGTCTCCAAGGCTGCTCTTGCTCGAACACTCTTTTAGTCTCAAGTGGCGCTCAGGCATTCGCCTTTCCTCCCATACCGCTTTTGCCCAGAGTTCTAATGAAAATCATAAAGTCATCTTTATGGCTCCGGACTGGCACTGAGAGCTTCTGAACATAAGTGCAGATCCTCCAATCATGGACCCTCCCCTTTGAGAGGATCTTGTCACAGGGGAGGGTCCTCCACCAAACTTGTCAACTCTCCGCCTTCTTATGTGGAGAGTGAGCTGCAGCAGTTGATAGCTTTCAACCTTCCTCCTGAAGTGTGCAATGTTATTCTGGCAGCCAGGCATCCCGCCACCTACTCGGTATACGGCTGCCGTTGTATCATATTGTACAGAAAAGTCCATTGTCCAACGTTTTGTCTCCCTTTCTGATTTTTGCTTTATATTCTTACCTTTATCTAGCAGGGCTCTGCTTTGGGCACTGTGAAGGGTTATCTTTCTGGTCTGTCTGCCTAAACTACCCGTTTTATTTAAGTTGCCTATTGTAAATGGCTTTTTGAAAGTCCTTTTTCATATGTGTCCCCCTTCTCCTTTTTTTATGCCTCACTGGGACCTTAATTTGTTCCTCACGTTCTTGGTGTGTACTCCTTCCGAGTCCCTTCACAATTGTCCCCTCCGGCTTCTCACGATTACAACAGCCTTCCTTGTGGAAATTACATCTGTTTGGAGGGTGATCAAGCTGCAGGCTTTATCTTCCAAGCCTCCATTCTTTTCAGTTTATCCAGACAAACTGGTGCTTCGCACTAGGGCCTCTTTCCTGCCGAAAGTGGTAATATCATTTCATGTGGGCCTATCTGTCACCTTGCCCACCTTCTACGCTCTGCCCCATCCCTCTAAGGAAGAGGGGCAACTCCACCGTCTGGATCCAAAAAGAACAATGTTGTTTGATCTTGACCGCACACAAGAGTTCTGGGTGGATGACCAACTCTTCGTGGGGTATATTGGGGTGAAGAAAGGTTGGGCAGTGCAGAAACGGACTATTTCTCGATGGGTCGTTCACTGCATCAAGATCTGCTATGCACTGGCAAATAAGCAGCTTCCTGAAGGCTTACGGGCTCATTCCACTAGAGCTAAGGCTGCGACCTCTGCATTAGCATGTGGAGTCCCAGTGCTTGTTATCTGCCAGGCAGTAACGTGTGCTTTCTTGCACACATTTACCAAGCATTACTGCCTGGACAGTCAGGTCAGCAGAGATGGCATTTCGCCTGTTTGGTCCTGCAGACCCGCCAGCGGGGATGGTATTACTTGGATATCTATTCAAAGGTAAGGCATCTGCGACTATATGTCTCTATCAGATGAAAAAGTTTCTTACTTTGGTAATGTCTTATCTGGTAGAGACAATATCCAAGAACAATGTGCGGAAAACTGCACACTGATAATTTGAAACAGTATTGAAGGACAAGTAACTCTGAGAGAAAGAGCACTGTAATGTGAGTATTCTAACTTATGCGTGCTCCATAGTATTGGACGGCTGCCAGTCCCTCCTTGTCACTAAAAAGTATATGGTAAGCCAAGCGAGATAGCCTGGACTAAACTATGTGCACAGCCAAATGTCTGTGTTGCTATCTTTTATATTGAAAGTTCCCAACACATTTAACAATTGTACAAGAAGAATTGCGATAAACAACAAACTTTTTCAAGGGTGTCTTAATCAATGTTCATTGATGCATAAAACAGTTTAACTGAAACACCGTTCATTGATCCAATAACAATCTTATTTTGTCAAAATAGTTAATGCGTCAATGACAATTGCACAACTTAAACAACAATAACAAATAAGGTTGCTGAAAGTTGCGTGTGATGGTACCGCGCCCAATGCATTTCTGGACCTTAAGTCCCTTCTTCAGGGGACACTGTAAAGTAAACACAAAATAATATGTCTTATCTATCATGGTTGACACATCGAGGTACGGTACAAATCGAGTCACCTCATCCAACACGTCCACACAGGTGCAGAAGGTCAAAGTGAACCTGCCACAACGGGCGAAACAATAATAAGGTGAACAGCAACAATACGAGTCAACATGATCTACTACCAAAAGTGAAATCTGGTGCAAGTACTGTCAAGTGTAGCTACAGCAGGAGTGCCACCTAAGAAAAAATGAGTGAAACCGGAAACCAAAAGTGAAAAAATCAATACATGTCCAACTTGTATGAGAGCTCATAAAGGAGAATGTTACTCACTGGTTGCTTAAATGTATATATAAAGCAAAGCTCTATTCATTGTCAGCAAATCAGCTGTAATGCAGTGGATGAAGAAATAAATATAAGGAACGACATGACTTCAAATGTGAACTGAACTGAGCACTACAATAAGTTACCTTACTCGGGTCTAGTTTGCTCGCGAACTCCTGTTATAATGGAAATATGAATGGACGAGTGGAAAAGGAACTGACAGGGAAATGCACTAAAACATAGGAAACGCTAAGATTTAAAAACGCGAAGCAACTGACCTGGATAAAGACAAAAGGGAAATCCTCAACACAATGTTCACAACTCTAACGGACACTCAAATGGAGCGAGACTGGTAATAGAGGTAACTCCGTGACGCGCTTACGAGCATAGCGAGTCACGTGGCTGAGGATGCTAGTGGAAATGAAAGTAACTCGTCACGGCCATGATGGAATGGTGAAATGAAAACAAATTGTTCCTAAGTAAAAATGTAAAATGTACAATATATTGTGGCCTAGAGAAACACGACGCTGTATACCCTGACAACATATAATGCATGCAACTAAAGAAATAAGAGTGCAAATCAAAGCCGGTAAGCAATTCCAGCAATAAGGTGTAAGTTGGGTACATGCCTAAAAGTGCAAGTAAGGTGGAATGAACCCGAAGGAAAATAGCTTGTAGCGAGTTTACTCTAAAGGGAGTCGCACATAAGAGCGCCTGGTGTAACAAGCGTGAAGTTGAAATATGCAGTTTCACCGCCTTGGATCTGGACGACAATGATGATTTACAAAATACAAACCACTGCTGAAATTGGGGTGCGAAACACCACCATAGTGCGTAACAATGAATTTCAATGAGTGTACAGAGATCATCAAACCAGTGATAATGTACAAAAGTGATAAATCAAATGTGAATATTACATATCCTGCTACAATCTTACATTGACATAGATAGTATGTGGTGGACAACAGTGTTTTGCAGTGTAACATTGTGTTCAAGGCATATGAGCTGCAGATCACACACTTAGGATAGATCGCCATCTGGTGTTGGGCACGGATGCTTGTAGGTTGTTGTTGTCTTCGGAAGAAGTCTTTGGTCACAAGATAGGTGACTCCTCCCTTGGACTACAGTGCGCATGGGCATCCACTCCATCCTCAGATAGTTTTTTTCCGCTATCGGGGTCGGATGTAACTTTTCCACTCCAGTAGAAGACTTCAAAAACAAGCTTTCAAAGCGAAAAACTTTTCTAAAACTACATCGAGGCACCTTCACTCGACATCAAATTCATCGGACCGGTTCCGGACGTCGACGCGGGCGATTCGACCTATCCGCGCCGTAAGGCCTGCGGCTCATGGAAAGGACGCCGTTTAAAAAATGCCCCCAGTGTGGAGCAAAATTCCCACACAGTGACCATCGTAAGGTCTGCAACCTGTGCCTCTCGCCGAATCACAACGAGTCCAGCTGTCCAGCATTTCGATCCAAAAAGACCATTCGGGATCGAAGAGCTCGACGCCATATCATGGCACACAGACCAGCCCCGGAACCAGAGAACATCTTCGATGAGGGTCCCGATGTCCCCGAAGAAGATTACGAGGAACTTCAAATTATCTCCGAAGCAAACAACTCAGACGACCCCATTACTCCGGGGCAACGCGTGAGTAATACAGCCCCTACCCCAACCCCTCCAAAACCAAAGGCATTGGTCAAGACTTCGACAGCTGGCCCCAGTCGAGACCGAAAACACCCTTCAGAAGCCCCGCCTTCGGGCTCGGCTCCGAAGAAACCCAAGCCTTCCACTGGCTCGGGCCCGAGCAAATCACATATCATTGTGCCTTCGGCACCGAAGACACAAGACCTCTCTGCACCAAAACCGTCTCCGGCACCGAAAACACCGACGCCCATAGACAAGCCGGCACCGAAAGCTCCCAAGCCCAAAGACTCAACTTCGGCACCAAAACCTTCATCGGCGCCGAAACCTTCATCGGCACCGAAACAACCGGCTAAGGACTATAATACACCTCCTAAAGCCAAAGACTCTACCAATCACCCAAAACCTCGATCGGAACCGAAAAAATCGGCGCCAAAGTCTGGTCCTCAAGACCAAGAACTTTTCCACCCAGATCCAACACAAAAAAGGATCTATATTAATCCAAAAACTGGACATGTCACTGCTGTACTTTGTAGGAAACGGAAACCGGATACAACACCTGCCCCAGTTCCTATAAAGAAGAAGAACTTGGCAACATCCCCAATTCCTCCTTCCTTTCCTGTTCCACCTCCTACCCCACCCCCTCTGCCTACACCACCACCACCACTACCTCTACCATCTCCATTACATATACCACCCCCACAGGATGATGATAATGACCTAGGGGCCGGGGGTGATCCAGGTGATCTTAATAATCCGTTCACAAACCCAGATACTGTACCATTGGACGACTGGGCATACCCTCTCCCAGATATGCCTGACCCTACACCATATCCCTCCAAACCATCAACTCTAGATGACCACCTGGGGTTTGGACAACTAGTGCACAGAGCAGCGCTTTATCATGGCGTCACCATGCACTTCGATGCACCCGAGGAAGACTTCCTCTTAGACACCTTTGAACAGTCTCAAAAGTCAGTTCAAATTTTACCCATGATTAAAGGGGTCATAAAACAGGTGTTTAAAGACCCCGTACGGGCCAGGGTACTCAACCCAAGAATTGAGAAAAAATATAGACCTGCCCCAGAAGACCCTTGTTACATCAGAGGGCAGCTCCCTCTGGATTCCCTGGTCGTTTCCAATGCAAGGAAACGTGCCAAACTCTCAAACTACAGGAGATACACCGCCCCGACAAGCAATCCAAACTATTAGAGGCATCAGGCAAAAGAGTAGCAGCACAAGCCGCTAATCATTGGCGTATCGCCAACACTCAAGCCCTATTGGCACGCTACGATATGGCTCACTATGATCAGTTAGAAGACCTGATACAACACCTACCAGACCAATACAAGGCCCAGGCAAATGGCCTTATACAAGAGGGAAAACTCATCTCAAATGCCTCAATTAAGTGTGCACTTGACGCCGCAGACACTGCCTCTAGGGCAATAAATACAAGTGTACTCCTTAGACGCCATGCATGACTACGCATTTCAGACTTCAAGTCAGAGGTACAAACAACCATACTTAGCCAACCATTTAATCAGGAACAACTGTTTGGACCAGCAGTAGACACTGCACTTGAAAAATTGAAAAAAGACACCGAGACTGCCAAATCCATTAGAGCATTGCAGTCTCCACAACCACGTGGCTCCTTTCGACGCTCCTTCTACAGGGGAGCCTCCAAAAACACTGGAGCAGACACCTCCTCCACATTCAAATCCTCTACACAAACATCCCCCAGTAGAGGATATTTTAGAGGAGGATATAGAGGAAACAACACCAAGGGACGAGGTCGAGGCAGTACCAACACTCGTACCTCTCCCGCCACAAAACAGTGACTTTCCTCCACTCCCCCCAGACCATTCCACTCCAGTCGGGGGAAGACTCAAACAGTTCCTACCTGTCTGGAACTCCATCACAACAGACAAGTGGGTAAGACAAATTATCCAATATGGTTACTGCCTGGAACTAACCACTACCCCTCCACATATTCTACCCAAGCAACGCTATATGTCACCAGACCATCTTACGCTCCTCAAACAAGAGGTGCTTTCATTGCTGCAAAAACACGCAATAGAATCAGTTCCCTTACAACATCAGGGTACAGGAGTATACTCACTGTACTTCCTAATCCCCAAAAAGGACGAGACGCTCAGACCAATCCTGGACCTCAGACTCCTAAATCAGTACATAAACTCAGATCATTTCCATATGATCACTCTTCAACAAGTACTACTACAACAAGGCGATTTCCTTGCCACATTAGACCTCAAGGACGCCTATTTTCACATCCCCATGCATCCTGCTAACAGGAAGTATCTAAGATTCGTGGTGGACGGACAACACTATCAGTTTACAGTCCTTCCATTCGGGATAACAACTGCGCCCAGAGTATTCACCAAATGCCTAGCAGTAGTAGACAACAAATTCATGTCTTCCCATATCTAGACGATTGGCTCATAAAAGCCAATTCATTCAACAAGTGCATCCTACACACTCACCAAACTATTCAAATCTTACACAACTTGGGATTCACAATAAACTATCCCAAATCTCATCTCCAACCCTGCCACATCCATCAATATCTGGGAGCCACCATAAATACCTCCAAAGCACTGGCATATCCCATCCCAGCCAGGATAGCCAAAATACAAGCTATGATCGCAAAATTTCAAACCCAACACTCTCTTCCAGCAAGAGTGTTTATGCAACTCATAGGCATGATGGCGTCATGCATCTTCATTGTGCCTTATGCAAGACTTCAAATGCGTCCCCTGCAAGAATGTCTAGCACGTCAGTGGAATCAGGCTCACAGACAACTGGCAGATCTGGTGTTGGTGGACAGCCGCTCACATCGCTCGCTAAAATGGTGGAACACCATAAATCTGTCCAAAGGCCGGCCGTTCTTAGAGCCTCTTCCACAAATAGTGCTGGCACCCGACGCATCTCACACAGGATGGGGAGCCCACCTCCTAACACACACCACTCAAGGCACATGGACCATTCAACAGAAAGTGCTCCATATCAATTACCTGGAGCTACTGGCAGTATTCCTAGCACTAAAATCATTCCAATTACATCTCCAGAACAAAACTGTCCTCGTCCGGACGGACAACATGACAGCCGTGTATTACATACAAAAACAAGGAGGCACACATCTTCTCCAGCTGTCCCAGCTCGCACAGAACATTTGGAGATGGGCCATTCCCCAGAACATATACCTGCTAGCAGAACACCTTCCAGGAGTTCACAATCAGATTGCCGACCTGTTGTGTCGACAACCCAACAGATCCACGAATGGGAACTACACCTACAAGTCCTACTCCCATTCTTCCAAAAATGGGGCCAACCAGACATAGACCTGTTCGCCACACATGAAAACGCAAAATGCCCAACCTTCGTCGCCAGGTTTCCCCACCCACAGTCGAAGGGCAATGCAATATGGATGAACTGGTCAGGCAGATTTGCGTACGCTTTTCCGCCTCTCCCACTCATTCCATTCGTGGTACGCAAACTCAGGCAACAGTCTCTCAAGCTGATACTAATAGCTCCCACATGGGCGCGTCAACCCTGGTTCACAACACTGCTGGAACTCTCTCTACTTCCACACCAAAAACTGCGCCTCTCCCCGTCCTTATTAACCCAGAACCATGGAGAAATCAGACACCCAGATCCACATCAACTGAACCTAGCGATCTGGCTCCTGAAGTCCTAGAGTTCGGTTACCTCAACCTACCACCACACTGCATGAATATTATAAAAGAGGCCAGACGACCTACTACTAGAGCCTGCTACGCTGCAAAATGGAACAGATTTTCCATTTACTGCACTAACAATGATATACGTCCACTGGATGCATCCATCCAGAACATCATTTGCTACTTACTACACTTGCAAAGATGTAATTTAGCGTATTCATCCATAAGTCTTCACCTAGCAGCATTAGCTGCCTCCTTACAAAATCGACAACACTTGTAATTATTTAGAGTACCAGCGATCAATGGAAGGTCTTAAAAGGATTATTCCTCCCAGACCACCCTCTCCAGTGTGGAACCTAACTTTTGTTCTCACAGGGCTCATGGGTCCCCCATTTAAACCTCTGCATAAATACGAACTACAGTTCCTTACATGGAAAGTAGCGTTCCTTATTGCTATCACATCAGTTAGAAGGGTAAGTGAGATCCAGGTTTTAACCATACAAGAACCATTCCTACAGCTACACCGTAACAAAGTGGTTCTTAGAACAAATCCTAAATTCCTACCCAAAGTCATTTCCCCGTTCCATCTTAACCAATCAGTCGAGCTACCAGTGTTCTTCCCAAATCCAGACTCTGTAGCTGAAAGAGCTCTTCATACCTTAGACGTTAAAAGAGCCCTACTTTACTACATTGACAGAACCAAACCATTCCGCAAAACCAAACAATTGTTTGTTGCTTTCTCTCCACCACATAAAGGCAACCCCATTTCCAAATCCGGAATAGCCAGGTGGATAGTTAAATGTATCCAAATATGCTACCACAAAGCTAAACGCACTCTAACAGTTCCCCCTAGAGCGCATTCCACACGCAAAATAGGGGCTTCCATGGCATTTCTAGGAAACTTCCCCTTAGAAGATATTTGTAAGGCAGCCACGTGGTCTACAACACACACCTTCACTAAACACTACTGTGTTGACGTGCAAGCCAAACAACAAGCTTCTGTGGGTCAGGCTGTCCTTAAAACTTTATTCCAAACTGCTGCAACTAATACAGGTGACCACCGCTAGGGGAGACACTGCTATATAGCCTATCCTAAGTGTGTGATCTGCAGCTCATATGCCTCAAACGGAATATGCTATTTACCAGTATGCATCTGTTTTTGGCATGTAGAGCTGCAGAGCCACACACGCCCACCCACCTCCCCGGGGACCTGTATCTGTTCCAGCATTGTCTTACTTAGACATTACACATGGACATCCTTTCTTTATTTTTACAAACTCCATCATTTCCCATCATGGCGAAAAACAATCTGAGGATGGAGTGGATGCCCATGCGCACTGTAGTCCAAGGGAGGAGTCACCTATCTCGTGACCAAAGACTTCTTCCGAAGACAACAACAACCTGCAAGCATCCGAGCCCAACACCAGATAGCGATCTATCCTAAGTGTGTGGCTCTGCAGCTCTACATGCCAAGAACAGATGCATACTGGTAAGTAGCATATTCCATATTTGGTTCCACTACAGTATGAGAGTACCAGCATTACAGTACTGAATACGTAATACCCACAATAAAAGCATGCAAAGGTGAGTGGGCACAGCATGATGACATGCCCTAAACTTTACACTAAATATAGATGGTGTGATAGAGAAAAAGAAAATGTAAACCAAGAAATGAGACTGTGCTGTATGTATCAGACTGTGCTGTATGTATCAATGTGTTATAAAAAACAACTGAGATCTAATTTGTCATTCAACCCATAAGGTTCCATGGTGTTACATTTTTTGATCCACCACACTTCTTTTTGTGAAAGTGTCTTGACTGAGATCAAACCCTTCTTTTGTTTGTACTTTCTCTAAAACTAAGAATTTTACTTGAGCAATGTTATGGTGATGCTTTAACCAATGTACCAACAGGTTGGACTTGGTATTCTGTGTGCAGATCATGCTTTTATGCTCTCCAATCTTATTTTAAATTTTCTTTCCGTCTTTCCAATATGTAGTAGCCCTCAGGGACACTTAATACTGAAAATGACGTACGTGGTGTTACAATCTGACGTATGTCGTAACATTATTTTTTCACCGGTTCTAGGGTGAGTGACAAAGTCTTGTTGCATCCCATTATTATAAAGAGTGCAATTGTTGTACTTTTTATGCCTGAGTGAATAATCTTCTCTAAACGCTTTTTGTGTGCTAACAATTTTATTAAATTGGAGCTTCTAGTGAAAGCACATAGTGGTAGATCCTAGAATGAATTTCGGAAATCAGGTTCGTTCTGTAACAATTCCCATCTTTTCAAGATAGCTTTCTTAATGATGCCTGATTTTGTAGAAAATTTGGAAACAAACACCATGCGCCTGGATGTGATTTTTTTGTTTACTGATTAACAGATCCTGTCGGTCAAGATGTTGAACCCGTGTTTCTGCTTGAGAAATAATTTCTGCAGGATACCCTCGTTGTAAAAATCGATTTTTGATGCGATTGATATCTTTGTTGTATTTATCCGGTATGGATGAAATCCTTTTTATCTGTAACATTTGAGAGTATGGCATGTTTTTGATGAGTGATGGAGAATGGAAGCTTTGAAAAAGTAAAGTATTATTGCGATAGGGTGGTTTTACAAAGACACTAGTGTGAATGCCTTGCTCATCTTTTTCAATCAGAACATCCAAGAATGACAATTTCTTGGAGCTGATAGTATAAGTAAATTGTATTCTGCTGTTGTTGGTGTTGAAGTCCTTGATATTGTTTTCTAAAGATTCTTTGGTATGAGACCAAATTAAAAATATATCTTCAATGTAGCGACGAAACATCACAAGGTGTTTGTTCCATTCGTTATTTTTCAAGACGTACTCTTCCTCGAAGGCGGCCATAAAAATATTTGCATACATGGGAGCCCCCCGAAACCCATGGAGGTATGTAATATTCACACCTATTCCCATTTGATTTATCACTTTTGCATATTATCACTGGTTTGATGATCTCAGTACACTCATTGAAATTCATTGTTACGCACTATAGTGGTGTTTCGCACCCTAATTTCAGCAGTGGTTTGTATTTTGTAAATCATCATCATTGTTGTCCACATCGAGGGCGGTCAAACAGCATATTTCATCTTTACGCTTGTTACACCAGGCGCTCTCATGTGCGATTTCCTTTAGAGTAAACTCGCTACTAGCTATTTTCCTTCGGGTTCATTCCACCTTACTTGCACTTTTAGGGATGTACCCAACTTACACCTTATTGCTGGAATTGCTTACCGGCTTTGATTTGAACTCTTATTTCTTTAGTTGCACGAATTACGTGTTATCGGAGTACACAGCGTTGTGTTTCTCTTGCCACAATATATTGTACATTTTACATTTTTACCTAGGAACAATTTGTTTCCATTTCACCATCCCATCATGGCCGCGATTAGTTACTTCCATTTCCACTAGCATCCTCAGCCAAGTGACTCGCTACGCTCGTAGGCGCGTCACGGAGTTACCTCTATTACCGGTCTCGCTCCGTTTGAGCGTCTGTTAGAGTTGTGAGCATTGCGTCGAGGATTTCCCTTTTGTCTTTATCCTGATCAGTTGCTTCGCATTTTTAAAGCTTAGCGTTTCCTATGTTTTAGTGCATTTCCCGGTCAGTTCCTTGTCTACTCATTCATTCATTTTTCCATTGTAACAGGAGTTTGCGAGCAAACTAGACCAGAGTAAGGTAACTGATTGTGATGCTCAGTTCAGTTCACATTTGGAGTCATGTCGTTCCTTATACTTATTTCTTCACCCATTGCATTACAGCTGATTTGCTGACCATGAATAGATCGTTGCTTTATATATACATATAAGCAACCAGTGAGTAACATTCTCCTTTATGCGCTCTCATGCAAGTTGGACACGTATTGATTTTTTACGCTTTTGGTTTCTGTTTTCACTTGTTTTTTCTTAGGTGGCACTCCTGCTGTAGCTACACTTTACATTACTTGCACCAGATTTCACATTTGTCACACAGTGGTAGATCTGTTTGACTCATATTGTTGCTCTTCACCTTATTATTGTTTCGCCCGTTGTGGCAGGTTCACTTTGACCGTCTGCACCTGTGTGGACGTGTTGGATGAGGTGGCTCGATTTGTACCATACCTCGATGTGTCAACCATGATCGATAAGACATATTATTTTGTGTTTACTTTACAGTGGCCCCTGAAGAAGGGACTTAAGGTCCCGAAATGCATTGGGCACGGTACCATCACACGCAACGTTCAGCGACCCTATTTGTTATTGTTGTTTAAGTTGTGCAATTGTCATTGACAAATTAACTATTTTGACAAAATAAGATGGTCATTGGATCAATGAACGGTGTTTAATTTAAACTGTTTTATGCATCAATGAACATTGATTAAGACACCATTGAAGAATTTTGTTGTTTATTGCAATTCTTCTTGTACCAATTGTTAAATATGTTGGGAACTTTCAATGTAAAGATAGCAACACAGACGTTTGGCTGTGCACATAGTTTAGTCCAGGCTATCTCGCTTGGCTTACCATATACTTTTTAGAGACAATATCTAGCCACAGATTCCTAAGCGACCCACCCATCCTCCCTGTTCTGCAGACAGATTTCTGTGGTCAGGGATGATCCCTTTTAGGGCCCTAGTTAGAACGTGCCAGTGCATTTCATAGCTATGCGCTTCTGGTGTGGAAAGTCTTGGAAAAGTAACTTACGTAAGCTCGCTAAGGTGGCGCTTGTATAGTTGACGCTGACGTCATTTCTGGTGCGGACGCTGCACGGACCCGTTGATGCCGCCCACGTGCGTCACAGGTGTATTGCTCACAAAAAATCTTCTGGATCCAGTCTGATACCTGGGGTAATTTAAAGGTAACATATCTGCTTCTAGATATTGTCTTACCAGAAATGGTGTTACTGAAGGTAAGTAACCCGTTCACTCCGGCTATTAAACAGATGTTTCAGGCATTATCCATGATTTTGGTGACACTGGCTCTGAGGCTGCTGGGCCTCATGGCTTTCTGCATCCTGCTAGTTACACATGCTTCTTGGCATATGTGGGCTCTGCAGTGGGACCTGAAGTTCTAGTGGGTGCAGCATCAGGGGAATCTCTTGGACATGGTCGAGATCCCAGCTGTGAGCTTGAGCACTGGTCCCCGAATTAGACTGTCTCTTCGGGAGGTTCTTCTGTCGCACCAAGTTTCTGCACCCGAACCTGAAAATTCTTTGCCTCATGCGTGGAGATTGAGCAGTGACAGTTGGCAGCTTTTGACCTTCTGTCCGAAGTCTGCAGTGTTATACTGGCAGCCAGGTGTCCCTCCACCAAGAAGGTATACGCCTGCTGTTGGAGCAGGTTCGTGGCATGGTGTCCAGACAAACACGTTGACCTTTTATCTGCACCCCTTTACCAGGTTATTTAGTTCATGTTTACCTTAGCCCAGCAGTGCTCTGCTTTTGCCACGTTAAAAGGTTATCTTTTTGCCATCTTGCATTTCAGTGGTTGCCAGATCTGCCATCCCTTTTCAAATCTCCTATTGTACATAGGTTCCTAAAAGGTCTCCAGCATATGGTCCCACTGACACCTTTCATTATGTCACAGTGGGATCTCACTCTAGTTCTCACATTTCTTATGTGTGCATTCTTCGAACCACTACACAACTATCCACTCAGGCTTCTCACCATCAAAGCGGCCTTCCTAGTGGCGATAACAGCTGCCTGGAGGGTTTGTGAATTACAGGCACTTCCTGCACTGCCTCCATCTCCAAACCTTAACATCTACCCAGAAAAGCTAGTCCTTTGGACTACAGCATCCTTTTTACCGAAGATGGTAACTCCCTTTCACCTAGGCCAGTCCATCACTCTGCCCACCTTTTATGCTCTGCCTCACCCCTCTAAAGAAGAGGAAAGACTCCATCGGCTGGACCCAAAAAGAACATTGCTGTTCTGTCTTGACGTCACATAAGAGTTTCAGGTGGGCAATAAACTCTTCATGTGGTAGGTCGGAGCAAACAAAGGGAAAGGAGGTGCAGAAATTAATATCTCATGATGGATAGTACTCTGCATCAAGACCTTTTACGCACTGGTCAGAGGCCAACTTCCTGAAGGATTGTGAGCTCATTCTGCCAGGGGCGCGACCACTACATTAGCTCACAGAGTTCCTGTCCTGGATATCTGTCACGGACTATGAGCTGGTGCTATGCAAAAGGAAAATGGGTCGCTGATGGTTAGAGCCAGGTCAGCTTAAGAGACCACAACTGGCTTTTTACCTAAGGAGAAATCTGGATGGGCTGGTATGCCGCAACTGTTGAAGATACCGTGCTGTGGCCCACAGATGCCATTCTTTGATCGTCTAGCAACGCTGAAGAGTAGTGGATAAAGGAACCCAGGATAATCTTAACCATGACCCCCAAACCTACCCCAATACAGCCATCTATCATTTGAGTGCTGAGAAGCGGCTTTCCCGAGAACGAAATTTGCAGACTGCGTTCATCACTATGCCTGATCTGGAAGATCACCACACATGTACCGGAACACTTCAGTTGCGAATGCAGCAAGGACTGAGATGCGGTTTGGAAAAGTCAAACGTGAGACCATGAGATTGTACTCCCACATTAAACCGGAGGTAAGAACTATTGAATGTGGTGCACTCTATCATGTGAGGGTAACAGTGACCTACTGTGCCTAATTTATGCCTCAGCCAAAATACAGGAATCAGGAGGCAGGTAGGGTGTAGCGCTTGCTGAAAACTCAACCAGGGATACAACACTGCATTGGCTGACCTTATTGCATTGTATAGTATTTAGTTCTATTACTTGCTTTTCCAAAAAGACAAGCTCTGGGCTGAACATTCAGCTATTGTGCCTGTTATTTTCCAGTTGAGTGCTGAGTTCTTGCCCCAACCCCATACTACCTCCCTTAGAAGTTACCCTGCTTTGTTACTGTTAAGTTGAAATTGTGGTGCCGGGGTTCATTAGACTGAGTTATGAAGGCTTCACCAAATTCCTTCTTATGGGTTGTTGGGTCTAACCTCCTCCAGGGTCCCAGGTAACACAGTATCTGTAGCTGTGTTCGATGTGGTCGATCGGGATACTGCAGTATCACCTCACAATGTTTCTAGTTTCTCCTTAGATACTTTGCAGCTGCTTGGTTCAAAGAACCCAGGACATTGA
Source organism: Triturus cristatus (assembly GCF_964204655.1). Classification (NCBI taxonomy): domain Eukaryota; kingdom Metazoa; phylum Chordata; class Amphibia; order Caudata; family Salamandridae; genus Triturus; species Triturus cristatus. Next base: position 626,679,640 of record NC_140594.1, on the reverse strand, counting down.
ATCAAACTTAATAGTTATTTTACAGGCTTTTCCAAGGAGTTCCTTGTCATCATTTTCTTGTTAGAGTCCTGAAGGCCCTTCACACATAATGTTTGCCATTAAGCTTTAGACTGGGAACTCCTCGACAAGTCCTTTCCAAAGATTGATTGTACAAGCCAAGGTGTATTTCGTACATGTGCATGTTCCTAGGTCAGATGGCTGTCACAATATCGAGTTACAAAATATTGTGCTGCCATAATATTGTGTCCAGAATATCAACTACTACAGTATTGTGAAGATAGGTACACTGTTGTCATTCTTCACTCCATATCTATTTACTTGCAGATATGTACTTGGTTAAACTATTTAGATGTGGAGTTAGTAGTACACCTAAACTTATCTTCACAATATTTTGGTTGCTGATTTTCTGGTTACGATACTTTTGCAGGACAATATTTAAATCTCTGTATTATTGTATAACACTTCTATATATTTAGTTGGTAATATCATACAACCTCAGACAAAGGCTTAAGGCTCTGTGATTCATTTAATTTTAAGAGTATTCAGGAACCACGGATAAATTATTGCGCGATTTTGTTAGCTCTAGCTTAAGAGAACAAAACTTCTCTAATCAACGTCTGTTGGGATTTCTCCAGGGGCCAGCCCTGAAACATGTCCTCTTTTTAAGCATCCCAAAGAACTCAAAGTTAGATTTCATTACCAAAGAATTTCCCGGACCTTTTGGCTGAAAGATAGAAGGATTGATTTCTTTACCCTCAAGAGGACCCTTCTCCTCAGAGGTGTTTAATCTACTCATCCATCTAAAGTTAACCCACTTTCATTCATCTTGCAGCTTCACTTCTTGCCCCTTCTTATGAGTCCACATCATCAAAGCAGACAATCTTATTTTTCTTACATCTGTGGACTCGAAACCAAATAAACAACTTCTTCAGCCTTAGACACAGTATCTTTCACTTTGGCGGAACAGCGGAATCCGTTCCTGCAAAATGCTGAATTGACGCTGTTTATTTGTGAAGCCCTGCTATACTGTTCAGAACTAAGATGCTCTATATAAGTTAGATGTGATCCTCCCACATAAATTGGTTTTGGTTTGAAGGCCAAAAATGTATCATTACACCAACTCAAATTTCGGTACCTCAGAGGTGAATTGCATATTTTTCACTCCATTTGCTGTTCGTGGGCAAGACCCTTCCTTTCTTTTTTAAACTGTGATACCCAAAAACGTGCTGTTCGATGGGATAATCTCAATTTTTCAATTTTATTGGTTGGGCAGAAATAAATAATCAGAGTTGCGGCTGCCAAATCCTTGAGGCTCCCCACTGATAACTCCTTGAAACACATGTCCTTTCCAATCATTCAAAACATATAGGCTAAATCTTGGAGCCCTAACAGGAATTTTTCTGTACCAAGCTACCATTAATTTCCTCCTCTGCTCACTTTTATTCAAAGACGTCCATTTAACTCCTTAGAGGGGAAGATATCTCATTCAGACGACCTGTTCACAAGCCAGGTACACTATCATTGGAAACTCGTTCTCCGGATTTCCTGGAGGCTGACAGTCATTAAGGACCTATACACCCGACTTACCAACAATTCTGCCTTCATTGTTGGAAGAATTTCAAAAGGTTCTGGTGGAATTTCTACAGAAAGTGTCTATGCTTCCTTTGATGGAAGTAAAATCGATGGTTTCATGGGACGTGAAGGCACAAACCCATAATTCCTTTTTCTTTATAAAACTATTGAAATTCAGATATTTAAGAACTATATTGAAGTGTCACCATTTCAGCCAATTTATATTTCAATTTATTTTCAGCTGTTAAATATTGTCCAGATTTTGTCATCTAAACAGGTTTGGGTGACCAATCTTCATGATGTTCGTTTTGATTGTTCCATAAAGGAACATTGCAGGAATGTTGTCCATTTGCAGTTGGGGCATTGTTAGTGTCAGCCGCCTTTCAGTTTAAAGATTGCCCAGAATCTATTTATCAACACAAGTCCATCTGAGATTCTAGAAAGTTTTGCTGTATTTCTATCTGATGACTGGTTAATTCAAACTACTTTACTCATTGAAAACTCTCCAGTGGGCTGTAACTTTCTTCAGCCTAGGATTATTAAGTCACCTTCCCAAAGTGCACCTGCTATAGCTTCTTTGGAATGGCTAATCCACGTGAGAGATTTGTATAACATGCATATCAGAGATTTCAAAACGACATCCTATCTATTATATGTTTACAGGTCCAATAGCCTTCTGTAGTCAAAAGAGTTTTTTTTTTTTAAAGATCGAATATGCCTGTAGATCAGTTCAACCTCTCCATGTATTGGAATCACAAGCCAGACCTTAAGCAGTCATTCCTCCATAGGCTCTTGTATCACTCTTTGATGGGCTCAGGTGAGCAGTGTTTTTCAAGACTCTCTTTTCCCCAAATGTCACACCTCAGATTATAGACTGGACTGCCACTGCACAGCTAGAATAATCACAATCTTTGACCTTGTACTCTGATAGTCTGCACATCAACTGAATGCATACGTATGGGGCCTGATTCGCAAAGGTAAGTTACACTTTTCAGTAAGTTTACACACGTTGGAGTCAGTTTGCTACTTTTAGTATTAACAAACTCAAGAGTGTAAAATTACCACAAAAGAGTAAATTACATGTCTCCACCCCCAGAGTAAAGCAATTGCCTTAGTCTTGTGTGAGTGAGTCACCCCCACAAACCTCCCTAAATTCTTATTACTCCTCCCTAATGCCATCCCGTCTAGGAGTAAGTCCGCCTAATTTCCTCCCACTTTTACTACTAAACCAGTAGTTCCCAAACTGTGCGTCGCGGCATCCCTGTGCGCCACCAAAACCAGCCTGGGGCTCCAAGGTCGCAGTTGCTGAGCAGCTCCTCTGGGCTTTTTATTGTTGCCAGCGCTCTTCCTATAGGATTCCACATTGACCTTAAATGGGCGTGGCAAGACTCCCTTCCCGAGGCTATGCACACAGCTATCATTTGACTCTGCTCCCTGTTGTGCACTTTTTGTGTACCCTTTTGCTCGAGGCTAGCGATGCGCTAAGTAAATATCCACGCTTACGCTCTTTTAGTTGGTAGGCTGATTCAATTAAAGCAACTGGGCTAGTAGTGAAATGCGGGCGAGGCTGCCAGATCCTGTATTTTAGTATTTCTTACAAGGAATACAGAGAGTGATGAAATGCAGTTTAATTCTTTTTTTACTATATATGTCTTAAATGCATACCTCTTATTTTGTGTTTTGAATTGTCACAATTAACATTTAGATGTTTCTAACAATATGCAATATTTGGTGGTCCAGTCTTTGCAGTATCATTTAAAATCAGCCAAGTACTATCTAATGTCACCATCTGCAAGTGTATTAACAGCAGTGAATCATTTGCTTGTTCTCTTGAAGCCAATAAAGCCTATTAAGAGGTTAATCATTTGTTTAATGCAGGCGCCAAATTCAAAGCTGGTGTTGGCTGAATGCGACCAGCTCGAGCCTCAGTGCACACGAACAGCACACAGATGCAGTCAGTGCATGGCCCGAAGGCGCACAAATATTGTGAAAAGAGAGAGTAGACATATCCTTGCATTGCACGCACTATTATCCATAACTTCATCTGAATTATTTCCAGGGATTAAAATGGAAGTACTGCGGAGGCCGAGTTTACACCCCCCAAAGAAGTAATGTAATGGGGAGCAGCAGCCAACAGCCAGTTGGTCAAGGGAGGCGCGGGCCGTAAATGTTTGGGGACCACTATACTAAACCTATAGTTACCTGTGCGTAGAGACTGCAATGGATGTGGAGAACTGATCTCACATTAAGTATAGCTAAAACCTAAATTTTATAGTATGTTTTGTAGTACTACAAAATATACCGCAAAGTGCAGTTTGTGAATCTGGCCCATAGTATTTAAATGCTACTTTCTTTACATTTTTCTCTCTTTTCCAAGTGAATGTCATTTCGATTTTTCACAGATTATAATGTGGTCACTTTATATCCAAACAATAAGATAGAGATACAGTCTCACCACCTTTAAAGTGTGCCAGTGTACCTGTGGGACTAGGATATCAAAACAACCATTTTCTTTTGAGCTAGTATTAGGGATGTAAAAATGGCTCTGAGGAGTTTGGCCTCCACCCGTGGCAAGCCTGCTGCTACTTGCAACTGCAGCACTGCCTGAGGTGTCGCTTAGGCCCACGCCCTTGGTCTATACAGTCTTTGCCAGTGATGGCCTTCCTGACTATGTGGGGCCGACACAAAGGAGTGATGTTGGGACTCTACAGCACACTCGTGAGCCACCTCTTCTTCCAACCTCTTCTACGCAGCTTCCGCACCAAATGGCACGCCCACCAGCAGACAACCTTTGAGGAAGAGGACTTGGCTGATATCCTAGAAGCCCTATTCAGGTGCACCCGGGAAGCCCGCATAAAGTTCTGTATTTTCGAAACGCTCCACGATTGGCAGTAGACACCGATAAAACTGAACAGGGTTTGACTTCTTCCGCATGCAAACTGCTGGAGGTGTGCAGATGCCCACTGCGATCTCCCTCACATTCTCTGTGAGTGTTCCTCAATCTGATCCTTCTGGTCATATGTTGGGGTCACCTTGGGAGCATCCATGCCACTGCAACATCCCCTTACTCCCACTGTCATTCTCCTATATGACACCGGGGATTCTCCAGACCTCTCCTGTCCCCAGCATCGTCTCCTTCACATGGCCATGGCCTCGCCCACGCTTTTACTTTTTAATTGGAAGTCACCCGTGCAACCATCCCAAGAGGATTGTACAGTGGCAATGATCCAAACTACGTCGCATGGGCGTGCTATTTACAAACTGCAGGACCAGGCTGAAGTGTTACTACAGACGTGGCCCCCTTTCCTAAGGGATGACCCCTGAAATGGGAGAACACCCCCCGCCCCCTCCCAATTTCACCCCATCCAGAGGCCGGTATATTCACGAGCAGCATGAGCAGCTCTGGACATACCCCTGTATGTTCCCCCACAGCCTCACCAGCCACATCTCACCCCCACCGCACTCCCCCTGCCTTCTTTCTCCTCCACGGCCTTCCTCCCCTCTCCACTACCATCCTCTCTTTTCTTTCACCCCTGCCCACCCAAGCTCTCCCTGCAAAGCCCCCCTTTCCATACCCCCTTATACCTGCCACCTCTGCTACTCCCATCCCTCGCCTTTCTTCCTGCCCCCCACCCCGACACGCCGGCATGTGGACCCTCTTTACATGAGGAACTGCCGCCGCAATTCCTACCACCCTCTACATATCCTAGCCAAGACCTCTTCCTCCCTCTCTTGGCAATGGGCTACCGAATTCAATAGCCCGTTACCTTGAGGCTCCTCCCTTTCTCCTGTGCGTGTCCCCCCCCTCATCCTCCTGCCCACCCCATCCAGACCCTAGAGACGTGTCCTCTCTCCTTTTTCCTCTCCACTCCTCCACAGCGACTAGTTGCCCGGATCCCCCTCTTCTCCCCTCGTCTACGTGGGCCTTTAGCCTAATTACTCTTCAGCCCTCTACTCATAGGGAGATACGCAGCATTGTATTGCTTAATGTTTCATTGTTTGTCCCAAATTGTTTGCATGCTTTGTCTCTGTTTCAAGAACAAATTGTGGCACAAAAGAGGAAATGGCAAACTCTGTGTGATTTAACCATGTTCCACTAACTTTAACTTTATAATGCAATGTTAGGGCACTGAATGTGTTTCGATTCTTAAGATAGGCCATTTAGATACAAAGCTCACTTGCATTGAACACTGTATTTTCCTTCTGAATGGTAAGAGACCAGAGCCCTGAGGGGATGGCTTTCGAACAGACTACGGCGGTAAAATATTTTGTCTTCTGTCTACTCTAATTCAAAGGAGACTCCATAAAAATAAAGGTAAAGCAGTATTGGATTCATGTTTTCATACTTATGTCAAGAACAGACCTAGTTAGAGAGCTGTAGAATTTTCCATAGTGTAATGTGTTTGAGACTAGGCAAAGATTTGCGGCCTGTGACAAGGAATGTGTATTGGTATAGGTAGTTGCTTCTAGCGGTCTGGTATCAGCATGGTTGACTTATCAGTGTTTGATGAGGTGCTGCTTGATTTAGTAAGTCTTTATATACTTTCTGAACCCTAGTAGGGATGTTGCAAGCCCTATGTTGAGGTATGTTCAATTTTTTCTGCACAGATAAAGAAGGGGTAAACAAAGAAAGGGGTAACCCAGTGTCCCTAGGAACCTGGGTGAATACATGCCAACAAAAACAATAGTTCCCTTGAAGGAAGCTTGAGCTTGTGCTTCCTAGGCAAAGATAGGTACTCGTGGTCATGTGTTTGATTTGGAATAGACCATCGATTTATTGGATACCCATGTATCCTGTTCTGCACAATTATGTGCAAAATATAAACATATACAATGTATTTGGCACAATTATTTAAATACTTCACAAAACAGTGTGAAACACAAGAACGTGGATGCTCTTGGTGAACGGCGCTGTGCTTTGACTAGTGAGAAATACAGTGAACATCATCCTTGTTAACTGTATTTACTTGGGGAGGTCAGATGGTTCCTGCAGTTGCCTGCTTTAGCACTTCCATTTGGTACTAAGGCACTCCATGCCAAGGCATTCCATACTGAGACCTTAGCCAAGTTTATCAGACCTTCTATGGCTTATGTTGTTTCTTTGCCATCAAAATCTCTGTTGATTTTAAATACTTCAGAGACAACAACAGATCCCCCGTATTGCCCTGTGCCCCCAAGAGGCCACACACCAACCTCTAGTAAGAAGATCAGGACTTGGAGATGCATTCTTCATGTATCTACTTCTCCAGATCTGCAGCCCTCTGCAGAAGAGCTCCCTCCCACCCTGACAGTAGAGGATGACACTCACTTCCTTGAGGTTTCACCCACTAGGACAATACCACCCGTGGTGGCTTAAGTTCCTTTGGTACCTCATTTCTCACCAGTCCATCTCTCTTCTTCTCCACTGAGATGGAATAAGGAGACCATAAGCAAACACTCTCATTAATGAAAACATTCTTATATGATGAGCCAGGGATAAAAAAAGCATTGCTCTCCCATCGTTGTAGGGAAATGAAATCTTGATCATCATGACCTATCATCGTCACTTAATGAAAGACTTTCCTCTTCTTTGTCAGACATAAGAGGCCAGTGTGCCAGATCCCCAAATTCATCTCCTCATAGAACCACACCAGTAGACGACTTAATTGCCTTCCTGGACATCACCAACAGAGCTATTAGGAATCTTAATAAACAGTCATGTACTCCAGTCTATGAAACCTCCATCGTTTTTGAGACTCTGCTTCCGATACCATTAGCTAGACCAGTGGTGGCCTTGGTGCCAGGTCTTTTGGAACCATTCATCTTCTTTCTTTTGACTCTTGGCTCCATCAGCACATGGATAGCTGACAGATAAGGAAATACAGACCTCTCATTCAGATCTACTTTTCCTGAAAGAAATTCCTCCCCTTGACTCTTTGGTTGTTTCTGCTGCTGAGGAATGCTATAATGTGTTCGCTTCACCTCTGTCACTTTTCTGGAAAAGGAAAGGAAGTGGGTGTATGCAGTGGGAAGGAATGCCTTCACCTCTTCAGCATCTGCCTTAAGGGTAGGTAGTTCTACAATCTTGTTGGACCATTACTTTGAAAATCTATATGACTCACTGGAACACTTCTTTGGTAGTATTCCTAGAGAAGATAGTGAAGACGTTTCTGAGATTCTCAAGAACAGAATTTTTCTCTGGACAAAAAAAGGTTTGTTAATCTGCTTCTTGTGATATCTGCCATTAACGTAAAAATTCTCCATGGTTATGGCTGATGTCTTTTACTCTTCAGAGCCCAAAAAAATAATGAATTTTCCTTTTTCTCCTTCCTCCCTCTTTGGTTCTCATACAAATGAGGAACTACAGCGTATTAAGCGAGAAACAGAAATACTAAAATCTGTGAATCTGGGGAAAAAGGAAAGATTTTCCCATAGTACAGTTCAGTGAGTATGGCAGAGGACAGCACAATGATTGTATTGCTTCTAGGAAAAGGCATCAGTAGATGCAGTGTCAAGAATTGCAGCAAATGCAGTATTTTCATAAGCAACATTCTCACTATTAAAGATTCTCAACAGCTTTCCGGGGCAGCAACATTTCCAATCATTTTACTGCCTTGAACAGCTTCACAAAAGAAGTTTGCTGAGCATTGTAAAGCCTGGTTACAAAATCAAGTTCCATTCTTCCCCTCCTTCCATACCTTTGAGATCTTCAATCCAACAAGCTTAAAATATCTAGTTCAAGGAGTAAATCTCTTTTCGCCAATCCACTCTAAGGATCGCCAACCTGGAAAAAAACAAGGAAATATGCTTTTTTTTATTACATGGTTCAGAAAAAGAATCGCTTTTGAGAGTTTCATCTCCTTCCGCGGATCTGAGATAGTTTATCAAGCTGGTCAAAAGGGCAACTTTTTGCATGCTTGCACTTCATCAGATTTTCTGTCAGCCTCAATTGGGAGAGTGGATGGTGAAAGACCTGGAAGATGCCAGTTTTCACATTCTGATCTGTAAGGCACATCTGAAGTACCTTTTGGTTTGGAATGAGCCACTGTAATTACCCATTACCCAATTTTCTAAGAATTTTCTTTAAGTGCATGGCAGTGTTAACTGCAGCTCTTCAGAGGAAAGGAATAGTCGTCTATCCATACCTTCATGACTGGCTGGTGAAGACCAAGCCTGCATCAAAATTCCTGCAAGGCTTTGGCATCATTCTGTCTCTTCTCTCTGAGTAGAGCCTGCTTATCAGCTCAGCAAAATCTATCTTGTTTCTGTTGCAAATATTTCATACTTGGGATCAGCAATGTATACTGGTCTGGCAATGGAGTAAGAATGACTGCCATCTAAATTTTTGAGGATTAGGGTTCCCACAACTACAGCAGCTCCATCCTCAAAGCAATTGTCATCTCTCATGGGCAGCATGGCCGTGATCATTTTTCGAATACCTAGTGCCATATTTCATGTCCATCTGCTACAAGAATGTGTGGAAGACCAGTGGTGTGAGAAGGCAATATATTGGGAAGAGAGATGTAGAAGTATCCACTCTTGACTTTAAGTCCCTCATATGATCGTGCAAGAGAAATACGCTACTGGGAAGCTGTTCCAGAATCCCGACGATCCTCCTTCGATCATCGCAGATGCATCATTGCAAGGCCCACATGCGAGATCTCTTTCTCAAGTCAATTGGTCACCAGCGGAGAAGTTGTATCATAGCAACATGCTAAGATTGAAACCTGTTCACCTAGCCGTGAAGTCCTTGCTTTCATTAGTTTCGACATCAACAATTTTGATCGAAACAGAGAACACCAATCATCATGAAATTTATCAGCAAGCAGGGTGAAACAAAGTCAAGGATCCTCTCAAGGAACACCCATTCGATATGGCACTGGACACTTGAGAGAAACAGTTCTTGGACCACAATTCATCATACAGGGTTACAGAACGAGAAAGCGGATGTGCTCAGCAGACATTTACAAGAACACCACAAATGGGCGTTGGATCATGTTGTTTTCCAAGATACTTTTCAAGGATAAGGCTCTCCGCAAATCGACCTGTTGCCACAAGAGAAATTGCAAGATTCTACGCCTTCGCCTCCAGATTTTCAGAGCCCAAAACCAAAGGCCTTTTGATATTGTGATCAAGAAATGTTGCCTGTGCTTTTCCTCTGACACCCCCTAGCAAGATGATAATGATAATTATTGACCAAGGCAGATCTTCTTCACCTCCCACATTAACGATTTGTTCTTCAGGATGTCAGGGAAAATATTACTAGACTCCACTATGGTATGGCTTCCTACATGCCATCTAGCAAGCAGGTATTGTATTGGGTGCCTCAGGGCTCTTTGCTTAGCCCCACACTGTTTGAGATTTATATGGCCCCCTTAGTCAAATGTATTGAGCCTTACAGGGTGATTACGGTCTCATATGCGGATGCTACTCAGTTGCTCCTTAGTTTGATCCTTACATGCCAGACATAGGTTCCATCTTTCATTAATTTCTGGTAAGTGTGTTGAACTGGTTACAAGAGACCCACCTGCAATCATTGCAAATAAAACAGAGATTCTTCTCCTAGGCAAGAAAATGAGCAGTGGATCAATTCTTAATGTCCAAATGATCTTCGGCCTCCTGCCCCCAGCAACTGCAGCAGCCAAGAATTTTGGAATAATGATTCACAGCATGCTCTTTTCACTCCCAGTAGCCTACTCCTGTTTTGCCTTCCTGCGTTCCATCAGAAACTTTGTTCTTCTCAACAATTCATGCATTCGTTATTGCCTGGTACATCTTATATCTGGGGTTCCCAGATAAATGGATTAATAGAATGCAGAGAATGCTGTAGTGCGCCTTATTCTGGGCATTCACAGAAAGTAATCTATCACCAGACATCTTTATGAACCACACTGGCCCCCACTTAAGAAGAGGTTTCTTTTTAAGGTATTACTTTTTTTGCATCTGATCATCTATAAACATGACCCACAGTTCTTGATATCAGGATCCATCATTGTTGGACCGGGCCCCCTCTGCAGGGGCAACCCCCAGAGGTTTTGCCTTTTTCCATCCACTTTTTGTTAAATTTGTTTTTGTTGGCCTTGGGACTCTGTGCACTCTAACACTACTAATCAGTACTAAAGTGCTTGTGCTCACTCCTCTAAACATGGTATGATTGGTTTACACCTCATAGGCATATTTAATGTACTTGTAAGTCCATTTTAGAGTGGTATACCATATACCTAGGGCCTGCAATTTAAATACTAGCAGTAGGCCTGCATCACTTATTGTGTCACCCACTTAAGTATCCCTCTAACACTTGTCCTAGGCCTGCCATTGCAGCCTTAATGCAGTGTCACTGCCATGCCGAATTGAAATTTTAACCCCCTTGCCAATCCTTAAACTCCCCTTTAATTACAGATACATCACCCCTAACGTAGCCCTTTGGTAGGCCATAATGCAGGGTGCTATGCAATTAAAAGGTTAGACGTGTACTTTAAAACATTACATGTCTTGGTGGAGAAAAACTCCCAAATTTGTTTTTCACTACTGTGAGGCCTACCCCTCCCATAGGATAACATTGAGGATTCGTTATTACATTTAATAAGCTGTATTTCCTAAACAAGAGTAGGGAGATATGTCATTTTTGGCACCTATGGAATTGTAATGACGAACGCACTTTAATGGTAAGTCAGATTTTTCATTACAATTTTGAAAATGCCACTTTTAGAAAGTTGTCATTTTCCTGCCCTTAACTGTTTGTGCCTCCAGCCTGTCCTCTGTCACATAACTGGGCGTAGCTGACAGACTTTGTAAAGTCTTCCCAGATAGTCCCACAATACTGGTATTAGCAGAGCCTCACTTGGCCATCAACTGGCAGGATGGTGGTTGGGGGCGGAGCTGAGCGCAGCCCCACTTGCACCTGAATAGCCGGTGCCCTGTCTTCTTGTATAGTCATGCAACCAGCTTGGAGCCAGGACTGGTTAGTCAGGAAATTCAAGAACTTCAAAGAACGTTTCTAGAATCTTCTCCCACCTTCCAGTACAAGGGAACCAGAGTATAACAATAGGACCTTCAGACCCACTCTTCAGTTCACTATTGGACCTAAAAGGACTTGCTGCTTCTGTGACCTGCTGTGCACTCTGCCAGACTGCTGAGTACCTGGAAAGACTGCTTTGCTGCCTGGAACCTGACTTAAATCCTCAGAGGCCTGCCCTGATGTTGAGCTCTGCATCTTCACCGGCACTCAAGATTGCCAGAAGTGACTACAAGGGCTAGTTTACTGGCCTCTTGTTCAGAGCCACTGGGTCAGAAGAGGCTCCCACCATCTTGAACCCACACCTAGACCCAGCCTGAGGGAGTCCTGAACCACCAAGTGTTCTCCATCCACTCCCAGACCCTTGGTTGTTGTGCTAAGGTGCCCAGATGACCATTTTCCAAAACTGAAAACCTATGCAATATGTGGCCTAAATCTGCTATGAGAACCAGGAGACCGAGACCAGCCTTTTAGCTTATCTACCCGAGGTGCATCGCAGGTTGGATTGACTTAGTGTGTTCTCCTGCCATGTTTTTCTCTGCAGCAACAAATAAGTTTCAGAGGTCCTTCGCCAAAGGGGTATCCAACCTTGTGGAACTGTCTTCGGCTGCAGTCTCTTGCTTCGTCCCACCGGAGATTGTTGACTTCCACCACAGCTTACCTCCACGGGCTATCCGTAGATGAAGTTTCCTCTTGGACACTCTCACAGCTTTCCCCCGCTGAACTTCTACCTTCTCTGACATTTTTTTTTCAAAGGTTTTCTAAGTCCGAAGGTGAGTGCTGACCAGGCCCAATCTCCTTCTTGGATCAGAACCGGGCACTATCACGGTCAGCCATAACTGTTAACTTGGACCCGGTGTCGCACGACCTGATGTCTGGAGTTGGCGCATTGATCTTGTAGGCTCATGATTTCACTAAAAACTTTATTAAATTATAATTCTGGTTCTACTGATTAGATTTGTGTCATTTTGGTGTCAAATAATTTATTAAAATTTACATTTTCCTAAATTGGTTTGGTATTTTTCTTGTATTGTGTTTTCACTTTAGTGCTGTTTATGTGCTGCATAAATACTTTGCACATTTCTTCTAAGTTAAGCCTGATTGCTTTTGGTGCCAAGCTACCCAGGGTTACGTGCAGGTTACTTAAGTTACTTTTTGTGATTCACCCTGCAAGAGACTGTGGCCGTTGCTTGACCTGGACTCACACCCTAGTCAACCAGCAACCCAATTTCTCACAATCATTATTATTCATCCTGCACTTTCAGGTCCATGTTGGCGTTCTAAGTTAGGGTGCCACATTTTCAGAAAGTTAGGTGCGGAGGCCCTTTTTCGAATCTGGCTAGTAAGGAATGAACTAACTTCCCCACTCTTTGAAGACCATCTCCCAGTAACTTCTGTTCATGAAGGTTTTAAATACTTATCTCTTTGCCTTGCTCTAGAGCGATGTAGTAAAGTGACCTCTGGATATATTTAACGCTGGGACATTCTGAGTTGTTGAGCGCTTTAGAAATCTTTCATTCATTCAATCATTCACTGAACTTGACTGCCTGGCACCAGAGTACATGCAATATGGCCTACCAAAACTTCAAGATGACTGCGCGAAAAAAGGGACAGAAGCAAAGAGACCACCTACTAGCTCATCTTATGGTTTAAAGTGGAAGAATTTCTGTGCATGGTGCCTTCAGAAACAAGTGGATCTTAGAACGTGTCAAGAAGGAACTCCTAATTTGGCAAAATGTTTTCCTTTATTTCTCTTCTGATATACATTTGGCTCCCAACACTCAATGTTGAAGAGTCCCTCTCAGACATCCCTTCCACTGTCCCAGTAATGAAGGATTTCCTTGAAGGGGTTAAAAAGGTCTCTCCTCATGTTAGGAAACTCGTCCCTTCATTGGAACATACACATTGTTCTCTCCATGTTAATGGGCCCTCTATTTGAAGCCATGCACAATAAGGACTTACAACACATTTCCTGGAAAGTAGCTTCTCTTGTGGCTGTGAAAAGCCAGAAGGGTGAGTGAGCTTTAAACTCTTTGTTATGGAGGACCTGTATCTGATTTCCACCGTATCTTTAAGAGCTCATCATTCTTTACCACCCAAGGTAAGACCAGTGTCTCTTGTTAACCAGACAATTTCACATCCAACTTTCATTCTGGACCATTTCTCTCCAGCAGAAAGAATTCCCCATGCCCCATGTGTGAAGAGGGATCTAAAGTACTACTTGGGCAGAACGAAAAACCTTTCGGAAATAAGACAATTGTTGTAAATTACAGAGTGGTCCACACTGGGATGGTTTCATATAAGCAATCCATAGCTAGATCGCTGGTGTTGTACAAAAATTCTTTTATCAGAACGCTCTCAGACCGCTTCAGGAAAAGTCTAGAGCACATTCTGCGAGGGGCAAGTCTGCTACCACTGCCTTGATGAGAAATGTTCCAGCTCTCGAGTTCTGCAAAGCAACAACCTAGAGGGTCTCATCATACTTTTGCCAAACTCTGCTGCATTGATTTTGACTCCCAGACAGATACTTTAGTGGATCAGGCCTTTCCTTGCTCAAATGACTTGCCCAGGTGATTTACTTCCTTTTTTGATCTTCGAATTTGGAACCCCAGAAAAGTCTGGAAAAGTCCACTGTTTTTCTTCAAAAACAAGCTGCCCCAAGGACCCTACAGGGTGTAGCTGCCTTAGAATTCCTTAAAAATGTAGTTCAAAATTAGCACTGTGTTTACTGAACCTGTTAGCGGTCTGTCTTCTCTTTTGTCTGGAGTTTTGAGAAAGGATTCTATTATGTCCTCAGCCAAATACATTTTGCATTCAATTTTGCTAAAATAAAGTGTTTCTTTGGAGCAAAATATGTGGGGTTCTGAGGATCTCACTTGTGTAACTAGATATCCTACTTTTAATGGATTATGAGAGAATGATCAGGGCATAAAAGTGGGTTTACAGGTAAATCATTTTTCCTCACAGCAATACATCTAACATTATTCCAAATGTCTTTTCAGAAAAGCAGGCTATTTTCATTTCGACTGTGACATCCTTCATCTTAAGTTTAGGAGACTTCAATATTTTAATTTATCTCAGACTCTCAACTTTAAGCTGGTAAGAGTAAGGTCTTTTAGAAGCTCCATTCAATTTAGGGTTTGGCAAAGTGGTGCAACGCCATAAACCAACAGTCTTCCCTCCCCATCAAACCTGCAGTTTCCTCGCTCTTCTCCGAGTCAAGGGACTGCTTGGTTACTGTCTGGGGAGCCTCTGCTGGCTCTACCACAATTACCCTCCTGGTCCAGTGGTCCATCCACCACCCGAGTCCTGGGTCATAACGGCTATTTTTCCACCCTATTGAGGGCATGAGCCTCACTCATTTTCTGTCCCTGTATCCGCCATGCTTGACTGCCAGGCAAAATGTTAAATAGCCTCCACACGCAAGGTGAAAGCATTCTGCCTTTTGGGACTATTTGATTTTTATTAATAGAAAACAAACTCTCACTTTCGAAATGTGGCTTCTCTAAACAATACATCTGCTGAGCAAGCATTTTAAACATGGCACATCCTCTGCAGACCTTCAGTGCTTTTAAGGGTACTTCTGTGATGGGGCCTTGCTATACAGCAGATTCCACAACCCCCATGGGGGTGGGCAAGTGTGGGGGTAGATCTCTAAGCAGGGCAGATGGTCATCTGTTGGGGTGACTGAGGTCATGAGCTCCTCTCTGTTGCACTCCGTAGGTGGTCCGCGAAAGACCTAACAAATGTTAAATCAAATCCACAAAAAGTCTTTGTGTAATTTTTGATTTCCAAAGATTCTTCTTTATTAATCACTGTAATTCGCTATAATGATGCTCTTCATATATGAATGGGTAAATTGGATTCAATACATCTTGAATGACCAAGTTACATGTTAATATCCTTTGGATAATCCCAATGCATTTCGAGTCAGGAGACTCTTCATCAGGGGATAATAATATCTAACGAACATACCTGGGAAAGACTGAACGAAAAATCAAGGTGAGAATAACAGAACATAAGAGCAACATCAGAACTAAATCTTAAAAATCGCCTATTGCGGTACATTTCAACAATGAAAGACATAACATCAGTCAACTGAGATTCGTGGTACTTGAAGTCGTGAACATGGCACAAGGAGTTGACAACAAAAAAAGACTTTTACAAAAACTTATTTGGATAAAAAAACTGGATTCTTGTCAGCCCAAAGGGCTCAATGACCGTCTAGAATACAGTTGTTTTTTGTAATTTATGTATCTGGGTACTGCACCATGTTTGCTATGTCACTGGTACCATTTGTCCCTATTCGAATTCCACTTAGTTCTCACCTTCCTCTATTTACTGTTTATCTCGCTACCACTTCTACTTCTTTACTTTTCTATTAGCTTTTTTATCGTTTATCGTCCGCCTTTTGAGATTTCATTTTATCACTCCATTCTCGTTTACCCGTGTTTATGTACTATTCCAACATGGCGACCATGAAACACTATCTTTTTAGAGCAGTCCGTTTTCCCTTTTTTACACATCCGTAACGTGTTTAAAAATCGGCGCGTCCGTAACTGATAGTTACCGATAATTACTATTCTAACATGGCGCTCATGAAACACTTTCCTCTTAGAGCAGTCCTTTTTCCTTCTTCACATATCCGTGACGTGTTTAAAAATTGGCGCGTCCACAACTGATAGTTACTTTCTTGTGTTGCGGACTACACATCGGGAAATCACGGTACATTGATATAGGTAAGCGTTCTCTTTTGGCGCTTCGTTTTTTTGAGCGACTTGCTCTTTGTGCAGCACGCTCTTCACTTTTCTGTCTTTATTCTTAGATTTCACGCAGTGTTGAACCTTGATTACACTATGTATCCGCGTTATTCCGCCTGGCCATCCTTAAGGTAAATTTACATATTTAATAACCATAGAGTGGTCCACATTCCTTGGTTCGGTTCACCACGGGCTGCATTGTTTCCTAGAGTTCCGACGTTTTCCTCACGTTAACCATTCAGTTTTTAGTTTATTTTCTCACCGCGGGCTATCGGTGTGCACCACTTTCCCTGTTTCACCTTCCCGTCATGAACTTCTTTCACCATTTTAATCACGTGGGTTTTACCACTTTCCTTACTTTTGCAATGGTATCCAGTTGCTCACATTGTATATGGTTTTAATTTTTACTCTGTTTTCAACATCACATTACTTATGGTATTATGAAGCATGGTACTATTTTTAAGTTGTTCTTACCCTAAGGTCCTATGTCTTGAAATTGATTGCAATTAGTTTATTCATTTATAGGATTACTATCCCCTGATGAAGAGTCTCCTGACTCGAAATGCATTGGGATTATCCAAAGGATATTAACATGTAACTTGGTCATTCAAGATGTATTGAATCCAATATACCCATTCATATATGAAGAGCATCATTATAATGAATTACAGTGATTAATAAAGAAGAATCTTCGGAAATCAAAAATTACTCAAAGACGTTTTGTGGATTTGATTTAACATTTGTTAGGTCTTTCGCGGACCACCTACGGAGTGCAACAGAGAGACACTAAGTATTTTATATTGGTGCTAAATATAAGTTTGGATCTACCCCTACAGGTCAGAGGGAGATAACTTGTGTGCACCCAAGCTGTATTATTGTTTGAAAATTCGACATTTAACCATTATTTACCAGAGTGCCTCACTATTGAGATTCTTTGTCATGAGCTCCCCCCCTGGTGCATCCATCTGCTGGTGTCTAAATAAAGTAACTAGTCACTTTGGGGCAACATTCCTTAGGCTAGACAGTGGATGTTGTGTCTATTGCATTATGGATTTGTTTCTTGTATTTTTCTCAGTTGTTCAACTTATAAAATGTTATTTTTCTAACATACCTCATGTATGAAAACAATTGTTGTTTTCCAAAGACCTACCCATCTCAGAAATGTATATGGCTGTTTTTGTATCTATTAACCCTTTCGCTGCTAGGCCTTTTCCCTCTAGAATGCAAAGTACTTATTTGGCTATTTGGGGTAGTTTCCGCTTAATCCTTCATAACTTTTCACCTTAAGCCACCTAGGGTTTGTGAATTCCCATGGAGGGAACTGAGAAAATAGCCAAAATCTAGCAACATTTGGGGTTTTTGGAGAAAAAATAGGGGAAAAAAAAGATGCCATCAACAAAAGTTTTTCTGTGCTAAAGTCACCATTTTCCTGGCTTTCAGGAACATGCAGAGTTGAATAAAACAAAAACTGTTTGTCCCACAGTTTTAGCATTTTTCGAAGAGGTAGCCCACTTTTCCTAATTTTTGTGCTTTCAACCATCTTCAAGTATGTGATTGGAACCAGGGTAAAACCCATTGGTGATCTGGGAAAGTCATAGATTTCTGAACAGCAGGAATCCACAAAATTCCTACTTCCAAGCGTTCTTCCACCTGTCCGATAAAAATGTTACCTCACTTGTGTCGCTGGGCCTAGTGCCCGTGACAGTCCTGCATTAAATCAAGGTTAACAGGAGTCTTGTGGAGCAACTCTCAATGACCTTTGTTTGATTTGTGCCAGTCGGGACAAGTGGGGGAACGCTGGGCGGTAGAAATTTTGTGGATCCCTGTGGTTTCCGGAAGTTTACATCACAGAAATACAAGGAAAATGTGAGTTTTGAGTCTAAGTTTTAGATTTGCACAGCATTGTGGGTGAGAAAATGTTGTGGTATCCACACGAGGCACAGCATCCTGGACTACCCCGGGTGTCTAGTTTTCAGGAATTCCTGGCTTTAGTTGGTTTCCCCAGGTGGCAGCTGACCCAAACCCAAAAAATGCACCCATTCTGTATAGAAGTATGACGATATTGAGAATTAGCTCAACTCTGCTTCTTATATGTATTATTAAAAAAATCCAAAATACAATATTCCTTTCTTTCTATAAAGATGGGGCTGCTTTAGTCCTTGTGGGTGTGGGGGGGGGGGCGAAAGATGATTGGGGTCATATTAGAGGTGGAGGCTAGGCCCCATGTGTGGACGGGCCACCCGCACATCTTGATTGCAGTTTGTGCTCGAAGATGTGTGAGGTTTGCTGTGCAAATAGGCAAAGAGAGTGACACCTCTGGGAGAGCAGCGGAATGATTTCTGTTCACCTCCTTCAGGCTAATACATGTGCAGATCAGATGTGCCATGTCCTCATTTCCGTTGCTGCCCGTTGCCGCACAGGCGGCAGCACACTGGCATTTGCCCCCTCAGCCATGGTGGGAGATGCGGGATAGCCTGAAGTTTTCACTGCCGATGTTTGAGAATGTTTTCCTTGGTATTCCTGAAAAATGACTGTGGACCAAGCGATGTATAGCCATTGATTGCCATCAAGGCCTGACTTCTTGCAGAAATGTTGTCACAATAAAAAAAGAACTCCCTGGTGTCTAATATACTCCGCCCCCCCCCCCCTCCCCCTCCCTTATGGGGTAGATTGGTGTTAAAGACCTCCTGTCTGCCACCTGGGAAGGGCAGAAAGACTGTTGCTGTTCATTTGAGTGGTCGGGGTAGACCCAATGCCTGTTGGTGTTCATTTGAGTGGTCGGGGTAGACCCAATGCCTGGAGAGGTCGCACCCCCCCCCCCCCATCCTATTTCTCCACAATCCTTGATATCTATGGGGCAGAAAGACTTTTGGGCCTGGGGGTGAGAGTGAGCATTAACCCCTTCGCAAGGGCAGCCGCTCACCCCTCCAAATACATTGCCTGGTCATCTAGTGGGAATTCTGCACGGGGATTTGAGGGAACAACCTTCAATCTGCCCCAGGAGAAGGGGGCAGAAAGACTTGGGAGCATTAGCCCACTGAGAGGGGGCAGCACCCCTCCCTCAAAAAAATAGTCCCTGGTGTCTAGTGGGTGAATCCATGCTTAGGGATTGCCCTTTTGCGGCTATCTCCAAGCAGGGATCTACTAGGGAAAGGCACTATTGGAAAGGGGAGATTGGGGACGGTGGACGCAAGCAAATCATGTCTGTCGACTTACATCATGCCACTGCCCCCAGAGAACAATCCGTCCGTTGCCCAAAATATCCCCCCCTAACACTATACACTTGGTACAGTCCAGTAACATCATATGTGAAGTAGTAGTCTGCCCCCACCAATGTATGATGTATGATGTAAGATTGCATTCAGCAAACGTGTGTTTTGAAACCATTGGTTCTGATAAAAATAGCTGCAGATATTTGAGGCACAAGTATAAATCCAGTGAGCTCTGGCCCTGATATGTATTGGACTAAAAGGTTCCGTATTTAACAGGACTGCATGACTTCGTGGCTCAGATCGCGTGTACGGTTTTCTAGGGCAAGGGTCTGTTGTATTTCGTGAGACCGGTTTGTTTACTGGGGCCTTCCATTCCTTTCAGTGCCAGGGTGCAAGTCTTGTTGCCGCTCCCACCATGTGTTCAGCCAAAAAGCTGTCTCCTGTACCTCCAAGTTGGACACAATTCCTCTTTTTTGACAGGCCCTATGGAGCATATGATTGGGGTGGATCTGAGGATCCTCATGGTTTTCCTGACCCTCTTGAGGTGCCCTTGGCCGAAGGTAACTGGTAAGAAGAACTGGCTGATGCCAGTGGTCTGGACACCTCACCAGACACTGGCCTGGTCTTTCCTCCTAATGTGGCCTTGATAGAAGGGTCTTCATTTGCCATGGTGGTGCGGAGTGCGGCTGAGGTTCTGGACCTTACGCTGCCCTTGGTGGCAGTCAAGACCAATGTCTTTGCAGAGGTGCTTCAGCCCAGCGTAGCCCTCACAGGAACCTCTTCTTACTTTCAATGATGCCCTCACTGATGTCCTGCTTGGGGCCTCGGTTAAGCGTCCACAGGTGTGCCTGTTCACAGAGCAATAGGCCACTGCCGTCTCCCAGCTCCTGGGCATCTAGCATTCCTCACCCAGCAACCCACCCTGGAGAGCCTGGTCAGCCAGGCATCCATGTTCAAAGTTACCTTTGCGCATTCCATACCACACCACCAGATAGGAATCCAAGAAGCTGGACACCTCTGGCAAGAAGATTTTCTCCTCCACCAGCTTTGCAGGCCACTGAGTAAACACTGCTTGCCTCTTGGGCTTGTATTCTGTAGTCTGGGACTCGGTTGCTCATGTGCTGCCCATGGGTTCAGAGGAGGCCCGAACAATCCTGACCCAGGCTATTGCAGAAGGCAGGGACTCATCAAAGTTCATGATATGCTGTGGACTGGACATGACAGACTCACTTGGTAAAGCTTTTGCTTCACTGGTGGCACTTCATCACCACGCCTGGCTTAGGTAAACTGGCTTTTCAGGGAATGTCCAAGCATCCCTTATAAACATGCCCTTTGATGGCACTTACACATTGGCCGTCAAGGCAGATTCAGTGCTCAAACACATTACGGACAGTAGGGCCACCGCCTGGGCGTTAAGACTCTCCATAGCCCTACTCCAGCCCCATTTTAACTTTCACCCCTTTCATGTCTACTGTAGGGGCTACCAGCCGTGTCCTTTTCTACCCAGCCACCATAGCCAACACATTCTCCAGCCCTTTTGTGGCTGTGGAAGCTGCTCCTACACGCTTCATGGAACCCATAGCCAGAGATCTGCCCAGTCCGCAACCTTTGGCAGTCGCAGCCTTCAAACCCCTCTAATTTCCCCTCACAACATCATGGGCAACCGGTCTGTGGCGGGATCAAGCACCACCTGTTCTGCTGTCAGTTAGTCACTTTGGACAAATGGGTGGTCCTGTTCTGCATGGTTACGCCTTTCTATTCCCCTGAAACCCCATTGCCCATGCCACCATTCTCATATGGCTGACGGAGGGCCACCTCTCCCTGCTGCACCAAGAAGTGCAGGCTTTTTGGGCCAAAGGAGCTATTGCATGGGTGCTAACATCAGAAGTAGGTTGTGGTTGCATTACCTGTTACTTTCTGGTGCTGAAGGACGGAGGCCTTCTCCATATACTAGACCTACACCCTCTTAACTACTTCTTGAAAAAGATATATTCAAAATGCTCATGATGGCTCAGGCCCTGTCAGCCCTGGACCCTGGAGACAAGATGATTGTTGGACTTGCAGGACTCATTTTTTCATATGCACAGATGTTACCTATGGTACATGGTAGGCCATTCTGAACACAGTGCAGTTCGGCACCTATCCTCCGGAGCAGTGAGTTCAGAATAGTCAGGCTATGATTTTAATGTTTCAGTCTCTATCCTGGATTTTCGTGAGACCTACTGAGTCTGCTGGGCCTAATGACCTCCTGCATCCTGCTTTTAACATATGCCTGCTGGCATATGCCGGCTCTGCAGTGGGACCTGAATTTCCAGTGGACGCAGTATCACAGGAGTCATTCCGACATGGTTCAGAAATCGGAGTAAACTTTTAAAGTAGTGGTGGCTCACTAACTGAGATTGGGTTAGCAGCAGACCCCTCTCTTCCCCACCCAGATCTCACAGTGGTGACAGATGCTTCAATCTTGGGTATGAGGTGGGCATCTAGGAAAGGGTGGAGATCGTAGAACTCTGCTTTCTGGCGGAGTCTCAACTCCATGTCAACCTATTGGAGTTGAGGGCGATTTGCTTGCCACTAAAGGCCTTCCTCACTTCCATCAATGGAAGGCTAGTTCAGGTGTTCACAGACAACTCCATGTGGTACTGCAGCAAACAGAGTGGGATGGAATCCTAGACATGGCTGGAACATCAGAACATTTTCCTAGTTGTGCAACACTTGTTGGGGTCCCTGAACGCCAGGACAGACAAACTTAGCTGTCGATGCCTTACAGGTCACAAATGCCATCTGCATCTGGAGGTGGTGCAAGGTCTCTTCCGCCACTGGGGAGAACCTTGGTTAGATCTGTTTGCCACTGCTGAGAACGCTCAGTATTAGAATTTCTGCATGCTGAAGTTTCCAAGGTAGCTTTCGCTCAAAGATGCGTTTCATCACAAGTGGGGCTCAGGACTTCTGTACGCCTTTCCGCCGATATGATTCCTATCCCTATTGTTGAAGAAGATTAGAATGGACTGGGCCCAAGTCATCCTTGTGGCTCTGAATTAGGCACGAGTATGGTATCCCGAACTCCTGGAGATGAGCATCAGTCTTCAATCAGGATGCTCCTTCGGGAGGATTCCTTTCTTCGCCAGCACCGTCACACACTCTGCCTTTATCCAAGGAGATTGAGTGAGGACAGTTGAGAGTCTTTGATATTCCTCCCGAAGTCTGTGAGGTCGTATTGGCATCCAAGCATTCCACCACAAAGACTGTATACTCCTGCAGTTGGGAGAAGTTTGTGTATTGATGTACTGACAAACATGCTGGCCCTCTGTCGGCACCCTTGTCCAAAGTGTTGTAATTTGTTTTGTCTTTTGCACGCCAAGCCATCCTCGGGGCACACCTTAAATATATATTTCATCATTCTCTGCTTTTTTGCAGTTTCTGGATCAATCCTACATGTTTAAGTCACCTGTTGTGACATGTTTTCTGAAGGGCCTCCACCATATGTTTCCACCAAAACCTTTTGTTTTGCCCCAATGGGACCTTAATTTGGTTTTAACTTTCTTAATGTATTCACCCTTTGAACCCATGCATAGTTGCCCCTCAGACTTCTCACGGTCAAGGCTGTTTTCTTGGTGGCCATCACATCAGCCAAGACGGGCAGCAAGCTGCCGGTGCTTTCTGTTAACCATCCGTACACCATCTTCCTCAAGGCAAACTGGTTCTCTGCCCGTGCCTCAGTTTTGCCAAAGGTGGTGACACCTTTCCTGGTCATCCAAAGCATCATGCTGCCTACCTTCTTTGCTCTGCTTGACCCCTCCAAAGAGGAGGAGAGACTCCATCGCTTAGAACCGAAAAAGAGCGTCCTTGTTCTACATCAATTGCACCAAAGAACACTGAGTGGGAGGATCAGTTCTTTGTTTGGTTCACTGGAGCAAAAAGGGGAAAGCAGTGCACAAACGAAGCATCTCTAGATGGATTGTATTCTGCATTAAGATCTGCTACGCATTGGCCAAAAGCAACCCCGGGAGGGCTTGTGGACTCATTCCTCCTAATCACAGCATTAGAATGCGGAGTTCATGTCCTGGACATCTGCTAAGCTGGTACCTGAACTTCTCTGCACATGTTTACTAAACACAACTGCTTTTATTGTAATATCCATCGTGATAGACACTTTTTCCGTTCGGTCCTCCCAAGACTTTTTGCTCTGAGCTGGTTCACAGAACCTCCTCTGGGGAGGTGTAACTTTAGTATCTATGTTAAGGTGAGGAATCTGTGTCTAGAAGCCGCTATCAGATGAACAAGTTAATTCCCTTTGGGTATGCCTTATGTGGTAGAGACTCTATTTAGCTGCAGATTCCTTACTGAGCCTCCCTGTTTCTGTGAAGCAGTCTTCCTACCTAAAAGGTCCCTTTAGACCCTAAGGTTCTGCATACTGGTAAATCAGCCTTCTGTGATGGCTCTGTGCTTCTGGTACAAAAAGAGTCACATAAAGAACTCATGTCAGCACGCTGGGGTGGCACAGCACACAGCACATCCCGCATGGCCGACACTGGGCCAGTCACTGTAACCTACCGATTCAGAGGTACTGCTCAAGATATTCCGGATCTAGTTTGATGCCTGAAGAATATTTAAATGTAAGGAATCTGCAGCTAGATAGTTACAATGAGATAAGGCATTACCAAAGGCAAGTAACTTGTTCTTCAGTTTGGCAAGGCGTGCCTATAAATCTTTTGTAAACACCAAGGCTGTTTGCTTTTAACCAGTGCCCCTTGAATTCTGCCAGTATGTTCTGGATTTATTACTTGAAGCCGCCTCACATTGTTCTATGCTTAGTATGAGTCATGGTGACCTCAGCAGAACTTGGAAGTGCAATGTTCTTGCTTGATAATCGCTAAGGAAGTTTGCCCATGAATTACCCACTTAACAGAAACAATCTTCTTTACAAGTCCTTTGGTGCCAACCTGTTGTGGTAGGCCCACCCAAGTGTTTAGTCAATTTCTGAAAGCCTGTAATAAAGGCTGTCTGTCACTTCCAAACTGGTGATGCCATCTTCTCCCCAGAACCCGAAAAAAATGTTGCAGTCCGGGATTCCAATCTCTCCCAATTTCACATTTCACCAGTGTTTAGTTAAAGCCTAGACACCATGAATGGCTTATACCGCTTTCTTTCCTCAGTGCTGCCATGTTCATTCCATATAAGCCAGTGTAGTAATTGCCGAATGAGCGTAAACCTTAAAGGGAGTGATTGGATAATTTGTTGAGTTTGCTATGCCTGCATAACCTGTGTAGAACTTTAGTTACAGAGAAAGGAAACCATGTGTGTGGGGCTTGGCCACTTAGCTTCCTTTCTTCTAGCCACACTGCAATGGCACCGAAGATCATTGGCTTTTAGGGCCAGCACCACTCGACTGCCCCATCACTGCCTGGTTACAATTGTGGCCTATTCACTTGGTTTCCTTCACAACCATCGTGCGCACTGTGCCTGTGCTGAGCACTCATCCTCATGACATATGTTCTGTACAGAAAATGTTAATCCAGTGCTTACTTTGTAGAAAACGTAAGTGCCAGGACCCTTGTCAGGATGCCACTGCAACTTGTACTATTCATTACCCTTGCCAGCGCCTCCAAAGACAGAACTATCACAACTAATAACCATCATACACTACAAGTGTAACAATTCAGAATGTTCCAGGTCCCTAAAGCTATAAGAATCGTTTAAGCAGCAGGTAATAGTAATTTTAAATGTATAGTGAACTAATAAAAAACTGTTATTGTGTTCAGCTATAATTTAGGCAAACAGTGCCACCATGTGGCAGATTGTCAAAAGTAGTGGTGTTGATAATTGTGTGGCAGTGCTGAGCACCGGAAATCACCGGCACAGTTTAAGCACTGGGTAAAGAGCAGTGACCACTCCCCTCTGCTCCACCGGTAGCCCAGGCAGTGGGCACGCACTTGAAACTTAAAAGGGTTGACGCTGAGATTACAGCCCTGACATCAGGCCCTGGAGCTCCAGTGACAAGCTGTTACTTGGCAACCATCTTGGCCGAAAGTCGCAATCCTTCATTTTTTTAAATAAATGCAGAAATGCTGTGTTTCACTTCAGAGGTATTTTGCCATATAATACCATTGAGAGGATAGTCAAGAAAACATAAGCAACCATGTCTTCTCATCCACCATTGCATATAGTTTATCAGTTAGATATTGTATGTATTTCCCATAGAGAGTTAAAATAAAAGGAAGTGATGAAAAGTTGTATTCATGACATAGTTTAAATACAAACGGGATGCACTAGTTCCAAGATAATTTGGTTACAAATACTTCCTTTAGTACCAACCCCAAAGTATTTAATATGAAGCCTTTACATTGCTGCACCCTTCAGAAAAGTAAATCAGATCACTCACACCACTAACACGCACGACTGGAAAGAAAATGTCTATCAGTACACGGTTGACAAGGGAGCCTAGGCTAAGCAAGACCATCTTTATCCTAAGGTGGAACTCCTGATTTTTACTTTATACCATCATAAAAAAGGGAGCGTGGTTAGTCTCCTGAGATCTTGGCTCCATGCAGTGATACGATTTGCACTTTTGTACTATGTAACATTTCAAATCTGGTTGTGGTGGACCAATACACTTTCCTAGCTGTATCTACCTTGCCTTCTGTTGCTCACAGCGAATCTTCTAGGACCCAATTGTAAAAGCCAAATCTTAGGTATTTGAAAATATCTCATGGTTCAGTCGTGATCCATCTAAGCACCCCTTTCCTTTTACACCACTGCTTAATAATATCATACTTCTCGATTTAGAAATATTAATATTAGATTTTATTTGGGCACAAGTGATGCTCTAAAATCAAATAAGTTTTGAACCCAGTGAGGAGCCTGAGTTCAGGATGCCAAGACAAATTGTACAGAAATAGATCAAATAACCAAGAACTTAATACTCAGTTGACTCAGCCAATTTCTAATCAGCATGACTGGTATGTGAACAGAATCATAGTTCCAATCAACTCCATACTGACAAATTTTGGTGAACGTCCGCTTCTACTCCCCAAATCCTAGACTGACGTACTAATGATCAATCTGGTATGAAGATATCGACCTAGTTGTTTAAGTGTAATTTTTAGCTGAACAAGATGGACTGAAGGTTGGGACGGAATTGCAACAATTACACCGAAAATCACTTTGAGAGGTTTCTGTTGGATTTAGATAACCCTGTCAATAAATCAATCAATGTATTTATTTTGATGTAGTCCTTAGCTGAGGACAACAAGTTATAAAAATACATTCTGTTAAAACGATGATGATATGACTACATTAAAGTAGTTTTAAAAAACTTTTAAAACAGTTAAACAGGTTATAACATACAAACTTATTAGCCGGTGATTTAAGCGGCAATATATGGCCTTGTACTGTGATTGTTTTATGTCTGATACGAATAGGGTTTATATACCCATATCTGGCCTCGACCAGTGTCGGATTTGGACATTCAAACAGTACGTGTAAGTCCTGCACTCCTCCATTACATAATTCACAAGTGCTGGTGGTATTTTCACAGGTGTTCCATTTTGATGTAAAAGCTTATAATGGTAAAATCCCTAGCCGTAATAAAATAATACAACGCTGGACCCCATGAACGAAGGAAAAACGAGTATAACGTTGCTGAATTTTATATGCTATTGATTCTGCATACTGTTCATAATGTTTTATTTGAGAGCAGTTTTTAACATCAAAATCATAACTTATTCTTGGGGTCAGGTGTTTTAAAAAAAAAAAATGACTCAAGTGAGCAGGTGTCCAGGATTTCAAAAGTGCTAATGTGCAGTTTGAGAAGTATAGTGCTGTATTTTAATTATGTTTAAAAGTGAATTGCAATGATTCATTAGCAAAGGTCTCCAATTTTAATATATACAGTAAGGATCCCTATTCAGCATGTAGAAGGTTATAAGCCCATCTTATGATGTTGGAGATGGCTCTTTCGTAAGAACTAACTAGAGAAAGCTCAAGGCACAAGGCTTGAGCTGGAACTGCTTGGTTGATTTCGATCAATTTTTGAAGGATATTCCCTTCTTTTATATTTACTGGATAACAATTTTTTATTGGAATATATTCCAAGGCATATATTAAAATATGAGGAATTTTCGAACTATAAACCTCTAAACGGGAGTGAAAATGTCTGTTCCCAGAGGAGGAGTATAAACATTGCAGTGCGCCAACATGAGGATATGCTTTGTGCCCTATAAGCTGAAGATGAGAAAAATGCTGTAGTGTTTGTGTGAAGATTCACCCCAGGTATGTGTATGTTTTAACCACCTCAATGGATTTTCCCCCTAGTGACCAGTTACATTTCGTAATTTGCTTTCTTCCTCTGAAAGGTACTACTTTTGTTTTAGATATGTTTGGCACAAGAAAAATATTCTCTGTATAACTGGTGACTGCCTGTAGGTTCCTTTGTAGGCCGATTAGTGTGAGATCTAACATTACCATATCGCCGGCATATATTAAAATATGTATGTTACTAGATGAAAATTTCTGGGGGGAAATAATTTTTTTTAAAGCAGTTGGGAAGGTCACCTATATAACGAGAAAATAAGGGGGTGGCTAAAAGACCACCTTGCTTCAGACCATTCGGTGTTATATTGGTCGAGTTAGTCCCTTCTCTCTCCCCATTTGTATTCTATACCATGTTGCTGTATGCAGCGATCTGATTATCTTAAGAAGTTTATCAGGCATTCCTTATTTTTCTAGCTTCTTCCAAAGTGTAGGTCTATCTAATCTGTCAAAAGCTGTTGTAAAGTCAACTAAAACAGAATAGGCGACCTGCGATTTTAACACTACATATTTATCTAAAATTGCCTGTAGGGCTGCAATGTTATCGGTTACGGAGTATTTTGGACAGAACCCAGGTTGGGTCTTGGAGATTATTCCACGTGAAAAAGCCCAGTCCTTCAGATGTTCTAGGACAGTGGCCGTAAAGATCTTCCAGATGGCGTCCAACAAAGCAATTTGTCGATAGTTACTGGGTAGTGTCCTGGATCCTTTTTTTAAATTGGTATCACAATGCTCCCTAGCCATGATTTTGGAATTTCCCCTGTAACATAACAATGGGAATATAGGGGGGATAAAAATTTACTCCAGCCTTCTGACTTTTTTTTGAAGAACTTTAATCAGGATCTTATCAGGTCCCATTGCTGCAAAGGATCTAGCGTTCTTGATATGAAGGACTATTTGCCGGTCATTTGGAGCTAAAATATCTTGGGGTATTATTTTCTTTCCTGCATATTGCTTTGTTCCATTTTTCCTGCCTCGTGTTTGGTTTGTGGAACTCGTGGATATATTTTCCCACTCTATTGATTTAATTGGAGCAGCTGGGAGGGATTTCCTTGTTCCTGTTTCTTTAGCGATCAAACTCAAGAATGCATTGCTATTTTTCTGTTTAACTGCTGAATATCAACCCAATTTTTATCCTGTTGAGCTTGTTGTTTTTTCTTTTTTGCCCTCCGATGTTTTTTTTGTAGCTCTTTGATTTCTTTGTCTAATATCCGTATTGTTTTGAAATTACAGTCTGATTAATTTTATTAGCTTAGGTGTTTCATAAGGTTCACTCTTTCTTTTTCGATGTCCCGAGTGCATTTGCCGATCATTCGATATTTCCTGCAAGGTAGCCACAACCGTGGAAACAATCTCTTTTAAATTTGTTAGTGGATCTGATGAGGTATTGCACTGAAGTGCATGTGAAGAGATAATTGCAGAATTAATTTTATTAATTTTTTTTGAGTTTCATATCAACTCCCCCTTTTTTCCTGATCTACTTCAGTGTTACAGTTCATCTGCGTTAAGGACCATGGGAATGTAGGCTGCAGTATAATTTCAATTTTAAGATACAGTATTGCATGATCACTTTCCTTTGTGAATCTAATATTCAGTAAGTAAGCTTTCCTGAATAAATCTTGACTACATATCATGTAGTCTGAAATCGAAAAGCTAGAGTTGCATTTTCTTGTGAAAGCGGCAGGAATATCTCCTTCAATGCTACCGTTTAAGATAACTCAGTTCATAGTTGTTACGGAAGTGAGTTATATTTTCCCCCGTTCATTTGCTTTTATCGTTGGTGGGAATGCTGGTAAGGTGATTGACAAGGCTTCCTTTTGGTCACCGATCTCCCATTTTTCCGACAGTGCATTCGAAATTTTCCTATTAAAGTCTCCTGTTAGAATGACGGGGGGATACCCTTTAGCTTCCACTACTGATTCGATTGCCTCAAATGTTTCAATCATTAGTGAATCCATTTTAGATCCTATGGGGATGTAGACATTAACAATTGGCAGATCTGAGAGGTGTCCAGGTTTTTATTCCAGTGCTTGATCTTAATACATTGGACATTCGTAAGGAGCATATTAATTACTTCCAGATCCCACTGGAATGCTTCTCTTAGGAGGATTACCAGTCCTTTAGCGTGGCCCCTTTTCACAGCTTCCACCGGAACATCATAAACGAAATAGTCTTTTTGGTCGAAAGTTTTTAAAGCCCAGGTGTCTTGAAGGATCACTATTGCAGGGATATGTTACAGGATTAGTACTAGTTTCTCCAGATTTTTCCTACAATATTCCATGACGCAATGGTCAAGTTTCTCCTAAAAAGGGAGTTTATTTGCCTTTCCTTGTTTGTAGCTTAGCAGGTTTCCCGAAATCTAGGACCAGCAATTTTGCTTTGGTATTGTCTCCTCTTTTGTCTCCCTCAGTTTTTTATGAGGATGGTAACATTTTCTTCGTTGGCGTTTGAGCAATTTCTGATGCCACAGGGTAATTGGTTATAGTGGAGATTTTTCCTCTCATTCCTCTCCTTGGAATTTTTTTCCCTGTTTTGGATTTTCAATATAGTTTACTTCTGCAACATCAAATCCATTTTTGTGGAGAATGTCGCTCTCTTTTAGAATTATGGAGGGAATCACGTGGGACCAGAAGTCGACCGTTGCCACAGTGGTTTGAGATTGATTTGGAAAGGCCACAAGTTTAATTTCTGATGTTGTTAGTGGATTTATGAATAAGGTTGACAATTCGTCATCGATTCAGTGGATCATTTCCCATGGGTAATAGGCCAGTTAATTCAAGTGTACAAGTGTAGATCTGCTGCTCCTGTCTACGAATGGTAAACTAACTTTCACTCGTTTATTCTTGGTCTTCCTTTGAATAACAAAACATGCATCAGCTCCCCTCCTAAGAGTTTGAAGATTAGAAATCAAAACGTGAGACCTCTTTTTTATGTATTTGGAGCATTAATCAGCTGGCACACTACATGCAGCTGTCCAGGGTGATCTAAACACAGTTTCAGACTCCAAAAATATGGAGTAGAGGATAGCTCTTTGAACGTGCAGAAACCCATTTCTGAGGTTATGTTAATCAAATAAATATGCGTGAATCAAGAAGCATGCTAGTCTTTTGAAGAATAATGTGATTTTGAAAATGAGCCTTGAAAGATTAAAACAATCCTGGTTGTCTAATCCAGTTCTGTTTTTGTTAGTGATTCACAGAAAGTTGAATCTAACTGATTCCGGGACAGCAAGTAGATACTTAATAACTGATAATTTGCCTAGCTTACCCAAATGTATATGTGGTAGTAGCATCGTACTGCTACTTACTCATTCACATGTGTGACCTGACCTCACAGTCTGACACTTGTGATTGTGATACAAATGTTGGGAATGATTGCATCATGTATATTACAGGTTACACCAGACACACTGTAGAAAGAGCTCTGGGACAATGATGATAGATTTTAGTGACAGATTCTGAAAGCTAATTAAAGTACTACAAGTGATGTGTCACACTGTATTAGAGAGTGTTTCAGTGCATCAAAACTGTAGCCAATTGCACACAAGTAGTACCTCAACTTGACAGAAGACCAGTCTCCTACTCTTAGTTAATCAGATGTTGCCACATGGTTCTCCAAAATCCACCACTAGAAGTTCTGGGACAGGTCGGATCCCTTGGAACAAAAGAGGCCTATCAGGCTGACAGGTTTTTCCAGTTCTTATATACCAATGATGTTTATCACATTATTATACATTACAGTGTGTCAGCATAGTGGCCTGTTCAAGGTAGTTCTATTTTTGTATCTGAATCAACTAATTTAACTTAAAGTTGTTTTTTTTCTTGTTTTTTTAGGAGTTTATATAGCGCGAACTAGACCTGAGAAATCAGGTATCAGAGTGCTTTACATGAGCACCAGTTTCGTTACAGAAGGACACATTAATTTTTGTTAGGCACGGGTAGATTAAGTAATTTGTCCAGAATCACAGGATGTTGAGTGTCTTCGCCGGGACTCGAACCCGGTTCCCCTGGTGCGAGGTCGACTGCTTTAGCCGTAAGGCTAGATCCTCTCCCCAAGTTTGACTCAGAGTTTGACTTAGGTTCTCTTGAAATGACAAATGTTTGAGATATAGATCAAGGTGGAAAGTCAGGAGAATGTGATGTGAGGCCTCAACATGGCCAAACAGGGTTAATCGGCAAAGGGAGCTGCCATTTATCTGAGTTTAACTTAACTAGAAAATGTCAGGTGAGGACACCCTGGAAAGAGGCAAAAATGTAGGTTTGTGGCTAGATCAGGCAGGTTGTTCACCATTTTACATAGTGTCTGTTGTGTTTTACTTATTCGTGCATTGCATGTTTCCAATATACAATCTATTTTTCTGGTTATAGACCGAAAGATTGACTGTCAGGAGGTGGACATGGAGGGTTGGAGATTGAAAGGAGCCTGCTAAGAGCAGTCCTGCCAGGGGGGGGGGGGCAATGAGAGGGATGCCATGGTGGCACATGAGCCAGGCGCTGAACAAGGCCAATAAGGGGGTGTTCTTTGATCTTGGGATATCTGTAAACCAGTCCTTGGCTGGAGCATGGAGATGTGTGGTTGAGAGAATACCAAGGGAATTGGACAAAGGCTATACTTCTATCAGTGTGTCTGCAACCGTCTCCTCCAAGTTTTCATCGAGCTTTTTTTTTTCCACCAGCCCACTTACCTAATTTCATTCCCTTTTGCGGGCAGTGATTCACTTGTCTTTTTTATGATTTGTTTAAAACTACCGTTTCTATCTTTTGCCCATGATATTGAAGCCAAGCAATGTATTTCCCGCGTCAGATAGTTCTTTGTGTTTGAACTTCACAAGATCTACATTTTGTGTCCTTTATAGCACCGTACCAGTAATTCCTTTGGAGCCTATGCTGTAAGTCAGCCTTCCATATAGGTTAAAATGTAGGAACTTAGTGGCGATGATAATTAGGTATATGAAGGGTGCTCTCGCTAGGAGTCTGTCAAAAATATTAAAGGTGGAACTTTCTATTAGATGCTATATACCTTCCCCTGCAGTCCTCAGGTGGGAGGCACACTGCTCTGTTCATTCGTTGCGTTCCCAGGGTGAGAGCTCTCTCTCCATCAATATTTCATGCCTCTCCTCTAACTCCCACCTGCTCTATCTCCTTTGTACTCAGCTAGGCGCTGTTTTTCTGAGTAGAAATTTGCACTCAAACTCACTTTCTCTGTCCCTTCGGCTACCTGAGCTTACCCTGCAAATCCCCCCTCATTGTCTGATCCCAGAAGACTGGGGGCCCCTCTCTTCACCTCCACTGGCTGTATCGCTGTCCAGTACGGTTATGAATCTTCCCGGTCATCAGAGTTTGTTCACCCAGATGAGTCGGAGTGCACATTCTCCATGTAGCTGGGGTTTGATGGGTCAAGCGCAATGGATGTGGGGGGTTTAGATTCGGGGAGCTCTAGCACTGTACTGGGGTGATGCTGGGATTGCCTGGACCTGTTTGCTCTCTTGTCTAGATCTAGTAGTTTGTTGTTCGGTGGGGACCCCCGGGTCCCTCAACTGGTGGATTGGTATAACCTAATGTTGGGAGAGCACCTCCATTGCTACATACGGTGGGAAGGGGTGTGGGGGGGGGGTGGGTCGTTACGGGTGGATGCCTTGCTTGCAGGTTCGAGGATAGGATTGTTGGTCTGGGCTTCCTTAAAGATGGCCCATAGTTCTAGCAGTGCCTCTCTCCTGGTCTTGTTTTGTCCTACATATTTGGTCCGAGCGTGTGTTCTTGTGTGTTTGATTATGTTGGTGTTGAGGGTCCTCCCCACCCTCCATGGCTAGGGGAACGTGTGTGCCTTAGTGTGTGCGTGCAATTTGTGGCAATACGTTTTTTTTATCTGTGTTGGGAACCTATTTTGTATGTACTTTAGCGGTCACTCCATGATAGCTGGGAAGTTTTTGAGGGACTGATAGGCTGGATAATAATTGATTTTACTCTGATCATTGGGGAAATAAATACACCAGGATTACTGGTTTCAGATACTTCTACGAGCTCAATATTATTTATATAAATGCATCAGGATATACATTAAACACAAAGAATGAATGCATATGAAGGATCACAACCTGAAAGAAAGTGCAATGGTTAGTTAGAAATGTGCGAGTACACAGGAAAAATAGTAGATATAAAAAGACGATTGTGAGAATCAGCGGGGAAAACTGTAGATGTGGAAAAAACGATTGTCAGAATTAGCGGCGCATTCATAAGCACATTAAGTCGTTAACAAAGCACAACACTAAAGAAAGGACATGCAATTGCAACAGTTTACCAGCACCACAACATCAAGAATGCAGCAATTAATAACTAGAATGGAGAAAAAGAGAAGAGAAAAAAAAACTGACAGAGAAAAAATTGCGACTTAGTTAAAATAAATATACCTTAGCCCCGCCCCTTAGCGCATGCTACCCGATGACCAGGGGAGGCTTTGGGCGGTACACAGGGCTAAGTGAGCCCCATAGTCTGTCAATATCTGCAAAGATGATAACCATTAACGCGGGAAAGAGAAACAACTTGACAACCACATGCCCTCCTTGCCTAATGCACAAGTTACATTTAATCTCCAAGGTCCAAATTTTCCCTGATGTCCAAATTACACCCTATAGGACACCCAGGGGTCATGCGTTTCATCTAGATCCGCCCAGTGGTCCAAGCGAATAACACATTTCACTACTTTCAGATACGAACAGTGTCAAGAAACCGATCGCACTGAGAAAACCATGTAGACTAAAAAATAAGGTCAAGGTGCTGACCCTATATCACACCCAGGGCCTATGCGTACCATTTGTATCACACCCAGTGGTCCAAGCGGTGATGCCTCACCCCTGTATCACACACAGGGGGCAAGCATACCAACTGTGTTGCAGCCATTGGTCCAAGTGGCAAACAACCTTCACCTTTCCTAGTGCATTGGCTATCGAAAAAGGTGACCTCCGCGAGATTGCCCACAAGGCTGCCTTGTGACTTTTCAATTCAGACACATGAAGTGTGCAATATTTCAGATTTCTGACAGTGGTAAGACACTCAGGTTACATTTTTGTGCTTCTTCCTAGTTTGCCATATGCCTAATGATCAGATATAGTCTCTTACCCAATTGACGGCGACTTTAGGATGGACCTCCTCTCCGCAGATTCAGCAGAGCTTTCACTAAATAGTGTCATCTGCTCACCTTGTTTGCTGCGCTGTTGTGAATACATCAGAGCGGTGTCCTTTCCTTCGGCTGCAGTCTGGTTCGAAGCACCACTTTCTCCTGGCTGGCTTGCCAAAATGTTGCTTGAATAGGAATTTACCTTGAAAACAAAGAGAAGAGGCGTTTGGCAAAAAGGGGAACAGTTGATTTAATTAAACACTGCTGCTGGGAGTACAGCATACAGCAACGGGTCTGAGGACAAATTCAAAGTGCAAAAGTTTTGAACGTCTTTTTATACATTTCTCAAAGCATCATAAACAATTCATGAATCCTGTTTTGGGAGTGGAATTTGGGCCTATTCAGGAAGCCGTAAATTCCCTCCCACCTAATGACAAATGCTGGTGGTTCTCAACCATGCATGGATACAATGAGGGCCAGTGGGTAACGTGTCCAGATGTCCGGCATGGTGCATGATCACTGCATGTGTTGTGTGTGCTTTGTCCTGAATAGCTGAGTGTTCCTCAACTTCCTGTGGCTTCTAACTTTATGGTGTTTTGGGCACGCACGCCCCTCCGGGCATGTGCTTTTTATTTGGGCCAGTCTCCCAGGACCATTGTGGTGTCGCTGCCTATCTGTGGAACTAATCTGGCATTTTGCTCTTTGTGCGTTTGTCCTGCTGATTACGTGCCACACACCTGTGATCTGTCCATCAGTAGCCACAGGCCTAGAGAGCATGGCCTCCCTTACCACATTTTTCTTACTCAGGGTTGATAGAGAGGTCATATCGGGAGATTTCGACAACAGTGATTTGATTTTGTTTTTGTACACACACACATCATTGCAAACATCAACATTAACCCCATAAGAACAAAACCAATATTCCCCTGTATCACATCTTGGGCACACATCAGAGCAAGATTGTTAAGTAATTGTAAGTGTGATATGTTTTGTGCAAAAGCTCATTCTGCATTAATTTACATCAGGCATTAGTAGCGACGCCCTTCGTAAAAGAACAAATTCTATTCCAAGTCCTAGTCAAAAGTGAGGTTCTAAAGTCCTTCCCCCCATTTGTTTGTAATTGTAATGGTCTCTGCAAGTTGTTGTAGTCTCTGCAAAGCTCTCTGTATGGTGCTGATACCTGACACCCCTCCAATGATGAGAAAAAAGTTGCTAGGGTAATGTGGTAGAGTCATGCGCTCTATCAGGGAGTCGCTCCCAGGTGGACCAGGTAGTAATCTCAATCCCGGCATAAATTAAGAAATGTCTTTCATGCACCCTGAACCATGTCAAGCTTTATTAACGGAACCTTTTCTCCTCCATTAGAGAAGATCTCTCATCATCCTGCATACCTGCTGCTTTCCATCTAGTGAGTCTCAACTTCTGTCTCAATCTACGGGAACCAGGCTAATCCCAAAGAAGCGCATCAGGAAGGAACAATGTTTGTTTCAGCATTTTCTTGGTTACCTGGCCCCAAATATAAGACATGCAATTAAAGCTAAGGGACACCAAATTCAGTTTTTAATGTCATAAATTGAAAATTCGACAACACCACAGCTTCTCTAATAGTAGTTTCTCCTAGCCGGCATGGTCATCCAACCATT
The DNA here is from genome assembly GCF_964204655.1 of Triturus cristatus. Lineage (NCBI taxonomy): Eukaryota > Metazoa > Chordata > Amphibia > Caudata > Salamandridae > Triturus > Triturus cristatus. The sequence goes on along the minus strand of NC_140594.1, from coordinate 626,643,036 downwards.
TCACCAGATGTTGCAATTGCAGGACCAAATAGCATTCAGAGTCGGCGGACCAAGTCAACTCCATTCGTAATGTAGGTTATGCATGTCCAACTTGATCCTAGATTGTCATCCCACTAAAATCGGTTAAAGTAAGAAGCTTATCTAATTCATAGAATATAACAGACCATCCTGAAAAACATAAATACAGATATGATAGGCTTCAAGTTTAACCCCTTCTGTGCCACGCCCTTTCCCCCTCCTGTGCCGGGCGTTTTATTAGTGGGTGGGGTTCATGACGAGATAGTCTCGTCATGGGCACAGCGCGACCGTGCTCCATGACGAGACTATCTCGTCATGGGCACTGAAGAGGTTAAGAAGAATAATTCTAGCAGTCAGCAAGAATGGCAGTGTAAGTAAACCAGAAGGATACTGAACAAAGTATCCCCTCTAAAATCCAAACAACATTAAGGTTGAAGCATGTGCTACTGAAATTAGTAGGGAAAATGGACGTTGCTCCTGCTGTAGAAAGTAACGAGACTGAAGTCGAAGTTCGGCAGGTGGGGGAAAAAGTGTACTTAGTTCGTTGTTAGTTTCAGAAGTCCCCTCTCATTTCGCTCGGGAGCCAGATTTTTCATCCAGAATGAGGTCCGCCGTCTGCGGAGTGACCATTGGGGGCGTCACGGAGTCCTCCCCCGACACTGTTTCGTCACTGTCATTCTCCCCCTCTGAGGTAAAGATATGCGGTGGCCGGTCAATGTCGTCCGGGCAGGGGGGATGTTTGCAAGTCGATCACCGCTTGTAGGGCCTCCCTCCGTTCTTTCACTATTTGCTCTAGGTCAGGAGAGTCCTGGGTGCGTGCTCGAGCTCTGCCACTCACTCCACCTCGTGGGCGCCGCTGTGATCGCTTTCCGGATCGTGAAGGCTTAGGGTGTGGGTCTCTTGCGATCTCCGCTCTAGACTGTCGTGTGCAATGCAGGTCCGCCCAATCTTGAGCTTCCGCGGCATTAGTGAAAAACACAGTGGAATCGGCGTGGACCACCCTGAGGTGAGCTGGGAAAAGCAAGGAGTATTGGATATTGTTCTCACGCAGACGGCGTTTTACATTCAGAAAGGAGGTCCGCTGTTGTTGAACTGCTCTTGCATAGTCTGGGAACACCATAATGTGCTGGTTGTCGACCCGCAGGGTGCCCGCCACTCGTGCCGCGCGTAGTACTGCGTCTCTGTCCCGGAAGTGGAGGAACTTTGCTAACAGCGGCCTTGTGGGCGCCCCTGGGGGCGGTCTGCGGGCCGGGACCCTGTGGGCTCTTTCCATAGAGAAGAATGCGGAGCGATCCTTTTCCGGAGTGAAGGATTTCACCCAGGTCTCCAAGTATTGCAGGGGGTCCGTGCCTTCAATTCCTTCGGTTAGCCCTATTACGCGTATGTTGCAGCGTCTTGAGCGCCCTTCTCAATCGTCCGCACGTTCCTCCATGATGGTCAGGCGATGCAGCACCTTCTGGAGAGTCTGCTGGTGCTTGTCGAGCGTTGGCTGTATGTCCTCCATTTTCTTCTCTCCGTCCTTCACTCTATCCACCAGTTTCCGATGGTCGTCACGGATAAGGCTGACGTCCGTCGCTAGCGTCCCGAGTCGTTCCTCCATTGAGACTCTGGAATGCTCAATGGCGGCCAGAACCTGGTCCAACTTGACGGAGACCGAGGAGTCAGGCTGTGTTTCCACCGCGCCCACCCATGTCCGGGCTCTGGGCATCTTCTCTGGGGCCGTCTCGGGAACCGTCGTCTGTTGGGTCCCCCGGGGCTTCCCCATTGCTGTGATCGGGGTACTTCAGCGCGTCGTGCCCGTCTGCCGAGGACGCGGGTTTCCTCTCTCCCAAGGAGACAAGGGGGTCGCCTCGTTGTCGGTCCTGCCCTCACCAGTGATCTGCGTCGCCGTCGGATACTTCCGCTATCTGCCACAGGCCGCCTCAGGTCCAGGAGACACTCCGCTATTCTTCCCCCGCCTGTGAGCCACGAGGAGGCCGCCGTCCGTCGACCTCTGGGATTAGTGATCAGAGCACATGAGAGGTATCGTCCCACCTCGTGTCTCCCCTCGAAGCGGGCCGCCGCAGGTCTGGTAAGGTCCCCGCCACTCGGCACCCTTCAATAGATCGCCAGGGGGGCTGTCCTCGTAGGACCCTTTATTAATGTCTGATTCTGGGTGCCATCCATATGTGAGCCTCCCGGCAGGGTGGGGCATCCCAGGCTTGATAAGGGGAGAGCGCAGGCCACTCTCCACTGATACCGGCTTTCCCTGCCCTCCGTTACGGGCTCCAGGCTCTGTTACAACGATGTCCCGTCGGGCGCCATCTTAAGGTCAGGCGTCCCGACCCAGCATCAAGACACACCAGGGCTCCCCCCGCAGCTCCGCACTCACCGCAGATGTCGCAGCTTCCAGGCGCCCCACAGGGAATGCGTCGTATCTCGCCCGCTCTGCCTCGTCTTCTCACCCGTGGAGCTGGTTACTGCGCGGGGCGCGCGTTGCTGGCGTCATGGCCGCCCATTCTCTTCGTGCCAATGCAGGTAGGGGGACGTTTGCTCTCTCTAGCAGCCTCCGGAGCTTCGCCACCCATCAGCGTCGTTCATGCGCCGTTGTCCCCTTAATGGGGGTTCACAGTGGAGCTTGCCGGCTATAGCCGTGTTCCAGCCGTCCTCCGGACGCACTATCGCGGACCTCCGGGACCGCCCGCCGCCATCTTGCGATACCAAGTCCCGATCCGGAGCTTTACCACGCCGCTGTTGCTCTTCTCCCCCTCAGTGCCTCGCCTCCTCAAAGCAGTAGATGCCAGGGCCGTTCCGACACCCAGGGTTGCGTTTTCATACGGGAGCAACGCCTGGAGTCGGTCAGTTGTCCGGCCCGATCGTAGAGCCCTAGCAAGCTGCAGCCGCCATGGTAGCCGGCTTGGCCACGCCCCCTCGAGTCTGGCTGATGTATGACCCTATTAATTTTGATGGTGTGCTGTCTCTCCAGTCAAAACCATTGCCTGCATAGTGTTACTTAGTCCCCAGAAAAAAAGAAAATTTCATCACATCTGTGAGTTCAATTCCATCTACTTATTGCTTTAAACAGTATGCAATATGTATGTTCACTGCTGCACGTTAGGACCTATTAGCGACAGCTGACAAAGGTATTGATAAACTGTGCTGGTTGGTACATTCTTTTATTTGGAATAAATACCAGCAAACTTTAGCTCCTTGAGGCTTTAATCTGTGTGATGTCAATGGAGCATTCCATAGGGAATCCTCTCTAGCAAGTGAGCTCATGCCTTGATGGACTATACCATATCTGCTAGTCAGTTGTGGGAAAGTGAGGCTCTTCTGGGATCTGTTTATGATTATGGTTAAAGAAAAATGTTCAGGTCTGTCCTACAGTTTTAGCTTTCAACTGTCAGTTTTAGCTTTCAACTGTCAAAGTCCTGTTGTCTGTAACACAATACATAGCTTGGGCTTAAGGTCAGCCACTTGCTCATAACTGGATGTCTTGCCTCTGGTGCATCTTTTTTATTGGATAATTTGTATCTTTCCACCGCTGACATTGGGGAACTGCTTTTTAGGTCTTGCCTTCCTGACAGCGCAGGCGTAGTGTGGTGCGAGACATATTGTTAGCTTACAGTCGGATGAAAGCCCAGGAATTGCTTACTATTGGTTTTCGTCATTATCACTCGTTTGCTTGATTCGTATTAATCAACTGTGTGGGCCTTCTTCTCTTATTGTGTTTATTCTGCCTCTGAAGTATGGATGTGTACTGTGTCCTCTACTGCTTGTGTTTTTCATGCAGTACTTTTTCTTTTTGTAAAGTACAAGAGTGCATTTGTTTCATCGATATTTCCCTTGTGCTTCTGCCCCTCCCCCCTGCCATGTACAAGGTTTCTCTGTCGCCCATGTGCTTCTTCTGCACTCCCCTGTGTTGCCTCCTCGCCTGTGTGCTTCATCTCCAGTAGCTCCACATTGCTGTTTTTCACCCGTTTTATTCCCTCAACAATGCACTCTTCATTACTTCTTCCAACACATGCCCCGTTTTGGTTCTACACCCCCACCACCTGCATCCCTGTGTTGCTTCTGCTCCCCCACCTTTGTTTCCATATTGGTTCCACTTCCCTTGTTCCATTTACTTGCTTTTAAAAACATAGAATCGTTTGTTCCTTTTTTCAGTTTTGTTCCTTTTTTCAGCTATGTATCCAATTCCAGTCGGTACCTAAAAACAAAAGAAACAGCTCTGTCATTTTGTTGGGGTGTGCACACGGTGCTACAAATTCTTTTAAAAACATTTTTTTAAAATTCTTTAGCCATGAGGCACAGCATTAGCGATGTTGAACAGCATGGCTAAACCATTGGCAAGGCAAATAGGTCCCAAATGCAAGAGACCTACTGTCTTTGCCATCGCTTTTTCATTTCTGTTTCTACACCATAGCCCCTTTTCCAGCCCCTTGGTTTCTGCATTCCAGTCCTGGTACCTTTACTCCCTCTTCCTTTCATGTCCTTCATGCACCTGACAATCTCCCAGCTCTTTCATTAGTTTTTTTGAAAATTGTTTGTTTGATAGACCAGCTGCTTCACACTGATTTTTGTTACAGTGGACATAAAACATTGCAAGGCCACAGGTGCATCCATACGCATGGATGACCATCTTGGAATGTTTCGGCCTATACAGTATGTGAATGCAAGCACACATTGTCAACTCCAGTTGGCCACTGTTGCCATATTAATGGCAAGAGCTAATGACTTTGCCAAATCTTTTTGGCAACATATCATACTCTGCTGCAGTAAAGATCATCACTTTAAGTAATTTCTATAATGTATGATGTGCAGTTCTCACTACTTTCTACCAGTAGATTTGTCACCTCTTGAATCTCCTTCAGATGACGGATTGGATCCAGAAGAGTTGAGACATCTCTAGTACGCTGGTAGGTGGAATTTAATGCCATCTCGATGATAGGCGCTACCCCAGATATGACATGAGAGCCTTAAAGACGCTACTCTGACACCCTGATGTTAGTTCCTTTTTTTTTTTAGGTAATTGACACAGGTGTGAAGCAGTTCTCGTAACGTTATCTCAAAAGTCCTAACTTTTTGCATTGTAAAGGAATATCTACATCCAAAAACTCAGATTTTGAACACTGATGCACCTGCTACGTCAATTTTAGATCCCTGCAGCATCTTTCCGAGCTGCTTGGGGCCTAAGAACGACTGGAAGTTGTTTGACAATTAAGACCACATGCACTGCAGTGCCATTGAGGAGTGGCAGGCAAAATGATTCACCTGCACCCACAAGAGAAATCAACCGTTTGTACTGAAGGTGGTGTAACTGGTTTCCACCAAAAGAATATGACCGTCAGGAGCACCGCATAGTCGGGCTCACAGTGGCGAAGAGGGAATAACTGAAGAAACTGAGCTGGCTCAAGGAGGGGGGTCAGACGTTGAAGAAAGGGTAATTGATGTAAGAAAAACTGGAGGCTGAGAGGGAAGCTGACCCTAAGTAGTGGCATAAAGCAATGACCCAGACCAAGAGGTCAGACGCAAAGTCCTGTTAAACTACCTCATTGTTGAAACACTTGATGATCAAAGGACAGCAGAGATAAAACGAGCTGCATGGTTCCAAACCCAGGGACACTGATGAAGGGTAGCCATTGGAGCCCTCAGCAGCATCAGGAAATGATCTGGACAAGGAGAAGGAGCTTAAGAACAAGGAACCACCAAATACAAAAATAAAACTATCACTGACACCCTATGACGAACATCAGACTTTTGAAGTCAAACACATGAAACGACGGCTGAAAGTGGAAAGTTGACATTCCTTCAGAAGAAGGATTTTGATTAAGTGCCTAAGGTGTTTCAGATCCTGGGAATGCTATTGGATCATATCTTGCATAACCACACTAGCCTTTTTGTTGTTGAAGGAGAGAGAGGAGTTCAAACCCCAAAGGCCAAACGGTCCGCAACCAAGTGACTTCACACACACACACACACACACACACACACACGCACCCCCCCCAGCACATAAAACAAGTAGTGGACAGGATGGGGGTGTTCCGCCACCAATGAAGGTCGGTGACCTCATACAAATGGCTACTGAACCTAACAGAGCATGGGCATTGCATCGAGCTACTCAAGAAGCCATCTAAAATGCCACCAAGAGCAAAGAGTCCTTGCAGGAAGGAGTTACTCCATCTAAAACAGGAAGTAAAAGAACTGCAACAAAAAAGGGCAATAACAAAGGTCCCAACGAACGGATTAAAACAGGTAGATCTGCTCAGCCAGATGAACCCTTAAGGTTAAAATTAGACCTCGGACAACTAAAGAAGTGCATAAGAACTCAGCATTTCAAAGTGACGCCCCCGCAGGAGGTCATACCTCTGCTGAAAAAAAGGAAACTACATGGTTGCTGTACCTGGGAAGACCTTCTCTCTTTCCCTGATCCCTCCATTTTTTCAGGAAACCTGATAGACAGATCACAAGTGGTTACCCTATCTGACCTAACCGAAATAAAGGGAGAACTAATCCTTTATTAAACTCTTGTTATTCCTCATCTGCCTAACTCAAGAGACCGAGGTAGTCCTAAACCTGCTCCCTTCAGTGCTTTTATCACTGAATAGTGACAAAAGCCTTCATGGCTACATAACTACTCCAGCAGTGGAATTAGAGTTAACCCTTATTGAATGTCTGTTATTCCTCATCTGCCTAACTTAAGCAAATGAAGAAGAGCTAAACCTACTCCCGCCAGTGCTGGTATCACTGAAATGTATCTAAAGTCGTTCTAGCTATCTAACTAATTCAATGAGTGGAAATACATATCAGCAGTGGAATTGGAAATATATTTAACTGACAGTTTTCCTGCTAGTTAAACTGTCATCATATAAAAAAGGTATTGGAGCTTTAACTATCCTATTTTCTTTAGTTCATTCAACTCCATCTATGTCAACTCATAACTAACTAACTTGTAAAATTTGGTCAAAAATACTGATTAGTTCTAGAAGACAGCAATAACAGTTTGTAGTCTTCATATCTAAATATGTTCATGAACAATGCTGTTAATCCTTTATGGACATTAAGAACTTGGAAACTGTGCAGCCAATAATCACCAACAAGTAAGAGAAGAAAGTGACATTTAGATCTATCATTCAGTAATACTCCAGGGTTTCAATGATCCTTGCCCTTTTATCCCCTAACGGGCCCCAAAGGATATGCCTGCCTGAAAGCAGGAGATATTTATGACAAGAAAGAAAGTTGGCCTTTATTGTTCCCTGTACTGAAACATAGCCAGTAATTCTCTCCTATGTCATCTATAACTACTGGTTTCAGGCTGAAAACCGCGGAGAGTCTCATCATGCCCCTTTCAGAGCACCTAGTAAAAGTTATGTTATGTTACGAGTTTTATAGAGCGCAACAGCTGCCTCGGCAAAGAGGTGTCCCGACGCTAAGCAACAAAAAGAGCCGTGTGCAAGTAACACCAAAGTTTACAAGGAGTGGAACAAAAAAATGTCTTAATAGCTTTCCTGAAATGAAAATAATTGGAGAGCCCACGAATATGAGCCGGCAGAGAGTTCCACAGAATAGCAGCTCTGTTCCGAAACGAGCGCCCACCAGCTCTCACTCTTCTCACCCGGGGAACCACCACCAAGCATTGTCCCATAGATCGAAGTGAACGTGTAGGGATATAAGGTAGAAGAAGGTCAGACAGAATAAGAGGAGATGCCAATTTCAGGATTTTAAAGGCAATACACAGTGCCTTAAACTCAATTCGCCTGGCCACAGGCAACCAATGAAGATGGCGAATAGCACTAGTCACTGAGCAAATTCTGTGCAAGCCCAAAAGTGATCTAACGGTCGCATTCTGGACTCTCTGAAGCCGCTGAACTTTGGATTTGTTTGCTCCTAGGTACAGCGAGCAGGCATAGTCCAACTTGGACAGAATCAGAGCCTGAATGATAGTCTGTCTGGTCGAGGCATCAAAGAATGCCAGAATAGGCTTCAGCCCGCGCAGCAGGCCAAAACAAGTTCCTGCCACCCTTTTTGTCGGAGTCTGAAAGCTAAGTGAGCTATCCATCCAGACCCCCAAGTTCTTTACTACAGGTTTAGGGGTAGGAGCCACCCCCAAACTCTTAGGCCACCACAGTTCACTCCAGCAATCATGGTTCCCTCCCACCAGCAACACCTCAGACTTGTTGGTATTCAGTTGAAGACAGTTGGCGGACATCCACTCAGCGATCACCGAGAGGTCGCCCTGAAATTTCCTGGCGTCCTGCTCGGGGTCACTCGAGAGAGCCACCACCAACTGAGTGTCATCGGCATAGGAAACCATGGTAAGCCCTCTGCTCCTGACTACATCCGCCAGATGCTGAACATAAAGCTTGAAAAGCAGGGGGCTCAAGGACGAGCCCTGAGGAACCCCCTGGCCAATAGGAAAGACACCAGAAGCAAAAGGGGGAGCAACCACCTGAAACGTCCTATCGGCAAGAAAGGAGGACAGCCATCCAAGAGCCCGGCCAGTGACTCCAGCCTTAGATAGCCAATTCAGAAGAATGGCATGGGACACGGTGTCAAACGTGGCGCTGAGATCCAGAAGGATCAGCGCCGACGTTTGCCCTGCGTCTAAGGCCGTCCACAGATGTTCAGTGACGGCCAGAAGCGCAGATTCAGTGCTGTGGCCAGGTCGAAAACCATTTTGGGAAGGATCGAGTGTCTGGTTAACAGTAAGAAAGTCCATCAGAAGGGAGTTGACATAAGCCTCGGTGATCTTCGCAATCCAGGGTAGCAGGGAAATGGGGCGGAAACTATCAGCTTTATGAGGGTCTAGAGATGGTTTCTTAAGCAGTGGCAGAACCCTGGCCGGCTTCCAGGCCAAGGGCACGACTGCTGTGCGCAAGGACCCATTGACCACCATTTCCAGAGGATAGATGATAGTCGGTAGCAGTTTTTTAAATTGGTCCGGCTTCAGAGGATCGGCCGGAGAACCCGACTTAACCTTGGAACAGAGTGTCAATAAAACCTCTTGCGTTATAAGGGGAAAAGCTTCAAGAACAACATCAGTGAGGTTACAGGAGGTTTCAAGAGAACCTATGGAAACCATAGGTAAGCTTTTATAGATATCCTCGACCTTCTTAACAAAAAAGTTAGCCAGAGCTGCGCACTGCGAGTCAGAGGTGATTACTGAACTTGCGGCATCCTTCTGAATTTTAAGCTCTGTTACTATAGAGAAGATGGTCTTAGCTGGATTTGAGCTTCCTCGGATCTGCTCAGCATAGAATGCGGCACGTTCAACATGAAGAGCCCTATGGTAGCGCTTGATAGCCGCACGATAGAGAACTTTAGCAGAAGGATCGAAATCCAGCCACCAGGTTCTCTCCAGCTTCTTACAGATCTTACGTAGGGCCGCTAATTTTGCATTATACCAAGGATTGGATTCATTGCGTTGGTTCCTGGACAGCGTAACAGGAATAAGTACATCCAGAGGCCGCGTGATCCAATCGGAAAAGGTGGAATAAGCCTTGTTGGGGTCAGCTGGAATAACCGGGGAGGTAGCTGCAAGATGGCTTTGAAGGTGTTCCCAGCTTAGTTTGTGCCAGGGGCGCTTAAAAGCCGAGGTGCTAACTGGCTTGCGCACTGGGCGGATGTCAACGATCACCATAGAGACTAAGAAGTGGTCAGACCAGTCCATAAGGACGGGAGCTAACACCATGAGGGAAGGTATATTAGTAAAAACAGGATTGAGTACATGTCCGGCCAGATGGGTGGGGCCTGAGACTCGTTGCTTGAGCTGACAGGCCGCCAAATCAGCTAGAAAAGATTGCACAATAGGATCGGAAACATTTTCTAGGTGTAGGTTAAGGTCGCCTATCACAGAGAAGTTGGAAGCATTAACTGCTAGAGTATTAACTGTTTCGGACAAAGCAGCTCGAAACTCTGTAGAAGGACCCGGAGGCCGATAAATCAAAAGTCCTGACATAGTGTAGTTAGGGTTAAAAGTAATTTTAAAAAAAGGCACATTCGCAACCAGTAACAATCTGTTGGGAAAAAGTACAAGAAAACCCAGCTTTAAAGATGACCGCGATACCTCCTTCTCTCGTAGGTCTATTAAGGGTATGAATCATGTAGCCCACTGGAAGAGCAACTACCTGCTCTGTTACCGTATCCTCCGAGAGCCAGGTCTCCGTAAGAAAAAGAGCATCAGGGGACCTGTCCTCCAGGAGGCAGCGAACATCAGCAAAGTGTTTGACTAAGGAGCGACAGTTAAGCGAACAGACAGTCGCCCTAACTCTATTGAAACCTTAGAACTTCTCCAAAACACTTTGAAAAACGTCAAACATCATACTATTAGAGAACATCCGGAAATTCTCTTCACTGACAAAATACCACAATACTAAGACTGGGCTGCTCAGGACTGACCTTATCTTCTGCTCTCAAGAAACCTCTATTTGGCTCAGATCCTTTGCCTAAACATTAAATATGTTTAAACATTAAAGAGAACAGCAAACAAAAAAGCATCAAAATCCCTTCTGGCTAAGAACTAGTCACTAATTCGCTCTCCCTGCCCAGTACTGACCTAACCATCTCAGTGGATGACATTGAAAAAATAATGATCCAACGATCTGGAGCTTCTCTCCAATGTTTTAATGCACACTTCCTGACGCTACTAAGCATTAAAAAAGGCTAAACCAAAGGAAACTCCCTGTACTGATATGCCTATAAAAACTCCATTTGTATTCCCCCGCTGCCTAACCCTCATCCCAAGACTCAGCATATCACCCAAGTCATAACCCCACTGTCCTTCACACCCCTCCCCTGCAGATTTAATGCATCACAGAGTCAACAAGCCCCACAATAAGCCCCGGCTTGCTTCTACTCTCTCAAACTCACAGGGGTAACCTGGCTCTCACGTGCACTACCCCAGCACATCTCTGCCTTAAGTTAGCAGTCCAAACTCATGGAATACTGAATCTGAAAGAGACTGTAGTTATAAATTCCTTACCTGTAGAATTAACCCCCCGGCGTCTGACTGGATCTGGAGAATTTTTTCATAGCAGTACCCCTGCACGTCCGTAGGTGGCGTTGGTCGACTCCACATATGTCGTCGTGGTCGCCAGGATGACATTGGAGTGTCTGCTCACATGCCGCCCCTGCGCGCTGATATCAGTTCTTTCTTTTCCGGCGCCAGCCAGCGGAGAGAGCGTGCTCGTAAGTCACTTTTTGACTAAACCTTTTTTCGACTTTTGTCGATGTCTTTTTTGAGTCTTCAACTCCTGGAAGCATGAGGGAAGTCTCATCACCAGATCGGCTTTAAGCCTTGTGACTCTTGTCACAAGTTGATGTCCATCACGGATCCGCACCTCGTGGGCCTCTGGTGCCTCAGGCGTGACCGCGACACAAAGTCGTGCTCCGACTGCCGGGCCATGAATCCGAAGTCTTTGTGGGAGCGGTCCCGAAAGCTCTTGGAGACCCGGCAGTCCGCTCCCTGCAGTTCGAGGTCCCAGTCGAGAGGAAGGTCGCGTGACCGGTCTCGGAGCCACCAACACTTGTTGTTAGGTTATTAATTACTTGTAGAGCGCACGTTCACCGGGAGGTTTCATGGCACTAGCAATAGCGTGTGCTGGGACCTTGACAGAATTACAAGTGGGCCTGTGCCAACAGCCATGTTTTGAGCAATTTCCTAAAGCACAAGAGGTTATTGCAGGATCGAATTTCTAACGGAAGGGAGTTCCAAAGTCTAGTGGCCAACGTAGCAAACCTGCAGCCACCCTGAAGTTGTAACTTAAAGGACGGGGTGACCAGGAGTTGGAGGTTAGCGGAGCGAAGATTGCGGGAAGGGGTGTACCTGGTTAGCAGGTGATTGATAAATTTGGGACTGCGGGCATGAAGAGACTTAAAAATTATGCAGGCCGTCTTGAATGATGTGCGTTGGGGGATAGGGAGCCAGTGAAGATTTTTTAACAGTGGTCTGGCAGATTGCCATCTAGATTGCTGATCGATCAGTCTGGCCGTCTGGTTCTGGACCAGCTGGAGGCGCTTGCTGAGAAAGAGTGGTAGACCCAGGTATATAGAGTTAGCATAATCCAGGTGAGATAGTACTAAGGCTATCACAACCTGAATTAGCGCCGAGTGGGTGAACATGCGACTAATCTTCCTGATCCTGCGTAGCTGGCAGAAGCAGGTCGAGACTACTGTACCTACTTGGGATTTTAAAGATAGGTCGTTAATAGTCACCCCTAGGCTTTTCACCGAGGTGGAAGGAGTGGAGGGGAAGCCGAGCTCTGTGGGCCAATAATGTGGGCCCCAGAGAGTTTGGCTGTTCCCGTTCAAGATTAGCTCAGTCTTGCTGGGGTTCAGCTTCAGGTGGTTTCGGTCCATCAACTGACGGATGTGGCGCATGGTGCCCTGGAATTCCCGGATTGATTCAGGGGAGTTGTCTATCGTGAAGATCAGCTGAAGTTCATCAGCATAGTTAAAAGTGGTGGTTTTTCGTTCCTTCAAGGACTGGATCAGGGGTAGCAGATACAAGTTAAACAACAAAGGACAGAGTGAGGATCCCTGAGGGACCCCACATGTTGTGGATAGTTTAGGTGCAATAAAAGTGCGGCCGCTAAGGAAGGACCTGAGCCAACTGAGGGCTGAGTCACGAATGCTGGCCTGTTCGACACGGTGCATCAAGATGACATGGTCGACGGTGTCGAACGCGGCCGAGAGGTCCAGAAGGACCAGGGCCTGAGGGATTCCCTTATCAGCATTACCTCGAAGGGCACCCAGAACTGCTAGAATTACTGACTCAGTAGAGTGAGCAGGGCGGAACCATGCCTGATGGGGGTCTAAGTAGTCAGACTGCTCAACAAAATTAGACAGGCAAGCTGCTACATGAGCTTCGAGGACCTTGGACAAATAGGGGAGCAGGGAAATAGGCCTGTAGTTGGCTAGATTCTGGGGGTCTGCACCTGGTTTCTTAAGAAGGGGGACTACGACTGCATCTTTGGAAGCTTTGGGGACCTTGCCATCAAAGTCTTTGCACTCATCTGTTAAGTTGAAGCACAAGAAGAAGGCGAAGAAGCATCGTCGCTCTTAGCCTTCTCCCCGTCAGTTGGCTTATGAGATGCGGGACCCCGGCGCATCGTCACTCTCCAGCTCTGTCTTCAGAGCCTGCTTCTGGGACGGTCTGCGCTACCCTCCCTTACCGGGAGCCAGAGCATCCCCTGCCCAGCTTTGAGCCTTTTATGAGGCTCTTCATAGCATTTTTAGGCAGCCTGACTCCGCAGGTGCACCTTTGGGCCCCACGGACTCGACTGGGGGCCCTGGGCCAGCGGCTTCGGCTCCTGTGGATCCAGGTCTGGATCCGGATCGGTGGCGGTGAACCTCACGGTACCTTCCCCGGTGCCAATTCCAGTGACGATGCCCCCAACACCGGTTGTGCCCCCAACCTGCATCGACCCCAGCGTCACCCCCGACTTGGAACCGGTGCCAGACCGTTGTTGCCCTACGTCGGTACCGGCGCCGGAGGGTACTTTTGTACCGCCGTTCATCACTTGTGTTCCCTATCGCCCTGAGTGGCAGACAGAGGAGGGTGAGGGGGACTGGGAGGAGTCTGAAGACCATTTAGATGACCAGCTTGAGGAACCGGACCCCCCCCCACGGTGGCTATGGATGAGGGAGCTTCTTACGCAGCGGTGTTGTGTAGGGTGTCTGAGGCCTTCGGCCTCGAGCTTTCTACGGTGGCAGTCAGGAATAACCTCCTGACCGAGGTGCTTCAGCTGGCAGCGGCCTCTTCAAGGCCCCTGCTGCCTTTTAATGAAGCCCTCACAGACATCTTTCTGGGCTCTTGGTCCAAGCCCAGCACAGGGGCTCCTGTGGACAGGATGATTGCCCAACGCCACCGCCCAGCCCCAGGCGACCCACTTGTCCTCTCCCAACACCCAACCCTTCTAGAGCTTGGTGGTCCAAGCCTCACCCTCTAAAGGTGCATTCCCTACTGCTCCCCAGATAGGGAATTGAAGAAGCTGGACCACCTTGGAAAGATGATGTTTTCTTCCGCCAGCTTAGGGCTACCGTGTGTGATACGGTTGCGCAAGTGCTGCCACAGTGCCCGGAGAAGACCCGGGCCGTGCTCACCCGCGTATTTGCTGAGGGTCGAGACACCGCTAAATCTCCATCAGGTGTGGGCTGGATACCGCTGAGACTCTGCACAGAGCGGTTTTCACGTGGGTAACTCAGAGGTGCTAGGCTGGGTTGAGGACGTCTGGTTGGAGGATGTGCAATCTACCCTTTTGGATATGCCTTTTGGTGGCCGTCGCCTGTTTGGTGACAAGGCGGACTCAGCGCTCGAGCACTTCAAGGATTCTAGGACTACGGCAAGATCCTTGGGCCACGCAGCAACCTCTCACCCCACTCAGTCTGCCTTTGGCCCCTTTTGTGGCTACGGAAGGGGTGCCCCACCACGTTCCACCCAATCGAGCCACACGGCCACACAAGCTACCCAGTCTGTGTGCCCGTGGACGTGGGACCCAACGACACGGGTCTGAGGGACAGCGGGCAGGTCAGTCCACCCATACCCCCCTGCAACAGCCTCCAAACCTTCCTAGTCAGACCTTTCAGGGCCACCAAAGGCCAGTGGGTGGCAGTATTCACCATCACCTTCCCCACTGGCAAAACATCACGTTGGACAGGTAGGTTGATTGTAGGTAACGTTCGTCTAAACAGATACATCAAAATGGAAAAATGTCTGTTCTGATATCCTTTTTGTGTTATTTCACGTATACACTTTTTCGCAGCAGCATCACAGGTCCTGATGAAAGCCTAGCCTACTTAAAGGCTAAATGGTTGAAACATGTTGACCGATTAGTCTTACCTCACCATCACGGTTTTCAATTTAGACCGTTCGTGCACTGTATTTTTAATCCTGGCGAAGAACGTCTCATATTAAAGATTTTTTGGCGTTCTTGAGCTAGTTTTAACTTCACTTTCCTCACTGTTTTGATTCTTTTTTGCGCTGCGCCCTCACTCATACTGCTAGCTCTTCATTTGTGGATTTAGAATATCCATTTCAATATATAAAACATCCCTGAGCTCCTCCCTCTCAGGGAGAGGGGGTCGTAGCTCCCATGAGAATTCCAAATGATGAAGCATGTCACCTACAGTGAGTGAGGGTTTTCGGCCTTAAACGGGAACTGCCCATAGTTAGTTCTGTTGGGCTTAGTCAGTGGTTCTGTTTCACATTATACTTTTCATTTTTGACCAAATTAGCTAGTAATGTTTTTTTTCACACTTTTCGAATATTAGTGTAGACCTCAGGATTTCGTACTGTTGTTTGTTCTTGTATTGGGGAATAAAACCTGTGTGGTCTTAAAATCTTCCCTAGGACCCTCCGGCATTGAACCATCTTCTGTTACAGTTTCATGAGCAGCTATTACGGCTGCGGTCCCCTGTTCTTTTTGTTCTTTCAAGGTATCTTAGTTTGATACTTATTTTCTTATCAAGGGCATTGACACTTAGGCATACCCGATTTTGATTTTGATAAGACATGTTCTTGTTTAAAAACTGTTCAAACACCGTTTTTTCCAGAGCGGTGCTCCTTTCTTGAGTGGTTGCCAGGTAGAGGTGCGGTGACTTACCCAGTAGTTACGGATAAGTTTACCTATTTGTTTTTTCTTGTGAAACACAACTAGTCTCTTGTTATACCCACGATCATTATACTGATGATGATTCTCTGTTTGATTGTATGTAACGTTCTTCTAAACAGACACTTCGAAATGGAAAAATTTCTGTTCTGATATCCTTTTGTGTTATTTCACGTATACACTTTTTCGCAGCAGCATCACAGGTCCTGATGAAATTCGAGCCTACTTATAAGCTAAATGGCTGAAACATGTTGATCTATTAGTCTTACCTCACCATCACGGTTTGCAATTTAGACAGTTGGTGCACTGTGTTTTTAATCCTGGCGAAGAACGTCTCATATTAAAGATTTTTGGCGTTCTTGATCTAGTTTTAACTTCACTTTCCTCACTGTTTTGATTGTTTTTTGCGCTGCGCCCTCACTCATACTGCTAGCTCTTCATTTGTGGATTTAAAATATCTATTTCAATATATAAAACATCCCTGAGCTCCTCCCTCTCAGAGAGGGGGTCGTAGCCCCCAGAGGAACTAGGTTTTTCCTCTAGGAGGATAATCCCAAATGATGAAGCATGTCACCTACGGTGAGTGAGGGATTTCGTCCTTAAAAGGGAACTCCCATAGTTAGTTCTGTTGGGCTTAGTCACTGGTTCTGTTTCACATTATACTTTTCATTTTTGACCAAACTAGCTAGTAGTGTTTTTTTCCACACTTTTCGAATATTAGTGTAGACCTCAGGATTTCGTACTGTTGTATGTTAGGTTTAGCAGATAGTCCGATGGGGCTACTCTCTCCCCTTCGTGACTACCCCTCCCTCCATGCCACCAACACTCAATCACATGTCGGAGGATCTTTTAGCCCTTCTCTGCCCGGAAGTTGAAACTCTCTTGGCCAAGGGAACTAAAGGGTCCCTGTGCCAGAAGTAGGTCGTGATTGTTACTCCCACTACTTTCTGGAAACCAAGAAGGACAAAGACCTGTGTCCTATTTTAGACCTCCGGGCCCATAACTGCTTCCTCCGGAAGGAGAAGTTCAGAATGCTCACGTTGGCTCAGGGCCTGTCTGCCCTCGATTCCGGAGACTGGATGGTAGCGTTGGACTTGCAGGACGCCTATTTCTGCATCCCCATCCTGCCTGCCCACAGGTGTTACCTACGGTTCACGGTAGGCCATGAGCATTTTCTGTTTACCATGCTCCCCTTTGGCCTTACGAGCGCGCATTGGGTGTTCACGAAAGAGATGGCGGTGGTCGCAGCTCATCTGCACAGATCGTGGGTTCCAGTCTTCCCCTATCTCGACCACTGGCTGTTGAAGGCGGGCTCGCCCCAGGCTGTTGTCTCCCACCTCCAGACTTTGGCGGACCTCCTGCATTCCCTGAGGTTCACTATCAACGTGCCGAAGTTGCACCTGCTTCCCTCTCAGAAGCTCATTTTCATCGGAGCAGTTCTGGATACAGTACAGTTTCGGGCTTATCCTCCCGAGCAGCCTGTCCAGGATATTCGGGCTATGATACCGATGTTTCAGCCTCTATCCTGGATTTCTGTGAGAATGACCCTGAGGCTGCTGGGCCTCATGGCCTCCTGCATCCTGTTGGTGGATCATGCCGAATGGCACATGTGGGCTTTGCAGTGCGACCTGAAGTTCCAGTCGGCGCAGCATCAGGGGAATCTTTCCGATGACGTACAGATTTCAGAGGGCACTGCATGCTAGTTGCAGTGGTGGCTCATGAACCAAGATTGGGTCAATGGCAGATCCCTCTTCCTTCCCCAACCAGAGTCCACAGTGGTGACAAATGCGTCACTCCTGAGATGGGGGGGGTCACATGGGAGAGGCGGAGTCCGGACTCCACATCAACCTTCTGGAGACTCGGGCGATCTGTCTTGCACTGAAGGCATTCCTTCCGTCTGTCAAAGGAAGAGTGGTGCTGGTGTTAACAGACAACACCACCCCCATGTGGTACTGAATCAAACAGGGCTCTCCGCTTTAAACATGGCTGGAACATCAGGATATATCCCTGGTGGTTGAACACCTGGCGGGTTCCCTGAACGCCATGGCAGACAAACTCAGCCACGGGTGCATGATAGATCAGGTCTCTTTCAATAGTGGGTAGAGCCTTGGTTAGAACTGTTGGCCACCGCAGAGAACGCGCACTGTCAGCATTTCTGCGCATTGTAATTTCCAAGACGGCATTAGCTCAGCGACGCTTTATATCACGAGTGGAGTTGCGGGCTCCTGTACGCCTTTCCGCCTGTAGCACATCTACCCAGAGTGCTGAAGAAGATCTAGTGTGACCGGGCCTAAGTCATTCTTGTGGCTCCGGACTGGGCATGAAGAGTCTGGTACCCCGAGCTTTTGAGCATGGCCATCGATCCTCGGATCTGAATGCCTCTTCGGGATGATCTTCTGTCGCAGCAGCAGGGGACGGTCCTCCACCCGAACTTGTCCAGCCTCCACCTGCTTGCGTGGAGATTGATCAGCAGCAGTTGATAGCTTTCGAGCTTCCTCCCGATGTCTGTAACGTAATCTTGGCAGCCAGGCGTCTCTCCACTAAAACGGTATACGCCTGTAGATGGAACAAATTTGTGGCATGGTGCACAGCAAAGGCTGCGGATCCTCTTTCTGCCCCTCTTTCTGAGATTCTCCTCTTCATTCTATCTTTTGCCCAGCAGGGCTCTGCTCTGGGCACCCTTAAAGGCTATCTTTCGGCTATTTCAGCCATTCTTCGCCTTTCTGATCAGCCTTCTCTTTTCAAGTCTCCTATTGTAAACAGATTACTCATCTCTTTCCTCCTTCTCCTTTTGTAAAGCCCCAATGGGACTTGAATCTTGTCCTTATCTTATGTGTGCTCTTTTCGAGCCACTGCATAATTTTCCTTTTCGTCTCCTTACTTTAAAGACTGCCTTCATGCTCGCCATCACCTCTGCCCACAGGGTGAGTGAGCTTCAGGATCTGTCCTCCAAGCCTCCTTTTCTTGCTGTTCATACGGACAAAGTTGTCCTTCGCACTAGGCCCTCTTTTTCTGCCCAAAGTGATTACTTCTTTCCACATAGGTCAGACCATCACGTTGCCCACCTTCTTCCCACCTCCACATCCTTCAAAGAGGAGGAGAGACTCCACCATCTGCACCCAAAACGTGCGCTGTCCTACCTTGACCGCACTAAAGATTTTTGGTTGGACGATTAACTCTTTGTGGGTTATGTGGGCGCCAAGAAGGGTCGAGCCATACACAAACGTACCATCTCTCAATGGGTTGTCCTATGCATCAAAATCTGCTATTCTTTGGCAAAAAAGGATCCTCCAGTAGGTCTACACGCCCACTCTACCAGGGTGATGGCTGCCACTACTGCTTTGGGACGTGGAGTTCCGCTGATTGACATCTGCCAGGCAGCCACGTGGGCATTCCTGCACACATTCACAAAACATTAGTGCCTTGTCGGCCAAGTCCGTAGAGACAGCTTTTTTGGCCGTTCGGTTCTCCAGTACTTCCTGGTGTAAACTTAGTTCGCAGACCCACCATCAGGGATGGCATTGCTGGGGTATTTATTCTACAGGTAAGGAATCTATAACTCCAGTCTCTTCCAGATGAACAAGTTACTTCGCTTCGGAAACAATGTATCTGTAAGAGACATATGTATTTATAGATTCCTTACCGCCCACCCATCCTCACCGTTGTGCAAACTGACTTCTAGGGATAGGGACTCCCTTCTAGAACCCTAGTTATGCACACCAGTGGTCAGTGTCTAGCATGGCTCTGCGCTTCTGGTGTGGAAAGTCGTGCCAGAACTGAAGTCAGCGCGCAGGGGCGGCAGCTAAGTAGACACCGCAACGTCATCCCAGTGACCGCAACGATGGACGCGGAGTTGACCGACGGCACCTACCGACGCGCAGGAGTACTGCTTCGAAATAATTCTCCGGATTCAGTCTGACCCCTGGGGGTTATTCTACAGGTAAGGAATCTATAACCACATATGTCTTTTTTTCTTTCTTCTGCCAAACAATTGCTGCATCCTCGATCCCAATACTACTTTTCTTAATCAAATAAGTGCTTACTCTGATGCATCTGCCACTCCCCTATTCCTCAAACCCATTAAATTAAAAGCTGACACTCTCTTGTTTCTATACTCTCGATGAATAACTCAAAGGATACTGAAACTTTTTTATTTATCAAGTCCTTTGACTCCCAAATTAACTCCCTCTCCAGTGCCATAGTCTAACTGCCCTGGATCATCTCAGGCCTCTCAGAAAGATTTGGTCACCGATGGAAAGAAATCTTCTCTCAGCTAATTCATAACCCTCAGACAAAGTCCACCTTCAAAACCATTTCCTGAAATAACAAGGCCTCTCAAACTAGAAGAACCACATCCCTGATAGCGGGAAAATACTTGAAAAATCACCTTAAAGATTGCAACCCTATTAATGCTCCCACAACTCACCTGCTCTTTCCCCGCATACCATTTGTCAAGAGAAAGACCTCTGTGTAGCACCTAGAAGAAAATTGTTAACCAATGCAGTCTAAGAAAATAAAAAGATCACCTGCTGCACTCTGAGTTCTACCCTAAGATGTATTTTCCACAATTGCAAACCAACTTAAATACAGAAATCAGGGATAGCAGATACAATCACAGCATTATCTGCGATAGCAGATTAAATCACTTCTCACAACCTAGACTTGACCTTTGTAACTGAAACATAGCTTTTAGAAGCTTCTCAACCTTCCTTAGACCTTCTAGTTGAGAAAAGATATGACGGCATACACCTAAACGGAACAATAAAAACTAGAGGTGGAATAGCATTCATCTAAAACAACCTCACTACTTATAGAACTCCGGCAATAGACCAATTCTCTATCTTTGAATGGCAACTCATTAAGCTAAAATCTGATGAAAAGAAAATCTGACACTCCACCTTATCTATCATCCCCTAGGAGACAATGTAACCTTCACTGAACAGATATTCAATCTTACCACATATAATGCAATAAAATCTGATGATAATATCTTCCTAGGATACTTCAACTGACTCCCGCACAATAAGAATGACCCTTCGGTATTTGTCACCTTGCCAACAATAATATCTCACAACACTGCACAAGACCCGCCCATTGCAAACGAACTACGCTAGAGTGTCTTGATGCCAAAGACGAACTTCTAACGGTTGCCATGATTTTATACAAGTGAACTGGCCATTTTTACGTAGAATGAACTGAAATGTGTTACTTCTGGACATCCCTAAACAATGGATAAGAAACTTAAGAGACCTTAAAAATTCATCCATTTCCAGAAAAGTTGCACAATCCTTCAAGATCATTCTTGCAAAACACATGTTGAATGATACAAATAGTCCTCGAAGAGCTAGCTACTGATTATGGTAGATCCCCTTCATAAACTATAGGAAGGACACTCTTGTTTCCTCATATTCCTAGATGTCTGTGCAGCCTTCGATACTATGAATCATTAAAACCTACTAGAAAAGTAATTCAACAAAATCAATAAATCTCTAAAATGACCATTATGCAGGATTGCGTCCTGCGAGGATCAATTCTTGCACCAACACTCTTTAACATTGATATGGAACAGTTTGGTTTCATGCTGAATCACCCAAATGTCAACTATGACCTCTAAGCTGTTGACTTGAACTCTACTTAAAAATGGCTTCTCTAGAGGGCATTGAGAGGATGGCAAGATGCGCTCTTGGATGTCAACAAACTACTTGAAACTTAATCCATCAAAAATAGAATTTCTCCTTATCAGCGCCCTTCCACCTCACCCTAAAAAATGCATCATTCCTGTACAGATATGGCTCAAGAAAAACCCTTTCCTTATCAAAACCCCACAGTGGTTGACTCTTCAAAATCATTGTATTCTGCTTTTGATAAACACCTAAACCTCCAAATATCAATCAACAACACTCTGAAAGGAACTGGGCTCCATCTCATATTACTGACGAATATCAAACAATTTGTCCCTCATTTCAAACAGGTAGTCACACTCTAATTCTGTCAATATTATGGTACAAAAACTCCCAGTTAGTTAAGATTCCAACTGTACACCTGGTCCCTCCATCTAAGCTACTCTTAATGCCGCTGAGAGATAAGTCTCGGGAACAAGAAAATTCAACCATATCTCTCTGGTCCTCATTTCACTAAGCTGGCTCCCTGTCCAAGCAAGAAATAACTTTAGACTAGCATCACCTATAGCGCACTCCATGAGTTCAAGCCAAACTACTGCATTAGTAGACTTTGGATCTTAATTGGTTAGTGTC
Source organism: Triturus cristatus (assembly GCF_964204655.1). Taxonomy (NCBI): domain Eukaryota; kingdom Metazoa; phylum Chordata; class Amphibia; order Caudata; family Salamandridae; genus Triturus; species Triturus cristatus. Next base: position 626,621,177 of record NC_140594.1, on the reverse strand, counting down.
AGCTGAGGGGCGTGGACAAACTCCTACACTAGGTCCTAGCTATGAATGAAAAAATCTAAACCATTAAAGCAATACTTCGCTCGAAATGTCCCATGAACTTGGATTTCCATCTCTCCGACTTTCAAAGCTACGCAATCATACAAACCATTGAAAAAGCATCAAAAGCATTACTACTCAGACAACCTCTGTAACTGGGAGGACTAGTCTTATATGACCCCCCAATAGGGACTTCACTCTGACGATATTATGAATCTGAATGTAAATCTTTCTATTTACACCTTTTTAATTGCGGATTCTGGGACCCCTCAAACTCGATTAGAAGCCACTATTGCTACACTAATCACAATCCTAATCACTTGCCCTACTTTGCAAATCCTGTATTGTGTATAGCTTGCACAGTAATTGATGTGCACCATAGTGGTTGTCCCTTATACTCTCAATGTATTCTTCTTTCCCTTTTACCAACATTGCGTACATACAAAGTTCCCTCTGTCGTTCTAAAGAGCTCTGACACCTTTGGGCTTAGTTCACTCTATTTAAAAATGGTAAATAAATAATTGGCAACGACGACGATAACAGTCGTGATGCATCCAATTTGCTCTCTCCTACTGAGACAGGTGCTGACAGCTAATGAGACCTTCAAGAAGCTGGTGGGCTCGGTACCTAGCCAGATGCGGGCTTGTAGTGCCATTCAGGGCTTTTATTGCCCTTAAGGGCTTGTAGTGCCCTTCAGGGCTTGTATTGCAGGAGCTGACCTCTTTCACAGCTATCCTGAAAGGACGGTAAAGGTTCTTGAGTTGCCTCTTCACATAGAGTTATAAAAGACTAGCCTCCTTATACAGAGTCTCTAGTCCGCTTTGGTTCAATTTCGTTCTTTTAATGAAGCACTGATAAAACCTACACTTCCTGTGTGGGACAAACCATCCTCTTCCTCTGTGGTGAACCACAATACCATTTTATTCCAAATTTCTATCTGCTCATTCCTCTAAGCCTCGTAGTGCAAGATTTTATCTGCTGCAAGTCGAATTCAAGTTCCTTACCAACCGTTACTCCTGACACGACTTCAAAGCAGGTAGAGGTTATGGGAAAAAAAAATTCTCCTTGGGAGTCTTGCCTTCCAATCTACCAATGCGGGCTGCCATTTGGCAATGTGCTCTTATGCTCTTTAGGTCTTCTGGAGCACTTTGCTGAGGTTATTCGGGATGTGCAGAATGTAGGGAAGCAGATCCTGTGTTCCAGGCTTTGTCTGTTTGTTCCCCATTCACTTTCCTTCGGGGAAAGGGGAGTCTCATGACAAATGGTTCGTTCCTGTAGAAGGTCGTTGCTACGTCTCTTGTGAGTCAATCAATAACCCTGCCTTCTATCTGTCTTCCTCCACTTCCTTCCAAAGAGAAGGAGAGGCTTCACAGTTTGGATGCCTGCAGGACGGCCAGCTTTCACATGGATAGGACCCGGGAATGCAAGGCGTTGAGCAGCTGTTTGTTATTTTGGTGCGAAGAGTAAGGCTGTCGAGAAAGAAACTTCAGAGGAGTGTTGTAGCATCCTTTAAAATCTATTATGAACCTGCCAAGAAGTTACCCCTTAAGGTATCTGAGTGCTTTCTTCCAGGGTGAAAGCCGCCTCTTCGGCTTGTCCAAGGGTATCTCCCTCTTGGACATAATATTAATCTACAACATGAGCTTCTTACTACACCTTGACCAGACATTACTTTCTCGACACTGAAGTCTGTAAGGATGTCTACTTTGCCTGATCTGTGCTGCGGGACATCTTGGTGTTGATCTTCTCAAATCCACACCCTGAGGGGCCATTGGTTGGGTATTTATTCACAACGCAGGAAATCTGCAGCTTGTAGTATCCATCAGAAGAACTAGTTGCTTGCTTTTGGAAATTAGCTTTTGGTGGATACTCTACCTACAGTTTCCTATCCGAACCTGTCTGCCTCCCTGTTCTGAGAAGTGGCCTTAGGTACAATAGTAATAGCTCAGTTTTGATTTACGTAGAGTGTATAGCATTTTGTCACTCTTGTCAGCTTTTTCTCCACTTCTTTAGGGAGGTGGAAACCGTGGACTTAAAACTGATGTGCGGATGCCAGGGTGGCGGCTTTGTGGCTTAGATGATAGCATGTTTAAGGTGAAACCTGACATTGAGGTGGAGACCAATGCCACCTTCATGCACAGATCATTCCTGAAGGTGAGTAACTTGTTTATCTCCGATTAAAGCCTCAAAAAACAGTCTGTTAATGAATATGAGCAGCCTATTACAGCGTTCTTCCACCATAACACATCAGGAATATGTAGAGTAAAATCAGCCCTTGTTTACCTTTAAAATTCTGACCAGGTCACCTTCAGTAAAAAAAAAAAACATAACTTTGTTTCAGTAACTTTTCTTCTACATTAAAAGAACGGACCACTTCCTCAGTTTGATCTGTTGGTGGAGGGCTTCTTAGACAAGATTAGACAAGATTCTCCCCAACTTGTTTCTTGGCCAACAATCCCTCGAGTGATCCATCATGTTGGTCGTAAAGACTCCACCCGATTTTAGGATCTAATTGTTCAGATTATTATTCTCTCTTCCATTACCCTGTGCTTGGAAAGAGTGAAATTTGGCCACTTTCCAGTTCCGGTAGCTAGTTTTGTGCCGGAATTGAGTTCTGACCAGCCAGTGCGAATCATCCTGGCTGTGTACCTACACAGACCTTACAGCTGCGGACACTGTGTGCTCAGCCTCCAGCTAGTGCGGGAGGATTTCAGCTCTTCCTCCGCCCACACTGCAGCACCTCTCTTCAAACTCAGAAGCCCACTATTGGAAATACACTTACATGAAGTGGTGGTCAAGAGATAAACCAAGATATGAAAGCATTTTATTTTCTCTTCCAGGGGATCCTCATCAATAGTCATAAGCACAGAATATTCCCGCCCATGTGCGGGGACCCCGAAAATAATAAAAATTATATATGAAAAACACATATATATACAGCTCTGTATATGTATTAACATATATTATTTTTTCCAAACCAATGCAGCCCCCATAGTAGGCTAGACAATGTAGATATAAATATCCAAATAAACACCATAGGTATACAAATACACCTAAATCTTCTTATTTTTTTTTTTTAATGAGGTAAAACTCATGAGAAAGAAAAGAAAAACACTGTGCCAAACACAGATCAAAAATCATTGTTAGCTTGCAGGCTGCATTGCAATACAATACCATAGAGACTGAAAAGCCTTGTACAGGTAAAAACTGGCACCGTGCCTTTAAGGCAGCCCTGATTCCAATATCCCATCATGCCTCAGAGGTGACAGTTGAGTCAGTTGTTCTTTTCGGCTCCTTCTGTCAGGACCCTGGAATTCAGCTCTCTTCATTTTTGACTTTCTAGTCAAGAATTTGCAAGTTTTTGGTGATTTTTTTGCTTCATCTTAATTATACTCCTGTTTGGTGAAGCATTTCCTGTTTTTCCTGACAGATTTCTAAACTTTTTTCTGTCAGAAAATGCCTTCCTTGTTCATGCCCTGTCCATCCTGTGGCAAAAAGAAGGCTTCTTCGGATACTCATGATGTGTGTATCATTTGTCTACCTGACACACATTCTCCTGCTTCCTGTCGCCATTGTAAGAACCTTTCAAAGAGGACTTTGAAGGAAAGGGAGAGGATTAGGCTTTATGGCCTTTCTGAGATGCGGTCGACGTCGAAGCAGTTGATCCCTGTGTGTTCTCCATCGGCGTCGGGCTCGGTGTCGAAGACTCCAGTGGCGGGATCGTCGTTGAGCGGTGAGGAGACCAGGGAGAGTCACGCTTCCAAGAGAAAATCAACGTCGATGCAAGATCCGGCGGCGAAACGCAGACGTTAGTCGTCGAAAACATCGCCGTCGAAGAAGCATCGATCGGCGTCGAAGGAGAAGCATCACCGCTCGGCGTCGAAGTCAACATCTAGGCGAAAGTTGACGTCGAGGGAAAGGTATAGACGGTCGCCGTCGAAATCAACAGCGATGTCGAGAAGAAGATCGTCGTCAAAAGAACACAGGCGATCGCCGTTGGAGGCCTCATCGCCGTTGAGACTTAGATCGCCGTCGAGAGAAAGGAGCAGGCGTTCGTCGTCAAAGACATTACCGACGTCGAAGCGGAGATCGTCGTCGGAGCATGGATCGACGTCGAGGCGGACGCCTCCGTTGGGATCGACGTCGAGGCATGCGCCTCCGTCGTCAAAGGTTTCCATGACGTCGGCGAGGATACAAACGTCGAGGCGAAGTTCCCCTTCGGGTTCTAGGCCTCCGTCCAGGTTAAGCCCTCCGACGACGACAAGGCTCTCGACGTCGATCCATGATTCATCGCCGGTTGTCCACTCAGCGTCGAAGTCCAGATCTCCCGTCGAGACAGTCCTCCGCTGTGGGGCTTCAGGAGACGAGGTCAGCGTCGAGACGGAAGTCTCCGCTTAGAGAGAGATGTACACCGGATGTGACATCGGAGCATGGTTCAGCCTCTAGGTCTCCGCCTATTTCCATTTCACCATCGGCCTCAGCAGGATCAGGATCTCCACTATCTCCTTCAAGATCCAGATCCCCAGAAGTTATAAATTCTTCTCCAGCTCCTCTTTCCCCAGTAGACGATCCTCGTCCATCAAGTCCTCAATTGAGAGCGTCACCGACACTCCAAAAGCAGGAAGAGGGACATCTTCCGAGACAAACCCCCCACCAGAGTGCTACCTCAGTCCATACCACCACGTATGCCTGCCATGGCACATGCAGTAAGCATTTTCTTGGCCAGATTGAGGAACCTTGTCCAGCCTAGGAGACCAGCAAGTTCCCATTCTCGGGAAAGAGAGTATGAACGGCGTTCTCGTTCACGTTCGCCCAGGAGAAGATCAAGATCTACCTTTCGCAGAAGAGAGTCGGTGCGATCTGAGAGACGAAGGCATAGGTCTCCTACATCCTCTTAATCAAGTCGTTCTTCCAAAAGAAATTACTCTCCCACACTGACAGATACGCCTCCATCTCGAGATTCTCCAGTGGATGACATCAGCACATTTCAAGACGTTTTGTGCAGGGGAGCAGCAAAGTTGAACATTGTAAATGTAAATGTAAATGTAGTTGAGCTTATATAGCGCACAGCTACCCGCTGTGGGTTTCCCGGCGCTTGCTTAGGGAACCCGTCCTGGTATTCCCCTGTGAGATAGCAGGGTATCCACAAGGTGAAAGTCAGGCATCCCGCCGCGAGGGGCCGTTGTGGAGATTAAGCAAGCTATTGCCCAGAGTCGCAGAGTGTGAACCCGTGAGTCGAGGAGGCACCGGGGCGAGAATTATCGAGTCCGTGGAATTTTTTTTTTTTTTTTAGCCCAAGGCCCGCCGAGGCGGAGAATTGAACCCTGGTCCAGGACCGATCTCAGTTTCCGGGTCTGCCGCCTCTAACCCCTGAGCCACACTTCTCCACTTCCACATTCCGATGCTTGTTCAGGAAACCACTTCCTCAGTCATCTTTGAGACCCTTCATGAAAGAACGGCGACTCGTCCACTGTTGCCTCTGGTCCCTGGCTTGCTTAAGCCAGTGATGGACGTCTTCCTCACGCCGGCTACCATCAAGTCGGCTCCGGCGCGAATCCTTATGAAATATCGTCCTGCTCCGGAGGATCCTCTGTTTCTCAAGACGGATCCTCCACCTGACTCTGTGATCACGGCAGCAGCTAGGAAAACCCACTCGGTGGCAGTGTTGTCCACAGTCCCTCCGGACAAGGAGAGCAAGATACAAGACTCTTGGGGTAGAAGAGCATGCGGATCGGCCGCTTCCACTTTAAAGGTTGCCAGTGCCTCAGCGCTCTTGGGGCTCTACGACAGAACGCTTTGGGATTCTCTTCAAAGATTCGTAGACAGACTTCCTCAGGAGGATAGAAAGGATTTTGACGAGATCCTACAGGAGGGCAGTTTGGTTTCTAATCAGGTGATAAGTGCGGCAGCAGGCGGAGCTACTCTGGCAGCTCACTCTTACGCCCATGGTATTTCAGCCAGAAGATCCTCTTGGCTGAGGTTAACGGCTCTTAAACCTGAGGCTCAAGCTAGGATTCTCAACCTACCTTTTTCTGGAACTTCGCTTTTTGGCTCACACACCGACGACGAGATGGCTCGTATGAAATCAGAGCTCGAGACCATGAAAGCTGTGGGTCTGGAGAAAAGGAAGGAGTTCCGTTGTCGTTGGGGATCTGACAGGCGTACCTTCCAGCAGAGGGTTCAAACCCCTCACTAGCAAAAGAACCAAGACCAGCAAGGGCAGAAAAAGCAACAATTCCAGTCTCGTAGATCATCTAGAGGACGAGGGAATAACCGCCAATCCAACAGCGGTAACAAAGCTCAAGGCAAACAATGAGCAATCGCTTCCTCCAATACCGTCATCCGCTCCAGTGGGGGTGAAGTATTTCGCGACATCTTCGAGAGTGGCAAAACATCACCAGAGACAAGTGGGTCCTAACTATACTGCGACATGGATACTCTCTTCGTTTCCGGAGTCCTCCTCCCTCGATCCACCCAGTGCATTCGAATCATCAGCTCAAGATGCTACGAGAAGAGGTGGCGACCCTTCTTCTCAAATCGACCATAGAAAGGGTTCCGAGAGCACAGAGAGGGAGAGGAGTCTACTCCAGATACTTTCTAACACAGAAAAGAAGTGCAAAAACAGAGTTCAAACCCATCTTGGATTTACGAACACTCAACAAACATATCAAAAAGGAGAATTTTTGCATGTTAGCACTCTACCAAATATATCTACATCTCCGTCGAGGCGATTGGATGTGTTCGCTGGACCTGCAAGATGCGTACTTTCATATACCCATCTGCCAACGTCATCGGAAATTCCTGAGATTTGTGGTCGGAACCTCCCACTACCAGTTCAAGGTTCTACCATTTGGCCTGAAATCAGCACCTCGAGTGTTCGCAAAGTGCATGGCGGTGGTAGCTGCTGCCCTGAGGCGCGCAGGAGTCTTCGTCTAACCCTATCTAGATGATTGGTTACTAAAAGGTCCATTGCCCCAGAGTGTAAGCTCACAGCGGACACGCTGCCTGAATCTGTGTCACTGGTTGGGGCTTCGGGTGAATTACAAGGTATCCACCTTCACACCAACGCAAAGGATACACTACCTGGGAGCAATTATAGATTCCGAGCTAGGAAAAGTGTTTCCTTTGGAGGAGAGACAGTTATCCCTCGCTCAAAAAGGCAAGCGGGTTATGGTCAACAATCTGTCTACAGCGCGACAGATATCCCTGCTAGGGGCCATGGCATCTTGCATATTCCTAGTGCCCAACGCCAGGTTGCGAATGCGTCCTCTCCAACAGGATCTAGAGGACAAATGGGACCAAAAGACTTCTCTTTGGGAGGACAAAGTGTGTCTTTCGACAACGGCCAGACAGTCGATCAAGTGGTGGATGAGGCCGATCAATCTACAAGTTGGAATTCCTTTCCATCAGGAACCCCCATCGCAAACATTGATCACGGACGCATCACTCCAAGGTTGGGGCGCGAGTCTGGGGACTCTACAGAGCCTGGGGCTCTGGCCAGCAGCGAGCAGCTATATCACATCACCATGCTAGAGCTCAGGGCAGTACATCTCGCCCTCAAGGCTTTCCTGCCCTCAATCAGGACGAGTTCTATTTTAGTACAAACGGACAACACCACCACGATGTACTACCTAAACAAGCAGGGAGGTACTCGTTCCAGGACTCTCTCGCTGGAAGCTCAATCCCTGTGGCACTGGATCCTGGCAAGGAACATTTCCATAACGGCGGTACACCTGCCAGGCGAGCTCAACGTTCAAGCGGACTCACTCAGTCGGCACTTTCATTATCCATAGGGCTGGGTCCTCAACGACGAGGTGCTAGAGGACATTTTCGAGGAGTGGGGCCGTCCACAAATAGACCTCTTCGTGGACGAAAGCAACACAAAATGCCGAGGCTTCGCCTCAAGGTACTATCAACCAGGGTCAATGGGGAATGCCCTTTTGATCGACTGGTCAATGACATTTGTGTACGCTTTTCCGCTAATCCCGAAAGTGGTGACCAAGCTGCAACACTCTGCCACCAAGATGATCTTGATAGCACCGGATTGGCCAAGGCAGTGGTGGTGCCCAGATCTCCTCCACTTATCAATCCGGCCGCACAAGCGTCTGCCATGCAGGCCGAACTTGCTAACCAAGATGCAGGGGAGGATTTACCATCCCACCCTTCCCTCACTGAGCTTAACAGCATGGCTCCTGAAGTCCTCCAGTATGGCCATTTAAACCTCCCTCAGGAATGTATGACCATATTGAAGGAAGCTAGGATGCCTTCTACAAGGCACTCATATTTTTGTAAGTGGAAGAGATTTTACATATGGTGTATTCAAAATCATTATAACCCTACGAAATGTCAAGAGGAGGTGATTTTACCTTATCTACTCCACTTAGCCAGGGTGGGATTGAAATTTTTCTCCATCAAAGTGCACCTGGCCCCCATTACGGCCTATGGGCGCTCTCCCTATCAGCATTCATTCTTTAAACTGCAAATGGTGAAAGATTTTTTGCAGGGACTCAAAAAGGTTTACCCCCAATAAGGCCTCCCTCGCCTCCTTGGGAGTTGAACCTGGTTCTCTCAAAGCTTATGAGTCCTCCTTTCGAACCCATACATAAGGCTACATTACAGCACCTTACGTGGAAAGCAGCCTTCTTGGTAGCTATTACCTCAGCACGTAGGGTGAGTGAGATTCAAGCCCTTTGCTCGAAAGAACCCTACACGGTTTTTCACCTTAATAGAGTGGTTATGAGGACTCAGCCATCTTTTTTACCCAAACTGGTGTCCGATTTTCATGTAAATCAGAATATCTCGCTACCAACATTCTTTCCCAACCCTTCCTCGCCAGCTGAGAGGGCGTTGCATTCTTTGGATATTAAGCGAGTTCTCAAATTCTACCTAGATAGAACTAAGGCTATCAGAAAGTCTGACCAATTGTTTGTAAACTATGGTGCTGTCCATACAGGTTTTGCAGCATCTAAACGTTCTATTGCCAGATGGATTGTGTCGAGCATTACATTTGCTTACCAACTAGCTCAAAAACCGTTGTGGCCTCTACCGAAGGCACATTCCACAAGAGGAAAAGCGGCTACTGGTGCGTTTCTCAATAATGTCCCACTCTCCGAGATCTGTCCATACATTCACAAGACATTATTGTCTGGACTCGGACACCAGAGCAGACACTCAAGTAGGGCAAGCCTCCTTGAGGAATCTGTTCAACAACTGACTGGCTCGGTTGTTGTCTTCAATGTTTAGTGCAGTTCTCATTTGCCTGCAGGTGGAAGGTGGGCTTGCTATTCTATTCAGTACTTATGACTATTGATGAGGATCCCCTGGAAGAGAAGGATAAGTTACTTACCTCTAATCCTAGTTCTCTTCCAGGGGTATCCTCATCAAAGTCATAAGCAACCCACCCGCCTCCCCAGGCAAAGGAGAGAATTGTATTATAAATATGGAAGAAGTATATCTTTGTGTTTAGTCCTGTGGGTCCCGCAAAGAACAACTGACCCAACTGTCACCCCTGAGGCATGATGGGATATTGGAATCAGGGTTGCCTTAAAGGCACGGTGCCAGTTTTTACATGTACAAGGCTTTTCAGTTTCTATGGTATTGTATTGCAATGCAGCCTGCCTGCAGGCTAACAATGTTTTTTGATCTGTGTTTGGCACAGTGTTTTTCTTTTCATTCTCATGAGTTTTACCTCATTTAAAAAAAAAAAAAAAGATTTCGGTGTATTTGTATACCTATGGTGTTTATTTGGATATTTATATCTACATTATCTAGCCTACTATGGGGGCTGCATTGATTTGGAAAAAATAATATATGTTTATACATATACAGAGCTGTATATATATGTGTTTTTCACATATAATTTTTATTATTTCCGGGGTCCCCGCACATGGGCGGGAATATTCAGTGCTTATGACTTTGATGAGGATACCCCTGGAAGAGAACTAGGATTACAGGTAAGTAACTTATCCTTCCCAAGCTTATTGTCTTTATAACGTAAACTAAATGAATGTAGGTCTAAGTGCGTCTCATAACTATTATACGTACAACTTATAGCACAGAATACAACTTATTTACATTTTAGAATTTAATAAAGTGCGGAAATTATTGTCCAACTCAATGTTACTTGTTTTACCTTCCTTATTAGAACGAAAGATTGAGTTCAAGCTGACAGCGGCTAACACTTAAGACAATGTCAGTGTTTCCAGTCGATACATGACCTACTAAATTGTTGTACCAGGATAAGAGCGTGTGACCTGTAGTTTCCGGAGGCATATCTTGTCAAATGCATTGCCCACTGAGCCATTTTTTTTTTAGGTAAACACCAATGCCTGCATTTTGCACACATCTTTCTTGGCTAATTAGCCTCTTCAAGCTGTTATGTGATGGTTGAAGCCTCTGATCGAAATGGATGCACAGATCTCTACAGCAAGTCCACTTTAGCGCTATAATACCCAAATGTCTACAACAAGCGCTTTAACTTTCTAAGCTGTCTTTAAATGTAGTCAGTTTGTGATGAAGAAAGAAATGTAAATCGGCATTGCTATTGTTTTTATAGGTCTCGGCTGGCGAACGCAGCGCGAAGCACTGCTGTCGCCAGCAAAATCTATTGTTGCTGACTTGCCTCGGAAGTGGGACAGGAGATGGGCACGCGCAGGCTTTTGGCGGATTGGAGCCTGTGTACGCGCTTACAGCCACGCGGCGTGCACATCTCCTGTCCCCCTTCCCTCGCAAGCCAGCATGCAGTTTCACTTTTGTTTTTTTTTTGGATTTTTTTTCTACTCGCCCTTTCGTTGGAGCGTCCCGCAGCGGCTGGTCCGCTCAGGAAACAAACATTGCCACTGTGCCTTCCATCATCGGCACAACCACTGGACAAATGGAGAATCCCCCACTCACCCGGTCTGCGGGGGGGATCCTCCTGAACGGCGGCTGGCTGCGGCGCTTCCGGAGCACTCCAGCTCCACTACTGCCAGCACGACGCGGGGCTCTCTCCTTGGGCATGTGAGCCCCGCACAGCTATCTGCGGCTCTTCACCCGGGCCCCCTCCTGGGACCTGAGACTTCATCTCCCGCACTTCTTCTCTGGCGCCGGGGCTCCCTCTCCACCACGGGAGCCCCGGAAGGGGACAGGCGCTGTCTGCACCGGCTGCACGCGCTGCCACTGGGCACGCAAAAGTGACAGGTACCGCGCATGCGCGGGCAGCCCTCGCCCTCCCAGGTCTCCTCCCCGGCCCGGATGTGGAGCTGCTTTCTGTTTTGCTTGCTATAACATATGTCTCTGACTTTGCACTGAGATTACAGCGTGTTATGTTGTATCTCGCTCCAAATCACTACTATCTCCCGCAGTACGTCTTGTTCTAACAGTAAACACACATGCTGTGCTTGCATGAAAGATATCTCCACCGTGATGGTGAAGCCTAGTGGGTTGCTATGGTAACCTAGCGGTAGTAATGCAAACCAGAGCCGGGAACCTCGTGAGTCCGGGGAGTTCTCCGCTGTGTCTTCCTCAGCCTCTGTCCGGGCAGCTAACATGCAAGGCCTGCAGGGCCGAGCGCGGCCGATTATCAGCTGTTTACGAGCCTCCCATGGCCCCAGTCTGGGAGGGTTACTGCGTTGTCCCGCTGAGAGGACGTCGCCTGAAGGCCCATTGGGGACTGGACTTCCTCAGGACTGTTGTAGTTGCATCACTCAAGGTTTATTCGGAGAGTCTCTCTGTGTGTAGACATTAGTATTCAGGGGACTCTCTTTGTATTGTACCAACTCAATGGACTCAAGCAGACCCGCAAGGATAACTCGCGGTCAACGTCAAATCCTTAAAGAAGTCAGTGGCGCCTCTAAAAGTCCTACTCAAAGCAGATCTGCCATGTCAATAAAAGATCCCTAAACACTATCATTTCAAGAGAAGGGGAAACGTCAGTGGCATTCACACAAATACACACTTAACAGGCTTTTCTCAACTAACACACACACACACACACACACACACACACTCTCACACACACACTCTCTCACACACTCTCACACACACTCTCACACACACTCACACAAACACACACACTCACACACTCACACACACTCACACACACACTCACACACACACACACACACACGCACACACACACACACACACACACACACACACTCACTCACCCACACACACCCACTCACCCACACACACCTCACTTCATAAGCTGTGAACAAGTTAGTGGGTCTCACTGGTGATGCCAGGACTCGGTGACGCCAGTGAATGATTCATAACGATGTTAGCCTAAACCCTAAAGTGTCTACAGTTCAAGAACACATTGAGGTCTCTGAGGTAAAAAGTGAAACGGGATATTTTTTTAATCTTGCATTATATGAGACCATTTACCTTTTTTGCGTTTCCACCTGATTCGCTAAAGATAATAATAGCTGTATTAAAGACTGAGGCACTTATGTAAAAGATAATTGTTACCCAATGACCTGGTGATCCTGCCCCCGATCTTTGGGAAACTGCCTTTCAGTTGGCTCCTGCTCAGTTTGTAACTAGTCACCTACTCCTTTTTGAAAGAGACTGTTCTAAACAGCCTAAAAAGAGCCCGAGTGACTCCTCTGCTAAACATTCTTTGGGAAAGCCAATAGGTCTGACCTTGACAAGCTGGTGGGTGGTTACATATTTTTTAATCACTTTTTTTTAATTACATGAATATGCTGCAAAATGTCTTCTACGTGTGATGGTCATACACTTACCGTAAAAAGAAACATACATTTTAAGGAAAGTAATCTTTGCATTTAACTTTACAGCATAACTAACAAGCATTTGCAGTGCAATAGGTCTCGCATTTGCGAGAATTTAAGCTATTGGCATTGTAACTGGCAATTCCTTTCATTTCTGTTTTAAAAACCAACACGTAAATAAAAGGCATTGTCATTTACAATGCCAACAGCTCTAACTCTCGCAAATGCGAGACCTATTGCATTGCAAATGCTTGTTCATTTAGGGCGCTGTTAGCAAAAATAATAAACGTTTTGACAGAGCTTTGACTGTCATTAACTATATTCTCATGACTCCACCGCAAGACCTTTCATGACACCACTTCCTTTGTCTCACAACCCCATTTGTGATTTCCGGGAGTAAAGGATTTCTGTTTTAGGCACTGCCCTTAGCCACATTCCCACCCATAACCCACCGTTCAGCCAGTGTTTAATTTGTAAATAAATAAGTGCCAGGGCCCTCGTCAGGAGACCAATGCAGCTTGCACAATCATTACCTCTGCAAGCGCTGCCAGTGACATAACTAACACAACTATTAACCATCTCTCCCCTACAAGGGTGACATATAGGGCTCATCCAGGTTCCCAAAGCTGTAAGAATAGTTTGGGCGGCAGGTATTAGTCCTTTTTAATGTGTAATGAATTGAAAAATAACTTTTGTTGTGCTTATCTCTAAATTAGGCTAACACCACCCCCATGTTACAGACTGCCATAGCGCAGGTGTTGACAAATAGGTGCCGAGCACCATAAGTCACCGGCTCAAATTAAACACTGCATTCAGCCCAGTTGCCTATATATGCTTCACCTGGAACCCCAGTCTCCTCACTTGACGTTAATGAATGGGTGGTATTAGTTGTCCTGCCATTACGAGAGGACAAATATCTGTTTAACTTTAAATCTATATCCAGACACAATTATTGCATGCCATTTTCTTCTTTGACATCATTAATATGAGGCTGGTACGCAAAGAACGCTCAGCATTCTTGTATCCAGTCATAAGACGCATGCGTTTGTCATCATTGGGACCGGTACATAGGACAGAAAGTGACAACACCCCTTTCAAACTTGGGGTCTGATTTAGAGTTTGACGCACAAGTATTGCGTCACAAATGTGCCGGATATCCCAGCTGCCTTATTGCAGGTACTATAGGACATAATGCACTTGTAAGGCAGATGGGAGATCCATCACGTTTGTGCCAGAGTAACCTGTCAGCCAAACTCTTCGAAAAGAAATAATTCTGTGATGTATTGAAATATTTCTTTATTAAATTACAGCTATTAGTGCAATCATTAGATTGCTTTCTGAAATGTCGAATTTGTGTTCTCTTTTACCCTTTAATTATAACCAAATGTGCAGATTCCTTTTAAATCACTGTGTACCTTTTTTTGGAAACTGTTTCGCCACAAATCAATTATTCCTTGAACTTAGTATTGCTCGGTCGGTGTTACTGTATGTTTATCTTCATTCAAGCATTGTTGAACGACGACACTACTCTCCATGTCCTGATGTCCCTTTGTTTTTTTTATGGATGGAAGGTAGAACGAAACCTGTGTAAACTCTTGGGTGCTGTTTGCTACGTCTGTAGGCCCTACTGAAAGCAGAGCTGTTGCCAAACAAATTGGCCCTCGGGATCTAGGGATGCATCATTGTTGCGCTGTAATTCTTTTCATGGGAGTCTAGTGATTCCTTCCCCTTGGGGGAGTTGGCCACTGCAGGGTGTAGAAACCAATGCCTTGATATACGGCGAACTGGAAAGCCACACTGCTGTCTGTTGATGTAATATAGTGTGCTCCTCTTACCCTGCTTAAAATAAAGCAAATCTTCTGACTTGCGACTTTGTTCTGACTAGCGCTCCTATTAAAAATTTGAAAGCAACGTACCATGCATGGATGGTACCCGGTTTTATTGCATGGTATTGAACATGTCTGCTGCGCTCAAACCAGCGTTCGCCTGTTCAGGAGTTTGAGTGCCAGTAATGTTGCTAGTTTGCCCCCGACTTTATATAGCTTCTAGTTCCGGTGTTTTTCGGCTGCTGCTCACTGATTTAATTCCCTAATGGTGTGGGGGGGAGGGGGGGGGGTGTAACCTTTATTACCCATCCCCGGTTGTTGCGTTACTTAATGTAGTGACAAAAGCAGAGGAATTAATCTTGGAGAAGTGAAACCAGAGTGGAGTAGAAAAAAAAAACCTTGTCTTCCCCATACAGAACAGTGTTTTGCTTGCTAAGTTTCTTTGACTTGTCTGTAAAAGTCTCAGAAGTACAGATTTGTGTTGTCAAATTTACTTCCCCGTGTAGCAGCTGCTTCGCAGTTGATATATTAGTTTCTGGACTGTCTTGTCTTTGTCACCTGCCTGAAACCGCCGATAAGAGAGCTTCCCTTCAGTGTGCTGAATTTATGCAAAGATGGTTGCTTCTTAGGTAAATAGGAACCACCTGCTCAGCTTGTTTTGGACAGTTCATGCAAAATCCCTTTTTTTGGGGGATGGCCAACGACTTCCACCTGCAAATCCTCAGCATACTAGCATATCAGTGTTTGTGTTGTCCTATTAACATCCCAAGCTTTTAGCTTCCAGAATAAGCTGCCGTTCGGCCTCACCTGAAAGGACATAGTCAATCGTTCACCAATAATGTAACCAGTATACATGTTGCAAGTTAATTATCAAATGAAATGTGTGTGTTTTTGTGTATACATTGGGCTACTTGTTCTTGTAAATGTAAATGTGCAGATATTTGTATAGCGCAAATCACCAACCGGTCTCTAAGCGCTTGCTTAGGGAACCCGTCCTGGTATTCCCCTGTGAGATAACCCAGCAGGGCATCCACAAGGTGAAAGCCAGACATCCCGCCGCGAGGGGCCATTGTGGAGATTAAGCAAGCTATTGCCCAGAGTCGCAGAGTGTGAACCCATGAATCGAGTATGCACTGGAGCGAGAATTATCGAGTCCATGGACAATTTATGGACTCAAGACCCAGCCAAGCCGGGAATTGAACCCTGGTCCCGGGCTGACCTCTGCTTCCAGGTCTGCCTACTCTAACCAGTGAGCCACACTTCTCCACAATGATCTCTTGATGTTCCTGTTATTGATGCGGTCCTAGGATGTCTGACTCAGCCTTGTAGTAGTCACAAGGATTTCTATTAGAACTAAGGCAAAAGAAAATACAGATTACTAATAGTATAGACTAAAGTAGGACAATGTTCCACCTCATCCAGTAGCATAAAATATAGGGTATCTTTTATTTCGTTAATCACTGCTTATAAATGATATATTTCTGACATCCTCAACAAATCTACATGGTTTATTTTGAACAATGCAGCAGTGCCACACTAATTTAAGTTTGCAATAGGTCAGCCAACTGCAGCTAACTGTATCTTGTGAATTTTACAGAATGAGGTAAAGGGCACAGACCTCTACCTACTTGTTGGACAGAAATGTAGTTCAACACAGTTATGTGTTCGCCTGAAAGGAAGATTGCTTTGACAGATGTACCTTTCCCAACTGAAAGTGAAAAGGAAGGGATACTGATTAGGAAATCATCTTAACTATACATATTTATTTAATTGTATTTATATCATTCATGCGACATGAGAGTGCTTGATCTGGAAAGACGAAAAAAGGTTACACAGCCTATGTAAATGCCTTGATTGTTGTGTGGTGGCCTAACTGATATCGAAACATCCATCCAAGAAAAAAATGTGTTTTTTATATCCTAAATTTGTTTTGAGACAAATGGAGAGGGATGAAATCGCATACTTTTGATTATTGCACAAGGCCTTCTTTCTAAAACATTTAACGTTGCCATATAAAGGCTCAGTTAATTTTGGATGCCTGATCCTGAATCATCTGGAAGGCTGACATTGGCAGAATGACCTGGAGAGGCAGCACTGTGTTCTGCGTCGACTAAATTGGGATTGTACAACCTATTGACCTGACTTCTGTGCAATACCTTCTATTCGTGAGTCTTTTGTTACTGATCAGCATTGTCCTATCGTTTGTTTATTCAACTTTTTTTTCCCTGTGTCATACTCCGTATACAGACCTTTCAGAGATACAAGCATGGTCTTCTCTAGAGGTGGGCAGAATTTGCGTAGTCGCGTTACGCAAAGATCTGCGAAACTGTAAAAAATCTCCGCGAGCTACGCAGAATTCCGCATGCACACGGAATTGCTTGTTCCGCCCATTCGCGATGCGTTTTTCCTGTTTGGGGAAGCGGTTTGCGTGCTCGGGGGGAAGTATCTCGCGAACTTACCCATGCGGTCGCCAATTGGCGTGGCCATCTTGTTTCACTTGTCCCGCCCGCTCGCGATGCGTGTTTCCTGTTCGTGAACGCGATGTCCAATGGCATGTCCGAATGACGTGTTCGTGATCGCACACTCTTGCGGGATCGCGCGGTCGGCTACCAAAATCTCGTGGCGCACGCGAACGGATAGGAAAACTCGTCGGCGAATGCAGGGATCCCAGTAAGTCGCTACGCTACGCCGCGGATCACAGAATTTTCGGCAATTCCGTGTTCTCTGCATAATTGCCAAAATTCCGCAAATTCCACGATGGGATCGGATTTTACCGCCCAGGCCTAGTCTTCTCCCCTATGTCAGCTCTCTCAGAAGATGCTTGTCTATTTTATTTTCTGGGGTTCTTGCTTGGTACGAAAGCACAAGGTCCAGAAAACACCTCCTCTAGCTTCTCTACTTTCCACAAACACAGTTCTCAGTCATGATAAGATCACTCAGCATGTTCAATTAGAAATGTCTTGCTAGACCTCCATTGTATTTTTTGTAGGCGTTCCCTCATGAAGTTTAAGTGCACACACCTGCAGTGTTGATAATCTGACAAAGGCCTGTACCACTTGAAACTTCATGATTGCAGCATGTGTAGCTGTACATTAAATGCTCTTCAAGCTTCTTCCACCTGGTAATGCGTGAGGATGTTGGCAGTTGTTTTTTCTTAGTAGCAACAGCGTTTAGTTTCAAGGTGACTCGCGATCCCTCCCTGAAACCCACAATTCATGATTACAAAGAAACCCGCCTTAGATTGTTCAACTCCATACACTCGATTTGTCCCCAAGAAGTTAAGAAAACACTGCACTCTGACTGCAGCAGTTCAACCTGGACAGGAGTGTTTTTTCGAGCCAGGTCATAGGAGAATGACGGGGGGAGGTATTATGAAGAGCATGCCCTTCCAGGTTTTCCCTACATACAACAGCAAGTTCATTCAGGCAGACCAGCCATGGGTTTAGAACGTTTGACTTCTCAGAGTCCACCAAGAACAGCACTGTTCAGCCTACTAGACTTTATAAAGCAAGAAAAGTATCCGTTTCATAAGAGAATGTCAGTGGATACCTTGCAAAATGCAATGCTGAAGCTCCCCTGAGCCATTGTTCGAGCCTGGCATTAGGGGTACATATTGCAACAGAGAGCGGGGAGACCATTCTGCTCTCCTGGGAAGCCAAGCTGATAAGTCCCGAATATGAGTCCTTAGAGGATTCTGAATTCGGAGACCAGCTCTCTGAAGCCTTCACTGAAGCCCATACCCAGCACACAGATTGTACTTAAACCACCCATGCCATATGAGGATCTTACTCCAGCGGACAACCTTGGCAGGATTCTCAACTCCAGTGAAGCATTGATTTTTAGAGTGTTGGTCTTCAACCCCTGAGGCCATGCAGGCCTCAATAGTTAGCACATTTCCTGAGACTATGCAGCCTTGAAAACAACTTTTGGATCATGTGAAACCTCCCCTCCAGGGAAAGAAAACTAAGAAACTCATTGACCCCGAGATCCTGAGACTCCTGGTTCAAAAGCGAGGTCAGCACCAAAGTAAGCTTTGAAAAAAGGCCTCAACACCAGATTCGACACCCAGTGAGCATATACAATCATAGGAACATCAACTCTGTTACACACCACATACTTAAACGCTCCCCCACTGCATACACCTGCAGGTCAGAGACCTCCAAAGAAAAAAAGCTGACTTTTGAAGAGGCCATAGCTTAGAGCAATCTCCATATGCAAGAGATGCACGCCTAGAGTGCTTTGTTCACCACCACCTAATCGCTGGTCTGTTGTCAATCACAATCAGTGTTCATTTGGACACTGAGGGTCTGATTCACAAACTTTACTTTGTAGTACGTTTTCGAATAGCAATAGTACTAAAAACGGATATTCACTGATTTTACTTTTGTAGTAACTTACACTAATGAGTAAGTTCACTATCTTTTGGTATTCTCAAACTGCACTTTTCTGGTAATGACATTTTTTTTTGTAACTTACACTTTTGTAGTAAGCCCCTACCGCCATTATTTTCTGTGGGAGGGTGTTGCAGTGAATACCGAAAAGTACTAAACTTGCAAAAATGTGTGAATTACCTTTGGGAATCATGCCCCGAGCATCTCGTACACATCCCTGACTCCCACGAAGACACCGTTCCTACAGATGATGGCTGTGACCTGTGGCATGATTATAATGTAGACCCACCGGAGGACCGGCCTTTGGAGTCCTGTCCAGTAAGCCCTCCCTCCCCCCTAAGCCTCCCCCTGGCCCGGTCTAGGTGACACCACAACCTATCCTGTGGCCATCCACTGCTGGATCATCATAAGGTTAAGTTATTCTTAGTTCAGAAGGAAGAAGATTACGCTGAAGAGACCCTTTCCAAAACGATTCTCCGTCACGTACACTCTTCCTCCCCATGCAGAAAATCATGACAAAGTGTGCAGCTGATAACTTAAGTGAACCAGTTAAAAGAAGGGTAGTGACCCAAAGGATAGAGAAAAGCCACAAAACAGCATCATAGGCTGCTGCAGAAGGAACTGAAAACATTGTTTCCAAAAGGGGCAATAGAACTGATTCCGCTGTGTCAAAGAGGACAAGGAGTAACTTGTCTGTTCTTCAAAATCCCGAAAAGGTAAAGAATTCTGAAGCCTGTGCTATACCTCAAGCCGCCCAACTGTTTAATAGTGTCGGAGCACTTCAAGATGACTACCCTTTAAGATGTCATACTGCAGCGCTGTACTGGAGATCACATGGCTTCCCTCAATATCAAGGGTGCCTACGTCCACATCCACCCAGTGCACCATTGCTACCTTAGATTTATAGTAAGTGGAAAACATTACCAGTTCAAAGTATTAGCCATTTGGATCACGAAAGCCCAAGGGGTATTTACCAAATGTTTATCGGTAGCTGCAGTGCACCTCTGCCACAAGGCTATTTGTGACTTTCATAATCTAGATGACTGGCTATAAAGAGCAGCAGCACCCACGTAACATGTTGTATCACTTCTACTCAGACTGGGATTCACAGTAAATACAGGAGTGTCTAGCCAGACAATGGTCACTAGTGGCAGGACAGTGGATGATTTAGTGTTGGTAGAGGTATAAAAACAACAATTTGTTACTGGGCAGATAATTTATAGACATTGAAATGCAGGTGACCATTTACACAGACACATTCCCCCAAGGGGTGGGGGTGGTTTTAGACAACCAGGCCATTCAGGCCATCTGAACTCAGCAGCAGCAGCTGCACGTCAATCTTTTGAGCCTGATGGCAGTACAGCTGACATTGAGAGGGATTTACTCAGTAATTTGCAACAAATAAATGCTCATCTTGAGCGCATAACTACAATGTGCTGCAAACAGGGAGTCCTGCACAGGCCCCAGATGCCAGCCTTACCACAAATTCTAGGGCATTGGGCCGTTCATCATCTAGTCCTAAACAATCGCTTCTGGGAGTGGACACTGACTTTTCAGACACGCTAAACAGACAGGATACATCAAGAAACACATAAATAGGAGCTGTCCCTAAGTACTTCATCTGTACTTTTAGAGATGGGAAACATCCACAATGTGTTCGCCCCTGTATAGAATGCCCAAGCTTCCTCTCCAGGTACTCACAGTGCATGGGGTAGTGCTATGTGGATGAATTGGTCAGGGATATTTCCCTACACTTTTCCTCCACTACCAAGGATTCATTAGTACTCTATTCTGTTTGACATGTCCATTCACCCACACAAGTTTGTAGACTCACTAAAAGAGTGGACTGATCTGCCAAATGGAAGAGATTTCTACACCGTTGTCTTAGTAAGATCAAACAACCTATTCTGGATTCTGGAGACTTTGTCCTGTTGCATTGTGGGTTTTGGGTAGTGATCACAAGTCTCCTTGAAATTGTAATCCTTTACTTAGAAGAAAATAGTAGTCACTTTGGCTCCATAACAAAGAAAGTTCATGGTTAAAGGAAGCATTCCTTATGATTTTGCCTAAATGTGATTGTATAATTTTTTATTTTTTTGTGTCTCATTCTCATAATGTTAATTGTGTACTTTTAGCAATGTTTATGGTTTTAATTGACTGATAAACAAATGTCCTCCTACTTAGAAAAAAAACAACTTGCACCTTCCCTGCTTAACACTAGATGGCATGTATACTTACAGCACTACAGGCCACAAACCGATAGTTACAGGTAAGTAACATTTTCCTTATTAGTCAGCTGTAAGAATTGCCTTATTGGCACGTCTGCTCGCTACAAGGACTCCTGTCAATCCCACGCCAAACTGCAAGTCGCCATGTTACCCATATTTTCTCTTTCTCGAGTTTCACAGACTTAATTGATTGATTCTTGCCATCTCCAGCTCGCCATTGTAAATTCACCACTATTTCTAGCAGTCCTTTGGGTACTATTGACTCTAATGACATGACAGTAAAAGATATATAATGGATAACATGGCGGGTTTGGTGTGTAGTTATCGGTGGTTCAGTGTCCATGCAAACAATAAGAGGAAGAGGCACCGAAAGGATATTCCAAAGTTACGAGAAGAATTTGGGTGTGCAGATGATTAATGAATAGTGAAATAGGAGGAGAGTGGTTAATATCCCCTAGAGTGATGGTTAGGAGATAGTTACAGTACATGTACTAGTCAAACCGTATTCACTGTAAGATCGGTAGGGGAGGGGGTGTAGCTATCATTTAAAAAAATACTTTTTATTGTCGTATCATTGCAGACCCCTTACTGGATTGTGAAAGCTTGGCCTTCTTCCTAGAGATCTCTTCGACCAGCACTTTCTCTGGCCTCTTAGTTTATCGGCCGCCAGGTAGCGCTAGACAATTCCTCAATGCATTACCTACAGTAGTTGCAGATCTAGCCTTGGGACCAGCTAACTTCACTATACTGGGTGACCTTAATGTACACCTAGACGACTCTTCTGACAAAATGGCTATAGAACTGATTGAGAATCTATCAGCGCTCCAGCTCATGGAGAAAGTGTCGAAACCCACTCATTCCAAAGGTCACCTATTGGATCCAGTCTTTAGTAACTGTAGCGAACTCACTATTGGACTCCCCATTCCCCTTCCCTGGACTGATCACTTTTTGATCCCATTAACATGGGAAATTCCAGGACCCGTTTGTTCCCCCAATATAATTCCGGTTCGTGAGCGGAATTGGTCAAAACTCCCAATTGATCAGTAGAACTCGGTCCTGGAAATTAATAGACCGACCCGTGAGTTAAACTTTAATATGGTTTTAAAGCTAATGAGATATTTAACTCCTGGATCCAAGGCTCCTTAGATATAGTACTTCCTAAGAAACCCTCCCATACTACCAGTAGGTCGAAAAATGTACCGTCGTTTACTCACAACCTGAGAGAACTTAAACAACGCTGCAAGGAGATGGAGACTGGACTATTCAGATCTCAGAAAAATAGAATACAAGGAATCTATCAGACCCTACAAATCTGAAATGAAAACTACCCAAGCTACCTATTACGAACAGAAAATTGAGTTAGCAGCAAACTCTCCTAAAGACATTTTTAAAATTGCTAAAACCCTTATTAATCTGCCTCAGAAACCTCCTATGTCGGATGATGCTTTTACTCACTGCAACAATCTGGCAGAGTTCTTTCAAAAGAAAATTCAAAATATATATCAGGCTTTTCCGTCCTCTCAGTCTGCCAATTCCATGACTATACCCGCTGAGCCGATGGTAGGAACCCAAACACTACTATCACAATTTCCTCTCCTTGAGCCTGCCTCGCTGGACTTAATTATGGCAAACATATAATCGGGCTCTCCCATAGACCCTGCTCCCCCCCAGGCCCTTACCTTAGTCGCAGATACTATTCGCCCTGCAATTCTTGACCTGGTGAATTCCTCTGTCTCCTCAGGTGTAGTACCTTTGGCCTGGAAATGTGCGATGGTTAAAGCCCTTTTAAAAAAACCTAATCTTGATCAGTCCAATCTGGCCAGCTATCGACCCATCTCCCTCCTGCCGTGGGTGAGTAAGATTCTAGAGAGGCATGTAAACAATACTCTTGTAGCCTTTCTGGAAACTCATAATTTACTGCACCCCTCCCAGACAGGTTTCGTCCCCAGCTTGGCACTGAGACTGCTCTCCTTGCAGTGACAGAGGAAGCAATAAGGATTCCAGATCAAGGGGTCACTGGGGCTATTATCCTTCTTGATCTCAGTGCCGCATCCGACACTGTTAACCATACTACTATGCTCCCCAGACTCAAGAATTCGGGAGTGTCCGGTATGGCAATAGAGTGGCTGCAGTCTTTTCTCAGTGACCGTTCTTTTAGGGTCTTTGAGGGAGATGCCATCTCCAACCAGTTCCCTCTCAGCTGTGGGGTTCCCCAGGGCTCCGCCCTGAGCCCCACGTTGTTTAATATATAGATGAGACCTTTGGCGGAGATTGTCCACCCATTTGTCATAAAAATCATCACCTATGCAGATTACACTCAGCTCGTGGTGGCACTCAACCAACCCGAGGAGTCATCTAGCACCCTAGGCTGTTGCTTAGAGGAGGTTGCCAAATGAATAGAACTCTCATGCCTTAAACTTAATGGGGACAAGACGGAGCTTATGCTCCTGGGCAACTCCCCTGCCTTCAATCCGCAATCTCTTTGGCCAGTCTGCCTAGGCCCGGCAACGGCCTCTAAAGATCAAATCAAGAGCCTTGGCATCTGGATTGACCACTCCCTCACGTTCAGTCATCAGGCAGCAAAGCTTTCTGCTACCTGCATTGGGCTACTAAGGATGCTTCGTAAGGTTCTTCCCCTTCTTTCTTTCCACGCTAGAAAGATCATGTTCCAAGCTTTGATCCTCTCTCGCCTGGATTATGGAAATGCATTATATCTGGGAGCTCCGCAGTATACCATCAATAAGCTCCAAATCATTCGGAACTGTGCCGCCCACAGACTTCTTCAGAAACCTTGTCAGCAGTCCGCTAAATAAGCACTAAAGAGCTTGCACTGGCTGCCGATCAGGGAAAGGATCCAGTTCAAGGCTATGTGTTTGGTCCATAAAGCCTTCTGGAAGAACGGCCCACCCATTCTTCAATCTCTGATCACTCCCTATCAACTGAAGAGAGACCTTCGGTCATCTGTCTCTCTTGTCTTGCCCTTCAACCCAGAATAAGGAAGGTCAGATGTGGCGGGCGTTCCTTCACATATAATGGTGCCATTGGTTGGAATGCCCTTCCACTTCAATTGCAAGCTTTTAAAAACTTGGATGTTTTAGTTCTGCATCTTTTTCTACTGTTCTTCCCCTGTACACGTCCGCAGTGCTGGGCGGCCTCTGGGTAGCCATCGCGCTTTATAAATGTCATTCCATTCCATTCCAACTCTCTGAAAGTATGAGAGACGTTAATGGATGTCATAAAGCTGAGAATTCAGTACACTGGTACGTGAATCTAATTTACAAGGTCGTCCAGTACTTGATGAGCTTCTAAACGGTGAAATTGGGTCTTATGTGAAGAATAAATACTTTATAATGGACATGTTGTAGATGACTCTTTCGATTGTAATTGCTCATGAAGAAGCTCAATGTGCGAAATTCATTGGGAGTACTCTCATATTGAGGACTGAATAATAATAATATATGATACAATTAAAGAACTATACAGCAATTCATAAATAAACAATAATTTTGACAGTTTAGTAAGTCATGAAATTTTACTGAAGACAGTAACCTTTAAGAAGCTCATATGAACTAACAATCATAATAATAAAGAAACCACATCAAGGATTATTACAAATAAATGTGCCATACTGCACGAAAGGGCAATAAGATCAGCTATGTTCAAGTATCCATATCCAGTTAAAATTCAAAGAGGCAACCAAGACTTGCCATAGAGCTTGTAGATCTGCTTGTTCAGCCTACTATGGCAACAAAATTGAGACGGCTAGCAACTCTTGTAAAGAGGTCTTCCAGATAGTTAAACCTACTTTAGTCCCTCCACAGGAATCTCTGCGCATGTCTCCCTCTCAAAAAGACTGCAATGAACTAGCAGAATATTTTTGTAATAAGGTATCTACTCTATTTTTGATAATAAAGCTACTATACAATATATAACTTCGCTCTTGGAAACTCCCACTGAGGCGTTGACCCATTTTCTCCCTTTTGAGTAGGAAATGTTTGTTGCTTTTTCTAAATGCATTAAACGGGTTCCACTTCTGACCTTCTTCCACCTGATAAGCTTAGTTCTTTGAGAGATGCACTTTTACTCTTTGACTCATGGAGAGGTACCCAACTCATGGAAGCACGCTATGGTGCTTCCTGTGCTAAAAAAAAATAAAAGCTAACATGGAGCCTACTGACAGTTAATTATCTTTCCAAAGGCGTCCTACCTTTTTGCACAAAAATTCTTGAGAATAAAATATGAACGGTCAGTTATCCAGGTTATGGCAAAACCCTTTAAATCAGGAACGTACAAATAGCCTCATATAGTGCCGCAAGGTTTGGTGCTAAGTTCCACGCTTTTTAATATCAATATCCAACCCCTTGCTAAAATAGTAGAAACATTTGGTGTATCCTTATATTCATATGCGGATTACACTCAGATTATCTTTTCATCTGCTACAACAGATGACAGGGCCACACTTATTCTGAGTACCTGCCTTAAAGAAGGAGTGGATGCGACTTCATTGTTTGAAACTGAATGGCCTCAAATCTGAAGTGCTCATTCTAGACAGCCAACCCCAGATGTGGGGCCCACATTGTTGGCCAGAAATGCTGGCCGTTTGTCCGACCCCTAGTTAGTCTATTGAGTCTATTGAGGACCTATGTTTCTGTTTAGAAAACAAGTGTACCATGGAGCAACAGATTACAAAGGTAGCTGTGTTGTGTTTTGGATTAAAAAGATCCTTAAGAAAGATCATGTAATATTTGCTTCCTAACATTGACAAAAACAGACAAAGTAGTGTAGGTCTTAATAATTTCAAGGACTCTGGCAATGTTTTATATTTGGAGGTTACACAGTCTCAGCTGAGACAATTGCAGACTTTGCAGAATGCAACAGCTTATCTGCTATGTCACATCCCCTGTATTGAATCATTTTCAAAACATCTACGCAACTTACACTTGCACCTAATTGCCAAACGCATCACGTTCAAGACTCTGTGTTATGTTTTTTAAGCATGGCATCAAATAGGCCTTACATAGGCCTTATATATATACTGTCCCTCATACATCCCTGTGTCTCTAAGTGAGCTCTATGCTCTGGAAACTAATTTACCCTCTATTCCAAGATTCAAAAAAGCTAGACAAGATTGCTGTTCTTCAGCTTATTTAGGTCCTAAACTATGGAGTAGCTTATCTGTTGAATTGCGATTATGCAGCTCTTATGTTTTCCCATGAAGTTACATAAAACCTGGATTTTCTGAACTCGTGAGTTTTCTGGTCCTTTCTGCTAGTGCTGGGAAACCCTGTTTGGGTAGCCATGGGCTTTACAATTCTGATTGATTGAAATAATTAAACCTTTAACCACAACCGTGTTACTTTCTTAAATGTTCATTGTCATCTTTCTTGACCCATATTGATCTTTTATGCTGTCTTCAGGTAATTTTTTTATTTGATTCAGCATCTAGTTTGTCATATGTTTTTTTCATTTTACAGAAGCACACTTATTTTATTGTACACTGTGTTGCAGTTAATATTGAATTTATTCGGTATACAATTTTCCTATTTGCTAATTAGTAATTACCCTTCTGTACCCTTTTGCCTTCTTTTTACAATTTCCTATATAGCATGCATGCCTGTGGAAAAGGCTATAAAGTGTAGATCTTTAAAACGAAATAACTTAATAGATAGAGGCTGAGTGCGTTGGATTAACATTTGCTAAGACCGTGCATTTTCTGATGGATACATCTAATGGCAGATTCTTTACCTTTAGAATATCCCCAGCCTACAGACTGGATCAAGAAGATTTTCAGCATAGCTCCTGCATGCCATAAGAGGGCATAGTGCATCCCTGCCTCAACTCCACTCTGCCCCAGAAGCAAAGGCTTGTGCCGCATATAGGTGCCACCCAAGCTTGCTGATTTCAATTCCTTTCTTTCTGTCCCTTTTTACTCTGATTCAGAGCTAGCCCCTACTTTTTTCATTAGTTGAAAAGTTTTTTATCTTCAAAACATTTACAGTGTGCAAGGGAAGGTGTCCCCTCCTATATCTACAGAGAATGCTATATAATGAGTCTCAGTTATTGATAACATTACGTGTGTAGTGACTTTTGTCATACGTGGTTTTAGCAAGGAGGCTAATGTATGTATAGACGATTGATAGCAGGATACAGAGGGCTGGCGATGCCGTAGGCAGGGGGTTAGTGAAGCAATAAGTTGTGAACCGTCTGGGGCCACTATTTTTAAGAATCACTTGATACATTTTAACATTGTATACTTATTAACTGGTTTGTCTTCCTATGAGGATTGTTTTAATGTTCTAATGTCTGGAAACTTTTTTGCACATGCACGTTTATGGTCTATTATGGCCGAAATTAAGTATATGAATGGAATGGAAAAAGAATTGAGACATTTGAGAAGTGGATGTATTCTTCTGCTAGCCTCGCCGTCAGATCAGCACCACCAGCTGTTTGCTGGAATGGCACTCCCATGCATTATGGGACATGGTTACAAACATCTGGCGGGTTGTCCCAGCAGAATTTTGTGTCAACTTCGCACAGACCATTCAAGATGGTCAGACCATCTCCAAGTACGCATAGGTCGGCATGCACATGACCTACTGCTCGGGAAGGGCAGTTGGTGCAAGTGTGGTGCTCCGGCACCATGCATGGATGAAATCCATGGGCTTTTTGATGATGATTAACTGTCACTCATGGATATACCTCTGGACTGGTCTTGCCTTTTTGGTGAGATTGTACACTCTGCCCATGACCGCTTAAAAGAGAATAGTGCTGCACGATTCCTCTGTCTTTCCACACAGGCTAGCTGTATGCACAGCATTTTCACCCCTTTTGTCGTTGCTAGGGGCTTTGCCTACAGAAAGCGGCAAGGCCCACCACCCCAACCACAGGCACCCGGATCCTTTTCGGGGTTGAGGTAGGAGATCCAGCAGGCCATGTTCAAGCCCAGAAGGACAGCAAATGCCTCATTCACAGCCCATCTGGCAGCAGCCTCCAAGCCACTTTATTTTCCCTTTCCGGCACACGACCACCCCAAAGGAAGAATTATATGTTATTTTCTCCACCAGTTGCAGGCCATAAGATCGATAGGTAGGTCCTGCAGATATTCATCCAACAGGGCTATGCCCTGCCATTCCTTTCCATAACCACAGCACCCTCCACCCACATCAAATCCGCTTTTAGAGGATCATTTTCCATTTTGCTCAGGAATGCAAGCTATTTTGGGGAAATGGGTCACAGAGAGGGTCTCTGCCTGAGAGATCGTAAGTGGAAATTACTCCCTTTATTTCCTAGTGATGAAATGGAGCAAAGGCCTTTGTCCCATCTAAGATCTTCAACCCCTCAATTTCTTCTTGTGTAAGGACAAATTTAAGACGCGTACACTGGTCCAGATTCTGTCTGCCCTGAATCCAGGAAGCTGAATGGTGGTGTTAGACCTTCAGGGTGCCTATTTCCATATACCCATCATGTAGGCCCACAAGCGCAACCTGTGGTTCATGTTGGGCCATGAGCATTTTCAATTTGCAGTGCTCCATTTCGACCTCACCAGTGATCCTCGAGTATTCACAAAGGTGTTGATGGTGCTTTCAGAGCATCTTCGGAGGTCAGGTAGTCAGTCTTCCCCTATCTCGACGACTGGCTGTTGAAGGCAGGATCACCATAGTCAATCATGGACCACCTCCAGACAACGGAGAACCTCCGTTCATCGCTGAGGTTCATGACCAATGTACTGTAGTCACACCTGACTCCTTCGCAGAGTCTCCCTTTCATCAGATCCATCTTGCATAAGGTACACTTAAGGGCTTTCCCTTCATATCAACTATTCTTGGACATTTGGGCTATGATCCTGATAGTTCATCCCCGGTCCTGGGTCTGGCTCGGAGGCTTCTTGGCCTACTGGCCTCCTGCTCAGAGGCCATGCAGATTGCAAATGCGGGACCTGAAGTGGGATCTAAAGTCTCAGTGTGCCTAACAACAAGGTAACCTGTCAGATTCCACCAGGTTTCAGGAGAGACTAAGCAAGATCTGCAGCGTTTGCTGCTTGACCGCAATTTAACCAGCAGCAGACTCTTCTTTTTCAACAAGCAGGGTAAGTGGGGTCCTGTACTCTGTGTCAGGGGCCTCTGGAACTGGCTGAATCGTCAAGATATCTACCTGATGGTACACCACCTGATGGATCTTTATTCGCCAGGAAGAATAAATTCAACCAGCGACGCCTGTCCGATTACGAATGGCAGCTGCACCATGAGGTGGAGTTAAGCATATTGCAGCAGTGGGGAGAACCCCGGAATAATCTCTTAACCTACGCAGAGAACGTACAGTGGTGAAACTTTTGCCCATTGGAATTCCTGAAAAGGCTCTTGGAGACGCATTCTGCCTTGAGTGGTGCACCAAACTCAATACACATTCCAGCCACTCCTTCCTTGAGTTCTGAAAATAGCCAGGAATTACCTGGCCCAAGTCATCCTAGCAGCTCCGGATTCGACCAGGAGAGAGTGGTACCTGGAATTTCTTGGCCTGAACTTCTTTCCTCAGATTGGGCGGCAGCTTTGGGAGGATTTTCCGTCACAGCAGCAAGTCAGGATCTTGAACCCGGACCTGTACAATCTTGTGTGGAGATTAAATTGCAACAGTTGACTGTGTTCAGTCTCCCTTCTGTAGTAGTGGATGTCATGCAAGTAGCGAGGAGTATTTCTACGAAATCTGTTTATGCCTGACGATGGAAAAAGTTTGTGGTTTGGTGTGGTATCTGTAATGTAGACCTGTTGCTGGCCAAACTGTGAGATGTTACTTTTTATATTCTATTTGTCCCAGTTAGGACTTGCAATGGCTCTGTTCTAGGTTACCTGTTTGCACCTTGATCCTTTTTGTGTTTGCTAGACCAATCGCCCTTGTTCAAATCCCTTGTTGCGATATGTTTTCTCAAAGGTTTGGTCCAAAGTTTACTTCCAAACCTTTTGTGATGCCACAGTAGTACCTTAATTCAGTTCTTACATTTCTTATGTGTATCCTTTTGAGCCATTGCACAGCTGTCCCCAACATCTAACGACATTGAAGACCGTTAGCGTCATTGTGATAACTTTAGATCATGGCATGAGTGAGTGTCAGGCCAGTCACTGTACTCCATCGTTTTTCAGGACAAATTGGTGTTGAGGACAAAAGTGGTCTTTTTACCTAAGGTTGTGACCTCCTTTCACGTTGGACAGTCCATCACACTACTAAAGTGCTTTGCCCCTCTTTACCCTTCAAAAGAGTAGGATAGGCTCCATTGTTTGCAATCCAAAAGAACAATGACACCAAAGATCAGTTGATGGCCGATCAGCTCTTTGTGGGTTTTCTGGGGCAAAGGAAGGCAGGATGGTGCAGAAGAGACCCTTATGCAGGTGGATAGTCGTCTGCATCAAGATCTGCTATGCTTTGGCCAAGAAGTAGCACCTGAGGGATTGAGGGCTCACACCACAAGAGCCAAGGTTGCTACCTCGATATTTGTCAAGCTGCTACATGGGTATCCGTCCACTCGTTCACAAAACACTATTGCTGTGACAGCAAGTCCCGACAGCAAGGGCATTTTGGTCTTTCGGTCCAGCAGAGCATTTTGAATTGAGTCATTCCGCGAAGCCACCATCTGGGGAAGGTACTGCTTTGGCATCTAGTCTGAAGGTGAAGAATCTGCAGTTTTATCCATCAGAAGATCAAGTTACTTATCTTTGGTAACAGTCTTTCTGGGCGATTGCAAAGGACATTTCTCTGATAGCAAATCATGTCCCAGGAGGGTATACACTTTTCCAGCAATGGGGAAACCCACAGTTAGATCTCTTCGTATCCTCAGAAAATGCAAAATGGCAGTACTTCACACCCAGGCACTACCATCCTCAATCATAGGGAATGAAACTGGTCAATAAACTGGTATGAGATATTGTGATACACTTCTCCCCATACCACTAATCCCAACTGCTCTAGAGAATTTAAAAAGCTTAAAGATGGCAATGATTCTACTTTCCTCAATCTGGCCTTTACCAACCACGATTCTCACACCTACTGCAGTTGTTTAAAAAACAGTATGCTCAAATTTCCTTGTTCAGAGACGCACTAAAAAAGCAGAAAGGGAAAGAATTCCAACCAAATCTTGGGGTAATGCAGTTAGCCGGATGGTTCTTAAACTAGCTATTGAACACCTAAATCTACCAAATGGTACGTTATTTATCATTAGGAAAGCAAGGAGACAAGCATCAGAAAAAGCTATGCTTTCAAGTGGAAGACAAAATGTAAACTCTCCTTTGCATAATAACTAAGGGTTCATTTATGAGCCGTAACAGCTTACCTAAAAGAGCCACACACACAAATCATTTTATCACTTCCATTAATCGAAATGTTTATGGAAGGGGCAAAGAGGATCTTTCCTACTATGGCAGTTCTTCCCTTGCGGTGGAGTCTTAATACAGTGTTAGCCAGTTTAATGAAAGCACCATTTGAACCCATGCATAAAGCCACACTAAGACACTAAGACTAAGGATAAGTGAGTATATGCTCGAAGTGTTGAAGAGCCATACATGTTCATGCAGGTGATAACGAGGACTGTCCCAAAATTCTCACCAAACGTCATCGCACCTTTTCTTATAAATCACACTATCACTTTACCAGCTTTCTTCCAAAAACCTTAAAAAGCGACAGAAAGGTCCTTACACACTAGTTGTCAAGAGGGATGTTGTGGTTATGTATTTCATGTAAACCACCCCCCAGTATCGGCTAAACTCAGCAATTCTCCATTGGTCATTCAGCTCGGGCTCCAGGAACAGCTGTATTTAAGAATACTATTGCTAGATGGATTGAGCAAACCATTCAAATATGCTGCACAGTAGCGAACAAGCATTTACTCGCAAAGCCAAGAAAACACTTTGCCAGAAAAAAGGGTGATACTATGCCATTATGGCCAACATCTTTATGTAAGAAATTTGCAAAGCAGCTACATGGGCCTCAGAGCATACTTTGACAAAACATTACTGTATTGATTTACATTCATGCAAAGAGTTGAAGTTGGGCAAGCTGAACTTAGAAACATGGTTGCTTGTACCCTCTGGCAGGAAATGCAGCTATATAATCTGTGCAACACATATTAATCTAGAAGAAATGTCATGCTGCAAAAGAAACCAGTTACTTTCTTGTACTTATGGTTTTGCAGCTTGAAACTCTTCTAGATTCACATGTGACCACCCTCCCCCCAAACTCACCATTGCTGGAGGTTAGTGGAAGGGGACAAAAAGAATCTAACATGATGGACTCACACTTGGGCATTGTGGGACTATGTTCGATGTCATCCAGGGGTTGTACCTTGTTGACTCCTACTCACGAACTAACACACAAACGTGTTTAGCAAAACAAATATGCTTCCAGACTCGACCATTAGATGGTGGAGTTGTGCGACGCAAAACAATAATGCAGGTAGGTAACTCGTTTCTTATTAGAAAAAGCCCAATAACTCAGCTGATTTTATTGATGCAGGCATGGGTGTGTCCAAACTGGGCTTTCTTCTTTTACCTTTAGCAGCAGCTCATAATTAAAAAAAGATGATTAAAGAACATTTAATTTCTCCTGGAGGTGTAGCAAAGCGGTGGATTTACCTTTTATGGCCAGTCATTCTTTGGCAAGCATGTAGATGAGGCACTTCGGAGCATCATGATGGATACTGAAGTAACACACACACTGGGGGTTTTATAAATGCTCTTGATTTCGAGGCTCTGAATTATATAACTGTTCATCTCAGCCCAATACTTCGCCTGACTCATCCCGGGGCTCGTTGCCTGATAACATTAGTCTCAGAATTATCTTCCATTCCATTTGGCCTAATACCTTTCCTGACTTACCCCCTGGCTGTCATATTGCCATTCCACTTGAAAATATATATCTACAAAAGTTGTTATCCAATAAATCGCCTCACCTGGTTCTTTTGAACCTCCCGACCACTTATTCTTGTGCTCCGAATCAAATGCCCTTGTCCTCATTTTTGTTTGAATCTGTTTATTGATTTTGTTTTTGCAAAATATATGCAGTTTTCACAATTGATATGTTGAATTACATGAAGACCGTTAGTATGTTGCTCACAAAAATCAGATTCACAGTCTATAGTTGGTTATACTTAGCGGCATTCGCTGCATCAATAGGAAATGGACAGGCAGCAGTGTACAGACAGATACCAAGTTACATTGTTCTGCTTAGGATCTACGGTGTACTGCAACCAAGGCACCTCAGTGATGAGGCCATTTGTGTATCCGGCGATAAACAGATAAGCCAAACAGAAACTATAACAAAACATCAAAAGTCCCTCTGCCCATCCGTGCAAGCAGCCATATTACATATGTTAGACATGTTAGAATTTCACGTAACAAATCACAATAGCCAGATATTGTCCTAGATCCCTGTTTGTGGCAGGCAATACACTCCCCAAATACATCTAGTGGTCATTCAACCAGTCAGTTAACTGTGTCCTCCTCCCTTTGGCGATGAGCCTATTCAGGTGTCTGGGGCTTGTTGTGTGGCAGCCTGCAGATCAACAAGGATAGCCTCCTATTGGTTGCTATGGAGTATTTGCATAACCCTAAACTGTCTTCCTGGTTCAAGGCATTACTCCGCCTAGGCCCATGTCGTGAGGGAGTGCACCCATGCCGCAAGCACTGGGGGTTCCCGGGACCTCCAACGTCTGGTTAGGAGTCCTAGGTCAGGGAAACCAGACTTGACCTTATTTTTCTTGGTCCTGCGATATAAACCCAGAAGACATACCTCTCATGTATGCAGTGCCAGGCACCCAGTGCAGGTGGGTGGTGACACCCCGCAAGTAGCGCTGCAGGCAAGGGAACCCCCAGACCATATGTAGGAATTCCACATCTATCAGTCAACAGCCAGGGCAAGTAACGTTGGTTCTCTGGAAGTAGCAGTTTATCCTGGCCGGGGTGAGCTATGCCCTGTGCACGATATAGAACTGAATAAGGTGGAACCAAGCATTCCGAGCATATGGATCAGACTCTTCAGCAGTTGCTCTGTTCCTTGTCGGAGCAGGGCCCAGTCAGTTCCTCTTCCTACCTGCACTCAAGGGGTGTGAGTTGCAGCCCAGCATGAGAGAGCTCAGCGAGTCCACTAACCATCAGATCAGTTGTCTGCCTGGTCCTGTCACATGCAGGTACTGCAAAGTGTTGTGTATCGGGCTTTCCAGAGCTATGTCACCCTAACTGTTCCCTATGGCATCCACTAGAGAATTGCACAGGAGGAAGTGGTCCAGTGGGAGGTCAGCCTCCTCCATCAAGGACTCCTAAAGCAGGAGGCTGCTATCCCGACAGAGGTCCCCTGTTGTGTGAAGGCCCACCGCATTCCAGGGGGTCAGCTCTGCTGACGATGTAATGGTGTGTCTTCTGGGGGTGCCGAGCGGGTATATCGCCGGAGCATAAGGACTCACTGCACGCTTTAGGTAGTAGTGGTATGCCACCCCCAGCAGAAAGGAGTCGGGTACTGGCGCTCACGTGTAAGGGTGAAACATATATAGGGCCTCCAGCAGACTACACGCCGGCACAGTTGACGCTGTGTCTGCAAGCTGTAGGTTTGTCAGCCATTTGGGTACCCATTTGAGTTTGGATACCCATTTGAGTTTGGATACAAGATAGCATTTGTCAAAATTAGGCATCACAAGCCTGCCGTGATCTGTGGGTAGGTATAGTTTCGGCAGAGCTACCCTGCAGGTAGAGTTGTTCCATATGAATTCCCTCATTGTCCTCTCGAGGGAGTGAAAGAAGGGTACAAGAATATAGAGGGGGAGATTGGTGAAGTAGTAGAGGAGACTGGGGAAAACGACCATTTTGAAGAGTGCTATGCGCCAGGCCGCTGACAATGGCAGTGTCCGCCAGAAAGTCATCAGTGCCTGCAAGGACACGGTGGCCCTCTGAAGATTACTATCATGTAAGTCCTCAGTCATATGGTACACCCTTATACCCATAGAGCTAAATGTAGCCGGTTGGCAGGTCACTTGGATTTGATTGAAGATGAGCTAAGGGTCTGGCAGCACACGAGCAAAAGGGAACAAGCAGGATTTAGCCCAGTTAATCCTGAAGACAGAGAAGTAAGCAAAGCGGTTGAGCATCAGGGTGACCGCATCTGGGATGGAGTGTAGGTCCCTAAGGTAGATAAGCAGGTCATCTGCATTGAGAGAGACGGAGTGCAAACCATCCCTCAGTGGTATATCCCAGTCTGCGCTCCCCGCACAAGAGGGCAAGTGCAAGCGGTTCTGTGGCCAGTGAGAAAAATAGCGGTGAGAGCAGACAGCCCTTGCGAGTGCCCCTATGGATTTGGAATGATTCCGATATCAGGGGGCTTGTCTAGATTATAACCAATGGACGAATGTAGAGTAACTAAATCAGCTGCAGAAAGTGATCTGCAATACTATAACACGATATGGTGTCATAAAGGAGGGGCCATTCCAACAAATCGAAGGCTTTGGCCAGGTCCACACCAGCCAGCACCAGATGCCACGAGCCCGTGCATACTTTAAAACACAGAAGAAGAGCTGCAGGTTTAGAGACGTACTGCGGGCCTGTACAAACCCATTGTGGTCTGGGCGGACCAGTGCCAGTACTAGAGGTGCCAGAAAGGTAGCCATAATCTTTGCCAGCACTTTGTAATCCGTGTTGAGCAGCACCAGAGGCCGGTACGAGCCCAGGTCAGTGAAGTCTTTGTCTGGTTTGGTAAGAGATATAAGTAGTGCTTCACATAGAGAGGTGGGGAGACATGAGGCCGCCAACACCTCTTCGTAGAGAGTGAGTAGTCGGGCTCAAGGAGTGTGGCATATATCTTATAAAATTCGACAGGTAAGCCGTCTGTGCTGGGGTTCCTACCTGTGGTCAGGGTTCTGATCACTTACTTGATTTCGAAAAGCATTATGTGATTGTCTGTCTCTGCCCTCTGGTCTAGTGTGAGGCAGAGCAGTGGAGTAATGGAAAGGAAGTCTTCAATTTTGTGCGAGGAGGCAGTGGGCCTCTATTGGTATAATGAGGCATAGTGGTTTGTTACCTCTTGATGTATGTTCTGTTGAGTATAGAGCAGGTCACCCATGGCAGATCTTAGCGCCATGCTAGGGTATCTGGGCTGCTCTGATCGTATCAGCCATACCAACAGCATGCTAGACCTATCTGCAGTGGCATGTGTGCGAGCTGAGTGGGATTGTAAGTCAGGCAACACAGATGCTCCAGCAGGTAGCCATGCTCTTGTTGCCCCACCAGCAGGAAACGATAGTCCACTGGATTCTGTGCTGTGTTAGTTCCATGCTGCAGGAGTGTGTGTTCTATGCGGGATATGTCCTTGTCTAGCTGCTGTCTTGTGTTCCAGGACACCGCCAGGCAGTGGCCGCTCGTTGCCACTTTAAAGGTGTCCCACTCAATCAGCCAAGTTGCTGGCGGCCCATGGTTATGTTCAATGTAATCTTCAATGGCTGTGTGTAATGATGCATATAATGGGGGATCTTCGAGTGCTGCTGTTTGCTAAAGTCGTGTTGAGAGGATGGGTGGGCCAGTGTCCGACGTGAGCAGAAGGCATTGGGGGTTATGGTCAAAATGGGTTGGCGTAGGTAGTCAGTGTGTGTTTCAGAGGGCAGTAGGAAAAATGTGCCAATGAACCAGTCATTTCTGAAATTGAGATGGTGTGGTGAGAAGTACATCTTCGGAAAAGTATTACGCTGGCACCAAATGTCTTCGAAGTGCCAGTGCTGGAGACCTGCATGTTAGAGTAGGCAATGGAGGGAAGGGACTGTCAAGGTATGTGCTCAGAACACAGTTAGGCCCAGGAGCCACAGGACTCCACCCTGGGGGGAGAGCGCCCGGACAACCGCCGAAGGAACAGGCTCTGCTCTGTGTTAGGTGTGTATATGCTACCTATGAGATTGTGTCGGCCATCTAAACTGCCCTTTATAAGTACATAACGGTCCTCAGCATCTGTTACAACCTCATTAGACTAGAAGGGGACCCCAGGTCTGATTCAAATTAACACTCCTCTTGCAAAGGAGGAGAATTTGATGTCATATACCTGACCGTGCCAGCGCAGTTGGAGCCTGTTTGCTTCAGCCAACCTTAAGTGCATTTCCTGTAACATAGGTACCTGCGTGGAGCGGTGTTTGAGGAAGGAGTTAACAGCAGGAGGGGGGATAGATTCCCTCGAACATTCCAGGTAACAAAATTAGTGCGTGTCATGCGGTCACCCTATATACGTAAAGAGGATGGCTATCACTCACTGGAGACCAACCTTGTGGTGGCATTGGTCACATATGGGCCAAGCTACAGGGTAGGGCTTCGTAGGGCACAGAGGTGGAACCAAAAAGGGTGATCTAATTATAACCATTGAATACTATTATGGCAGAGAAGCAATGCATTTTCTGCCCAAACTGCTTAAACAATTACAGTAGAGTCAGCAACAAGGCCTCCAAAGGGGGTTTGCAATTGGGAGGTGCAGCAGCCAAGGGTGATGCACCCCATGCGGTGTGAATGGGTAGGTTCCTTCCGGATATGTAGCAAAACACAAGAAGGAACAATGTACTTGTTTAACAGTTTCAAATGAGTCAAGAGTCAGGTAAGAGAAATGACCGAGTGTGCTAATCCGTGGTTTGCGGAGCTCGGAAACGAGCTTGTCGTTCATGCTGAGTGGTGGATCAAATAAGGTCAAAAGCTGTCTTTGGAGTGACCTCCAATGGAGCCACCGAATCTGTGTAAGCAGGCCAAAAGTTGGGGAGCCATCTTGACTTGAAGACTGTGCAGATTGTTCATCAGGGCTGGAATTGTGATGGGCTTCGCATATAGCCGCTGCTGATAGAAGAGACCATTATCTTTCTTGGATGACCTGCTCCAGGTCTGGTACATCGCAGGCCTAGGAGGGCATTGCTCTGCTTGCTGGCATCCACGGCAGCTCCCGCCAGAAAATCCACCAAGCTCGGACTTTGCTTGTGCGGCAAGGTGGGGCGACATGAGCCCCGATGTTTCCAGCCCTTCCCACGTGTCTTCAGGGGAGCCAAAAACAAGCGCCTTGCCCTCAGCCAAGATGCGCAGTCTCACAGGGAGTACGAGTGAGTACCTTAGGTCTAGGTCGCGGCTGTAGTGCCACTATCTAGTCCGGAATGGAAATAATGCGGGCATTGTCAACCACAATTTCCTTAAGTTTCCTGGTTTCATGCAGTAATGTATTCCGGTTGCTGTAGTGAAGCAGACGAAGTAGCAGCAGTCTAGGATATTAGCCAGGTGGAGGTTTACGAGCTGGGACACAGTGAGCCCATTCGATCGAAAAGAATTGCTACAGGGCTGCAGCAGGGAGCAGGTCCAGCAGCCAATGGTCTAAAGACTCCACAGGGTTGCGCCCTTCAACCGCCCTCCGGAAGGCCTACCAGTGGAACGTTGTTTCTACGGTAGCGGCCCCCCGCATCCACCGCCCTGCTCCCAAGGATGTGGACCCTATCCATCAGCACCTGAACGGAGAATTCCAGTTCTTTAGATGACGACTGAAGTTCGGCTGTGGTGCGCACCTTATCCACCATGTTACGGTCCGCGTGTAGCAGATTGAGATCCTTTGCTATGCTGTCAGTTTTGTTGTCCAAGGAGACTCGGGTGTTCTACAGGGCCATGCAAGTCCTCTCCACGGCTTCCAAAACAACATCCAGCTTGTCCTCTAGGGGCGAGTAGTGATCAGGGGGGCCCATGTCTATAGAATTACCAGTCTCTGCTGCGACCTTAAGAGGTGGTTTTGTGGGTGTATTTGGGGCGCTCAAACAGTCTGCTCATCATGAGGCGCCTTGTGGATGGGCCTGTTGCAAGCACAGGTTGCAGTCAGTCTGTATGGTGGGCCCGCTTGCCAGCACCTGAGGGCCAACCCAGGTGCCGCAGCAGCCCAGACGTGCCAGCTACACGCAGGTGGCTACCTCCTTCTGGAGAACCCCAAGGGCAGGCAGCAGTAACAGCACAGGGGCAGACCCCAGAGATTCAGTTGCGTAGGGCATCAGGTACCATGTCTACAGACAGCTCAGGCCTCCTGCCATACCACTTCCATTGCTGTGAATGACGAAGTCCAGATTAAGAAGCAAACAGTCACAGATGCCTGGGTGTGACCCAAGGAGTGTGTTGCAGGCAAGCAGCATTGCCATGCACGGGCCAGAGGTCCCCCCTTCAGGCGCACTCTTGCATGTTGGTAGCGGCCCTATGTGAGCCGGGGGGGGAGGAGGAGGAATAGGGGCTGATCCAAGTCCCCAGTGGTGAGGCCTTCCCAGCACGCTCTCAGGATCCCATGTCCACACAGCCCTTAGGGGGCAGGGCAGGTAAGCGGGTGCCACAGAGCAGACAGCTCACCTGAGAAAACAATGCCTTGATCCAGCACCCATTATACCGCAGCACCTGGTAAGTCGTTCATAAGAGCAAAGCAGCTGCACACTTCACAGGCCAGGCAGCGGCCGTGCGTTTCCAGCGACATCACTGCTCTCCAGCCTCTCCCTCCCTCATGGGTCCCCCTCAACAAGTGAGTCATGGTGTCTTAGCAGGCTCAGTTGACCGGAGGCCCTACCAGAGGATTACTGATGCCCCTAACAGCGACAGTCAGGGGCGGCAGGCCACACCGGTAGACGATTTCTCCACATGCCCGGTACGGTGATGAAGTGGGCTTAGTGGCGTAGAGATGCCACCAGCAGCCTAGTTGGGCCAGAGCATATGCGCCTAAGGGAAAGTCGGTTGGCCTATTGGGTGCGACAGAGCTGGTCCTGCACTCATGCAGCACAGCCCTGGTTAAAACTTCAGGGTCACTCAGGGCACTTCTCCGGCATCGCTGCGGCCACTCGACCCACAGTGCAGCTCTCCTGGCCGCCATGCTTCCCAGTCACAGCTGGTTCTACAACACCGATCCCCTGTGCGCAGGGGCGCAACCCACCAGCAGGGTGTTCTCTAGCTGCAGTGGTGGGTGCCAGGGGGGCCGTAGGCGGTTCCTCAGCTAAATAGACAACACCGGCGGCTCAGGGCTGCTTGTAGACTGGGGGCTAGGTTGTTTCTTGCCTCCGATGACCAACTGAGAACCAGATTAGTCCGGATAAATGGGGCGACTTGGTGGAGCTGCTTCAGAACACACCTCCCATCTTGGGTGCACTAGCTATATCCTTGTCCTCAGGATGACACTTGAGCTATCGAAGAGTCGAAACACGATTGATGAGTCCCCCAGTTGAGACTTAAAATACTTTTGCTAGACTTGATTGTAGATATTTCCTCTTCAGTTTATGTGATCTGTGAGATCTGATGCTTTCTTACATACACCAGAGCTACTTTTTTCTCCTTTTTATCTGTGCACCGTTTGACCACCTCCTGTACGGAGATCCTTGAGTAACTGCTTATTGTACATATATTTCTAAAAAGGTTTATGATAGTCTTTTGTATGGCATTTTTTTTTTCACTTTTGTTCAATTTACTGTTTCCGGGGCTAACTTATTACTCCTTAGAATAGAAAAGAGAATGATTACAAACTTGCATTCAAGGATGAACTTGCTTCTTGCAGAAATCTTCCCTTCCGGCCCTCACTCCCTTCCATGGCCAACACATTATGACCTTGGAT
Source organism: Triturus cristatus (assembly GCF_964204655.1). Lineage (NCBI taxonomy): Eukaryota > Metazoa > Chordata > Amphibia > Caudata > Salamandridae > Triturus > Triturus cristatus. The sequence continues at coordinate 626,580,387 of NC_140594.1, read as the reverse complement.
GCACTTACGCGCAAACTCAACCTTATGACACAGGAATTCATTAACGTATGATCTAATTTACACCAGTTTACTCTCCTTTTGTGTGTTAACTTCATGTGCAAACAAAAAATGCAAACCGCAGCTCATCACACCCTTCCCCGCACTACAGGAAGCTCATATATGTATGACTACTCTCAACTGCAAACTTTCACACCCTTCTCATCCACAAAAATCAAGAACCCTATGTTTGCATCGCCTTTCCTTGCTCACATTTCCTCCATCGATTCTATTCTGAGTCAGCCACCAGCATGCTGCCTCATCTACACACATCTTACAGCTTAACAGTAAATCTACCTAGCTACGCCCCCACACCTGAATCCAATACGACCAAAGAGTTGAATTGTTTTCTGCTAAACTTCCTCACAGCATTTCTAGTCATTTGAATTGGCCACTGTCTCACGTTCAACTAAGCTGAATTTTTACAGTAGAAGACCTCCAACTCCTATTCCTTTGAGAACAACTCTATCTTTATAAATTAATTAACTGACTTCCTTGCAGCACATTGTCTACTCTTTCCTGACTTGATCTTTCTGGACAAATCAAACAGAACCCTCTTCCTTCACTTCTCAAACAGTCTGATGCATCACCTTAACAAAATTGCGTACTCCTGCCTCACAATAGCCAAACGTGTTATAATTTAATGCCCTAAGTCGAACCAATTCAGATTGATTTAGCCAGCATATTGTTTCCATCATTTTCGATAGATCATCTTGCTCCTAGTCAGGGCTGGTTTCTGTTAGATCTTTCTATAGAATGAGTGGAAAAGCCGTATTTCACCTTCTGCTGCTTTTTAGTAGGGCCGACTGAGAATCTAAAAGGGGTTTATTGTATGCTGTAATCTAATTTTTACTTATCCATGCAAGCAGATCACACAAAAAGGCCGAAATGTATGGTGATCTGCAAACTGTGGACATGAAATATGTTGTCTAACCCTACTCAGGACCCTTGTGAAGGTTAGAGTTCTTCCCACAACATTGGAGCCATTTAACACCAGAAACCTGGATGCTGCGACATCTCACATTTTTTAAAATCAGTTTTCAGTAATCATCCCCAGTGATACAATTCATAAAAACAAATATTTACTGGCCCTCGTCGAAAAAGGCAGGATGAAAGAGCTACAATTCAAGGAAAGGTGGTTACTGATGAACTTCACCTAACCTATGATGTTGAGAAATGATGGTACTCTGAGGTCCATACTGACCTGTACCCACTAAAAACATATGTAAAGAAAGTGCAATTCATAATGGCCACATTGCATGATGCCTTCCCATTGTTGCAGGAAGGGACTTGTTAGGAACTGCTGTCCTAAAGGACACATCCCTTCATATGCCTCTTCAGAAGGACCATAAGAAATGTGGAAGTAAATGGAAATATTACCTACTAAAGTTATTTCCATACAATATGACATCTGCTCCTACAGCTGTACTAAATGCCTACCGGTTGTAGCTGGTCCTTTGCTCTCTAAGTTAATTTATGTTTGCCATTATCTGGACAACTGGAAGGTGAAAGGGCACTCTTTTTCTACATTGATTGAAAGAGACAGACTGGATATTCCAACTTTTATTCCATTAGGGATTCAGTGTACATTACACAGTTAGCTTAAATAATTCTTATTAGGTTATGTAAAAGCATATCAGACTTTGTTATTCACCTTTGGAAAGGCTTACTATTTTCAAGAGCAACGTTTACCTTCTACAGATGTTAATACATTTATGAAGATGTTGACAACTGTAGCATCATCCTTGCAGTTAATTCTATTGTTTAGGTTAACTATTCGATCCTTCAGAAATGGATATACAACTACTCCTCTGCAGTGGAGGAATTGTAACAACGGAGTGGTTTTCTTGATGTTGAAAGTTCTGGAATTTAAGAAGCATAACAGCCTTACAACTTCATTCCCGTGGTAACCAGAAGTCTAAATGCCTCACAAACAAGGTGTCAAGTTCACATGAACAACTTGACTGTATAAGGCAGATGGAATTCACTGAACTCCAGCCTACCTCCAACTTGATTTAAGCTGTTGTCAGTAGGTCTAATATTCAAAACTTTTCAAGTTAATGTGAACAGCAAGGTACTGATGCTCTGGACAGACAACCAGATAGCGATGTATTATTGAAACAAGGAGGGACTAAATAACACAAAAGATTTTTGAGATATTGAGCGTTGCATGTTAACACACACAGTGTGCCAGGTGATAGCATTCAGTGCAAGACCGGCAATACATGTGTTGAAACTAAAGCTACATATTCTGAAACGTTTCAAAATGTAGGGAGCACCCTGTATAGACTTAGTTGCAACAACCAAAAAAGTATCGAAATTACTTGGCCACACACCTACTGCAGAAGTCCGCAAATACAGTTGATAAATAGATGTGGGATACATTTACATAATTTTCCACCAGCACCTCTAGTTCCCTGGGTGGTTTTGGTTGAACAGTCAGTGAATGACTGACTCAAATTAACTATACAGATGTTTGGATTTCATTAAGAAAGCTAATGCCCAGCAGCACAGTTGTGGTACAGAGCAAAGTGGCAAAAGTCCAGTGGTGTACACAACTCTAATAATACAAACTAAGGAGCACAGCATATTGCGACACATGCTACATTTAGTAGACGTGGGTTAAGCATACATACAAGTTAAGGTACATTAAGTGGCTTTAGCAGCTTTAGTGAAGAACATATTTTGTTACTGTGGATACTAGTAATTAAGGCCTTCCTTGAAGGCATTATGACATTGATCCCACAAATAAGTCAACTAGCAGTAGAGTATGATTTAATCATAGTCCTGAATAATATGTCACCGCTTTTAAGCTGATGCATAAACTTCCAGTTAAAGGACTGACTCTCCAGGTAGCTGGTGTGTTTGCACTCACTTTCCTTAGAAGAGTCAGTGAAATGCAGGCCCTCACAATACATTAGTAATACCGAAGGCAGAGCTTTTTCTTGAACTTGTCAAAAGCTGTTTTTAGTGGGTTTGCTTTATTTTAGTCAAATTGTTGGGTTACAGTAATGTTTTCCAAACACTCTGGGCCCGATTGAGATATAACTGCATTTATTTGAAGTTATTACGAAAGTCCTTGATCCGTTGCACGGACTCTGCTGGTTACACAGAGCTGTGTGTTAGGATGACAGGATGTCAGAGTATAGGGACCGAGTCTCTCTACGGTGTCAGTGCCTGCCAGCCGAATTCTGGCTTACTCACAGTGCCTCAACTACTAACCTTTCCAGAGTTACAGGTGACTTCGGCAACCTCGAACATAACCCTCTAGTCCCCAAGGGAACCGTGGAAACAGATCCTCCCCTTTTGTTACTTACTCACTCATACATGCCCATAGTAAACATAAGAAAGACACAAAGTAAGTTTGTAATACATTTTTTGAACTATTGTAGTGTGCTATTATGAAGCAAATGTACTGCGATCATTAACCAGATGCAACTAAACAAAGTAATTAGCATTACTAATATCCAGTATAGGACAAACATCTCGACCATGGCAAATTATATATGTCTAGGTCTATCCTTACTATGCAAGCACAGGGCTATATTTGTGATATCTGGGACTTATCGGGGAGAAGAGCGCCTGATTGCAGTACCACATGTGTCCCCGGTCCAGCGTATCCTCTGGCAACCTTGCTTCAGGCGGCTCAGAGCCAGAAGAGAGCGATCTGCCCCAGCCTGATGCATGGAGTGGAGGGCGCAGAACTTTCAGATCCCCAGGCCGGGGGAAGAAACCGTAAAGGCGAATCGGCTGTGACAGTGAGAGCAGCGCATACTTGGGCCATATACCGGCGGATGCTGTCGAGTTTTGTCCGGACCGGCGCGTGCTGCAGCCCTAACACTGACTGACGCGGGATTGCAGAGAGTCAGCGAGACTTGGTGGCTCGTGGATGTACGCAGCCTCCCTGGGCTAAGCACAGTGGAGAGAGGGACCATCTGCTGTCGGCGCGTGGGAGAAGTGGTGAGGGAGTAGCTGGTCGGCCTGCATAGCGGTAGATGTCCTGGTGGCTGCGTGCTTGGCGGCAGTGGGCCGCTTCCATGGGACTGGAAGTGTGCTGTATACTGGTGATACGGAAGGGGTGATGCCATACGGGCCTATGACACTCTGCTAATTACCTCCTCCGGGCTAATACAGACATGAGGAGCTGCCTCCTAGCAGTAAAGAACTGTTATATTGAGCTCCAGACATTTCCCCAGCTAAAGCTGCAGTGAAGCCTCGCCTCACCCAGCTGGCCGGCGGCTGCTGCAAGGCAAGTAATATTTGACCCTAGAGGACTGCCCATTGTTTCTACATTGATCTGGGAGGCCACTGACTTTCAGGCCTGTGGGTCTACTGAGCGCTACAGAAAGCGGGGAAAACCACAATGGAGGGCCTGACGCCAAACCCTGTAGTGCTGTAGGAAGCGGCTACTTTTCTGGAGAAAATTGCAACTATAGCCCATAGCCCCCCCCCCCCCCCCCCCTCCCTCCAAAAAAAGCTCAGTCACTGGCATAGCTTGGAACTGCTCCTTGAACCACTGCACCAGTGCGGCCTACACAAATACACACTGTTGTAAATATGTTGTTGCCTAGTCTTCTTGGCTTGACTCTTCTTGGCACGACTCCACCCACGACGAACATGGGCAGAACCACCCACAGGCGAGACACGGATCCTGGGAGCACTGCTGGATCTGTCCCCGACAGCAAATGGGTGAGGAGGATAGGCACACCTCACTACATGCAATCCTCCAAGCCATTTCTGCATCTTGAGCAGCGCTGGAGGCTAAAATAGGCAATCTGAGCTCTGACTTGGCCCTCCTACGTGATGGAACGAACAATCAACAAAGGAGTGTGTCAAATTAGTAGAAGAAGGGAAGAGCAAGTATGGAAATAGTCACAGTAAGTCTCTACTGTAGAAAAAACCTCTAGTTTTTTTTTTTAAAAAGCCCTCACTCACCAGCCTGGTTGGTGACATGCTTAATCATAGGCCCCCACCAGGAGTGGCCGAATGCCACCCTAGTGTGCTGCGACGCCAGTTTTACTGCGGAACTGGTAAATAAAGTGTTTGGTGAAGAGTGAGTAGTGAAAATGTAAAAATGTCCAAATTTTGTCAATTTTTTTAAAATTAATTTTGCCAATCAGACATGTATAAAATGAAGTGTGGGATAAAGAACTAGAATTAAAAGTTCTATTTTATCCCTGGGGGTCCGGTCAACATGTTTCTGCCTTTATGAGTGTTAATCAGGCTTTCATCAGGACCAGGAATGTGATAGTGAGAACCCGGCGGTATGGACGCGCTTAGGCCCACCCTAACCTAGGGTTAAAAGTGTTAAAAATATCCAAAAACACTCAGAGTAGATTCCGTCAGAGGTAGAGAGGAACCGAGTTTATTAATTGGTACAAATGTTCAATGCACCATAGGTCACGGGAGGGAGGTGGTGGCGAAATGGCACCCGTTTTGAACCTGCGCAAACCCATGTCAAACCGGACCCCGACATGCCTCCTACGTGATGACCACAGGCACCTCGTGGAGAGAGTTATCGCTAAAAACTAATGCTGGCAGATGTACCCCCCACACTCACCTCGGCAATGGAGAGAATGACCAATATGGATACCAAGATTCACACACTCAGGGCGGAGGATGCTGAAAATCATTATGGCCGAAGCTATAACAATACATGGATTGTAGGTCTTTCTGAGAAAATAGAGGGATCCATTTTTATTTATTTATTTATAAAGTTTTATATAGCACGAACAAGATCCCAGGGGATATCAGAGCGCTTTACAGTCAAACTAGAACAGGAAACAACCACAGGAAAAAAAATACAAATGAACCATAAAGTGCACGAAAATTCACATTGAAGTTATGTTAAACAAAGTACAGTGAGAGGACAGCAGAACAAAGAATGTCAAGTATAGTAATAAATGTTGACACAATAGAAGAAGGAACAATGTCAATGGGCCAAGGTGATTAGCCCAATTACTGAAGGAGTTTGTTCATCAGGAATCTTTCGACTTCCAGTTTGAACACCGTTGTTCTGGTGATTCTGCGTATTTCTGGAGGAAGAGAGTTCCATATCCATGGAGCCGCACCAGAGAAGGCTCTGTGAGAGGTTCTCTTTTTGTTAAAGATAGGTGGTTTCAAGAGTAAGGTAGTAGCGCTTGTAGAGACTCTTGCACCACCAGATAGCTCAAGTTTTTGCGCCAGATACCTGGGCGTCTTGAAGTGGATAGCTTTGTGCGTCATCGTGGCAATTTTTAGCTGGGTTCGTGCTTCATAGGGGAGCCAATTTAGAGTTTTTAGGACTGGCGATATGCGCTCATTGCGTTTGGAGCCTTTAACCAATCTAGCGGCTGCATTCAGTGAAGCCCTTAGGGAAGCCAGGGTGTATTTGGGCAGGCCACAGAGGGTAGCACTGCCGTAATCTATCCTCGGTAGGACCAGAGCTTGAACCACCTGCTTGAAATCCTTCAGTGGAAGGAAAGGTTTGATGTTTCTGAGTGTCCTAATCAAGTGGTTTGCTCCTTTACATGTATTGCTAATATGATTTTTCATATTCAGGTTATTATCCATGGTGACTCCTAGAGATTTGGCTTAGTTTACGATGAGCGGAGTGCAGTTGAAAGCAGTGAGGTGGCTCATCCAGCGGTCAAGATTGGGGGTGTAATTCTGAGGAGAGACAAGCAAGAATTCTGTTTTTGAGGTGTTGAGCAGGAGATGGTTCTCAGTTAACCAGTTTTGAGTATAAGTTAGGATGGTGTTGAGTGATATGAGGTTTTCCGGGGATGAGATTTTCAAGTAGAGTTGCGTGTCATCGGCATACATGTGGAAATGGATATCCATGGAGTTAAGTGCGCTAGCTAATGGTTCCAAGCAAAGGTTGAAGAGGATAGGAGATAAAGCAGATCCTTGGGGGACCCCCATGAGAACGGGCGAAGGCTTGGAGACAGAGTGATTTGCCTTGACTCTTTGCGATCTGTGATGGAGGAAGGACGAGAACCACTGTAGCACCTGATCACCAAGACCCATCCTGTTTTGCAGAATGGATAAGAGGTTGTCATGATTGACCGTATCAAAGGCAGAGGAAAGGTCAAGGAGGATCAGGAGGCAGGATTCATTTTGATCGAGAATCTTTAGAATGTCATCCATTACATGAATGAGGGCCGATTCAGTGTTGTGCCCCGTCCGAAAGCCGGATTGATGTTGGTCCCAGACCTGGTAGTTCTCAATGTGGGCACAGAGTTGGACCTGAGCGCATTTTTCAAGGAGTTTCGCAAGGGTGGGTATGTTGGAGATAGGTCAGAAATTATTGAGGTCTGTCCTATCAACATAAGGTTTTTTAGTATAGGGGATACTTGAGCTGCTTTTAAGCAATCCGGGATTGTGCCTTGTGACAGAGACACATTTACAATCCTTGTCCAGGTAGGGATGAGTGCATTCTTGATTTCCTTGAAAATGGATGGAGGTAACGGGTCACTGAAGTGGTTGGACGGGTTGATATTCCGGAGAATCTTTTTGATGTCTTGTTCACTGATCGGTGTAAAGGTGCCCCAGGCCGCATTGTTCTTAGGGGTCCGGGGGGTAAAGTTGAGCTTTTCAAAGAGGACAGGTGGAGATGCTGCTCTGGAGGAGAGGAGTTCAGCATTCTTAGCAGCGAGGTCAGATGATACGAGTTTAGATTTCTCAATGAAGAAGGAAGCAAGATCGTCACATGAGGGTAGACTGCTTCCAGGTTCCGATAGGTTTGGACCTACAATTGATTGCTGTTTGACCAATTCAAAATGATTGATATGACCAATATGATAGACTATCTTAAAAGGTGACTTTGAAAAGAAGTGGCACCGGAGGGTCTCCCTACATTCTTTGCTCTTGTCATCTGGCGTCGAATCTGACGTCAGGGGGTACTTTTGTGCCCCTGTTCATCCCAGGAGTTCCCTGTCGTCCAGAGGGTGGTGATGAGGACTGGGAGGGGTCGCTGGACCCTTTAACAGACCCGCTGGAAGAGCCGGAATGGAGAGAGGCGTTGGGTGACTCCAGTGGTCTGGATACCTCCCCAGACCTTGGCATGCTTTCTCCCTCTACTGTGGCTACGGAGGCGGGAGCCTCTTATGAAGTGATGGTGCGTAGTGCAGCCGAGGTTTTGGGCCAGGAGCTCCCTACAGTAGCAGTCAGGACTAAGCTCCTGACAGAGGTGCTTCAACCGGTGGCAACTTCATCTGAACCCCTCTTGCCTTTTAATGAATCCCTCACGGACGTCCTTCTGGGCACTTGGCCCAAGCCCAGCACAGGGCGCATTCCCTTCCGCACCCCCTGATATGGAATCCAAGAAGCTGGATCACCTTGGGAAGAGTATGTTCTCTTCGGCCAGCTTGACGCTGTGGTCCATGAATACTGCATGCCTCTTGGGTTACTATACCCATACAGTCTGGGATACGGTTGCGCGGGTGCTGCCTCAGTGTCCGGAGGAGGCCCGAGCCAATCTCTCTCATGCAGGGGTGGATGGGAGAGATGCAGTAAAATTCACAACCTGCTGTGGAATGGACACCGCCGACTCTCTGGGCAGAACGATTGCCACGTCGGTAGCTGTTAGGCGCTACGCCTGGCTGAGGACGTCTTGGTTTTTGGGGGAAGGCAACTTTGCTAGTAAAGGCCTTTGATGGCCGTCGCCTATTTGGTGACAATGCGGACTCGGCGCTGGAGCGTTTTAAGGATTCTCGGGCTACGGCCAGATCCTTGGGCCTTGCTGCGTTCTCCTGTCCCCCACAGTCTGTCTTTCGTCTGTTTCGTGGCTACGATAAGGGCACCCCACAACGTCCGACCCAGTCCAGCCACCGGCCCACGCAAGCTGCCCAGCCTCTGCGTGGCCGCAGACGTGAGACCCAGCGATGCAGGTTTAGAAACCAGCGGGCGGGCTAGTCCACCCTTTACCCCCCCCCCCCCCCCTTTTCAGCAGCCTCCAAACCCTCTTAGTCTGACCTTTCAGGGTCATCAGTGACCAGTGGATGGCAGGATTCGCCATCACCTCCCCCACTGACATTCTATCACGTCAGACCGGTCGGTTTTGCAGATAGTCCAAAGGGGATACTCCCTCCCCTTTGAGACTACCCCTCTCTCCATGCCACAGTCTCTCGGTCGCATGTCAGAGGATCATTTGGCGCTTCTCCGCCAGGATGTCTCAGTTCTCTTGGCCAAGTGAGCTATCAAGAGGGTACCTGCTCCAGAAGTAGGTTGTTGTTGCTATTCCTGCTACTTTCTGGTGCCCAAGAAAGACAAAAGCCGGCGTCCTATCTTAGACCTCAGGGCCCTTAACCGCTTCCTCCAGAAGGAGAAGTACAAAATGCTAACTTTGGCTCAGGTCCTGTCTGACCTCGTCCTTGGAGACTGGATGGTAGCGTCAGACTTCCAGGTAGCTTATTTTTACATCCCCGTCCTGCCATCCCACAGGTGTTATCTATGGTTCATGCTAGGCCACGATAATTTTCAGTTCACCGTGCTACCCTTTGGCCTTACCAGTGCCCCTCGGGTGTTCACAAAAGTGATGGTGATGGTCGCAGCTCATCTGAGCAGATCAGGTTTTCCAGTCTGACCCTATCTCGACGACTGGCTGTTAAAGGTGTGCTTGCCCCAGGCTGTCGTCTCCAACGTCCAGACTACCGCGGACCTCCTGCAGTTGCTGGGGTTCACTATCAACGTGCCAAAGTCACACCTGACTCCCTCTCAAACGCTCCCTTTCATCGGAAGTTTTCTAGACACAGTGCAGTTTTGGTCCTATCCTCCCGAGCAGCGAGTCCGGGATATTCGGGCTATGATACTGATGTTTCAGCCTCTATCCCGGATTCGGTGATAATGACCCTGAGGCTGCTGGGCCTCATGGCCTCCTGCATCTTCCGCCTGTACCACTTCTGTCACAAGTGCTGAAGAAGATCAAGCGCGACCGGGCCCAAGTCAGTCTTGTGGCACCGGACTGGGCACGAAGAGTCTGGTAGTCCTAGCTCCTGAGCATGGCCATCAATCCTCTGATCAGACTGCCCCTTCGGGAGGATCTTCTGTTGCAGCAGCAGGGGACAGTCCTCCACCTCTTTGCGTGGAGATTGAGCGGCGACAGTTGACAGTTTTCGACCTTCCTCCCAAAGACTGTGATGTTATCTTGGCAGCCAGGCGTCCCTCCGCTAAGATGGTATACGCCTGCAGATGGAACAAATTTGTGGCATGGTGCACAGCAAAGGCTGGGGGATCCCCTTTATGCCCCTTTTTCTGAGGTTCTCTTGTTCCTCCTTTCTTTGGCCCAGCAGGGCTCTGCTCTGGGCACTTTTAGAGGCTAACTGAACTGACTAACTGAACTGATGTCAGAGCGCAGGGGCGGCGTTTAAGTAGGCACCGTGACGTCATCCCAGCGAACACGACGGGCGCGGAGTCCACCGACGCCACCTACCGACGCGCTGGTGTATTGCTGACGAAAATTTCTCCAGATCCAGTGTGACACCTGGGAGTAATTATAAGGTAAGGAATCTATAACTAATTCATGTCTCTTATAGATACATCTTTAGCGAAGGTAAGTAACTTGTTCTTTTACACTAGACGGATGGCACGCTATCTTAGGAACTCTCTTGGCCATCCCCTCTCTTTGAGAAATGCGGGGAAACTCCCACGGTTTTTTTATCAACCGTGAGCAGCTGGCCTGGTATATGATATCCACTAATGTAAGTGGGCACCGTGCACCAGTCCAGACAACCCTTATGGTGATTGGTGATTGAAAAGCTCTTAGACAACCTTGGAAGGCTCTCTAAGTGGTAGCTGTGGAGAGTAGCCTTGAGGCTTAGTCTAGAAGGAGGGTAAAGCAGCTTGTTTTACCAGAATGTTATCTTGTAGTATGGATTAAGTGAAAAACGACACAAAGTATTTATAAAAATATGTACTTATTTTATAATACTCTCTCACACATAGAAATATCTCCTACCCTAAGATTGCACAATGCACACAATACTTCATTAAAGAAACACAGTAAATAGCCCAAAATACACAGTGGACCGGGGGGGGCAAACCATATACTAAGAAAGTGGTATAAGAACCACGCCTCGGGTTAAGACAAGGTCGAGAGGACGTAGAGGTGCTGGGGACCCAAGGAACCACCCAAGGTGAGTAGATAGGGACCCCACGGAGAACATGCGCAGTGTGGAAACACTACAGCGTGCTCCGTACAACTCTACGTGTAAGTTGCGGTTGGATTTTTAAAGATTAAGGACCCATCCCAGTGTACCCTGAAGAAACCCCAAGGAAGACAGAAGGTTGGAAAGCCACCCCACCCATGGATACCCTAGTACCAATGTTACTTACACCAGGTGCATAAGTGTGAAGTGGTGTCGGAAACCGTAGATGAACCCAATGGAGGACTTCAGTAAGTGCCGCTGCTGGAAGAGGAGAAAGTGTCCGGTGGAATCCAAAGCTGTATTTAAAATGAGAGGTACCTGCAAGCAGAGAGGTAGAGTCTATGTCACTGAGGAGTGACCAGGAGACTTGGAAGACGAATGCCGTCCGATGTTGGGTGTTACAGGATGGATGACGATGACATTGACTCTGCAGCTGTGAGGTCCAGGCAAAGTTGAGGACAACCAGGAGCAGTGCTCGAGCTGTCCCACGAAGGATTTCAAGTGCTGAGGGGCCGGTGTCCCGCGGGAGCACCAACAAGCGTTGGCAAATGCAACCAAAGAAGGAATTAAAGAAGAAGCAACATCGGGACCAGCAAGGTCCAGGGGACTCACCAAAGGCAGGGGAGTCCGGGCAGGTCCTGAGCAAACAGGGGAGCCCAAGAGAAGCAAAGGTGACCCTCATATGGAGCCACAGGCTAAAGGCAGTGGAGTCGCGAGAGGACCTAAAGCAGCTCACAAAAAGATGCAAGCCACGATGCACACGATGCGGTGTGGCTGAAGGTTCTGGTCGCTTTTACATGCTCGAGGTTGGGGCTACTTGTAGCCCGAAGATCTTTTGGATAAAAGTCAACAAGCCTTTTCAACTACAAGTTGGACGCGTTGCACAGGGGTTCGGTTATTGCAACACCCACGAGGGACACTGGCCTCAAACTTGGTGAGAGGACAGGGCAGGCCTCGAGAGCTGTGGAAAACCACCTCCTAGGTTGCAGAACATTTCGCAGTCCGTAGGAGCTCAGGATCAGCAGACCGGTCATCTTAGTTGTGGTGCCTGCGAATGCAGGGGAGTGACTCCTTCACTCCAAGGGAGATTTTTTCAAGTGTCTTCGATGCTTCACATGATGGTTCCTGTATGATGCACAGGCACAGACGATGCAGCAGCCTGGAAGGGAGACGAAGTCAGGCCTAAACGAAGTCCAGAGTGCCCAGACGGTTGAAGTGCAGTGGTGTCTGATATGAATCTTACCCAATGGCTAATCTTGGGACCTACATCCAGGTAAGCCCTTAAGTACCCTAGGGAAACGGTTGGGAAGATTCAGGGGACTCTCCCAGGAGAGGGTCTGGACAGGAGGAGGTTACTCCCATGTCCTTTGTCCAGTTTCTCGCTAGAGCGGGAGCCAATGGCTCCCAGGACTGGTTTGAACTGGACTATGCACAGGAATACCAAATGTGCCCCTCATGCAGACTGAGTGGCGCTGGCAAGCGCGCCCTTCCCATCCCAATACACTAAATCCTGCCTGGGAGGTGGTCACACCTCCCTGTGACAGGATGCCTATTGTTCTGCCTTCCCCTGCTTGAGCTTGGCTCAGCAGCAGGAGGGCAGAATCATGTCTCTGGTCGGCAGCAACCATTTTGTGCTGTCCGGATCAAGATGGCTGGTACCGGGAACACTGAGAGCCTAACGGAGGGCTCTTCCAGTGCTTGGAATCGTACCTCGCATATGGTTTACAGTGTGGTGGTATGATTCTAACATGTTTGAAACCATGGGATTCGTTGCAGCCGTTTTTGAGATGGTGATCGTGTAATTACGCGGTCCCCCTCTATATAGTATATGGCTTCCGCTCTGACAGCCCAGGACAATGGACTCCTTAGGCTGCAGGGGGGTCCTGCTCCTGTAAGGGGCACCCTCTCACTTAGAACCAAGCACCCTACCTTCAAGATTGCAAAGGCCTGCTCTAGGGGTGACTTAGAGGTATATGTTCAGTGACCCTAGATATAGGAAACCTTTATCTTTAGTAAGTGGTGCTAGCACCAGCTTATACAGGCTGCAATGGCAGGCCTGTAGTTCCATTTTGAACGGTGTCTCATGGGCGGCATGATACATGCTTCAGCCCATGGGAGACCTCTGGGTTACCTATGCCCTGGGTACCTTAGCACTATATACTAGGGACTTACAAGGGTGCCCCAGTATCCAATCTGGGGTGTACCTAAGTACTGAGCACAACAGTTTAGGGAGAAAGCAGATAGACTGGGGTCCTGATTAGCAGGATTCCAGTCAGACTAGTCAAAATACAGCTTAGCACCAGGCAAAAAGTGGGGGTAACCATAGAAGGAGATCCTACTTTCCTATATCTTCTTGTAAACTGTTTGGATGAGGGAGAGTCCACCTACTTGCCCTGGTCAGAGGGAGTTGGAATAATAGCTTTTTGTTAACATTTTGGGAGTACTATTTTGCGTAAATTAAACAGGAGGGGGTTCAATTAGCACTCTTACAGGAAACACACCCACCGGTGAAGGAGGGACTGGTGCAACAGCGTAGATGGAGGGGCCAAGCTTATTACACACAAATTGAAATATCAGCAATGCCATTTCAGTCTTGCATCCTTCTGAGGCTGTAAATTGAGTACAGTTAAATCGTAAATTTTGGCACCTGTCATACACAACCGCAAGTAGTAGCAGAAGTTTGATTTGATACGCTACATGAAACAAGTTTTTCTCATTATTATTCGGACGAGAAAAGAGAGCTCAGCAATACAAATTAAGTCTTTGTTCCTTATGCCCAGTGAGCCCATGGAAATGATTTTGTAAAGACTAGTTTTTCCACATAAATATAGTAAATTCTATACAACCTTCAGCATACCAGCTAATGAAACCCTACCATTTACTTTGAGAGCATTTTCAACCAGCCACAAGCTGCAGCACTTAAGTTTCTTGTTACCATATTGATACTGAAGACATGTAAAGCACTGATATGGAGTTCACTACCTACTTTCACATATGTCAATGTACAGGTAAAACAAGAAGCAGTTTTAGTCAAACTGTGAGTCTGTTTGCTGCTACCTCAACTGCACATGTCCCACCATGTTATAAATAAGTTCACTGCTGTAAAGAATATGACCAGCAAGTAAATCTTTAAAAAGAGTCACACTGGAGTGGGAAGAGGTGACGTCACTATAGTAATTATTTTGTGACTTTGCTTCCATAGACCTACTTGACCTTGCTGTAGTGTTAAAGGTGTGTCAACTTGACATTAATGTTACTGTCTTTTTTTTAAGCTAATTTGGAAACGATGTTGAGGCGATTGATTCGCTCTCACAAAAAGTGATGGGAGGAATGCATGCAAAATGTCTAACTTCTGACAATTGCCTGGGGTAATGTTCCAACTCAAGGTTTACCCCACTGTGGCACTCTGGAAAAAAGCCCACCTTATGCTAATCAATACTGACCCTACTTCTCATGACAACAGTGCCTTTGAACTGTCAGACAAAGCCCCTTGCAGAAGGCAGCACAAGCTACCTCAGACCAGGTTCTGTCTTGTTCGGCTTCGTCATTGAGATGTAGCTTGGATCGTATGGCACAGTAAGCAGGAATCTCATATCTGATATCACTTTTTGTGCGATTGATGTTAAGCCATGGGTTGAAATGGACTGGTTCCCCTGAGGTGCAGGATGAGTATTGATTTGCATAAGATGGGTCTTTGTCTAGAGTGGCAATGTGGGTGAAAAGCGATGAATTAGAATACTACCCCAAGCAGTTGCCAGTAGTAAACCTTTTCCAGACATTTCTTCCATCACCTTTATTTGTTTTGAGTAAAATATGCTAATCGGGTCCCAACTGCCCCTACTTCAATTTATGTCTAACATCTAAAAGATTCTGTTCTCTTTCATTTGGATATTTTTCTATTTATATCTTGCTCTCATTCATTCTTGGACTCAGTCTTTTGTTCCATTAGATGCCACATTTTCATATTCTTTGTCCTTTACCACCTCACATCTTCGTTCTGTGTTCTATCTCCAAAATCTTTCCGGGTCTCTCCATCTCACCTTCGTTTACTCTTACTCCTAAAATCTCTTCTTCCTGTTATCTCTCTCTTATTCCTATTTCCTTTGTTTCTTTCTAACATTCATAACGCTCCTAAAATTGTTTTGCTTCTTCACAGAAAGTTGGAGTGACTGGGCCACTAGATCCACAACTCCGATGTCCGGCCCTCATCGAGTTTGGAAAGTATGAAATTCAGACATGGTACTCTTCACCGTACCCACAGGAATATTCACGGTAAGGAAGCAATCCATTGTTATCACTCAATCGTACACAAAACCTTTCTCGGAATTCACATGGTGAATTTAGCTCTTAAATAGATTCTTACAGTATTCCCCATCCACTAACATGGATATATATGGGTTCTAAGGTTGTATTCATACTTTCAGTGACTTTGAGAACACATATTTTTAATCCTCAGCACATCTACAAATTCCTAAAGATAATCACCAGCCACAGTACATCCCCATAGTGTTCTGTATACGTTCACAGTGACAGTGTAGTTGCAAACTGCACATATCCTAACAAACTCAAAAGGAGCTGACGGTGAGGAAGAAACAGTCATACCTGTGATGCATCTTTGTCTATGTGGTTAATTGTACACCACACCCTTTATCAACCATCACATAGCTGCTGATGATTTACTTCTTAGGCTTCCCTGCATACCAGAGCAGCAAGATTACTATCAAATCTCCTGTTGTAAACGCTGTCTTTTCTGCAAAGAATTATCCCAAGGGTTTGGGATTATGGTTCATTTCTGCTGCTGTTTCAATCCCTGTGTCGTTTTTAGAAAAAAACTGTTTTTCAGTATTTTAAAAAAAATAAACAGCAAAAGCCATCTCTGCTTCTTAATACCATTAAGAACTACTCAAAAGAGACCCATAATACGATGTATCAATTTAGCCTTTTTGTTATGTCATGTGGTGGTTCCACAAGACTAGCAAATCTGAAAATGTTTATTCTCTGTAAGGTTGATTCTCTTATAGTTTTGAAGTGTAATCGCGCTCTGTGGACATTACTGCATCCTTCAAGGTGTACTTTAAGTCTGACAAAAGTTGTGGCATCAGATAGAAACCTTTGGTGTATTTTCTATGTGCTATGAGAACGTTGAAAGCCTTGTTTCAGGCATTGTTGGAATTTGAGGCCTATAGCCCTCGGGGAGCAGAAAATGAATGTTTGAACCTGACATCTAAAGGAGGGCTTGTCAAGGTTTCTCCCACACCCCAATACCCACAAAATGGGTCAAAAACCATAGTTGTGAATAAATCATGCAGGGCCTTTAGACCAAGGAGAGCATGCTAATGTTAAAAGGTGGGCAGGAAGAGCCCATTCCTTTCAACGTCTGGAGTGATTGCCACACCTCGAAGTGATATCCTAGAACCGATTTAAATCATTCATATCCGTTGCTTATTTCTTATTTGGCTCATTTGTTGTTAAGGAATAGCTTCTCTTCATTGTCTACTTTGGGGCTCAAAAACAGCTCCCCCTCACTAGAGGGGGCTCTTAATTATCTACAACGCTAAAGCACTCAGCTTCTGGACTTCATCCTCCAAGTGACTTAACTCCAAGGTAGGTGTAACTGTCATAATCTAGTTTGAAGCAGAAATAGGGACAGACCTCTTGACTGTCTAATTAAGATTACTGTGATACTTGTAATGATTTCAGAACAGTGGTTCTGATAGAGACACTTTAAGAGGGAGGGGATTTTGATGCTGATTCTGCTGACTCATGTCCCCTTCCGGCCCCCTCTCCCCCTATGACATTACAGCATATCATGAGGTCATTCAGAGGGCTGCAGGCTTCCTAAAGGTTGGAGTTCTTGTCACCTTGTAAGAGGAGGATTTCCTGGTAGAGATGCTCTCCAAATCGGAGTACACAGTTCCTTTTCCTCCCTATGCTAAAGGGCATGTAAAAATCCACCCCAGACAATTTCGTGGAGGTAGTCAAGGCTAGAGTAGTCATCCCAAGAGTCAAAAGAAATTTAAGCTGTCTTTCAGCGACCTGATGAACATTAAGGAACACATTACACCTGATAGTACACACTGCCCCAAAACATGATCCTGCCGAGTCCACCGGTATTGCTCCTACTTCAGGTAAGGAGAGCAAGACGGTAGATGCTGCAGAAAAGAGGATGGCAGTAGGAGTGGCAGCCCTTTGGGGAATAGATGTTTCGGTGGCTCTTCTGTCACACTATGACAGACACAAGGGGAAGAGATGGAGGAACTCTTAAAATATCTCCCGGAGCAGTACAGGAAGTGAGGAAAGGAGACAGTGTCTGAGGTGCCAGCATTCACTGCACTTTAGATCGCACAGACACAGCCTCCAAGGACATTACTATTGGCGTCCTACTCAGGCGCCACACCTGGCTCTGTCTGGTTCAAGCCCAGGTCCAGCTGCATCTCTTCAACCTTTCCTTTGAAGAAAACAATAAGGGTAGGATTAAAATTGGCTTCAGCAAGAAAGCTGCCGCTTCCAAGCTGTGACTTGTCCAGCCACCCCTCGATCACACTTCGCATGTTCCCATGTTGGGTCGAGGAAACTCTTATTTCCTCCCTAGCTGGGGAGAAATCATGTATGACATGGGTCCTTGCACCAAAGCATGCTACCCCAAGGTCACACACTCACCCCAAAACACCTTCCCTTCTTCAAGAGGAAGTGCATACAGCATAGAAAGGGTGTTCCTGGATCATAACAGGAGAGGTGTCCACTCTACTTTTTAATCCCCAAGAAGAATGTCTCCATTTGACTCATCCTTAAACTTAGACCCCTCAATCGATACAATCTGTCAGAACATTTTTGCATGGCAATACTCCAGGACAGCATCCCCCTTCTTTCACAGCGAGACTTCATGGCTACGCTCAATCTTAAGGGCACCTATTTCCACATTCATCCTACTCAGAGGTGCCTTTGCTTTGAACTAGTAGTGTTGTCCACTTACTACAGTTTGCTTCATTCAAGAGTCACTATGGCTCCAACGGTATTCATGAAGGGCCTAGCAGTGGGGGCTGCTCATCTGTGATGGGGGGGGGGGGTATTCACATTCTCCCCTGCCTAGTCGGCTGGCTGATCAAGAGCTGTAGCAAGCTGCTCTGTCTGGCACCCACGTAAACAATTATGTCTCTGATTCACTGTTTGGGATTTACCATAAATGCTACCAGGTCCCACCTGCATCCGCCTCAAATACAACCTTTTGGATAGTCAGTCCTAAAGGCAGTCACAGGCAAAGCCTACCCAAACCAATAAAGTGTCTTAGCCTTCAAGCACCTGCTTCCTCTTTTTCAGCCTAGTCATCATTGGAACCGTCATGCACCTCTTAGAAACGATTGCCTCTCGCATCATCATTGGTCCTCGCGCAAGGCTGCGTATACCTCTCTTCCAAGAGTGCCTTGCGGATCAATAGTCTCGAAGGGAGGGTCACTATGAAGATGTAGTGTTGGTACAGACCGAGTGGCTCTGCATTAGTGGAGCAACATTATCCTGCGCAAGGCAGGCATTTTGCAATTCGCAGATGACAATTACCACAAATACCTCTCTCACCGGATGGGGAGTGCATCTCAATGACATAACAGTCCAGAAAAAGTGTCTCTCTCATCCGCAGGGTCGTCGCATCAGTTTCTTGAATTTGCTTGCCATCCACTTAGTCCTGAAAGCCTTCCTACAGGTCATTTGAGGCATGTTAGATCTCATCAGGACAGACAACGTGACAGCCATGTACTACCTTCTGAAGCATGACAGCACACTTTCCCTCAGCTCTCTCACTGTAGCACTGGAGATTTGGCATTGGGTACATATTTCACCTCTTGGCGGAGAATCTCTCAGGGACAAATAACAACTTTGCGGATCATCTCAGTAGGGCCGATCAACAAGCCCACAATTGAAACTGCAATGTTAGGTCCTTCACAACTGCTTCCAGCCTTGGGGCAGCCCACAAATAGATCTGTTTGCCATCCCAGGAAAACTCAAAATGCTCAAGGTTCACCACCAGGTATCCACATCCATTCTACGTGGGCAGTGCACTGTGGATGAATTGGTCATGGCTATTTGCCTACGCTTTTCTACATCTCCTGGTGCTTCTCTTTGTGGTGAGAAAACTCAGACAGACGTCACTAACCCTCCTTCTAGCGAGTTTCCATTTGTCTTTCTTTGACCCCATTAGTTGCGGAAAGAGCACTACATATATAGGATGTCAATTGAGATCTTGTGTTCAACGTTGACAAGACCAATCCATTCTGTAAATCAGATCAGCTGTTTGTCTCCTTTGTAAAGACCCATAGAGGTCATCCCATGTCCAAGGCAGGCATAAACAGGTGGATAGTCAAATGTATACAGACCTGTTATCACAAAGTAAAGAGTTCTCAAGACCCCACTCAGAGCATATTCCACCCTCATGAAAGAAGGAACTGTGGTTTTCCTAGGAATAATAATATTCTTTTAAAAACATGACATCATCCGCCCTGGACTCTTTTTTCTTTCACCTCAGGAATTGGATGCTGCAACTCCCTTGACCAAACCTGGTGCTCTTCACAGCATTAAAGCAGCGCCCTGATTGGAGGGAGCGGCCTGTCTCGGTGCTCCACAGCACACTGAAGGCCTGCACTTTCTCTCAATCCAGCTGTCTTAAGACAGCTGGGTTGAGAGGGTCCCAAGACTGCTGGCCAAAGGGACATGCACACTTTAAAAAGTGCACAGCCTACCCACCCTCCTTCCTGCTGCTCGTGCCACCCAGCAGGCCCACCCGTGCTCGGGATGGGTGGATGAAAAATGAAATGGTTATTGCCATTTTATTTTTCATATCTGGGGCTTTGGGGGGCAATTAAGTGGGGCAATGCTCCTCTGCTCCAACGGAGGAGGCAAGCCTGTCAGAGACACTTTTCATCTCAAGTGGGCCTCAGGCCCTCTGCCTTTTTGCCTTTACCACTCCTGCCAAGAGTTCTAAAGAAGATCAGGAACGACTAGGCCCAAGTCATTCTTGTTGCATCCTTCTTTGCTTGCAGAGTGTAGTATCCTGAACTGTTAAGCATGACCATTGGTCCTCCTATTAGGCTGCCTCTTCTAGATGTTTTTCAGTCGCAGCTGGGGATGGTTCTCCACCGGAACATGTCTATGCTCTGCCTTCTTGCATGGAGATTGAGCGGCGACAGTTGACATCGTTCAACCGTCTGCCCGAAGTCTGCGCTGTTATCTTAGCATCCAGGCATTCCCCCACCAAGACTCTATACGCTTGCCATTGGGTCAAGTTTGTGGCATGGTGCAGAGAAACAATTGTCCTCTCAGGCTCCATACCATCAAGACTGCCTTCCTGGTGTCAATACCACCTGCCCGGAGGGTCAGTGAGCTTCAGGCTTTGTCATCTAAGCTTCCGAACCAGACAATCTATCCAGGCAAGCTGGTCCTTCGCACTAGACCTCCTTTCTGCCGAATGTTGTCACTCCCTTTCATGTAGGCCAGTCCATCACCCTGCCTACTTTTCATGCTCCACCACAACCCTCCAAGGAAGAAATGCAACGTCACCAAAAGAGCATTGTCGTTCTACCTTGAATGCGCAAAAGAGTCCTGGGTGGACAACCAACTGTTTGTGGGGTATATTGGAGTAAAGTAGGGAAAGGCTGTGCAGAAACGGACCACTGAAGAATCGTGCTCTACATTTAGATATGCTATATATTGGCCAAGAACCAACCCCCTGAAGGCCTGCGTGCTCATTCCAACAGAGTCACGGCTGGGGCCACTGCGTTAGCATGCTGAATCCCGGTCCGGTAAATCCGCCAGGCAACAATGTGAGCATCTTTGCACACATTCACAATACGCTACTGCCTGGACAATCTGAAAGAAACACGTCAGTTAGATTCCTCACCTTAGAATATCCCCAGGCGTCAGGCTGGATCCGGAAAGATTTTTCGTCAGCAATAACCCTTGCGCGTCGCTAGGCGTCGTCTGCGCCTCCGCGTCCGGCGTCGTGCGCCGGAATGACGTCGTCGGAGTACTTAGACGCCGCCCTCGCGCGCTGACATCAGTTTTTTCTGCGCTAGACAGCGCCGATCCGGGAAGAGCCTTAGTCACTTTTTTCGACTAAACTTTTTTGACTCTTTTTGGTCTTCTGTCGACTCGACTCTGGTGCCGGTATGATGCCTGGTTTTAAGGCCTGTGACTCCTGTCATCGACTGATGTCGGTGATGGACCACCAATGCCGGTGCCTTTACTGCCTGGGGCCCGACCACGATGCGGAGTCGTGCCTCGACTGTCAGGCCTTGACCTCGAAGGCTAGGCAGGAGAGGTCCCGTAAGCTTCTCGAGCTTCGGCACTCGGCTCCGCGCCGTTCACGGTCTCGGTCCAGGAGGAGGTCCAAGAACCGGTCGCGGAGCCGTAGTCACCATCATCGCTCGTCGGGCTCAAGGTCTTCGGGTAAGTCGAAGCGCTCGAAGAAGTCCAAGAGGCGACACCGCTCTTCAGACTCCCCTCGTCGGTCGAGGGTCAGGGTGGTCCAACCCCCGCGGCTCCGTCGAAGCCGCAGGAGCCGCGTCCGTCTCCATACCCGCCGGTCCCTGGGACTGACGCGACTCAGGTGGAGATCAGCGCCTTCCTCTCGGCCATGAGGGGCCTGGCTCCGCCGTCGACGCTTGCCGGCGCGTCTTCGGGCCCCGCGGGCTCGACTGGGCGACCTCGCGAGCTGGTGGCTCCGGCCCCGGCGCCGTCGATGACTTCGGTCCCGACGCCGCAGGTCCCCGAGGGATCCAGGCCTGGATCTCTGCTGGCGCCGGTCGACCTCACAACGCCTCCTCCGCCGGCACCGACACCGGTTCCACACCCGGCGCCGTCCCCGGACGACGCCGTTCCCCGGTTCAGTCCGGGCCGGGCGCCGATGCGGCACCGCTCGACGCCGCAGCCGATGCATGAGCAATTTATCTACCGCACGGCTCCGGTTATTCCTACTGTTTATCAGGAATCGGATGACGGGGGTGACTGGGAGGGGTCTGAGGACCCTATGGCCAGACAGGCCGACCTTTCACAGGACTGAGCAGACGAACTGGGGGATGCCAGTGGTCTGGACACCTCCCCGGATGCTAGTTTCATCTCTCCTCCGACTGTGGCCTCGGAGGAAGGTGCAGCTTTTTCAGTGGTGCTGCGCAAGGCGGCCGATGCCCTTGGGCTGGAGTTGCCTGCTGTGGCCGTGAGGACTAATGTCCTCACAGAAGTGCTTCAACCGTCAGCAAGCTCTACAGAGCCTCTGCTGCAGTTCAATGAGGCACTAGTAGACGTTCTGCAGGGCACCTGGTCCAAGCCCTCCACAGTACCTCCTGTGGATCGGAATGTGGCCCGGCGCCACCGCCCTGCTCCGGGCGACCCCAGTTTTCTGTCCCAACATCCCACTTCCGAGAGTCTGGTTATCCAGGCCTCGACTTCCCAATCCTCCTTCCTGTCCGCTCCTCCGGATCGGGAATCCAAGAGGCTGGAACAGTTCGGAAAGAAGCTGTTCTCTTCCCTGAGTTTGGGTCTACGGACCTTGAATACGGCTTACCTCTTGGACCGTTATTCCCACTTTCTGTGGGATGCGGTGGAGGATGTGGTGCCCCTGTGTCCGGAGGAGGCCCGGTCACCGCTCACCCAGGCGCTTGCTGATGGGCGAGATGCAGCGCGGCATGCCATACGGTGTGGACTAGACACCACGGACTCGCTGGGGCGGGCAATTTCGACCACGGTGGCGCTTCGCCGCCACGCCTGGCTACGGTCCACGTCTTTCTCGGGGGATGTCCAGAGTACCCTCATGGATATGCCCTTTGATGGCACTCGCCTTTTTGGCGAGAAGGCGGATAGTGCGCTGGCTTGTTTCAAGGACTCCCGGGCTACGGCCAAGTCCTTGGGTCTCTCGGCCCCGCGGCCGCAAACTTCCGCCTTTCGTGGCCAAGGAAGGGGCGCCCCCTCACGTCCGCCTAGCCACCGGCCGCAGAACCAACCTGCACGCGGACGCGGACTCCGCCGAGGCGGTACTGGAGGACAACGTGCTGGTCAGTCCACATACACCCCGGCAGCATCCGCCTGAAAGCCCTCCTAGTCCGAGCTTTCAGGCCCATTCCAGTGGAGCAGGTGATGGCAAACTCTGCCGCCCAGTGGCGTTCCATCACGCCGGACAGGTGGGTGCTGCAAGTCGTCGGAAGGAGCTACTCCCTCCTCTTCGAGACGACCCCTCCAGCCATGCCACCACAGTACCACCGCATGTCGGGGTATCACTTGACTCTTCTCTGGGAGGAAGTTACGGCCCTCTTGGCCAAAGAGGCCGTCGAGCGCGTTCCTGGTCCACAAGTAGGTCGTAGTTGCTATTCCCACTACTTTCTGGTTCCCAAGAAGGGCAAAGGGGGCCTACGCCCTATCTTGGACCTCAGGAGCGTCAACGCCTTCCTCCGGAAGGAGCGGTTCAAGATGCTCACCTTATCTCAGGTTCTGGCTGCCCTAGACCCAGGAGACTGGATGGTAGCGTTGGACTTGCAGGACGCTTATTTTCACATCCCCACCGGCGTTACCTGCGGTTCACGGTGGGTCAGGGGCATTTTCAATTCACCTTGCTCCCCTTCGGCCTCACCAGTGCCCCTCGGGTGTTCACGAAAGTGATGGCGGTGGTCGCAGCTCATCTGCGCAGATCAGGGGTTCCAGTCTTCCCCTATCTTGACGACTGGCTGTTTTCAGCGG
Organism: Triturus cristatus; assembly: GCF_964204655.1. Lineage (NCBI taxonomy): Eukaryota > Metazoa > Chordata > Amphibia > Caudata > Salamandridae > Triturus > Triturus cristatus. The sequence continues at coordinate 626,556,511 of NC_140594.1, read as the reverse complement.
GCTCGCCCCAGGCAATTGTCTCCCACCTCCAGACTATGGCCAACCTCCTGCATTTACTGGGGTTCTCCATCAATGTGCCGAAGTCACACCTGAGACGCTCCTCTTCATCGGAGCGGTTCTAGATTTGGCGCAGTTCCGGGCCTATCCTCTGGAGCAGCGGGTCCAGGATATTCAGGCTCTGATTCCCATCTTTCGGCCTCTATCCTGGGTTTCGGTCAGGTTGGTGCTGCGGCTTCTGGAGCTGATGGCCTCCTGCATCCTGTTGGTGCATTACGCCAGGTGGCGAATGCAGGCTCTGCAGTGGGACCTGAAGTTTCAGTGGGCCCAGCATCGTGGCAATCTGTCCGACCATGTCTTGATCTCGGAGGGCACTGCGAAGCAGTTGCAGTGGTGGCTCACAAACCGCGATTGGGTCCGCGGCAGATCCCTCTCCCTACCCCAACCGGAGCACGTAGTAGTGACGGATGCGTCCCTCCTGGGATGGGGGGGCCACATGGGGGAGGCGGAGATCAGAGGACTCTGGTCTCCAGCGGAGACTCGGCTCCATATCAACCTTTTGGAGCTGAGAGCGATCCGACTTGTGGTGCAGGTGTTCATGGACAACACCACCGCCATGTGGTATTGCAACAAACAGGGCGAGGTGGGGTCGTGGTCCCTTTGTCAGGAGCGCCTCTGGACATGGCTGGCACACCAGGGCATCACCCTGGTGGTTCAACATCTGGCGGGCTCTCTGAACGCCAGAGCAGACGAACTCTGCCGCCGGTGCATGATGGATCACGAATGGCGTCTAAACTCGGACGTGGCGCAAGGCCTCTTTCGGCAGTGGGGAGAGCCTTGGTTAGATCTATTCGCCACCGAAGAGAACGCGCAATGTCCGCAGTTCTGCGCGTTGGAGTTTCCAAGGCGGCACTCGCTCGGTGACGCCTTTCGTCATGAGTGGAGTTGCGGTCTGTTGTGCGCCTTTCCGCCTATACCACTTCTGCCCAGAGTGCTGAAGAAGATCAGGCGCGACCGGGCCCAAGTCATCCTAGTGGCTCCGGATTGGGCACGAAGGTACTGGTATCCCTAGCTACTCAGTATGTCAATCGATCCTCCGACACGCCTGCCTCTTCGGGACCTTCTGTTGCAGCAGCAGGGGATGGTTCTCCACCCGAACCTGTCCAGTCTCCACCTCCATGCGTGGAGATTGAGCGGCGACAGTTGATGCCATTTGACTTGCCTCCTGAAGTCTGTGACGTTATTCTGGCAGCCAGGCGTCCCTCCACTAAAACAGTATACGCCTGCAGGTGGAACAAATTTGTGGCATGGTGCACAGCAAAGGCTGTGGATCCCTTTTCCGCCCCTCTTTCTGAGGTTCTCCTCTTTCTTCTCTCTCTAGTCCAGCAGGGCTCTGCTCTGGGCACCTTGAAAGGTTATCTATCAGCTATCTCTGCTTTCTTACGACTTCCTGATCAGCCTTCTCTTTTCAAATCCCCTGTTGTTTCTCGTTTCCTTAAGGGCATTACTCACATGTTTCCTCCTGTCCCCTTCGTAATGCCTCAGTGGGATTTGAATTTAGTTTTGACCTTTCTGATGTGCGCTCCCTTTGAGCCTCTTCACAATTGTCCCATTCGTCTTTTGACTCTTAAGACTGCTTTCCTGGTAGCTATCACCTCGGCTAGACGGGTGAGTGAGCTCCCGGCGTTATCGTCCAAGCCTCCTTGTCTTTCTGTTCATCCGGACAAGGTTGTCCTCCGGACTCGTCCTTCCTTTCTTCCAAAAGTGGTAACTCCCTTTCACATCAGGCAATCTGTCACCTTGCCCACCTTCTTTCCGCCTCTGCATCCTTCAAAAGAGGAAGAGAGGCTCCACCGTCTGGACCCAAAACGGGCGCTGTCCTTTTATTTGGACCGCACCAAACAGTTCCGGGTGGACGACCAGCTTTTTTTGGATACGTGGGTGCTAAGAAGGGAAGGGCGGGCAGTACACAAGCGGACCATCTCACGGTGGGTCGTATTGTGTATAAAGGCTTCTTACTCCTTCGCTAAAAAGGACCCTCCTGTAGGGCTGAGAGCCCATTCCACCGGGGCCACAGCGGCTACTACTGCCCTGGGACGGGGAGTCCCTTTGCAGGACATCTGTCAGGCAGCAACGTGGGCCTCGCTGCACACGTTTGCCAAGCATTATTGCCTGGACAGCCAAGTCTGGAGAGATGGCTTCTTTGGCCGTTCTGTTCTCCAGGACTTTCTGGTGTGATCTTGGTTCGCAGACTCACCACCGGGGTTGGTATTGCTGGGGTATCTATTCTAAGGTGAGGAATCTAACTAATGTGTTTCTTTCAGATGAACAAGTTACTTACCTTCGGTAACGATGTATCTGTAAGAAACAGTTAGTTAGATTCCTCACCGACCCACCCATCCTCCCCGTTCTGCAAACCGACATCTAGGGTTAAGGCTATCCTTTCTAGGGCCCTAGATTTTTTGGCACCAGTGTCGGTCTCTTGCATGGCTCTGCGTTCCTGGCGCGGAAAGCTATGTACAAGAACTGACGTCAGCGCGCGAGGGCGGCGTCTAAGTACTCCGACGTCATTCCGACGCCCGACGAAGGACGCGGAGCCGCAAACGACGCCTGGCGACGCGCAAGGAGTATTGCTGACGAAAAATCTTTCCGGATCCAGCCTGACGCCTGGGGATATTCTAAGGTGAGGAATCTAACTAACTAATGTTTCTTACAGATACATCGTTACCGAAGGTAAATAACTTGTTCTTCAGGTCCGTTGGGACAGGCACTTTGCACGTTCGGGCTTGCAGATCTTAGTGGTGTGGAATTGTTTCACAAACCCACCTCCAGGGAGGTATTGCTTGGGTATCTATTCTAAGGTAAGGAAGCTGAGGCTAGAAGTCTCCTTTAGATGAACAAGTTAGCTTTGATAAATTTTTCTCATAGAGACTCTGTCTATCCGCAGATTCCTTACCGATCCATCCATCCTCCCCACTCTGCGAACAAATTTCTAGGGACAGGGCTTTCTTTCCCTTTTCAGGGCCCTAGTTTCCCACACCAGTGGTCACTGTTCTTCCTGTCCCTGTGATCCTGGCATGGAAAATCGTGAAAAGAAGCTGACATCAGCGGGCTGGTGTAGCACCTGTATAGATACTGTGCACATCCCTTCCGGCGCCGACGACGCCATGCGGACCCGACGGACACTACCTACCGTTGTCGCAGGGGTACTGTACACTGTAAAAATCCAGGTCCAGTCTGATGCCTGGGGATAATTGTAAGGTACTGAATCTGCTGCTAGATAGAGTCTCTACTAGAACAGGCATTACCGAAGGCAAGCAACTTGTTTATTCAGTCTCTTATCCTGTCTCAAGCACTAGCAAAGCAGTCCTGCAGGTTAGCTTTTTTTCTTACCTGAGAAAAACAACTTGGTTCTCAAAGCTAGATCTCTGTTCATGGAGAGTGATGAAGACGAATTCGATAATTATACATCCTTGCAACAAAAAAATATATTCCTATCGGGACTGTAGCATCATTTCTTACAGGTAATGCCACTGTTAATTTTTTTGATCCTGCACACTCTTTTGCAATATTTGCAGGTGTGTCTCCATCGTAAGCGGGATCACTTAATGGGCAAAGGATAGGAAAATTAGTGTATGTGCTTGGCTGAAGAGCCAATGGGGCGAAGCTACCATCTGTGGGATTATGATTGAATGCTTCTAAGTCAGAATCTCCCTTAAATGGTGTTGCAAAGGATAGGACAATGTTCGTATTTATAGAAAGTCATCAGGTACATTCCATTGGTGATTAAGAGAGTCATGCCTGCCAGGACTGCCATTTTTTCAAACTATTTTGTTGATGGTTACACTGACTGGCCGGGTAGATCCCCTGGAACTGCTAATGTTCATGGTTGAAGAAATAAACTCTTGTAGATGATTGATATTTTGGAGCATCTGGCTACCAGGCTGCCCCTGCAGTGCTTTCTACCAGTCTTTCAAGCGAAGTGGTAACAAATTCAGATAGACCACTCAACCGCCACGTACTATAATGGCAATAAAAATTATATGTTTATTCGTCGGTTAATATAGGTTTTTTAGCAGTGTTATAATAGGTACAAATGGATCAGTGTATGGAGTAAAAGTAGAATTGCTGCTTAAAAAGAGAAGACAGTATGGCAATGCAGATTATTTGGGATAAGACACTCACCTGCATTTTTGTAGAACATCTGCCTCATCTGTTTGCTCACATAGCGCCTTAATAAAGTTTATAAAACTCACTAGCCAAATGTCAAGACTGTTAACACAGCATGTTAGTCCTTCCTTGGCCTTCCTTTATATTGTATGGCTGGACAGCAACAAATACTAAATCATAAAAATAAAAGGCCTTCCAAGCAGACACATGTCTGGGTATCACAGTATGGTAATCGGTCTTCTAAGTTGACCTGTTTGCCTCAAAAGAAAACATTAAATGACCGAACTTAATGGCGAAGCTGGATTCCGTCTAATGCTTTTGCATCTATGCTTCTGATAGATACATCTGCCAGTGGATTCCTCACCTAGTGAATATCCCCTGAGCCAGCATTCCACAGAATTTTTTCCCAGCTCTCCAAGCCGACGTGGACGTCATAATTCCACGGCTCTGCTCGCGACTCCGTATGACGTCACTGGAGCCATAAGAGAACCACGTCGGCGTGATGGCGTCAGTTCCCTTTTTTCCGCGCCGTCGACGCGTAACGGTTTTCCAGCACTCTCCTTGATTGTCGACTTACTTTGTAGTTTCCTTCTGGGTTACTGGTTCTAAAGTACTCATGTCTTCGTCGAGAAAGTCCGCTTTTAAGCCATGTAGGGAATGTGGGGGTCACATGTCCATCACTGACCCCCTTGAAGATTGCTTATGGAGTCTGTCGTCGGATCACGACGTGGAAGACTGTTCCTGTTGTAGGAAAATTAACATTAAGGCTCTAAAAGAAAGAGAAGCGAAGCTGTTCATGGCCAAGGCGAAGAAGGAAGGTAGAGGTCGAAAATGAGATAAGTCGAAGCCGGAGTCGTCGACTTCGCACTCGTCAAAGTCGAGAAGACACAAGAAAAAGAGGAAGCATGACTCTCTGCGCCGGTCGACGAAGAGTAGGGCTTCGAGGTAGCCTTCACCTCGACGTCGCAGTAAGGACTTGGTCTCTCCTTCGCCCTCTCCATCTCCTTGTGTCTCTCTGGAGAAGTCTCCTTCCCCAAAGATAACTCTGGCGCAGTCTCCGGCGCCGATGGATTCTCCAGCTTCCGACGCCGAGCCTGATCAGGTTGCCAAACTCTCTCCTGTGCCTGAAGGTGATTCAGTGAATCCAGTAGAGGATCCGTCGGCTCCGGCTCCAGCTACTCCTCGGTTGGATACAGGTTCGAATCCATACCGCAATTCCCGACCCCCGGTATGGATCCGTCGCATTTTTTTAATGCTATGTACAGAGTTTTCCAAAGAGCAGCCTTCCCATCCGGTGCACCTTCTGGTCCCGTGGGTCCAATGGCATTCAGTTTGGGCGTGCCACAACACTATGCTCAGGCACCATTTATGCCCTTCATTCGGATGGCGCCGTCATGGCAGTTCCCGGCGCCGTCTGGAGAGCCTTCCTCCCGGCCTCGCCTGGTTCGCGTGCCTTCATCTGAGCCTCCCTCGACGCCGACGCCAACTCCAGCTGCGCCGCGTGTGACGCCGCCAACTCCATCGGCGCAGCGGACTCTGCATACGGTGCCGCCGACGCCGTGTGCACGGATCCACTCTTGGAGAGAGGCTCAGAGGCCTATTGAGGAGGAGCAGTATCGTGCAAATGAAGTGGAGGAAGGTGAATTGGGTGATTCAACGGATGAGTTTGAAGGTATTCAGTAGGCAAGTGGATTGGACACCATTCCTGAGTGGGAACTTTCTTCTTCCAGATCTTCTCATCCTCAAGAGTTGCCTCCTTACCATTTAGTGGTAAAGAAGGCCGCGGAGCGTTTGGACTTACAGTTGCCCTCTGCGTAGTATAAGCCGAACTTATTGACTGAGGTTCTCCTTTCGCCTTCCTCTATTGTCGAGCCTCTGTTGCCTTTTAATGAGGCTATCTTAGATCCTATTATGGACGTTTGGCGCAAGCCACTTTCCTCGCCTGCTGTTTCTAGGACTGTGGCGAGAAGATAGAGTAGCTCCAGGAGATCCGAGCTTCCTTTCCTCTCATCCTTCTCCAGTGAGTTTGGTAGTGCAAGCATCCTGCTCCAAACCATCTTCGGGGGCTTTTCCACAAGTGCCAGCTGACGGAGACTCAAAAAATTTGAGAAGTCAGCTAAAAAGGTTTTCTCATCAGCTGGCATGGCACTAAAGTCAACTAATGCCACTTGTTTGTTGGGCCGCTACATTCATGCCTTGATGGACTCTGTAAAACAGTTGGCTCCAAAATTGCCTGATGAAGAGAAGGGTTCTTTTATGGAGGTTATTTCTGACACTCAAGCTGCAGCTAGGCAAGTTATTCAGTCAGGCCTAGATACGGCTGATTCAGTGGGCAGAGCTATGGGTTCTTCCATAGCTACTAGAAGGCAGGCTTGGCTCCGCTCTTCCGGATTTTCATCTGATGTTCAGGCCACTCTGGTTGACTTGCCCTTTGATGGGGAAAAGCTTTTTGGAGAGAAAGCTGATTCTGCCTTGCAGAGGTTCAAAGATAGCAGAGCTACTGCGAAGTCATTAGGTTTGCAGGCACAGTCAAAAGGTTTTGGCTTCAAAAAGTATAGGGGTTTTGGGAGGTCTTCCTTTCGCTCCTTCCGTCAACCTCAACAACAGCAGCAGCAACAAAATCCTCTCTATAGGTCCTATAGAGGAAGACAAAGGGGTCGGCGTGGTTCTGGCCGCAATCCCTCCTTCTCGTCAGCCTCCTCTGCTCCCAATGATGCTACAGGGAAGCAGCGCTAGATCCCCCATCCTGGATCATGTGGGGCCTGTTGGGGGTCAGGTGTCCCACTTTCTGCAAGGTTGGTTATTGGTCACTACGGACCTCTAGGTTTTAAACCTTGTGGAGAATGGATACGCCCTTCCTTTTCGGGAATTTCCTCCCCTTACCCTCCTTGCCAAGGTTTTTGCTCAGAGGACCATCTTCTTCTTCTACAGAAGGAGGTAATTGCATTGCTTCAAAAAAGTGCGTTAGAGGTGGTTCCAGAGCAGGAATGAGCTCAGGGATGCTACTCCCGGTATTTCCTGATTCCCAAAAAGGACGGCAGATTGCGTCCAATTCTGGACGTCGGAGTCTTGAATTTTTACCTGAAGCAGGAGAAATTCAAGATGCTAACCCTTGCACAGGTTCTTCAGGCGTAGCAGCAAGATGACTGGATGGTGTCGATCGACTTGCAGGATGCGTATTTCCACATCCCCATTCTGAAGTCGCTCAGGGAGTATCTCCGTTTTACGGTTGGGTCGCAACACTACCAGTTTGCGGTCCTCCCGTTTGGGCTTACTACTGCACCTCAAGTCTTCACCAAGGTGATGGCGGTGGTGGCTGCTAATCTCAGGAGGTCGGGGATTCCGGTTTTCCCCTACCTGGACGACTGGCTACTGAAAGCAGAGTCACCAGAGATGGTGCAACATCATCTGCAAGTAACATCTCATCTGTTGTTCAACTTGGGTTTTTCAATCAATGTGCCCAAATCTCACCTGGTGCCCTCTCAGCGCAACCTTTTCATAGGGGCGGTACTGGACACTACTGTGTGTCGAGCATTTCCTCCTCCTCAAAGACTTCTCGACATTCAGGAGATGATCCCTTTATTCCACAATGCCGTTCTGAAGGTCCTTCGTCTGCTCGGTCTGTTTGCCCCCTGTATTCTGTTGGTCAACCATGCACGCTGGCACATGGGGGCGCTCCAGTGGTATCTCCGCAGGCAGTGGTATCAGCACAACGGAGATCTCAGGGAGTCTGTCAGGATCTCCAGAGAAGCTGCAGCGGATCTGTCTTGGTGGAGCGTGGAGGGCAATCTGTCTCAAGGAAAGCCCTTTCATCTTCCTCCAGCGGTGGCCACAGTGATAATGGATGCCTCCACCCTAAGTTGAGGTGCTCATCTGGGGGATCTGGAGATCAGGGGCCTTTGGTCTCCAGAGGAAAGATTGTCTCATATCAATCTTCTAGAATTGCGGGCGATACGTTTAGTGCTCAAGGCCTTTCTCCCTTCCCTTCGCGGTCAGTCTGTTAAAGTCCTGACGGACAACACTAACGCGATGTGGTATGTCAACAAGCAGGGAGGAGTAGGGTCGCACCGTCTCTGCAGACAGGCTTTGCGACTCTGGTCCTGGACTCAGGACCATCGGATTTGCTTGATGGTGAATCATCTGGCCGGGGTGCTGAACGTACGTGCGGACAGTCTCAGTCAGTGTTCCGCCGACCACGAATGGAGGCTTCCTCCAGAGGTGGTTCAGCATGTCTTCCGTGTGAGAAGTTAGCCTGATATATGATGTCACTAGTTCTAGTGTACACCTTGTATCAGTCGAAACAACCCTTATGGTGATTGGTTGTAAAGTCAACCTTATAGACCAGCTATCCTAGTGGTAGCATGGACAAGAGCAGTCTTAGGCTAAACTCTGTATGGCATGTGAAGCCAGCTGTTATACCATTACAATCCCTTGAATACCAAATGAAAGGACACTACACCAGATATATATAAAATTAGAATGTATTTATTCTAACATATACCCTCAGCACTCTTTATGAGTTCAGAGGTCTAAGTACAAACAATTTCTTAAGTAGCATACGTTAAGTTACACAGGAAAATACAGTTAGGTCCAGGGGCCACGCAAACCATATACTAAGAAAGCGGTTATAAGTACTACGTCACGAACAGGGAGTAGGCCTAGGGCCTAGGGAATCGCTGGGGCTACACTACTCTACCAATAGTTAGGAAGTGGGAGACCCACGGGAAGCGTGAGCAGAGTGGAAACACACACGCGGGTTACATTAAAGTCAATGGGAATGTAACAGTTAGAAATAGGAAGAATAAGGACACTTCCGAAGTAACTAGGAGGAAGCAACTAAAGACTTAGACACTTGGATAGTCAATATCCACTGGAGCACCGGAGTACTCGCGTTACCTCACCCACAGGAGACGGGTGCATTGGTGTGAAGATGTGTCGGGTGTCGTCGCTGGATCCTATGGATGCCTGAAGAACAGATGCTGGCAGGCGGCCAGGAGGAAGATGTCCGGTGGATCCAAGGATGGATCTTGAAGGAAGAACACCTGCAAGCAGAGGGGACAAAGTCTGGGTCACTAGCCAGTGACCGTGTGGAACCAGGAAGGAACCAGGCGATGTCGTGCAGAACACAGGTGATGTCTTGAAGCTTGTCTCTGCAGCTGCGTGGACCAGGAGGCGTCGAGGACGACCAGAACCAGGGCACGAGCTGTCCCACCAAGGATCTTGCTGCTGGCGGAGTCGACGTCCCGATTGGAGTCAACAAGCCTTGGCAAAGGCAACCCACGCGGAATGGGAAATTCGCTTCAGGTGCAGACCAGGAAGGTCTGAGGTTCTTCTCTTTCACAGGGAAGCAAGGGCCAGTCTGGAGGAGCCAAACCAGCGGTGGAAAGTCAAGGGTTCGTCGTCACTGAGGCTACTAGCCAACGGGCAAGCAACCGGACAGATGCGTCGAGCAGGAAAATGCAGAAGGGCCCCACGCAGAACTCGTGGAGTGTGGAGGGCTGATCTTCGGTGCAGATGGTGCTCGGGGTTGGGGCTTCTCAATCCCCAGAGCACAACTTCGAGGATGCCTCCGAAGCTGCGCTGGAAGCTACTTGCCAATTTTTCCAGGTAGCCGGTCCCACGTCTCTCGTCGCCTCCACGGATCTCAGCTTGGCTGTGGATGTGGATCAGAGTCAGAGAAGTCTGGAGGTCAAGGCGCTGGTCGGGCTCTGCAGTCGGTTCCTCGTAGAACTTTGGGCAAAGCAAACGGCAGGTCGCTTGTTGGTACCTGTTTGCACAGGGTGGCCACTCCTTGGCCACAAGGGAGATTCTTCAGTCTTCTTGTCGTCGAATGTCGAAGGTCCAGAGTTTCGTGTCTAGTTTCAGTTCAGGATAATCCAAAGTCCTAGGGACTCAGCTCCCACTCGTATACTAATCTGGGGGGCTGGGTTACTTGCTAGGTCCCTCCTATGGGTGGGACCAGGGAGGGGGGTGGTTACACACTCTTCCCTTTGTCCAGTTTCGCGCCAGGACTGGGGCTGGAGTGCCCCAGCACCGGTTTGAACCGGACTATGCATGGGACACCTTGTGTGCCCCAGGCAGTGTCTCGTTTCTTTCATCCCTCCCTGCCCCAATACACTAAGCCCTGTCTAGGGTGGTGCTAGCACCTCCCAAGGCAGGAAACCTATTGTCCAAGCCTCCCTCGCTGGAAGGACTCCCAGCAGCAGGAGGTCAGACTTGTGTCCGTGGCAGCAACATCCATTTTGTGATGCTGGGGCTCTGGTTAACTTTAACCGGGTAGTAGGACTTTAACATGTCTTCCACCTCTAGAAGGGGGAATACTATCCTCATCGCCAGAAATGGTGTGGGGGTAGTATTCCAAAGTGTTAGACACCTTACACGACATGTTTTGATAAAGCCAAACCATAGTTACCATAACCGCGAGGATTATAAGGCACTTTAAGAGTATATGGTAGGCGATATCATAGAACAGCTATAAGGACATGGTTCCGAAAGCTGCAGACAGGCTCAGCTCATGCTAGAGCACCGTCTCACATGTTACCAAGCACTCTGCCTCCAGGATTGTTAAGGCCTGCTATAGGAGTGGCTGATAGGTACACATGTGTCTATATATAAGGTAGGTATAGGAATACTATACCTAAGCAAGGGGTGATTACACAACCTTGCCCCAGCTGAGTGATCAGCCAGTTGTGTCATGATGGGAGGCCAGCCAGGGGTGGCATAATACATGCTGCAGCCCCTGGTAGGCCTAGGGTACACCCATGCCCTGGGTACCTAAGGTACACTGTACAGGGCCCTATAAGGTGATCCTTACCAATTGGGTTATGTACCTAAAGTACATAGTATGAATTTAGAGAGAGGACAGCTGGGCTGTGGGTCTGATTAGCAGGCCCACAGCCACATACATCTAAGTCGAAAACCAGTGAAGCAAAAGCAAAAAGTGGGGGTGACCATAGGAAGCAGACCCTACTCTCCTACATTCCGGACGTGGGGGACTCCTCAGGTGGACCTGTTTGCCACTCAAGAGAACACGCATTGCCCGTCATTCTGCAGTCTCCAGTTTCCAATGCAGGGGGCGTTGACGGACGCGTTTCATTTGAGTTGGAGCTCTCAACTCCTTTACGCGTTTCCTGCCATACCCTTGATTCCTCGGGTTCTGAGGAAGATTCGCCAAGACCGGGCCCAAGTTATATTGATGGCCCCGGGTTGGCCAAGAAGAGTGTGGTACACAGATCTACTTCACCTTTCGTCGCACCCTCCGCTCCGTCTCCCTCTCAGGGCAGACATCCTCTCGCAGTCGCAGGGGCAGGTTCTTCACCCCCACCTCCAGAGTCTGCACCTTCATGCCTGGAGATTGAACAGGGCAACCTGAGTTCCTTCTCTCTCCCGCCGGATGTAGTGGATGTTATATTATCATCCAGGCGACACTCCACTAAGTTGATTTATTCCTATAGATGTTCTAAGTTTGTAAAATGGTGTGGAGAGAGATCCATTGACCATTTGAAAGCCCATCTTTCTAATGTGCTTCAGTTTGCTCTTTCCTTGGCTCAGCAGGGTTGTGCTGTGGCCACGGTTAAGGGCTATTTGTCAGCCTTATTGGCTTTTCTGTGTCTTCCACATCAGCCGTCGTTATTTAAATCTCCTATTGTTTTAAGATTTATCAAAGGCCTTATTAATAGGTTTCCACCTACTCCCTTTGTAATGCCGCGGTGGGACCTTAATCTTGTTTTAACCTTTCTGATGGGGTACCCTTTTGAACCCCTTCATAGCTGTCCTTTGAGGCTGTTGTCTTTTAAATCAGTCTTTCTTGTAGCCATAACCTCGGCAAGGAGGGTGAGTGAGCTTCAAGCTCTCAGTTCAAAACCCCCGTTTTTAACCTTACGTGCTGAAAGGATGGTCTTTAGGACCATGGCTGCTTTCCTACCTAAGGTAGTTACTCCCTTTCATCTGGGGCAATCTATTACTCTCCCTGTATTTTATCCTCCCCCCTCACCCTTCCAGGGAGGAAGAGAGACTTCACCGCTTGGACCCTAAAAGAGCAATGAGCTTTTATTTGGACAGAACAAAAGATTTTCGTTTGGAAGATCAGCTCTTCGTGGGCTATATTGGACACTCAAAAGGCAAAGCTGTGCACAAGCGCACTCTGTCCAGGTGGATCATCCTAACCATCAAGATCTGCTATGCCCTTGCTGGTAAGGTTCCTCCTGAGGGTGTTAGAGCTCATTCTACTAGAGCTAAGTCTTCCACCTCTGTGTTCCTGTTGCAGACATTTATAATGCCGCGACTTGGGCCTCCCTCCATACTTTCGCAAAGCATTATTGCTTAGACTCTGAAATGAGGAGGGAGGGCCATTTTGTGCACTCTGTCTTGCAGGACTTTTTGGGACAGGAAGGTGGACACCCTCCTCCGGGAGTGGGACTGCTGTGGGAATCTATTCACAAGGTGAGGAATCCACTGGCAGATGTATCCATCAGAAGAACAAGTTACTTACCTTCGGTAACGCTTTTTCTGGTGGATACAGTATCTGCCTGTAGATTCCTCACTGACCCACCCGCCTCCCCGTTGTCCACCTTTGTATACCTAAAAAAGATCCCTTTTTTAGCTGGTTGTTTATTCATTGTATGTTTCTATCTAGTGCATTTATAGGTAATGCTGATGTTTTTAGCTTTCCTTTTTGACTTTGTGCCGTATATATTGGTTCAAATGTTGTGTACTATGTATACTTGAGTCTGTGTCAGTCCACCTGTTCGCCTCAGAGGCACGGAAAAAATGGGTGGAACTGACGTCATCACGCCGACGTGGTTCTCTTATGGCTCCGGTTACATCATACCGAGTGGCGAGCGGAGCCGTGGAATTATGACGTTCACGTCGGCGTGGAGAGCTGGGAAATAATTCAGTGGAATGCTGGCGCAGGGGATATTCACAAGGTGAGGAATCCACAGGCAGATACTGTATCCACCAGAAAAAGCGTTACCGAAGGTAAGTAACTTGTTCATCTGGAAACAGAACAGCCTAGTCACTAATCGAGGCGCAGGTCCCTGATTCAATAAAAGCTCAACAGTATACATTTTACAGCAGGAGTCCTGACATCATCCAGTACTGGATATGTGGCTGTGTTTGGAGAATCCCAAGAAAACATGAGACATTCCACCAAATGTTATTTTCTTGGATGGAAGAGATTTTATATTGTATGCTTGGCCCTAGGCTTTAACTTTCGCTTGGCAGATGAGGCGAATAATCCTTTTGCTTATGGCAGACTTGCAGTAGTCTTGTTCGAGTTTCTAATCCCCTACAGCCACTGCCAATCAAAGAGCCTCCCCAACAGTTACACTTTTTTTCTATACATTGTAATCATGTTGGTGTAAAGTGTTTTCAACTGGTTATTAAAAAAAAGCTGGAATATAGTAGCTTGATGCTGTCTTAGCCATATGAATGGGATCACCTTTTCTGCTGATGCATCAAGCTTTTTATCAAATTGGATGTGATTTTTTTTTTCTTGTGAGTTCTACATTAGGCTGTAGAGTATGCCACACTGTGGCTCTCTTTATGTTGATGAGCCCTTTATGATAGTCTTCTAGACCAAGCTTGGTAATGTATTTCTGTCCAGTGAAATTTCTGAACTTCTTTATAAGCAGTCAGAATATTTTCTAATTTTCTGTGTAAGCTGGACATCAGAACAATATTAAGATATTTTTTAAATGAAACCAAATAGCATAGCCTCTTAGTAATGTGTGCATTGTAGTTTTCACTCATGAAAGTCCTTCTGCAGCTAGATTGTTTTGCTTTTAGGTTGTTTTTATAAAACGTGGTCCCAAAGTACCCTTAGAAAGTGCTTCCTCTCTTGTGATTTAGGAGTACTGTTAAAAGTACTGCAGCTTATAATTCTAATCAGGGCCCATGAAGATTAAACTGTGATCAGCCGCTCCACTACAAAGGAGCTTGCTGTTGTTGGGTTGGTTGTTATAATCTTTCTAATGTGCATGCCTCTTGAGCTGAGCTTTGTGGGTTTCACTTCAGTTGTGCTCAAATTTTATAGTGGCACACCCCACTTTTGCTTTTCTCAGTTTCTAAAGTTATTTTTTTACACAGTTAACTTACGCAAAAAGAACTATTGATGGACAGAATGCAGAACAATGTCATACATTCACCCCAGTACAGAGATCTGGGCCTAAATCCATCGTTGTTTTGCTCACCATGCCATTCCAGTTTGAACCCTTCCATATGCAAATCAGTCTTGACCCTGTGCTCAATGGGAACATTCCAGCCTGAACTGCCAGGCCAGGTCCTCCCTGGACTGGAAACAAGCATCCTAGGATCAGTTTCGGGGTTTCACCCCTCTTCAGCCAGGATAGCTTGATTTCAGTGGCATGGGTAAAGACTGATTTGCATATGGCTGTTTCCAAACTGGAATGGCATGGTGAGCAAAAAAACTATGGATTTAGGCCCAGATCTCTGTACTGGGGTGAATGTATGACATTGTTCTGCATTATGTCCATCAGCAGTTCTTTTTGCAATTGTCACCCCGAGTGGGACGGGTATGCTCAAACGTGGGTCCCATGCTCTCCATGCCACTGGAATCAAGCTATCCTGGCTGAAGGTAGTGAAACCCGAAACCGGTCCTAGGATGCTTGTTTCCAGTCCAGGGAGGACCTGGCCTGGCAGTTCGGGCTGGACTGTTCCCATAGGGCACAAGGTCAAGACTGATTTGCATATGGCTGGGTCCAAACTGGAATGGCATGGTGAGCACAAAAACGATGGATTTAGGCCCAGATCTCTGTACTGGGGTGAATGTATGACATTGTTCTGCATCCTGTCCATCAACAGTTCGTTTTGCAATTGTCACCCCGAGTGGGACGGGTATGCTCAGACGTGAGTCCCGTACTCTCCATGCCACTGGAATCAAGCTATACTGGCTGAAGACGGATGAAACCCCGAAACCGGTCCTAGGATGCTTGTTTCCAGTCCAGGGAGGACCTGGCCTGGCAGTTCTGGCTGGACTGTTCCCATAGGGCACAGGGTCAAGACTGATTTGCATATGGCTGGGTTCAAACTGGAATGTCATGGTGAGCAAAAAAACTATGGATTTAGGCCCAGATTTCTGTACTGGGGTGAATGTATGACATTGTTCTGCATTCTGTCCATCAACAGTTTTTTTTGCACAGTTAACTTACATCCATTTTATCTCTGCTTCCATTAATATTTTTCATTTGCCGTTCAAGTGTGAATTTCACGTCTCTGTTGCCAAAATCTTCTCTCATCTTTTAAGTGTCTCCTGTTCTCTACCTCATAATCTTTCTTGCATTCCCCTTCTTTTCACTACTTAACTCTTTTCTTTGCCTCCATGTTTCTCTTTGTCTGTATTTCTATGCATTTCCTTTCTTCCACTTTAACTTGTGATTTTCATTTAATGTTTCTGTAACTTGTATATTTGTTATTTTTTAGGTTACCCAAATTGTATCTTTGTGAATTTTGTCTGAAGTACATGAAGAGCCGAACTATTCTACAACAGCACATGAAGAAGTGTGGTTGGTTCCATCCTCCAGCCAATGAAATTTATAGGAAGGACAATGCCTCCGTTTTTGAGGTAGGTTCTGAGAAAAGAGTGCTACTGCGGGCCTCTGCCAATAAGCAAGCAGAAGATCTACAAAATACTTGTTTGATGTACTGAAAATACATAGACTCCATCAGTGTTATAGCCATCAATGTAATGGCCAGTTTTATGCCAAAAATGTAAAAGCTAAATAATTGACACACAGCTCAGTTTTCAGTTTAGTATCCATCCTCATCCTTGTACCTGCTGTTCAGTATCCAACCACACCTTACTAGCCTTTACTCTATGTCGAAACGTACACTTGTATGTACACCAGCTCAATATCCAACATCACCTGAGTAACGTTTGCTCAGTGTTTTTCAGCATGGCGGGAAGGATTTATTTCATGTTTTTTTTTTTAGCTCAACTCTACCAAAATCAATAAGTGGTGTGCTTTACAAGAAGAGAAGAATTGGAGACGTGGATCTTCTTTCAATTAAATCAGGTCTATAGGCCGCTCAGACCCCAATACAAAACAGCAACATCAGCAATCCTAGATGGAGAGAGAAGGTGAAAGGAGACATAAGTATCTAGTCAAGTGAGGAAAGGAGAGGTGAAGAGAGACTGAATTATTTAAGAATAGGAGGTGAGATCATTATAGAGTTGTTGACGTTAAGAAGTGGCAGAGTTAGAGGAGATGTAAGGGCAGGCAAAAATAGATAATATTATAGGGTTGGTTGAGGGAAGATTTTAAAGTTTATCAGTTAATTGTGTGGTTGCTGAAAAAAATAATTGCAATAAAATTACTAAATATTTAGGATACAAAATACATGTTCAATAAATGCCAAATAAAAGTAACTGTTATATTGCAAGTTTGAGAAATTAAAATTTTTGTAGTCCCACCAGTTCTGTCTATGCCTTCAAGGGTGAGCTCTTTTGAACTGCACTTTGTCTAAGGTTTAAGTGAAGATGGATTGTTCCACTGATGTGGTGCCCCAGCAGTCTGACTGTTCCCATGCTTGGTCCTGGATAGGGATGTAAACTGTATGTAGAGTAAAGCAAAGTGCAGGTGCCAAAAAGTGCAGAACAGTGCTGCGGGTGTAGTCTGCTTGAGCACGAGCTTAAGGTGGGGTAGTTCTGCAAGAGGGCTACTTTTACGTTAACAGGCCTGTAAGGTGTGCTGTGGGGCATCCTTTCTCCACCTTCTGCAGCAATTTTACTGGAAGACAGTTCAACAGAGGATACCCTGGGTTGAAGCAGGCCAGCACGGCCTGCCATCTCTGGCATACTTCTCTTTGGTTGAAGAGAGTTTTCAAGAACTGTCTCCTTTCGCCCTCCATTGCTTTACAGGAACATCCTTCCCATCCCCACATAGGTGACAGATGTCCGTATTCCGTTCTCGTAACCAGGGGGGCAGGTGAACCTTTGTGGGTAACAATCTTAGTCGATATTTTAAATAACTACCCCCTAACTACAGCTGGGTATCCCATGGTGAAGTATTGTTGTGGTGCAAGATTTTTATAGCTTAATGTAATCCATCTGTGCGATCTTTTTGATTGTGCGTCCTTGTCCTCAATGACAGAGCGAATTTGTATGGCTTTCCAGGCCATCTTCTTGAATACCTGATGGGGTGTCCCGGAGTTGTATGAGCTCTGTGCTTTAAAAGTGATTCCTGCAGATAGGCCCTTGCCGGTGACAGATCCGTTCCAGCAGCTCCTTCCATAGCAGATGATTCAATGTATTTGGCTCTGCTTTCCTGATCTTGTTCCAACATAGTAAGTATGCTCCTGGCCAGCATCTGTTTCAGCAAGCCAAATTCCAGGTGGATCTGCGCCACCTAAGTGATTCGTGGGAGTGAGAAGATGGTCCTATGGGTACTCACAATTACTTTGTCCAGGGTTCTGGCGGCTCGGCTTCTAAGCAGCTCACTCTGGTGCAAAATTGTCAGAATGAGTTTTGCTTGTGCTGCTTTAAGAAGGGGTATCCGAGACCCCCGGGCAGTTTTTTAGGTCTCGGCTGCGAAGGCTGCGCTTGCGCAGTCTAGCTCCGAGATTTAATGACTTGGAGAAGAGGGGCTTGAACCCGCCCCTCTTCTCCCCTGTTCTCCATTGGCTGGCCTCTTGAATGCTGGCCAGCCATTGGAGAAGAGGTCAGTCATTCCGATTAGGCCCCGTCCTTTTCGGATCGGGGGGCGTGTTTTTTGCAAGAAGTCTCATTCTCTCCTCCAGCCAATGGCTGGAGGAGAGAAAAGACAAACACTCCCCCGAATCCGAAAATGCCGCTGCCTTTCTCCGAGGCATTTCTGCTCTGCCTCGGAGAAAGGCGGTGGTGTCTTCCGGTGCTCTCTTTACTTGTTGTTCTGCTCGTTGCTTTTGCCTGTTGTGTTCTGTTGTTTGCCCTTTACCGCTGGCGTGGTGGCCCCTGTGTTCATTGTATCCGTTCGGACCCGGCGCGCCTTGCCCCTTTTCATGTCACTGTTACCCCAGTGCCACCTTTCATCTACACTTGGGGGTGACTGTTTCCACTGTGTTTGTTCAAGGTTTCTAGTCTCGTGTGCACCCGCTGCAATACACAATTGTCATTTCTTGCCACCGGTGTCTTTCTCGCTCTGCCGCTCGGGTCCCCTCACATGATTTACTTACGAGCAGCCACCATCGCCCCCACAGCTCTCTCTCTGACACAAACATTTGATGAGAATTGCCCCGGTGCTTGTTCCCTGGCGCCATCGGCTAGGCTCAGTGACTGCCACGCAGCACATGAGATTCCCATGGCATGACGAGTGCCCCACAGGGTGAGCTGGCAGGGAAGGGAAGCCGGACCGGTGCACTCTGATCGATAATCACCATCTAACAGGGACCGGTGCACTCTGATCGATAATCACCATCTAACAGGTCATGTACCGGCTAGAGCGACGTACCGTGGCGCCCGTTCAGAACTGGAACTCCTGTGTCAGCAGCACTAGCATGGAAGAGTGCGCCCAAGGCAAGCTAGGTTCCGGATCTCCGACAGTGGAATGGTCCTCTCTCTCTCTAATCAACTGCTCGCCAAATTACAACAGCCAGTCCGCCAACACGTTCGTCCAAATCCAAACACCGCCTCGACTCCGTCCCTAAAGAAAGTGTGCAACAAGGCCCGGAGAGATGTTCGGAGGGAACCTGGGGTCACAGAGCTAATCGTCGTATGCAAATCGGTACCAATAAGATACAGACAGGCAATCTATGCAGATAAACAAAAACAACTCCAACATTTGTGGTGCATTCTTTTATGAACAAGAAAGTAGCCCAACTTAAAACAATTGTGGTCTCCGATGAACAAATAAATGAATGGAAGCCTACTTTTTAATTAGTGTTTATTAGTATTGTACATTGTAAAGGTTTTAATTAACCAGTGTATACATCAGAAAACAAGCATTTACAATGCAATGGTCTCGGCATTGGTTAAGTTAGAGCTATTGGCATTGCTCATGACATTATTTTTGTTTATGTTTTTGTTTTTAAAACACGTAAATAAACGGCATTGTTATTTACAATGTCAATAGCTTAATCAGTGTGTGTGTAGGTGGCTCTGTGTGTGGGTGCAAATGCAATAGGTCTCGCTTTTGAGGGTGATTAAGCTATTGACATTGTAAATAACAATGGCGTTTCTTTAAATGTTTTAAAAACAAAAACATAAACAAAAATAATGTCATGAGCAATGCCAATAGCTCTAACTTTACCAATGCCGAGACCATTGCATTGTAAATGCTTGTTCTTCAGAGTTTTAAGGGTTACTGCCAGCACCAACCCTTTCCTTTGTATTGCCTCCTTCTGGGCTGCAAAGCAACCTTCCTTATCGAGGATGATCCCTAGATATTTGTATTCCTCCCTGCTATCAATCTGGGGGAGGTTCTCCCCCAGAGCCATGATTGTGTTCGTGATTTCCCAATATTATATGCCATGGTTTTTGTTTTTCCCAGATTTATGGACAGGCCTTTTGCCAGGGAGTAAGCTTTCGTGATGTTTAGCAGCTGCTGCAGCCCCACCTGAGTGCGACTGACCAGAACCACGTCGTCCACATAAATTAAACTAGATATCGATGTGTCCCCTAATTGTGGGGCATGGGAATTACATGTTTGCAATTGCTCCGTCAGGTCTGCCTTAAAGAGATTGGAGAGCACCCCTGCTTTAGAGCATGTGTAGTTCGGATTTTCCTCTAGAGATGCGTTTCGGTGCCTAGCCTAACCCACACCTATGTGTCCTTGTGGAGCATGATTAGCATGTTCAGCAGGCCTTGAGGAATTTATCAACTTGCTAGCTTACTCCACAACCTTTCCCGATCAACATTATCAAAGGCCACTCTGAAGTCGATTAAACAGAGAAATAGTGGTGAGTTATTTGCATGGTGCATTTTGTGATGCTCATGCCAGGGGTTTTGATCTCCAAGGCAGTTGCTGAAGATATGCTTGCTATTGAGAAGTAAGTTGCTAGGCCACCAGAGAAATGGCCATATTTCGCCTGTTCCGCAGCTAGAGTGGGGAAGTTGGTATACCACTGAATATGGGCTGGTTCAGTACGCCAGGTCTCTTGCAAGAGGATGACATCAAATGACCTCACATAGTCGTGTAGGTCTGGTTCAGTTAACATTGTGGTAAGGCCATTTATGTTCCAGGAGCACATTCGAAGTAGCCCAGCATTGGTTTTGCCTTGTGACTCCTGGGCCAGACGCAGTCACCTCGTCACAGGGGAGAAGTGCATTATTCTCATGATGCGCATTGTGATGTCTTTCTTTCGGTTGCTCAATTTTGATTGCCGATTACTAGAGCCTCTCTGGGTGAAGAGCCCTATGCGCCCTTGAGCACAGAAGTGGTCTTCTGTTGCGCCCGGATTGGCCCTCTTCCGAAACCAGGAGGGAGGATAGGTGGCTGATGACATGGGACGATCTTTATACCCCACCTTTTGAAGGTAGGCCCCTCCATGATGGTTCTCTCTGCCACATTGGTTGTGGTCCATGTAGTATTAGTTACGTCCCTGTCAGGAATTCCGTCAGAACGTTCAAACTGAATATATGCAAGTTCATTTGCATTCAGTTCACGTAGTGTTGGAATTTCTGATAGAGGTCGGAGAATGTTGCCCGTGTTTTAGGTGTCGTGGTGCCCTCTGAAGACATATTCCGGCATGAAGTTTAGCACTATGGTGCTGTGTTGGTGATCCCCAGCAATTTCTGGGCTGTGTTCTTCTTCCCAAATTGCTCAATGCGATTTCTTGTGGGTTAGTGCCAGGCGCAATGACTTCAGAGACACTTCTGAGCGAGTTGCTTTGGTTGATGCAGATGTTGGACAGGGGTTCGTGACCAGTGATTGTTGGAAAGGTCGGCTTAGCGCACGTGTGCTGTAGGCAGTCGAGCCTTGTTGTGGCAATGCTTGAAAGAACGTCTCAATAGTGGAACTCCTTGAGCTTGTTTTTTTTTTTTTGATTGGGAGTCTGTAGGAGAACCGGGGATGGGTGGAGCAAGGGAGACTGCCAGTGACCCTGTTGGTAGCTCCCCTTCTGTGCTTTGTTTGTAAAGTTTTGCTGATGGTTGGCCGGGCAAAGTGCCCGTCGTGCTTCCTGCAGGAAGACTGCTGCTAGTAGCAGCAGACGGTTTACGCCCCCCATCGGTTTGTTGGGGTGAAAGCCTGCCCTTCCTTATCCTCTTCTTCCATGGGGGGCTTGATGTTTTGTTCCATTTGGTCTTGCAGTTGACTGTAAGAGGGGGTACAATCTCGCTTGGTCAGCAAGTTTTTTATTCTGACCCTTACACCTTGTCTGTATTTGGCGTTGTTTCTTACGTTCCCCTCCCCGCTGGAGCCAGGCTGAGGTACTGCTGTGTCTTCCAATAGATCCAACGTTGTAACTTCGGGAGTTTTGCTCGTGACACCCCTGACTTTGTTTAGTCTTTCGCTGTCTAACACCTTTGCGTTCTCCGAGATCACTGACGGAAGTTGGGCTGGGTTTATGCTCCTACTGGGCCTTCTGCCGATTGGCTGAGGGCCTCTGCAATCACTGTAGGTGGATAAGTTGTGGCCCGGAGATTACACCCCTGTGGGTTGGACCCCCTGTGCCAGTAGGCATTGTTTAAACCCAGTTATAAAGTCGTCTAGCATCGAGGGCAGAGTTAACATCTTATTGGTACAGAGACAGTTTGTGGTTGTAGTGTCGGACTGAACCTGTTTGATCAGGAAGTTATGTTCCCCACATTTCTAGTTGATCCTAGCCACAAAGACAGCCATAGTATTGAGAGGTGGTAGCTTAGAGTCCTGTAAGTAGGTTGCCAATATTTCCCCAGAATCTGAAGATTTTAAGTAGGAGAGAGCTTCACTATTCTTTTCTTCTACGTTTTATGTGCCTTTTTGGGATCCTATGGGATAGCGCCCCTGAATTACCTGGTGGAGATTTGTGGTGCTGTGTGCAGTGTGTGTTGCTTGTGCTAATGGAGCTGGTAGGGCTCTACTCTGGGGCCACGTTTGACCAGAAATGTTATTATGGTGCATTGTGTGCTCGCATACTGGAGGTATTACTGTTGCCTTTTTTCTTGGTGTTTTTGAGGGCTTCAGTTTCCCTCGTCAGTTTTGAGTGAGCTTGATATAGGAGCGTAGCTGTTGATTTAGGGAGCTTAGCTCAGATGCAGGGGTCCCCAGTAGGGAAAGAAGATGCGATCTAATGTCAGTGTTGTTTGCGGCAGCCGGTGGAGATGAGGGTAGTAAGGGAGTTTGCAGCCCCATGAGCTTTTTGTTTCTCAAGAAAAGCACTGAGCCGGCATCCTTTAAAAAAAGCTGAATTTTGTGTTGATTTTCAGCTGTTTCATGCAGTCCATCGGTTTGTTTGCAGGTGGTGAGCTGTTCCTTAGCTCCCCCTGTTTTGCCATATCGTCTTCCTTTTTGTCAAAGAGGTTAATTAGAGGATCTTCCTCTGATCGTGGCTTAAGTTTTTGTTTTGATCTCATGCGTTTCATTGCCTGGGTGGGAGAACAGTTATCTCAGCCGCGTTTCCTTATTGTCATGGTTGGGAGGGCCTCTCCCCTAAATTACCTCATTGGTGGAGCTAGCACCTAGTGGCTGAACCAGTTGGGCAGTGGCCCTGTCTGTTGCTTCCGGCCGTGTCAATGTAGTGTTGAAGAGGGGGGCGGGGGGCACGAGCACACCTGGCGCGTTGTTAGATTATCGGTGCTCTTGCTGCACTGTCTTTTATGTTGTGAACTCCTTGGAGTCCACTGAGTTCCTGTATTCTGCCGGGTAGCTGATCTCCTCATGACTGTGTACTAGGACGCAGCACCACCACTCCCCCTTGGTGAGCTCTTAGTTGGCCTACTTGTGTCAAAATTAGAGCAATGGCATGGGGAACAAGAGCACACTGGTGGTTTGTTGGGTATATTTTGGCTGTTGTTCATTGCATGGCCCTTGGTCTGGCTCGTTTCTTTCTGCTGTATTTCTGTTGCCAATCACGCCCTTGCTGACACCCTGACCTGAGACGTCCTAATTGGAGGAGGTGTTATAGAATGGTGCCACCTTCTTCCTGTTGCTTAGGTAACCAGGAGCTTTGCATGTGCCACAGAGGGTTAGGGAGTCACACAGTGGCCAAGCACGGGAATGAGCAGGGAGGATCCCCCCCATAGGTCTCACAAGCACTGAAAGCTTCTTTTTCCTTCTGTCTAGTATGCCTTGTGGCAGTTTTTGAGACTTTTTTTGGGAGGTTCCCTCTTAATTCTCTCTTAATTTTAGTAGTTTTCTTTTTTCTTTTTTGAGGTTTGTGGCAGATTAATAGTGGCAGGATCATACAATGCTATAGATTATATTATTTTTCTGAAGGAATAATTTCATGCCGTCAAAGCAAAACTGCAGCCCATTATCAGTAGCCAGTGTTTTGCAGCACAAGTATTTTCAGGATTCACATGCTGTGCATTATTCCACTATCCAGTTGATTGGTCTGATATTGTATCTTGTGTAGTCCTTTTTAGGTCTCGGGACCATCCGGTCTGCCGAAGGCAGAACCGGAAGTCCAGAGATTTAATGTTTCTGAGAGTGGCTCTTTAGCCCGCCTCTCTTCTTGGCTCTCCTCCATTGGCTGGCTTCCTAAACGGAGGCCAGCCATTGGAGGAGAGAGCCGTCCCTCCAAATAGGCTCCGTCTTTTTCAGATTCGGGGGCGTGTTCCGTGCTGTTCTTTCCACTTTTTAGCCACGCCGTTTCTCAGGCGTGTTTTTCTCTCCTCCAGCCAATGGCAAGAGGAGAGAAAAAGAAACACGCCCCCGAATCTGAAAACGCCGCTGCGTTTCTCCGAGGCATTTCTGCTTCGCCTCGGAGAAAGGCGGTGGTGTCTCCTTCCTACTTCCCCTTTGAAAGACTCGTTTCCACCCTGTTGGGCATCATCAGCGAAGTGCGGCGTGAGGTCAGTTGTATGGTCACTTGTTGCAGTTATTAATATTTTTATTTTAAGATTACCATGATTACCATCCCACTGGCCTCTTCCATGTCCACCCCCCCCCCCCCCCCCTGCGAATCCACCCGCCCGTTTTGCCGGCCACGACTGGTGCCCTGAAATCCCCACTGGCTGTACTCTCGCACACAAACAGCAGCCGATGAGGAGGCTGTGCACCACACCCATCTATCCTTACAACCCCCCCCCCCCCACATACACACACACCGCTGCTGCATGCACACAGAGCCTCTCCCGCTTCAGACCCCCTACCCAGGGCTCACTGTCCCTAACAGCCCCATGTGGCAGTGCAGTGCGAGTGCTGCTACCCACAAGCCAGGATGCGGCACCAGAGCTCTTCTGCAGCCCCGTGCTCCTCGTCGGACTGCTGGCCGCCTGCTGCAGCTGTTCGGAAGGGACGCCACGAGGACCAGGTACGTACCCCCGCTGTTAACTAACTTTTTACAGACACTGCAATCTCTGGCGTCCCACCGCTTCTGTTTTACTCCTACGCTCGTTGTCACCGAGCCTGCTGGTGTGTGTCCGGTTGCCCTCAGGCTAGCACTTTACTCCGGTAGAACAGTCGAGGGTGCGCTGCCAGCCAGCTGACCACCTGCGAGACCCCAAGCTTTAACCCCATTGGTGCATTTTGGATCGCAGTTCAAGCTGGACCCAGATTTCGACCGACATTGCTTGCATAAACTGCAGCCTGGAAAGTGTCCGCGCTGTCTGCCGTCCTTGGCACTCTGAAGCTAAATGTGCCAATAATATTGCACAATGTACCACTCTTGCCAGGAGCTGTACTGGGGATTATGGTGTTAATAAGAGCTCATGGTTTTCCGGATGATCATAGAACTGGGGCACATTGAGATATAGTAATATGCCCAGGAGCACACCATGTGTTCGTGTTGTTATATTTCAAGTCAGCTTTGGCCACTACATCAGGAGCTATGATAATCCCGCACAATGTATTGTATTTGTTATCTTGAAGTCGTTTGTGTCTTGTGCGCGCTTTTCGTTGGGAGCTTGTGGAACTGTGGCCCTCTGTTCCCGGCTGCCACATAAATAACTTTAAACTGAAGAGGTCTTGAACGAAGAAGCGCTGTTCTCTGCGAACACTTCAAGAATGTTCTTTGGCGCTATACATGCAGATACGTGAACTCCGATGACGTGCTCTACAATACTGATTAAGTCGTCAACAACTACGTTAAAAATCCTTATGGCCATCTAAGTCCACGCTGCAGGTCCCGTTTATATTTATCTTCACCTTAGATAATTTGTGTTTTCCATAACTCTCTCTACCTCACTACTCCACTCTATCTCACTACCTCACAACTCCTCTCTCTCAAAACATCACTACCTCACTCTCTAGCTCACAACCTCACAACTTCACTCTCTCTCACTCACTACCTCAATCACTCTCTATCTCACTACCTCACTGTTTCTATCTCACTAACTCACTTTCACTCTCTTTCACTGCCTCTGTCTATCTCACTACATCACAACATCACTCTATGCTTATATATCACTACCTCACAACATCCCTCTCCCTCACTACCTCACTCACTCTCTCACTATCTCACTATCTCACTCTCTATCTATCTCACTCTCTCTCACTACCTCACTCTCTATTTCAATACCTCACTCTATCTCACTACCTCACTCTCTCTCTGCTAATGCAATAGGTATCACATATGCAAACAAAAAGCTAATGCCAATAGAAATGACAATGCCATTTATTTAGGGATACAAAAATGATAAAAAAAATAATGAGCAATACCAATAGCTCTACCTATAATATTGCCGAGACCATTGCATTGTAAATGCTTGTTGTTGCTTTGTGTGTGAGGGCACTGTCATTGACCATTTGGTGCTATGTCCCTCCTCATGTGTTTTCAAACATACACTTTGAAAGCCCTTCTGACTGGTCACCATCTTTAGATTCTTTTTCCTGCAGTTGGGTCTGGAAGCAAGCTTTGCAATGCAGGAGACGTTGAAGCGGAGACAATGGATTTTTTGACAAAACATCAAAGTAAAAATCTGCAAAACAAGGGTAAAACACTGTATTGACAAGATACATTGAAGGAAACGACAACCCACAAAGTGACTGCTTTTTCGAGAATTTTTCTCAGAAACTTTGATCACGAGGGTCCGAGAATGAACAACACACATTAAGGATGAAGCATACCCCCTATACATTATACTCAAGGTGCCATCACAAGTTTGCCCAGAAGTCATAAAGTCTTTAACCCCTTCAGCGCGGCGCTGATTTCCGCGCCACGCTGAAGGTTCCGTGCGCGGGCGGGGCCATGACGGAACGGTTCCGTCATGCGCACAGCCCAACCGACGTGCATGACGGAACCGTTCCGTCATGCGCGTCGAAGGGGTTAATCTCTGTTTGCCGAAAGACCATAGCTCAGAGGAATGTGACTCACATATGGAGTTTCAACCTGAGACTCTGAAGGCCATATCTTCAATTTAACTTTGTGCTTTTCAGTGAATTTGTGGATTTTGTTGATTGCATACTACATCCACCAATAGATAGGGAACCCTACTTTTGTAATTACTTTGAAAATAAGCATTATGCAAATAAAAAGCAGCAGTTATACTGTTGCCTTCTTAATTTAAGTGCTTTTATAGGCAAACAAGTTTTCTGGTACCGTGCACCGGCATAGGTATTCCGTGGCACACTAGGTAAACTTTACCTGTATTTCCTATTTTGCAAGGTTCAACAAATCCTTGTGGACCATTGCTGAAGTTTGGTTGCTGAGTGTTGGATTTAGCCCTTTCGGCAAGGTCATTTCCAACATTTTTGCTTTCACCCTTCTGTATTTAGAATCCCGTTTTTAGTGGCTTTTAGGACTCTGCACACTTTACAACTTCTGACCAGTGCTAAAATGCTTGTGCTCTCCTTTAACATGGTAAAATTGTCTTACACCCAATTCGCACATTTAATGTACTGTTAAGTCCCTACTAACATTGTACTACATGTATGCCAGGCCTCTAAATTAAATGCTGCTAGTGGGCCTGCAGCACTGATTTTCCCACCTACCTACGTAGCTTATTTAACAGGTCTCATGTGCAGCTTTAAACTGCCACTTTGACTTGGTAATATAACCCCCTCGCCAAGCCTTAAACTCCTCTTTTAATGCATATGTCACCCCTAAAGTAGGCACTAGGTCGCCAATTGGGCAGGATGCATTGCATTTAAAATGTTGAACTATACATATCCTGGTAGTGAATAACTCCTAAATTTGTTAGGTCTCGCCTGACCCAGCGCATGCGCTGGGCTGGCAAGACATTTTGTGAGGGCTCCAAAAAGTGCTACCAGGCCAGCCTAGAGCTACAGTGCATGTGCGCGGGCGCGCGCGGCGCGCTTTACCGCGATTACTTTCCCTTTCGCGGCCGCTTAGATGTTTGATCGCGATCACTTTCACGGCCACACGGCCGCTTTGATGTTCTCCGTGAGGC
The DNA here is from genome assembly GCF_964204655.1 of Triturus cristatus. Classification (NCBI taxonomy): domain Eukaryota; kingdom Metazoa; phylum Chordata; class Amphibia; order Caudata; family Salamandridae; genus Triturus; species Triturus cristatus. The sequence goes on along the minus strand of NC_140594.1, from coordinate 626,528,916 downwards.
TTCAATAGATTGCAGCAGTTAAAACAAGCATTGGCATAGCCAATAGGTCTCGCTTTTTGGACCTTTATAAGTGTTTAGTTATGCAACTGTTGCATGGCTAAACACTTATAAGGTCCCAAAGGCGAGACCTATTGGCTATGCCAATGCTTGTTTTTTCATTACTGTGAGGCCTACCTCTTCTATAGGATAACATTGGGTTTAATAAGTTTTACCTTTTGATTGAGAACAGGTAAACATTTCATGTTTGGTGTCTGAGAACTGTTAATTAAAAATCCTCTTTATTGTTAAAATCAGATTTTAAGGTCCATTTTAGAAAATGCCACTTTTAGAAAGTTAACGTACCAAGGAGTTGGGCCTCTAATCAGCTAGATTGGACAGCTAACCATTCTAACACAAACAGGATCTAGCTGTAATTTCAACCAATTTCTTTTTGGAATCAAGGACAAGAAAACAAACTTGTCTTGGCTCATGAATTTAATCACATATCTTTCATTATCATTTCAACACATATGATATGTTTTCAGCATGTCATGAAAAGGGACCACTTAAACATTTTACAAATACATGATTTGCCCCACAGCCCTAGACAAGGCTACTTAGAACTGAGCCGTGACACAAATTTTAAAAATCATTATACTTGAAAAACCAAACGGGTATGTGCTTTAAAGAAACATATTATTGCAATAAAGAACGCCAGTTAATACATTTTGACATTGAACAGATGTAACCATCATGTCATTATCTCTAATGTGAACCTCTATTTCAGGGGTCTCCAATCTTTTCTTTAGCAAGGGCTACTTACATTCAGCAAAAATTATCCTGAGCTACTAATATTATTAGTTTTGCAATAGTGAACACAGCATACAAGATTCCATTAGTGGCCATGCTATGCTAAGTTACCAGCAATGATCACCTCAGTGCATCAAGCCAGGTTGCCAGTAGCAATGTGAAAAATTGATTTTGTCAATATGGAATGCCCACAGCCGTAGTTGCTATTCTCGTGCCACCAAGGTAATATACATAATGAATTTCTACATCGCTCCATGATTTATCACTTAAATATTTGCTTTGAAAATATTTTCGAAATTGAAGCATTTTTCTCCAAATATCTTATGAGTTCTGACAATGCACACATTTTCGTCTTGAATACACACTTTTCAAATATGTTATAAATGTATTTAGCCAAGTAAAAGATTTTTTCTCCAAACACCAGCTTATGAGTTCTGAAAAAAATACACCCATTTCAATTTTGTTATACATTAGGTAATTTAGCCAAATAAAAGCTTGTAATTTAGTAGGTCGAGCAGTACACAAGCGAGCTACTCGCATTGCATCATCTGGCCAGTGCACAATCTCAATGAACTTTTACTGATTCCAGTATAACCAATCAGCTTTGGAACCCCTAAGAGATATTAGTAAATAGAGGTTCACATTAGAGAGAATGACAGTGATGGTTACCACTGTTCAGTGTCAAAATGTATTGACTGGCTTTCTTTAATGCACTAATTGTTTCTTTAAAGCACATACACGTTTGATTTTTCATGTATAATGATTTTTTTAAGTTTCTGTCACAGCGCAGTTCCAAGTAGCCTTGTTTAAGGCCGTGGAGCAAATCATATATTTGTAAAATGTTTAAGTGGTCCTTTTTAATGACGAGTTGAAAATGGATCATATGTGTTGAAATGATAATGTGATTAAATTCACGGGCCAAGATGAATTTATTTTCTTGTTCTTGATTCCCCAAAAAAGTGGGTTAAAAATTACAGCTAGATCCTGTTTGTGCATAGAACGTTGACAATTTCCTGCCTAACTATTTGGTGTCTGCAGCCTATTCCTGGGTCATATTTCTGGGAGTAGTTGGCAGTTGGACTTTGTATGTTCGAGGCATGTGGGCTGCTGAATTCATATCTGTGCATAGATCGCCGCCTAGTGTTGGGTCCGGATGATTGCACATTGTTGTCCTGGAAGAGTCTTCGAAGTATCACGAGATAGGTGGCTCCTCCCCTGGACTACAGTGCGCATGGGCATCCTCTCCATCCTTAGATTGTTTTTTTCCGCCATTGGGTTCGGATGTGCTTATCTTAGCTCAAGTTCGGATACTTTAGTTTAAGGCCTTTAGTTCTCGTCGGTACTGTTCCCGTTCGGTATCGACCAGTTTCTTTAGTGTTTTAGCACCTTCTTCAAGCTTTTCGGATCCGCTTTGGTCCGAACATCGAACTTCGATCGACGATGGAATCGAGGACTCCCTTCAAGAGATGTCCTTTATGCCACGCGAAATACCCACACTTCGACGTCCATCCGGTATGCAACAAATGTCTCTCACCGGATCACGATGAGTCGAAATGTATGGCCTGCGCCTAGTTCCGCTCGAAGAAGACTCTCCGGAATCGACGGGCAGCAGGATTGGAGGCGCAGCAATCAGCGCCTGCCCCGGCCAACATCTTTAGCACCGAGGACGAAGACGCCGAGAGCGTAGAAGACGTAGACTCCAGCCACGCTTCCGAAAACGACTCCCGATCGGAAGACGACGATGAGGTGATCTTTGAGGGCGAAGACGTCGTTGAAGAGGTAGGAGACTACGATGAGGCCCTTGGGGCCAAGGAAGATAGCTCCAGTGAAGAGCTAGGCCAAACCGTCGATACGGAGGCCGATAAACTAAGTCGTCATAAGGCTCGGGTCGAAGGCTCACCTGCTGGCCTTACCCAAGATCGATCACACAGTTCTTCGGCCCCGCCTCCAGGCCCGGCCTCGAACACGACTGGATTCCCTTCAGTGAAACCGAAACCGTCCATCGCACCGGTTCCATCGAAACCGAAAGTGAAACAGGTTGCGATCGGCTCGAAGCCCTCCACCCCTTTGACGCCGGCAAAGGTCATCGGCTCCGACCGCGCCAAAAGAGATTTCGGTGCCGAGCTCACCGCAACGAGTCCGGGCGCCGAGCCGAAGAAGAAGGCCCTCGGTCCCCACACGGCGCCTCGGCCTATGGCACCGAAGATTACGGCCCAGCCCACCAAGGTCAAGGTGGCTGACCCGTCTGCGTCGCCGTCGAAGACGGCGGCGCCTGCCAAGTCATCGACTCCGACGAGCGTTGATACCTCCCTTCGGATCGACTACCCAAAGACAGGAAATAAGTCGGATGCCGCTTCGACGCCTACCTCCAAGGTGCCGATCGGTTCCAAGGCGCCATCTGCGTTCACCGTGCAACAGGTCTCAGCATCGTTGCAACGCATCAGGGACCGGGCAACCCTCCACTCTCCGTCGGGTCCCGAAACGCACAAGGCCGCAAAATCACACTCGGCGCCGGCGCACATCACATTTGGATTGCCGCCACCCACGGCGCCGAAAATGTTCGAGATTCGGACACGTGTCCGCCAAACACAGTCCCTATCCACTGGACAAACCGATATCGAGCCTTCACAGGCACACTTTATCGACGCCAACACTGGTAGGTTGATGCTCCGCAAGCGGAAAATCACGCCAGAGAGGGGCCTGGACTCATACAAAATTCCTCTGAAACACAAATTGCCGGCAGGATCAGAACCAGTGCTTCATGAACACTTTCAACCCTTCCATCAGGATCCACCGTCCTTTTCTCCTACGCATTCAGAGGCAGACGCAGGAGAGGACTATGTAGGGGATGATATCACCTACCCTGGGGATATCGATCCTGATGATCACTTGCAAGACCCAGATCAGGCATGGGATGACCCCACCGACCAGGGTAACGCACCAGATACTCCTGACACGCAGCTTTACAACATAAAGACATCTCCCACAGAGGACACTGCTGCCTTTAATGCCCTCATAGAACGGGCTGCTGCCAATCATGGAGTGGAACTCCATTCTGACACTGTAGAAAAAGACTTCTTAGTGGACACTTTCGCCTCCTCTGAGAAAACTGTCAAAACTCTGCCAATGTTGAAGGGAGTTCTAAAACCTGCAAAAGACATTTTTAAAGAAACAACCAGGGCACGGGTGCTGAACCCCAGAATCGAAAAGAAATACAAGCCTGCACCCGGAGACCCTATGTACATTAGGGGTCAGTTACCTTTAGACTCCATGGTTGTTGCTAATGCTCGCAAAAGAGCCCACTCACAAACAACGGGTGATGCTCCTCCCCCCGACAAGGAGTCCAAAGTGCTGGAGACATCAGGCAAACGGATAGCAACGCAAGCGGCAAACATCTGGCGCATTGCCAACACACAGGCACTCCTGGCCCGTTATGATAGGTCCCACTACGACACACTAGAATCACTGCTACAACACTTGCCAGATGAATACAAAGAGGCAGCGGTGCTCCTTATCAGAGAGGGACAACTCCTTACCAATGCGTCCATCAAATGCGCACTGGATGCAGCCGACACCGCAGCAAGGGCGATCAACACAAGCGTCATGTTGAGGAGGCACGCATGGTTGAGAATCTCAGGCTTCAAGCCTGAGATTCAGAACAATATCTTAAATCAACCGGTCAACCCAGACTATTTATTTGGCCCTGAAGTTGACACTACCCTCGAAAAAATTAAGAAAGACACTGAAACTGCAAAATCAATGGGGGCTCTGCAGTCGCAGCAGTTTCGTAGTGGCTCCTTTCGTCGCCCCGGAAATAGAGGAGCAGCTAGAGGTCAGGGGTCCCAGCAGCAGTACAATAAAGGGGGCACACAAAGTAACTATGATAAAACCACCAGAGGTGCATATCGTGGATCCAGCACCAAAGGCAGAGGACGTGGGTACGGCAACACCAGGTCCTCCCCCAAAAACAAACAGTGACGCCTTCTCCCTGCCCCCCGACCACATAACACCTGTCGGGGGGAGACTCCAGCAGTTCCTGTCAGTCTGGAAAACCATCACCACAGACAGGTGGGTCAGGGACATTATCCAGTACGGTTACTGTCTTGAATTAACGTCCACTCCACCCAACATACCGCCAAAGCACCGTCCTATGTCCGTAGAGCACTTGGCATTATTGCAGCAGGAAGTACTAAGTATGCTGCAAAAAGGTGCAATAGAAGTCGTACCCGTCAACCAACAGGGGACAGGGGTGTACTCTCTGTACTTCTTAATCCCAAAAAAGGACGGTTCGCTCAGACCTATACTAGACCCGAGACCCCTCAACCACTACAATCTCTCAGAGCGTTTCCATATGCTCACCCTACAGCAGGTTCTACCGCTACTCAGTCAGGGAGACTTCCTAGCCACACTGGACCTCAAAGATGCGTATTTCCACATACCCATACACCCATCACACAGGAAATATCTCAGGTTCACTATTCAGGGACATCACTATAAATTCAAAGTTCTCCCCTTCGGAGTGACAACAGCACCCAGGGTTTTCACCAAGTGCCTAGCTACAGTGGCTGCACATCTACGGAGACAACACATTCACGTCTATCCTTACCTGGACGACTGGCTTGCTCAGGCCAAGTCAGCCCAGCAATGTGCCAGCCACATGTCCCTCACCATTCACCTTCTTCACAGTCTAGGATTCTCGCTAAATTACCCAAAATCACATCTCCAACCCGCACACGTACGACAGTACCTGGGCGCGACCATAAACACTCTGGCAGCCACAGCTCAGCCAAATTTAGTGAGGATCAACAGCATGCAACTGCTGATCTCAAAGTTCAAGCGTCAACACTCCCTTCCTGCGCGAGTGTTCATGCAGTTGATAGGCATGATGGCCCCCTGCATTTTCATAGTCCCGCACGCAAGACTACATATGCGCCCGCTTCCTGAGTGCTTGGCACGTCAATGGAATCAGGCTCACGGGCAATTAAAAGACCTAGTGTTGGTGAGCGGTCGGGCATACAACTCTCTGCATTGGTGGAATCCACAAAACCTTTGCAAGGGCCGACCGTTCCAAGAGCCTGTTCCACAAATAATACTGACAGCGGACGCCTCTCTCCAGGGTTGGGGAGCTCATGTACTCACTTACACAGTGCAGGGACTATGGACAACGCAACAAAAGAAGATGCACATCAACGTTCTGGAACTGATGGCAATCTTCCTAGCCATGAAGGCATTCAAAGTACACTTGTGCAACAAAGTCGTGTTGATCCGGACGGACAACATGACTGCCATGTACTACATACAAAAGCAGGGAGGAACACACTCTCCACAGTTGTCTCATCTGGCTCAGAGCATGTGGAAGTGGGCCATTCAGAGGAATATATTCCTCATGGCGGAACACCTCCCCGGCAAGGACAACCAGATGGCGGATCTGCTCAGCAGACACAGCCACCAGATGCACGAGTGGGAGCTACACCCGTCAGTACTCCAACCGTACTTCCAACAGTGGGGTCATCCAGAGATAGACCTATTCGCCACAAACGAAAACGCAAAATGCCAAAGCTTTGCCGCCAGGTTCCCACATCCACAGTCACAGGGCAATGCGATATGGATGAACTGGTCAGGCAGATTTGCGTACGCTTTTCCCCCAGCGCCATTAATACCGCTAGTGGCACGCAAACTGCGACAACACTCACTGACACTCATCCTAGTTGCTCCCACATGGGCGCGCCAACCATGGTACACCACCTTTCTAGAACTTTCCGTGGTGCCGCATCAAAGGCTGCGGATCAAACCCGCACTTTTAACGCAGAACTATGGCGAAATTCAGCACCCAGATCCGCAACAGCTGAACCTGGCAATCTGGCTCCTGAAGTCTTAGAGTTTGGCTACCTAAACCTGCCACCTGACGGTATGGATATCATCAAGGGGGCCAGGAGACCCACTACCAGAGCTTGCTATGCGGCTAAATGGAAGAGGTTTGTCATTTATTGCAACAACAATGACATTAACCCGCTGGACGCATCCATTCAAAACATCATCTGTTACCTCTTACACCTATACCGATGCAATCTGGCATGCAACTCAATACGTATCCATTTAACCGCAATAGCAGCCTATCTCCAAAACAGGCAGCACCTTTCTTTATTCAGAGTGCCTGCCATCAAAGCCTTCTTGGAGGGACTCAAACGAGTAATTCCCCCAAGACACCCACCAGCACCGGTGTGGAACCTCAATTTGGTCCTCACCAGACTAATTTGTCCACCCTTCGAACCTCTCCATTCATGTGAGATTCAATTCCTCACCTGGAAAGTAGCTTTCCTAGTGGCAATCACTTCGTTAAGAAGAGTTAGTGAACTCCAGGCACTAACCATTCAAGAGCCATTCATACAGGTTCACGCAAACAGGGTTGTACTACGTAACAACCCCAAATTCATGCGCAAAGTGATATCGCAGTTCCACATGAATCAAACTATTGAACTGCCTGTTTTCTTTAAAAATCCACAGAATGTCGCAGAGAGAATGCTCCATACACTAGATGTAAAGAGGGCCCTCATGTACTATATAGACAGAACTAAGGACTTTAGCGAAGCAAAACAACTTTTCGTTGCCTTTTCTCCACAACACAAGGGCAACGCCATTTCCAAAGCAGGGATAGCCAGATGGATCGTTAAATGTATTCAAATTTGCTATCAAAAAGCTAAACGCACATTAACGATTCCCCCACGAGCCCACTCAACACGAAAGTTAGAGGCGTCCATGGCTTTCCTAGGAAACATTCCTTTACAGGAAATATGTAGAGCAGCCACATGGTCCACTATACATACATTTACCAAACACTACTGTGTAGATGTACACTCAAAACAGCAGGCAGCTGTAGTACAGGCTGTTCTCAAAACTCTTTTTCAGACTGCTGCAGCTGGCACGGGTAGCCGCCGCTAATGGAGGAACTGCTATGTATTCTATGCACAGATATGAATTCAGCAGCCCACATGCCTCGAACTGAATATGCTACTTACCAGTATGCATCTGTTCTTGGCATGTAGGGCTGCTGACATTCATATCGCCCACCCTCCTCCCCGGCGCCTGTAGCGGCTGCAGCACTCAGAATTACTGTATAGCATGGTCATCACTTACTGTATCTACTCCATCACTGCCACAATGGTGAAAAACAATCTAAGGATGGAGAGGATGCCCATGCGCACTGTGGTCCAGGGGAGGAGTCACCTATCTCGTGATACTTCGAAGACTCTTCCAGGACAACAACGTGCAAACATCCGGACCCAACACTAGGCGGCGATCTATGCACAGATATGAATGTCAGCAGCCCTACATGCCAAGAACAGATGCATACTGGTAAGTAGCATATTCAATATCCAGTGCCAGGCGCTTTCATGATGAAAAAAAAGCCAAGTTTTTTTGTAAATATTTTTACATGGGCATTTGTGCTACTCCATGACACTATTGCTAAAACATAATTAACAATACGAATGTGCCCCATTAAAGTGGCAGGGGGTAGCCTGCACACTGATATGATGCTATTTGGCTGCTGGATGGGGGTTAGTTAGTGGGAGTTGTGTTGGCATTGCTTTAGTTAGTTGCAAAACCGGATATTACTGTCACATTTGTGTGACGCACACCGGTAACCCTTTCCAAGTTAATGTGGGAGCCTGATGTATAGCTGTGCTGTTCTATTTTACAAAGACCTTACATTAATTGCTCCAATAACATTCTTTTTTTAAACGTGGCAGGAGGTTTATATTTAGTTAAAGATAGAAAGGGAAACATTATAACATTACTTCTTTACCGAGTTTTCTCTAGAAGCAAAGAAAACAAGCGAGATACAACAAACACATGTGAAAGACAGTAGGGATCGCGTTCGGGAGATGCAAGCAGAGCATCAAAGGGCTGGGTGAGAAGGGAGGGGGGAATGCAATGAGCAGAGGAGCAGCTGTGCACGTGCACGCCATCGTGCACTCAAGCTCTAGGCCAGCAAAACCATGTGGGTAGCACTTTTGAAAACCCACTTACAAAATATCTCAAAGAGAGTCTCAGCGAGACCTAAAAAAGGACACAGACACAGCAAAATCTATGGGAGCCTTCCAGTCGCAAGCTCCCAGGCGCTCCTTTTGCCGTTCCTCCTTTAGAAGCACCACCAGAGGCTACTCCTCCGATAGCGCCTCCACTTCCTACAAGGCCCCTACCCAATCCACCTTCACTAGGGGTTACCAAAGAGGCAGTTACAGGGGTAACAACAATAAAGGCAGAGGCAAAATTAACACCTCCCGCTCTGCCTCCACCCCCACCCAGTGACTTCCCTCCTCTCCCCCCAGACTATTCCACTCCAGTCGGGGGCAGACCCCACAATTTCCTTCCTGTCTGGGCTACCATCACCTCAGACAGATGGGTGCAACAGATAATTCAGTCGGGGTACTGTCTAGAACTAACATCTACCCCCCAACCATTCCACCCAAACAGCGCCCAATGTCACAGGAACATTTGTCACTTTTAAAGCAGGAGGTGATCTCCCTCCTACAAAAAAGTGCAATAGAACCAGCTCCTATCCACCAACAGAACAAGGGAGTTTACTCCGTATATTTTCTCATACCAAAAAAGGACGGCTCTCTAAGACCCATTCTGGACCTCAGACCCCTAAACCAATACATACACTCAGACCACTTTCACATGGTCACACTCCAGCAAGTACTTCCTCTGCTCTCCCAGAACAACTTCCTTGCCACCATAGACCTTAAGGACGCCTATTTCCACATTCCCGTTCACAACGCTCACAGGAAGTTTCTCAGATTCGTAGTGGACGGTCAGCACTACCAATTCAAAGTACTCCCATTCGGAGTCACCACAGCACCACGAGTGTTTACCAAGTGCCTAGCGGTAGTGGCAGCACACCTGAGAAGATAACACATCCACGTCTTCCCATACCTAGACGACTGGCTCATAAAAGCCAGCTCATACAACCAGTGTGTACAACACACTCACGCCACTATCCAACTACTTCACGACCTTGGCTTCACAGGAAACTACGCCAAGTCCCATCTGCATCCATCCCACGTACAACAATACCTCGGTGCCACCATAGACACCTCAAGAGCGTTAGCCTACCCCAGTCCCGCCCGTATAGCAAGCATACAGGCTCTTCGCACCAAATTTCAACCACAACACTCTCTTCCAGCCCGAGTGTTTATGCAACTTATAGGGATGATGGCCGCTTGCATATTCATAGTACCTCATGCAAGACTCCTGATGCGTCCTCTCCAAGAGTGCTTAGCACGCCAATGGAACCAGGCTCAAGGTCAATTATCAGATCTGGTGTTGGTAGACGGTCGTGCCCATCGCTCTCTGCAGTGGTGGACCACCAATAAGCTTTCCAAAGGACGACCGTTCCTAGAGCCGGTTCCTCAAATAGTTCTAACTGCGGACGCATCGTTCTCCGGCTGGGGAGCTCACCTACTACATCACACCATGCAGGGCAGTTGGACACCTCAACAAAAGTTACTCCACATCAACCATCTGGAGTTACTGGCCATATTCCTTGCCCTAAAAGCCTTTCAAACACACGTCTCAGGCAAGGCTGTCTTAGTCCGCACAGACAACATGACAGCCATGTATACATCCAAAAACAGGGCGGCACACACACTCTCAGCTAGCACAGAGCATATGGAGGTGGGCCATACCTCAAAACATTTTTCTCCTAGCACAACATGTCCCAGAAGTCCAAAACACCTTTGCAGATCTGTTGAGCCGTCAAACACAACAGATCCACGAGTGGGAACTTCATCCACAAGTTCTTCAACCATTCTTTCAAATGTGGGGGCAACCACAGATAGATCTCTTCGCCACGAACGAAAACGCCAAATGCCCAAGCTTCACCGCCAGATATCCACACCCATTGTCCAAAGGCAATGCGATATGGATGAACTGGTCAAGCAGATTTGCGTACGCTTTTCCGCCTCTCCCACTAATTTCATTAGTGGTGCGCAAACTACAGCAACATTCCCTAACTCTCATCCTAGTTGCTCCGACTTGGACCAGACAACCGTGGTACACCACATTGCTGGAACTCTCCGTAGTTCCGCACCAAAAGTTACACCTCTCTCCACGCCTCTTAACCCAGAACCATGGAGAGATCAGACACCCGGACCCAGCTCAGCTCAACCTTGCGAACTGGCTCCTGAAATCCTAGAATTTGGTTACCTTAATCTTCCCCCTGACTGTATGAACGTCATTAGAGAAGCTAGACGACCTACCGCTAGAGCTTGCTACGCAGCCATAACGTCAATCCCTTAGATGTCTATCCAACACATCATAGGCTACTTACTACACTTACAAAGATGCAACCTAGCCTACACGTCTATTAGACTACACCTTACTGCCATAGTAGCGTATCTACAAAATAGACAGCATCTATCACTCTTCAGAGTACCTGCCATTAAAGCCTTCATGGAAGGCCTTAAGAGAATAATTCCCCCCAGAGTGCCACCCTCACCTGTGTGGAACCTAAACATCGTTCTCACAAGACTAATGGGACCTCCATTTGAACCTCTACATAAATGTGAGCTTCAATTTTTAACATGGAAAACTGCTTTCCTTGTACCCATTACTTCGCCCAGAAGGGTCAGTGAGATACAAGCACTCACCATTCAAGAACCCTTTCTGCAAATGCATCATAATAAGGTTGTTCTCCGCACTAATCCAAAATTCCTTCTTAAAGTCATTTCTCCCTTTCATCTCAATCAATCTGTGGAACTGCCCGTATTCTTCTTGCAGCCACAAAAGATTGCAGAAAGAGCTCTACACACCCTAGATGTCAAAAGAGCTTTACTCTACTACATCGAGAGAACACAACCTTTTCGTAAGACCGAACAACTATTCGTGTCTTTCTCACCACCACACAAAGGCAACCCAATCTCCAAATCTGGGATAGCTAGGTGGATTGTTAAATGCATACAGATTTGCTACCACAAAGCAAAACGAACGCTATCTGTTCCCCCTAAAGCCCACTCTACACGTAAGATAGGGGCTTCCATGGCATTTTTAGGGAACATCCCCTTAGATGATATCTGCAAAGCAGCTACATGGTCTACACCGCACACTTTCACTTAACACTATTGTGTAGACGTGCAAACTAAGCAACAAGCTAATGTGAGCCAGGCTGTCCTCAAAACATTGTTTCAAACAACTACAACAGATACTGGTGGTCGCCGCTAGGAGCGAGTACTGCTGTATAATCTATGCACAGTGTGTAATCTGCAGCTCATATGTCTCGAACAGGATATGCTACTTACCAGTATGCATCTGTTCTTGGCATGTAGAGCTGCAGATCTACACACGCCCTCCGCCTCCCCGGCTACCTTTATCTGTTCCAGTTTTATCTTATTTAGATACAGCACACATGGGCATCTTTCCTGTTTCTTACAAAGCTCCATCATTTTCCCGCTGGCGAAAAACAATCTGAGGATGGAGCCGAAGCCCGTGCGCAATATGATCCAAAGGAGGAGTCACATACCTCGTGACTTCCAAATACTTTCCAAGAGAAAAACAACTGCAACATCCGGGCCCAACACCAGATGGCGATCTATGCACAGTGTGTAGATCTGCAGCTCTACATGCCAAGAACAGATGCATACTGGTAAGTAGCATATTCCTTCCTTGGCCCCTCCCCCTCTGCATGGGACAACAACTGGTGGCCTACCGCCCCTCGGCAGCCCCCCACCCCCATGGACCACGCCCGGAACCTCGGTATGCTACTCGACTCCTCCCTCACCATGGCCTGACACATTAACGCCGTTGCCTCCACCTACTTCAACACCTTCCGCATCCTTCACAAGACCTTCAAATGGATCCCCCTGTATCAAGAAAGACCGTCACCCACGCACTCATACCCAGCAGACTGGACTATGGAAACGCCCTCTACGCCGGGATCAACAAATCTCGCTCTGCAAGCTCCAGACCATACAGAACACCGCAGCCAGACTCATCCTTGGCATCCCTCAACACAAACACATCACCCAACACCTGCGAGACCTCCACTAGCTCCCTGTTGAGAAGAGAGTAACCTTCAAGATACTCGCCCATGCCTACAAAAGCCTCCACGACACCGGACCCCAATATCTCAACAAATTAATCTCCTTCCAGGCACCCAAGAGAATCCTCAGATCCGCTGACCTTGCCCTCACCGAAACCCTGTGCATCCACAGAGTCAGAACGGGTGGAAGAGCCGTCTCCTACATCGCAGCAAAGACCTGGAACAGGCTCCTGATGAACATCAGACGTGCCCCCACTCTACACATCTTCAGGAAGACCCTCAAGACCTGTCTCTTCGACTGACAGGGGCTGCACCCTCCCCCCTCACCTCCCCAGCACCTTAACACCCTGACGGGTGAGTAGCGCGCTTCCCAACTCCTTGATTGATGTACAGCTGGACCTGCCTGTGCTCTGCTGGCCTTTGCTTGAGTGATTTCCTGACCCCCAAGAGGTGCCTGTTGGATACTGGACCCTTGATGTGGCATCAGTTGAGCTGCCTCCTCACAAAAAGGTGAAATCCTGCAGTTCTGGACTCTTCATAAACAGGTCAATTCGCACCAAGATCTTTCCAATCGCCAATGCAAAGCTCCAGTGAATCCAATTATTCGCACCACAGTAACCGCCTGCAATGCGAGATCTGTACTTCGTACTACAGCATTGACAGCTTGTGGTGACCACCAACACGAAGCTCCAGCATCAACTGTCCTCAACAGGAACTTCAAGCTACGATGACGACCATCCGTGCACCCAGGCTGCTCTTCACACGATATCAGTGACCATCCTCAACGCTCTCCTTGCGGCCCCATCCCCCACAAACTGAACTCTTCCTGCTGGACTTAGAAGGTAACTCTTTCAGCTGGACTAACCTGGTCCCTCTATTCAGCCCATGCTTCATCACAGTCGGCCTCAACTTGTGACTTTCACCCAGTCTCTCACAACCAGATTACTGCGTTTTGTTCTTTTTGGTGCCATACTTACCTGAAATCTTTAAAATTGTATATCTCCGGTTCTACTCATTGAATTTTTGGTGTCAAATAATTCATTACATTTTTATTCCCCAATATATGACTTGCACGTCTGCTTAGACAAAATACTGGGCTCAGCGGGGCTTGTGGCTCAGGTTACGCACACTGGACATCTAGGTCACACACTGTCAGGCCATAACCCCCATTTAGCTGAGCTCTCTCAGGGAGGGCACACATCGCCCATCCCCCACCTGGAGACTTCCCCCAGTTACCTATGTGAGCCTACATTTAGGGGCCTGCTAGGAGACCGCATTGCGGACTACTGTACCACAAATGCTCATACTATTTCCCTTACAAACAGTGAATGGGACACCCTTCAAAGCCGTGATAAGGGAGCACTACCTCAGTCTGAGAGGCTGGCCTGGTATATGTTGTCTACTTTTGTAAGTGGGCACCTTCCACCAGTACAGACAACCCTTATGGTGATTTAAGAGGTCTTAGACAACCTTAGAAAGCTCTCTAAGTGGTAGCTGTGGAGAGCAGCCTTCAGTCTTAGTCCAGAACGAGTGTAGAGCAGCTTGTTCTGCCAGAATGCAATCCTATAGTATAGTTTAAGCGAAAAAGAACCCCACAAAGTATTTATAAAAATATGTATTTAATATACAGTTCTCTCTAACACATAGAAATATCTCCTACCCGGAGATATGCAAAGTGCACACAATACTTTAGTAAAGAAACACAGTAAATAGCTCGAAATACACAGTGACCCCAGGGGGGGACCAAACCATATACTACGAAAGTGGTATAAGAACCACGACTGGAATCAAGACAATGTAGAGAGGACATAGAAGTGCTGGGACGTCAAGGAACCATACAAGGTGAGTAGAAAGGAATCCCATGGAGTGTGTGCGCAGTTTGGGAACACGACAGCCTGCTCCGTACAACTCTGTGTGTAAGTCGTGGTTGGATTTTTAAAGATTCCCCTTCCCAGTGGACCCTGAAAAAACCCAGTGGAAGACAGAAGGTTGGAGAGCCCCCCACCCGTGGATACCCTAGTACCCACGTTACCTACACCAGGGAAGCCTGGTGCATACTTGTGAAGTGGTGTCGGAAACCGCCATCAAACCCAGTGGAGGACTTCAGGAAAGTGCTGCTGTTGAAGAAGGAGAAAGTGTCTGATTTAATGTAAGGATGGGTTCTTGATGAGAGGTACCTGAACACAGAGGGGACAGAGTCTATGTTACTCAGGAGTGACCAGGAGACTTGGAAGACGAATGCTCTCCGATGTCGGGTGTTGCAGGATGGATGACGATGACCTTGTTTCTGCAGCTGCGTGGACCAGGTGACGCTTAGGAAGACCAGGGGCCGTGCACGAGCTGTCCCATGAAGGATGTCGATTGCTGAGGGGTCGGTGTCCGGTAGGTGCACCGACAAGCCTTGGCAAAGGTGAGCCATGCGGGAATCAAAGAAGGAGCAACGTCTGGACCAGCAAGGTCCAGGGGAATCACCAAAGGTAGGAGAGTCAGGGCAGGCCCCGAGCAATCAAGGGAGCCCAAAAGAAACAAGTGTGACCCTCAAGTAGACTCTCAAGGCGGAGGCACTGGAGTCGGGAGAGTTCCTCAAGCATCTCACCAAAGGATGCATGCCACGATGCACACGATGTGGTGTGGCTGAAGATTCTGGTCACTGGAGATGCTCAAGGTTGGGGCTACTTGGAGTCCAAAGATCTTCTTGCAAAGAAGCCAACAAGCTTTTGCAACTGAAAGTTGGACGCAGTGCACAGGGGTTTGGTTATTGCAACCCCACGAGGGATACTGGCCTCAAACTTAGTGAGAGGGCAGGTCAGGCCTTGGGAGCTGTGGAAAACCACCACCTGTGTTGCAGAACCTTTCGCAGTCCGTAGGAGCTCAGGACCAGCAGACTGGTCGACTTACTTGTGGTGCCTGCGAATACTGGGGAGTGACTCCTTTACTCCAAGAGAGATTTCTTTAAGTGTCTTGGATTCTTCAGAGGCCTTGCAAGGTTCCTGTATGATGCACAGACACAGACGATGCAGCAGACTGGAACGGAGACTAAGTCAGGCCCAAATGAAGTCCAGCGAAGTCCAGAGTCCCCAGACGGTAGAAGTGCAGTGGTGTCTTATCTGAATCTTATCCCACAACGAATCTCGGGACCTACACCCAGGTAAGCCCATAAGTACCCTAGGGAAAGGGTTGGGAAGATTCAGGTGACCCTCCCAGGGGAAGATCTGGACAGGGGGAGGTTACTCTCATATCCTTTGTACAGTTTTGCGCCAGAGCGGGACCCAATGGCTCCCAGATCTTGTTTGAACTGGACTATGCACAGGGACACCAAATGTGTCCTTCATGCTGACTGAGTGGCGCTGGCAAGCGTTCTCACCCTATCCCAATACACTAAATCCTATCTGGGAGGTGGTCACACCTCCCTGTGACAGGATGCCTGTTGTCCTACCTTCCTCTGCTCGAGCTTAATTCAGCAGCAGGAGGGCAGAATTGTGTCTCTGGTTGGCAGCAACCATTTTATGCTGTCCGGGTCAAGAAGGCTAGTACCTGGAACACAGAGAGCCTAGCGGAGGGCTCTTCCAGTGCTTGGAATCATACCTCCCACACCCTTTACGGTGTGGGAGTATGATTCCAACATGTTTGATACCAAACATGATAGGATGCGTTGCGCCCGTTTTCGAGATGGTCATCGCGTAATCAGGCGGTGCTTCTCTTTATAGTATATGGCTGCTTCACTGACAGCCCAGGAGAATGGACTCCGTAGGCTGCAGGGGAGTCCTGCTCATGCAGGGGCACCTTCTCACTTAAACCCAAGCACCCTGCCTTCAGGATTGCAAAGCCCTGCTATAGGGGTGACTTATATGTTTTAAGTGCATTGAACCTAGATATAGGAAACCTATATCTTCAGTAAGTGGTGCTAGCACCAGCTTAGACAGGCTGCAATAGCAGGCCTGCTGATCCATTTTGAATGGTCTCTCATGGGTAGGCATAATACATGGTTCAGCCCATGGGAGACCTCTGTGGTACCTGTGCCCTGGGTACCTTGGTCCCACACATTAGGGGCTTACAAGGGTACCCCGGTATCCAATCTGGGATGTACCTAAGTACTGAGCACAACAGTTTGGGGAGAAAGCAGATAAACTGGGGTCCTGATTAGCAGGATCCCAGTCAGACTAGTCAAAATACAGCTTAGCACCAGCCAAAAAGTGGGGGTAACCATAGAAGCAGATCCTACTTTCCTACACGCACCCAAACGTAAGGAGATGAGACTAGCCTTGCCCAGTTGAGTCTTCATTTTCTGAGTGGAAATATCTGGAAATTCTATCTGCATTGCCATGATTACTCCCAGGTCTATGTTCCACTGTATAGTCCATCCCCTGTAGGGAAAAGGACCACCTCAAAAGTTTGTGGTTTTCACCATTCATCGGTTTACACCATTAGAGCGGCTTATGATCTGTCTGAACAATGAAGTGAGTGCCAAACAAGTAAGGCCTCAACTTCTACAGGGCCCAGACTACAGCAAATGCCTCCCTCTCAAAAGCTGACCAACGTTTCTCTCTGGGGGTCAACCTTCTGCTGATAAAAGCTACTGGTTGAGCCTGGCCCTCTGCATTAAGTTTTGACAACACAACCCCTACCCCCAACTCAGATGCATCTGTTTGGACAGTGAATGTTTCAGAGTAGTCAGGACTCTGTAAAATGAGAGCAGTGCACATTGCCCGCTTAACGTCATCAAATACCTACTGACAGCTAACTGACCGCTGAACTTTTTTGGGCATTTTCTTACAGGTAAGAACATTCAAGGGAGTCACTATGGACCCATATCCCTTGACAAATCTTCTGCAATACCAAGTCAGACCCAAGAAAGCTCTGACCTGAGTCTGGGTAGTTGGAGCAACCCATTCCATGATGGTCTGGATTTTTCTCTGTAGTGGTTGAACTTGGCCTCCACCTACCTTGTGGCCCAAGTACACAACTTTGCTCTGCCCTATCTGGCACTTAGTAGCCTTGATAGTGAGACCTGCTTTCTGCAGGGCCCCCAAAACATTCTTCAGGTGGACCAGGTGATCCTCCCAGGTGGAGCTAAAGACAGCTATATAATCCAGATATGTTGCACTATAGGCTTCCAGACCTGTGAGACCTTTATTCACCAGCCTTTGGAATGTGGCAGGTGCATTCTTCAAGACAAAAGGCATCACATTAAATTGATAATGCCCACTAGGGGTTGAAAATGCTGTTTTTAGTTTGACATCCTAAGCTAGTCTGATTTGCCAATAGCCAGCAGTAAGGTCAAATGTGCTTAAGAATTTGGCTGAGGCCAAAGTGTCATTAAGCTTGTCTGCCCTAGGAATTGGGTGAGATTCAGTCCTAGTGACTGCATTGAGTCCCCTATAGTCCACACAAAACCTCATCTCTTTTTCCACCCTTGGTGTGAGGTTTAGGTACAAGGACTACTGGACTAGCCCAAGGGCTATCTGAGGGCTTAATCACTTCCAACTCCAGAATCTTTTGGACCTCTGTCCTGATGCAATCTCTGACATGGTCAGGCTGCCTGTAGATTTTATTCTTGACAGGTAGACTCTCACCTGTGTCCACTTCATGAGTACACCAGGTCGTTTGACTTGAAGTCAGCGAGAACATATGCCTGAATTGATTGAGGACCTTCCTGCAATCAATCTGCTGCTGATCAGTGAGGCTGCTTGCCAAGGCTACTCCATCAACTGATTCATCAGGGTTTGTTAGAGGAGATCAGGGAGAGGGTCACTCTCCTCCTCCTGTCCCTCATCAGTTGCCATATGCAAGCCCATGTCTGCCCTATCAATAAAAGGTTTTGGCCTGTTCACATGAAGTATCCTATGGGGACTTCTGGGAGTGCCAAGGTCCACCAAACAGGAAACCTCACCCTTTTGTTCAAGTATGGTGTGGGGTCCACTCCACTTGTCCTGGAAAGCTGTTGGGGCCACAGGCTCCAACCCCCACACCATCTGGCCTGGCTGATAAACAGTCAGGACAGCCTTTTGGTCATGCCAAGCTTTTTGGAGTTCTTGGCTTGCCTCAAGCTTTTTGCTGGCCTTCATATACTCAGCCATGCGGGAGCGCAGATCAAGTGCATAGTCCACTATGTCTGGTTTGAGAAGTAACTCCCATCCCTCCTTCACCAAACACTAGGGATCCCTTACTGGATGCCCAAACAGAAGTTCCAAAGGGTTGTAGCCAAACCCTTCTGAGGGACCTCTCTGTAGGCAAAGAGAAGGCAGGGCAGAAGGACATCCTATTTTCGCCTAAGCTTTTCTGGGAGGCCCAGGATCATAACCTTTAGGGTTTTGTTGAATCTGTGAACTAACCCATTGCATTGAGGATGGTAGGGTGTGGTGAATTTGCAATTCACTCCACACTATTTCCACATTGCAGTAATATCACTTGACATGAAGTATGTACCTCTGTCCCAGATTGGATACCGGGGTACCCTTATAAGCCCCTAATGTGTGGGACCAAGGTACCCAGGGCACAGGAGGAAATTAGGTGGTGCAACAGGACAAATGTAACTACACGAAAAGCGTTTGACACCAGCCCCAACCGCCGTGGATGCCTCATATATTGGATGAGTAGCTCATGTGGAGAAGCTTAACATCAGAGGGGTATGGAAACCACAAGAAGCCGTACAACACAGAAATCTAGTGGAGTTAAGGATAGTGTTTCTAGCCTTAAAAGCCTTCCAGAAGCAATTGTGGAACAAATCAATATAAATAACAGACAATACAACAACAATATCCTACTTCAACAAGCATAGGGGAGCAAAATCCTTTCCTCTCCCAAAGCTAGAACAGGAGATATGGAGATGGGCAATTCAGAGACAGATAACCATAACAGTGATACATTTGCAGAGAGTAGAGCATGTGGAAGCAGAACTACTGATCAGGCAAGCATCTGCCTCACACAAGTGGGAGCTGAATCAGACAGTTGTAGAAAACCTATTCAGAAGGTGGGGAACATCAGAAATAGACCAGTTTGCGGCGCCAGAAAGCACAAAATTCCAGTACTACGCATCCAGAAACCATTTTCCCTAGGAAATGCACTGTCGATAGACTGGTCAGGAAACGTCGCTTACGCTTTTCCCCCGATCCCACTACTCTCAAGGGTGATCAACAAATGCAGGCAGTCTTATACTCTTAGCTTTCAAGTGGACAAGGCAAACTTGGTACTCCGATATTATAGAGATGGCACACAACGTATGGAAATTGCCAGTATCATGAGACCTGCTTTTCATGCAAGGAGAGAAGATTCTCCACCCAGACCCAAACACACTGAATCTAATGGCATGGTTCCTGAAGACTTAGAATATCGTCAACTGGGACTGCCAGAGAACAGATAGCAGGCTTCAGAGAAGCAAGAAGACCAACACCTAGGAAATGCTATACAGCCAAATGGGATAGATGCACACAATGGTTCAAAAAATCTGGTTTGTTTCAGCACAGGACACGTGCTACAGTGCTCAGATATCTTGCACATCGGTTAGGGAAAAAACCTAGCTTAATTAATCATTAAAAGTACATCTAGCTGCAGTAGTGCCCTACACGAGGGGATGCACCGGGTAAAGCTTTTTCACCGCCCCAATGATCAAAAGGTTTCTGGAGGGGGCAAAAAAGTAGTGCCACCAAGTAGTGCGCAGACACTTTCGAGGAACCTTAACATGGTACTGACACAATTGATAAAAGAACCATTCGAACCATTCCACAGTGCCACCTTGAAATTCATTACCCTAAAAACCACGTTCCTAATTGCTATATCTGTATCAGGCCTGGCCACGATTTCACAACCTCCTTCGGGGTCCATTCCACTGGTGTTGTTCCAGCCCCACCAATCCCATCATGATTCCTGACTCCGATAAGAAGACGGACCAGCATCGCATGTCGCCAGCACCAGTGAAGACCAAACCCAAATGGTTTGAATTGGAGACATTTATTTTCCTGAAAGGCCCTATTAGTAAAAACTAATGGAAGGGATCTGTGGATCCCTACAGTTTTCCTCACTCCCTAGAAGAGTTCATGACCAACAATAATTGGTATAAGGAACTGGTTGATACTAGTGGTCTGGATAGCTCACAAGATGCTGGTCTCCTCTCTCCTCCGATTGTGGCTATGGATGTAAGAGCCTTCTTTGCAATTGTGGTCTGGAGGGTCGGCTAAGTCTGTGGACCTTACATTGTCCATAGTGAAAGTAAAAATGAATGTTTTGACAGAGGTACTTCAACCTGGGGTATCCTCCTTAGAGCCTCTACTCCCCTTTAATGAAGCCCTCACTCAGGTCCTGCTCAGGGTCTGAGCTAAGCTCTTCACAGGCACCCCTGTGCCCAGGACCATCACCCTCCGCCCTCACCCCACTCCAGGGATTCAGCCTTCTTTAGCCAGCACCCTACCACTGATCTCCTGGTGGTCCAGGCCTGTACATCCAAAATTACTGTGCCGCGTTCCCTATCAAACCACCGGATAGGGAAATCCAAAAGGCTGGATACTTTTGGAAAGAGGATTTTTTCTTCCGCCAGCCTTGCACTGCACTGCGTCTGTGACCACCGCAAGCTTATTGAGCTGTAATTTCCATGCTGTATGGGATTTGGTTTCACAAGTGTCACCTATGCTCTTGGAGGAGATCCAAGCCATACCTACCCAAGCTATTTCTGCTGGTAGAGAAGCAGCAAAGTTCACTATTCGCTGGAGCAGAGCCATTGCTTGTACAAGACGCTTAGACATTTTGCTTGGCTGAAATCAACTGGCGTTTTGGGGGATGTCCAGGCACCCCTCGTGGGCTTACCTTTTGACTACACTCGCTGCTTTGGAGATTAAGCGGATTTGGTGCTTGAGCATTTTAAGGATAGTTTGGCTACTGCTAAATCGTTATAACTCACCAATGCCCGACGACAACCAAAATCCGTCTTCTGCTTCTTCAGTGACCATGATTAGGGCTTTCATCTCTAGCCGCCAGCAGGCACCTCAGCTCTTTTGTGGCTGCAGACACAGCTCCCACAATCCATGTGGGAACCAATGCCAGAGGTCTACCCCATTTCCCCTTCCCTGGAGCCACAGCCTTAAAGCCCCTTTAAGAAGTCCTCATACCATCATGGGTAACCGGTTGGCGGTAGGATACAGCACCATCTGCCCCAATTGCAGAAGATAATGTCAGACAAATTAATACTTTAGAGCATACAGCAAGCTCCTCCACCGAAGCCACTGTTCCCTGATCGTCTGACAGATTACCACCTTTCACTCTTGATAGAGGACGTACAGGCTCTTCTGGTCAATGGAGCACTTGAGAGGCTACCAGCAGGAGTGTAATCATGGTTGCTATTCCTGCTGCTTTCTGGTGCCAAGAAAGGATGCAGGCCTCCATCCTACTCTAGGTCTACACCCTCTCAACTACTCACTGAGAAAGGGAACGTTCGAATGCTCACCCTGGTTCCGATTCTCTCTGTCCTGGACCCCGGAAACTGGACTTGGAGGACGAATACTTCCATATTCCTGTTCTGCCGGCCCACAGACATTACCTGCGGCTCATGGTTGGTCATGAGCATTTCCAATTCTCTGTGCTCCCTTTTGACCTTATTTCGGGTATTCACGAAGGTGATGGTGGTGGTTGCAGCCCACCTGTAGAGGCTGGAGTATCCAGTTTTCACCCTACCTCGACGACTGGCTGCTGAAGGCTGGCTTACACCAGACAATCTCCCACCTCCAAACTGCGGTGGACCTCCTGCATTTTGCTGGGGCTCTCCCATTAACGAACCAATGTCACACCTGACTCCCTCACAGACGCTCCCTACCATCAGAGCCATTTTGGACTCAGTGCAATTTTGTGGTAATCCTCCAGAGCAACAAGTCCTGAGTATTCATATTATGATATCGATGTTTCAGACTCAATCCTGGATTTCGACGAGGCTGTGTCAGAGGCTGCTGGGCCTCATGGCCTATTGCATATTGCTGGTAATACATGCCCGCAGGCAGGCATATGCAGGTTCTGCAGTGGGACATGAAGTTCCAATGCACTCAACATCAGGGAAGTCTCGCGGATCCGGTCCATTTATCATAGGAAACTGCCAAAGACCTAAAGTGGTGGCTGACGAACCTCGATTGGGACAAGGGGAAGTCCCCTCTCCCTTCTCCAACCAGACATCACAGTGATCACAGATGTGTCTCTACTGGGTTATGGTGGCCATCTGGGAGAAGTGGAGTTCAGGGGACTCTAGTTTCCATTGGAGTCTCAGCTCCACATCAACCTGCTGGAGTTGAGAGCGATACACTTGGCATTGAAAGCCTTCCTCTCATCGATAGGGAAGGCTGGTTCAGGTGTTCATAGACAACACCACTGCCGTGTGGTACTGCAACAAACAGGGCAGGGTGATCTCCTGGACTCTGTGCCGGGAGACTTAGGCACCTCTGGACATGACTGGATCATCAGGACATCTTCCTGGTTGAACAGTGCCTGACAGCTCATTAAATGCAAGGACAAACTAACTCAGCCGTTGATTCCTTTCAAATCACAAATGGCATCCCCATCTGTAGGTGTGGTGCAAGGTCCCTTCCACGACTGGGGAGAATCTTGGGTGGATCTATTCGCCCCTGTAAAGAATGCACAATATCATCACTTTTGCGTGCTGGAGTTTCCTGGGCAGCTCTTGCTCGAAGACCCATTTCACCTGGATCAGGCTGCCTCTTCGGGAGTATCTCCTGTTGCAGCAGCAGTGCCGGGTTCTGCACCTGAACCTGCACACTTGTCAACTCCATGCTTGGAGATTGAGTGGCGACAGCTGAACATTTTCGGCCTTCACCAAAGTGTGTGGTATCATCTTAGCAGCCAGGGGTTCTCCATTAAAACTTTATATGCCTGTCAATTGGACAAATTTGTGGCTTGGTGTGCTGCCAAATCCATTGATTCTTTATCTGACATTCTTCGTGTGCCTTATCCCTCGCCCGACAAAGCCTTGCCTTGGGCACAGTAGAAGGGCACCTTTCGGACTTCTCGTTCTTGTAGTTGACGGATCAACCTTCCCTGTTCAAGTTACTTGCTGTGACTCAATTTCTGAAAGTTTTACAGCATGTTTCCTCCCAGCTCTTTCATTATGCCCCAGTGGGACCTTAACTTTGGTCTTACTTTCCTGATGTGCTAACCTTTTAACCCCATGCACAGCTGTCCTCCTGGGCGACTCACCATCAAGCAGACCTTTTAGTGACATTTGCATCTTTCAGGAGGGTTAATGAGTTGCAGGCACTCTTCGCCAACCCTCTGTACACTGCCTTCTTCCAGGATATATTTGTCCTTCGAACCCATGCCTCCTTGCTTACCAGAAGGTAACACGTTCTCATACGCACATTACGCTTCCGGCTTTCTTTAATTAACCTCACCCTACCAAACACGGAAAGACTACATCCAAAAAGAGCATTATCCTTCTACATTGATCATACCAAAGACATCTAGGTGGACTATCAACTCATTGTGGGTTGTGCTGGTACAAACACAAACGATGCCAAAGACATGGTGCAGAACTAATCAACGCCACCTACCGACGCGCAAGTTGACTGCTCATAAAAATATTATGAGCCAGTCTGATGCATGGGGATAATCCGAAGGTAAGGAATCTGCAGTTAGCTAGAGTCTCTACCATATAAGTTGCTACTGAAGGTAAGTAACTTGTTCCTTAGGCAAACAATGGATGTGCTAGATAAATTCTGAAGACGCAGTGTTACAAAGTCACAATGTTACTATGACCGTAAGAGCCATAACACTTTCCTATGGTACTAAGGCTCAATAGAATGATTGGAATGTTTTTAGCTCCTTTAAAAACCATGAAGTGGCTCAGTGCATATGATGGCTGGTATGAACCTTTTGCTGCAACATTCAATGTTTACCTTTCTGTTTCTCCCTTTTTAATTTAGCACATTTTACCTTCAGTGGGTAAAATATTATAATAGCCTTTTGCCTCAGGCCATACCAGTTGTTAAAGGCTTTCCCCCCTCATTATAGGCCTGAGCTGCAGGGTTCCGGGCTTTTAACAATTGGTATATCCCTCTGCAGTGAGCTATACGCTATAGAGTACAAAGATGTTCGAGGAGATACAAGAACTCCAGGTCACAAAACAACAGGTGTTCCAAACGTTCTTGTAGCTTCTGACCATCTTCAGAAATTAGGCCTTCAGATCAACTTCCAGAAGTCAGCCAAAACTCCAACTCATAAATTGACTTTAACCCCAGATTTCAGAAAATAAAAAATGTTTCCTTCAGAGGAGAGTTTGTCATTTATTCAGGACAAATGTCATCCTCTGCGTAGCACCATCAATCCATCTGCAAGACGCATCTCATCTCTTTTAGGTTCTTTCACATCTTGTATTTACATTGTCCCAAATGCACGGTTGCCCATGAGATCCCTCCAGCAATGCCAAGAAGACCAATTGTGCCAGAAGAACAACAATTGGGAAGACTAATTGTTTCTGACCACGATCTCGAAACAGTCTCTAACAAGGTGGTGAAACAATCACAATCTTATACAAAGAATTCCTTTCCAGAAGGAGACACCCTCACAATTAGTCACAGTTGCATCTCTATCAGGATGGGGTGCTCATCTGATTCACCTGTTGGTTCAGCAACAAAGGAGAGAATGAGAGAAAATATACCACACAACTCAGTTGGTGCTTGCAGTAGTTTGAGAAAGTCTAAATGCGTTTCTACCGTCACTTTTTGGAAAGGAACCACTATTCCGATTCAGACTAACAACTCCACCACCATGCACTACATAAACAAGCAAAGGGTTGCAAGATTAGAACCGGTATCATTTAAAACGCAGAAGATTTGGCATTGGACTCTAGCCAAGGATCTTTGATTAACCGCAATATACATCCCTTGCGTCAATTAATCAGTCGATCAATTTTGTATGTTACTATTGTAAAGGGAATCACTGATGGGTCCTGGACAACTATGTTTTAGATGAAATCTTCAAAGAGTGGGGATAATCATTTGTAGACCTCTTCACAATGGCACAAAATAGAAAATGCCCAGACTTCACATCCAGCCTACTAGAATGGAGATCACTGGGTAATGCCTGTTTGATGAACCAGCCAGGAGGTTTTCTATACGCCTAATACCATTAACCTCCTCATTACTAGTGAAGCTGAGAAAGTCCTCAGCAAAAATTGTACTGATGGCTACAGACAGGCTTAGGTAGTGCTGGTTCCTGGACTTTCCACAGATGTCCAAACTGCACAGGATGCTTCCTTGCAGACCCAATCTGCTATGGAGTTTTCAAGGGCAAATTAATACCAGCCTAACATCTTGAATTTGGCAGCATGGCAAATGAGGTTTAACAGTATGGGCAATTGAATCTTCCTCTGGCATGCATGGAAATTTCGGAAAAGTCAAAATGCCCTTCCACAAGAACATGTTGTTCCATAAATGGAAATGTTTCTGTCTGGTGCCTCGGTAATGGACAGGATCCGATTTCTTGTAAAGAAAACATCATTATTCTTTCTCTCTACATCTTACTCAGTCCAAGCTGTAATATTCATTGATGAAGGTCTATTTAGAATCGATTGCTGCCTACAAAACATTTCCAACCCAAATTTATAATCCTTTTCAAAAGAACTCAAAGTTTTCCAGTCAAACAAACTTCTCCATTAAAGTTGAATTTCGTTTTATCCTAATACCCTCCATTTGAGCCTATCCATAAAGTTACATTATTGCACCTTTCCAGGAAACAGCCTTTCTAATAACCATCACCTCTACCCAGAGAGTGAGTCAATTACAGGCCTTATCTCCCACAGAACCCTAGACAGTTATTTTTCATGACTAGAGTAGCAATGAGGATACATTTTTCACTTCTTCCCCAAGGTGGTATCTGAATTTCATATTTCCTAATGATTACACTTCCCACATTCATTCCCAATTCTATGTCAGGACCGGAGGCTCTGATTATGCTTTTCTTTCTTCACCTTTATTTTCTATACAAAACTCACAGCAGCATGAAAAGCAAACAACCGTTTTCCTTTGAAACCGGAAAAGAAAAACTTGCAACATCAGTGAAAAAACGCATGCAGTCCGAACATAGAACTACAGGAGCCATGAGTCCATAGGGCGCAGTATGCGAGGAGTCCTTCTACAGGGTCCATGAAGGCTAGGAAGACGCTCCATCTCCACTGTTCCTCCTCTTTCTTCGCAGCTGCGCAGCCAGTTAAGTTGTGTTTTTCTTACCTCTCATGGCTAAAGGTTTTCCGTTTATGTGCTGTGCCCACGAGTGCATGAGAGCCGCTTGGTTTGTTTCTTAGGATTTATTGCCTACATTTAAATTTGACTTCGCAGATTCCCGGCGACCGCGGGAGCGTTTTCGCTCCTTACGCGGTTGCTTCCAGAGTTGCACTGTGCCTTGGAGGCATGCTAGGGGGCTCCTTCACGCCTCGTTGCTCCCACGGCGCACTCGCCTCAGACAACGAGCGGCGCTGTGGGAGTTGTCGCTGTGAGCCTTGCTCCCATTAGCACACACCTGAACGCCCCTGGGGGGGTCCGTATTCCTACGCCAGCATATTTTTCACACCCCGGCGGGAGTCAGTATTGCACCTCGGACGCGTTTCACGCCATTAGGCGGTTGATGACACGCTCCCTTAGACGCTCTGGGTGGCAGTTGAGCCCGGTCACGCTTGTGAGGGCCGCGCGTGTCTGAGGACTGTGTCGCCTCAATTGCTGGCTTGTGTCCCGCAGTTTTTATTTCTTGCAGCCCCCAGGACTGCCCACATTGCCTTGGCTCTGTCCAGGCTCGGTAGGGTGTGCTAATCCCACTTGATCCTCGTAGTGCAGTGTTTTACACGCTGCTTGCCCCTGACCCTGAGGTGGTTTATCTAGGAGGCATGGAGGGTTACTATATGAGGAGGTGGAGGTGCAGGAGTGCCTCCCCTTCGACGATGACTTCTTTGAGGCGGTCGATAGATCCATTTACTGCTGCGTCAATGAAGTTGTAGGTCCCATGGAGCAGCGCCTGTCGGACCGCATCGTTCAGGAATGCGCTAAATTGGCGCAAGCTCACTGGGTGCCTCTAGAGCCAGTTCCTGCACCCACAAGTGAGGGACCCCCACCCCCTAAAAACGGTTGTGTACAGGGCAGGCCCGAGGAGGCACAGGGTGTAGACAGGGACGCCTTTGAACACCTACAAAGTGATTTCTTGGCAAAAGGCTCCATGCCCCCCCCCCTCCCCTGCACCATCTTCGTCCGTTGCGCCTGTGGGCTCTCTAGACCCCCACCACCCCCCCACCCTCGCCAGTCCTGGATGGGGACTTGCCGGGGGACACAGATGACGACACCGGGTCCTCGCGGTCTTGGAGACTGGCCAGTACGTCCACCGCGTTGCCTCCGGACAGTTCATGCACGCTGAACCCGGATGGCATAGTTCACCCAAGGTCCGAGGCATGGACACCGGGGGATAAGGTGGCCAAGTTTGTGGCCAGCCGCCTCCGCAAGCCACTCGAGAAGGAAGCTCGGGGGTGTCTAAGGGCAGAGTGTCCCAGACCCACCTTAGAGCATAAAATAGCGCTCACCCTGGAGCTAGATTCCAAGATGGCCGCCTTTCTGGCCAAATACATTAAAGATCCAAGAAAGGGTATAGCTTTGGCGCTCATGCCAAGACAAATTGTTGGATGCCATCGGTCCGCTTACCAAAATCTTTGATATGGCAGAGGAGGCTAAGGTGTCAGGGTCCACCATATCACCAGAGGTTTTGTCCAATTGGGCCCAGCGAGCTGTCGTCTTCATAGGGAATGCAAATTGTGCAATCTCTACGGAGCGTTGTCGCTCTCTCCTGATTAAGCTAGACTCCAAACTGGGGGATTTGGCTTCTTCAGAGGCGGAGCTGTGGCGGAAGGGGGCTTCTTTGGGGACCCCTTCGTCAAAGAACTTGGCAAGTTCGTCGCAACTTTTACGTCACTGGACAAGGCCCAGTCCAGTATCAAACGGGTCTTTCAGACTCGTTTTTCCCAAGGGGACCGGTCATGGTAGGGGCCACTCGACCGGCCGTGGCGGACAGCATAACTCCAACAGGGGTCAAGGCTCTGGGCGGGAGCAATACAACTCCATCGCCCCGTATACAGATTTCTACCCCACCTGAGGACAGCATTTCAGAGGAGGCGGAGGTTTTAAAAACAACGCTGGCGGCAATTCCAACGGTAAGTGTTTTGTCTGCAGCGCAGCTGCGTATTGGAGGTCGCCTGGCTTCCTTCCAAGGGGCTTGAGCGGCTTTAACGTCAGACGCTTGGGTCTTACAGACCGTCCAGGGGTTTCACATCGAGTTTTAAGATCTCCCTCAACAGCACAGGCCCCCGCTCCACAAAGGAGCTATTTGTCGCTCAACTCTGCATCCCAACGGTTTTCTGAGCAATCTTTTCCTGGTGGACAACCCCAAGGCGGGCGTCGTCTGATAATCAACCTCAAATAGTTCAACGGGTGGTTGGTTTACCGGCACTTCAAGATGGAGGGGATCCATCTGCTCCGGGATGTTCTACTTCCGAACTGCTGGTTAGTCCGCCTGGATCTCAAGGATGCCTATCTGGTTGTTCCTATCCATCCACCTCACCGGTGGTTCCTGCAATTCCGTTGGCGGGACCAGATCTTCGAGTTTACTGCACTTCCGTTCGGGCTCGCATCGGTCCCCTGGTGTTTCACGAAGGTGCTTGACCCGGCGGTGGAATTCCTGCGGAGTCCGGGCATCCGGATGATCGTCTACCTCGACGATGTGTTGCTCATGGCGCGGTGCCTCAAAATGTTGACCCGACAGTTGCAGTAGACAATATCTCTCTTGCAGGGGCTGGGCTTCGTTATCAACAAAGGAAAGTCGCCCCTTTCCCCAACACAAAGTCTGGTTTTTCTCGGTTTCATCATAGACTCAGTTCAAGCTACCTTAAGCCTCCCGTCGCGGAAGATGGCCAAAATTCAGCACGATTTGAGACAGACCATCTCCAAGACCCATACTTCTCTCTGTCAGATTGCCCGGATGGTGGGACTTCTCTCTTCGTCCATCCAGGCAATCATTACGGGGCCACTGCACTACCGAGCGCTGCAGCGCCTGAAAGCTCACCATCTTTGGCACGGTCTCTCTTATGAACAAATGGTGCCCCTCTCGTCTGAAGTAAAAGAGGAAATGTCTTGGTGGCTGACACACATGGAAGCCTGGAACAGCTGAGCGATCTTCGGTTCCGTTCCAGATTTGGTCATAGAATCCGACGCCAGCAGGGCGGGGTGGGGAGCTCGTTGTGGGGACTTCTCCACTGGCGGCGCTTGGTCATTAGACGAGCAAGCCCTACACATCAATTGTTTGGAACCTCTGGCGGAGTCTTTTGCCATCCGTTGTTGGACCAAAGACCGAATGAGTTTGTGTGTCCTGCTCAAGATGGACAATGTTTCAGCGGTCCGTTATGTCAACCACCTGGGAGGCTCGCGCTCTGGCGAACTTGGCGGAAGAGTTTTGGGATTATTGTCTTTCCCACCATATCTCTGTGACAGCGGAGTATCTTCCGGGACATGCCAACCAAGTCGCAGACTGGCACTCCTGTCACCTGAGGGACTCCAGTCAATGGAAGCTGGACGTTCCCATTGTTCAACTGGTTACTCAACCTTTGGGGTCTTTTCTTAGTGGACCTCTTTGCCTCCCGTCTGGATCATCAAGTACCACAGTTCTTCAGCTGGTGGCCGGATCCGTTTGCGGAGGCAACAGATGCTTTCCTCCAGAAGTGGACGTCGGCGATGGGGTATGCGTTACCACCGCTCCCGATGATTGTGCGGGTGGCAGCCCAGATCCGTCGCCAGGTGGCGGACGTAGTAATGTTGACGCCGTATTGGAGATCTCAAGTTTGGTTTCCAGTTCTTCTGGAACTTTCCTGGGATTCTCCAATCCTACTCCCCCACTTTCCTCATCTCCTCCTGGATCCAAGCGTAGTGCATCCATCAATTGATCCTTCAAGGGTCTCTCCGCCTCGAGGCATAGCGGCTTTCAGGCGATGCTGGTCGCTCCCAGGCCTTATGCGATCGGCTGAGGTCGTCTTGTCAAAAGCTTGGGCGGATAGTACCTCAAAGCGCTATCGCTCCGCCTGGTTTAAATTGATGCGTTGGTATCTTTGGGGTTTGGATCCCATGGTCGCAGGCGTTGTTCCCGTTTTAAATTATCTGGCAGAGTAGGCAGCAGACGGCCTGGCTTATCGTTCCATTAATGCGGTGCGCTCCGCAATTTCAGCAGCGCACTGTCCGGTGGAAGGGACCCCGATCGGGGAGCATCCTTTTGTTTGCAGGCTCTTAAGAGGCATTCACCTGTCTTTGCCACCGGAACCGCGTTACTCCGTCTTATGGGATGTTAATCTGGTACTAAATCTCTTCCTGTCTTGGCAGGCAAATAGGTATCTTTCTTTAAAGGAGCTTTAGGCTAAGATAGCTATGCTCCTGTGTTTGGTCTCTTGCCGGAGAGTTTCGGTCGTTCGCGCACTGGACATCTCTGCGTGGGTTTTCTCCCCAGAGGTGCTAACTTTCACGGTAGGTCGCCGTACCAAATCTTTGTCACAGACTATTTCGTATCCAGCCTTTTCGGATACCCCTAAACTGTGTGTTGTGCGTTGCATGAAGGCTTATGAGTTTTAAGAAAAACAAGGGTACCCCAATACGTGAACCTGGGGTGAAATATGCGGCAAAAAAACAATGGTTCGGGTGTTGCCAAAAGGTCCAATAATTAAGTGATCCTAAGGAGAGCACTTATGATTAGAGAGTTGAAGATTAATTACTTTAAAGGAGCAAAAAAAATAATGTACATAGGGACATAAGTCAGTTCATGTGAAACATTTATTTCCACAACAATAGAATTCAGGTGCTCACATAATAAGTGAAAGAGGCGTGACGTGCAGAGTGATGGTAAAGTTTAAAATAACGGTATAGCATTGACAACAATAGTGTAAAACTCCTCAAGCAACTATATAGAATAGGAAGAGCAATTGAGGGCTTCACCCAGATTAATTCGCTGAAGGTACGAGCGTGAGAATATCACGTGTGAGTAAACTTGAAGGGCAGGGTCAGCTGTATAAGTAGCGAATTAATCTGGGTGAACTCGTCTACCCTCAGCTATTTTCTGAAGCCCTCAATTGCTCTTCCTTGCGCTACGAATAATTGCATCAATTCAGCTTGCTCACCCGTTATATGTCCTGATGATGATCTCGAACAGTTGAGATCGAAACGCCGTTGACCCTTTAAAACAAAAAACTCTTCCTATTCTATATAGTTGCTTGAGGAGTTTTACACTATTGTTGTCAATGCGATGCCGTTATTTTAAACTTAACCATCACTTTGCACGTCACGCCTCTTTCACTTATTGTGTGAGCACCTGAATTCTATTGTGGAAATAAATGTTTCACATGAACTGACTTATGTCCCTATGTACATTATTATTATTTTTTGCTCCTTTAAAGTAATTAATCTTCAACAATCTAATCATAAGTGCTCTCCTTAGGATCACTTTATTATTGGACCTTTTGGCCACACCCAAACCATTGTTTTTTTTACAGCATGAAGGCTTATGAGGATATGACTCAGGAATTCCGCCCTCCGGGCGAACATCAACTTCTTATTGCCCTGAGAAAGCCGCATAAAGCTGTCTCCTCACCTACTATAGCCAGGTGGGTGCGGTGGGTCATGCAAGAGGCGGGCATTGATACAAAGCAATTTGGCGCCCACTCTGCTAGAGGGGCAATGGCATCAAAAGCTTTTTCGCTAGGGGCATGTTTAGAGGACTTAATGAGGGCGGCGGATTCGTCCTCCGATTCAACTTTTAAGCGGTTTTATTTTAAACCGGTGGTGGATGTGGCTCGTTTGGTGGCAAGTAAGCTTTGAACTAGCATAATCAGAGCCTCCGGTCCTGAC
Source organism: Triturus cristatus (assembly GCF_964204655.1). Lineage (NCBI taxonomy): Eukaryota > Metazoa > Chordata > Amphibia > Caudata > Salamandridae > Triturus > Triturus cristatus. The sequence goes on along the minus strand of NC_140594.1, from coordinate 626,496,189 downwards.
ATAGAATCGAAATTTGCCTAGCTATGTAACAGTAAGTTTCAATTCTTTTAAGGACATGGAGGCGAGGATTATCCCGCCCGCAGCACTGGCGAGCGCGATCCCACCCGTATGTTTGTAAGTAATCCTTTTTTCGTTGAAGGTTTTGGATTGTAAATTATAGACTTGCTGTCATGTTTCTCTCAGTGGAACTGTTTCTAGCAAGCGTTGGCTTAGGTTTCTGATGCGTCTTTTATTTTTGCAGGAAATACTGGCGCGAAGCAGGACCAATGAACATGTTGCGTGACTGACGCGATGAAAGAGGAGGAACAGTGGAGATGGAGCGTCTTCCTAGCCTTCATGGACACTGTAGAATGACTCCTCGCATACTGCGCCCTATGTACTCATGGCTCCTGTAGTTGTATGTTCAAAAGAAAACGGTTGTTTGCTTTTCTGGCTGCTGGGAATTTTGTATAGAAAATAAAGGTGAAGAAAGAAAAGCATAATCCTCGCCTCCGTGTCCTTAATAGAATTGAAACTTACCGTTACATAGCTAGGCAATTTTCGATTCATTCACACATGCAGAGCATTCTCCACATTCCTCGAACATTAGAAGTGTTCTCCATTTCTATGTAGATAAAACTAAAGACCTTAAAACATCATATCTGCTATTTCGAAAGTATGGCTGTGTTAGACAAGGCCTACCATCCTCTAAACCATCCACTGCTAGATGGATAGTTGCTTGCAGGCCATGTCAGACAAGGCTTACCATCTTCTAAAACCATCCACTGCTAGATGGATAGCTGCTAGCATTACCACTTGTTATCCGTTAGTAGGCAAACCCCTTCCAGGGAAACCAAAAGCGCACACTACTAGAACAGCAGCTGCCACAGCATGGATTAGAAACATGTTATTGCTAATACTGTGAGGCAGCAGCTGGAAATGTATTGCCCCTTTGCTAGATGCTACTGCCAAGATTCAGATACTCAAGCAGGTGTTTGGATAGGGGAAGAAACACTTGAAAACTCATTCTAGTGAAAAATGTCTGTGCTACCAAGGAGTTTTCACCCTAGATTCAGATACTATGTTCTTTAGCTGCCCAGCAGCAGCTTTTCTATAATCCTAATTAGCTCGGATCATAGGATCAAGCATTTTTTTTTTTTTTTGGTTAACTCTTTTTATTAGAAAAACAAAGAAAACGCTCCTCATTACAGCAGGTAGTACAGTAGATCTCAGAATCCCGAGGTGATGTACATTACATTGAGTATCCTTAAGTCCTGGGTTGCCAATCATTTCGTATTGCACATTTCCCTTTACAACTGCGGCAATTGTACTGTGGGAGGGATACATATTTTGCCCGTTTATGCATTCCATGATGCCCACTTCTGATCCCATTTTTTCGGGCATCCTCTGTTTTTAGGTCTCGGCTGAGCCAGCGCATGTGCAGTCTCAAGCGAGACATTTAGTAAGCGGGTTTTGAAAGTGCTACCCAGAGGCAGCCGGCCACCAGCTTGCTGTTACGCGCACAAGCGCGCGCAACCGCCAGCTTTCAAGGCGCCATCTGGACCCTGATTACTTTCACTTTTTCCGCTTGCGTGTTTGCCGTCGCGAGGGGCGCGCGCACCCCTGCTTTCACTTTTGCCGTCTTGTTAAGGTTGGTTTACCTGAAATTACCACAAACATTGCCTGCAGCAAACAAATGCATTGAACTTTTTATTGCTTTATTAACTTAATTATGAAGGAGTGGAGTATCTTCACGTGAGCTGTTCAAGGGTTATTCAGGAAGCACATATCTTATGTCGTCCCCATGCAAAGTCTGATAACGGCGGTCCAGCCAATAGGCGTTTGATAGACTGGCTTAGACTTCTTTGGAATCTTGTTGTGATTATCCTATACGCAGACGGCGTGATTGCCATTTTATGTGCTATGCCAGCCTAAGGGATCCCCCCCGTCTGCCCTTGTGTTGCATAATATAAACTGAATCAATTCACCTCTTTATTACAGTAAAAGGAACGGACATATGTTTGTGTAACCATCACAGGTGGGGTGCAGCATGTCGTGTTCTGGTCACTGGAAGTCCATGTTGCTAAATGTAGAGTGGACGCACATTGGAACCTTAACATTAGTCTAATGTAGCTGTGGAATGGGAAGCGTGATCACATACAGTTTACCGGATCCCTGTTGCGAACATCCATATTTTGGACTGTTTGTATACGTCAAAGTCCTATTTTATTGACGCGAAGCCCATAGCCTCAGCGCATTCCCCTCTGACGTGTCTGCCTGAAAGAGCCGTGCTCGGATGTGCGTAAGTGTGGCTTAGGAAGTACGGCTTAGCCTATTTCTACCCCTAAACGTCGTTTGGCTTGACCTCAGTCTTGTGTGAGAGTGACATAACAGGCTTGTCCTGCTGGAGAATTTCTAGCAGCCATCCTTGCCCAAAAGGCTCCGTTAAGGAACTCCTCCCCGGCACCTTAATAAACTGAAACATGGAGATAGCAAAAGCCTAACTGATTTTCTAGTCTGTACAAATGTTAATCTTTATTTCCTGTCGCGCGGTTGTATTTCCTGAAATGAAAGCGTGTGCTTTTAAGTTTCTTGTATGTAACCGCTTCCATTGTTTAACAAGCATTGGCATAGCAATAGGTCTTGCTTTTGGGACCTTATAAGTGTTTAGCCATGCAACAGTTGTTGTTGCACAAAGGATATTGTGCTGCATAACTAAACACTTATAAGGTCCTAAAAGCGAGACCTATTGGCTATGCCAATGCTTGTTGAAGACCTATTTTTCCTCTAGCATGGATCTATCCTTGTCCGTTTTACCACTTCCCCATTGATGGTATGTCCCCTGCTCCCCGTTTGTGAGCCATACTACGTTTGGCTAGTGTCAACCCCAAGGAGACCCAGGATTGGTCAGTGTGGGTTAAATAAGTAGCCTCCCATACATTAAGTATGCAGAGCTGCGGGGAAAGGGTGATTTCACCTCCCGCACCTCCTCCAGTTTAGACGTGGCTCCCGCTTAGAATGGTTTGATAGCGGGGCAGTCCCAAAGCGTGTGAAAGAACATTCTGTATCTGTTCTCTTCCCCATTTTGACCAGGGTTCACGCTGAGATGTATGCTCTGTGCAGGATTTGAAGTTGAATCAGTTTCAGTCTTGTGGGGATGGCTACTTCATGTGGGGAGACGTGCCTTGCCAATCCTCATCCTCTAGGTCTCCCACGTCTGCTTCCCATTGCTGTCTAAGGCTTATGAGTGGGTCAGATTGGTTATTGATCCGTTTCCAATAGGTTAAGGATGTAGATTTCTGGGTCATGGGATCCATTTGTAACCTATCTTCTAGTGGAGACGCCTCCGGGAGAGCTTCCCCGCCGGGGGATTAGCAGCTTTAAGGGCATGACTAATTTGTAACTACCTAAAGGTTTCGGAGTTTTCCAGTTGATGTTCCTCCTGCAGTTTAGCAAATGAGATCAACCCATCCCTTTCCACAGATCTCCCACTGATAAGATGCTGATTATGTCCCACCTATCAAATCCAAAGATCAAGCAGTTATGACGATCATTGAAGGTGCTATGATGCAGAAAAAGTTACCTAATTGTCATATTTCTCAATCGTCGAAATCTTCATTGAAGTCATAAACGACATGCTGCCTCCTCAGATGGGAAGGGTTGGGCTTTGGAAGACAACTATAACATTTTAGCTGTTAAAAAGAAGTGACTCTTTCAGGTAGCAGTGCTTCATGGGAAGGGGAAGCTTCTGAAATCTTAAAGGGCCATGATACTTTTTCGACAGCTTTTACTTCTTCTGGGTTTTTTTTGTTTTAAATTGTGCCCCTCATTATTTTGACACAGCTTTTAGGATAAAAAAAATGTATTTGGGGTGTGAATCCCTCAGGATATGCGCTGGCAAAAATCTTAATTCTCCTCCTTTGTGTCTCAAGAGTAACATAACGTGTATTTGTAAACCGCACATTCACCCAGAATTTTATGTCGGTGCTGAATAACAGATGTGTATTTTTTCCCAACTTAATGGTACTCATTTTATCGATTTCAGAAGGATGAAAGGCTAAGTGGGCCCGTCTGGGTTTGAACCTGTCACCATGAGGTTGAAGACAGGCCCCTACAGTGAATACATTAGTCCCTACGCCACCAGTTATTTATTGTCTATTTGTAAAGCAGTCTAATCGCCTGTGAGGGTATTCAGGTGCTTCGCAGGTGGGTTTGGGGCTTACTCCAGTATTGGAACTTTCATAGATTGGAACTTTCATGGATTTCCATGCTTGAATCATTCCGTGTCGTCGAGATGGGAGTCCCCGGTATATATTAAAAAAACGGTAATACAAATCATTACAAATAGAAACTAGGCCTAGGCCCATTCTAGTTTTGAAACATATCCGCCTCATTTTGTAAGAGAGACCAAACAAAATCAACAACCAATCAGTGAAGCCTCACCCTCTAGAGCCCTTCTGAGAGAACCTCAGACCATCAGATTTTCTACCGCACGTTTGCTAGGGAGTCTCCACTGAGCTCTGCTCTGTTTTTTCCTTGTTACCTTTATTCCTAGAGTTTTTTCAACTGCTTTCTAAAACAGCTTCTTCAACAGCTTCTTCAGTTTCGTGTCAACATAACTGAGAAGGAGAAAAAAGGCCTTTTTAGAGCTTGTGCCACCTGCTCTAAAAAAGGCTTTACGTGGATGACCCTCACAAGGACTGCATCTATTGCCTCTATCCAGATCACAAGGCTAAAGATTGCAAGGTTTGCTGTACTTATTCCACCAAAACCTAGAGAGACCTTGAGGGACGTCTCCTGATCTGACTCCAAAAGCTAAAGTCCAGGAGGGATCCAATATCCAGTGACTAGAGTGATGAGGTCTCATCAGCTTCATCTTCCAGGAGATCTCTGAAAAGGTCGAGATCTGACCCCTCTTCTTCTGAAGACCATCCTGGAAAAGCCTCTAAAAAGACCTCTCATAGGTCTGACAGGTAAAGTCCAAGCAAATCTCGTCACTGAGGTGTAAAGGATAGGGAAGGACTTTCTACAGGAGAGTCTACAGTGAGGAAGTTGAGTTCTGTTCCTCCATCTTCTCCTCCTGACAGAAGAAAATATTTAAAAAAGCCCAACTCTGTACCTTCTGAGGGAAAACATGCTAAGAAAATTCCACCGGTGACGATGTTGTCAACGACACCGCCGGTGAAGAAACTACCATCGTCTTCGTTGACGTGCAGCGAAATGGTTCAGTCTCCTCAGTCTTCTTTTACTCTGGTGACAGGACCAATGACGACGGATTTGGGGTCAACAGTGACGGGGAAGTTATCATCGACGATGCCGACGACGAGAGTGACAGCGGGCGTGGCGACGGCGTCGACAGAGATTACGATGGTATCAGCGACGGTACCAACAATGACAACAACTACATTGTCAACTACACCGTTGACGACCTCGTCGACGGGACAAATTTCTGAAGTAATCATCAGAAAACGTCACATTACTCCCGAGCTCACTTTCCCCAGCAAAGTGACATCTCTGCTGCCTACTCAACTCTTAGATGAGGAGGATTTGGAGGATGAAGGGCCATATGGATACGCACATAGCCCTTCTGAACTGCACGTTAAGTGCCAAGACCTAGATTCGGAGGATGGTTATGGGAAAGAACAGGAATATGATCATCCCCAGGACTATGACGGAAGTTACAAGGAGGAGATGGTTTGTATGCCATCCTTCTTGATTTCTGACTTACAACTCATGCTCTCAGACTATAAAAAGAGATTTCCAGCTCCATCTCGGGCTCAAGAACAGGTTTCCGCTCCCGCTGTTCCACCTGCACAGCCTTCCACCCCTCGGCTGCCACCACCACCACTACAATTGATTGTGGATCCACCACTGACGACTCCACTTATCCAGGATGATACCTCGGATGACGACCAGGAAAATGCAGTTCTCCCAGATCCAGACAGGGAATGGGATAAATATATTATTCCTACTCCTGCTTCACCTTCACCGGTGCCAGTAGATTCTCCACCTGGGGACATAGGTGGCTTCCATAACTTGTTGGAGAGGGCAGCTAAAAGGATCGAACTACCTATGCCATCGGTACAGTCCAAGTGCTTCTTGTACGATTTCAAAGAGCCCTTTAAAAAGTCAGTGAGATCAATTCCTATCCTTGGTCATGTTTGCGAAGAGGGGCTCAAAGCTATGAAAACCCCCAGCTACAGTGGTCCCAGTGCTTCCTCGTTTAGAGAAAAAATATAAAGCCCCGGAGGATAGCCCTTCCTGCCTGGTGAGTCAGCCAAAACCGAACTCAGATATATCTCAGGAGGCACAGAGGAAATCAAAAAATCCAGCGGCGCCTCTAACAACACCTCCAGAGAAGGAAGGCAGATGCTTGGACAATGTTGGCAAAAGGTTTTCATCGATGTCAAGCTTACTTGTCAAAGCAGCTAATGCTTTAGCCATCTTGGGGCGCTATGACCCCCAGATGTGGTGTGACCTCTCTCCCTACCTAGACCAGCTCCCTGAGGACAGCAAGGCCGAAGCGAAAAATATTCTCCAGGAAGGAGAAAGGGCCTTCTCGGAGGTGATTGGTTGCACAATGGACACTGCAGCAACTGTATTCTGTTCCCTTGCTGGAGCGGCAGTCCTTCGTCACCAGGGATGGCTTAGAGTGACCTCGTTTAGACCTGAGGTTCAGAACAGGATTTTGGATCTTCCTTTTGATGGAGAAGCGCTCTTTGGTAAGCACATAGATGATGCGCTTCAGGACATTAAGAAAGATACGGACACAGCGAGATCATTAGGGACGCTTCAATACCGCAAGGTCTCTTTTCGTGGTGCAAGAGGCAGAGGTTTTCCCTCATACAGAGGAGGTTAACAGCAATACTGGTACTCCTCGTATACGACTGCCTCACAATCTTACCGCCCGCAGTATAATCAGCGGCAGGGGCAGTCCTGGTCATATTCAAGGTCGTCAAACAGAGGAAGAGCAGGACGCCAGGGGAAGGAGTCCTCTAAGCGTCAATAGCGGCCTGCTGGGTCTGTCTGTTCTTCCTCGTCATTTAACACCTGTGGGGAGCAGGATATCACATTACTTCCAAGAGTGGCAACAGATAACATTGGATCGTTGGGTTCTCAATATAGTTCAATTCGGCCGCACGTTGGAGTTTGTTTATCCTTTTCCAACCAAGCCCCCTTGCGCCAATGTAACAAAACATCTTCGTCTCCTGCCCTTAGAGGTCCAACAGATGCTGCAGAAGTGGCGATAGAACCGGTCCCTATCTCACAAAGAGGAGAAGGTTTCTACTCCTGGTTCTTTCTAGTTCGAAAGACTGTAGAAAAGTGGTGCCCTATTCTAGATCTGAGGGAGCTCAACACCTATCTCTTCAAACAGTTGTTTGGAATGGTCTCCTTGCAGGACATACTTCGACTTTTAAATTCAGGAGATTTCATGGCCACTTTGGACCTAGAGGATGCATATTTTCATGTTCCCATCCATCCATCCCACGGGAAGTTTCTTCGCTTTACAGTGGCCAAGAGCCACTTTCAATTCAGGGTCCTCCCCTTCGGCCTCAGATCGGCACCAAGGATCTTTACAAAGATACTGGCTCCAGTAGCGGCTTTTCTAAGAAAACAACAGCACCAGGTTTTCCCTTACCTAGATGACTGCTTGCTAAAGGCTCCTACCAAGACTGCAGCCGAGAGATCAGTGACAGCTTGTACAAAGTTGATCAAAAGTCTGGGTCTTACCCTCAACAGAGAAAAGTCAAATTTGTGCCCTTCCAAGAGCGCCAAATTGCTGGGAGCCATATTGGACACATCCCTCAACAAGGCTTTTCTGTCAGGGGAAAGACAAGCCAAACTGATGTTGATGGCCCATCTACTTCAAAAGAGGTTACTTTCAGTTTGCCTCTACAAGTCCCTTCTGGGATCCATTTCGTCCTGCATACCTCTAATTCCTCACTGCAGGTTACAGATGCGTCGTCTTCAGGATCAACTGGACTTACAGTGGCGCCAAGGAGAAGGGCCTTTCGAGGACATGATCACTATCACTCTGCGTATGAAAGAAGCCGCTTCATGGTCATGAGGAGAACGTTTCCCAGGGTCTCTCCTTCATGGTCACACCAGCTCCTCAGATTATTACGACAGATGCGTCTCTGGAGGGCTGGGGAGTGGTCTTGCAAGACCTCCAGATAAGTGTTCGATGGCTACACCACCATCGTCTGTTGCACATCTTTCTGCTGGAACTCATAGCAATTCGCCTAGCCCTCCAGGCTTTCTTCCCAAGAAAAAAGGATTTGTCAGTTCTATTAAGAACAGACAATACTAAAGCCATGCATTATATCAACAAGCAGGGTGGCACAAGATCTTGTCTGCTGTCGAGGGAAGCTCAAGCTGTCTGGGGATGTGCGATCCTGCATGGAGTCTCACTAAAAGTGGAGCATCTCCCAGGGAATCTCAGCGACACAGCGGACACACTAAGCAGATTAAAGTCAGTCAGCCACGAATGGGAATTGGACCAGAGAACTCTGGAGGAGATTTTTCAACTATGTCTCAGACCGGCCATAGATCTCTTTGCTACACTGGAGAACGAGAAATACCGGCTCTACGCAAGCTGGCATCACCATCCGGGATCCTCGCGGAATGCGTTTTTGATGGCATGGTCAGGCGCCTTTGTTTACGCTTTTCCCCCTATTCCCCTGATCCCGAGACAGCTCAGAAAGCTCAAAACGGAACCCTGCAAAATGATCCTAATAGCACCGTCTTGGCCTCGCCAGTACTGGTTCACGGAGCTTCTTCTCCTATCCTTGGAGCATCCGGTTCCTTTGAAACCAATTCCATCACTGCTGACGATGTCACAGGGTCAAGTATTGCATCCGGATCCCTGATCCCTGCAATTATCAGCGTGGCTCCTGAGCACAGAGAGTTTCTCAACTTAAAGTTCTCTGCAGAATGTAGAGACATCCTGTCTCAGGCTCGTGCCCAAAGTACAAACAAAACCTACCGGATGAAATGGAAGAGGTTTTGTCACTGGTGCCCGGAATCAGGAGTTCACCCTTTCTCTTCCTCGGCACATGAAATCCTTCCTTACATTCTTTCCTTGGCTAAGGCGGGCCTGACGCATTCATCTATTAAAGTTAATATCCCAAAAGTTCAGCCCGAAGGTACCTTCTGACTTTCATTTAAATGAACCTGCGATACTTCAAACTGTTTCTCTTATCCTACAACTCCGGCTGAGAGGTCACTTCACTCATTGGGCATTCAGCGTTGCCTGAAGTTCTGTCTTCAGAGAAATAAGGATTTTAGAAAGTCACCTCAGCTCTTTGTGGCTTACAGCGCCCCTCGTAAATGATTTCCCCTTTCCAAACAGGGGATTGCACAGTGGATTTCCAGATCTATCCAATATTGTCATCAAGTGACTGGTAAGCGTCTTGAGGGGAAAGTCCGTGCTCACTCCACGAGGGCGATCTCTTCTTCTGCAGCCCTCTTTGCTCGGGCACCTATCCGGGAGATCTGCAGAGCAGTGACATGGAAGAGTACCCATACCTTGACAAGACGTTACTGCTTGAATTCTTCATCGCGCAGCGACACTGCAGTGGGCCAAGCTGTCCTGAGAAACATCTTTCAATAAGTGGTGAGCTTTCCCTCTCATCTCATCTTCCTTTTCCTTCATACCTTCTTCGCACATTCTTTAATACAATTGATTGCTTCTTGTTATTTCTGTATGCATATATGGGTATTTGATTCATATGCTATATGTTTCCTTTTTCCAATCTTTAATCTTTTGATGCATTATTGATCTCTGTTTAAAGTGATATAGGCAAAGACGTGCTCATGACTGCTTGCTGCTCTGATTCAAGCATGGGAATCTATGAAAGTTCCAATACTAGAGTAAGAAAACAAGTTACTTACCTGTAACTTTAGTTCTCCAGTATTGGAAACTTTCATAGATTCACATGCGACCCACCCTCCTCCCCTGGGAAAGCTCGACTTTCTGTTTCTTTATGGTTATCCTGTGGCACTACAGCTACGAAAATCTGAAGGTCTGAGGTTCTCTCAGGAGGGTTCTAGAGGTTGAGGCTGATCTGATTGGTTGTTGGTTTTGTTTGGTCTCTTTTACAAAATGAGGTGAATATGTTACAAAACTAGAATGGGCTTAGGCCTAGTTTCTATTTGTAATGATTTGTATTACTGTTTTTTTTACATATACCGGGGACTTCCATCTCGACGACGGGGAAGGATTCAAGTATGGGAATCTATGACAGTTTCCAATACTGGAGAACTAAAGTTACAGGTAAGTAACTTGTTTTCTTGTCCCAGTTGAGATTATTCGAAGAGCTAGCACTTCAGCTTCTTGCAGAACTCAAGAAGCGATGAGGAGGTTTTGATGTGATGTGGGAGGTCGTTCCAAATTTTGGAGAAATGTATGAGAGGGTGCGACCTCAAGATATATTTTTGTATATGCAGAGCCATGTGATAGTGAGAGTCTGGCTGAGCAGGGGTACTTGGGAGGTTAAGGATGAGTATGCAGCTGTCGAGGTAGGTGAGTGCCTATGTTGCGTAACACTTTGTGAATGAGTTTGTGTATGGGGAGCTAATGAAGCTCCTTGAGATGTGGGGTGATAAGGGTGAGGCGGGGTAGGTTGAGTATTAGTATTGCGGTGGTGTTTTAGATAGTTTAGAGCATGTTCATGAGTTTTGTGATTCCTGCATAGAGTGCATTGCTGTAGTCAAGTCTTCTGGTTGTCAGAGCCTGTGCGACTGTTTTCCTGGTAGCCACTTGAAGATTTTTTTGCATCATCCTCAGGATGTGGAAAATGGTGGAGGTCATCTCGTTTACCTGGGCTGTCATGTGAAACTTGTCGTCTAGGACTATTCCTGGCAGTCTCTGTGCTGTGACTGGGTCTGAAGCCTGATTGCATGGGGTCAGGGAGTTGATGTGCATCGAGATAGTGTGAGCGTTGCTTGTTGATGGGTTTCTTCATGACTTTGGCTGCATTGTGTAGTAGGAAGATTGGTCTGTAGTTTGCCAGTTTGATGGGGTCTGCCGCTGTAGGTTTTTTATTTTTTTAGTTTTAGAAGTGCTTTGACTGCTTTGTGTTTCCAGGCCACCAGGAAGGTCGCTGTGGTTATGGAGGTTTTCAGGATGCGGGTGAGTCCTTCACTGATTGGGGAGGTGCCCATGTTGTAGAAGTGGTGGAGCAGAGGTTCTGTGCCTTGAAGTGGATGGTCCCCGTGATGTTGGTTGTCTCTTACATGGTGATTGTTTCCCATGTAACCAGGGTGTTTCAAAGGTAGTTTGTGGGTAGCCAGGAGGTAAAGCTGCCAGGGTTTTTGGTTGAGGGTTGCAATTCTTGCATATGGCTTTGATCTTGTTGTTGAAATATTCTTAGAGGTTATCACATAGTTCTTGCGAGGGGGTGATGCTGCTTGTGATGGAAGCTGGAGTGATGAAGTCTTTGATGATGGCACAGACTTCTGCCAGCTATTGGAGCTATTATGTATGCTGTCTGCTAGGGCCGCCTTCATGGCTTCTATGATCTACTTGTAATAGCATCCAAGTGCTGCTTTGTTCGTGTCATTGTCAGTTTCTTTGTGGTATGTTCTCCATCGTCTGTACAGTTGTGTGCAGTGTTGTTTGGTTGAGCGGAGTTCCCCGGTGTACCCGCTAGCTTACTTTTGTGCTCTTTTTGGTAGCTGTGTTTGCGGGATGCCAGAGAAACAGGGCTTTCTGTGATCCACTCATCAAGCTGTTAGATGTTACTGTTAAGATCGCCAGTGGCGTTGGGCTGGTTCATGCACAGGGGGAGAGACCGGTTAGATTCTGAGATGCTGATCCTACCCTGGCTGGTCGTTGTGGGTATTGTTTGGCAAGGATGTTGATTTTGAAGTGGATAATGGCGTGGTCAGTTCAGGTGAGAGGCGTGCTTATGGCGATTTTCATGCCATTGAAACTATCTAAGTCGGGGTAGAGGGTGTTGGAAACCTAGGTATCGCGTTCTCTGTAATTGTAGTGCAGTTGTCTGTTTCCTTGAAGATTATTAAGACTCCGTCTCCTGGTTTGTTTTGACGGTCCTGTCTTGCAATCTTATATCTCCCTAGGATGGCTGTGCCAATGACTAGTGCCGATTTGACAGTCAGCCACGTTTCAATAATGAAGAGGCAGTGACAGTTTTTTCAAGCAAAAGCTTTATCTGTTTTGTGCGGTGAAGCAGCAGCTTGTGGTTGGGCATCCCAGATTGAGTGCCAGGAAGAACGTACCAGAGTGCCATAGTGGGGTGTGGGAGGGTCGGTATGTGTGGTACTGGGTGCAGTCTAGATGCAAACAGGCTTGCCCTCTGCTGTGTAGCCGCACTGTGGCCACCATTAAGAAGGCACTGGGAGGAACCGAGGGAGTAGGGCTTTGCAAGAGTACAAGAAGGAGCAGAGGCACGGGAAGAAACAGGTAAGGTGGAGGAGGAAGGCAACGCAGGAAGTGGGATGCGTAAAATAGAGCACTGGGAGGAGGTACCAAGAGATGACAAAGAGCTAAAGGTGAAAGAGCAAAAAGGCACAAGGAAAAGGAGCAAATAGGCACAAGGCAAAAGGGCAACATGTGGAAAGGGCAGAGAGTGAAAACGAGCAAAGAGTGAGAGATAAAAGTGCAGAGAGTAAGTGGCAAAAGAGCAAAGAGTGAGAGGCAGAAGAGCAAAGAGTAAAGAGCAAAAAGGCACAAAAGAGCTAAGGGCAAAAGGGGCACAAAGGCAGTGCGGCAAGTGAAGAAGGGTGAAGGCGTCAGAAAGCGAAGAAAGGAAGGGGGTGAAAGGCAGAAGAACAAATAGTGAGAGCCCAAAAGAGTGAAAGGCAGAAAGAGCACGAGGCAAAGCGGTACGAAAGAGTGAGAGTGGGAGACAAGATGGGAGACTCTGGTACCGCGAGAGCATAGACTGGTCGTAAGACTTTCATTCTTCTGAGTAAGACAAAATGAGCACAACTTTTGATGGGATAATATTTGTTTCTATAGTACTTTTATTAAAGCACTTTAATGAAAAGCAGTATTTGAGTTTTGGTGTGTGTAACTGGTTTCATGCTATGCAACATTACTCATGAGATGAAACCAGTTTTGTTTTTGCACCCTTTCCCATTTCATCTCCCAGGTATGTGACTAGTCGGTGGAGAAGTGTGGCTCAATGGTTAGAGCGGCAGACCCTGATGCAGAGGTCTGGCCCGGACCAGGGTTCAATTCCCGCCTCAGTGGGTCTTGGGCTCAATTTCCCCGGACCCGATAATTCTCGCCTCGGTGCCTATTCTAATCATGGGTCGCACTCTGCAACTCTGAGCAATAGCTTGCTTAATCTCCACAACTGCCCCAACAGCGCTAGGATACCTGGCTTCACCTTGGGGGTGCCCAGGAGTGGGCATTTCACAGGGAACGGCCAGGAAGGGTTCCACAGCGGTATGTGCACAGCGCCTGAGAGACCCTTTCGGGGGTGTGCGGAGCGCTATATAAAAGCACTACATTTACATTTTTTTTTCTTGTGCATGACTTCTAGTTTTTTTTCCCTCTGTTCTTCCCTCTGTGACGTGGCATAATCTTACTCTCCTTTATCGATAAAATGTGCCATGAATGTGCACCTACACAGGTGAGACACTAGCACGACCGTAGAAGGGCTTTAACATATGGATTCTGTGCAGCCTTGATAGTATCCAAGCATATAAACCTCCTAAAGTGCCACCTTTAGTTGTTCACATAGTTCAATGAAAGGTCAAAGGGGTTGTCATAACAGAGGACTGTTGCACTTCGTAAGAGTAGGCTTCCAGACTTGGACTAATAACCTTTCCATGCATGCAGCCTGCATAAGACACAAAGTGCAAGTAGGAGCTTTCTTTCGCCCTCATTCCCAGCCTTACACTTTTTTTCATATTGCTTGGTTCTCCTGGCAAACACATACGCAGTTATGCCTCGATAATCTCTTTTCCTTATAGTTTAATGACTACCTTTGGGAAGAGATGACCTAACTATTTTATCTGAAAGAGACAAGTTAGTGATAGATTTCTTACCTTAGAATTACCCCCAGGCATCAGACTGGATCCGGAAAGTTTTCGTCAGCAGTACCCCTGCTCGTCGTAAGGTGGCGTCATGCGGCTCAGCGTCCGTCGTAGGCATCATGATCGCCGGGATGACGTCGCGGCAGCTACTGAGACACCGTCCTCGAGCGCTGACGTCCGTTCTTTATTTTTCCGCACCAGCAAGTGCAGATCCAGAGAGAGCGGTACCCCCAGTCAATTTTTGACTGAGTTTTTGGGGACTTTTGTCTCCGTTCTTTTGAGTCTTTGACTCCTGGTGTATAGGGATACCCAGTTTCAAGTCTTGCAAGGCTTGTTCCCGCACGATGTCGGTGACGGACCCGCGCTGCAAGTGTCTCTACTGCCTGGGGCGCGACCACGATCCTACATCGTGCCCTGACTGCCAGGCAATGGCTCCGAAAACTTTACGGGAGTGGTCCCGAAAGTTGCTTGAGGCCCCGTAGTCTGCTCTGTGCCGTTCGAAGTCCCGGTCCCGTGAGAGGTGGAGGGACCAGTCGCTGAGCCGCCGCCACCATCGTTCGACAAAGTCTTCGCACTAGGGGTCAGGTATGGCAATGCACAATAAGTCGAGGAAGCGATGCCGCTCTTTGCCTAGCCTGTCGAGCGACATGACTGAGGGTGCGGGTGGTGCCACCCCTGCGGCTCTGGCGGAGCCTACGCAGTTGCCGACGGTCTACCCGCCCTTCCCGGGTCCGTTGGCGACTCCGGCCCAGCTGCAGGAATTTCTGTCAGCCATGGCCCGCCTCTTCGTCGCCGGCCCCGGCGTCGTTGGCGGCTACGGCCTCGGCGCTGCGTGAACCCCATGGATCCATGCATGGATCCCAGCCAATGTCGGTTGGCCTCGTACAACCTCCACCGACATCGACGTCTATGGCACTGCCGCCGGCGTCGGCCGGTTTCCCGGCCGATGCCGCTCCCGGCTTCCACCCCTATATGGAGGCGGTGCCGGCCGGTGTCGATAGACATTGATAACGACGGCGATGGGGAATTTCTATCCCTTTCTCCATCCTCCGCCTTCTTTTGAGCCTGCCCAGCAGGTTCCGGAGGACGGGGGGACTTGGACTGGTCTGACGACCCTCTCGCAGCCCAATACGAGTTAGACCCGGACTGGGAAGAGGATTTGGAGGACGCCGGTGAACTGGACTTTTCTCCAGAACCTGGCGCACTGTCTCCTTCTACCGCGGCTACCGAGGAGGGTGGTACTTATTCAGTGGTGTTGCGTAGGGCAGCCGAGGCTCTCCACCTCGAACTGCCTACAGTGGCTGTCAGGGCTAACCTCCTGACAGAAGTTCTAAGGCCGATGGCTTACCTCCTGACAGAAGTTCTAAGGCCAATGGCTTCCTCTGCGAAGCTGCTGTTGCCCTTCAATGACGCACTTTAAGATGTTCTTTTGGGCACCTGGTCCAGGCCCAACATAGGGGCTCCTGTGGATAGGAATGTGGCCCGACACCATCACCCGGCCCCGGGGGACCCCATTTTCCTCTCCCAAAACCCTACTCCTGAGAGCTTGGTTGTCCACGCCTCTGCGTCCCTCAGTGCATTCCCTTCCTCACCTCCGTACAGGGAATCAAAGAAACTGGAGCAGTTTCGGAGGAAGATTTTCTCTTCCGCCAGTTCAGGGTTTCGGTCTGTGAACACCACATGCCTCTTGGGCCGTTATTCCCACTCTGTGTGGGATACGGTGTCGCAGGTGCTGCCTCAGTGTCCGGAGGAGGCCCGGATGGTGCTCTCCCAAGCTATTGCTGAGGGAAGAGATGCAGCCAAGTTCACAATTCGTTGTGGCCTTGACACCGCCGACTCGCTGGGCAGAGTGATTTCCACAATAGTGGCGCTACGCCGTCATACCTGGCCGAGGACGACTGGCTTTTCTGGGGATGTCCAGAACACTCTGATGGACATGCCTTTTGATGGTACTCGCCTTTTTGGCGATAAGGCAGACAGTGCGTTGGAACGTTTTAAGGACTCACGGGGCTACGGCCAAGTCCTTGGGCCTTTCGACCAGGCGCACTCCTTCAGCTTCTGCTTTTTGCTCCTTTCGTGGCCAAGGAAGGGGCGCCCATACACGTTTGTTTCAAAGCCACAGGCCTGCGCAGCATCAGTCTCCCACCAGCCGCGGACCTGAGACCCGCCGAGGTGGGTCACGAGGCCAGCGGGCGGGTCAGTCCACCACCTCCCTTGCCACCACTGCCTCCAAACCTTCCTAGTCCGGTGTTTGGGGCCCACCAAACACCAGTGGGCGGCAGGATTCGCCATCATGTCCCCCACTGGCGCACCATCACTTCGGACAGGTAGGTTTTACAGATAGTCCGAAGGGGCTACTCCCTCCCCTTCGAGACTACCTCTCCAACAAGGCCACCTCAGTACCACTGCATGTCGGCAGATCACTTGGCACTCCTCCAGCAGGAAATTGCAGCCCTCTTGGCCAAGGGGGCCATCGAGCGCGTTCCGACGCCAGAAGTAGGTTGTGGTTGTTACTCCCGCTACTTCTTGGTTCCAAAGAAGGACAAGGGCCTGCGTCCTATCTTAGACCTTCGGAACGTCAATCGCTTCCTCCGGAAGGAGAAGTTGAAGATGCTCACACTTGCTCAGGTCTTGTCTGCCCCAGACCCGCAAGACTGGATGGTAGCGTTGGACTTGCCGAACGCTTATTTTCATATCCCCGTCCTGCCGGCCCACCGGCGTTACCTGCAGTTCACGGTAGGCTACAAGCACTTTCAGTTCACCGTGCTCCCTTTTGGCCTTGCCAGTGCCCCTCGGGTGTTCATGAAAGTGATGGCGGTGGTCGCAGCTCATCTGCGCAGATCAGGGGTTTCAGTCTTCCCCTTTCTCGACAACTGGCTGTTAAAGGCGGGCTCGCCCCAGGCAGTCGTCTCCCACCTCCAGAATACGGCGGACCTCCTGCATTTGCTGGGGTTCTCCATCAATGTGCCAAAGTCGCACCTGATTCCCTCTCAGAAGCTCCTCTTTATTGAAGCGGTTCTGGACACGGTGCAGTTTCAGGTTTATCCTTCCGAACAGCGAATCCGAGACATTCGGGCTATGATTCAGATCTTTCGGCCCTTGTCCTGGATTTCGGTCAGGATGACCTTGAGGCTGCTGGGCCTCATGGCCTCCTGCATCCTGCTGACCAATCATGCCAGATTGCATATGCGGGTTCTGCAGTGGGACCTGAAGTTCCAGTGGGTGCAGCATCGAGGGGACCTGTCCGAGTATGTCCAGATCTCGGAGGGCACTGCACAACAGTTGCAGTGGTGGCTCGCTAACCAGCATTGGGTCAGCCGGCAGATCACTCTCCCTTCCCCAACCAGAGCACACTGTGGTGACTGATGCGTCCCTCCTGGGATGGGCGGCCACATGGGAGAGGCAGAGATCAGAGGCCTCTGGTCTCCGGCGGAGTCCAGGCTCCAAATAAACCTTCTGGAGCTCCGGGCGATCCTACTTGCACTGAAGGCATTCATTTCCTCTGTCAAGGGTAGAGTAGTGCAGGTGTTCACAGACAACACCACCGCTATGTGGTATTGCAACAATCAAGGCAGGGTGGGGCCGTGGACCCGATTTCAGGAGGCTCTGCGTCTCTGGACATGGCTGCAACGTCAAGCATTTCCTTGGTGATTCAACACTTGGCAGGTTCTTTGAACGCCAGGGCGAACAAACTAAGCCGCAGGTGCATGATGTATCACGAATGGCGTCTTCACTCGAAGGTGGCGCAAGGGATCTTTCGACAGTGGGGAGAGCCTTGGTTAGATCTATGCGCCACCGAAGAGAACGCGCAATGTCAGTAGTTCTGTGCGTTGGAATTTCCAAGGTGGCACTCGCTCTGCGACGCTTTTCGTCACAAGTGGAGTTGCGGTCTATTGTACGCCTTTCCGCCTATACCACTTCTACCTAGAGTGCTGAAGAAGATCAGGCGCGACCAGGCCCAAGATATTCTTGTGACCCCGGACTGGGCTCGAAGAATTTGGTATCCCGAGCTACTGAGTATGAGCGTTGATCCCCCGATCCGACTGCCGAATAGGACGTTTTCCCGCAAGTCATTACCCCGCATACCATCACCCTGCATTTTTTACAACTCAAGAGCACTTAGAACGTGATACAATCACCCCACAAACTTTTAATCCGCATACGCCTTTACCATGCATGCCATTACAATGCAAAGTCATGCGTGGTGAAGGTATAAACTGTGTAAAAGTGGTTGAGGTAGATGTGTGTGTGTGTGTATATATATATATATATATATTTTATTTTATTTTTTTTCACTGAAAAACCATAGGTTTCAGAGACGTTATAGTTAGAAATTAGAATTTAAAAAACCTTAGAAATTCACAGAAAAAAACATAGGTTTCAGGGGTGTTCTAGTTAGCTGGCCATTTCACTCGTACAAAACCATAGAAATTCCTCCGTTATAGTTAGCTCTGCTAACTATAACTCGCGCACCCGCAATGCACTGCTGATGATGTCACATATTGCATCATTCATGACATGGTCAGTGACATCACTGATAACATCACTGAAACCTCTCAAATGACATCACTGATGACATCATCCAGTGAATGAGGTTTAGTTTGAAATTTAAATATGTCTTTTATATATATACCAATCTGTATTGAAGATTGAGTGGATATATAACTGTCTGGATGGAGGATTTAGTAGCTGTCTGACTGTCTGTTTAAGTGAGTAATTAAAAGTGTCTCACTTAATACATGGATTACTAACTAAACTATGTGAATGTGTGCAGCACTGTCTCTGTTGTATAACATGCTGCATCAGTTGGTCACTAACTACATGAGTGTGTATATTAGTTATTGATTAGTTGGGTGAGTATTTGTATGGGACACTGAATTTGTGTGTGGTTGGATGGGGTGTGTGTAACTCAATGCATAGATGTGTGAATGGTTGATTGACTAGGTGTATAGGTTTAAGAGTGCATGTAGAAACAGTTGTTTGGGTGACTGAGTGTATTTATTTGTGTGTTGGTGAGCGAATATATGTTTTAGTTGTACATCTTCAACAAAGTAAAAAAATAAAAGGCATTGTATGTGAGAGTTGGTGTATATAAATAAGTATGTGTAAGAGTCAGTGATTGTGAGAGTAACTATATGAATGAGTGTATAATTGTAATGGTGATTTTTTAACATATTAACTATGAGTTATTATGTGTTTGAATAAATGAGGTGTTGTTGGATAATTGTGTAAGTGAGTAAATGTAAGTGTGATTAATTTTTTTCATAAGTGAGTAGGATGACTGCATAACCGACTAAGATGACTGCTGATGTGTCAATGTCTATATATGTGTATAAGTGCATTTGATAGTGTTCTATTAATTAGTGACTGCATGTATAAATGATTCTCTTGTTGAATGGGTAGTTGTGTGTGTAGACTTAGGAATCAGTGAGTGGGTATGTAGTAACTGGTATTGGTGTGTCAATGGTTTCAAATATGGTACTCTGTATTTTACAGTGAGTGATGAAAGGTTATACTAGTGTATGATGAGGTGTATCAGATTGTCACGTGGATGATGTCATCAGTGATGTCATTTGAGATGTCATCAGTGATGTCACTGACCATGTCATGAATGATGCAATATGTGACATCATCAGCAGTGCATTGCAGGCGTGCGAGTTATAGTTAGCAGAACTAAATATAACAGAGGAATTTCTATGGTTTTGTACGAGTGAAATGGCCAGCTAATCATAACACTCCTGAAACCTATGGTTTTACTATAACGTCTCTGAAACCAATGTTTTTTTCCAGTGAATTTCAAAGGTTTTTTAAATGCTAATTTTTAAGTGTGATAGTAGTTATACCTATATTTTGTACTGATTTTCTACAGTTTTTTAACTGTTTATTTATAAATATTTTATTCATTAAGTAACGTTATATATTTTTCTGAAAATTGCAACAATTTTTTTTTATTCAAACTGAAATATTGATTAATTTTCTTGTTTTCATTTTTTATTTTAATATATTTATTATTTTCTTTTTTTTTTTAAATCCATTTTTTTTTCCAGAGTCACGCACTCAAAGCGTACACATCACGGTGGGTGCGCGCATGCTAGCCGCCATTTTAGAAAAGTCGTGAAGGATCCGCGTACGGTGTGCGACGGCTCAGTTAGATCATATACATTTGATATTTTGTGATGTGCGCAATTGGTATGCGACCAGTCCGCGACTCCTGCGCATTCGCGACACATGCGCATTACGGTACGAGATGCTTGCACGGTTGCGGGACCCGCGTGACGTCGTATACGTGCTTGGGTGCGCGACTCCCGCAAAAAAAAATTATGTTCCAACATGATATGTATGTGTCTTTAATGTACATATTAGGGCAAGAGATTATCTAAGATATTCATAAAACTAATATATTTGTACCTATAATAAACTTATATTATTTTTAAATATATTTTCGCAAAGTCAGGTGCGTGCATCGTGATTGCAGAGCACCAGGTCAGCAGAACTGCTTTAGAGCCAGAGAACCAGATCAGCAGAGCTGCTCTAGAGCCAGAGAACCAGGTCAGCAGAGCTGCTCTAGAGCCAGAGAACCAGGTCAGCAGAGCTGCTTTAGAGCCAGAGAACCAGGTCAGCAGAGCTGCTCTAGAGCCAGAGAACCTGGTCAGCAGATCTGCTTTATAGCCATAGAACCAAGTCAGCAGAGCTGCTCTAGATGCAGAGAACCAGGTCAGTAGAGCTGATTTAGAGGGAGAGAACCAGGTCGGCAGAGCTGCTTTAGAGCCAGAGAACCAGGTCAGCAGAGCTACTCTAGAGCCAGAGAACCAGGTCAGCAGAGCTGCTTTAGAGCCAGAGAACCAGATCAGCAGAGCTGCTCTAGAGCCTAAGAACCGGGTCAGCAGAGCTGCTCTAGAGCCAGAGAACCAGGTCAGCAGAGCTGCTGTAGAGCCAGAGAAACCAGGTCAGTAGAGCTGCTTTAGAGCAAGAGAACCAGTCCAGCAGAGCTGCTTTAGAGCCAGAGAACCAGGCCAGCAGAGCTGCTCTAGAGCCTAAGAACCAGGTCAGCAGACCTGCTCTAGCTGACACTGACTGACTGACTGACTGATTGACACTGACTGACACTGATTGACTGACACTGATTAACTGAAACTGACTGACTGACAAAGACTGACTGACCGACACTGACTGACACTGATTGACTGATACTGAGTGACACTGACTGACTACTCTCTACTACTCTACTACTCACTCTCTACTACTCTCTCTTCTATTCACTCTCTACTACTCACTCTCTGCTACTCTCTACTACTCACTCTCTACTACTCACTCTCTACTACTCACTTTCTACTACTCACTCTACTACTCTCTACTTCTCACTCTCTACTACTCTCTCTCTACTACTCACTCTCTACTACTCTCCACTACTCACTCTCCACTGCTCACTCTCTACTACTCGCTCTCTACTACTCTCTCTCTACTACTCTCTCTCTACTACTCACTCTCTACTACTCACTCTCTACTGCTCTATACTACTCTCTCTACTACTCACTCTATACTACTCTCTACCACTCACTCTCTACTACTCTCTCTCTACCACTCACTCTTCTACTCACTCTACTACATTCTCTCTACTACTCACTCACTACTACTCTCTACTACTCTCTCTCTACTACTCTCTCTCTACTACTCACTCTCAACTACTCTCTACTACTCTACTACTCTCTACTACTCTCTCTCTACTACTCTCTCTCTCTACTACTCTCTCTCTACTACTCTCTCTCTACTACTCACTCTCTACTACTCACTCTACTACTCTCTACCACTCTGTCCCAGGCCTGAACGTATCCTCAGGATCGAATTGATGCTCTCTTGGTCCACCTCTTAACAGCCCCAAGTCTGGATACAAATAATACGCAGACTAAAGGGTGGTTAAGCGGGGGAAGGGAAGGATGGGGACAGCAGGGAGGGAGACCTGTATGAGACACAAAGATGAACAAGGGTTATTACAAGGACCTTACACCTCTTCTCCCTCTCTCTCGCTATTGTTGTCTAGTACCCATACTTTCACTAACCTGTAAAGGAAAATAACGATGACCAGCCATCAGGGGTGCTGAGCAAATCCTCTATGCCTGGGTGAATCTTATGATGTGAGGAAAAAACCTTGGCTCTGTCAGTCACCCCTGTGGAAATGAAAGGATATCACAAACAACGTGTTTTTGGCTGCGATTGTCAGTCTTTGTCAGTCAGTCAGTTTCAGTTAATCAGTGTCAGTCAGTCAGTGTCAGCTAGAGCAGGTCTGCTGACCTGGTTCTTAGGCTCTAGAGCAGCTCTGCTGACCTGGTTCTCTGGCTCTAAAGCAGCTCTGCTGAACTGGTTCTCTTGCTCTAAAGCAGCTCTACTGACCTGGTTTCTCTGGCAAAAGGAGGCAAACAGTACAGCGATGCACACAATGTTTAACTGTAATAGTTAGCCAAGGTCAGCCGGTGGAAACAGGTACACTACCAGTAGAGTTATGTCACTCATTCATTGTGCAAAGTCATATGAGATAGCTGTGGTTTGAGCTCACAACCAGTAACCACTGGTAACAGGTAAGTACACCCTACGCAATCCTAATACACCTTAGGTACACATCACGCAGGGAACCATGAACTCACTAGTATAATCTCTACTAGCAAAAACAATCTCTTATGCATAAAACAGTTTAGGAATGAAAACAAGCATGAAGACAATGCGCAGGCGCAAAATTACACATGTAAAAACAACCCGGTACCCTAGGTGAGGGTACACCACAGCAAAACTGTCCCCAGGCCAACTTGGCCTCTCAGGGGCTCAAATGCCCTTTGTCCAGTAGAGTCAGGGCAAGACTGCGCAGGCTGCGCAAGCCAGGAGCAACTGAGCACAACCTACACGTTGCAGCTGCCCACTAAGTGCTGGGCAGCTGGGGAACTGACTTATGCCACACGTTGGAGCATGCAAGCTCTAGGACACACTATGCTGTGCTGGAGCCACCTAGGCTCTGGACATAACAATGCCACAGTCACGTTGGAGCGCACTAGCGCTCTAAACAAACACTGCTCCTTCGTTGGAGCACCACAGGCTCTTTAAACAAGGTGCCCTGCGTTGGAGCCTCACAGGCTCGAGACAAATGTGGCCCGTTGGAGTCCTTCTGGACTCTACAAAATACTGCCCCCATAGTTGGAGCGGCCTGCTGCCTTCCGGGGCCGCTCTTATCGCTAAAGGAATGCCCCCGTATGTTGGAGCGCCACTAGCGCTCTTAGGATAATAAAGCCCCTCCGGGGGCGAAGGGGCGCTCTCTTCAGTGGTGCCCCCGTCTGAGCAGCCCGCAAATGCGGCGCCGCCGTGGGGGACAGGGGGTAGAGACCACAACCACGCGGAGTCCCGCTTACCTGGGACTCCCGCGTTATCTCCGTTCGGTCCTTCTCCCGGGCACTACACCAAAGGAAACCCCGGAGCCCCACTCACCGGCTGTGGGCAGGACTCCTCCAGTCGCCTTCCTCGTGGTGCGGGGCTCTCATTGGCCAGATGATGACGCCTGTCTTCCGGGTCGCGCCGACAGCGGCCCGGAGGGAGGTTCTCTCCTCACACCGAAGCGCGGGGTGGGCTCCCGCCTTCGTTTCAAGGACAATGTAATAAAATAAGCGGAGTAGGCACCCGTAGTTTAAATACAGAAATAAGCGGGGTGGGCACCCGCCAACGAGCGCCACAATGCGGGGTGGGCTCCTGCTTTACAACACGGCAGAAAACGGGGGAATCCCTACGTCGGGGTTCCCTCGCTAATTATTGCAGCTCAGCGCTGCTGGCCACAAATGCAGGCGCTTCTCAGTAAATCAAGGTATAGCGCTTCCCAGGCGCTTGAAGGCAAGGTCCAGGGAAAAGTCTTTGTAGAAAGGCAGGGGTGCAAGGGCTGGGCCCAGGGGCCAGCTCACAGGGCCCTCCAGGCAGGCAGGCGGTCCCCAGTGGCGGTCTCTCCTGGCGCCCAGCAGCAGCAGGCTCCCCCAGTTAGGATCAGCAGAGAACATTCATGGGGTCACAGCCCCTTTTTATACATAGCTTTCCTTTGTCTCAAGGTGCAGGGAAGGGGAGAACCAGATGCAACTGGTTCCTGAACACTTTGTTTTGCTCAGCCCCTCTCCCTATTCAGAGAACAGGCCAGGGTCATCAGTCGCACCACAGGGGGCGGAGCCAGCATTGTGTGGGGAAAGCCCAGCCCTATTCAGGTCCCAGGTGTACTCCTCCCACCCATCTGGCTGCTGATCTCCCCATTCACCACTGGGTGACTCCTCCTGACTCTGAGGATTCCCTAGCCCATCACATGACCTCAGCCAGCCAATCACGCACCAGGCAGTCACTGCACATTTATGCCAGCGTCTAGAAGTGGCACTTCCACACTTGCTACAGTAACGCCGCACACATCATCGCGCAGCATTTAATCACACGAGTCCGCACATACCAAACTCGCACCTGCACTCCCCACACATCAGAAACTACCAGGGACACATACATTCCCCCATGCATTCCTATGGGAGGGCAGGCCAACCTCACTACACGCACGCACTTTACCCTGGGACACAGTGGTAAAGTGCGCAGAAGCCAAAAATCACTAACATCAGGTCATAATTAAAAGCAAAAGGTTTCAGGGGTGAACCTGCCAGAAGGGCCAAGTCCAACATACTCTCTCTCTACTACGCTCTACTACTCACTCTCTACTACTCACTCTCTTCTACTCTCCACTGCTCACTCTCCACTGCTCACTCTCTACTACTCGCTCTCAACTACTCTCTACTACTCACTCTCTACTACTCACTCTCTACTACTCACTCTACTACTCACTCTCTACTACTCACTCTCTTCTACTCTCCACTGCTCACTCTCCACTGCTCACTCTCTACTACTCGCTCTCAACTACTCTCTACTACTCACTCTCTACTACTCACTCTCTACTACTCACTCTACTACTCACTCTACTACTCACTCTACTACACTCTACTACTCTCTACCACTCACTCTCTACTACTCTAATACTCACTCTCTATTACTCTCTCTACTACTCACTATTACTCTCTCTATTACTCTCTCTACTACTCACTATCTACTACTCTCTACTACTCACTGTCTACTACTCAAACTCTACTACTCTCTAATGCTCATTCTCCAGTATTGGGGTGTCTTTCATTGATTCACATGCTTGAATATTCCCCGTCGTCGAAGTAGGAGTCCCACGGTACATAAAAAGCAATAAGTCTCATGTATTTAGATACATACATAAACCATATAAGAATAAAATACATATATACATAAACTTTATATAGTTCAAAATAACATATCAAGTGAAAAGTACCATAGGATTAACATTGACACATAGGAAAGCATTGAAAACCAGGAATCACTTTACTGACATATCCATGTCGTTTTTATAGTCCAAACTGCGGCCAATCAGGCGCAAGCACCCTCTAGAACCTTCTCCTCAGAGGCTCAGGCCCTCAGATTTTCTACCGCACGTCGTGTGAAGGGAGTCTCCCTGAGCTCTGCTCAGTTTATTTCTCTGGTTTGAATTTGCTCATCATGTCTTCAAGTAAGAAGTCTCTTTTTCGTCCCTGTGCCTCTTGTGGGAAGTTAAGACATTTTTCTGGGGATCCTCATGAAAAATGTATTTACTGCATTTACCCTGACCACAAGGTAGCCAACTGTAAGATTTGTAGAACTTTCTCACAGAAGACGCTAAAGGACAGGGAAGGTCGCCTCTTGTTGTGGTTCCAAAAACTGAAGGATTCAGATAATCCCCTTTCTGAGGTGGAAAGTGTGGCTTCTGCTCGCACCGGAGTCTCCAAGCGTAGTAGTGTTCAGGAGTTGCCTTCTCCCTTTCTGAAAAAGAAAAAACTTCAACTTGTGGGAGTTTCTTCAGTACAAGTGCCTTCTGCTACTACGCCAACGCCCCCGAGATCTCACTCTCAGGCGTCTGTGACTCCTTCAGTGCATGTTTCTGGTCAAAAACGTCGACGGGCTTGTCGACGGTTCCTCCGTCAACGAGATCTGCTACCTCTTCAACCTCGTCGACGACGGTTTCAAGCAGATTTGCTATGACGACGACTTCGTCGACGTACTCTCCGTCGACTGTGGTTTGTGTCTCCTTGAAGGCTGTCTCGTCGACGATCCCGATATCTTCGTCGACGACTCAGAAGACTGTTGTCCCGTCGACGTCCAAGTCTTCGTCGACGATGATGAAAAAGAAGTCGACGTCGCCAATGATTAAAACTTCGTCGATGACAGCCTCGTCATTGACGGCAGCTTCATCTACGCGGGTCTCGTCGACGCTGACATCGTCGACGCTGACATCGTCGACGGCGACTTCGTCGGCGGCCTCGGCGGCGGCGGCCTCGTCGACGGTGGCATTGTCGACGGTGGTATCAAATTTTGCATCTCTGCCTCTGGTACCATTGTCTACGCCAACATCTGATCTGGTTGACGAATCCTTGTTACAGCGTCGTCATGCTGTGCTGGTCTCCATTCTGATACCACCGGCCACTCAGCCACCTCATCAGTTATTTCCTTCTGGTGACGAGGATGTTTCTGAATCTGATGAGGACGTTCAGCCTTCATTCCGGGCTGCTCGCAGTCCATCTGAACTCTTCAATAAATGCCAGGATTTCGAAGATGATGATGATTCGCATGATCATTACGATCAGGAACAAGGTCCTCCTGCACAGGTTCCTATGGCGCAACTTCCTTTGTCACTCATATCCAACCTCCAAAGTTGGAAGATTATAATCGTCGCTTTCCATCCTCATCTCATGGTTCACCGCATAATGCATCACCAATCTTTTCGGCTCTTTCTGTGGCGCCAGCGGAGCCGACACCTTCCGCACCTCCATTAAATCCCTCTGCAGAGAGTGTTGGTGACTGTCTTCAGGATACGGAGGACGGAGAGCTCCAAGACGATGACGATACCATGGCTGAATGGGATGACTATCAAATAAATTCGCCTTCATCACCTCCAAAGTCACCAGCAAATTCTCCGCCTGTCGATATCTCAGGTTTCCATCAGCTAATGGAAAGAGCGGCTCAACGGTTTCATCTTCCCATGGTTGTCAGGGAAGAGGATTGCTTTCTGTACAACTTCAAATGGCAACCAAAAAAACAGGTTCGGGCAGTGCCCATCATTGACTTGGTTTGGAACGAGGGAATTAAGCTGAAGAAGACCCCTAATTCAAACCCTGCGGTTCTTCCGCGATTAGAGAAGAAGTACAAGGCCCCGGATTCTTCTCCAGCTTGCTTGGTGTCCCAACCTAAGCCAGACTCAGTTATCACCCAGGCGGCTCAACGTCGTTCGAATAACCCCTCGTCTCCTCTTTCGTCTCCACCTGACCGTGATGGTCGACGCCTAGATGCCATCGGCAAGAAGTTCTCTACTATGGCCTCCACAACAGTAAGAGCGGCTAATTCACTGGCCATTCTGGGCCGTTACGATCGACAAATGTGGTCGGACATGGAGTCTTTTGTTAAACTTATTCCAGAACACTCTAAAGCGGACGCTCTAAAGATCTTGCAAGAGGGTGAGAGAGCTTCTTCTGAAATCATTGATTGTTCTGTAGACATCGCCTCCACTGGATTTCGACAGCTTGCTGAAGCGGCTGTTTTAAGAAGGCAGGGCTGGCTGCGTTCCACTTCTTTCCGCCAAGAGGTCCAGGCCAAGATCCTGGATATGCCCTTTGATGGGGAATCCTTGTTTGGGCAGCATGTGGAGGACGCCCTGCAAACAATCAAGAAGGACACGGAGACTGCTCGTTCTCTCGGCACGCTCCAGTTTCGAAAGCAGCCTTTTCGGGGTGCTCGTGGACGCGGCACCACATCTTCCTTTCGTGGGAATTCCAATCAGTACCGCTCCTACAACCAAGGGCACCAACGTTTTTCATCCCAGACTCAACAGTCTTACAGACAACAGACTGGTAGATCCTATAGAGGCAAGTCAAATTATAGAGGAAACTCCTCCAAGAAACAATGACTGTCTACGCTTAAGTTCCCCACTTCACAGTTTTTCCCCTTCCCCAGTTGGAGGACGGATCTCCCAAGTCTTTTCAAATTGGTCCTCAATCACCTCGGACCGTTGGGTGATGGACATTGTTTCAAAGGGCCATGCCCTAGAATGTGTAAAGATCCCTCGAAACACCCCTCCATCCGGACCTCCTCCCGCTCATCTAAAGGATCTTTTCCATCAGATCCACATTATGCTCAAGAAAGGGGCCATCGAAGTGGTTCCGAAATCACAGAAGGGTCTAGGGTTCTATTCCCGTTTTTCCTCATACTAAAGAAATCGGGGGAGTGGCGCCCCATCCTCGATCTGAGGTTTCTCAACAAGTTCATAAAGGATCAGTCATTCCGCATGATCACGCTGAAGGACATTCTTCAGTTCCTCTCTCAGGGCGATTTCATGACAACAATCGATCTTCAGGACGCTTACTTCCATGTACCGATCTTACCACGCCACAGGAAATACCTACGTTTTCGTGTAGGTCAAAGGGATTTTCAATTCAAGGTTCTGCCCTTCGGGCTTCGCTCAGCTCCTCGAATCTTCACAAAGGTCCTTGCCCCGGTGGTGGCCCATTTGAGGTTGAGAGGCATCCAAATATTCCCATATTTAGACGATTGTCTCATCAAGTCTTAGTCCTCCCACCAAGCAGCCCTCGACACTCAGTGCTGTCAGACTCTGTTTCACTCTTTGGGCCTGTCGATCAACATACAGAAGTCTCAGCTCACGCCAGCTTTGTGCAAAACGTTTCTCGGCGCTACCATCGATACGGCCATGGCCATGGCTTTCGCCTCTGCAGATCGGCAAATACTGATTCTGCAGCTCGCAAACTCTTATCAGATCAAAGCAGTCAGTTTCAGTCAGCATATTGAAGTCTTTTCTGGGGATGGCGTCCTCATGCATTTGTTTGATCCCACATTGCAGACTGAAGAGTCGTCCTATTCGGGAGGAATTGGACAAGCAATGGCGTCAGGTCTCCGGTTCTTTCAACGACCAGATTGTTGTAACCGCTCGCATGGCTAAAGCTGTGCATTGGTGGACTCGTCCTCACAACATCGCAGCTGGAACGTCTTTTCTGACGACAGCCCCGGATCTCATTCTTACCACAGATGCGTCCCTGGAAGGGTGGGGCGGACACCTTCAAGATCTGTCCGTCAAAGGCAAGTGGACACTAGCTCAATGTTCCTGGCACATCAACAGGCTGGAGCTGATGGCAATCTTCCTGGCGCTCAAATCCTTCCGGCTCCAGCTTCAAGGAGAGTCAGTCCTCATTCAGACGGACAACACTACCAGCATGCACTACCTGAACAAGCAGGGCGGGACAAAATCTCCGCTGCTGTCCCAGCTGGCTCAGAAGATCTAGGATTGGGCCATACTCCATCGGATTACGCTCCTTGCAGTCCACCTGCCCGGCATTTCCAATATTCTTGCAGATGCACTCAGTCGGTCAACGTCATCGACCCACGAGTGGGAGTTGCATCAGCCGTCTCTAGACTTTGTCTTCCGAGTCTCGATCTCTTTGCAACCCCACAGAACAGCAAATGCCAGTCCTACGCAAGCTGGCTTCCCCACAGAGGGTCGTGCGGAAATGCCCTTTCGATCAATTGGTGCAGGATGTTTGCCTACGCTTTTCCGCCGATCCCTCTGATTCCTCGAGTGTTGTGGAAGATGCGGAGACAACCATGCCACATTCTTCTGATTGCTCCACGGTGGCCTCGGCAGGCATGGTTCTCGGAGTTGCTCCTCCTCTCCCAATGCAAACGCATCCTTCTTCACCCGAAGCAGGACCATCTAACGATGAAGGACGGTCGGATTTGCCATCCGAATCCCAGTTCACTCAAATTGTCTGCTTGGAACCTGAGCACCTTGAATTTGCTCACTTGAACATTCCGCCGGCCTGCAGAGAAGTTTTGGCAAGGGCGCGGGCGCCTTCCACTGTGAAGACCTACAAGCTAAAATGGAAGCGCTTTTGTCACTGGTGTGCGTCGGTGCACATCCATCCAGTGCGCTCCTCCCCGGCACAGATTCTGCCTTTCTTCCTGCAGTTGGCACAGTCAGGATTGTCTCATTCCACCTTAAAGGTCTTTCTAGCGGCGATATCTCGCTTTCGTCAGGACCGCACGTCCTCTCTCTATTCATCTAGAGTAATACAGCAATTCTGTAAAGGTCTCTTCCGGATGTTTCCGCCCATTCGGCATCCTCCACCCACGTGGCGTCTTAACATTGTATTAGCACAGCTCATGAAGGCGCCCTTTGAGCCAATCCATTCAGCGGATTTCAAATTTTTGACATGGAAAGTGGCCCTCCTGCTTGCACTGACTTCCTCCCGCAGAGTAAGTGACATTCACGCCTTTACGATCCAACCTCCTTTTCTTCAATTTCAATCGGACTGTGTTATTCTCCGCACTAACCCTGCTTTCATGCCTAAAGTGCCGTCCGATTTTCATCTCAATGAACCCGTAATTTTAAAAACATTTTTCCCTCATCTGCAATCTCCAGCGGAACAGAGTCTACACTCGTTGGACTTAAAGAGGTGTCTCAAATTCTACATCAGCAGAACGGCACCCTTTCGCAAGTCTGATCAGCTGTTTGTGGCCTACGGGCGCACCTGTAGGGACAGTCTGTTACCAAACAAACAATTGCACGTTGGGTTTCTTCAGCAATATCTTTCTGCCATCAGAAGGCTGGCAAGCCTCTTTCTTCTGGAGTGAGGACGCATTCTACGAGAGCAATGTCCTCTTCCACTGCCCTGTTCGCCGGTGTGCCTATCCATCAGATTTCCCGGGCAGCTACGTGGTCCAGCAGGCACACGTTCACGAAGCACTACTGCCTGGATACGATCAATGACGCTGATACGACTGTGGGCCAAGCAGTTCTTCGAAATCTCTTTAAATAAGGTGAGCCTCTGCTACTTCCCTCCTCCTTGGGGGTTATCAGTTGCCTATTTTTATCATGCAATGTAATTATATTTCATGCAACGTTGATACGGCCTTTTCAGGCTGCAGGGTACTGCTCACTATTCTATTCAAGCATGTGAATCTATGAAAGACACCCCAATACTGGAGAAGAACAAATGTTACTTGTAGGAGAGTAGGGTCTGCTTTCTATGTTCACCCCCACTTTTTGCTTTTGTTTCACTGGTTTTCGACTTAGATGTGGCTGTGGGCCTGCTAATCAGACCCACAGCCCAGCTGTTCTCTCTCTAAATTCACACTATGTACTTTAGGTACATAACCCAATTGGTAAGGATCACCTTTTTGGGCCCTGTACAGTGTACCTTAGGTACCCAGGGCATAGGTGTACCCTAGACCTACCAGGGGCTGCAGCATGTATTATGCCACCCCTGGCTGGCCTTCCATTATAACACAACTGGCTGATCACTCAGCTGGGGCAAGGTCGTGTAATCACCCCTTGCTTAGGTGTAGTATTCCTATACCTACCTTATATATAGACACATGGGTAACCTATCAGTCACTCCTATGGCAGGCCTTAACAATCCTGAAGGCAGAGTGCTTGGTAACATGTGAAATGGTGCTCTAGCATGAGCTGAGCCTGTCTGCAGCTTTCGGAATCATGTCCTTATAGCTGTTCTATGATATTGCCTACCATATACTCTTAAAGTGCCTTATAATCCTCGTGGTTATGGTAACTATGGTTTGGCTTTATCAAAACATGTCGTGTAAGGTGTCTAACACTTTGGAATACTACCCCCACACCATTTCTGGCGATGAGGATAGTATTCCTCCCTTCTAGAGGGAGAAGACATGTTGTAGACCTACTACCCGGTTAAAGTTAACCAGAGCCCCAGCATCACAAAATGGATGCTGCTGCCACAGACACGAGTCTGACCTCCTGCTGCTGGGAGTCCTTCCAGCAAGGGAGGCTTGGACAATAGGTTTCCTGCCTTGGGAGGTTCTAGCACCACCCTAGACAGGCCTTAGTGTATTGGGGCAGGGAGGGATGAATGAAACTAGACACTGCCTTGGGCACACAAGGTGTCCCATGCATAGTCCGGTTCAAACCGGTGCTGGGGCACTCCAGCCCCAGTCCTGGCACGAAACTGGACAAAGGGAAGGGGGTGTAACCACCCCCCTCCCTGGTCCCACCCATAGGAGGGACCTAGCAGGTAATCCAGCCCCCCAGATTAGTATAAGAGTGGGAGCTGAGTCCCTAGGACTTTGGATTATCCTGATAACTGAACTTGAACAGAAACTCTGGACCTTCGACATTCGACTACGGAAGAAGACTGAAGAATCTCCCTTGTGGCCAAGGAGTGGTCACCCTGTGCAAACAGGCACCATCCAGCGACCTGCCGTTTGCTTTGCCTAAAGTTCTACGAGGAACCGATTGCAGAGCCCGACCAGCGCCTTGACTTCCAGACTTCTCCGACCCTGATCCACATCCACAGCAAAGCTGAGGTCCGTGGAGGCGACGAGAGACGTGGGACCGGCTACCTGGGAAAATTGGCTACTTGCTTCCAGCGCAGCTTCTGAGGCATCCTCGAAGTTGTGCTCTGGGGATTGAGAAGCCCCAACCCCGAGCACCATCTGCACCGAAGATCAGCCCTCCACACTCCACGAGTTCTGCGTGGGGCCCTTCTGCATTTTCCTGCTTGACGCGTCTGTCCGGTTGCTTGCCCGTTGGCTAGTAACCTCTGTGATGGCAAACCCTTGACTTTCCACCGCTGGTTTGGCTCCTCCAGACTGGCCCTTGCTTCCCTGTGAAAGAGAAGCACCTCAGGCCTTCCTGGTCTGCAACAGAAGCAAATCTTTCATTCTGCGTGGGTTGCGCTTGCCAAGGCTTGTTGTGTCCCAACTCGACATTGACGCCGCCAACAGCAAGAGCCCTCGTGGGACAGCTCGCCTCCTGGTTCTGGTCATCCTCGACATCTCCTGGTACCCGTGGCTGCTGCGACAAGCTTCATCTCTTCACCTGCATCTTCACGACATCGCCTGGTTCCTTCCCGGCTCCTGGCTGGTGACCTAGACTCTGTCCCCTCTGCTTGCAGGTATCCTCCTTCTTGATTCCATCCTTGGAATCCACCGGACACTCTTCACTGACTGCCTGTCAGCATCTTTTCTTCAGGCATCCATAGGAGTCGACGACGAAACCCGACGCAAGTTCACACCTATGCACCCTCAGCCCGTGGGCTAGGTAACTTGAGTACTCCGGTGCTCACAAGGGTATTGACTATCCTAGTGTCTAGTTTCCAAGTCTCTAACTCCTAGTTCCTTCCGAAGTGTCCTAAAACTCTTAATTTCTAAATACTACTATTTCAATCGACTTTAACGCATTACGTGTGAGTGTTTCCACTCTGCACCTGAATCCTGTGGGCCTCCCACTGCCTAGCAACTGATAGGATAGTGTAGCCCCAGCGATTCCCTAGGCCTAGACCTAACCTGTGTTCGTGACAGTGGTTCTTATACCACTTACTTAGTATATGGTTTGCGTGGCCCCTAGGGCCTAACTGTATTACTTACCTGTGTGACTTATGTATGCTTAAATAAGACTGTGTTGTACTTACCTCGAATCTCATAAATAGTGCTGAGGGTATTTTGACTAGAATAAATACATTCTATTTTTATAATATATCTGTTGTGGTGTCCTTTCATTTGATATTCAAGAGGTTGTAAATGGTATAACAGCTGGCTTCACATGCCATACAGAGTTTAGCCTAAGACTGCTCTTGTCCATGCTACCACTAGGATAGCTGGTCTATAAGGTTGACTTTACAACCATTCACCATAAGGGTTGTTTGGACTGATACAAGGTGTACACTAGAACTAGTGACATCATATATCAGGCCAACTTCTCACATTACTTACCTGTAAACTGTGGTTCTCCAGTATTGGTGTCTTTCTTAGATTCACATGCAAAAGCACCCTCCTCCCCTCAGAGGCTCTCTTCTCCTCATTCGACTCTTTTGTCACTCTTGTGCTACGAAAATCTGAGGGCCTGAGCCTCTGAGGAGAAGGTTCTAGAGGGTGCTTGCGCCTGATTGGCCGCAGTTTGGACTATAAAAACGACATGGATATGTCAGTAAAGTGATGCCTGGTTTTCAATGCTTTCCTATGTGTCAATGTTAATCCTATGGTACTTTTCACTTGATATGTTATTTTGAACTATATAAAGTTTATTTATATATGTATTTTATTCTTATATGGTTTATGTATGTATCTATATACATGAGACTTATTGCTTTTTATGTACCGTGGGACTCCCACTTCGACGACGGGGAATATTCAAGCATGTGAATCTATGAAAGACACCAATACTGGAGAACCACAGTTTATAGGTAAGTAACATTTGTTCCTCTCCACTACTCACTCTATCCTACTCGCTCTCTACTACCCTCTACTACTCACTCTCTACTACTCTACTACTCACTCTCAACTACTCTCTACTACTCTCTACTACTCTCTACTACTCACTCTACTATTCTCTACTACTCACTCTACTACTCTCTACCACTCACTCTCTACCACTCACTCTCTACTACTCACTCTCTACTACTCTCTCTCTCTACTACTCACTCTACTACTCTCTACTACTCACTCTCTACTACTCACTCTGCTACTATCTCTCTACTACTCACTCTCTACTACTCTCTACTACTCACTCTCTACTACTCACTCTACTACTCTACTGCTCACTCTACTACTCTACCTCTCACTCTCCACTACTCACTCTCAACTACTCACTCTCAACTACTCTCTACTACTCACTCTACTACTCTCTTACTCTCTCTGCTTTTCACGCTCTACTAATGTCTCTACTACACTCTCTACTACTCAGTCTACTACTACTACTCACTCTCTACTACTCTCTCTACTACTCTCTACTACTCCACTACTACTCACTCTCTACTACTCACTCTTCTACTCTCTACTACTCACTCTCTACTACTCACTCTCTACTACTCTCTCTCTACTACTCTCTCTACTACTCTCTCTCTACTACTCTCTACTACTCAACCTACTACTCTCTCCTACTCTCTCTACTACTCTACTACTCACTCTACTACTCACTCTACTACTCACTTTCTACTACTCACTCTCTACTACTCGCTCTACTACTCACTCTCTACTACTCTCTACTACTCACTCTCTAATACTTACTACTACTCACTCTCTACTACTCACTCTGGTACTCACTCTCTACTACTCTACTACTCTCTCTCTCTGTTACCGGAGCTTGCCACGAGTTTTGAAAATTTTGCGAAGATTCGTCAACCGGTGCCAAAGTTATTCTAAATAGAATGTTGCGGATTTCCCATGGATAATAGGTCCTAACTATAACTACCTACTGGCGACCACCAGTAGGTAATATATACATATATATATTACATTACCTACTGACGGTCGCCAGTAGGTAGTTCTAGTTAGGACCTATTTTCCATAGGAAATCCGCAACATTCTATTCTTAAAAGTTTGGCGCCGGTTGACGAATCTTCGCGTAAGTTTCAAAAATTTTGGGCAACTCCGGTCCGCTTCTATCCTGAAAGTCTCGGGGTGATTCGTCAAGCCAGGGCCGAGAAAAAAGGGGGGTCCCAAAACGTGTTTTCCCCATGCAATTTTCCATAGGAACCTTTAGTCACAGCTACCGCCCGAACTGCTGAACGGAATTACACCAAATTTGGCAAAAAGGTAGCCCTTGGTTCAGAGTCGTGCCTAACCACACATCTCATCGTGAGATCTGAGTGGCTGTCAGCACTTCATCCAAGAAGTGTTGGCAGCCATCTTGGGACAGATATACATGATAGCATCTCATTAAAAAGCATTGCAATTAATAGAAGGTGTTAAGACTTTAGTTATATTATAAATCATTTGTTGATGGTACCATACTATTTTAGAAATTGTGGTGTGTTCTAAGGTGATTTTACCATGTGAAAAAGCCTAGATTCCATAGGGAAGCTTACCGGCATATTCTCATGGTCCGCAGGGTCTCATGGATAGGTAGGTCTCAAAAAGCTTATGGAGGGGATTGTTTAATTGTCACCCTAAGATACCCGGGGTTGGTGCACGGGATTCTATCAAATACAGCTAGGTTATTTGATTTAGGGACCAACATAAAACCCATGCCATTAGGGTTCTTTTATAGACCAGTGCTAGGATCTACCGGTGTTAATGCAAGGGATAGCAACACACAAGGCACAAGCGGGAAACCTTGTGGAGGGGACAATGGAGCTGCTAACGCTTTTACACCATTAGGGGATCTTAATGATTTAGACTGACTGACGGCCAGTAAGTGTGAGGAAAGTCTCCCTGAAACCCCTATACCCCTATCCATGATTAGGGACTCACGTGTAGAGCCAACCGAAGTCCCACATAGGGTCCGTAGGGACCTGCACGAGACAGACCAGATGAGGGTGGGCCTAGTCGATCTTGGTAGCAAAGATATTGGTCCCCCTGAATCAGAGGTGGACACTGGTCCCGGTCATATAAAGATAATTTCCTGGAATATAGCCGGGTTGGCAAGCAAGCTTGGGGTGCCCCAATGGCTTAAATTTGTAAAAGGGCTTTGATATAATATGCCTACAGGAAACATGGGCAACGGAGAATAATTTTTTTATAGCAGGGTATAAATCCTTCTTTCGCCCGGCGGTTAAAGCAAGAGCAGGGCGGGCAATAGGGGGCTTGTTAGTGTTCGTTGCCCTGAACTTACGCGGCAGCATGAATGAGCTGGCTTGTGACTCCAAGAATATACAAGGGTTGTCCTTTAGATCGAAAGGACTTAGGGTCATCTTACTACATTTTTATACTGCCACCCAGTCAGTTGCTCAGGGCCCAAACAGTCTAGCAGAGTTAAACAGCT
The DNA here is from genome assembly GCF_964204655.1 of Triturus cristatus. Classification (NCBI taxonomy): domain Eukaryota; kingdom Metazoa; phylum Chordata; class Amphibia; order Caudata; family Salamandridae; genus Triturus; species Triturus cristatus. Next base: position 626,459,357 of record NC_140594.1, on the reverse strand, counting down.
GGTTGGAGCATAACACAACGAATCTAAGTGCTACTTCTCAAATGATCCTAGTGGGCGACTTTAACTGCCATATGTGCCCTCATCTAAAGGTGGCTACGGGTAATTGGCTAGCATGTTCCCTTACTAAAGGTCCACATGTGGAACACACAGAAACGGGAAAGGTGCTAACAAGTATTTTATACGCTTTTGGGTTAACTCACACAATGGATATGACCACTAACAAGGTTGGTCGTGTTGCACTCCCTACATATAAAGGCAGAGGGTGCCACTCGGTGATTGATTACATATTTATATCTCACACATTAGACAGTAGTATAATAAAATTCACTATCGAACATAGTGCGTTTAGTGATCACAATCCCCTAACATTCGAAATTCAGTGTCATAATCCATCACGGTTGATATATACAGTGGACAACCCAATAAACCCTTGAGGGCTTGGGAAAATGATATGTACTGGTAAGGTGTGCCTTCAAGGGATTTTTGAAAGACTGAGTTATATAACTTGACTTTAGGGTAAAGATATACCTATAGAAGCAATTTATCTCAAGCTGTATATATCTTGAAGTTGTATATTTTGCATTAGTCATATATATATATATATATATACACATCATTTCAACCAAATTGAAACAGTTGAATAATCAGAAAAGACAAAAGGTGTGTGAGAAAAAATTAATTTATATCAATAAATGGCAATCAGGGCACCTACAATTTGGCCAGTTATACAAGATTTGGAAGGAAATGATACATTCAATGATTCCTCCACTCAACAATAAATCAAACACTTTTTCTTGATGATGCTTAGAAGTTATATAGAAAACAGTGTGATAGTCGACGTTTCGGTCTTTACATCTCAGTTCATAAGACCATCTTCAGGACTGATAATTTAAAAGTTGACCCCTATGAATGAAAAATATAAAATAAATATACATAACACACACCTATATAGATTAACAGAACATCACTTGGATTTACCTCCTCAATTTATTGCATCATCTTATATGTAAAAGAAAATCAGAGTTGATTTAATCAATATGATGAGTATCCTTCAATTATTCTACGGTTGCTCTAAATCTTTTTATTAGAGCAATATTTTAGACTAGCGTTACGTTAGGTCAAAGGAAAATTAATTATCATTTCCACTATGCTTACTCTCTCAGCGTATTTTATAAATGGCAATAATTGCCATTGACAATGTTACCTGGAAGTTTGGTTGTTATCCAAGTTTTTCCGACATCTCTAATATGCACTTTCAAAAGACCAGTGCAAAGTTGGTAGTCTTGATGTATTAAATCTAATTTCCAAAAATATACATTTAGGACATATTTCGGTCTAATACAGAGAATTGTCACTGAAAAACATAAAAAGTAAATTGCTCAATTTTACCTCGTTTTAGCGGGTGAAAGAGACACGTGTCATTTAGTTCGACTTAAACGGATCCTCTATCATCCAGTTCAACTGAACAGCATACTAGTTCTTTCAGGCTGTGAAAGAAACGTTTATCGTGTTTTTTTAACAACGTTTATCGGTTTTTTAACAAAAAGTGCGGACAAATTTAAGATGGACACTGACATTCAATTCAACATCACAGCATACTAGTTCTTTAAAGCTGTGGAAAAAACATTTATCGTTTTTTTTTTTAAAAAGTGCGAACAAATTAAGTTGGGCACTCAGTTTAGCAGTTGTATAAAGCTTGTTACCTTCTTTAGAAGGAACTCGTGACAAATAAATTGATATCGTAACTGAAATACTCGAACAAAGGCAAACCGGTGAGTAACCTCGGGCGTTCGTGTCTTCCCTCAGAGAATACTGCAAGGAAAACGGCGAAACGCTTAGAAATTAAGTTTATATTACTGAGGGAGTCAAAGAAAGGGATTTAAAGCAAGTAGGTAGTGCGAACTAACCTGGCAATGATTCGGCGGTCTCGTCTGTTGACTGAAGCACCAAGTGCTGCCGGCTTAGCACTCTTTTAAATTTCTTCGCCCAAGTAGAGCAAGAAAGAGGACTGAACGATAAACCCACGAATACGGGTATGTTTGGCAGCGGCCATGTTTAGATGACTATAACTGGTCTATATTGCTCATCATTGGCCTCGATTAACATCTAAAGTACTGAGTGTTAACCATCAACTTACAAATAAAGTTTACTTTAGGTCGGTCTTTTTTTATGATCAAGTAACCTTACATTCTACATCAAATTATGTTACCGTTTTAATATGGATCTAAGTGCACGCAATCACAGCTATTTTAGTTTGGTGCCCTGATCTCACATTGTCGACCATCAAGGTAAAATGCAGGTTTGATGATGATGCTTAAGTGCTTAGTGCTTAGTGCTTGTCGGGCATATGTTTATTATCTAGTGATTAAAAATATGATCAATTATATGATCTTTTGTGTCATTGAGAGCACTTTCAAACGATCGAGGAAAACACAGAATCTCGTATTACCTGAATGTAGACATCAATACAATATAGACAAAATTATGCAAATGATCTATATGTGATTACTCAATCAAGAATCTTACAAGATTTTAGATCAATAGTCACAGAGAGGATAACTAAGAACATTATCTATAAGCAAATGGCATGTCTTACATAATTCAATACAAGCCATAGATGTATACATAGTATCTCAATTGGATGGTGCCTGAAAGGTCAAAATCAATAGTCAGTGAGCGTCAACATTTTCTATAACTAGATCACATATCTCAAAGTCGATGCAGGTCACAGATGTTACATTCAATCGAGACATAGTATATGGCCACAATCCTGTACATAATTTATATAAAGATTTTAGATGACATATCTCTAAGTCAATACAGGTCACAAATGTTGCAGTCAATGCAGGTCACAGATGTTACTTTCAATAGAGTTATAGTATATGGCCACAATCCTGTACATAATGTAATCGAGAATATTGCATAGTAATGTAGCGTAATTCCGCATATATTGGACTGTGTACAGCATCTCAGAGCTATGTGAAGCATGATTGCATAGGGTGTTTACAGACAGGCTAGGGTGTGCCATTCAGTTGCTGAATTGAGTACACGATTAATCAAATCAGTCATACAAATAAGTCTGCCTTCTTTGATAGTCAATACTTTATCAACATTACTTTGTCTTTTGGAGGGTTTGATTACATCTAGTACCCACCATTTCATGTCTCTTTCCGAGTGACCCTGTTTCTGGTAATGTTCGACTAGTGGTGCGTTTTCTGTATGACATCTGATACGTAATTGATGTTGTAGGATTCTTTTCTTAACGGGTTGAACAGTTTTCCCAATGTAATGTAACTTGCAGGGACATTGTATGCAGTATATTACATTTGATGTATTGCAATTCGAGAATGATTTAAGGGAGAAGGTGACATCATTGATTGTGCAAATCTTAGTTGTTTGTGTAGTGTGGCACGCTGAACACATATTACATTTATAGTGTCCAACAATAGGAGATAGTTGTCTCATATTGTCAACCGTGTCTCTAGGTCTGTCTTCATACGCCCTCACTAGTCTATCTTTGAGATTAGTACCCCTTTTGAAGGAGAAAAGGGGTTTTGCATGAAATTCAGGTAAGTTCCTCAATAAATTCCAATGTTTACTAACGATCTTTTTTATGGCATGAAGCAGAGACATTATCATACTCTGATGAATATATTTTAAAAATTGCAGGTGGCCCCTCAATATTGGGTAACAAGGGGTTAACCACCTCATTCCCCTACGAATCCGACCTGAATCAACTTGAGCGCCTCAAAAAGAAATTGGTACGAACTGAGCTTCATGCCAAGTTCCTGACAGATTGCCTCAATGCTAACATCATTCCAACTAGTCTACAAATTCGTAATATTCCAATAATTTTTACTGATGATGAGGAATTTAAAATATGGTTCAGCTTTTCGGCGAATAAGTGTTCCCGCACCTGGATGGTGCTAAGTATAGAAACAGCCCTTAGACAACTGAAGATCGTAATTAAAGAAATAGAGACTCTTGAAAAAAAGATACTAGGAGACTCAGCCATTACAAACGGCAAATTCCTTCTCACAGAGGTTTGGAAGGTGATCTTTAAGCTAAACTGAGAGCATATTTTCTGTAAATCCACATTATCTTTCTCAGTCATGTGAGAATGAAGTCTGACATTCTCAGTAAAACATGTACATCCAACAAGGGCAGAGACTGTCAGTGTATTCCTTTGTGTTCTACTGCAGCTTCCCAGAGTGTTCTAAAGAACAACTAGAGCGCTAACAGTCCTACTTATTGCACACCTGAAGCCATCTTGATTGGAATAAAGTGGTAACTCTTAAAACATTTAATTTAAAAAGGAACAAAATGAGGGGGTTCATTTTGCCATAGAAAGTATGATTAGTGCTGCAGAAAGAAAAATTAGGGTACATTTTGAGTGACTTCTCAATTCCTCTTCTATTTCATTAAAATATTCTGACATGCAGACTGAAACATGCACTTTGAATACCAGCAGCAGACTTCCTTGGTGAGCAGTAGCTTTACTACAGTGATCTAATGAGCAACTAGAGTGCTAGCATTCAGAATTTATGGCAAATGTGTGACACATCTGAATGCCTTCTTGATGGAACCAAAGTAAAAAACTGAAAGTATTTCCTACTGAGGAGACTGCAGTAAATGAGGAAATTACAAAACTTCATAACAAATAAGTCTCCCAAGATGGCCACCAGAGACAAAACAGCGCAAATGTAGCACAAATATCACCCAGATGTAGCCCAAGTATAGCCCAATGACAGAATGTCCCAGAGTGTTCTTAAGAACAACTAGAGCACTTACTGTCTTACTTATGACAAAATTATGGCACACCTGAAGCCACCTTGATTGGAATAAACTGGTAACACTTAAAACATTTAATTTAAAAAGGAACACAATGAGGGGGTTCATTTTGCCATAGAAATTATGATTAGTGCTGAAGAAAGAAAGATTAGGGCACATTTTGAGTGACTTCTCAAATCCTCTTCTATTTCATTAAAAAATTCTGACATGCAGACTGAAACATGCACTTTTAATACCAGCAGCAGACTTCCATGGTGAGCAGTAGCTTTACTACAGTGATCTAATGAGCAACTAGAGTGCTAGCGTTCAGAATTTATGGCAAATTTGTGACATATCTGAATACCTTCTTGATGGAATCAAAGTGAAAAACTGAAAGCATTTCCTACTGAGGAGACTGCAGTAAATGAGGAAATTAGGAAACTTCATAACCAATAAATCTCCCAAGATGGTCACCAGATACAAAAGAGCCCAAATGCAGCACAAATATCACCCAATGTAGCCCACCTGTAGCCCTATGATAGAAGTGTGCAAAACACTTTTTATTTTTGTGTTTTTGCAGTTTTATATAGTGCAGACTTGTCAGGTATTGGAGTGCTTTACATGAGCATTGGTTACATCACACAAGATAACAATTTAAAAGTGCTTTGTCGCTATTTGAAAATTCAGAAAATATGTCCTCATTTTAGTTTTTTAGCGCACTAACCATAGTTTTGATGCAAATAAGACCCTCTCATATATGTAATTTCTAAAGGCAATGCTCTAGGTATTACAGTTTTGATTACATCAAGATGACGTCAGGCGTTCCACACTTTTGTAATAAATATAGAATGTTAGAAATCTAGTTGTTCATTAGGATACTGTTGAGAGGCAGAGGCCAGGGGCACGGACTCTGAAAATTGAAGGCAGGTAGGAGGGTGCAGAGGCAAAAATATGACCACACTGGGCAGGCAGGAAGGGCAGTGGCAGCACAACAGACTATGGAGGGCAGTGGAAAGGGGGGCAGGGGCAACAAACCAACAATACAGAACTGGCAAGAGAGGATGTGGCAATATAATAGACCATTGTGGGCAGAAGGAAGAGGCAGTGGTAGTACAACCATACATGCCAACAGACCCGATTCAGCCAGGAAACACCCAATGTTTTTAAGCTCAAATGGGCTTTATTTGATCTGACTCCTGTCTACAATCTCCTCTTTTTCACTGTAACTCAAAGGGGAAAATCAATACCCCAGTTTTTTTTCAAAATCTCCCTCTTACCAAGTTCAAAATGTTCGCAAGTATGGTACATTGGATCATGGAAGGCAGGAGGAATTGGGGTAGGGACATGGACTCGGATAACAGAGGACAGGAGGGACATGGAGAGGTGCACCAAACTGACCCTACAGGGCAGGCATCAGGGTTTGCAGCAGCACAATACACCACACAGGGCATGCTTGACGAGAGTGCAGCACAACAATCCATAGAAAACAATAGGGAGGGGACAGAACCATGCACATGGACAACAGAGAACAGAGGGGAAAGAGGCAATGGTAGCTAGCTGGCCATAATGGACAGACAGGAGAGAAAGCTGCAGCGTAGCAGAACATAAAGGGCAGAAGGGACGGATCAGGGGCATTACAATGGAACAGACAATCCAGGAGTAAGGGAATAGGGGTCTGCACATGGAAACAGAGGGCTGGGGGCAGGGCAGGAGCAGCAAGATGACCATGGAGGTCAGGCAGGATGGGCACTAGAAGCAAGACACACCATGGAGAGCAACAGTGAGACTATGATGGCGTACACACAGACCATGGAGGGAAGGTGGGAGGGGGTCAGGGGCAGCTAGCTAAAAAGTTGTAAAAAGGGGCGTGGCCTCTGAACACCTCTCTGCAACGCAGCTCTCTGGCGCATACTTGAGGTACCTGGTGGGCTAGCTGGCCCCCCAGGGACCCTCAGGATTGAGGAGGCATTAATTCTCCAACTTAAAACGTGCCACAGGGCGTGTTTACAGACATGTCACCTCAGACCACGCCCCCTTCCTTCACCATTGTGCAAACGCGCCCCGTGGCAAGTTGTAAGTTGTGGAATTAATTCTCTTTCAATACTGCGGGTCCCTGAGGACCAACTAGACCAACAGGTATCTCCAGTATGCGCCAGGGTGCTGCGTTGCAGACCGGTGTTCTGTGGCCACGCCCCATTTTACACCTCTGCAACACAGCTCTGTGGCGCTTACTGGAGGTACCTAGTGGGCTAGTTTGACCCTTAGGATTAAAGGGGACTTAATCTCTCAACTTAGCACGGCCACAGGGCGCGTTTACACAGTGGTGAAGGGAGGGGACGGTCCTGAGGTGATGTGTGCAAATACGCTCTGTGGCGCGTTTTAAGTTGGGGAAATAATTCCCCTTCAATCCTAAGGGCCCCTGGGGGCTAACTAGCCCACCAGGTGCTTCCAGTAAGCGACACTGCGCTGCGTTGCAAAGAAGTGGTCCAGGCCGTACCCCTTTTTACACCTCTCTGCAATGCAGCTCTGTGGCGCTTACTGGAGGTACCTAGTGGGCTAGTTTGACCCTAGGAACCCTCAGGATTCAAGAGGACTTAATCTCCCAAATTAAAATGGCCACAGGGCACGTTTACACAGTGGTGAAGGGAGGGGAGGGGGCCTGAAGTGACGTGTGCAAACACGCCCTGGGGCGCGTTTAAAGAGGTAGTTTTAATCCCCTGCCCATTGTGTTCCCTAGTGTATGTAGGTGTTTTCACTGTATTCTAAGTGTCTTTTAGCATAGCACTGGCTCTAGGACTGGTTAGTCAGAGTCAGTTACCACCAGTACCCGTCAGAAAAAGTTGAGGGTACAGGATGATTTTGCAACAAGGCTTCTTTCTGCTCCTCTGTTTGTTCTTTCTGCACGTCTTCTTTCTTCCTGCACTTTTCTTCGTCTTTGACTTCTGTTGCTTCTTTCTGCATTTTTTTTTCTTTCCGTGCGTTTTTTCTTCTTTCTTCACATGTCCTACCTCTGTAGGCATAGTTAGAAATTAGCATTTAAAACACCTTAGAAATTCACTGAAAAAGCCATGTGTTTCAGGCACGTTATAGTTAGGAATTAGCATTTAAATTCACTGAAAAAACCATAGGTTTCAAGGGCGTTATAGTTAGCTGGACATTTTGCTCGTACAAAACCATTGAAATTCCCCCGTTATAATTAGTTCAGCTAACTATAACTCGCGCGCCCACAATGCACTCCTGATGATGTCACATATTACATCATTAATGACATGGTCAGTGACATCACTGATTACATCATCCTTGTGATAGAGTGGCAGACCTCCTCTCACCCTAATATAACCTTTGATACACACATACAAAAATAGAAACTAACATTTTCAAAACAATGGACATACCAAAACCAGTTACAACAACCAATTCAGTAATTCTAAGATATGCATACACATCCACTCATTCACCAACAGTCCTCATATATGTACTCACTCATCATATGTACTCATACACCTATACATCCTGTTACACACCGCCACTCATCCATAGAGTTATTCACACACATAGTCACTCATGCTAATAAAGAATCAAACATCCATTTACTTGCATATACAGTTATACACACACCACCACATTTACTTCTACTGAAACTTACACATACTTACTCTTTTGAACAATCACTTATAGAAACGCATACTTATTCATACAGGAACTCTTCCAATCTCTCACTCTCACATATACTCACTTATTATATACGCCAATAGTCAAATATACTAGTTTAAAACATATGTAGTTACTAATAAAAACACTATTGAGACAGTCATTCACTCACTAACACATCCATACACACACTCATCCACCCATACTGCCCTGCACACATACTGTCTTCAACACATACAAATAGTGACTCACTCATTCATGCATGTATGCACTAAATAATACCCCCCACTGAACCATACAGACACTCGTACTCGAAAAACCAAGTAATAACCCATATAGACACTCATGTAGCTACTCACCAACCCATGCAGCCACTTATACACAAAGTGAGAGACTGATACAGATATTTATATATATATATAAAAACATTACTCACTAACCCATTTATTCACTAAGACACACTTAATCAGTCAGTTATATAATCAATTTTTCATTTAAAAAAATCATCCATTTAGACACTTATATACCCATTTATTCTTCCATCGACCTTAAGATATACATATATAAAACGTATTTAATTTTCAGAAAAACACATTCACTGTATGATGTCATCAGTGATGTCATTTGAGATGTCATCAGTGATGTCATGAGTGATGTGACTGACCATGTCATGAGTGATGTAATATGTGACGTCATCAGCAGTGCATTGCGGGTGCTCAAGTAATAGTTAGCTGAACTAACTATAATGGGGACATTTCAATGGTTTTGTACGAGCGAAATGTTCTGCTAACTATAACGCCCCTGAAACCTATGGCTTTTTTCAGTGAATTTCTAAGGTTTTTTAAAATGCTAATTCCTAAATATAACGTGCCTGAAACACATGGGTTTTTCAGGGAAAATATATATATATATATATATATTATATATATATTCACTGAAAAAACCATAGGTTTCACACACGTTATAGTTACGAATTAGCATTTAAAAAACCTTGCAAATTCACTTAAAAAACCATAGGTTTCACACATGTTATAGTTAGCTGGACATTTCACTCGTAAAAAACCAATGAAATTCCCCCGTTATAGTTAGTGCAGGCAACTATAACTCACGCGACCGCAATCCTCTGCTGATGACGTCAGATATTACATCACTGTATTTAGACACTTATTTACCCCTGTCTTCTTCCATTAATCTTTAGCTATACAAATATTTATTTTTCATAAGGACACATATGTCATCACTGATGTAATATCTGACGTCATCAGCAGAGGATTGCGGTCGCGTGAGTTATAGTTGCCTGCACTAACTATAACGGGGGAATTTCATTGGTTTTTTACGAGTGAAATGTCCAGCTAACTATAACATGTGTGAAACCTATGGTTTTTTAAGTGAATTTGCAAGGTTTTTTAAATGCTAATTCGTAACTATAACGTGTGTGAAACCTATGGTTTTTTCAGTGAATTTGTACGTTTTTTTAAATGCTAAGTTATGTATTTATTTATTATTTTTTTTTCAGGTTTTTCACCGTGCGCGCACCGTGCGCTTCGTGCACGGAGCGCGCTGTGGGCACTCGGTGCGCTTCACGCACGGTGCCGTGCCCGCGAGGTGTGCGCACCTCGCGATTTAAAAAAATAAAATAATTGTTTTGTTCTCCCTTGGGGGTCCTTCTGTGACCCCCTGATCAAGGCTAGGGGGTCAGGAACTGTCCACTCTGCCCCCTTTTCACGTTCTCCACCTTTTTTTTTCACCCCCTCAGACTGCGAGAGACAAAATGGCGGCCGACACTTCCTGGTTTCGACCGATTCGAATGTTTACCGACATCTAACAACCAATCAGAATTGCGCTCGCGCACGGCAGGGTGCGCGCACGGTGCGCACGTATAGATATTGATATGCCTTTAAATGCTATTTTCTCAGGAAATACTGAACAGATTTACACCAGACCTGCAAAAGGCACTTCCTTGACCTTATGGCCACCTCTCTGCCAAATTTCACGTAATTCTGTTCAGCCGTTCGGGCTGTAGCTGCGACTAAAGGTCCTATGGAAAAATGCATGTGGGAAAACGCGTTTTGGGAGCCCCCCTTTTTCTCGGCCCCCGCTTGACGAATCACCCCGAGACTTTAAGGGTAGGAGCTGAACGGAGCGGCCCATTTGTTTTGAAAAGTTTGCGAGGATTCGTCAACCGGTGCCAAAGTTATTCAAAATAGAATTTTGAGATTTCCTATGGAAACTAGGTTGTAACTATAACTATCTACTGGCGACCGCCAGTAGATCATATATATATATATATATATATATATATATATATATATATATACACACACACACACATAATTTTTTTACTGTTATTTATATATATATCACTTAAAAAACCATAGGTTTCACACACGTTATAGTTAGGAATTAGCTTTTAAAAAACCTTGCAAATTCACTGAAAAAACCATAGGTTTCATACATGTTATAGTTAGCTGGACATTTCACTCGTAAATAACCATATAAATTCCCCCGTTATAGTTTGTTCAGCTAAATATAACTCGCGCGACCGCAATCCACTGCTGATGACGTCACATATTACATCACTCATGACATGGTCAGTGACATCACTCATGACATCACTGAAGACATCTCAAATGACATCACTGATGACATCATCCAGTGAATATGTGTCTTTCTGAAAAATAAATATTTTTATATATGTATATCTGCAGGTTAATGGAAGACTAAATGGGTAAATAAGTGTCTAAATGGATGGTTTTTTTGGTAAAATTAATTGTATAACTGACTTATTAACAGTATCTTAGTGAATACAGTGATGTAATATGTGACGTCATCAGCAATGGATTGCGGTCGCGTGAGTTATATTTAGCTGAACTAACTATAACGGGGGAATTTCAATGGTTTTTTACGAGTGAAATGTCCAGCTAACTATAACATGTGTGAAACCTATGGTTTTTTCAGTGAATTTGCAAGGTTTTTTAAATGCTAATTCCTAACTATAACGTGTGTGAAACCTATGGTTTTTTAAGTGAATTTGCAAGGGTTTTTAAATGCTAATTTCTAACTATAACGTGTGTGAAACCTATGTTTTTTTTAGTGAATTTGTAAGGTTTTTTTAACTGCTAATTTATGTATGTATTATTATTTTTTTTATATATTTATTTTACAATAAACTACCTATGTATATAGTTATAGATTGACTGTATCCTGTAATAAGGAATGGCTCAGCTCTTTTTTTTTTTTATTTGGATAAAGTTGAACAGCATAGTTAATATCTTCTATAAACTTATAAACAGTTTAAAATGTTTTTTTATTTTTTTTAAGGGTTTTTCACGGTGCGCGCACCGTGCGTGCACCTCGCGATTTTATGAAAAAAAATAAAATGTTTGTTTCACCCTTCGGGGTCCTTCAGGGACCCCCTGACAAAGGCTAGGGGGTCAGGAACTCTCTACCCTACCCCCTTTTCACGTTCTCGACCTTTCTTTTTCACTGTCACACACAAAATGGCGTCCGACAGTTCCTGATTTCGACCGATTGGAATGTTGACTGACATCTAACCACCAATCAGAATTACGCTCGCGGACATTTGGTGCGTGCACCGTGCGCGCATATAGATATTTATGTACTTTTAACTGCAATTTTCTAAGGAACTACTGAACAGATTGACACCATATATGCAAAAGGCACATGCCTGACCTCAGGACTACCTCTTTGCCAAATTTCAAGTAATTCTGTTCCGCCGTTCGGGCTGTACCTTCGACTAAAGGTCCTATGGGAATATGCATGGGGAAACCGCGTTTGGGGACCCCCCATTTTTTCTCAGCCCCCGCTTGACGTATCACCCCGAGACTTTCAGGGTAGGAGCTGAGCGGAGCGCCCCATTCGTTTTGAAAATTTCACGAAGATAAGTCAACCGGCGCCAACGTTATTCAAAATAGAATTTTCAGATTTCCTATGGGAACTTGGTCCTAACTATAACTATCTACTGGCGACCACCAGTAGATAATAAATGTATTTAAAAGAAAAACTAAAACCCATAAAAGTCCTTTTTTTATCCCAATAACTTTACACCCCTGTTAAATTACCACCCCAATACCCACTTAAATCTTAAATTACCCTTGGCACCCTAAAACCAACCTGAACTCTAAAACCCACTGTGACCCCTAAAAATGCCTCTGCACCCCAAAACCCACCCATAACCCTTAAAATACCCCAGCACCCCAAAACCCAAACTCCCCTGTACCCTAAAAATACCCCTGCACCCCAAAACCCACCCTGAACCCTAAAAATACCCTGTACACCCCCAAAACCCTAACCCACCCAAACTCTAAAAGTTCCCCAGCACCCCAAAACCCAAACATGCCCTTAACCCTAAAATTACCCCCTGAACCCTAAAAATACCCCAGTACCCCAAAATCCAAACTTGCCCTTAACCCTAAAATTAACCCTGATCTCTAAAAATAGCCCTGCACCCCAAAACCTACCCCCACCCTGAACTCTAAAAATACCCTGGCAGCCTAAAACCTGAACCCACCCTGAACCCTAAAAATACCCCGGGCAACCCAAAAACCAAACCCACCCTGATACCTATAAATCCCCTGAGCACACCAAATCCCAAACATTCCCTTAACCCTAAAAAATTTCCCCATAACCCCTAAACATATACCCTGAACCCTAAAAATACTGTGCATCCCCAAAACCCAAACCCACCCTGAACCCTATAAATACCCCAGCACCCCAAAAACTAAACCCACCCTGAACCCTAAAATTACCCCTGAACCCCAAAACATATACCCCTACACACCAAAACCTTATACTTGCATATAAAAAACATATGCTTTTACCATTCATGCATTTACAACTAATTTCATTGTAAAAGCATGCGTGGTAAAAGCATATAAAATGTAATGCCATTTGTTGTAATGGCATTGCGGAGTAATGGTAGTTGCGTTGTCATGGTATGCGGGGTAAAAGATTTGTTGTAATGGTTGTTTACCCCGACTGCCTCTTTGGGAGGGTCTTCTTTCGCAGCAGCAGGGGACGGTCCTCCACCCGAACCTGTCCAGCCTCCACCTCCTTGCGTGGAGATTGAGCCGCGACAATTGATTCCATTTGACTTGCCTCCTGAAGTCAGTGATATCATTTTGGCAGCCATGCGTCCCTTCACTAAATCGGTATACGCCTGCAGGTGGAACAAATTTGTGGCATGCTGCACAGCAAAGACTGTGGATCCCCTTTCTGCCCCTCTTTAAGAAGTCCTTTTGTTCCCTCTTTCTTTGGCCCGGCAGGGCTCTGCTCTGGGCACTATTAAGGGCTATCTTTCTGCAATTTCTGCCTTTCTCAGGCTCCCTGATCAGCCCTCTCTTTTCAAGTCCCCTGTTGTAAATAGATTTCTCAAATGCATTACTCACCTTTTCCCTCCTATTCCTTTTGTGATGCCACTGTGGGACTTGAACCTGGTTCTTTCTTATTTGATGTGCGCTCCTTTTGAGCCGCTTCACAATTGTCCTCTTTGTTTACTAACTTTGAAGACTGCTTTCCTGGTTGCCATCACCTCCGCTAGGCGCGTGAGAGAGCTCCATGCTCTATCCTGTAAACCTCCTTTTCTGTCGGTTCATCCGGATAAGGTTGTGCTCCGTACTCGTCCTTCCTTTTGCTAAAGGTTGTTACTCTCTTCCACATAGGGCAAACTATCACCTTGCCCACTTTCTTTCCGCCTCCGCACCCTTCCAGAGAGGAAGAGAGGCTCCACCGTCTGGACCCAAAACGTGCGCTCTCATTTTACCTGAATCGCACACAACAGTTCCGGGTGGATGTCTAGCTTTGTTGGCTACGTAGGCGCCAAGATAGGCCGGGCTGTACACAAAAGGACTATCTCCCGCTGGGTCGTCTTGTGTATCAAAGCCTGTTATTCTCTGGCTAAAAAGGAACCTCCAGTGGGGTTGCGCGCCTATTCTACCAGGGTGACAGCAGCAACTACTGCATTGGGACGTGGTGTCCCCTTGCAAGACATCTGTCAGGCAGCCATGTGGGTCTCGCTGCACACCTTTACTAAGCATTATTGCCTTGATAGTGAAGTCCCGAGAGACGGCTTCTTTAGCCGTTCTGTTCTCCGTGACTTTCTGGTGTGATTTTGGTTCGCAGACCCACCACCGGGGTTGGTATTGCTGGGGTATCTATTCTAAGGTAATGGATCTATCACTAATGTGTCTCTTACAGATCCACAAGTTACTTACTTTCAGTAACGATATTTCTGTAGGAGACATTAATTAGTTAGTGATAGATTCCTTACCGCCCACCCATCCTCCCCGTTCTACGAACTATTTTCTAGGGTTAAGGTCATCCCATTCAGGGCCCTAGTTTCAATGCACCAGTGGTCAGTATCTTGCATGGCTCTGCGTTCCTGGCGCAGAAGGTCATGTACAGAACTGACGTCCGCGCGCGAGGGCGGCGTCTAAGTAGCTGCCGCAACGTCAATCCGGAGATCATGATTCCTACGCTGGACGCGGAGCCGCAGGACGCCACCTTCCGATACGCAGGGGTACTGCTGATAAAAACTTTCAGGATCCAGTCTGACGCCTGGGGGTAATTATAAGGTAAGGAATCTATCACTAACTAATGTCTCTTACAGATATATCATTACCGAAGGTAAGTAACTTGTGCATTCATGTTTGTAAATGTTAATGTAAATTCTATGATGTGTAAGAACGTTACTTGTAAAGCCAGTTCTGTAGCATGTGTATCCTCTCTAAAGTCATAAACAATAGCCTTCACCCTTTAAAGAGCCAGTGGAATGGAAGCA
Organism: Triturus cristatus; assembly: GCF_964204655.1. Taxonomy (NCBI): domain Eukaryota; kingdom Metazoa; phylum Chordata; class Amphibia; order Caudata; family Salamandridae; genus Triturus; species Triturus cristatus. The sequence continues at coordinate 626,444,137 of NC_140594.1, read as the reverse complement.
GATTTTGGAAATGGCACTCTAGAAGATTTACTGAGCAATAAAAATTAAACTGAGAGACCTACTGTCACTTTGATCAATTCTGGGACAGTAGCTTTCTTTGGCTTTTTTTTTTATATTCCAGAATTTTAGGTAACATCCAGCATGGATACACTCGGTTTTTATACACTTTATTTCAAAGCACTATATTTAGAAATAAAGTACAGCTTGTTGCAGGCTTTTAGATATGAAAATAGGATATGTGACGGTGAACCTTGCCAGAGAGGACTTCTTCTTTTTTTTATATATATTCGTATTGACGGTGTTTACAAATAATACATGAAGCATTTGAATACTCCAGGACACCATAGAGACATGGGAGGGAATTAATGATCATTTAAATTTCAGCAACACATTCCATAGCTATGAATAGACAATGAACAGGCAATTGTTGGATAACCTAAATGTACATGATCTGTCACTCGTTGCGGGGGTTGTACAAGTTGGGGCTGTTCCTTGCTGCCTTCCATGTTGATACCATAGAACCTTATCCAGGGACCCCATACCTTAGTGAACTTACTCGGACACCCTCTGGCCTTATATGTGACCTTTTCAGCTGTCCATCGTGTTTTTCCGTTCTTGCAGATGGTGGGGGGTCTGGAACACCCCAATATTTGGCCACATCCTACTTTTCCACTACAAGGCCCAGATTACTAAATAGGAGATTGGCTCTAGGGATATCTAAATTTGTGGGGATACCCAGCAGGATTTATTTAGGGTCAGCTGGTATTGAGTTCTTCAATTATACTATTCCAGTATTGGTTAATGCCAAGGCACTCCCATATTGTGTGTATGAACGACCCCATCTCCGCCCCACAGGAGAAGCAGCAGGGGGAGTCAGCCCTACCAAATCTGTGCAGTCAGGATCTCTCATAATAAATCATATGAAGGATGTTAAGTTGGATCATTCGAAGTGTGGATTTAATTGCAGCTTCCCTAGTGCGTTAAGCTGCATTCCAGTCTAGATCCTCAAGTTCTCCCACTTCGTTTTCGTTTATCTCCCTGCGCTTCTTCCCATTCTTTGAACCCTGTAGGACCTGGATGTGTTCAAACAATGCATGCCAAAGGTTCAAGAACTAGGGCAAACAATAGCATAGACAGAGGGCACCCCTGACGTTTGCCCCTTTCAATAGGGTATTCTGTAGACAGTTTCCCATTTACTCTCACACCCCCGGGTACTTAAAATAACAATGCTATCCAGCCCCGCAATTTGGGGCCAAACCCTTATTTCACCAGGACTTGTCTCAAAATGGACAATAGACGGAGTCAAAGCCTTCTCGGCATCCAATGGCAGCAGCAGGTGGGGGTCTAGGACATTAATAACCTTTAGAAGCTGCTTAGCTAAGATCGCAGCCGGTATTGTCTTGATGTTCGAGAGAGAGATCGGTTGGTAAGAGCCACAATCTGTTGTGGGCTTTACTGGTTTTATGCATCACAAATATCATGGCACTCTGGAGATCGTTCAGGAGGGTGCCACTGTCTTTGCCTCCTTGAATAATTTGAGCAGATATGGGCTTAGTAGTCCAGAATTTCTCTTGAAGAGTTCTGCGGGTATGCCATTAGGGCGCAGTGTTTTCCCGGGGTTTAGATTGCCCACGGTCATCAGCACCTCTGCAAGAGTCACATCCTCCTCTAACGTTTGGCATTCCTCCACTGCCAGGGTCATTATTTTCACTTCTTCAAGGCAGTGACATAGGTGTTGCCATTTTCATCTTGTGTTGCATGTATCCATCTTGTCTCTGCCTCCCTCCTGCCCAGTCATGCCAGCAGTCACTCTTCTTTGGCATCTGCATCATAGAGACACTGATGTGTGGCCTGAATTGCGGCTCTGGCCTCTTGATGTGCTAGTGCTTGGTACTCTTTGTGAAGGATCGCCATAGCCTGCAGCACAATGGGGTCCATTGTTGCGCCTGGCTGTCTCTCTAATTGTACAAGTTTTGCCTCCAGTCCTTCAATGTCTTTGGTCTCCCTCTGTTTTTTTTATGTGCTATGATGTTTTGCGCCCTGTCTCTCAGAACTGTTTTGTAGGCCTCATAATGTGACCACTGAGTCTTTATTTTCACTAAAGTACATTTCCTTGTCCACTCTAATCTCCCGGGCCACAGTCTCATCCCTCAGCTCCCAGGCATTGAGTTTCCACCCTTTCCTGGACCCAAGCGAACGTGTCCCATTTGTAAGCCAGAGGGATGAGTTGTCTGATGGACCCCATGCCAGATATTATGCCCTCTCTATTTCCTCCACCACCCCTGCCAGGGTGAAGATGAAATCTACCCTAGAGAATACCTTATGGGAAACCGGGAAGTATGAATAGGTGTGAGCCATTGGGTGGCTGCAGCGCCATAAATCTGACAGTCCCAGGGTCTTCATGAATCCTGCCAGAGCCGTTTCTCCTCAAATAGTCAGGGTCGGGCTAGTGTGGTCTAAACTTGGGTCTGCTACGTTGTGAAAGTCTCCCCCGATTATATGTTTAAGAGCCGGCCTCCAATAATATCGTGTTATTTTGGCCATCATTTGCTTTTGTAGCCGTTGGGGTGCATACACACTGACCTGGGTTATAGCTCTCTGTCCACAGAGTCCATTGACTGCCACATATGTCCCATTAGGTTCAACCAATGTTCTTTCTATCCTAAATGGGGGCGTTTTCCTGATCAGTATTCTACTCCACAGGAGCCTGTTGTGAATACCGCATGAGCGAGTGGCTTGTAAGTCCTCCTACCTGGGAACCCGCAAGGAGAGCCCCACAGGTGGGTTTCCTGTAGAAGGATTACATTTTGTTACAACCCCTTAACATATGCAGCTACTAGCCCCGTTTAATCTTATTTCCCAGTCTGTTGACATTCCATGACAGTATTGATTATCACTCTTTATTTGCTATGTCAGCCCTATTCATCTAAGTGATGTGTTATTGTCTGGCTCCCTGCCTTGGTACTCTCTGCTTCTTTGTCAATATATCTGGTTTTCTGTTCAGCATTCACCAATAACTTGCCCCCCCAATTATTATACTCAACCACACACACCCCCAGACTCCCACCTCCTCACTCACTTACTCCTTGTCAACATGACAACTCTGTCATAGGTAGGCCAGAGCGGTCTGGAGGAGGAATTCAGTAGGAAGACCCCTAAACACCCTTGAGGGAAAGGCCTCAATGATTGCACTCCGTCCCGGCCAGATCACTCAGATCACATGGCTCACACCACCTTGGCACCAAATTCCATGTCTCTCCCTCCCTAGATGTGCCGAGGTCTTCGGTCTCGTCTCAGCTACCCTGTGTAAGACTGAGGGCACCGCGTTGGTGATAGCAGCTCTTGGCTTTGCGAGCACTCGCAAAGCCAAGAGCTTTGCGAGTGCTCTGAAGGGGGTGGGCGGTCCGACGTCATGCTGACTGACATGATTGTCAGTTGGTTCTCCCTCGGCGTCTTTGAACTTAAGTAAACTGATTCAGTTTACTTAAGTTTAGAAACGCCGAGGGAGCTACGGGCGGGGGGGCTACGCCCCAACGCCCCCAATGGACGCACCTCCACTGGCCCTGCCCGTGTCTTGATCAGGGTGCTGTGTCCAGCCTCACCCAAATCGTCTGCACGTGGGACTCGTGATCTCTCTGGTCTCAGGTTTGTGCATGGTGGGTTTTGTCTCTCCTGGACATCGCGGATTGAGGGCAGGGGATCCGCACAGGTCGGCCACAGCCCTGTCCCCCAGCTCCGTCCTATTGCAAGTGCCTCCCAGACCCACACTGTAGGCACCCTGTTAAGGCTGGAACCAGCACAAAGGCAGCCTCATTTTCACCTCTGGCCACTCTGTTTTGCATCTCAGCACACCAGCTGTATGTTTTTAGGCACAGATGTTGGGATGAGAAGAGGATTTTCGGACGGATTAAGAAACGGGCCAACTGAGCCACCATAGAGAGGTGTTGGTCGGCCATCTTGTTGGCCACACCTCCGAGAGGGTGGATCCTTATGTAAAACAGCAAACAGCATGGAGACCATCCACATTGGAGAGGAAGATAATTATTCTGAAAGCTGTAAATATAACAATTTGTCTAACCTTGAAGTATTTATCAAGAATTATCTTGCATCTGCCTGGCTTATTTTACTCCCAGTAAGATGTACTTAATTCCAAGGCAATTTTAGTCATCATCCTTGGTCTCCATCTCTTCAGCATTGTCTTCTCCATCCACCTTGGCATTCTCCTGCTTCTTAGGATTCCTTGCCAGCTTGGTATCATTTCTGTCTGTGTCCTCCTGAGGGGTCGGGGGGAGGGGAGGTTGGTTGGTTGGTTGTACTCTCTATTGAAAAGACATTTCAGGAACCCAATAGCAGGTAGAGACATTCTGGGCCTGACTCACAAAGTTAAACTGAGACGAAAGTCTGAGTGTATGATTTTTGCTATTCACAAAGGGCATTTACGAGTAGTGAAGTTAAACATTTGTCTCAGTTTAACTTAAGTTTTGTTTTTCTGCGACCAAAACTTAAGTTAAACTGGGACGAAAGTCTAACTTTACTTCTCGAAATGCCCTTTGTAAATACCGAGAGCCATAAAGTAAGACTTTTTTCTCAGTTTACCTTTGTTAATCAGGCCCTCTGTGCTTGAGTGTAAAGACAATACCCACAATAGGACTAACTGTTACAGGGCAATACACTTTTCTTTTTCTTTCATCAGAAAGTCAACCAATTAAAGTCAAGTATGGTGGTCTTCCTTGATAATCACACTTACTGAGCCTATTTGCAAAGTGCCTAGTGAAAATGCTTTTCCACTCCACAGTATCAGGACGTGACATTAGAAGAACTTCAAAACAGTAATATCATGCATACTGTATTATTCGGCCTTTAAAGCAGTTGACGGAGAATAAATGATACAATAGGCTTAAAATAAATGCATTATTTGAGAGTCACACTGAAAAAAAATAGCTGTAGGAGTCAAAAATAAGAGCACACCTGCATCCATTAAATTCAAACCTTACCTTGAGCTACTTTGCCACACCATGTCCGGCCATCAGTTCCTGTTTGGTTCCTGCAGTTAGGGGGCTATACATAAATGTCCCAGAATCTCACTAACCTCAGCACCAAAAACCCGAATATGGTTAATCTGTAAGCGGATGTCTCATGAGAATAGGGAGCATTTAGCACATTTCTTAATTACACCCATGTCAAATCCTTGCACAAGTGGGATTTTCAACTACTTTCCTAAAAGGTTACTTACCTCATCACTGCAGGTCAGGGGAGATCCAGTCACGGTCGGTGGACTAGCTTTTCTAAGTTCCCACAAATACAAAATGTGTACTTTTACTATACCCATCTTTTCTATCCAAAGTGGTATTTAAATTCTATTTATATCTGACTATAGTTTTACCACTGTTTTTGTATCGGTGAAAGTGAGAGGACTCAGATTGTGCTTAGATACAACATGGAAGCGTTTCGGTCTGAAGTAAATGATAGCTTTTTCATTCTTTTGGACATAATTGGTAAGAAATATATAAAACCCAGAATGTGAGCATCATGCAAGGACTGCACTTGGTAAAAAAAGTGGGGCTTTGGAAAAATACAGCCATGCACACTCTTTGGAACTAGTTGCTCTTGATTTTCCCTGGAGATTCTGTGTCATTGCAAGTGTTCTTGAGGGGAAAAAGACTTGCTCAGCAAAGAGCCAAGCATTATTGGAAAAGATGGGTTAAGAAATATGATTATTGGGCATGTTCTTGGAAAAATCGGTGGTCACCGGATACTGTTTGTGGTGGCTTCTGTTATTTTCCATTTGTGTCCTAGAGTCATCATTTTTAGAATAATCGGAGGTTGATTCTGACTCTCCATGGAAGCATAACACAGTAATAATCTGTCCACTAATTCATAATACTTATGTTAAGAATTGGTCTTTATTAACAAATAAGTGAGGGGGTGGTTCTTGTTTTAGAGATATTGTATTTTCTTTTGTTACCTCACTGTTCTGCTTTCGATTTTCTTTAGGTGGATGGGAATGTCAGCACTATATACTGCCAGAATTTATGTCTCTTGGCAAAACTGTTCTTGGATCACAAGACACTCTATTACGATGTCGAGCCATTTCTCTTCTATGTACTTACGCAAAATGATGTGAAAGGATGCCATCTTGTTGGGTACTTCTCGAAGGTGAGCATGTGAGTGAAAGCAAGTATCTGCAGTGTATTTTGCAGGGAAGTCTTAGGTACTGTGCTTATTTTTCCCTAACATAGGCAGCCTATTGCCCATTGCCACTGTGACCCCGCACCTACTCTCAGATGTCTGGTGTCTCTCTGTATGTACTTATAATGCAATTTGGGCTTCTTTTGTCCCCTATGTGGAGTTTCCTCTATGATTGTCTGTCCTGCAATGCTTGTTTTGTTTGCCCTTGTGGAGCACTTTGACCGTAAGTATATATGTCTGTGTTCTCCTGTGGTACCGTAGGTGCTGGTAGTTAACTGTGGCTGCTTTCTTTGAAGTATTTTAGACTGCTCTCCTTTTCTCGGAGGCTACATTGCTGAACGAGTGCTGCCATTGCTGACTCTATGACAATGACTTCTGTTTCTGCCCAGCACCTTCCCCTGCCATACGAGTGAAGAAGCAGTGCCAGGGACAGATAAAAGTGGTTAGGGAGGATGAATGCTAAATGACATAGTGCAGTGAAGGAGGGGGTCGGGTGAGAGGGTTTGCGTATGGGTGGCTGTAAAACCACACAGTTTGCAGACTTGGAAGGACAGAGTACTGGGCTTTCATTCAGGAGGGCACAACACAGCAAGTTTATGACGAGAAATGAGAGAGACAGAAGAGAACGTTCCTGGTCGTGACAGTAGAGGGTGCAGAAGGGGCTGGTGGAAGGTACACAGTTTTGGGATGGTTAACACAGTGGAAACTGCACCAATTGTGTGTCATTTGTGCTCCGCTTGCGTCGTTGACGTCGAGTTGATATCGCTGGAGCTACTTAGACGCGCCCACGCACGCTGACGTCAGTTCTTTCTTTTTCCGCACCAGCAAGCGCAGATCCGGGAAGAGCAAGTACCCCCAGTCACTTTTTGACTGAGTTTTTTCGAGGCCTTTTGTCTCAATTTCTTCGAGTTGATCGACACCTGGTGTCGTAGGGATGCCCGGCTTTAAGAACTGTTTGGACCGTCACCGTATGATGTCGGTGACTGACCCGCACCGCATGTGTCTCTACTGCCTGGGGCGCGACCATGACTCCAAGTCGTGTCCCGACTGCTGGGCCATGGCGCCAAAGACTTTGCGGGAGTGGTCCCGAAATTTGCTGGAAGTCCGGCAGTCGGCTCCGTGCCGCTCAAGGTCCCGGTCCCGTGGGAGGTCGAGGGACCGGTCGCGGAGCAGTCACCATCGTTCCTCTAGATCTAAGTCTTTGCACTCGGGGTCAGGTAAGTGGAAGCATTCCAAAAAGAAGTTGAAGAAGCGTCGTTGCTCCCTGACTTCCCGTCGCACGACGCGGCTGAGGGTGCGGGTGGTGCCACCCCCGCTGAGCCTGCGACGTCGCCACCGCCTGCGATGTCGCCGCCGCCGCCTGCCCACCTTTTCCGGGTCCGTCGGCGACTCCTGCTCAGGTGCATGAGTTTCTTGCTGCCATGGCTCGACTCTTTGGGCCGTCTGGCCCTGCCGGTGCCCCTCCGGGCCCCGCGGGCCCGACTGGGGGTCCTGTCCTTTCATCCCGGCGGCTCCGGCCCCAGTGCCGCAGGACCCTCCGGGATCGGACGCCGGTTGCCCTTGTAACACCTCCACCGACGCCACTGGCACCACCTTTAACGTCGCCCGTTCCTCGGGACGACGTCGCAGCCAGTTTCAGCCCAGAACCGGACACGGTGCCAGATTGGCGCCATGCGGCACCGATCCCGAGGGGGTCATTTTTCCCCTATGTCCATCCTCCTTATTTTCCACCTGTTTTGGAGACTTCGGAGGAAGGGGAGGACTGGGAGGGGTCTGAGGACCCTCTCACACAGCAGTGTGATTATGATCCGGACTGGGCAGAGGATTTGGGGGATGCAGTGGTCTTGACACCTCACCTGACCTTGGCACGCTGTCTCCTCCTACCGTGGCTACGGAGGAGGGAGCCAGTTACGCAGTGGTAGTACGTAGGGCAGCCGAGGCCCTCCACCTCGAACTCCCTACAGTGGCCGTCAGGACTAACCTCCTGACAGAAGTGCTTCAGCCGGCGGCAACTTCTTCGGCCTTTTAATTACTCACTTTCTGACGTCCTTTTGGGCACGTAGTCCAGGCCCAACATAGGGGCTACTGTGGACAGGAACGTCCTAACACGTTCGTTCCAGAGCCACAGGCCTGCGCAGCAACATTCTCAGCATGGCCGCGGACATGGGAACCGTCAAGGCGGTTCTGGGGGCCAGCGGGCGGGTCATCCCACCTCCACCCCCGCAGCATCCACTGCAAAGCTTTCCTAGTCTGACCTTTCAGGCCCATCAAACGCAAGTGGGTGGCAGAATTGGCCATAATCTTCCCCACTGGCGCAACATCACATCGGACAAGTGGGTGCTGCAAATTGTCCGAAGGGGCTACTCCCCCCCCCCCCCCCCCCCCCCTTCGAGACTCTCCCACCAGCCATGCCACCTCAATACTACCGCATGTCGGGGGACCATCTTGCGCTTCTTCAGCAGGAAGTCACGGCCCTCTTGGCTGAGGGGGCCATCGAGCACGTTCCTGGGCCAGAAGTAGGTCGTGGTTGTTATTCCCACTATTTTCTGGTCCCCAAGAAGGACAAGGGTCTGCGTCCTATCGTAGACCTTTGGAACGTCAATTGCTTCTTCTGGAAGGAGAAGTTCAAGATGCTCACACTTGCTCAGGTCTTGTCTGCCCTAGACCCGCAAGATTGGATGGTAGCGTTGGACTTGCAGGACGCTTACTTTCATATTCCCGTCCTGCCGGCCCTCTGGCGTTACCTGCAGTTCATGGTAGGCCACGAGCACTTTCAGTTCACCGTGCTCCCTTTTGGCCTTACCAGCACCCCTTGGGTGTTCACGAAAGTGATGGCGGTGGTCGCAGCTTATCTGCGCAGATCAGGTGTCCCAGTCTTCCCCTATCTCGATGACTGGTTGTTGAAGGCGGACTCGCCCCAGGCAGTCGTCTCCCACCTCCAGACCACGGCCGACCACCTGCATTTGCTGGGGTTCTCCATCAATTTGCAGAAGTTGCACCGGATTCCCTCTCAGAAGCTCATCTTCATCTGAGCGGTTCTGGATTCGCCGCAGTTTCAGGTTTATCCTCCCGAGCAGCGAGTCCGGGATATTCAGGCTATGATTCCGATCTTTTAGCCTTTATACCGGATTTTGGTCAGGATGACCTACTTTGCCGGATGGCCTCTTGCATCCTGTTGATGGATCATGCCAGATGGCATATCCGGGCTCTGCAGTGGGACCAGAAGTTCCAGTGGGCACAGCATCAGGGCAACCTGTCCGATCACGTCCAGATCTCAGACGGCACTGCACAACAATTGCTGTGGTGGCTCACAAATCTCGATTGGGTCAATGGCAGATCCCTCTCCCCTCCCCAACTGGAACATACAGTGGTGACGGACGCGTCCCTTCTCGGATGGGGCGGCCACATGGGAGAAGCGGAGATCAGAGGGCTCTGGTCTCCGGCAGAGTCCCGGCTCCATATCAACCTTCTGGAGCTTCGGGCGATGCGACTTGCACTGAAAGCATTCCTTCCCTCTGTAAAGGGGAGAGTAGTGCAGGTGTTCACAGACAACACCAACGCCATGTGGTACTGCAACAAACAGGGAGGGGTGGGGTCGTGGACCCTATGTCAGGAGGCTCTGCGTCTCTGGACATGGCTGGAACATCAGGGCATTTACCTGGTGGTTCAACACCTGGCCGATTATCTGAACGCCAGGGCGGATGAATTCAGCCGACGGTGCATGATGGATCACGAATGGCGTCTGCACTCGGACATTGCGCAAGTTCTCTTTCAGCAGTGGGGAGAGCCTTGGTTAGATCTATTCGCCACCAAAGAGAATGCACAATGTCATCAGTTCTGCACGTCAGAACTTCCAAGGCGGCACTGGCTAGGCGACGCTTTTCGTCTCGAGTGGATTTGCGGTCCACTAAACGCCTTTCCGCCTATACCACTTATACCCAGAGTGCTGAAGAAGATCAAGCGCGACTGGGCCCAAGTCCTTCTTGTGGCTCCGGACTGGGCTCAAAGAGTATGGTATCCTGAGCTACTCAGCATGGCAATGGATCCCCTGGTCCTACTGCCTCTTCGGCAGGATCTTCTGTCGCAGCAACAGGGGATGGTCTTCCACCCGAACCTGTCCAGCCTCCACCTCCTTGCGTGGAGATTGAGCGGCGGCAGTGGACGTCTTTTGACCTGCCTCCCGAAGTTTGTGATGTAATCTTGGCAGCCAGCCGTCCCTCCACTAAGACGGTATATGCCTGCAGGTGGAATAAGTTTGTGGCATGGTGCACAGCAAAGGCTGTGGAGCCCCTTTCTGCCCCTCTTTCAGAGGTCCTTCTATTCCTTCTTTCTTTGGCCCAGCAGGGCTCTGCTCTGGGCACTATCAAGGGCTATCTCTCGGCCATTTCAGCCTTTTTACGGCTTCCAGATCAGCCTTCTCTTTTCAAATTCCCTGTTGTAAATAGATTCTTAAAAGGCATTACTCATCTTTTCCCTCCTGTTCCTTTCATAATGCCTCAGTGGGACTTGAACCTGGTTCTGACATATCTGATGTGTGCTCCCTTTGAGCCACTTCACAACTGTCCTTTTCGTCTTCTCACTTTAAAGACAGCTTTCCTGGTGGCCATCACCTCTGCCAGAAGAGTGAGTGAGCTCCAAGCTCTTTCTTCTAAACCTTCTTTTCTCTCTGTCCATCCGGACAATGTGGTTCTAAGGACTCGTCCTTCTTTTCTGCCGAAGGTTGTCACTGCCTTTCATATCAGGGAGATCATCACTTTGCCCACCTTCTTTTCGCCTCCGCATCCCTCAAAAGAGGAAGAGAGGCTCCACCGTCTGGACCCAAAACGTGTGCTCTCATTCTACCTAAACCGCACACAACAGTTCCGGGGGGATGACTAGCTCTTTTTTGGCTACGTGGGCGCCAAGAAAGGTCGGGCCGTGCACAAGCGGACCATCTCTCGGTGAGTCGTTCTGTGGATAAAGGCTTGTTATTCTTTGGCTAAAAAGGAGCCTCCAGTGGGGCTGCGCGCCCATTCTATCAGGGCGACGATAGCCACTACTGCTTTGGGACAGGGAGTTCCCTTGCATGACATCTGTCAGGCAGCTACGTGGGCCTCGCTGCACACGTTTACCACGCATTACTGCCTGGACAGCCAAGTCCGGAGAGACGGCTTCTTTGGCCGTTCTGTTCTCCAGGACTTTCTGGTGTGATCTTGGTTCGCAGACCCACCACCGGGGTTGGTATTGCTGGGGTATCTATTCTAAGGTAAGGAATCTATCACTACGTGTTTCTTTCAGATGCACAAGTTACTTACCTTCGGTAACGATATATCTATAAGAAACATTAGTAATTATGGATTCTTACCGCCCCACCCATCCTCCTCGTTCTGCGAACTGATTTCTAGGGTTAAGGTCATCCCTTTCAGGGCCCTAGTTTCATGGCACCAGTGGTCAGTTTCTTGCATGGCTCTGCATTCCTGGCACGGAAAGTCGTGTGCAGAACTGACGTCAGCGCGCGTGGGCACGTCTAAGTAGCTCCAGCGATGTCCTCTCGGCGCCGACGACGTGTGCGGAGCCGCACAACGACGCCTACCGACACGCAGGGGTACTGCTGACGAAAACTTTCCGGATCCAGTCTGATGCCTGAGCGTAATTCTAAGGTAAGGAATCTGTCACTACTAATGTTTCTTACAGATATATCGTTACCGAAGGTAAGTAACTTGTGCATTAAGACCTATGGACCCTAAAGGTTATAAGGGTATTATAATTAACACATGGAGAAGACACACAGAAACAGCATGAGGTATGAAGTCTTCTTTATTCCGTCATCAACTCTCCCCGACTCAATACCACCTGTCATTTGCCTTAACATTCTATAGCAGGCTACTTTGGATTGTTCAACTTGTCAACAAGGGAAAGGGGCGAAGGAACATGCCAATGGCATAGGAATAATAATACAGGTTAGATAGAGAATTTCATAAACTATATGAAATACTGCTTTATAACTTGAATTTGTTACAACACATCTTCCTTCCTTAATAAATGGAGTAGCTGAAGGAAAAGAGTAGAAAAACAGTAAAATATATATATTTATTAATCAATTAATTAATTACGATAGTGCTTGGCTAGTTGGTCTGATATCCATATTTGTCCGTTGTCTAACTGTACTACATTGTGGTACACTTCAGTTATTTGACGGGGTGGGCACTATTTGCTTTGATTTTGGTGCTCTTTATTCTCATTCTTACTTGTAACTAATCACCTTCTTTCCAATTTAGTTTTTTCACCCCATGTTTGTTGTCATGCCACTTTTTATATTTAATTTGATGTTGGTATTCCTTCTCATGAGCCTTGTAATTATCTATACTCATCAGTATCAAGTTGAGGTGTAAGCGTGCTTCAGCAGAGAGACATATTCACCATCAAGACAAATTCCCGTGTTGGTTCACTCAGTGTTATACCAGTCGACTTTTCATTGTTCATTGTCATCCCTCACCTTGACGTTAAGCCAGGAGTCTCAAACTCTATAAGGAAATATATGTTGTGTACGTCCCTAGTAAGCCCACGATTCACACTGGTGACTTCTGTGATGGAAATGTCAGCTGATGATCTGGTGCAAACTCCTCTATAGCTACTTCTGCTTCCAGCTCTTCTGACAAGACCCCTTGTAGTTTTGGTGGTACATCTAAAGCACTCCATTTTGTAGAAAGCTATTTTCTCCTTTACTTCGGTACTACTGGTAGATGAACCCTGCTGCAGTCAACTAGGGAGTGCTCCTTCATAAAGTGCAAAAGGAAAATAATCCATTCCTCTCTGCCCCTGCCAGACGGCACGTTGACACCACCGAATATCTCCGGACGATTTTAGATTCCGGTCAGAGTGCTGCGCTGATCCTTCTTGATCTCAGCGCAGCCTTTGATACGGTATCCCACGACATTCTTCTTAAACGTCTGGAGATGGCCGGTGTGTCTGGCCTTGCTTTAACCTGGTTCCGCTCCTTTCTCAAGGACAGATCCTTTCGGGTGTCAGCCCCCCCTTTCCTCTCAAAACCTTATCCCATAACACAGGGAGTTCCTCAGGGCTCAGCGTTGAGCCCCTCCCTTTTCAACTTATACGTTCAGCCTCTTGCGGAAGTGGCCAAAGAGTGGGGGCTTACTTTAGTATCGTATGCCGATGACACCCAGTTGGTCGTCACCCTCACTGAAAGCCCTTCCATCGCGGCGTCCAGGTTCAGAAATGGCCTGGCAGCAGTGGCACAATGGATGACGGACAATTATCTACAACTGAACGCCGGGAAAACCGAGGTGCTCCTCCTTGGCAGAAACACCAGCCATTGGAACAAGCACTGGTGGCCGTCATCCCTTGGTACCACCCCACTCCCTAAATCCAGTGTCAAAAATCTGGGAGTCTGGATGGACGCCACTCTCAGCCTCCAGACACATACCAAAAAGGTGGCAGCCACTTGTATAGGTCTTCTGAGAAATCTTAGACCCATACTTGGCTTTTTCGATCCGAAGGTTCGCCAGCTGATTGTCCAGGCAACTATCTTATCACGCCTGGACTACGCGAACGTCCTCCTCCTAGGTGCAAACAAAGCAGAAACTGCTAGATTTCAACGAGTGCAAAATGCGGCGGCAAGAACGTTGGTCGGTCTTCCCCGCAGATGCTCAGCCGGAGCCACCATCCGCAAACTCCACTGGCTGCCCGTTGAAAACAGAGTAAAATTCAAAGCCCTCAACACGATCTTTAAAATCTTTAAACAGGGAAGCCCCACTCTCCTACAAAACCTCATCTGCCCCTATGTTCCTAGCCGTGAGTTGCGCTCCTCCAACCAGCTCCTTCTGAATGTACCTCGAATAAAGCTCTGTCGCACTGGAGGTCGCTCCTTCAAGGTCCTGGGACCCAAGCTGTGGAACGCTCTACCTCTTCACGTACGTTCCATAGACAGCCTTTCTGCCTTCCGTAAGGCAATCAAGACCCTCCTATTTCCTTCCGACTAGTGCTGCTCCCTTTCCCCCCCCTTCCTCTTCCTGGTAGGTTCTGTGACTTCTCTCAGCGCCGGGACGCCCCATTGCTGGGGCAGCTGTTGCGCTCTACCAAACCCAGAATAGAATAGAATAGCCCAGATATCGACACTGACTCCTCCTCATATACTGTGAGTTCTCAAGCTACCATCCGTTACCACTGTTCATGAGGTTCTTGTTTGAGGATATTCGAATCTCATCATTCTCTTGGAGACCCCACAGTCTTCAGTTGCGTTCAAACACTTGCTAAACAAAATTCAGACTAATGAAGCAGTCAGTGAAGACTTATTTCAGCTAGGTGACAAGAACCTCTGTTGACCCCGCAAGCTTGGTGCACTCTGAATATTAATATGCGCTTTTGCTAAGAAGCTGTTTCTGGCTTCATCTTAGAACTGTGCAGCATAATGCTCAAGTGAAAATGAAGAATCTCCATAGATCATGTTTCGTTATCTTCATTCCCCAAAGATACGAAGAGTTGCACGCAAATAAAGGGAAAATATTGAAGACTGTATATCTCAAAAAGTAAATTCAGTGGCTTAAATCATTTAAGCGAAACTGGTGTTGCCAGCGCAGAAAGGGACTTCCATTCCCTTGTTGGTTGTACAAGCTACAGCAGTCAAATCAGTAGCAACATTATTTATCATTCCAACATGGGGCCTTCTGGAGCAACAACAATCTTTGTCAACCAAGTCACCCTCACACCAGACAACAACTCCTACTTCCCCTTCTCTGTGTCTCACTTTAATGTGGGAAGGAGTATTTTGAAACATCTATACCACCAATATAGGTTAGTTGCAAAACATGATGGTTGATGGGTGTTCAATATTGCGCAGAATGGAAATGTGTTTTAGTTTTGGACATCCCACACCCTTTTGTTGATTTTGTCATTTCAGGACATCTCAACTATCCAAAGTCGGTACCCACTTCATATCAGCTACAAATGGAGACAGCCTTGTTAAGGAATGAGGCCTTAGGACCTCTTTGTCCATCTCAGGAAGGAAAAGTGTTATATTCAAAATATTGCCTCTTCCAGACGAAAGGCCCAAAAGTAAGAATTCCAACCTGTATTGGAATTTAAAAGTAGCCAACAAGTGCATCAGAAAGGAAAAGTTCTGTCTGCAAGCCCTTCATCATATATTTCCTCAACAAAAAAGGAGGTTGGATGTAGGTGGTGGAACTACAGGATGTGTACTTCTATATCCCGAATGTCAAGAAACAGAACATATCTGAGGTTTTGGGTGGGTAAATCATATTGTCAGCATCATGTACTTCCATTCAGCCGGAAGTTCTCTTCTCACATCTAATCCAAATTTATGGCTATATTAGCGGCTCATTGATGCATAGATGGGAGTTTCATCTTTTTATACTTGAGTAACTAGCTAATCAAGGCCAGTGTGTAGAGAAGACACAACAGTATTTCCACTCAATCTTAATACTGCTTCGCCATTTGGGCCTTCACATCAAATTTGCTGTTTACTTTAAAGAGGAGGGTGTCATAAATGCCACAAAAATGCCATATTCTAATGAGTGTCTTTTTAAGGTAGTAATGGTCATGGTGGCTGTCATGGTAGTTTGTGATATTGTTGGTGTGGGCAGGCTGATAGTCCGCTATTAAAGCTCCGAGGTTTAAAGTGGTTTCTGAAGACGAAGGCAAGCAAATGTATCTCTTTTTGCTTCCTTCCAGGTCAGTTCTGCAGAAGGGAGGATGTTATCAAAGATTTGCTAAAGGAATAGCAGCACCACCAGCAAATAGTGAGTTCTAGGCATAGCAGAAAACATATGGTCATTTACAGTATAGGAAGTCTTTGCAAGACTGGGGAAATAGCTATTCGTTAGATGTTATAGCACAGCATAGAAATGCATTACATGAAAAAGTAAGTTTGAATATTTTCTTTGACGGTCCAAAGCAAAGGAAACAAATTATATTTCATCGCTTTAACTGTGATGGCTATAATATAAATCTGCTTCAGCAGCACTTAAGAAATGTTGGGAAATTGATAATGAAAATAACCAGGAGCTGTGACATAAGAATGATAGCAAACTGTGTTCAGTCTCAGAAATGACCTCAATTGCTTTTAAAATCAAGAAAGAGATATAGGATAGTTATAAACATGAGTAAGGGCAGTGTAAAGCTGTGTTTTCATTACAATACCCCATGCAGGTTTTGAAGTCACACAGATCGCCATGGAATTTGATTCTGTTATATTTGAATATTACAATCTAAGTGATTATTAATGAATGCTAAGCAAAAGAGACTACACATTTAATTTAGTCTCAACACAAGAATTTGAGTTTTGTCCGTTCACCCCTTATGAAAAGCCAAGTATTACTTAGTTCATGGTTTTCTCACACTATTGATTAATGTGTTACAGGTTGAAATATGTCTCATTTAGATAGATGCAGGATGGAATTCTCATGTGAAATGTACCTGGGAAATTCCATACAAAATGCATTGTTTACTTAAAGAGCAACCTTTATTTTTAAGTATAAGAAGCTGTTCTAAGCCTTTAGGGCTATCTCTCATATATAAACAGATATGCTTATATGATAAATGTGGTGTAACATGTTCCCCTTTACTTTTGTTTGGGGGGGAGGGTACCCACTTAGATCCTCCTAAGACTCAAGGGGCAATACACATAACATACCCTTTTTAGAGTAAAGGAGAACTGGCTGGTACTTCTTGCTCCAACTCTAATGACTTATGCTCTTTAACCAGAGAGTGTTAGGAGTCACCAACCCTGTCAGACAACCTCACATATACTGGGGATAGGTGTAAAGCAGAGCCCCGCCCTGGTTTCCAAATACAGTAGACACATTGGTATTTTACAATATGTATTTATTAATATTCCTTATTTGTCTACTAATCATGTGTATTTGAATAATGGTAAATATTGTGAAAACTTAGCAGACCTAAAACTAAAGCAGTTGTTAAAAAATGCCTCTAGTATATTTCATCTCAGAGCCTTAATTGTTTAGCCTAATCACTGTCCATTTTGCATCATGCTCCTAGTCTTGCGGTTACTTAGCCATGTTTTGTTACTGTATTTTCTACAGCTGATCAGCCATTCAGTATCCCCCTTCAGCAACCAGAACATGGTCTCCATAAATTTCCTTATTGTGAGGGGAGGGGGCAGGTCTGTGCAGCTCTGGTGTTGCCACTTTGAAACACAGACGAAGCAGACATCTGTAGAAACAGACGAAGGCAAGCAAATGTATCCCGTCTTGCTTCCTTCCAAGTCAGATCTGCACAAGACAGGATGGCATTGTACTGTAATCACTACACATATCCCTGTTGTGTAGCTCCTATAATAATTATACAGGATCTGCACGTTTTGACAGCATACACTGTAGGATTGGTGACAGAGTGACTCCGAACATCCCCACCGGGTATGTTGGCCTTTTGTTCCAACTAGCTCACAGTGCCACTAGAATCTCCTCTTACCAAGGAGAAAATAATTGTTGGCAACCATCGAACATGACAACCCTGATCCCTCACGACCGTGGAAACAATGTACTACTTTTTCCTCAGTCACTCGTGCGTACTTAGCTTCTCTCAGAGAGATGCATAGAATAAACAGGCTGGGCGTTTTCAATAGGTTTTTATTAAACAGTTGTTATTCTGGTGTAGAATAGATGAGCTGCAACAGCCGTTAGACAGTATAAGATATAAAAGATTAGCAGTACCATAAAGGTAAATGGATGGTATAGCTGTACCAGCTTTCAATAATCATTAATACAAACAAGTATATAGAACACATGATAAAAAGATGTGTACTCCTACGATGCTTCCCTAACTAGATGTACCTACATGTACCTAGTATGTGTATAGGTGATAAGCCAAGAATCCCTCTAGGATTTAGTCACCCCATTACCTGAAGTAAGAGACTGTGGGACCCCGTAATGGTCTTGAGTTGGACACCCTGTGAGGGATGTTAGACCAATTCGAGCTGGAGTGTCTGCATGCAGGAACCTCAGCATCTCTGGTCAGTGTGTTAGCTGGAAAGTCTCGGTCTCCTCTCTCTATCTTAACAAGATGTGATGTATATATACCCATAGGTCTCCCAAGGGTTCCTACCTCGCTGTATCACTGTGTCGGCCTAAGGATGACGTTTGGCATTATCTTTATACATAGATATTATACAAGAGATGGTAGTCCTGCTGTGCTTCCGAGAATCCTCATTCATAATGTATGAGATTTCGTACTAGGGAAAACCCGCGTTCTGAATGCAGTGACGTATCTAGGTATATGGTCAGTCCCTGTAAACTGTTACAAGTGTAATGTAGGGAACAATATAGGTGAAGGGTAAGGAAGTTACTGTGTTTATATTATGGTACCTATATAGAATGTAACACCCACTCCTCTTCCGAATGGACGACATCGTTAAATTTTAAACATACTAGGCGGACTAGATATTGGTACGCAAATAGTTAAAACATTAGTTTCTTGGTGTGCTAAAAACAATGTCTAAAAAGTTCTAAAAAAATCTTTAAAAATCTAAAAAGGAAATTGTCACTCAAGCCATAGTCCTAATGTGTCCGAAGGTATAGTTCTAACTACTTGAAAGCCATGCATGCTCAAAAGAAAGTCAATTTTGTTATGGAGTTCCAATTTTTCAGTTTGTTTCTCAAAATAAAAGGTCGAATTTCTCCCAGCACTCGATGGGCCGAATGAGTCAAATGTTTGTGTCATGGCTGGTAGACGCAACATTCTCGTTGCCTGCCTCCGCAGACGACGGTCCCTGTAACACCTCACAGATTATGTAAATTGAGCACAGATGATCTTTCGTACTGTCCAAAACAGATGCTGGGGCAGCCTGTGCGCCATCCAAGGCCAGGGTGTCAGAGGAGGAGCTAATTTCCATACCAACAGAAGCTGATACTACCTGTGGTGGCTCTAGGAATGCTGCCATCAACATCGGAATACGCTGGGGACACTGCAGAACATGGGCCGTTATTGGGTCCAGTAAAGCATCAACGTCCGGTTGCGCACATGATAGGAGTGTCAGACAGAGATCTAACACGCATTCTTCTCCGCAAAACAGGCATCGGAGGACAGGCAAGATGTAGTCCATCAAGACTGGTCTAAATGACAAGAATCAAGATGCACTTAGTTCACTTAGGTGAGGTGTGCCTAGATGTTGTACCATGCGATCACGGTATTTTCACTCCAGGAGTACTGTTTCCATCTCCTTGGTGACTGGGACGTCTATTGTGTAGCAGAAAAATGACAATCAGGATACCTGCTATTAGAAACAGGATCAGCGGCAGCCCTCCAAATATGCTTCAAAATGCGGAGCGTATAAAGTTTGGTATAACTCTAAGGACCGTCTGAAAGGTGCTTAATAGTCCAGAACCTATGGTCTTAAATAGGTGGACGATGCCTGTCGTATCAGACATGTTAAAGATACGATTTACCATTTCTGCTAAATGGAAGGGGCAGTTTGTTCGTATGAGTGCCTGTATCTCTGCCGAAGACCTTGCGACATGAAGATCAAAAGTCTCTCGAGGGGAGGTTAAGGGTACAGATTTCTGTATAAGCATGGCTTTCATTCCGCTCAAAGCATCGAACTGTAATAATGAAATATTTAGCGATGGCCATAACGGCGCCTCCCTGACTGTATGTGTTAGTGGAAACTATACTTGCATACAGCAAGTAACCCAGGAGCTCATGGTTAACAGATATGCGATGCCCGGAAGCATCCCACAGCAACCTTGATCGTTCAGCATCAAGTAACTCCCATTTGAAAGTAGTCTGAATACTGATCAGGGCAGCTGGGGCACCCCTTAAATGACAGGATAAGTTCACTACTGAACCATGACAGGCCCCATGAAGCATTATATCCTGTCATATAAGTGATCCACTTAAAGTATTCTCGCAGTGTACAGCTTAGAAACACTTCTCTGGCATCGAAATCTGTACGGTAATTCCCAAGAGGTGTGGCGCCGCGGCCAGGGCGACTGACGCCAAAATCTGGGGATCACGGTTCGATCCCCGGCGCCGGCTGCAGATTAGCCCAGCACCATGTGACTCTGGGCAACAGCTTGCTTAATCTACCGATGGCCCCCAGCGCCTAGAGACCCTTACGGGTGATTGTTCGCGCTTTACAAATGTGGATTATTATTATTATTAATATTTGATGAATTCCCTACCCATTTCTTCATATCTGCCTGCCTGCATTTGTTCAAGGCAATATTGAAATTGAAAAGTAGTGACCGGAAGAGTTATGTGGCCATGGATTAACCATTCCATGGATGGTGATTCTGCCACTGTGAAAGCTAATCTGTCCAGTTTTTCAATACGCTGCATTGTATACTTTGTTCCCCTTTGTGCCATCGCTCTCTGTTTTTCCGTTAGATTGTTTGAAGAAAACAGAGACGTGCTGTTATGAAACGCCAAGGCACATAGCCTGCGCGCCAGGATTGCAGCGTCCAGCTTAATAGTATAATAGAACGCAATTGTGATTGCCCGTGTTGTAATATGGACACATCCTGTTCAAGTACATCAATCACAGAAGATACAATATTGCCTAGTGAATATATCCTGGAGGTTAGTGTAGTTAACCCATTGTCCACCACTGCTAGAGCTTTCTCTAGATTTATACGATCTATTTCTCGTAATCTCTCAGCGGCCTCTTGTTGTGATATTTTCCAATTCTCATTGGAGACAGCAGAATAGAAAGGTTTTTGACGTGGCTTCCTAGGACCTATTAAAATTCCGTAGTTTCACATCCTCTTTAAGTAAGGATAGGTGTTGTTTCACATGGGTAAGTGTTGAGGTCTTTAGCTAATCGAGGCATAACTTCCCAACACTGTATGATGTCACTACCCTGGATGTTCTCTCTGTACATAGCGTGGATCTGGCCTGTGGACGTCAAACCCTTTGGTTTTCCCTATGAATCTTTCCTGACATCTATTGGTGTCTGTGGGCTAAATCAACCATCCCTTCCAATAGGGGTCCGATCTATTGTATTGCATGATCTCAACTAGCGTAACTGCTTCTTGTGATGTTTTTTTACCCTCGGCGGGTGATGGTGCGGGCATCCGAAGTGTATTCAAATCTTTGTTCTTGGCTTGTCCAAGACAAGTCGTTTGTTGCACTGCTTCATGCAAAAATATTATTTGCTGAGGAATAAGGCATGCTCTAAATAGTGCCTCTGTTCCCTGGACCTGCCCGTCTCTAGTACCCTAGACAGATTTTAAGTCTATGGTGTCTTTCCATAATTCAAAACCTTGTTCAGACAATTTTTCTGGGCTGGTGTTAGTACAACCGTATAATAATACGAGGCTGGGTCTGACGTGTTAAACCCTGAAAAATATGGAAATTTTTGTGCAAATGTTTTTTTAACTGCTTTTTGGCGGTGTTGGGCAATGTTCCCATTGGTGGTATGTGAAAACATTTCTGGGATTAGCAGATTTATGTAGAAAATGATGACCATAATATTGATAGCAATACATTGTTTCAAAGTCTGATGTGTCTTCCAACATTTCATTAGTAGAAAAAGCAGCAGATTTTCTAAATCAGACAACATATTTACAGTTTCATAATCCCAATCATCGGAAAATGTACTGAAGGTAATGATATCACTCAATGAAATTTTATATAAATGTGGTATTTTTAAAAGTTCGGTTGGGCCAAATATATCGTAATCAACCTTGTCCCACACGATACCATCAGGTATAGGAACTGCTGTAATGTTCATTGATAATAGGTCTCTTTTTTTCATGATGTGATGATAGATGTGGTTTCAGAATCACATTCACTTTTTGTGCTGCAGAGCTTTCTCTGAGATAAGTTCCATTTATAAGCATACTAAAGACAGTCACTAAGCCTATTCAGAAAAGAAAGAAAAGCATCTCTGTAGTTACCCAGAGTTCCACCCAAGGTGATGCTAGACAAGTTCAGAAAATCTATAATTCGTTGTTGGCAAGTTTTTTAGGCTGGCATCGCTTCAGGTTCCCTTGGATCCAATGAAAAAGTATCAAAGTCAATGAAATAGCCAGATGTAGTTCGATCAATTTTCGGTAATCCCACAGGTTTTGTGGGAACTGTAGTTTGCTCTTGTTGGGGCATGTTGACGTAGATATCCGTGTTTGGTTGAATTGAAATTTGTCTTTCATTTGAGTTCTGATTTTGAGCTTCAGTTTCAAGAGGAACAAGTTCTATTGCATTGTTGCATTGTCCTTAATTCCGTGTAGGTGACTCTTCAAACGTGATGAGTCTTTCGGTTTGAACTTCTTGTATAGTTGCGAGAGGAGGGTGTCTGTTACTCCGGAGTCCATGCGGCCTACTACTCAGTATCGGCCACATAGTGTGGTTTGATTGGGTCTATTGAGACAAATCTTTTCTCATTTTTATCGGTAAGGGGCGGCAGAAGTACTGTTCTTCTTCCTTCAACTGCTGTTGCAAGGATTCTGCACATAAACAGAACTATGTGCAGGAAACCAGGACCTCAGTGTGTAGTGGTGTACCAAAATACCCTCCTCGGTGCCCAGAACCCCAATCCGACTAGCTATAGTGTCTCATTCGTTCTCCGTGCTACAGCGAAGCTACCAATGATTAGACATCCTAGAACAGGCTTCTCCGTCCCTCTCAGGATACGTGGGAACATGAACATTCTTTCGTTCAAACTCTCGTACTTGTCCACAACATGAGTAAATAGAGTCAAGGAATAGTTCAAAATGTTTATTGTAACTACCATGCTCTATAATGCAGTACACGAGCTAATACTAGCAGCAGTATGGATAAGATCAAACAAATCAGCATTGTTACAATTCCATATAGAACATAAGGGGAAATCATATTATAATGATGGTGTAAAAAGGACTATAGCGCCTTGCCACCCTCCCCTTGCTAGAAGCTAGTTTATTACAATTATAGAAGACCTCCAGGCTTTGTCAGGGGGACCCCATACCTCAGAGTTAAGATGCAGGAATTTACATCACCGGATGAGCACAGCTCTTCTATCCTGGAAAGCGTTTCTCCAAGTGTCTTAACATGCAAGTAAGGCAATATTAAAAACACCAGGTTTGCAGCTGTGTTCTATGTTATGGCTAGGGACGTGAGACTGACCCAAGCAAATCAACAGAGCTCATTGTTTTTCGATCTTGAACTTGCTGTTAAGACTAGGGGCAGAGTGTTTAACTAAATATGTGAAATGCAGGCAGTTCTCATGTGAAAGCGATTAAACAAAGTGTTTACGAGAAATGTGGCATGTAGTAACGTGAGCAAAAGCGGCAAAATGACGTCCAAGCATATGCTAACTTATGCTAACTTAGCAATGTCCACAGGTGTGTCCATATCCTCACTACACCCTCCCCTTGGTCAGTCCATTGGACAGTGGTCTTGAAGAGAACACAGCATTCAAACAAGTCTGAGCAAGAATCAAGAGCATTTGTATCAATGATCCGTCTGATTTGTGGGGAATGTGAGAAGAGAATGAGAGAGAAAAAAAATAGTGTCCAAAGAGGCACACAGAAAATAAAAAATAAATCCAGAAGGATACGGTGGCTGAGTTAATCCAGCAATGTGTATGAACAGTAGGTTGCAATAGCCTTCAAGAGGAAGTCATTGGTATCGTCTGAAAAAAGTGATGTCAGCCAATCAAGTGGAGTGAATGAATATATATGTTCCTCAACAATGGCCGCTTCCAGTACCATCAAAGGACAACTTGCGTGATACTCGATGCAACTCCGTTGTAGGAAATTGTGTGCCGCTGCACAGATATCCCATTCAGCCAGAACTCCCAGCGCTGCTGCGCATGCCATAATTCCAACACATGAACATTCTTGCTCATGGGCCACTAAGGGACTCATTAGCAGTTCAAAATCGGGTGGAGGAAATGCCGTATTGGAGAGGCAAAGATCCAATGCCCATTGAAACGGACGATCCAAGCAGTTGAAGACAGGTTGCACGCAAGTGTAATAGGCAAAGCGAAAACTTAATCCATAATGGAATGGAATGGAATGGAAGAGCGCATGGCTACCCGGAAGCATCCCAGCGCTAGTACCGACAATAGAGGGAGGAAGACTGAGCTTACAGAAAGAGATACGTTTTTATTTGTTTCCGGAAGGACATGTGATCAGGGGTGGTGCGTAGATGAAGGGGCAGGCCATTCCTGAGTCTGGGTGCATTGTAAGAGAAAAGTCTGCCACCACTTCTGGCCTTCTTGATCCTGGGAACCTCAATCAGATGCAGATCATCTGATCTGAGTCTACGATTGGCTTTGTATGGGCGAATCAAGTTAGAGATAGATGGAGGAACAAGTCCCTGCATAGCTTTGTGCACTAAGCATAGGGATTTGAACTTGATACGTTCCTGCACTGGGAGCCAATGAAGGGCTCGAAGAGCCGGTACTGCTGACAGTCTATTGGGGACTTTTAATAAGAGTCTTGCTGCGCTGTTTTGTACCGATTGAAGTTTCTTGATTACTGAGAGGGGGAGCCCAGGTACAGAGCATTCCCATAATCCAGCCTAGAAAGAATTAATGACTAAATCATTAATTTCCTAGCCAATGGAGGGAGCAAAGGTAAAACTTTTCGGGCCATTTTGAGTAGGCCATAGCAGAGGGCTGCTGTTTTCCTAGCTTGAGTTTTTTGGCTTAGGTCCTGATCCAGCCATACCCCCAAACTCTTGATTTATGATTTTGGAGTGGGAGTGTAGTGAAGGGAGTTACCCAAAACCATAATCTCGGTTTTTCCACCGTTGAGCCTGAGTTGTGAATCATCCATCCAGCTTGAGATGTCTTTCAGGCAGGCATGGATTGTGTGGAATTCTTGGTTAGTTTGGGTGAGTCCAACCACTAGCTGGGTGTCGTCAGCATAGGTAATAATGCGGGTAATAATGCGGATGCCATAGGGTTCTATCTTAGCTGCCAGGGGAGACATATATACGTTAAATAACGTCGGGCTAAGAGAGGAGCCCTGAGGCACCCCGTTCGGCAGCTATATGGATTTGGAAACCACATTGTCATTGAAAACTTGAAAGGTTCTATCCTCCAAAAAGGAGGATAGCCAGTGGAGTGCTGTGCCCCTGATACTAATGTTCCTTAGCCGCCGGATCAAAGTCCGGTGGATCACCGTATCAAAGGCGGCGCTCAGGTCAAGAAGAATAATGGCAGCTGACCCTCCAGAATCCAGGATCTTTTTGCTTTCCTCCATCACTTCCAGAAGCGCCGTCTCAGGGCCTTGGCGTGGGCGGAAGCTAGTCTGGGAGGGGTGGAGGAGGCCATGTTCTTCAAGAAAACCTGACAGCGCTCCATTTACGAGTTTTTCTGTGATCTTACTAATGGCAGGGAGGAGAGAAATGGGGCGATAGTTGCCTGAGTCAGAGGGATCCAGGTTGGGTTTCTTTAGCAAAGCCTTTACCCTCGCCTCTTTCTACCTAGGTGGAACTACTCCAGTGGTAAGAGAGATGTTAATCAAATGTATTATGTGAGGGGCTCTAATGGGAGTGACTCGCTTTAAAATGTTCACTGGTGCTGGATCAGCTGGGGAGCCGCTTTTTAGCGTGGTCCATAGGGAGTCGAAAATTTCCTGGGTTACCAAAGGAAACATTTTCAGAATGAGATCTGTTTGAGGGTCCAAATAGGTGAGGGGGGAGGGGTCTTTCTCTATCTTAATCGGAAGAGATTTTACAATAAGCTGGACTTTATTGCTAAAAAATTTGGCGAGTTTATTACATTGTTCGCCTGAAATATCGGGGGCTGCTCTGGGCGGAGGGGCTTTAAGAAAACTCTTTATAATCTTAAAAGTTTCTCTCGAGGAATTGGGTGCCGCTAGAATTTTGTTTTCATAGTATAAGGCTATGGCTTTCCTGAGTTCTTTTTCATAGGTGCTGATAGATAGTCTGTATTCCTGTTTTTTTAATGGTAGGAAGTCTTTCCTCCATTGTCTTTCTTTGACTTTAGATTGCTGCTTAAGGACACGTAGTTCAGGTGTGAACCAAGGTGTATCTCGTGTCCCTACTGGCTTCTTTATCCTAGTTTTAGGCAGGACCGTATTAAGTGAGTGCTCAATCCAACAGTTGAAGTCCTCGTTAGCCTGAATGGGACATAGGGATATGGTAGGTTTTCCTTTTTCCAGTTCCCGAGACCACTTGTCCATAGAAAGCTTATTCCAGCGGCGACCAAGTGTCCAAGATGGTTGTATCTTGGGCCTGACTGTTTGAGGAGACCAAAGGAGTTTTATGAGAAAGTGGTCTGTCCAGGGAAGCGGGGTGGATTCACTCGCCTCCAGATCCGGTAAGTTAGAGAACACTTGATCAATCAGGTGTCCTCCAATGTGAGTAGGTTTTTTAATTAAGGGGGGTAGATTAAGAGAGGAGAGATCATTAGAGAGCTCGACGGCATTAGTGGCCAGGGGCGCATCAAAATGGAGGTTAAGGTCTCCTAAGATTGTGAAATTGCTTGAGGCACTCGCTAGTTTAATAGTAGCCTCCAGCAAGGAGCTATTGGATGATCCTATAGGTCCTGGGGGTCGATAGATGAGAATGCCAGAAGAGGAGAAAATTCGAACGAAAAGAGAACGTTCTCACAATCTTTAATGGGGTTGTCCAGGAGGCGACAGACAAACTGATCTTTGTAGACTATAGCTATTCCACCTCCTCGGCCATTGGGTCGGTCAGCTCTTAGCATCATATAGCCCGGGGGGAGGGTTTGCATAATGTCGGGCTCTGAATTAGGGGAGAGCCAGGTTTCTGTGAAGAAAAACATATCAGGGTCTAGGTCTCCGAGGAGTATCCCTATCTCCGTGGTATGTTTGAGGAGGGATCTACAATTGAGAAGGAATATTTTAAACTCCGTTCTTTCCTGCAAGTGGACTGGCTTGTATGATGTAAGGTGTTGAGTACATAGCGGACATTTAATAGGGATATTCTCCTGTGGGCACACAAACTCGCAATTGATTCCAGGGAGAGAATTAAGATTATGAAGCTCAGAGTTTGTATGTGTGCGACGGGCTGATGTAAGCGGGGCAGGAGTACTGGCCCCTGGGCCCGACCATGCACGGACGGGCGCAGACGGGCTTGCCTTAGGCTTGCCTTAGGCGCGCCAGCGGCGCGCCCGCTGCGCGGGTCGGCTTCGCGGTCGCATCAGCGAGTGTTATATAGGATGCCCCCGCCCGGGTTCAGCTACTAGAATGCTGACCCGGCGCTGTGAAATGCGGAAGTGAGTGTTCCGCCCCCCTAGAGCACTGAACACGGCTCTAATCACAGTGATATTTTACACAAAGTAAATACATCCGTTCAAGAGGTCACAAATGTCATAAAAACACGTGCAAAACAGAAAGATTATTAAAAGTTAAAAATGTCTCAGAACTTCTATTGCGTGCAGGATATCACAGAATTAGCATTTTAACACTGACCTGCAGCCACACTCCTACGTGAGTGCTCTGCTTCCGGTCTAAGTCGGTGAAGCGCGGTCGCATCAGCGAGTGTTATATAGGATGCCCCCGCCCGGGTTCAGCTACTAGAATGCTGACCCGGCGCTGTGAAATGCGGAAGGGAGTGTTCCGTTCCCCTAGAGCACTGAACACGGCTCTAATCACAGTGATATTTTACACAAAGTAAATACATCCATTCAAGAGGTCACAAATGTCATAAAAACACGTGCAAAACAGCAAGATTATTAAAAGTTAAAAAACAGAGTGTGGCCAGAGGCAGAGTACCGTAGCATTCGGCTACAGAGCATCTGCAGCCGGTCTTGGCTGTGCACGGCCACAGGAAGAGCATCCATTGCGTAGCAGGCAAATTAGCAGCAAAATCCCAGTGGCTAAGGCAAGTAATAGTGGCAAGCCACCGAAGACGCTGGAAAAAATAGAATGGATAAATGCTGGTATCACACCAAATATAGTTTGGAAAGCGGTCACAAGGCCAGAGCCCACAGTTTAAAAAAAAATGGCAATGCCTGTTGTGTTAAAAGCATTGAAGATAGTGTGAATCAACGCACCAAAATGTAGTGGGAGGTCAGTATTAAGATCGCTTGTACCTCTGTACGGGTGTTAGCTAGGTGAAGGACGAATGTCTCACAGGCAGATGTGAGCGAAACCTCTTTTTGGAATAACAGTTATTTTATTCTGCTCAACTTGTTGAAGTCTACCTTCAAGGTCGGAATGGAAGGCCAAATCGAGTTATGGAGCCTCCTGTGTGGGGGTGAGAAATTCAAATTTTTACAGCAAACCACACGCTGTGAAACCGTTTCAATGTCTTTATTATTTAAGAGCAAGTGACTACCGTTTGCAAGCAGAGTGAAAGTGGGTGTAATAGCAGGTACGGGTAAACCTTTTAAAACACATGCAAGATTTGGGGCCGTAAGGTTACAGGCGCCATGCAACTGGATATTCTTGCAAACCAGAGAATGACCTATTGTGGTATCACATGATTCCCCAGTTAGGTATACTTCTTTGTCATCCCGTAGGCATCTGTATGTGAATGGTAATGACCAAACTTTGTGTAGAAATGCACTGCCTAAGGGTTCGAAGCAGCCTAGTGGATAGTGTTTCATGCATGAGGTCAATTTAAATAAGGAAAATGGGAGAGTTATCGCCCCATGGATGAGCCAGACAGCCGAGTCAGTTTCTGTCACAGAGAATGGTAACGGATCGAACTTGTCAATATGCAAAAGAGAATATGTAGCATCTTTCATGGGCATGAACTGCTGTTTTGTTGTCAAGTTAAAGGGCAAAAATAAGGATGACGCGTTCAAATAATCCCATGGAACTTTCCCCATCTTAAGAGTCTGTAGAGTCCACGCAAATTGCATAACAGAACGCAATTGATTTTGACCATGATACAAAACAGAAACATCCTCTTGCACAATGTCAACAACAGACGAAACAATATTGTCCAATGTGTAAATGCGGGAAGAAAGTGTGTTAATACTATTATCAAGAACAGCAAGCTCTTTTTCAAGATTAGCCTGATCTATTTCCCTTAAACGTGAGGCTGCTTCTATTTGGGAAAGCTTCCAGATTTCATCGTAAGTTGCATAAATAAATCTTTTTGATCGTGGACCAGCGGGTCCTTTTATAAAATCTGTCAAATCAATGTCACCTGATAATAACGACAACTGTTTCACTGAAGTTAAAGTTGAGTATTGCAACCAACTTTGACATAACTTTCCAACTGAGTATGTAGTAACTGAATGGGAGTTAGTAAAACGAGGATCAGGCCTATCCTGTGTGTAATCAGGAGACTTGTCATGGAAACGAAGTTGGCAAGTATCTGAACTAATTTGCCAAATTAACCAACCTATGGGGTCCAAGCTAGAAAAATGAAAGGTGTCATTGTTAAACAGTGATTGTAATTCAGTCATGGAATAATTAGTATAACTGCTCCAGTTCTGATATGCAGCTAGAGCAGGAATAGCAGGGGCATTCATTTGCTTAGAAATTGCCAATCCAAAACAGGTTGTTTGATAAATTGAGTCATTTTGTAAATAGAATCTGATGGCATGAGACACGCGCGGTGTAACGCTTCTGTGCCTCGCACTTGCCAGGATTTAGAACCCCAGACTGATTTAAGATCAATTGTGGACTTCCACAGATCATAGCCACCCACTGACAAGTTATCAATAAATGATTTAGAATATAATGATTTAGTGTGGAATAGCATCACTTTAGAATTAGATGAATCATTTAATTTAAAATAAAAAGACCTGGAGTTTGATTTTTCTAAATCTGTAAAATATGTGAATTTTTTCAAAAACGTATTAGAGCTGCCTTCCAAAGGAGCCGGGCAATGTTCCCACTGTGTGTAGTTAAAACATTTCTAAATGTGTTCGCTTTATGCAGATAATGATGACCATAATGCTGATAGCAAAATAAATCTGCAGTATTCAAATACAAATCTTCAGCATCAAATGCAGCATAGTATTTCAAATCAGAAAACAAAGATTGTACAGCTTGTACGTCCCAATCATCAGACCGTATGTTATGTTTCACTACATTACCCATTGAAAAACAAAGTACATTTGGTACATTAATTATCTCTGTAGGGCCATGGATTTGAAAATCTACAGCATCCCAAACTATGCCGTCGATGACTGGCCAGGCAGTGATGTTGACAAAAGTCTGGTCTGTTTTCATTATGTGAGAAGAAGAGTGCAGGCCAAAGTATCATCTACCAGTTTTACAGCAAAGCGTTCCGGAAGGTAATGAACATTGATTAGGAGGAAAACAAATGGCACAAAGCCAATGGACATGAACAAAAAAAATTCCGATGAGCACCAACCAGATGTATGTCCAAGGCGGAAGCAAATAAGTTCGTTTAAACCAGGCGACAAAAATAGAAAATTTGGAAGGAGCCTTTGATGATGTGGAATGTGAGTCAAAGGAAAAACGTGATTCATTAATGGCTTCAGGTCACGAACCAGGAAATGACACGGTAGTGGTATAAGCATATTCAGTTTCTTCAGTATGAGTGGAAGAAGGTGGGAGCAGCAAAGGATTGTTAACAGAGTCCAGCTCAATAGCTGTGTCATCCTGCATGTTGTTAGTAGTGGGTAAACCTGGATCTCTCGATACAGTTGTTGTAGAGACCGCTGGCGTGATGCTATTCAGGATCGGCCAGATGTTGTAGCTTGACTTTGTCCACTGATATGTATCTATTGTCTTTTCGACCACGAAGCGGTGGTAAAATGACTGTATGAGTACCTTTCCCTCCAAGCACTGGAACAGGTGCACGATAAGAGGGGCCAAACTCTTTTTTTGTTCTCCACCTTCTCTCGGACCAGGTCTCCGATTTTGGTAGCCAGCCGACTACCAGAATCTGCAGCGCTGCATCAGTGGGTGAGGGTAAATATTCACGGGTCTCTTTTAGCTTCTGTAATACATCAGAATGATTATCTATGTCAAAGGATGCGGCTGATGCCGCCATGTCCAGACCATCAAGGTCTGGCTCAAACATTTTCATGCCGAAGAGCATTTCGTATGTGGTCCACCCACCCAGAGATCTTCTAGGGAGACTATTTAGTGTACGTTGTACGCTAAACAAACGGGCGAATCAGTTCCTAAAAGTCCCTAGGACCCTATCTGTCAAGGATTGCTTTAAGTCACTGTTCATTCGCTCCACAACTGAATTGCCCTTAGGCCTGTATGGAGACGAAAATTTGGCCTGTACTCCCAAAGACCTCATTGGATCCTTATACGCCTTAGAGGTGAACGCCGGACCCTGGTCCAAATGGAAGGTGCCACATGCAAAAATTCCCACAAAGACACGCAAATCCCTGATGACAGTTCAGGCGTCAGCACTGCGTTGTGTCCAAACCCATAGAAAGCGTGTGAAGGCGGTCCATTGACTGCTTTCAGGGGATAGATTGTGCGTGAAAAAGCTGCTGGAAATGTCAAGTGTAGTTTTATATTTTTTACGAACAAGACTGTCGACTAACACAGAACTATGGGTACTCTGCACCGCACAAGTCCGACAATGTGAGTTCAAATGTCGGTAATCCAAAACTAAGCGGTGCGACCCATCTGGTTTTGCTACTGTAAATAGAGGGTTATTCATTGGTGACACACATGACTCGATCACTCCTTGATACTCTAGTTGATCCAGAATATTCGCAACGGGAGCTTTTGCCTCCCGTTGGAGGGGATATTGGGGTTGTGGCTGTGGCATAGACCTTAATGGTATCTCATGCGGGGGAGAATCTTTATCCCAGCCTACCTGATTTCGGTACAAAGCCGGTGCATGCACCAAAGCCCACTCTTCTGCAAAAGCTTTTGCTTGCTCCTTGGAGACGTTCTATGAAAAACTAGGGATTATAACCTCCTCACCCCGGGGAGCAGCTAGAGCAAGAAGCTGCGGCCAATCTTTTTCCGCCAAAAGTATGTCATACGAAGAAGTCAGATTTTCCCCCAAAATCCCTTTTATTACACGTTGTATGTCACCTTCAATGAGAAGAACTATATCATATAGTCTGTCAAGGGGAGCCACTCTGGTGCCAGCCGTTTCAACTCAGATGAAGGTCTCAGTTGCTTTCGCCTCCAGAAATGGATGCAGTGCTTGCCGCACTATTGTAACCTCCGCTGCGCTGTCTTAGCAGCGTTAATCCCCATGTTAGGTTCTGGAGCCGGGTTCTCACCGTCTGTGGCATATCTTGCTGTTAAAGCAGCAACTTTCTTTTTCTGAAAAGATGGTCGCTGATGAGGAAAATCGTCTTGTTTCCCTTTGCTTTCAGCCTGAGGAGGCTGCTCACGGCCTTGCAGGGCACCTCGACCTCTGCCGCGATCCTACCTTTCCCCTCCACCGGCTTGTGAGCCTGATGTTGCCTGTGAAGAACGAGGAGAACGCTGATCAGGAACCTGAAACCTGTCAGCAGATCTTATTCTCGCGCGGTTGCGCAAATCGTAAGCGCACTCAGAAAGGTTCGGGAACCGGTGACGCTGCACGAGACCCCTGTGCCTGTTGTTGCTTTCCCTGGTTCTTATTTTTCCAATTCCTTTTAAGAAAGTTAGGACGGTCGTCTTTATCCGACTGAGCCGTCTGTGTTTGCTGTTGTGCTGGTATTCTAGCAAAAGTTTTAACACCCAAACTATTGCGCCCAATTGTCCTAAAAGCTTCTGCAATAATTTTTGGTAATTTGTGGGGTTTCTTCTCATCCCGAACAAGGTGCAAATCATTAGACACCTGAAAGTTAACCTCCCTTGACATTAGCAAGGATCAGATCAGCAACTACGTCAAACACTCCAACCACCTTCATCCCCAACTCTACAGCCGCCTCCGGTCCGTGTTCATCCTCAACATGCTTAATCACGGAGGGGAGCACAGTCATTGATGGTGTGCCAAAACATTTTGCATATACCGCCGCGAACACTTGACCCCAATTTTCACAATCAGTTACTTTGGGTATTGAGTCTTTCTGCAAACTAATAGCAAGAATCCTGTGTTTATCCACCGAAGTAGTATGTGGAAATACTGCTTCCAGCTGGTCAAATTTCTCTGCAAGCCAATAAGGTAAATCTTCCTTATTCTGGGGACGCTTGCACATAGCCAAATTAACCATAACTGGACTAATAGTTAGTCCCACAGGTCCAGCTGGTTGCGCAGCAACCCCAGGTGCTCCCGCCTGTAGATTGCGTGAGACTTATTGTACTAGAGCCCTGTGCACCTTGATCAAGGAGGTATGTAAAACATTCAACTCGTCTACAGCGACTACTAGATAACGTGAATGTGGTGAATACCCCGCCAAAACTGGCCACGTAGCCCCCGGAATCGATAAAGGCTCTAACCGGACCAGGGTCACGGTTTGGGGTAGGGCGCTATTAAACCAAATATGGTGTTGGCATGCTGAAATCGGAACTTCGAGAGTCGTATATGGCCGATATGCTACAGGTATTGCAGTGGGAGTGTATGTATGGAACAAATTATCATCTCCATTCACTGCCGGAAAGGTCACCCAAGAATAAAACACCTCAAAGTGGTGAGCTGCATTAGCCCCTACCACAAAAATGAGTGAGATACTCGCGTCGGACACTCCAAAAGTAGTCAAATGACGACGGAGCGCCCGCGGCTATGTGCCACAATATCTACCTCAGCCATATTGAGTAGAAAAGAACAACATCATAGCGTGGCAGCGCAATAGGGTAGTAATTCAAAAGAACTATAAAACCATTTGATGTATCAAGCTTGAAGAAACACCAATAAAAACATCAATATAGGTAGGTTATGCCGTCACAGCTGTTTACCGGAAAACAGAAGCGAGGGTATCATGGACAAGCACAAGTACTACTAAAGTGCCTCATATATAAGAACCAGAACAAACATTAGGTGCGCCATGTTGCAGGGATTCTGCACATAAACAGAACTATGCGCAGGAAACCAGAACCTCAGTGTGTAGTGGTGTACCAAAATACCCACCTCGATGCCCAGAACCCCAATCTGGCTAGTTATAGTGTCTCATTCGTTCTCCGTGCTACAGCGAAGCTACCAATGATTAGACATCCTAGAACAAGCTACTCCGTCCCTCTCAGGATACATGGGAACAAGAACACTCTTTCGTTCAAACTCTCGTACTTGTCCACAACATGAGTAAATAGAGTCAAGGAATAGCTTTAAATGTTTATTTTAACTACCATGCTCTATAATGTAGTACACGAGCCAATACTAGCAGCAAAATGCATACGATCAAACAAATCAGCATTGTTACAATTCCATATAGAACAAAAGAGGAAATCATATTATAATGATGGTTTAAAAAGGACTAAAGCGCTTGCCACCCTCTCCTTGCTAGAAGCTAGCTTATTAGAATTATAGAAGACCTCCAGGCTTTGTCAGGGGGACCCCATACCTCAGAGTTCAGATGCAGGAATTTACATCACCGGACGAGCACAGCTCTTCTATCCTACAAAACGTTTTTCCAAGTGTCTTAACATGCATGCAAGGCAATATTAAAAGAACCAGATTTCCAGGTTTGCAGCTGTGTTCTATGTTATTGCTAGGGGCGTGAGACTGACCAAAGCAAATCAACAGAGCTCATTATTTTTCGACCTTGCACACGCTGTACAGACGAGGAGCAGACTGTTTAACTAAATATGTGAAATGCAGACAGTTCTCATGTGAAAGCGATTAAACAAAGTATCTGAAAGAGACACGTTAGTGATAGATTCCTTACCTTAGAATATCCCCAGGCGTCAGACTGGATCCGGAATGTTTTCGTCAGCAGTACCCCTGCGCGTCGGTAGGTGTCGTCGTACGGCTCCGCGTACGTTGCTGGCGTCGTAGCCGCCGAGATGACGTCGTCAGAGCTACTTAAACGCGCCCACGCGAGCTGACGTCAGTTCTTTTTTTTCCACGCAGCAGCGCAGATCCGAGAGAGAGCGGTACCCCTAGTTAAAAGTTTAACTTGGTTTCTAACAACTTCTTTTGTCGTGTGCTTGACTCCTGGTGCAATAGAGATGCCCGGGTTTAAGTCCTGTAGGGCCTGCCACCGAAACATGTCGGTGTCGGACCCTCACGACGTGTGTCTCTTCTGCTTTGGGCTCTGGAGGTCCGGCAATCGGTTCTACGCCGATCAAGGTCCCTATCCCATGGGAGGTCAAGGGACCGGTCGCGGAGCCATCAGCATCGCTCGTCGGAATCGGGGACAGGTAAGTCTCGGCACCATAAAAAGACGAAGAAGCATCGTCGCTCTTCTAACCCTCACCGGTCGCTAGACGCGGTGGAGGGTACGGGCGGTAACTCCATCGTTGCCTGCAGCCTACCCTCCCTTTCCAGGGCTGCACGCAACTTCGAACGAGGTGTAGGCCTTTATGTCGGCCTTGCGCCATTTGTTTGCCCCACCGTGTCCCTCCGGAGCGCCTTCGGGCCCCGCGGATCCATCGGAAGGGTTTGCCCCTGTGCCGCCGCCTCGCGCCTTGGCTATGCCGGCACCATACCCTGCTGCGCCCTCGGACCCGGCGCGGGCTCCGGCCCTGGCTCCGGCACCTGGTGCGCCGCTGATGCCGGACGGCGCCGACCAGGGACTGGTATCTTACCCTCCCATTCCGTTTCTTGGAGGGGAGTTTATCCCGTTTCCCAGGGTACCTCGTCCTTACCGGCCCCTTCAGCAACCGGTGGACGAAGGGGAATACTAAGAGGGGTCTGAAGAGCTCAATGCGAGGATGAGCCTGAGTGGGAAGGGGATATGGAGGGTCCAGTGTATCTGGATTTCTCTCCACACCCTGGCACTCTGTCCCCTTCTTCCGTGACCACGGAGGAGGTTGGTACTTTTTCGGTGGTTTTACGTCAGGCAGCTGAGGCTCTTAACCTCGAGTTCCCTTCTGTACCTATCAGGACCAATCTCCTGACTGAGGTCCTGCAGCCGCAGTCGTTCTCTGCGGAGTCGTTACTGCCCTTCAATGAAGCGCTTACTGATATACTGTTGAGCACCTGGATTAAACCTAACACAGGAGTCCCTGTGGACAAGGGTGTGGCGCGCCGCCGGTCGACCCCAGCTTTCTCACACAA
This sequence comes from Triturus cristatus, assembly GCF_964204655.1. Lineage (NCBI taxonomy): Eukaryota > Metazoa > Chordata > Amphibia > Caudata > Salamandridae > Triturus > Triturus cristatus. Next base: position 626,408,005 of record NC_140594.1, on the reverse strand, counting down.
CACCCGACGCCTGAGAGTCTGGTTGTTCAGGCGTCTGCCTCGCCGAGTGCGTTCCTGTGGACAAGGATTCTAGGAAACTGGAGTAATTTGGGAAAAAGATTTTAACATCTGCCAACTCTGGGTTGCGGGCGGTGAATACTGCGTGACTGCTAGGCCGCTATTCCCATTCTGTGTGGGACACTGTGGCACAGGTGCTACCTCAGTGCCCTGTGGAGGCACGGGCGGTTCTCTCCCAAGCTATTATCGAGGGGAGAGATGCTGCGAAATGTACTATTCGTTGTGGGCTTGACACGGCCTATTCTCTCGGTAGGGCACTTTCCACAACTGTGGCGCTCCGTCGTTCTGTTTGGCTCCGCACTACTGGCTTCTCTGGGGATGTCCAGAACACCCTATTGGACATGCCCTTTGACGGTACACGCCTCTTTGGTGATGAGGCGGATAGCACCTGGAACGTTTTAAGGACTCTCGGGCTACGGCACAGTCTTTGGGTCTCCCCACTACTCGTACTCCCTCGGGGTCCACTTTTCGGTCCTTTCGAGGCCAAGGTCGGGGTGCCCAGGCACGTTCTTTTCAGACCCGCAAGTCTGCGCAGCCACAGTCCCAGCGCTGCCACGGACGTGGGACACGCCGTGGTGGATCCCGGGGACAGTGGACAGGTCAGTCCACCACCTCCTCTGCCGCCGCCGCCTCTAAACCTTCCTAGTCCGGTGTTTCAGGTCCTCCTGACGCCAGTGGGTGGCAGGATTTGCCATCACCTTTCCCACTGGCGCTCCATAACCTCGGACAGGTGGGTTCTGCAAATAGTCTGCAGGGGCTACTCCCTCCCCTTCAAATCTACCCCTCCAGCCATGCCTCCTCAGTACCACCACATGTCTGGGGAACACTTGGCACTTCTCCAGCAGGAAGTTACGGCCCTCTTGGGCAAGGGGGCCATCGAGAGCGTTCTAACGCCAGAAGTAGGTCGTGGTTGTTACTCCCACTACTTCTTGGTTCCGAAGAAGGACAAAGGTCTGCACCCTATCTTAGACCTCCGGAACGTCAATCGCTTCCTCTGGAAGGAGAAGTTCAAGATGCTCAGCTAGCTTAGGTCTTGTCTGCTCTAGACCCGCAAGACTGGCTGGTAGCATTGGACTTGCAGGATGCTTATTTTCATATTCCCTTCCTGCCAGCCCACCAGCATTACCTACAGTTCAAGGTGGGCCACGAGCGCTTACAGTTCACCGTGCTCCGTTTTGGCCTTACTAGCGCCCCTCGGGTGTTCACGAAAGTGATGGTGGTGGTCGCAGCTCATCTGCGCTGATCAGGGGTTCCAGTCTTTCCTTATCTCGACGACTGGCTGTTGAAAGCGGGTTCTTCCCAGGCAGTCGTCTCCCACCTCCAGACTACGGCCGACCTCCTGCATTTGCTGCGGTTTTCCATCAACGTGCCGAAGTCGCACCTGATTCCCTCTCAGAAGCTGCTCTTCATCGGAGCAGTTCTGGATATGGCGCGGTTTCGGGTTTATCCTCCCGAACAGCGAGTCTGAGACATTCGGGCTATGATTCCGATCTTTCAGCCCCGGTCCTGGGTTTCGGTCAGGAAGACACTGAGGCTGCTGGGCCTCATGGCCTCCTGCATCCTGCTAATCGACCATGCCAGATGCCATATTCGTGCTCTACAGTGGGACCTGAAGTTCCAGTGGACGCAGCATCGTGGGAACCTGTCCGACTACGTCAAGATCTCAGAGGGCACTTCACAGGACTTGCAGTGGTGGCTCACGAACCAGCGTTGGGTCAGCAGCAGATCCCTCTCCCTTCCCCAACCGGAGCACACAGTAGTGACGGACGCGTCCCTCTTGGGATGGGGCGGCCACATGGGAGAGCCGGAGATCAGAGGCCTCTGGTCTCCGGTGGAGTCCAAGCTCCATATCAACCTTTTGGAGCTCAGGGCGATCCTACTTGCACTCAAAGCATTCCTTCCCTCTGTCAAGGGGAGAGTAGTGCAGGTGTTCACAGACAACACCACCGCCATGTGGTACTGCAACAAGCAAGGCGGGGTGGGGTCGTGGACCCTATGTCAAGAGGCTCTATGTCTCTGGACGTGGTTGGAACGTCAAGGCATTTCCTTGGTGGTTCCACACCTGGCAGGTTCACTGAATGCCAGGACGGATGAACTCAGCCGATGGTGCATATTGGAGCACGAATGGCGTCTTCACTTGGATGTGGTGCAAGGTATCTTTCAGCAGTGGGGAGAACCTTGGTTAGATCTATTCGCCACTGAAGAGAACGCGCAATGTCAGCAGTTCTGCGCGTTGGAGTTTCCAAGGCGCCACTCGCTAGGCGATGCTTTTCGTCGCGAGTGGAGTTGCGGTCTGTTGTACGCCTTTCCGCCTATACCACTTCTGCCCAGAGTGCTGAAGCGGGCCCGAGCCATTGTTGTGGCACCGGACTGGGCTAGTAAGAGTTTGGTATCCCGAGCTACTCAGTATGAGCGTGGATCCCCCGATCCGACTGCCTCTTCAGGAGGATCTCCTGTCACAGCAACGGGGGACAGTCCTCCACCTGAACCTGTCCAGCCTCCACCTCATTGCGTGGAGATTGAGCCGCGACAGCGGATTCCATTTGACTTGCCTCCCGAAGTCTGTAATGTGATTTTGGCAGCCAGGCGTCCCTCCACTAAAACGGTGTACACCTGTCGGTGTAAAAAATTTGTGACATGGTGCACAGCTACGTCTGTTGATTCTCTTGCTGCCCCTCTTTCCAAGGTCCTATTGTTCCTCCTTTCTTTGGCCCAGCAGGGCTCTGCTTTGGGCACTATCAAGGGCTACACCTCTGCTATTTCAGCCTTTCTTAGGTTGCCTGATCAGCCCTATCTTTTCAATAGATTTCTCAAAGGCATTACTCACCTTTTCCCTCCTATTCCTTTTGTGATGCCTCAATGGGACTTGAACCTGGTTCTCACATATCTGATGTGCGCTCCATTTGAGCCGCTTCATAACTGTCCTTTGCGGTTATTGACTCTGAAAACTGTCATCCTGGTGGCCATCGCCTCCGCTCGGCGTGTGAGTGAGCTCCAGGCTCTTTCCTGCAAACCTCCTTTCCTGGCGATTCATCCGGACAAGGTTTTCCTTCGACCCCGTCCCTCCTTTCTACCAAAAGTAGTCTCTGCCTTTCATCTTGGGCAAACTGTATCTCTGCCCACTTTCCTTCTGCCTCCGTACCCTTCAAGAGAAGAGGAGAGGCTCCACCGCCTGGACCCAAGACGTGCGCTCTCGTTTTATCTCATCTGCACACAACAGTTCCGGGTGGATGACCAGCTCTGTTGGCTACGTGGGCGCCAAGAAATGCCGGGCTGTGCACAAGTGAACTATCTCTCGATGGGTTGTCTCGTGCATTAAAGCCTGTTACTTTCTGGCTAAAAAGGAACCTCCGGTTGGGCTGCGTGCCCATTCTACCAGGGCGACAGCAGCTACTACTGCGTTGGGACGTGGAGTCCCCCTGCAAGACATCTCTCAGGCGGCCAGTATTGCCTCATTGCATACTTTCACTAAGCACTATTGCCTTGACAGTCAGGTCGGAAAAGACGGCTTCTTTGGCCGTTCAGTTCTCCGTGACTTTCTGGTGTAATCTCACTTCGCAGACCCACCACCGGGGTTGGAATTGCTTGGGTATGTATTCTAAGGTAAGGAATCTATCAGTAACGTGTCTCTTTCAGATGCACAAGTTACTTACTTGTGTAACGATATATCTGTAAGAGACATTAGTTAGTGATAGATTCCTTAACCCCGCCCATCCTCCCTGTTCTGCGAACTGTTCTCTAGGGTTCAGATCATCCCTTTCAGGGCTCTAGTTCTATTGCACCAGTAGTCGGTCTCTGGAATAGCTCTGCACTTCTGGCGCGGAAAAGTTGTGTACAGAACTGACGTCAGCGCACGTGGGCGCGTCTAAGTAGTTTTGGCGACGTCATCTCGGCGGCTAAGACACCAGCGACGTACGCGGAGCCGTACGACGACGCCTACCAACGCGCAGGGTACTGCTGTCGAAAACTTTCCGGATCCAGTCTGACGCCTGGGGATATTCTAAGGTAAGGAATCTATCACTAACTAATGTCTCTTACAGATATATCGTTACACAAGTAAGTAACTTGTGTGTTTACGAGAAATGTGGCATGTAGTAACGTGAGCAAAAGCGACAAAATGGCGGCCAAGCTTATACTAACTTATGCTAACTTAGCAATGTCCGCAGGTGTGTCTATATCCTCACTACACTGCCAGGACAGGTACAGGCTTTATGTATGAAGTCCCAAATTATTTTCTGTCCGCAATTTTTTCTCTGACCAGGTCCCCAACTTTAGGGATCCAGACAGGTCTTGCCGTGACAGACTTGACTTCCTCAGTGGCAGTCCGTTTTACCTGGACGTTACTTTGCAGTGCCCTGGATTAATTTAGATCCTGTAAAACAGCCAAACGTTTATGAATGTCAAAAGGTTTCTCATCCGCCACTGTGCCTTCACAGTCAACATCAGGTACCCACATTCTCGTCCCAAATAGGTCCTCACAAGGTCTGACACCCCCTAGAGAGCTTCTTATCTGGTTATTCAACGCCCTTTGAACTCCATAAAAATGTTTTACACAACTCTCACCGAGCCTAATACTCTAGCTGTTAAAGACTGCTTTAGGTCCCAGTTTTTCCTCTCCACAACCGAATTTCCCTCTGGATGGTATGGAGAGGAGTACCGCAATGCTACACCCAAACTTCCCACGGCATCCTTGTAAGCCCTAGTGCTAAACGCGGGGCCACGGAATGTAATGTTCCTATTGCATATGTCCGTATAAAGACTCGCAAATCTTTTATAACAAATATCACAAAGCGAAAACGACGAACCTCCTATGCCGCACCTCGTGCCAGTTCCTATATGTATGGTCGCTGTGCAAACTACCCCTGCGACAGTCGTTGAGTGACAGGTCTTGCCGTGACAGACTTGACTTCCCCAGTGGCAGTCCGTTTTACCTGGACGTTACTTTGCAGTGCCCTGGATTAATTTAGATCCTGTAAAACAGCCAAACGTTTATGGATGTCAAAAGGTTTCTCATCCGCCACTGTGCCTTCACAGTCAACATCAGGTACCCACATTCTCGTCCCAAATAGGACCTCATAAGGTCTGACACCCCCTAGAGAGCTTCTTAGCTGGTTATTCAACGCCCTTTGAACTCCATAAAAATGTTTTACACAACTTTCACCGAGCCTAATACTCTAGCTGTTAAAGACTGCTTTAAGTCCCAGTTTTTCCTCTCCACAACCGAATTTCCCTCTGGATGGTATGGAGAGGAGTACCGCAATGCTACACCCAAACTTCCCACGGCATCCTTGTAAGCCCTAGTGCTAAACGAGGGGCCACGGAATGTAATGTTCCTATTGCATATGTCCGTATAAAGACTCGCAAATCTTTTATAACAAATATCACAAAGCGAAAACGACGGACCTCCTATGCCGCACCTCGTGCCAGTTCCTATATGTATGGTCGCTGTGCAAACTACCCCTGCGCCAGTCGTTGAGTGACATCACTGTGCTCCAGATCAGAGAATAATGCAACAAATGGGGGTGCGCAGCTCAAGATAGGCCAATGTAGGTAGAAAATAACTTCTTTATTCCATTAATTCTTTACAATTCATTGAGTTAAGACAACAATCCAGCCAACGCGTTTCATTCCTATATAGGGAACTTCCTCGGGGCAAACAATAAGTCACGTGTAGCATACACTTCGAAAAGGACGTCAACGACAAAATGTCAGTGATAGATGTATGGAAATCAGTCGCTCTTCACATGGAGCATTGTACTCCATTGTACTCCTGTGTTTAACAGGAAAGCATCTCCCACTGGTATTCCTGGAAGAGAGGGTCCAAATGTGGTATGACAAGATCAGCAACCAGGTATATGCTGTATGTGATAGAAAAATACTTCCACTGGCTATCTGGAAGGAGGGGATCCAACCGTGATAAGATGATCCCACAGGAAGAAATCGGCGACCAGGTATATGAATGTTGTGGTCACCCAGGATCAGCCTGGCTGAAGACGGCTGAAATGCCAGAAACCGGTCCTAGGAAGCTTGTTTCCGGTCCAGGGAAGACATGGCTTGGCAGTTCGGGCTGGACTGTTCCCATGAGGCACAGGGTCAGACTGATTTGCATATGGCCATGTCTGAACTGGAGTGGCAGATTGGGCTAAAGAACGGTGATGGATTAAACCCAGATCAGTTGACTGGGGTGAGTGCTTGCAATGTTAAACACTCCGTCCATCATTTCCTTTGGTTTTGCTTTGATCGCCATAAGTTGGCAGGGTATGCTCCGACGTGAATCCCTTGCTCACTTTGCCACTGGATTCAAGCAAGCCTGGCTGAAGACGGCTGAAATGCCAGAAAACGGTCCTAGGAAGCTTGTTTCCGGTCCAGGGAAGACATGGCTTGGCAGTTCGGGCTGGACTGTTCCCATGAGGCACAGGGTCAGACTGATTTGCATATGGCCATGTCTGAACTGGGGTGGCAGAGTGGGCTAAAGAACGGTGATGGTTTAAACCCAGATCAGTTGACTGGGGGTGAGTGCTTGCAATGTTCAACACTCCGTCCATCATTTCCTTTGGTTTTGCTTTCTTCACCCCCACCTCCAGAGCCTGCCCCTTCATGCCTGGAGATTGAACGGGGCAACCTGAGTTCCTTCTCTCTCCCTCCTGACGTGGTGGACGTTATCTTATTGGCCAGGCGACACTCCACTAAGTCCATTTACTCCTACAGGTGGTCAAGATTTGTTAAATGGTGTGGATAGAGGTCTATTGATCCCTTAAAGGCTCATCTTTCTGATGTTCTTTGTTTTTCGCTACATTTGGCCCAGCCGGGTTGTGCTGTGGCTACTGTTAAAGGTTATTTGTCGGCTTTATCGGCATTTCTTTGTTTGCCTGATCAGCCGTCTCTTTTCAAATCTCCGGTTGTTCTAAGGTTTATTAAGGGCCTTACTAATATGATTCCGCCTGCTCCCTTCATTATGCCCCAGTGGGATTTGAATCTAGTTTTAACTTTAATGCGTTCCCCATTCGAACCTATGCATAGTTGTCCCTTGAGACTGCTTTCATTCAAAACGGTCTTCCTTGTGGCTATCACCTCAGCCAGGAGGGTGAGTGAGCTTCAGGCTTTGAGTTCTAAGCCTCCGTTTCTGTCTATTCATGCTGAAAAGATGGTTCTCAGGACCAGAGCTTCTTTTCTGCCTAAGGTGGTAACTCCCTTCCATCTAGGGCAGTCCATTACCCTCCCTACTTTCTATCCTCACCCTTCCAAGGAGGAGGAGAGGCTGCACCGCTTGGATCCTAAGAGGGCGGGTAGTTTCTATCTGGATAGATTGAAGGTTCTGCGATTGGACGATCAGCTCTTTGTGGGCTACGTTGAACGCATGAAGGGCAAGGCTGTGCACAAGCGCACTCTATCCAGGTGGATCATCTTGTGCATCAAGATCTGCTGCGCTCTGACTGTTAAGGGGCCTCCTGCAGGCATTAGAGCTCATTCCACCAGGGCTAAGTCATCTACTTCTGCCTTGTCCAGAGGGGTTCCTGTGCTGGACATTTGTAAGGGCGCAACTTGGGCCTCCTTCCACACTTTCGCGAAGCATTCCTGCTTAGATTCTGAAGTGAGGAGGGACAGCCGTTTTGTGCGCTCTGTTGTGCAGGACTTTTTGGTATAGAAGGGTGGACACCCTCCTCCGGAGTGAGACTGCTATGGGATTCTATTTATAAGGTGAGGAATCCACAAGCAGATGTATCCATCAGAAGAACAAGTTACTTACCTTTGGTAACGCTTTTTCTAGTGGATACAGTATCTGCCTGTGGATTCCTCACCGACCCACCGCCTCCCCATTGTCCACCCTTTTATACCTTAAAAGAGGTATTCGTTAATAGGTTATTTCATATTGTCAGTCTGTATTGCCTCTGTATGCCTTTGTGTAGGCTTATAGGAAATGCTTCCTTTTTTTAATGATTTCCTTTTTCACTTTACACTGTGTGTATTTGTGTGAATACTGTGTACTATGCATGCATTGTCTATATGGTCGGTCCGCCCGTTTCGCCTCGTCATCAAGCCGACGTGGCCCTCTTATGGCTCCAGTGACGTCACTCGGAGCCGCGTGCGGAGCCATGGCATTGTGACGACCTTGTTGGCGTGGAGATGTAGGAAAAAAGTTTCCAAGGAATGCTGGCGCAGGGGATATTCATAAGGGGAGGAATCCACAGGCAGATACTGTATCCACCAGAAAAAGCGTTACCAAAGGTAAGTAACTTGTTCGTTAGGTAGGTGTACCCTGATTGACCCTCAACTATACGGATCACCAGGTTGCATAAGTTTACGCGTGTCTGTAAATATTTCGTAGCTATCATATCAGCTTGTAGGGAACGAAGGCTATCGATGTGTTCCTGTGTCCATTGTCTAACTGAAAAGTAAGGTTTTATTAAATCGTAGAAAGGTTTTACCCTTTCTGCGTAATCTACAATGTATGTTCTGCCAAAGTTCTGGAATCCCAGGATCGATTGTAAGTTTTTAAATGGTTTTGGAGGTTGGAGCAGTGCAAATTTCCCTAAAAAGTTAGCTGCTAGGCTTTTTCCTTCACTTGAAAGCTCGTATCCCAGAAAAAAGAAATTGAGGTGGGCTACCTTTGATTTTTTAAAGTTGAATTTGTATCCCTCAGAGGCAAATCCCAAAATTATAGTATTTACTCTGTTCAAGTGTTCCTCCAGGTCATCATCCGTTTGATAAATATCATCCACATAGGACAATGCTTCTTCATCCAAATTTTGAGGTAATTCATTTACACTGACTGAAAACAACCCCGCGCTGTTCTTATACCCCTGGGGGAGTCTACAAAATTGTTGCTGGGGCCCTATGTCGTGTTTAGGGTCTTACTTACCAGTCTCGAGGTGTTGGGACGGTTCCCGGCTTCGGTTCTTGTAAGTCCTGGTTTGACCAAGATTGGGGCGACCCCTTCCGGTAGCCACGGAGCTGTCGACAATGAAACCCTAAGCAGCCAGTGCACTCCAGAAGGTGTCCTTAGAGGAAAGACCCCGGAGGGGAAAAACCTCTGATGTTGATGCTGAGACTCCAGGAATTGTTAAATGGTAGCGGCAGTTTCAGTCGATAACCTTCCAAGTATTTGCCCGGCGATAATCGCCTCTCATACCACTCGATAATTTACCAAATAAAAGAGGCAGGCGCCGGAGACTGGAAGGCAGGAAACAAGGTTTTATTCCGTCGGAGCAGAACACATCAGATCAGACAGCAAGGTATCGTCACGAGGTGCTCTAACCGCATCTCTGAGACCTGGTCTCTTATACACTGGTTTATTGCTTTATTACACATAGTACATTCTTGAGATTCTTTTGAAGTACGGGGGAATATCCCCTGGAGCCCCGGTTCAGATCCGATCCCACACATAGATACAGTAGAAGTTCCCACCCTACCCGCAGTGGGAGATGGCTATCGCGCAGCAGGGAATTCCGCTAATTCCCGGGGTGTGTGCAACTGGCCGGGTCTCAGGGGGTAGGGGCTTTGATCTACTGTAATCCCTTTGATGTGGGGTGTTTCCCTTACAGTAGGGGCAATAAACTGCATCCGCAGGGCTAGGTGATGGCCTGGGACCAGTTCAGACAATGGGGCGCAGAGGAAGGGGGTTATCAAAGGAGAGGCATGACCATGTATGGGTTGTCGGTTGGAAGTGGTTCCGTAGCAAGGTCGCGCAGAAGGAGAGGGTTTATGGCCTGTATGAGAGAGCGGGGGTGGCCAGCGCGCGGGGGATGCTCGCAGCGCCAAGGGGACCGCGCTGACGATTGACAATGAGTGGGGAGAGAGTGGGGTGTCTAAAATGGCGGCCGTGCATTCGCTGTGCGTGACGCTGGGGAGAGGCAAGATGGCGCAGATGATGTTCAGTTTGCACGCTAAATTTCCACAGTCCTCCCTTTTAACATATCTCGCCAGCTTGCCTAGTTTGGATCTATCCCCATAATACCCCGTACCTCCACCTCGTTCAGAGCTTTCATCCGCTCGGTTTCAAAGTCCAAAGTCTTAGGGCAGATGCAGTTCATAAAAAGCGAACATAAAGGTGGCAGACACTGAATCCCCAAGCAACATCCACATAGTATCACAATTGGTATCAGGATAAATGAAAACAGCCTCCATCCCCAACCTTTAATAGTGTCCCAAAACCAACTCCCCAGCGACCATTCTTCTTGTTCTTGATGGACCTCTGCGGACAGTCTGTGGAGGTGTTCAATTGCTTTGTAGACTGAGGGTGAGTTATCCGGTACGTAGGTACAACAGCTGGACCCAATGATGCGGCATGCTCCTCCACGATCTGCTAGAACCACGTCTAGAACAAGGCGGTTCTGGAGAGCCACCAGGCGGATGGCCTGAAGCTCAGCGGTGTTGTTGGCGAGGGCGCCAGCTGTAATGTTCATTGCCGTTTCGACTGCCTGGGTTAAGTGGCGGATGGCACGGCTGTTTGCCATTGGACCCCAGAGAGGAACAAGGCCTTTGACTGCGTCCATGAACTGTGCTCCGGTGGAGTCGGCCTGAACAATGTCTTTGGCCCGTTTCTGTCGGTGTTGGTTTGCTGGAGCCACATACGTCGGAGGAAGGACAAAGGCGATGTAGCAGGTGCCTCCCCAACCTTTCGGAAGCCAGGTGTAGGCCTTAGTACCGCAGATGAAGTACATATTCGGGGAGGCAACAAAGGAGGGTGGGTCAACTGAGTCCAATGTTCGGGTGATGAGGCAGGAGCTGTGGCCCACCAGCTGTGCCCCCAGGCCTTCGAGGCATACAGACCCAGTGATGTTGATGACGGACAGGGCCACTGTTAGGGTGGCGGCCGTTCGTTTCCGGAGGTAAGAGAAGGTGGGTCTGGCTGGATTGTTGAACACTTGCATTTCAACTCGTTCTTTGGCAGGGATGTCCATGTGAAAGGAAGTGTTCGATCTCAGAGGGCAGAAGAGGGCAGAAGTTCTTCCAGTTTTGTTCAGCCAGAACCCATGGTAGAAGTGTGACATGGTTCTGCCGGAAGTGGCATTGTCCTTGTAGCTTTCTTGCAGGAGGATTAGCCAGGCGAGGCAGGAGCCATGGACAGAAAAAGGTGAAGGGATAAAAGGGATAGAGTGTCCAGTGGCATGTGGTAGCAGTCCACAGATCCAGCAATTAGTGGCGTTGGTAGCAAGATTGTGTTGGTGGAGCAACTGTACAAAGGAGTTATTCCAGAACTCCTTACGCCTTTCTCGGAGTTGGGGTGAAAGCGAGATCAGATGATGTTCTTTCGTGGTGGTAGGTTGAACGGTGGCCAGTAATGTCTTATGAGCGGGTGTGCTCTCCTCCATGATCCAGAAGGCGACCATGAGGAGAAGGCAGAAGAGAAGGGTAATGAAAAGTGCAATAGTCTTTAAGCTGTGCATTCGGTCAGTCTTTGGGTTTCTGTAGTGGATCTTCGGACGTCCGGTTGCTTCCATCATCTTCATGTTGGGCGCTTCCATCACCTTCAAGAGACTCGGTAGCGGGCAGAACCACAGACTTTGTTTGGTTTCTCTCCTGGTGGCCTTTGGGGTGACTAGGCTACCGCTTTGAGATTTTCACTTAGCTTGTGGTCTGCTTAGCCGAAGTTCTCTCCTTTCGTCGCAAGTTATACCCTTCTTTGGATGGCACAGTGGGATCAGGATATCTTACTAACTCGAGTGTCTCTGTATCTGGGCAGCGGCTCAGGGATGGTCGATCTTTGTCCAGGAGTTCTTCTTGGGCGGTGATGCTGTCCGTGGTTGTCAGGGTCGGTGATACCTTCTTGCAGTGGTGTGCATGCAGCCAATTGCGTTTCCCCTCCACTCGAAGAGCTGTTCGGGTGGTGATCAGGACTTGCAGGGGACCCGTCCACCGGGGCTCCAGACTCTTGGTGCGTTGGAAGTTACGCACTAAGACAAAGTCGCCGGGTTGGATGTCGTGTCCCGGGCCCCTGGAAACATCGGGAATGGCGTGCAGCACCTGCTGATGGATAACAGACAATGTCTTAGTTAGGTTATACAAATAGTCAGACATGAGGACGTCCGGGACGTCGTGGATGGACGATGGTTTTGGTGCAGTCCAAAGGTTCATGGGCCGCCCGAAGACGACCTCGTAGGGGGTTAAGTGGTGTTTGGTGGGGGTGGAACGCATTGATAGCAATGCTAGCGGGAGAGCGTCTGGCCATCTTAGCCCTGTGGTGGCGACTATTTTTGCTATCTTAAGCTTCAATGTGGCATTGTGTCGCTCAACCAAGCCTGCAGATTGGGGATGGAAGACCGCGTGGAACTTCTGTTTTACACCCAACCCTTTTAAGATGAGTTGGATAACTTCGGCTACGAAGTGGGGGCCATTGTCGCTCCACAAAATTCGACAAAGGCCGTATCGGGGGAAGAATTCCTTCAGTAGTACTTTTGCAGTAGTCATAGCGGTGTTGTCGTGGGTTGGGTAGGCTTCCACCCACTTGCTGAAGGCACACACAACGACGAGCACATACTTTAAACCTCGGCACCTTTCTAGCTGGACGTAGTCCATTTGTAGGACTTCAAAGGGGTGATTGGGGACCCCAAACCCTCCCCGGGGTACAGCAGTTCCTTTCCCAGGGTTGTGTTGGAGGCATACTAGGCATTGTTGGACCAGTCGTTTGGCTGAGTCGGGTATTCTGTCGTTGTGCCAGACTTTGGAGATGAGTTCGATCATGGGGGCAGACCCTATGTGTGCGGGGGAGTGTGCCATGGTCAGCATGGGGATCAAGTATGAGTCGGGTAGCAACCATTTGTTCGAGTCTTTAGTTCGCCAACAACCGTCATCGTCCTTCAATCCTACCCGGGCCCATTCAGTTAATTCGTGTGGTGTGCTGGCTAATTGGATATCCCTAATCGTTTCCCTAGCATCCTTCCAATTCTCAGTTTGTGACCTGGTCACGTACATGCGGGTCGTGGACCTATTCTCGGCTGTGGTTCGGGCAGTAATGTCAGCTAGTGCATTTCCCTGTCCTACAATGTCTGTCACCTTCTTGTGTGCCTGGCATTTGATCACAGCCAGCCGTGTGGGGAGGAGGACTGCTTCGGTCAGGGCAGAGACTAGATCTCCATGCAGGATGGGTGTGCCATGCGAGGTCAAGAATCCCCTCTCTTTCCATAAGAGCCCAAAGTGGTAAACTACCCCGAAGGCATACTGACTGTCTGTGTAAATGTTTGCGGTTGTCCCTGCTGCCAGGATGCAGGCTCGTGTGAGGGCAATTAGTTCAGCCGCCTGTGCGGATCGCTGGGTGATGCGGGCTGTCTCAACAACGGTTCGGGCCGTGGTGACTGCATAGGCAGCTGAGGTGGTGCCATCGGGGAGCTTGATACATGAGCCATCCACCCACAGTTCTCCGTCAGGGTTCGGGAAGGCAGTATCCCGGAGGTCAACCCTACTCTTGGTCTGTTCGTCGGTGAGGGTCACACAGTCATGTATAGGGGACGCATTGGGGTCAGTGTCAGGGAGAGGTAGTAGAGTGGCTGGATTCAGAGTGGTGCATCGTTTCAATGTGATGTGGGGTGCAAGCAGAGTCAGTTCGTACCCAGTCAGTCGTGCGCTAGTCAGGTGTTGAGTTTTGGTTTGGTTCAGGAGGGTATCAACAGCATGGGGCACCAATACAGTGAGGGGGTTCGAGAGCACGATCCCCTCACTTTGTCGGATAGAGACAGCAGCGGCGGCTACTGCTCGAAGGCAGGCGGGCAAGGCTCTGGCTACGGGGTCGAGAGTGGCAGAGAAGTAGGCACAAGGGCGTTGTTTAGGGCCTATGGACTGGGTTAGGACAGACAATGCGCATCCCTCCCTTTCGTGGGTGTAAAGGGAGAAAGGTTTAGTGTAGTCTGGGGTTCCTAGGACTGGGGCTGAGCAGAGGGCGTCTCGTAATTCCTTGAAGGAGGATTGGCATTCGGGTGTCCAGGGGAGGGGGAAGGGGGTATCTTTAGCCAGTCCTCCCATCTTTGGATAGTAGGTGGCCTAGATACGTTACTTGGGGCTGGCAGAATTGCAATTTCTTTCTGGAGACCTTGTGACCGTTCTCCGCAAGGAAGCGAAGGAGGTGAATGGTGGCCGTGACGGCAAGAGGGGTGGTGTCGGCCGCCAAAAGAATGTCATCGACGTACTGTATCAATGCCACTCCATCGGGTAGTTGGACTGCATCTAGTTGCCTCTTGAGGGCTTGGCTGTAAATACTGGGACTCTCAGTATAGCCTTGGGGTGCCCTACAGAATCTGTACGAACGGGCTTTTAAGGTGAAGCCGAACAGGTAGCGGCTGTCTGGGTGGATGGGGATGGAAAAGAATGCGTTCTTGAGGTCAATAACAGTAAAGATGGTGGCGGTGGATGGAATCAGGGTGAGGATGGTGGTGATGTCTGAGACTACGGGGTACTGGGGTATGACTACTTTGTTAACCTCTCGCAAGTCAACAATGAAACGGTAGGCTTTCTCATCCCCCTCGCCTTGCTTCTTTACAATGGGTAGGATAGGGCTGTTGCAAACATTACTCACTACTTCTTCTACCACTCCTGCCTCGACCAGGGACTCGATGATTTCCACCAATGCCTTCTCGCCTTCGGGGGATATCCGATACTGAGGAAGCTTTGGGAGCACTGCGTCCGGTCGGACGGTTATGTGTACCGGGTCGATCACCATGCGCCCTACATCTGAGTCGGTTTTAGCCCATAGATGTGAAGGTAATGTGTCGAGTAGGGACATATCAGCATCGGTTATAGAGAGCATACGCCGAGTGTGACAGGGTCTGAACAGATCTGGGTTATCGTGTAGGATGACTCGAACTCCGTCTGGGGAGCATCTGATAGTGGCTCGAAAATGTTTTAGCAAATCAAGTCCCATAATAGCATCGGGGGTGTTGGAGGAGAGCAGAAAGGTCGTGTCAGTGGTGTTATCTTCCAAGTCAAAGGGGATTGGTGCTGATAAGGGGTTAGTGGAGGGCATTCCGTCAAAGCCTATTGAGGTTACGTGTGAGCCAGACAAGGGTGCCCTAGGAATCAGTCGTTTAGATAACGCACTACGTGTCGCCCCAGTATCTACCAGGAATGGAGATTTTGTGCCCAAGACCTTAGCGGTGACGTAAGGGCCTTGCTGGTCAACACGGAGTTCGACTGGATCCCTCCCTTGCCCCTGGCGGTCCTATGCGAAGTCATGAGTGCTTTCATAGTCGGACTGCTGACACTGGTTTTGTCGGGGGCGATCAAAGGTGTTTGGTCTGCCTGGCCTGTCGTTGATGGTGTTGTTCGTGTGCCCTCGTCCCTGTTCTCTATTTCTGGGGTCATATGCTGCGTCTCTGGGGCCCCTATTCTTGTTCATTTCCAAAAGGACCGGGCACTGGGATTTCCAGTGTCCGAACCCTCTACAGAACGCACATTGATTTCCATCTAAGTCCCTCCGTCCGTTGTAGGGTGTAGGTGCATGGTCTCTAGGGGGTTGCTTTCTAGGGGCGGTTGGTTGGTAGTTCTCCTTCGGGGGTTCCCTTCCTATTGTCACCCCTTGCAATTGTGCTATCATCACCCTCTCCTTTAATTCCTTTTTCTTCTTCTCTGACGTCCTATCGTTCTCGTTTTTCTGGTTTTCGTAGTATTGGGCCATCTGGAGAATGGCTGCGGGTTTGGAGGCTGCCCAACTACTCTCGCTGGTCTGTAGTTTCTGGGAAACTTCTGGCGACAGGCCCTTTACATAATTCTGGACAAAGAGGTGGTGTCCGGTTGCGGTGGTCATGTCTTGGCCACTGTAGTCGGAAAACACAGTCTCGAATCGAGAGAAGTATTCAGACACGTCTTCCTGGGGTTTCTGGCGGCAAGCCGTCACTATCGACCAGTCTACCTTTCTTTCAGGGATTAGAGTCTTCAGCTTTTGTACAATCTTATCTGGGAGCTCTAGGATGGCTTTCGGGGGTTTCTGTCCTGGTTCTCGCTGTTTATCTATGGTATCGAGTTGTACCCAGGTATATCCGAACGGCTCAGCGTGGTCAACTTTCCGGATTTGTTTCCACACATCAGCCGGCAGACATAGCCCAAAGAACAAGTCGATATCTGCTAACGTCATTATCGTTGAGCCTAAGGCTGTACCTAATTCAGTGTAGAAGGCAGTCGGGTTCTTTCTCAAGTCGGGTAGGGTCTTTCTAAAGGTCAAAATATCTTGCCGGTCCCACGGCTGGTAGACCCAGTTATATACAACCCTTCCCTTCGCATCTTGGTGGTTGATGTCGTCGTGTGTTCCCTGACCCCGTGGGGGGACCCAGTAGGGGGCAGCTTCTTTAATGGGCATCATGGCATCGGCCCTTCCTCCCTTGGGTTTAGTTGCTATGGGGGTTTCTGTTTCGGTTGTTTGTCCATGTTCTTTAAGATGTTGGTAGACCTCGAGTGTACGAGTGAAGAGGTTCGCTACATCGCCCTCTCTTTCTTCCCCGATGTCTATCTTTCTATATAGGGCCGCTAAGCCTTCGGGACCTTTATCGTGGTACCTATCCTCATATGCATTCAGGGCGTGATAACAGAGCCGTACGACAAAGTGTCGTCTGCGGTTGTCGGCATACGATTTATACACATCCGTTATATACTCCTCACTTTCTTTTCGCTTCACCAGCGTCCCTACTATCCTATCGATTCCTGCTCGTTCATCCTTGGTTAATCGATTCATTCTGGTGGAATCGTTCTTTCTCATCTCATGGTCATCTAGCGTTATAGCCGACGTTGGGTTCAGTACAAGAGGCTCAGCCGGCGCGGAGGCCGTGAGGGCCGAGGCCCCTGTACTGCCTTCGTTCGTGTTCGGGGGTTGTGGGTGTTGCACTACTGGTTGGGAGGGTGCATACGGAGGGGGCATGTAAATGGTCGGGGGACCTAACAGTAATTCGTCATTCGTTTGCTGCTTGGAGGACAACACAGGGTAGAGCAAAGAAGGGGTCCTAACAGCGTACTGGCCTGAGGTTTCGGGCTCCTGTCTTAGTTTAGTTTCCCTTCTCTCTTTTATGTCTTCTTCTAACTTTTTAGCGGCAAGGTGAGCTGCCTTTCGTAATTCCTTTTCTGCTTTTACTTCTTCCCTCTTTTTCCGTTGCGTCGCTTCTTTGCGCCACATGCCAATACTGTCAAGCATAGTAGGCGTCGTCTTATTGCTACGCAGAGCTACTTCTAGCGCTTCTATCTTGCGGTCGTCGAAGGATCCCATCAGTGGCCACTGACTTTCGGGCTCCTTCTTGGTATATTTATGCCACAGCTTGCTATAAGCCACAGCGACTAGTCCATATTTAGTGAACATGTCCTTATTAGGGGTGCCTTCCAGTGGAGCCGGGTGGTTCACCTCTAATAAGCGGTCCGGGCAGAACCAACTACCAATCAGTGGGGAGAAGATAGGCATGACGGGTTTCAACGGGGACAAAAGTCAGCACTACCTATCTTTTCACTGCTTGCAAAGACTAGACAGAATATCTCTATTCCTCGTTATTTGTAAGCAGAGAATACCTCCAAAGAACCAATATCGAACAACTAGTGTTCGGACAATCAATCAATCAATCAATGGGGAGATAAAGATAGGCACGACGGGTTTCAATGGGGACAAAAGTCTGCGTTACCTACCCTTCACTATTTGCAAAGACTAGACAGAATATTCCTATTCTACGTTATTTGCAAACAGAGAATATCTCAAAAAGCACTATTCTTCAAAACAATCAATGTTCGGACAATCAATCAATGGGGAGATAAAGATAGGCACGACGGGTTTCAATGGGGACAAAAGTCTGCGTTACCTACCCTTCACTATCTGCAAAGGGAGAGAGAGAGAGTATTTCTACTCCTCCCCGTTTGTAGACAGCGAATATCTCAAAAAGAACAATCAATGAGCAATACTAGTATTCAAACAATCAATCAATTATTTCGCACTTTTGTCGTGTTTCACGACCTTACCCGGACCGCATGGACAGTTTCTCGTCTTCCGCCTCCAGCGCCCGATCGTCCTCTATTCTCCGTATTTGCCGCGGCACTCCTGATGGTTCCCAGTCAGGACCGTAGATCACTCGAGAGAGGTCTGCTCGGAACCAGTGAAGTTCGGATGATCGGCTGCCAGACGAGGGTCTATTGGGCAGGAGCTCTCCCGATCGTTGCAGTCGTTCACTCTGTCGTCGGGACCTCTCCCACTGGATCCACGTGTCGCTGATGGGCCCCACGTTTGGGACGCCAATTGTTAAATGGTAGCGGCAGTTTCAGTCGATAACCTTCCAAGTATTTGCCCGGCGATAATCGCCTCTCATACCACTCGATAATTTACCAAATAAAAGAGGCAGGCGCCGGAGACTGGAAGGCAGGAAACAAGGTTTTATTCCGTCGGAGCAGAACACATCAGATCAGACAGCAAGGTATCGTCACGAGGTGCTCTAACCGCATCTCTGAGACCTGGTCTCTTATACACTGGTTTATTGCTTTATTACACATAGTACATTCTTGAGATTCTTTTGAAGTACGGGGGAATATCCCCTGGAGCCCCGGTTCAGATCCGATCCCACACATAGATACAGTAGAAGTTCCCACCCTACCCGCAGTGGGAGATGGCTATCGCGCAGCAGGGAATTCCGCTAATTCCCGGGGTGTGTGCAACTGGCCGGGTCTCAGGGGGTAGGGGCTTTGATCTACTGTAATCCCTTTGATGTGGGGTGTTTCCCTTACAGTAGGGGCAATAAACTGCATCCGCAGGGCTAGGTGATGGCCTGGGACCAGTTCAGACAATGGGGCGCAGAGGAAGGGGGTTATCAAAGGAGAGGCATGACCATGTATGGGTTGTCGGTTGGAAGTGGTTCCGTAGCAAGGTCGCGCAGAAGGAGAGGGTTTATGGCCTGTATGAGAGAGCGGGGGTGGCCAGCGCGCGGGGGATGCTCGCAGCGCCAAGGGGACCGCGCTGACGATTGACAATGAGTGGGGAGAGAGTGGGGTGTCTAAAATGGCGGCCGTGCATTCGCTGTGCGTGACGCTGGGGAGAGGCAAGATGGCGCAGATGATGTTCAGTTTGCACGCTAAATTTCCACAGAATGAAGGAGAAGACAAGGAGCCAGAAAACATTGGAAAACAGGAGCCCAAAAAGGAACCAGGAGAAGACTGGAAGACAAGCTGGAACAGAAGGCGAATGGGTAAGAAAGTGCCAACGGAAGGAAGGAATCACCAAAAGAGGAGCCACAGGACCAACAGGAGTGCGGACACACCAGCAGGAATCATCCGGAGCGAGGACACACCAGCAGGAACAAGGAGTGTTGCAACGCAAGGAAGGAAAGGTTCTGATCCCTTATATAGAGAAAAAACAGGAAGTGACAAACAGGAACAGGAAGTGACAAAAAAGGAAGGAGAGGTGTCACCATCTTGGATAGCGAAAGGAGTGAAGTACAATAATATGGCCCCCAAGGAAGGGAGATCACCAGACCCCCACACCAGGTGAGTGTAATGTCCCAAGGTGCCTCGGGAAGCAGATGGGCCGCCGTGCAAGTATGTGGCGTGCCCGAAAACCAACAGGCATCGCAGTTGAAATGGCCACAGCAGGCTGTGATGCTGTACCGTGGCACCCCCAAAGAGGAGGGAGGGGCGCCGCGGGCAGCACCATTGCCGGCGAAGAGGAAACGGGGGGCGTTGCGAGTCGGCCCGCGGCGTAACATCCCAACACAGAGAATGCGATTAAATACCTGCTCTCAGGCGCTATATTCTGGCAGAAAAATCCATTTGAGATATCAAGCGTTGTTTTTCATTAATGCAGCACTGTGCATTTGAACTGCAAATGTCTTAGTGCTAGTGTTTAAATGTCTGTTATCCAAAACTTTATGAATTGTCCGGTTTTGATACGGGAAACAAAGGGTTATTCATTAGAGAGGTGCAAGTTTCAATCACCCTTGGTATTCAAGGTGGTCTAAGATCTCCCTGACCTGTTTTTTAGCTTCTTGCTTTATTGGATATTGCCTTTGTGCAGTCGGAGTATTCTTTAATGGAATAATGTGGTGGGTTGAATCCTTATCCCATCCTACATGGTTTCCGTATAATGCCGGAGCTAGGGCTACCGCCCACTCCTATATATATATAGTATATTTTAAGATATTTTGGAACGGGGTCGGAAAATACTGGTAGTATTACCGTTTCTCCCCTAGGGCAATCTATGACGAATTCTGGCAGCCAATCTTGTTCAGCTAACAAAATGTCATAGCCAAATCTCAGATTCTCCCAAAACAGACCTCTAACTGTCCTGCATTTGTCCTCCTCCATCTGGAGTATTATTTCATACAATTTATTTGGGACACTTACCCTAGTATCCGGTGTTTCCACCGTGATATAATCATTCAAGTCCGCTGTCACCAGAAATTTCATCAGGTTCTGGCGAGCTGTTGTTACTTCTGCCGCACTGTCTAGCATCGTCGGAGCCCATTCCCCGTTCAGCTGTCGAGTCTTCAGAATTCTGGGCATGTCTGATCTTTTGACCTGCAACCTTCTTCTTTTCAAACTGTGGCTTTTTTTTTTGGTTTATCTTCTTTTTTGGAAGTATCTTCTTGAGCTTGCTGCTTTTCTCTGGGCTTTGTACGGTCTTCTTGTCTGTCTGACTGTCCTTCCTTCTCTGAGTTTTTTGTTGAACCCTGAAAGGAACAAGAGGAATGTGAGTCAGTATCCTGATACCTGTCAGGTGTCCTAATATTGTCCCTATCTCTAAGGTTATACCTCCTTTCGGAGGGCTCCTGTGGAGTCTACCTCTGGATTGAGCTCTGTTTTCTTTAACTTTTGGTTTTTTGTTACTGTCCCACTTATTTTATGATGAAGCAGGTGTCCGCTTGATGGTCTCCTTTTCGGGACTACCCATCAGTTGTGGTTTTAATGCTTTTCCACCCAAACTGTCCCTGCCTAATTCTGCATATGCAGTTACAATTATTTTAGGTAGTTCGTGCTCCTGTTGTAAAGGACTGAACTCCCTTAGGCGTTGGCAGATAGCCACTGATGCTGCCTCCCCTTTAAGATTTGCTAATATTATGGCTGATACCTGGGCATAATTACCTAGTAATTTCATCCCTAAGTTGAGAGCAGGTTCTGCACCGAACTTAATTTGTATTTTGTCTCAATACATCTGGTACTACTGCTAATGACGGGATACCATGAGTACGGGTATATATATAACAGCAAAAACTGAACCCCAAGAATCCACTATCTCTAGTGTTATCCCCATGGGCAGACAGATTGTCAGCATTCTGTGTTTTTCATATGTGCTAGTATTTGGAAATACTGCCTCTAGCTGTGTTATTTTCTGAGCTACACAGAATGGCATTTATTCTTGTTTTGCAGGCATTTTACCCAGTTCGAGGCATGTGGGCTGCTGAATTCATATCTGTGCATAGATCGCCGCCTAGTGTTGGGTCCGGATGTTTGCACGTTGTTGTCCTGGAAGAGTCTTCGAAGTATCCTTGGATAGGTGACTCCTCCCCTGGACTACAGTGCGCATGGGCATCCTCTCCATCCTCAGATTGTTTTTTTCCGCCATTGGGTTCGGATGTGCTATCTTAACTCCAGTTAGGAAAAAACTTTGTCGAGGCCAAAAGGCCTTTAGTTCGCGTCGGTACTGTTCACTCGATCGGTTTCGACCCTACCTGTTAGCTTACTAACTTCGGAAACAACTTTTCGCTTTTTACCTGGCCATCGACGACACCGACGATGGAGTCGAGGACACCATTCAAGAGGTGCCCGGTATGCAACGCGAAATATCCCCATATCGATGTCCACCCGGTGTGCAACAAATGCTTGTCGCCGGACCACGACGAATCGACATGCATGGCCTGTGCCCGGTTCCGTTCCAAGAAGACTCTACGGAATCGACGAGCGGCGAGACTCGAAGCGCAGCACGCGGCACCGGCCCCGGCAGACATCTTCAACGCCGAAGATGTCGAGGAGTTGGAAATCCTACCCTCCAATCCCGGTTCCGAACATGACTCCGGTTCGGACGACGTCGACGAATCACTCTTTCGCAGAGATGAAGACAATTCCGAGGTAGGAGACGACGATGAGGCCTTAGGGGCCGAAGAGAGTAGCTCCAATGACGAGCAAGGCCTACCCGTTCAGACTGACGAGAGCCCAGTGCCACAGTCTATGGCTCCGGTCGAGGGATCGCCTTCGGGCCTTACCCGAGACCTATCCCGCAGTTCTTCGGCCCCGCCCTCGGGCCCGGCCTCGGACGTTCAGCGGCAGCCATTATTACCTAAACCGGCTGGTTTCCCTTCTACCAAACCGAAACCGAAAGCTGCACTGGTACAAATGAAACCGAAACCGAAAGTGGCGCTAGTCGGATCGAGGCCTTCGACGCCAGCGACACGCATCGGCACCGAGCGCACCAAACGAGACTTCGGTGCCGAACTTGAAGCGGCCGACGCCGGAGTCGGCATACGGAAAAAGGCCCTCGGTGCCATCAAACCTGTGCCCGCGCCATCGACTCCTAAACCAAAGGTCATACCACCTGCTGCGTCTCACGTCGCTTCCACGGCAACACCAAAGCCTCCTGCATCGAAGACGTCGACGGCCATTTCCGCCCCTCGACCCGATGACCCACCGGCGCCGAAAAAGTCCACGGCCGCCTCTACAAACCTGGTAGGCGCTAAGGCCTCGAAAGCGCTTCAAGTGCGAACCGTTGCAGCACAAAGCAGCAAAACCCAAGCGGTCCTCCAGGACACATCGGGCTCCGGCCCACTAAAAGCTCAAGCAGCCTCTTCGGCGCCAGCCAACATAACTTTTGGCCTGCCGCCATCCACGATCCCGAAAATATTCCAACTCAGGACACGGGTCACCCACACCACGGTTACACCTGCTGAGACGTCTCCGTCACATTACATCGACGCCAACACCGGCAGGATGATTATCCATGACCGGAGGATAACTTCGGAGCCACCCTTGGACCCTTTCAGGATCCCACTAAAAAGAAAGCTGCCTGTGGACTCAGAACCTGTGCTTTGCGAATCTTTCGACTCGCCCTACCAGGACCCACTATCATTCTCTCCCACACACTCCGACACGGATGCGTTGGCAGACTATATGGATGACCGAGTCCCTTACCACGGAGACATGGACCCTGATGACCAACAGGACCCTGATCAAACTTGGGGCGACCCTGCAGACCCCAGTGCACCTCTAGATGCACAGGACCCACAACTCTATGGAGCGAAAACATCTCCCACAGAGGACACTGCAGCGTTCAACGCTCTTATTGAACGTGCTGCGAATAATCATGGAGTGCAGCTTCACTCTGACACCGTGGAAGACGACTTCCTTATGGACACTTTCGCTTCCTCGGAAAGGCATGTAAAGACTCTGCCCATGTTGAAAGGGGTCCTCAAACCAGCCAAGGACATCTTCAAGGAACCCACCAGGGCAAGGGTGATAAACCCCAGGATCGACAAAAAGTACAGATCAGCACCTGGGGACCCTACTTACATCAGAGGCCAATTACCTCTCGACTCCATTGTCGTTGAGAATGCTCGCAAGAGGGCACACTCGCAAACGACAGGTGACGCTCCTCCCCCGGACAAAGAGTCCAAGGTTTTACAGACCTCTGGCAAGCGAGTTGCCGCCCAGGCTGCCAACATATGGCGCATAGCCAACACTCAAGCGCTCCTCGCTCGCTACGATAGAGCGCACTATGATACATTGGAGCAACTACTCCAACATCTCCCTGACCAGTTCAAAGAAGGTGCAGAAATTCTTATCAGAGAGGGACAGCTACTCACAAATGCTTCCATCAAGTGTGCACTAGATGCTGCAGACACGGCTGCCAAGCCCATAAACACAAGCGTCATGCTGCGACGACATGCCTGGTTGCGAATCTCCGGGTTCAAACCTGAGGTGCAAAATAACATACTAAACCAACCTGTCAACCCCGACTATTTATTCGGGCCGGAGGTTGACACAGCCCTTGAGAAAATAAAAAAGGACACGGACACTGCAAAGTCCATGGGGGCTCTCCAGACTCAGTCCTTTCGGAGCAGCTCCTTTCGTCGCCCCGGAAATAGAGGAGCAGGTAGAGGACAGGGGTCACAGCAGACATACAACAAAGGCAATACCCAAACCACCTACAATAAAAACACCCGGGGTGGATATCGTGGCTCCAGTACAAAGGGCAGAGGACGCGGCTACGGCAACACCAGGTCCTCCCCCAAGAACAAGCAGTGACGCCCTCTCCCTTCCTCCCGACCACATAACACCTGTCGGGGGAAGGCTACAAAGGTTCCTGTCCACGTGGAACTCCATCACCACGGACAGGTGGGTCAAAGATATTGTCAAATACGGTTACTGTCTAGAGCTAACCTCCACTCCACCCACAATACCTCCAAGAAACCGTCCTATGTCCTCAGAGCACTTAACGCTCTTACAACAAGAGGTGCAAAGTATGCTTCTAAAAGGCGCTATAGAGGTCGTACCCGTCCACGAGCACGGTACGGGAGTGTACTCCCTCTACTTTTTAATACCGAAAAAGGACGGGTCACTCAGGCCTATACTAGACCTAAGACCCCTGAACCGGTACATTCTTTCCGAGCACTTTCACATGCTCACTCTCCAGCAAGTCCTTCCGCTTCTCAAGCAGGGAGACTTCCTGGCCACACTGTAACTCAAGGATGCGTATTTCCACATACCCATTCACCCCTCACACAAAAAATACCTCAGGTTCACTGTTCAGGGACAGCACTATCAATTCAAAGTCCTGCCCTTCGGCGTGACAACAGCACCCAGGGTCTTCACAAAGTGCCTAGCTACTGTGGCGGCACATCTACGGAGGCAGCACATACACGTCTACCCCTACCTGGACGACTGGCTCGTTCAAGCGAAGTCAGCCCAGCAATGTGCCAGCCACATGTCCCGCACCATTCACCTCCTTCACAGTCTGGGATTCTCACTAAATTACCCAAAATCCCATCTCCAGCCCGCACACGTACAACAGTACCTGGGTGCGACTATAGACACTCTGGCGGCCACAGCTCAGCCAAATTTAGTGAGGATCAACAGCATGCAAATGCTGATTTCCAAGTTCAAACCCCAACACTCCCTTCCTGCGCGAGTGTTCATGCAGTTGATAGGCATGATGGCCTCCTGCATTTTCATAGTCCCGCACGCGAGATTACATATGCGCCCGCTTCAGGAGTGCTTGGCACGTCAGTGGAATCAGGCTCAAGGACAGTTGAAAGACCTAGTGTTGGTGAGCGGTCGGGCATACAACTCTCTGCATTGGTGGAATCCACAAAACCTTTGCAAGGGCCGACCGTTCCAAGAGTCTGTTCCACAAATAGTACTGACAGCAGACGCGTCTCTCCAGGGATGGGGAGCTCATGTACTCCACTACACAGTGCAGGGACTATGGACGACACAACAGAAGAAAATGCACATCAACCTTCTGGAACTGATGGCAATCTTCCTAGCCATGAAGGCATTCAAAGTACATCTGTGCAACAAGGTCGTGTTGATCCGGACGGACAACATGACCGCAATGTACTACATACAGAAGCAGGGAGGAACGCACTCTCCACAGTTGTCTCATCTGGCTCAGAGCATGTGGAAGTGGGCCATTCAGAGGAACATGTTCCTCATGGCGGAACACCTCCCCGGCAAGGACAACCAAATGGCGGATCTGCTCAGCAGACACAGCCACCAGATGCACGAGTGGGAGTTACACCCATCAGTACTCCAGCCGTACTTCCAGCAGTGGGGTCATCCAGAGATAGACCTGTTCGCCACAAGCGAAAACGCAAAATGCCAAAGCTTTGCCGCCAGGTTCCCACATCCGCAGTCGCAGGGCAATGCGATATGGATGAACTGGTCCGGCAGATTTGCGTACGCTTTTCCCCCAGCGCCGTTGATACCGCTGGTGGCTCGCAAACTCAGACAACACTCCCTGACACTCGTCCTAGTTGCTCCTACGTGGGCACGCCAGCCATGGTACACCACCTTCCTCGAACTTTCCGTGGTGCCGCATCAAAGGCTGCGGATCAAACCCGCGCATTTGACGCAGAACCATGGAGAGATTCAGCACCCAGATCCGCAACAGCTGAACCTGGCGATCTGGCTCCTGAAGTCCTAGAGTTTGGCTACCTCAACCTGCCACCTGACTGTATGGACATCATCAAGGAGGCCAGGAGACCCACTACAAGAGCTTGCTATGCAGCCAAATGGAAAAGGTTTGTCATTTATTGCGGTAATAATGACATTAACCCGCTGGACGCATCCATCCAAAACATCATTTGTTACCTCCTACACCTATACCGATGCAATCTGGCGTGCACCTCTATACGTGTCCATTTGACCGCAATATCAGCCTATCTACAAACCAGGCAGCACCTCTCTCTATTCAGAGTGCCTGCCATCAAAGCATTCTTGGAAGGACTCAAACGAGTCATTCCACCAAGCCACCCACCAGCTCCAATGTGGAACCTCATCCTGGTCCTCACACGCCTGATGGGTCCACCCTTTGAACCTCTCCACTCATGCGAGATTCAATTCCTCACCTGGAAAGTAGCTTTCCTGGTAGCGATCACTTCTTTAAGAAGAGTTAGTGAACTCCAGGCACTAACAGTTCAAGAGCCATTTATACAGGTTCATGCCAACAGGGTCGTACTACGTACCAACCCCAAATTCATGCCCAAGGAAATATCGCAGTTCCACATGAATCAAACTATTGAACTGCCCGTTTTCTTCCAAAACCCACAAACTGTCGCGGAAAGGGCACTCCACACACTAGATGTCAAAAGGGCTCTCATGTATTACATCGACAGGACCAAACCCTTTAGGAAGACAAAACAACTGTTCGTTGCCTTTGCCCCACACCACAAAGGTAACGCCATCTCCAAAGCAGGGATAGCCAGATGGATAGTTAAGTGTATCCAAATTTGTTATCAAAAGGCAAAACGCACATTAACTATTCCCCCACGAGCCCACTCAACACGTAAGTTAGGGGCCTCCATGGCTTTTCTAGGAAATATTCCCCTGCATGATATATGTAGAGCAGCCACCTGGTCCACTACACACACATTTACCAAACACTATTGTGTAGATGTGCAATCAAAACAGCAGGCAGCTGTAGGACAGGCTGTTCTCAAAACCCTTTTTCAGACCGCTGCAGCTGGCACTGGTAGCCGCCGCTAATAGAGGGCACTGCTATACATTCTATGCACAGATATGAATTCAGCAGCCCACATGCCTCAAACTGAATATGCTACTTACCAGTATGCATCTGTTCTTGGCATGTAGGGCTGCTGACATTCATATCGCCCTCCCTCCTCCCCGGCGCCTGTAGCAGCTGCAGCTCTCAGAATTACTGTAAGCATGGTCATCACTTTCTGTATCTACTCCATCACTGCCACAATGGCGAAAAACAATCTGAGGATGGAGAGGATGCCCATGCGCACTGTAGTCCAGGGGAGGAGTCACCTATCCAAGGATTCTTCGAAGACTCTTCCAGGACAACAACGTGCAAACATCCGGACCCAACACTAGGCGGCGATCTATGCACAGATATGAATGTCAGCAGCCCTACATGCCAAGAACAGATGCATACTGGTAAGTAGCATATTCATTACCGCGTGTAACGTTTGTGGTTTTATTTTAGTTACTGTATTTTGAATTGGAGTTGTATTTGTTGTAACTGTTGCCGGCTAGACTGTAAGTGTCCTCATAACAAACTTTGTCATGTTTCTGTACATTTTTATTAATTCTTTGTGAAGTATAAGTAAGTCTCCTCCTGGCATTGTTTTAATGTCAGGATGTGGTGTATAGGCCGCTAATATTGGCCATGTCGCTCCTTACTCTATTTCTTGTATGGGGAAGGGTGCTTTTAAACCAGTATAAGTGTTCTTGGTACTTGTGCTGAACTTCAGTGTCCTCATACAGACAAAATTCCGCTGGTGGTTCGTCTTCTGTGTAGAAATTAAATGTTTTTGTTCTTGCATTTGCTGCTGGGAATGTAACCCATGAATAAAATACCTTGGTTCTGTATGATTTGTGTGCCTCAATCCTGAAAGCCACTACGCCAACCCAATTTGTTAAACCATGCACAAGCAGTTTCAGGGTGATCGCATTTCTAACATTTGCTGCAATATGTATTGGGTTTGCATCTTCCTCGTCTTCCGAAAGCGGTAATGGCTGTTCTAGTGGGTCTTAGACCTGGTTAATCATTGTGTTTAAAAAACATGTAATAATTTTTCAAGGGAACCAAGATAAGGTGTTTTGCACAATTTTCAGGAACACTGTGTCCTTCAAGCTTGATTAACCAACAGGCAATAAATATGATTTTTCACCTACTCAGGTGTGCGGAGTTTGTGCCCACCCACTCCAGAGGTCCTACTTGTGTAGGGATTTCTGAGAATAGCATGACTGAACTACTCAGATTCTGCTGTTAAATAGGTACCCAACCAACATTTCTGGCGCCATGTCATGTAGCTCCTATAATAGTTATACAGGATCCGGGTATGTTGACCTTTTGCACCAACTAGCTCACAGTGCCACTAGAATCTTCTCATCTGAAAGAGACACGTTAGTGATAGATTCCTTACCTTAGAATATCCCCAGGCGTCAGACTGGATCCGGAAAGTTTTCGTCAGCAGTACCCCTGCGTGTCGGTAGGCGTTGTCGTGCGGCTCCGCGTACGTTGCTGGTGTCGTATTCGCCGAAATGACGTCATCAGTGCTACTTAGACGCGTCCACGCGCACCGACGTCAGTTCTTTCTTTTTCCGTGCTAGCAAGCGCAGATCCAAGCGAGAGCGGTACTCCTAGTTAATATTTTAACTTTATTTCTCAGACTTGTTTCTCTTGCTTGTCGAGTACTCGACTTCTGGTGCAGTGGAAATGCCCGGGTTTGAGTCCTGTAGGGACTGCCATCGGAACATGTCGGTGGCGGACCCGCATGAAGTGTGTCTCTTCTGCTTAGGGCACACCCCTGACCCTGAGACGTGCCCCGATTGTCAGGCCATGGCGCCGAAAGCTTAGCAGGAGCGTTCCCGATAGTTGATGGAGGCCCGGCTATCGGTTCCGCGACCCTTGAGGACCCGCTCCTGTGGGAAGTCGAGGGACAGGTCGCGGGGCCGACACCACCGTTCGTCGGAATCGAGGACAGGTAAGTCAAAGCGCCATAAGAAGTCGAAGAAGCGACGTCGCTCTTAGTCTTCCCCTCACCGGTCACGGAATGCGGTGGAGGGGGTGGGTGGTCACTCCCCCGCGG
The DNA here is from genome assembly GCF_964204655.1 of Triturus cristatus. NCBI lineage: Eukaryota > Metazoa > Chordata > Amphibia > Caudata > Salamandridae > Triturus > Triturus cristatus. The sequence continues at coordinate 626,378,744 of NC_140594.1, read as the reverse complement.
CTCTGGTGGAGCCTCCGTTGTTGCCTGCGGCCTACCTGCCTTTCCCGGGGCCATACACGGCTCCGGAAGAAATACAGGTATTCCTGTCGGCCATGGGCCGTTTATTTGCCCCATTGGGCCCCTCTGGTGCGCCTTTGTGCCCCGTGGACCCGTTGGATGGTTCTGCCCCCGTGCCACCGCCTTTGGCCCGGCTACGTGAGCAAGATACCCTGCGGCACTGTTGGTTCCGCCTCCGACGCTGGACACAACGCTGTTGCCTACAGGGCCGGACTACGTTGAGCCTGGATTGGTCTATTATCCTCCGATTCCTATTCCAGGTGGGGAGTTTATTCTCTTTCCCCGGGCCCCTCGTCCTTACCGGCCGGTGGACGAAGGGGAGTACTGGGAGGGGTCTGAGGACCCTCTCGCAGCTCAATGTGAGGATGAACCGGAGTGGGAGGGTGATATGGAAGGTCCAGGCGATCTGGATTTCTCTCCGCACCATAGTCCACTGTCCCCTGCTTCCGTAGCTACGGAGGAGGTTGGGACTTTTTCTGTGGTGTTGCGTAGGGCGGCTGATGCTCTTGCCCTCGAGCTCCCTTCCATGCCTATTAGGACCAATCTCCTGACTGAGATGCTGCAGCCAGCGACCTCCTTGGCGGAGCCGCTACTGTCCTTTAATGACGCACTTACAGACATTCTGTTAAGCACCTGGACCAAGCCTAATACAGGGGTTCCTGTGGATAGGAGTGTGGCACGACGCCATCGCTCCGCCCCGGGCGACCCCAGTTTTCTCACGCAACACCCAACGCCTGAGAGTCTGGTTATCCAGGCCTCTGCCTCTCCGCACCTCCGGACAAAGAATCTAAAAAACTTGAGCAGTTTGGGAAAAAGATTTTCACCTCTGCCAGTTCCGGGTTGCGAGCGGTGAATACCGTATGCCTGTTGGGCTGCTATTCACACTCTGTGTGGGACACTGTAGCACAAGTGCTGCCTCAGTGCCCAGTGGAAGCTCGAGTGGTGCTCTCCCAAGCCATTACCAAGGGGAGAGATGCTGCAAAGTCCACTATCCGTTGTGGCCTTGACACAGCCGACTCCCTCAGCAGGGCAATTTCCACATCAGTGGCGCTACGCAGTTAAGCCTGGCTCAGGACAACTGGCTTCTCCGGGGATGTCCTGAACACTTTGTTGGACATGCCCTTTGATGGCATGCGCCTCTTTGGCGACAAAGCGGATAGCACTTTTGAACGCTTTAAAGACTTCCGGGCTACAGCCCAGTCGTTGGGTCTTGCCTCCACGCGCGCTCCCTTGGGGTCTGCCTTTCGAGGTCAGGCACGAGGCGCCCATACGCGTTCCTTTCAGAGCCACCGGACTGCGCAGCCACAGTCTCAGCACAGCCGCGGTCGGGGGGGCCCGTCGAAGTGGGGCACGGGGCCAGCGGACGGGTCAGTCCACCACCCCCCCTGCTACCACTGCCTCAAAACCTTCCTAGTCCGGTGTTTCAGGCCCACCAAATGCCAGTGGACGGCAGGATTCGCCTTCGCCTACCCCACTGACGCACCATCACTTCGGACAGGTGGGTTCTGCAGGTAGTCCGAAGGGGCTACTCCCTCCCTTTCGAGACTTCCCCTCCAGCCATGCCGCCTCAGTACCACCGCATGTCGGGGATCACTTGGCGCTTCTCCAGCAAGAAGTTGCAGCCCTCTTGGCCAAGGGGGCCATCGAGCACGTTCTGACGCCAGAAGTAGGTTGTGGTTGTTACTCCCACTACTTCCGGGTTCCAAAGAAGGACAAGGGCCTGTGTCCTATGTTAGACCTCCAGAACGTCAATCGCTTCCTCCGGAAGGAGAAGTTCAAGATGCTCACGCTTGCTCAGGTCTTGTCTGCCCTAGACCTGCAAAACTGGATGGCAGCGTTGGACTTGCAGGATGCTTATTTTCATATCCCCATCCTGCCAGCCCACCGGCGTTACCTGCGGTTCACGGTAGGTCACGAGCACTTTCAGTTCACCGTGCTCCCTTTCAGCCTTACCAGCGCCCCTCGGGTGTTCACGAAAGTGATGGCGGTGGTCGCAGCTCATCTGCGCAGATCAGGGATCTCAGTCTTCCCCTATCTGGACGACTGGCTGTTGAAGGCGGGCTCACCCCAGGCCGTCGTCTCCCACCTCCAGACTACGGCCAACCTCCTGCATTTGCTGGAATTCTCCCTCAACGTGCCGAAGTCGCACCTGATTCCCTCCCAGAAGCTCCTCTTCATCGGAGCGGTTCTGGACACGGCGCAGTTTCGGGTTTATCCTCCCAAACAGCGAGTCCAGGACATTCGGGCTATGATTCCGATCTTTCAGCCTTAGCACTGGGTTTCGGTCAGGATGACCTTGAGGCTGCTAGGACTCATGGCCTCATGTATCCTGCTGACCAACCATGCCAGATGGCATATGCGGGCTCTGCAGTGGGACCTGAAGTTCCAGTGGGCGCAGCATCAGGGGACCCTGTCCGACTACGTCCAGATCTCGGAGGGCACTGCACAAGACTTGCAGTGGTGGCTCACGGACCAGCGTTGGGTCAGCGGCAGATCCCTCTCCCTTCCCCAACCGGAGCACACAGTGATGACGGATGCGTCCCTCCTGGGATGGGGCAGCCACATGGGAGAGGCGGAGATCAGAGGCCTCTGGTCTCCGACGGAGTCCAAGCTGCATATCGATCTTTTGGAGCTCAGGGGGATCCTACTTGCACTGAAAGCATTCCTTCCCTCTGTCAAGGGAAGGGTAGTGCAGGTGTTCACAGGCAACACCACCGCCATGTGGTATTGCAACAAACAAGGCGGGGTGGGGTCGTGGACCCTGTGTCAGGAGGCTCTGCGCCTCTGGACATGGCTGGAACATCAAGGCATCTCCTTCACGGTTCAACACCTTGCAGGTTCTTTGAACGCTGGGGCGGACAAACTCAGCCGCCGGTGCCTGATGGATCACGAATGGCGTCTGCACTCGGACGTGACGCAAGGTCTTTCTGCAGCGGGGAAAGCCTTGGTTAGATCTATTTGCCACAGAAGAGAACGCGCAATGTCAGCAGTTCTGCGCGTTGGAGTTTCCAAGGCGACACTCGCTCAGAAATGCTTTTCGTCGTGAGTGGAGTTGCGGTCTGTTGTACGCTCTTCCGCCTATACCACTTCTACCCAGAGTGCTGAAGAAAATCAGATGAGACGGGCCCAAGTCATTCTTGTAGCACCGGAGTGGGCTCGAAGAGTTTGGTATCATGAGCTACTCAGTATGAGCGTGGATCCCCCGATCCGACTGCCTCTTCGGGAGGATCTTCTGTCGCAGCAACAGGGGACGGTCCTCCACCCGAACCTGTCCAGCCTCCACCTCCTTGCGTGGAGATTGAGCGGCGGCTTTTGATTCCATTTGACTTGCCTCCTGAGGTCTGTAATGTGATTCTGGCAGCCAGACGTCCTTCAACTAAATCTGAGTACGCCGGTCGGTGGAACAAGTTTGTGGCGTGGTTCACAGCGAAAGCTGTAGATCTCCTTTCTGCCCCTCTTTCTGAGGTCCTTTTGTTCCTTCTCTCTTTGGCCCAGCAGGGCTCTGCTCTGGGCACTGTCAAGAGCTACCTTTCTGCTCTTTCAGCCTTTCTCAGGCTGCCTGATCAGCCCTCTCTTTTCAAGTCCCCTGTTGTCAATAGATTTCTCAAAGGCATTACTCACCTTTTCCCTCCTATTCCTTTTGTGATGCCTCAGTGGGACTTGAACCTGGTTCTCACATACTTAATGTGCGCTCCCTTTAAGTCTCTTCATTACTGTCCTTTGCGGTTATTAACTTTGAAAACTGTCTTCCTGGTGGCCATCACCTCCGCTAGGCATGTGAGTGATCTCCAGGCTCTGTCATGTAAACCTCCTTTCCTGGCGATTCATCCGGACAAGGTTGTGCTTTGACCACGTCCCTCCTTTATGCCGAAAGTAGTCACTGGCTTTCATCTCGGGCAGACTGTCATTCTGCCCACTTTCTTGCCGCCTCCGCACCCTTCACGAGAGGAAGAGAGGCTCCACCGTCTGGACCCAAAACGTGCACTTTCATTCTTTCTCAACTGCACACAGTAGTTCCGGGTGGATGACCAGCTCTTTGTTGGCTACGTGGGCGCCAAGAAGGGCCGAGCTGTGCACAAGCGGACTATCTCCCGATGGGTTGTCTTGTGTATTAAAGCCTGTTACTCTCTGGCTAAAAAGGACCCTCCGGTGGGGCTGCGCGCCCATTCTACCAGGGCCACAGCTGCTACTACAGCATTGGGACGCGGTGTCCCCCTGCAAGATATCTGTCAGGCAGCCATGTGGGCCTTGCTGCATACTTTCACAAAGCACTATTGCCTTGACAGTCAAGTCCAGAGAGACGGCTTCTTTGGCCGGTCGGTTTCTGTGACTTTCTGTTATGATTTCACTTCGCAGACCCTCCACTGGGGTTGGTGTTGCTTGGGTATGTATTCTAAGGTAAGGAATCTATCACTAACGTGTCTCTTTCAGATGCACAAGTTACTTACTTGTGTAAGAATATATCTGTAAGAGACATTAGTTAGTGATAGATTCCTTATCGCCCGCCCATCCTCCCCGTTCTGTGAACTGTTCTTTAGGGTTCAGGTCATCCCTTTTAGGGCCCTAGTTCTATTGCACCAGTAGTCAGTCTCTGACATGGCTCTGCGTTCCTGGCGCAGAAAGTCGTGTACAGAACTGACGTCAGCAAGCGTTGGCGTGTCTAAGTAGCTCCGATGACGTCATCTCGGCGAATATGACGCCAGCAACGTACGCGGAGCCGCACGACGACGCCTACCGACGCGCAGGGGTACTGATGATGATAAATTTTCCGGATCCAGTCTGACGCCTGGTGATATTCTAAGGTAAGAAATCTATCACTAACTAATGTCCAGATATATCGTTACACAAGTAAGTAACTTGTGCTTTCCAAGGAGAGAATAGTTCTTGGCCACCATCGAACATAACAACCCTGATCCCTCAGGACTGTGAAACAATATACTACTTTTCGCTCAGTCACTCATGCTTACTTAGCCTCTCTCAGAGAGATACACAGAATAAACATGCTGGGCGTTTTCAATAAGTATTTATTGAACAGTTGTTATTCTGGTGTAGAACAGATGAGCTGCAACAACCGTTAGACAGTATAAGATATAAATGATTAGCAGTACTATAAAGGTAAATGGATGGTATAGCTCTACCACCTTTCAATAATCATTAATACATACGAGTATATAAAACACATGATAAAAAGATGCGTACTCCAACAATGCTTCACTAACTAGATGTACCTACATGTACCTAGCATGTGTATAGGTGTTAAGCCAAGAGTCCATTTAGGATTTAGCCACGCCATTGCCTAAAGTGAGTGACTGTACAACCAGTCTTGGTCTCGAGTTGGACATCCCACGGGGATGCTAGACCACTGCGAGCTGGAGTGTCTGCATGCAGGAACCTCGGTGTCTCCAGTCAGTGTGTCGGCCGGGAAGTCTCTGGCTCCTCTCTCTATCTTAGCAAGATATGATGTATATTACGGTAAGGGGACAATAAATTCCCCAACATACAGTTCACTTGTTTTTAGTACCATACGGCTACTTGTCACATTAAAATTAATTTTGTAACTGTAATGGTTTTTAACCTCACTCACTCCATATGGGCCCCCACTTAGTTTAGAAGTGCATCCCTGTCGTCAGGTGTATGCCTGCCCTCTATCAAACATAGTTTTTAGAGGGCGAGGATTGGCCGATGATGAAGCATGACACCAGATGGTGTTTGAGACCAGTCCTTCACTTTTTGGGAGATGTCCACACTCGCAAAGTAACTTTTTGAGCACCTTGGTCACATAATTGGGAGCGGCTCATTTTGTGATGAACATTTGATGTTGGAGACTGCCTGCTCATGGTGCCCCATGTCTCTAGTTCCCTCTCCCAGGACTCTCCCGGGGCTAGTGTGATTATATGTATATATACCCATAGGTCTTCCCAGGGGTCCTACCTCGCTGTATTACTGTGTTGGCCCAAGGATGACGTTGGGCATGAACTTTACACATAGATATTATACAGGAGATGGTAGTCCTGCTGTGCTTCCGAGAATCCTCATGCATAATGTATGAGATGTCGAACTAGGGAAAACCCGCGTTCTGAATGCAGTGTCATATCTAGGTAAAAGGTCAGTCCCTGTAAATCGTTACAAGTGTAATGTAGGGAAGAATATAGGTGAAGGGTTATGAAGTTACCGGGCCTATATTATGGTACCTATATGGAATATAACACCCCTGTTGCTTTCAGATAAAATAAAGGTCAATACCACAACAGCGGACTGTAAGTACTGCACCTCACTCCGCGATTCACCACGGTCCCGTACACTGCAGTTCCTGTACCCGCCGTTGTTTGGTACTACTGCCCAGCAGAAGTATGATGATAATCGGAATGGAATGTTGCACTGGGAAAGTGTTCTCCTCCATAGAATTGTTCAGACCGTATTTATAAATAGTCCTTTTTATTTCTTTTTTTCTTCTTTCTTTTTTATATGTGATTCTTCACAAGAAATCTATGAGTTTACATAAACCATCCAGCCAACGCGCTTCATTCAAAATATCAGTTTTGAACTTCATCAGGGCTCAAATACTTTGTGTTTACATAATTTTAATTTTCCTTATCATAAATAACTCAAAGTTTGTTCCGATTGATCGATATATAAATTGATACATCGATGTACTTCCTTCTTGGAATAGGTCAAGTAGGTTCCAGAGATATTTCAAAATGGCCTAGTCCATAAGTACGGAAACGGGGGTTAGTTGCCCGTCATTGATCGTTGAAGAACAGATTAGAAATGCTCCACCAGGAGTCAGGAAAAGTATCAATGACTGGCAATTAACCCCTGTTTCTGTACTTACGGACTAAGCCATTGTGAAATATCTCTGGAATCTACGTGACCTATTCCAAGAAGGAAGTACATCTATTTATATATTTTTTTCAATGTTGGGTGTGGAAGCATGGCTTGGAGCTCCAAAGTTGATGAGGAAGTTGAAGGGAAAGAAGGAAACTTATTTCATCATAGATTTTATTCCCCAAAACAAATCCACCCAATGTCTGAAGGTTTCGTTACCTTTTTACACACTGCAAAAGCACAGAGGAAAACTGAGGGTCGCCAAACTTTTTGAAGGATATATCGACTACGTGAGTCGAAGAGTAAAAAAGGGTATGGAGCACACTGCCATCATACCTCTGCTCAGAAAGACTGGCACGATTTATGTAACCTCCGCCTCACCAAGGATGAGAGGTCGTAGGGGTGCATCGCTTTTGTGAAGTTTCAAACCAAGGTCTTAAAGGCATGGGGAAAACTGTGGTGGGTGTGTTGCACCATAACACAATCCCAGCACAAGGAAAGATTGCTAAGGGACCTGTAGATGAAACCCATAAAGACACACAGATGGCATAGAAGGAAGTTCCTGATGTCGAATACATCTTCTAGGCTAGAGAGAGAGAGAGAAGATGCTGAAAAAAACACTGACAGCAAGAATCGCCAAATAACAAACCAAGGGAGCCTCTTTAATGAGCCAGATTCTTCAGAATCTAGACATATAAAACAAACTGCGTTGCCGAAGCCTTGGTGTTAGAAGGAAAGCGGAAACCAAAAGAGCCCCATGGGTGCATATCTAAAGTCACCGTTGGAGGCAAACACTTCGGAATCAGTCTGGACATAGATTTGTGATCGGGAGCATGGAAGAAGAAAGAGCCTCATGAAAGATAGGTCTTGACACCAAAGAGGAAGTCTGAGGCTGTTGATGTCAAGCATCAACCCTTGACGTCAAGAAGAAAAAATCACTGTCCCAAAGTTGAATTGGAATCCCTAATGAAAGGAAGAGTTCCACGGCTCCTTGAAGACATACAAAATCCATCTTAAAACATTGATGGAAAAGGTTAGTGAGCACCCCCTCACACATGTAGAATCTTCAGCCACATTTGAACTGCAGGAGGAGGCAGAGTAGAGAGGTTCTTTGAATATGAAGAAGAGACAGACGAGGGACAAGTTGAACAAGAGTCCCTTCCTAGGGGGACCAGTGCTGAAGAGTAGCAGGATCTCCAGACCTACTCTTCTGATGATGGAGTTGATTCTTACCCATCAAGACCATCTCCGGCAGACGATAATACAGTGTACAGCATCCTAATAAAGAGGGCACCAGACCCTTATGGGGTCAAGGAGGTGCAAATCAAGGCATGCTTCGTACTGGAAACTCTTCTGCCAGCACATAATAAGAAACATTTCCTACCCATGTTGCACAGCTTCTTGGATCAGGGACGAGAGGCCTTCAAAGAACCAGATGCAGTGTAGGCGGTGACGCCAAATGTAGAGAAGAAATACTGACACTCTACCTGAGACATACATTCCATTAAAGGCACCCTGACTGTTGACTCTGTGATTGTGACCACAGCACGAAAAAGAGCAAACGCACTAACTGCCACTAGCCTCACACCAGACGCAGGGACTGGCTTTATATGGTGGCCAGTAAGATGGAGAGATCAACAGTAGGACATTCCAGATTCTAACACATTACTAAACTGATACGCCCAAAAACAATGAGTTGAAATCAAAAGTGGCTGAAGACAATGATACAAGAAGGCAAGAACATTGCCAACACCTGGCTAAAATCTTCATTAGACGTTGCAGCACCACCAGCAGACAGGCATGTATAGAAATGTGAAGCAACAAAAAGAGGAGACATCAGATAGACAAGCATCCACGGATAACGGTTAAAGGTGACACTAAGTTTATGCGAAAGACAATGTATGCTAACGCCTTATTTTCACAGAGTCAGAGACCAAGTAATGTTCTATGGAAAGTGTTGCTTGTTGATGCTAGATAATAACCATGCTGTAACAGGACATTATGCAGGAAAATGTACTAATAAAAGATATTCAAAAAAAAAAAAAAAGAGGAGACACGCCTGGTAAAGAGTATCAGCTTTAAAGCAGGCAGTCTAGGTAAATGTCATATATATATATATCATTAAACTGGGACAACTGTTCAGCAACACAGTGGATGTTGCATTACAATATGTGAAAAAAGACAATGAAACAGCAAAGATGATAGAGGCATTGCCATTTAAAGAGCCCAGAGGAAGAGAAAGCGTCGGAAACCTCGAGCAAGTGACTTCGCAGTGGAGCACAGCCTACACAGGTCACCAGAAAGATGTGCAGATCAGAGGGTTCAACCAAGAATGGAAGAAAATCACCTCTGTTGTATGGATATTAAAACTAATCCAAAATGGTTACCGCACAGAACTACTAAAGTCGCCTCCAACAATAAGGCCACACCCAAAGGTATGCGCAAGAGGAAATACTGTGCCTATGACCAGAAACCAGCAACCTCTTAATCAAGAGAGCATTACGGTACCGTTGAAGTAGAGGAAGCAAGGAGTTTATTTGGTTTATCAAAAGTAGAAAAAACACTCAGGCTCATTTAGGGGCATTAAACATGTTAATAAAGACTCAAAAATTCAGGATGATGACTGTGAATTCCATTCAGCTAATGCAGAAAGGATTATGTCGCAGCTATATGAATGACCAAAGGACATTTAAAACTCCTTTGGTTTGTTGTGGATAAGGTACATTATCAGTTCAGAGTGCATCCCTTTAGGTTAAAGTCCCCTCCAGGGATGTACACAAAGTGGTTTGTATTAGTTACAGCACATCTACCGAGATGCGGAATACATGTTTACGTATGATCAGGTTATTGGCCGGTAAAGGCAAAATTGTTCAAACAGCCAGGACAAAATGTGATAAAGAGACTTTACAAGGTGGGCTTCTCCCTGAACGTAGAAAAATCACCATCAAGCCCACACAGGGAAAAGACTTTCCATGGGGCGGCACTAAACATAGTGAAAGCCAAGGCCTTAGAGGTAACAAAGAGTATCCAGGCACCGACAGAGCACGCTCGCCTTTACCAGAAGGATTAATGCCTGACAGTGAGAACGGTGGAGAAAATGATGGGCAAGATGGCATCTTCCATACCCTTAATAAGCCATGCAAGACTTCACATCAAAACACTTCAGTAGTGGCAAAGGCAACAGCAATTACAGGCGACTGGGAGGATCTAGTGGATGTCACAGACAAAACCGACAGCGCAACTACCATGTTCTACCTCAACAAATGGGAGAACAAAATCTCAGGTGCTATCAAAACTATGACCGGACATATGGAAGTGGGCTATAGAAAGTAGTATAAAGCTAGTGGGGATATACCTACCGGGGATACAAAACAGAAGCAGATACGCTACACAGATAGATAGGCAGGCACTTCACACAAGCGGGAGCTACAGCAATAGGTGGTGGAAGGTATCCTTTGTAAGTAGGGCACAACACACACAGACTAATTTGCAACCAGAGACCGCACATTTGCCTAAGCTTCACATCCAGATATTTTGAACCACCGGTCAGCAGGGAATGCCCTGTCAGTAGAATGGTTAAGGAAATTAACATGTGCTTTTCCCCCATTTTCCTTAATACCACTGGAGATGCAGAACAGCCCCCAGTGGACCAGTCAAACGTGGTTTTCAGACCTAGTAGAAATATCACGAGACAGGACCATGAAGCTGCCAGCACACCAGGACCTACTGACAATAGAAAGGGGTAATGGATACCAATACGAATTTCCTATCCTGAGCCCGGCAGCATGAAGTTCGGTCAACTATGTCTACTTGCAAGCACCATAAAACTCTTAAAGAGCCAGAAGGCCAACTACAAGGAGGTATTACACCCTGAAGAACGGTTTAGTAGGTAAGGGCTGGACAAGAGCACACTACAGTATTTAGATACCTGACACATCTACTAGACGAGAAAACTCTTGGCGACCCTAGTGGTCCATACAGGAGAAATAGGGAACAGTTTATTAACCACCCCATGTCAACCAGTCCAAGAATAGCACCCCTAAGTGCAGCTATGTGGAACCTGACCTGACACAACTGATGAAGGCAGCTTTTAGGCCCATTTATTATGTGGAACTCAAATCCTGTTGGATACTTCGAACTGCAGAATCATCACCTTGTGATTACCCGCAGGTGCAAGACTTGATCTGGAGATTTGTTTTCTCAGCCATCCCCTTGCCAACCAGTAAGTGGCGTCACATGGCTCCTGATCAGGGTCACAACAACCGCCACCTCAGTGTCAGTTACTTTCTTTAACACTTTCTGACGCAGATCCAGAGCTCGCTCCCTCGATTACTGTTGGTTGACAGAACTATCTCCTTTGAAACATTTTCCAATGTTCAAGAGACAATGCTCCCCATGAAATTGATGGAGTTCATACCCTGAATAGATTGTCAGAAAAACATGTCAGTGGTGGACCAGGACAAGGTCTGTCTCTGATGTTTTGGCTCCTCGCATCACTTAAAATTCTGCTACATATGTGCATGATTGAACCAGATGGCCATCCGGAACCATGAAGCCACAGTCTCCATTGCTGAGCACTGCAGGAAGATGCGGAAGGCCCACAAACTCGATCATAGTAAACAATGCAGATGTGTTCTCAGTCCCTAGACCACTCTCGAGGCCAATTTTCATCCCACTCCATATCTTCGGGTAAGTCAAAGAAGTACAAACACTGCTCTTCCTCTTCCCACTACTCTCGTCAGGAGGCGCCGCATTGACATCCGGGTACCTACAGATCATGGTCGTCCATCATGGAACAGACTCCTAAACCAGTCCAGAACCAGCCCAAGGTTTGAGGGCAATCAGGAACTCCACAACAAATTCAAGCCTTCAGTAAAACAATGTTGCATATTTTGGGTACTCTTCCATTGCCTTCTGGCATGCTTTGGGGCCCTAAGGATCCAAGGAAGACTTCAGCCGTTTTAACATTTTGCAGATCCATGCCCAATGCCAACTGCGCCTCTTAACCCCGATCCAGAGCCTGCTCTGACTCGGGGCCGAAGCCTGGTCCAGCTCCTGCCCTACCATTGAATACCGCATTGGTTCCTTGTGTGTTGATGCCTGCAGAGACGCCACCAACACCCTATGGATTCTGAAGCAAATTTGCCGCAACCTCGATCAAAGTTGCGGTCAACTCTGCCTCATAGATTTATAGACCCACATGACAACAATGATGCTGATGACAAATCATAAGTATACACTGCTAAAAATCTATTTCTAAGCATCCATGAGGCCAGTGGTCTTGACACATCTCTAGCTACTATACTGAATGTCCCACCAGGCCCATCGAGGGAGGAATCTGCTTCTTTCTCCATGGTAATTAAAAGGAAAGTTGAAGTTCATGACCTCCGGTTTGCCTAAATGGGGTTTAGTGCAACAACAAGATGAAGTATGGAATGCTTGAATTAATCGCAGCCAATAGTAGTCATTCAGACCGCAACCCTGTGCATTGTTTTTCGACCACCTCAGTTTGGACCTAGTCATATGCAAATCAGTCTTGACCCTGCTCAAGTGGGAACAGTCCAGCCCAAATTGTCAAGCCCTGTCCTCCCTGACTTGGAACACAAGCAACCTAGGACTGGTTTTGCCCTGATTAGGGATCATCAGCCAGGTATAGCTTCGGTCTTGTGGCACTGTGAGCATGGGATCCCCGTCTGGGCATACCCGTTGCACATAGCATGGCAGCTGCAACAGCAACAAGGTGTTGAATGAAATGCTTGAATTAACCTCAGCCACTGGCAGTCGCTTGGGCAGCATTACAATCCATTGTTTTTTACCCACCATGCAATCTCAGTTTGGACCCAGTCATATGTAAATGAGTCTTGACCCTTCTCCAATGGGAACAGTCCAGCATGAACTGCCAGACCAGGTCTTCCCTGAACCAGAACACAAGCAACCTAAGACCAGTTTTTCCCTGATTAGGGCTCATTAACCAGGTATAGCTAGGTGCCACCGCCCCATGGTCAAGGTCAACGGGCCCTCCAGTCCATTACCACCCCCTGCCAGCCCCATCTACTAAACCCCTTTTGTGTGCCCTTGGCAGAGCACAGTCACCCGGTGGGAGGCAGGATCCAACGATTCTTGTCGGGTTGGCACGTCATAGCATCGGATTGGTGGGTCCTGCAAATTGTTCAGATCGGGTATGCCCTTGCCTTGTTTTCCACACAGCCACACCTCCCACCACCCCACCAGCAACTGACAGAGGCCCATCTCTTTTTTTTGCGGCAGGAAATGTAAGCCGTTATGCCCAAAGGGGCTATCCAAATGGTGCCTGTTCTAGAAGTAGGACACAGTTGTTATTCCTGCTGCTTTCTGGTGCCCAAAAAGAGCGGAGGCCTTGATCCTATTATAGATCTTCACCCTCTCAATGCCGGTTCTTGTCGGCCCTCGACCGTGGAGACTGGATAGTTGTGGTGTACCTGCAGGATGCTTATTTCCATATGCGCGTCTTGCAGGTCTATCAGCGCAAACTGTTCCATGGTGGGACAGGAGCATTTTTCAGAAGTAATGGCAGTGGTGGCAGCACACCTTCGCAGGTCAGGGGTGCTGGTCTTCCCCTTCCTGGACTGGCTGTTGAAGGTGGGTTCGCACCAGACAGTCGTTAACTACCTCTAGACTACCTCTAGACTACGTCCTGTTATTTTTGGGGCTCACTATCAATGTGCGAGCTCACACATGACTTCAGCCCAGATGCTCCCCTTCATCGGAGCCATCCTGTTCACTGTTCAGTTTTGTGCCTTTTCCCCAGGAAAGAGAATCCAGGATATTTAGGTTATGATCCTAACTTTTCAGCCTCTGTCCTGGATTTCAGTGAGTTTGACTATAAGGCTGCTGGAAGTCATGGCTTTCTGCATCCTGCTGGTCGAGTGTGCCAGCTGCAAGCTCTACAGTGGGAACTGAATCCTCAGTGGGCTCAAAATCAGCGGGATCTCTCCAACCACTTTCAGGTTTGGAGGAGACTGCAAAAAATCTGCAGTGCTGGGCCAGAGGCAGACCTATCTCCCTTTCCCACTCAGACCTGACAATGGTGACCGATTCATCACTTCTGATTTGGGGTTGCCATCTGGGAGAAGTGGAGTTCAGAGGTCTGTGGCAGAGTCCTGGCTCCATATCACCCTTCTGGAGCTAAGGGCTATCCGCTTGGTATTGAAAGCCTTCTTTCCATCCATCTTGGAGAGCCTGGTACAGGTGTTCATGGACAACACAACTGTCATGTGGGATTGCAACAGGCAGTGTGGGAATGGGTCAGGGCCCTTGTGCCAGGAAGCCCTGACCCTCTGAAAATGTCTCGACCACCACAGAATTGTTCTGGTGCTGAACCACCTGGCAGGATCATTGAATGCCAGGGTGGACAAGTTCAGTCATCAGCGTCTAGTGGATCAGGAGTGGAAGTTCCAGCTGGAGATGGCACAATGTATCTTCCACGAATAGGGAGAACCTGAACTCGATCACTCGGAGACGCATTTCACCTTGAGTGGAACTTGAAACTCCTTTATGCCTTTCTCAAGAAGATCAGGACCGATTGGGCGCAAGTCGCCCTAGTGACTCCAGATTGGGCACAGAGAATATGATATTCAGAACTCCTGGGTTTGAGCCTCTATCTTCTGATTAGGCTCCCTCCTGCCCAAAACCTCCCCCCCCCCCCCCCCCATGCCGGAAGAACCTGCTGTCGCAACAACAGGACAGGATTCTAAACCCGGGCCTTTGCAACCTCCACTTTCATGCTTGGAGTTTGAGCAGAGGGGGTTGATGTCATCTTGACAGCCAGACTTTCCTCGCCAAAAACTTGATATGCCTGTCATTGGGACAGATTTGTGTCTTGCTGCAGTACTATACAGATAGACCCCCTCCAGGCAAAGTTATCTGATGTTTGGTTATTTGTTGTATTCCTAGCCCAGCTGTCCCGTGGTCGCTAGAGTCATTGTCGACATCTTTAAGTTAGCATGAGCCCGGTAGCCATGATGCTGCTTTTGAGCACGACACTGCATGTATTTATTTTTTGCAAGACTCTGTTTATGCCTTTCACATGAGAACTCTCTGCTGTGCTCATTCTCTTCCTGTTCCTGAAGTTTGGTCTGAACATTGCGAGCAAGGTCGCTAAACACTGACTCTTGTTATCATGTTCTGGTCAGGCCCTAGCACTTAGACAAAACATACCAATGCAGCTGTTTTTGCTGGAGACTCCTACTTTGATATTGTTTGGATGCATGTTTAGGGAAGACATACTTGGAGAGGGAACTTTCCTGGGAGAAGAACAACCCGCGCCTGTGATGTAGAAATACGATCTATGGCCTGAGGTATGAGGTCTGCTGACAAAGCCCTGGGATCTTCTATTATATAATAATACTTCTGCTTACCAAGGGGAGGGTGGTTAAACCTTATAGTCCTTTATCCACTGTCTTTATAAAATGACATCTCCCTTTATGATATATGGCCTTGCTGCAATGCTAACGGTAATTTTATTATGCATTTTGCTGCTGGTGGTGGCTCGTACACTGCATTTTAGAGCACGTTAGTTAAAATAAATATTTTAAACTATTTTCGTGTCTCTGTCAGACCTTATTGTGGACAAGTACGAGAGTGTGAGTGAAACGTTGTGCCTTGATACCGTGATTCCTGAGAGATCCGGAAGTGTTGTGTTCTGGGGTGTCTAATCATTGGTTTCTCCGTTTGTGAGTATGAGAGCTAGTGAGACACTATAGCTAGTCAGTCCTAGGCTTGTGGGCACTAAGGCGGTAAGAAGGCTTAGCCCCTATACACTGAGGTCCCATAATCCTGCGCATAGTTCTGAGTATGAGCAGAATCCCTGCAACATGGCGCCACCAACGTTTGGTCTGGTACTTATTCGCGAGACCCTTGAGTAGCGCTTGTGCTTGTCCATAATACCCTCTCACCAATTACCGGAGACGTCCGTGATGCGAGGGATTTACCTCCTATATTCGAGATTATAGGTTTTTCAAGCTTGGATTTTAAAAGGTTTTGTTTTTCTTCTTTAATGCCAAGCGTTGCGCTACCGTTTTCCTTTTCCACTCTGTTTCGATTATGACTATTGCTATTGCTGCTCATAATAGCGCACCACTAACTTGCTCATTTAACTCAACATGGAGTCCCGGCTACGGGAGCAGACATTATCTTTGTGGTTGAAGCAAACACTGCTTATCGCTTCGAGGTTTTTATTCTTGGGTTAAGTTCCCGGCGGTGGATGGGAATGATAATTTCTTTCATGAATATGAACATGCCGCGGTTCCCCGGAATTATAGACCTTATCGGTCACTTGAGGTTCCGTTGTCAGCTTGGGAGCACACCATCTGGTTTAACGGCGCCCTACCTTTCCCTGTTACAATGGTCCGTTTAGGCTCTTTATCGGTCGACGGCGCCACATGGCCCTGTTTGCGGTTTATACACCACACCCAAATTATTGTGGTGTTACACATGCCGAATTGCGAGAATTACATGTATTTTTAGTTCATATTCCTAGAAGCGTGGTGCAATATATGTCCCGCATGATCCAGGTGGCTCTGGCTGGAGCCCCTCCTCAGCAACCAGGACATGAATGCATGGTAATTAGCCCCATCATGATTAATTCAGTGATGGGAAAGCGTCCTCAAAATAGAGATTATTTGCCGTTCTGGTTAGCCGAGCGATTTGAGCAACTCGAAGCTGTATTTCCCAATACTACTCCTTAAATACACACAGTATCCTTACAATGAGTTTGCCAAAAGGTCTTATTTAAAATTTAGCAGACTGCACTACCTGGGAGAAGGTGTTTGCGGCGCTGTATTCTCTATGCTTTGGCACCCCCTCCATGACAGTGCTTCTGACAGTTCTTAAGAAGGTTCAGGAGGAACACGGGGCGGAGGCCTCCCTGGAGTTGAGGATGAGACTGGTTGAGGTATTCCCTTTAGTCTCTGATATGATACTAGCCGATGTAAAAGCAGAGAGGTTAGTTTGCAAGTTAGTCAGCGCCTTGAAGCAGTCGCTAACATTGATAAACAACACGAATTGCCTAAGATTATCGCTAATGTGTATAAATCTTTAGGGTGTAATATTTTGGGGATTAAACCTTTTACTCAACCACAGAATAAACCCCCTCACGATAAGGAGGGGCATCCATTCTTTCCAAAAAAGAATTGGAACAAGAATAAACAATAACAACAGAAGTAAGGTTCGCGTGCTGGTACACCGACACCTGAGGTTTCCGAGTGTAGGTATGATTTGTGTGTCTGCTCTAAGATTAAGATACCAGAGAGGTTTCAGTTTCCTGATCCTCGTTCCTTTCAATACTTGTCGGATCGACAGTCTGGTGGAGTGGACCATCAAGATCGTAGACCAGGCGAGACCACGCAACAACGTCGTGATCCGCCACGCTAGTTTGACTTAAAGGCCAAACCGGTATGACAACTTCCCCGTTTCAAAAGAAAAAAGTTGCCGCTTTAACAGCGAAGTATGCCTGAGACGGTGAGAATCCGGCTCCTTGATTGGAGGTAGGCTGTGACACTCCGACAGCACGGCGGAAGTTACCATAGTACGGAAGGCTCTCCATCCCTGTCCGGAGGCGAGAGCAACAGGCACATTCATTACTGTGGAAACAGCTGATACAAGAGTTGCACCCCCTGATAGACTTTATAAGATAGTCCTCCAAATTGAAGGTGATATACAACGTACAATTAAGGCTATCTTTTGGGATAACCTTACCTCATCATACGACATTTTGTTGGCGAAGGCAGATTGGCCTCCTCCATTTGTTTTAGCTTGTTCCCGAGGTGAGGGCGTGATACTTCCGAGTATTTCGCGTTACGTCTCTGAAGAGACTAAACAAGTTTATGCATCGGAATAGGCTTTAGCCCTAGCACCTCTGTGTGTCTCAATCAGGTGGGCTGGGACAGAGATTTCCCGGCACATGAGATCCCTTTACGATCAATGCTACAGCCTCAGACACAATATCCTATCAAACGAGAGGCGAAGGCGTCCGTTAGTGACATTTTGGCCCAGTTGGAATATCAGGGTGTAATTGAACCCTGTGTTTCATCAATGAGTAATCCACTTTTTCCGATATTGAAACCAGATGGTTCATATCGTATTGTTTTGGATTATAGAAATTTGAACAGCCATGTTCATACCTTGCTGTACAGAACACCCATAGCTCTGCGTTAATTAATAACATTGTCCAAAAAAAGTATAAAACCCCTTTCAACATTTCCAATGGACTTTACATTCACAATTTGGCTCCTGAGATCCGTGACTGACCCGCATTTACTGCAGTTGGCAATCGGAAACGATTTACCAGATTGCCCATGGGCTATAAGAATAACCTTGGTGCGTTTGCTGCATGTGTTTTGTCACTTTTACATGACATTGATCCTAATGCTTTCTCTTACGTCAACAACATTTATTTGACTGATGACGAATTGATACAGCATCTGGTGCGTGTTGACCGCATCATTTTGTCCTTTGCAGACTTAGGGTACAAATTTAATTTTGCTAAGTCTCATATCACCCATTTGGCGATTCTCTTTTTGCGGCTACAAACTCAACAATGAAGGGAGGGGGGGTTACCCCCTACTGTCTGGAGAAATGTGCTCAATTACAGCCTCCTTCTACTCTTTAGAAGTTACAATCTTTGCTGGGCTTTTTGAGTTTCGGGAGGACCTACATTCCTGATTATACTCATTGTATCAAACCGCTTTACACGTTGATACAACCCTCTTTTTTTGTCTTCTAGCTGGCGTCCGGATCATACAGAAATTCTATGGTCTTTGCAGTCTGATCTGCTTGCGACCAACTTCTTGTTAACTTGTGATAACCCAACTAACGTAGTCATACAGATTGTACCTCGTACAGTGGATTTCACTTACCTAACATTCAATGAGGGTGATACTGACCCCATTGTTTACAAATCGCATTTGTACACATCAGCAGAGAAGGGTTTTTCCCCCATTGAGAAAATTCTTACAGCAGTACAGATGGCAATCCTGAAGGAACGCTCTTTGGTTCAGGGAAAACGCATTCTTATGGTATTGCCTGTGCCTACTCTAGAGGCGGTCACAAAGGCGAGCGTACTTCATTCTAAAGCCTTACACCCGCGTTGGATTCAGTGGGCAAGTTCATTGACATCGGCTGATGTCACTTTTATCTTTGACTACAGTTGCACTTCCCCACTGGGGTCCCTCAATGCGCAGTACCAGAGGTCCAAAGGTAACACATTTACTCAAATAATCCAAAGTAGTTCAAAGTTGCAGTCAATAATTCCTTTTAATGTATTGTGGAATGGTTTATGCTCATTATTTTCATGAGGTCATTACATTGGTAGTTATCCGTAATATTTTAAGCACATTAGTATTAGCCCCAATGCATTTCGGGCAGTAATACCGCCCTTCTTCAGGGAAAAATTTCCTGGGTGTCGTTTAACACACTAAACCGATGGCTGAACTCAATTTGAGTAAATTTGTTACCTTTGGACCTCTGGCAGTGCGCATTGAGGGACACTTCCCAGTAAGTGCTACTGTAGTTATTTCGACATGCCCGGGTTTAGGGGACGACACCTCAACGCACGCCCACTAATGTAATAATAATCAAACACACTGGAATAATTTGAACATAACGGAGTGCGTGATTCAATAACTTGTGATATTCCACTTTTATCTTTGACCCATCTTTGCAGACGCAGGAGTTTTTACAGTACGAACAGGTTCATCCTGCGCCACAGTTTTTGCTTCCTCTTGACCAACACAAATGTATAGTGTATACCGACGGATCTGCGCAGCTGGCCTTTGGTTCCAAACATGCTTACTCGGCTGCCTGTGCTATTGTGGCGGGCTCTATGGTTGACGGTGAGTTTAAGTCTCTTGGTGACTGCACGGCTCAGTTGGCTAGGCTGCGGGCTTTAGTATTTGCTCTCAAATTCACTGATCCAGATATACCTACACTTATAGTGTGTGATTCTTTCTATTGTGTACAGTCCTTTGACAATCTATTCTTTTGGTCTTAAAACGATTATCGGGACTCTAAAGGTAGCGCAATCAAGCATAAAACGCTTTGGGTTTGAGTGGAAGCTCTTTTTAAAAAAAAAATGTTTTATTGTTCTTCGACACAAAATACAAAACATATAATAATAAGTGGCAGATAGGAACATTTTAACCTTCATATACAAATATAAAAATCAGATAGTTCTTGCATATTGATCCTTTGCAGCAGTTCCTAAATACATATATATCATTTTATATACATGCAGTCCCAAAAAAAAAAAACATATGGATCAGATTAAATAATCCTGGTAAGCTAAGAGGGGGAATATAAAAACAAACAATCATTTAGAGAGAAAGAACAATGAAAGTTCCCCCTAATAATTAATTCACCAGTTTATCAATTGGTGCCCAAATTCGCAAACCTCTTTCTCTTTTCCTACGTCCTTTTAGTTTATAGATAGAAGATTCTAGATTGTATACCGCCAGTAACCGTGCCCTCCAATTCGAAAAAGTCGGGGGATCCACACTAATCCAGTGGGACGTGATACACAGACGGGCAATGGCCATAGAGATAAATAATAGTTCTATATCTGATCTTACCCATCCATCTGTTAACCTTTGACCAATACCAAAAATAAGGAGGGCTGGATTAATTCGGACTGAGAACCGAAATATTGCGAATAGAAAGGTTTCAATATCATATATAAATTCTTTTAATTGTGGGCATAAGAAAAACATGTGAACAGCATCTGCTGCAAATCAATTGCACCTACTACAACTTGTGCCCTTAGTGCCACCCCATTTTGATATTTTCGCTGGAGTATAGTATAAGTCAAATATGGACAAGAAATGTTGACTCCTTATACTACCCATGATCAATTTCTGATTTGCTAAAGATATGGAATCTTCAATGTCAATTTCATCCTCCCCCAACAGTTTAGCCCATTTTCCGGTATGGGACAGTAAGTCATCTGGGAAGGGCTCAAGCAGATTAGTATATAATTTCCCCAACCGTTCCCTTTTCTTGGCTTGATGCAGCATTTACCGATCGATGGGATAACCAATATTATGAAACCCTCCCCTCCTGATGTTAATTCTTTGACTCTGATAGAGGAGGAACTTGGTGGAATTGGAAGGGTGGTTTCATCTCAAGCCAAATGCATTGTGGGTAATGTAGTTCATGACAACACTGCACAGATCGACTTACCTGGGGGGGGGGGGGGAGTTTTTTACAATGTCTGATCCATCTGATCTATCTCTTTCCGCGGGGGACGAAAGCCTTGGGAGAGGATGGGGGGGAAGATGATAGCGATCTGAGTGGCCCTGACCTGGATATTGAAGAGGTAGAGCTCTCTTCTCAGAAAGAAGGGACAGTTCGGAGAAAAAAAACGAGATCCCATACTTTGGATAAAGTCTCTGACCAAGGTGGGTCATTGGTGTGGGATTACTCCTTCATTCCTAATTTGGGAGAGACTGGGAAAGCACCAGCTGAGGATTCAAATCAATCTCAAGCTCAAGCCTTAGCCCAGACTTCAAACTTAAATCTGCTTGAAGAAGTTACTCTCGCCACTATCTATCAAAGCATCTTGGCGCATAGGGAAGAAACTAGGGCTGAGAGCGTCCGTATTCAGGGAGGGTTTCGCAAAGTGCAGAATGCGATTCGGAGAGTGGCCAAGACATGTTCAGATAATGCTATGAGAGTAGGAGAGGCAGAGATCAGAATCTCCGCAGTGGAGGATGAATTAATAGCACAGAAATCCCGGACTCAGTCTCTGGAAACGCAAAGGGCAGACTTAACATGGAAACTGATGGATTTAGAGAATCGCGCGAGAAGAAACAACTTGCGCATACTGGGTATTCCGGAAGGGAAGGAAGGAAAGGATGTCCATCAGTTTGTTATTGATTTGTTTAATGAAGCATTCTCGGACTTGAAACAATGGGATTGGAAGATTGAACTTCAGCGTGCTCACCGCTTCCCCTTCAAGCAATATAAGGAGAATAGCCGTACACATGGGAAACCCCGAGCTATCTTGATCTGCTTAAATAATTTCCTGGCTCGTGAAGCACTATATGATCTGGCCCGGCCTGATAGGAAACGTAGGGGTAAAGGGTGCGAATTTTTCGTTAGACCCGACTTTTGTCAAGGAACAGTAGAGAAAAGATGGCAGCTTAGGCAATTAATTCCGAGCTTTCAAGAGAAAGGGGTTCAGGTGTTTTTATTGAATCCATCAAAGCTAAAGGACATTGTGAATGGGGCTGTAAAAATTTTTACGTCTGAAATTCAGGCAAAAGAATATTTGCTTACTCTGCAGGGTGGCTTGGGTGCAACTTAGTAATATTATTGCTGATGTATCAATATAGAGACGTGTAATTGATAGCTCTGCTAGCTCGGTTTTCTTTTCTGCTTTCCCCTATTCTCTCTATTTTGATTAATGTGGATGGGAGTAGAGCTGCTCAGTCGAGTGAGTGGGAGGCAGAGCTTGCTTTTCATCACCCAGGACCTTGGTCCTTATGCCTCATTTGGTGGGGGGAAGGGAGGGCAGGTTGGGTGGGGGAAGGGTGGGAGGGAAGGCAGTACGGGGGGTGGGGAAGGGATGGGTTTTTCTTTTTGTTTTTGTTTCTTCAACAAATTTATTACTAATGAACTCTTGAGTTACAGCATTTGAATAATTGCCTTCTGAGAGGGGGAAAAATCTTTGTTTTTATATGTAATATTGATTGCGGGGTTCTTTGCACATTTTGATGATAGGTAGGCTACGGATCTGTTCTCTTAACATCTGTGGTCTCAATGATAGGAGGAAACGTGGGATGCTGGCTAAACAATTACGTTTTATGCGGATTGATATGTTATGCCTTCAGGAGACTCACATACAATGGAATAATCAGAGATGGTTGGGGTAACTTGGCTTTGAGATAGTAACATGCACCCGCCAAAGCTTAAACATAAGGGGGGTAGCAATATTGTCAAAGAAGGGAATATGCCAATGCAGGAGGACAAAAGCAGATAATCTGGGTCGGTGGGCGATTGCAGAAATCATAGTAAATAAATCAGTCCTGACTTTATGCTCAATCTATGGGGCTAATCTTGATGATCCTGAGATCCTGAACTTTTTAAGTATAGAATTGGCCCTATGGCCAAGCCCCTTAATATTATGTGGGGACTTTAACATTCATATTGATAGCCAATATGATCTGTATAGATTGTCCATATATCAGGGTAAAAAAGTTAGGGTTTTTAGAGCCCTTCAAGGGTTGGTAACTGAATATGGGCTATCAGATAGCTGGTTCAAACTTAAATCTCCAGACCCAGGATATACTTTTTTTTCTGCCCCCCACAATAAACACGTGAGGCTGGATTATTTTTTTCTTTCTACCCATTTGGCAAGTGCTTGTGATATTGAGATTTTCCCTAGAGTGATCTCGGACCATAACCCATTGGTCATAGAAATTCCTATCCAAGGGATGGATAAGGTTCAGCGGCCATGGACGTTCGAGAGAAAACTTCTGTTGGATAAGGTATACTATTCCCACATGGTTACTTGGATACCTGAGTTTTTTTCTATCAACCGAGATACAGCATCACCCTGTGTAGTATGGGATACTTTTAAAGCAGCTGTTAGAGGGGAAACTTTGAGTTTCACTATTGCACGACAAAAAAAGATACAAAGGGAGATTCAAAATTGGGTTGAACTATTAAGGCAAGAAGAATGTAATCTAATTAATAAGATTTCTAAGGGGACAAGCATAGCGGAGTGTCAACAATCTATTGCTATATTAAAGAACAAAATTCATGAGTATATTAGTACGGAGATTGCAGCCAGATATATTCAACAGAAGGCAGAGGCATATGAGCTGGGTGAAAACACTGGTAGAGTTTTAGCCAAGCGATTGAAACAACGGGAGGTTGCTAACCGAATTCTTAAAATCAATGATGATGGACAGACTCAAGAGACCCCAACTGGAATTTTAAGGGTTTTTCAAAAAATTTATAAACAGCTGTACTCACAAGACTCTACCGTGATAGAGAATGATATCCTTACTGAGTACTTAAATGAGTTGGAAACGGGGAAGGTTCTTCAGGGTCAAAAGGAAGCTCTGGGAACACATTTTAGCTGGGAGGAAATAGAGCTTGCTTTGATTTCCCTACCTTCGGGGAAAGCAGTTGGTCCTGACGGCATACCGCTGGAATTTTATTGCGTATTTCGAGAAGAGCTCAAACATGATATGACACATTTACTTGAACATGCACGTAATAAGTATGAGATTCCTGATTCGTGGCGAATGACTACCTTTATTGTTTTAAAAAAAAAAGGACAAACCAGAGCTAAGCCCTGCTTCTTATAGGCCAATAACGCTTATTAATAGTGATAGTAAAATTTATTCAAAATTACTGGCAACAAGGCTAGGTAAAATTATAACCCCCTTGGTCTCCCAATATCAACATGGTTTTATTCCAGGAAGGGACACGACCGATCATGTCCGTCGAGTGATTGCCCTTCTTGATTGGGCTCAAGCCACAAGGTCACCGCTGGGAGTTCTCCTCTTGGACGGCGAAAAGGCGTTCGACAGGGTCTCCTGGCGGTTCCTTTGGTCGGTTTTAAGCTGGAAAAATTTGGGTAAAGATTTCATACGGGCAATCAAAGTGATGTATACAAATCCCAAAGCCGTAATCAGGATAGCCGGTCAGGAATCATCAACATTCACTATAAGTAGAGGCACAAGGCAGGGATATCCATGTTCACCCCTTCTTTTTGCCCTGTATATTGATCCTTTCCTGAAGAAACTAGAGATCAACACTTACATTCAAGCAATCGAGACGGGAGGGTTAATATACAGAGCATTGGCGAATGCCGATGACATCGCGGTCCTTACGAGCGATGTCGCTTCTGCTTTCCCAACAGTTAAAGATCTAGCAGAACAGTTTGGAGTCTTATCGGGGTATAAACTAAATGCTGATAAAATTTTAATTTTGTTCTCTGGTATGTCTTGCCCTCCCGGCTTTCCTGTTGTGACTGAGGCTACGTATCTGGGCATTACAATCACTGCCCAAGTAGAAAATATCCCAGATATGAATCTTTCCCCTATAATTGAAGCTAGCAATAAGAAATTGGAGAGGTTGGATCATCTACATTTATCTTTGATAGGACGGAGTAATGTTTTAAAGATGCTGATTTTACCTAAACTTCTATATCTGTTTAGGACCATACCTCTTGAGTTTCCTTCTTCTTATTTTTTTGATAATGGAAAATGTATGCTCAAGGTTTCTATGGTCTTATCGCCGTTCAAGGAGAGAAGCCAAATGGTTGATCCTCCCCAAAGATCGTGGGGGACTAGCCATTCCGAATTTCTTATTGTATTATTGGGCTGCAATTCTTCAACATAAGGCTATTTTACTCGTTGGATCAGCATCCAATATACCTATGGCATGCCACCCATCTATATATGAACTTGGTCTGGGGGATCAAGCGAAAGGGTTGCTGGTTTCAATATTTGAACCCAGTTATTACAAGAAGACAAGATTTAAAATTCTACAGACAGCATTTAAGGTATGGAGACAGATTCAACGGAAATTAAAAATCCCAAATTTAAATGCATATACTCCTTTATTAACCACACCCAGTTTACCGCCAATCTTTCGGGATTATGTTACAACTATTTGGGGTAGGAAAGGTATCTATATACTGGGAGATCTTTACTGTAACGGGCAAATGAAATCTTTTGCAACCCTACAAGAGGAGTTTGAGCTAAGCAGGACTGACTTCTTTAAATTCTTACAGATCCGTAGCTTTTTTGCTAGTGGACCCCAGCGCTCGGTTTATAACTTCAGTAAAATACCCTTGGTTGAACTGATTCAGAAAAGGGAGTGAGTGGCAGCTCTTAAGGAAAGCTTGCCGCTCACTCATGTTATACATACTCTTGGCCATCAGCGTTTGGGAACACATGCTGTTGGTAAATATTCTTATCATTTATCACTGGAACAAGTTCCCTTTGCTTCCATTCTGTCCGTGGGGTACCGACTGATCCCCAACGAGGACCGCAGGCTTCCTTTGATTGTTGCCAAGCACGAAGGCATGGCATCTGCACATGTTGGAGTTTCAGCGGCTATGTCTCTTTTGCAGCAGCTTTATTGGTGGCGTGGTTGGATAGACAGACTCGTAATTATGCACTGTCTTGTTACATTTGTCAACACAATAAACCGTCCACGGTTGCACGTCCACCTCACACGCAGCTATAAATCTTAAATCAACCACTTGGATGTATTTATCTTGATCACTGCTGTCCTTTGACGTCCGACACTGCCTATAGACATATTCTGGTTGCAGTGGATTTGTGTATTAGATTCCTTTGGGTTTGGCCGTAACGTAGTGCTGACGCTCGTAATGTCATTAGAGATTTGCCTGTCTTTATCGGAACATTTGCTTGTTGTACCTTCCATTCTGACCAGGGTCCTACGTTTGCCTCTAAGGCTTACAAGGATGCGATGAGGTCACTGGGGGTGCTATTGCAATTTTCGTCTCCATACAGGCCTGAGGGCAATTTTATAGTGGAGCGAATGAACTGTGACATAAAGCAATCTTTGACAGCTAGAGTCTTAGGTACTGCAAAAACAACAATTGATGGACAGAATGCAGAACAATGTCATACATTCACCCCAGTACAGAGATCTGGGCCTAAATCCATCGTTTTTTTGCTCACTATGCCGTTCCAGTTTGAACCCAGCCATATGCAAATCAGTCTTGACCCTGTGCCTCATGGGAACAGTCCAGCCCGAACTGCCAAGCCAGGTCCTCCCTGGACTGGAAACAAGCATCCTAGGACCGGTTTCGGGGTTTCACCCCTCTTCAGCCAGGATAGCTTGATTCCAGTGGCATGGAGAGCAAGGGACCCACGTCTGGGTATACCCTTCCCACTCGGGGTGACAAATGCAAAAACAACAATTGATGGACAGAATGCAGAACAATGTCATACATTCACCCCAGTACAGAGATCTGGGCCTAAATCCATCGTTTTTTTGCTCACCATGCCGTTCCAGTTTGAACCCAGCCATATGCAAATCAGTCTTGACCCTGTGCCTCATGGGAACAGTCCAGCCCGAACTGCCAAGCCAGGTCCTCCCTGGACTGGAAACAAGCATCCTAGGACCGGTTTCGGGGTTTCACCCCTCTTCAGCCAGGATAGCTTGATTCCAGTGGCATGGAGAGCAAGGGACCCACGTCTGGGTATACCCTTCCCACTCGGGGTGACAAATGCAAAAACAACAATTGATGGACAGAATGCAGAACAATGTCATACATTCACCCCAGTACAGAGATCTGGGCCTAAATCCATCGTTTTTTTGCTCACCATGCCGTTCCAGTTTGAACCCAGCCATATGCAAATCAGTCTTGACCCTGTGCCTCATGGGAACAGTCCAGCCCGAACTGCCAAGCCAGGTCCTCCCTGGACTGGAAACAAGCATCCTAGGACCGGTTTCGGGGTTTCACCCCTCTTCAGCCAGGATAGCTTGATTCCAGTGGCATGGAGAGCAAGGGACCCACGTCTGGGTATACCCTTCCCACTCGGGGTGACAAATGCAAAAACAACAATTGATGGACAGAATGCAGAACAATGTCATACATTCACCCCAGTACAGAGATCTGGGCCTAAATCCATCGTTTTTTTGCTCACCATGCCGTTCCAGTTTGAACCCAGCCATATGCAAATCAGTCTTGACCCTGTGCCTCATGGGAACAGTCCAGCCCGAACTGCCAAGCCAGGTCCTCCCTGGACTGGAAACAAGCATCCTAGGACCGGTTTCGGGGTTTCACCCCTCTTCAGCCAGGATAGCTTGATTCCAGTGGCATGGAGAGCAAGGGACCCACGTCTGGGTATACCCTTCCCACTCGGGGTGACAAATGCAAAAACAACAATTGATGGACAGAATGCAGAACAATGTCATACATTCACCCCAGTACAGAGATCTGGGCCTAAATCCATCGTTTTTTTGCTCACCATGCCGTTCCAGTTTGAACCCAGCCATATGCAAATCAGTCTTGACCCTGTGCCTCATGGGAACAGTCCAGCCCGAACTGCCAAGCCAGGTCCTCCCTGGACTGGAAACAAGCATCCTAGGACCGGTTTCGGGGTTTCACCCCTCTTCAGCCAGGATAGCTTGATTCCAGTGGCATGGAGAGCAAGGGACCCACGTCTGGGTATACCCTTCCCACTCGGGGTGACAAATGCAAAAACAACAATTGATGGACAGAATGCAGAACAATGTCATACATTCACCCCAGTACAGAGATCTGGGCCTAAATCCATCGTTTTTTTGCTCACCATGCCGTTCCAGTTTGAACCCAGCCATATGCAAATCAGTCTTGACCCTGTGCCTCATGGGAACAGTCCAGCCCGAACTGCCAAGCCAGGTCCTCCCTGGACTGGAAACAAGCATCCTAGGACCGGTTTCGGGGTTTCACCCCTCTTCAGCCAGGATAGCTTGATTCCAGTGGCATGGAGAGCAAGGGACACACGTCTGGGTATACCCTTCCCACTCGGGGTGACAAATGCAAAAACAACAATTGATGGACAGAATGCAGAACAATGTCATACATTCACCCCAGTACAGACTGGGCTGGACTGTTCCCATGAGGCACAGGGTCAAGACTGATTTGCATATGGCCATGTCTAAACTGGGGTGGTGTAGTGGGCAAAAGAACGATGGATTTAACCCAGATCTCTTGACTGGGGGAGAATGTATGCATTGTCAGCATTCCGTCCATCATTTGTTTGTTGTAACGCTTTTCGCCCTAAGTGGGATGGGTATTCCCAGACGTGGGACCCGTGCTCACTACGCCACTGGAGTCAAGCTTTTCTGGCTGATGACGGCTGATAGCCAGAAACCGGTCCTAGGATGCTTGATTCCGGTCCAGGGAAGACATGGCTTGGCAGTTCGGGCTGGACTGTTCCCATGAGGCACAGGGTCAAGACTGATTTGCATATGGCCATGTCTAAACTGGGGTGGTGTAGTGGGCAAAAGAACGATGGATTTAACCCAGATCTCTTGACTGGGGGAGAATGTATGCATTGTCAGCATTCCGTCCATCATTTGTTTGTTGTAGAGTCTTAGGTACTGGCAGGGGTTAGCTTACTCATTTATATAGGGCTCAACGTGCACTAAATAATCTCCAGAGAAGATCTCTGGGTGGGCGGACCCCATACGAAATGATCTTTGGCATCAAAATGTTTGTGTCAGACCTTGATGGTCTAGACGTTGTGACGGCTGCCGCAACGTTTGACGTAGATAACCATTGAGCTATGTTACAGGATCTACAAAAGACTCAAGGCACTCTTGCTAAAGCTGAGTTGCACTCGTCCGGAGAGACAGTGGTGTTGATCCCATTCACAGGGTTGCTTCCTAATGTTGGAGATCTGGTCCAGGAGAAGATAAAGAAAAAAAAAGAATTTTGTCCCTCCTACCATGCACCAGTTCCAGTTCTTGGATTAAAGGGCACACAAACTGTGATTTTGCCTCCAATACCTTGTCGCAAGGAACATCTCTACATTTCCATTGAACGTCAAGTTCCATCATCTGGTAGATACTGAATAGTATGCCTAAAACCGTCCCGCGGAGAGATGTTTCACTTCCTGTGAGGTCTTCGATGGCGATTTCAGTACACCAGGAGCGTGAAGTGGAAACCTCAATTGATGTGCTGCTTGTTTCGTCATCTGCCTTAACGGCTACACCTCGAAATCATGACTCGCCATCTATGGAGCTTACTGTGGACATTCCTACATGTGCGTTCCAATGATCTTTTAATGCTGACCGACCACCTTTGTATCGACTAGGAAAAATTGGCTATTACATGGACAGAGACCACTTTTCTTTACCTTCACCGTGTTCTTCATTGAATTCTAGTACGGAGGAACCCCCCCCCCCCCCCCAGTCGATTTTTCATTTTCTTTTCCTGGTTTCGCAGAACTTATATGGTTCCTCCTTGGACCTTCATTTGGATGGTAATTACAATGGTGTTTCTCTTCATGTGGATTGGATTTGTAACTGTCTTTTTCCTTTTGATTAATGGTCATTACTTACCTGAATGCTCTTATGTACATTTTGTTGATGGTGTTTTGGCCTGACACACCTCATCTCATATACTGAAAAGGGATCAATCCCATGTTGGCATTTCTGGTGTGGCAGTAGTAGATGGCATTGTTTGGGATAAAGTTCAATACGAAATATACTGCCCGACGGAGACAATTCGAATGCCATACGTATTTCATGTCTCATTAGGTGACGTCATCACACCTGGACTGCATTCCGACGACTGGGATGTTAATGCCGTACATTCGTTATTTTCAGATTCAAAATATTACACTGATTTTGAAACTAAGGATTTGTATTTGAATTCTGCCAATTATACTGATTTATTCTGTTTCCAACATTGTGGTCATCATTTTTTACATAAATCAAACACAGTCCGTAATCAGGTTAACTATACACAATGGGAACATTGTCCTTCCCCATTTCAAGGTAGTTTGCAGACACAGAAAAATAAGTTTGTCCACTTTTCGGGTTATAATATATCAGACCCAAGATCCTATTATTATAAATTTGTTGCACAAACACACACAAAATTCATGCTGACCCATACTAAATTGGTATATTCTTCGACTTTCATAACTCATTTATCCTTGAACGAATATGATTATTGGAGAGACACAATTGAGTTGAAATCAATATGGGGTACCAAAACTTGGCAGGTGCAGGGAACTGAGTAAATGCATCGTGCGTGTCTGATACCGTCACAGCTGTTATTCTTGAATCAGACTGTGCAACAAACTACATGTTTTGGGTTAGCTACTGCTAAGACCTTAAATTTTCCCTTGTTTTTGTCATTAGCAGCTTATGATGAAAGTCAGCAATGCACAAATTATTCTCTAGAGGACTTGCACAGTATGGTCCGCAATTGTACCCTCAATTTGTCCACTATTGCACCCTTGGGGTGGTTAATATGGCCGCTTAGTACTAATGCTTGCCAGTTGCGTTTTTTAAATTCAACAAGGGGGCTTATGCTTAGTAGACTTGACCCTCGCTTTCCACAAACACATGCAGTTACTACATATTCTGTATTGTGCCAACAGTGGTTGGAACGATTATCGTTAACATCTGTGAAACAACATCTCTCACGTTTAAATGGAGGCATTGACCTGGCTGATTTCCTTTTGGGTCCCAGGTCTCCTCGTCTAAAACGTTTTGCATATGCGACATCTAATGAAATCTGAAAGCTGCCCCAAATGGAAGCAGCTTTCAGGTTGTGATAAGCAGATCAAGACAACTTGCGTAAAGTTTTGGATGTGGTAGACAACAGCATTAATACTTTGTCTTCTCGTATTTACACTTTGGACATTATTGTTTCTTCTGTTATTGACATTGTGCAGAATGATGTATCTGTTTTGTATTATGGTCAAAATCAGTTGTGTTCTGTAATGCAATTTAGCTGGACTTTGCAAACATTGAAAAATGGGAAAGTTCCTTGGGATTATTTGAACACAAGTGCCCTGTTTTTACCTTTTAATTTGGCCGATAAACAAAAGCTTATGTCAATGAAAGATTCCACAAACACCTTGTTACCTAGTGAGAAGTTAAAACAACTGCCATTTTCAATAGCAGAGACCGATTCCTCTGCATGGGTAATACATGGGGTTATTTCTTTGCTCATTTCCCTCTTTCAATTTAGTGCATGTATGAAACATTATCCTATCAGGAGATTTGAACCCCTGGGTATTACTTTTCTGCCTGAAATGTGGTCTTTACCGTTTACGTTTTGCTATCTATGTGAAGGTAAAAAAGTTTTCCTGACAGGGGAGGACTGTGATTCTACTGTGGGACACACATCTGAAAGAAACAGTTAGTTATAGACACCTTACCTTAGAATTACCCCCAGGTGTCAGACTGGATCCGGAATGTTTTTCGTAAACAGTACCCCTGCACGTCGGAAGGTGGCGTTGGTCGACTCCACGTTCGTTGTGGTCTCCCGGATGACGTCGCGGTAGCTACTTAGACACTGCCCTCGCGCGCTGATGTCAGTTCTATCTTTTTCCGCGTCAGCAAGCGCAGATCCGGAGAGAGCGGTACCCCCAGTCTTTTTTTGACTAACTTTTTCTCGACTTTTGTCAACATAGTTTTTGAGTCCATCTTCTCCTTGTGCACAAGGGATGCCCAGCTTCAAGGCTTGCGGTTCCTGTAGCCGACTGATGTCAATGACAGATCCGCACCGCGTGTGCCTCTTCAGCCTGGAGCGTGACCACGACCCCAAGTCGTGCTCCGACTGCCGGACCATGAACCCGAAGTCTTTGCGGGAGCGGTCACGAAAGCTGCTCGAGGCCCAGCAGTCGGGTCAGCACCGCTCAAGGTCCCGGTCGCTTAGGAGGTTGAGGGAGCAGTCACTGAGCCACCATCTTTCTTCGTCCAAGTCTTCGCACTCGGGGTCAGGTAAGTCGAAGCACAAGAAGAAGTCGAAGAAGCATCGTTGCTCTTTGACTTCTCCCCGTCCGTCGGAGGGTCGACTCCAGGTCCCCCCCCCCCCCCCCCACCACCGCCACCTTTCCGGGGCCTGGTGCGACCCCTGCCCAGCTTTGTCAGTTTTACGAAGCGACGCATGCCTACTTTGGGCAGCCCAACTCTGCCAGCGCGCCTTCGGCCCGGCGGACTCGGCTGGGGGCCCTGGACCATCGTCACCTGCGGCTCCGGCCTGGGCACCGCAGGGTCCCCTTGGATCCAGGCCTGAATCCTGATCGGTGCCGGCCGACCTTCTTACGCCTTCCCCGGCACCACATCCGCAGCCGGCGTTGGCCCCAGCCTCCACCTCGAGGTGTAGACGGAGCCGAGATGGCGTTGACAGACGACGGATCCGGCGCAGACGGGTACTTTTGTACCCTGACTTTTTGAGACCAGATTGGCAGCCCAAGAAGGGTGAGGAGGACTGGGAGGGGTCCGGAGACCCTTTAACAGACTAGTCAGGTTATGAAAAGGACTGCAGACAGGAACTGGGGCAAGCCAGTGGTCTGGATACCTCACCAGACCTTGGCATGTTGTCTCCTCCTACCGTGGCTATGGAGGAGGGAGCGTCATACGCAGTGGTGTTGCGTAGGGTGGCCAAGGCTCATAGCCTCGAATATCCTACGGTTGCAGTCCGAATATCCTACGGTTGCAGTCCGAACTAACCTCCTGACAGGTGCTTCAACCGGCAGCGAGCTCGTTGGAGCCCCTGCTGCCGTTTAATGAAGCCCTAACGGACATCCTTTTGGGCACCTGGTACAGGCCCAACACAGGGGCTCCCATGGACAGGATGATTGCCCAACGCCACAGCCCAGGCCCGGTACGACCCCACTTTCCTCTCCCAACACCCCACCCCTGAGAGCTTGGTGGTCCAAGCCTCCACCTCCAAGGGCGCACTCCCTACGGCTCCACCTGATAGGGAATCTAAAAAGCTGGATCATCTTGGGAAGAAGATGTTTTCTTCCTTCATCTTGGGACTGCGGTCGGTAAACACTGCATGTCTGTTGGGCCGTTATACCCACTCCGTGTAAGACACGGTTGCGCAAGTGCTGTCTCAGTTCTCCGGAGAAGGCCCGGGCCGTACTCTTTCTGGCAGTTGCTGAAGGGAGACATTTAGCAAAGTTTACCATCCGCTGTGGGCTGGATACTGTCGACTCACTAGGCAGGACGATTTCCAAGTCAGTAGCCCTTCAACTTTACGCCTGGTTGAGGTCTACTGGTTTTTCAGGGGATGTCCAATCCACCCTTATGGACATGCCCTTTGATGGCCATCGCCTATTCGGTGACAAAGCAGACAACGCGGTAGAGCGCTTTAAGGATTCTCGGGCTAAGGCCAGGACCTTGGGCTTCTCCACCACCCGCCCTGCACAGTCTGCTTTTTGCCCCTACGGGTACGGAAGGGCGTCCCGCCGAGAGCCACAGGCCAGCGCAAGCTGTTCAGCCACTGCGCGGCCGGGGACGTGGCAACCACCACCGTCGTTCTGGGGGCCAGCGGTCAGGCCAGTCTACCACAGCTTCTTCTGCAGCAGCCCCCAAACCCTCCTAGTCCGACCTTCCAGGGCCACCAATCGACAGTGGGTGGCAGGATTCGCCATCACCTTCCCCACTGGCGCACCATCACGTCGGACAAGTGGGTTTTGCAAATAGTGCAAAGGGGCAAGTCCCTCCCGTTTGACACTACCCCTCCAGCCATGCCACCTCAGTACCATCACATGTCAGAAGATCATCTGGCCCTGCTCCAGCAGGTAGTTTCAGCACTCTTGGCCAAGGGAGCCATTGAACGCGTTCCTGTCACAAAAGTAGGTCGTGGTTGCTATGCCCACTACTTTCTGGTGCCAAAGAAGGACAAAGGCCTGCGTCCTATCTTGGATCTCAGGAACATCAACCGCTTCCTCCGGATGGAGTTCAAAATGTTGACGCTCACTCAGGTCCCGTCTGCCCTCGACCCTGGAGACTGGATGGTAGCGTTGGACTTGCAGGACGCTTATTTTCACATCCCCGTCCTGCAGGCCGACCGGCGTTACCTATGGTTTACGGTAGGCCACGAGCCCTTTGTTTACCATGCTCCCCTTTGGCCTCACCAGCACCACTCGGGTGTTCACAAAAGTGATGGCGGTGGTCGCAGCTCATAGGCACAGATCAGGGGTTCCAGTCTTCCCCTATCTCGACCACTGGCTGTTGAAGGCGGGCTTGCCCCAGGCTGTAGTCTCCCACCTCCAGACTACAGCCGACCTCCTACATTCGCTGGGGTTCTCCATCAACGTGCCGAAGTCACACCTGACTCCCTCTCAGAAGCTCCTCTTCATTGGAGCGGTTCTGGACACAACGCAGTTTCGGGTCTTTCCTCGCAAACAGCGAGTCCGAGATATTCGGGCTATGATTCTGATCTTTTAGTCTCTATCCCAGGTTGCCGGCAGGATGACCTTCCGGCTACTGGGCCTGATGGCCTCCTGCATCCTGCTGGTGGACCATGCCAGATGGCATATGCAGGCTCTGCAATGAAACCTGAAGTTCCAGTGGGCACAACATCCAGGGAACCTGTCCGATTTCGTCCAGATCTCGAAGGGAACTGCACAACAATTGCAGTGGTGGCTAACAAACCAGGATTGGGTCAACGGCAGATCCCCCTCCCTTTCCCAACCAGAATTCACAGTGGTGACCGATTAATCACTCCTGGGATGGGGTGGCCTCATGGGGGAGACGGAGATCAGAGACCTCTGTTCTTCAGCGGAGTTCGGGCTCCATATCACCCTTCTGGAGCTTCGGGCGATTCGTCTTGCACTCAAGGCATTCCTTCCTTCTGTCCGGGGAAGAGTAGTGCAGGTGTTCAAAGACAACACCACCGCCATGTGGTACTGCAACAAACGAGGCGGGGTGGGGTCGTGGACCCTATGTCAGGAGGCCCTCCGCCTCTGGACATGGCTGGAACATCAGGGCATATCCCTGGTGGTTCAACACCTGGCAGGTTCCCTGAACGCCAGGGTGGACAAAGGTGCATGATGGAACACACATGGCGTCTTCACTTGGAGGTGGTGCAAGGTCTCTTTCGACAGTGGGGAGAGCCTTGGTTAGATCCATTCGCCACCAAAGAGAACGCGCAATTTCAGCAATTCTGCATGTTGGAATTTCCAAGGTGGCACTCGCTAGGCGACACTTTTAATTTTGAGTGGAGTTGCAGTTTTCTATATGCCTTTCCGCCTATACCACTCCTGCCCAGAGTGCTGAAGAAAATCAAGCACGACCTGGCCCAAGTCATTCTTGTGGCTCCGGATTGGGCACGAAGAGTCTGGTATCCCGAGCTGCTACACATGGCCATGGATCCTCCGATCAGACTGCCTCGTCGGTAGGATCTTTTGTTGCAGCAGCAAGGAACGGTCCTCCACCTGATCCTGTCCAGCCTCCACCTCTTTGCGT